>NC_133136.1:19327495-20577495 GCF_048418815.1 Hemitrygon akajei
TTGGGGATAATGGAGGCAGGGGGAGTTTTTTGTAGCAGAAGGAGAAATTGATATTCATGCCATCAGGTTGGAGGCTACCAGACAGACTATAAGGAGCTGCTCTGCCACCCTGAAGGTGCCCTCATCTTGGCATAAGAGGAGGCCATGGACCAACATTATCCAAAATAGTTCATTGAGTATTATAAAAGTCCCCATGAATAGTGACTTAATTTGCAAAGATGATAATAACAGCACCATTTCCTCTCCCCAGGGCTAATATATTTCCAGGACTTGCATCAAAACCAATACATTCATATTCACATTCACAGTGTCAAAACTTGCGGGCTGCCCTCAACGATTCCTTAGGTTGTGCTGGTTGTTATTGCAAACCAAGTATTTCATTGGATTTTTCAATGTACATATGATAAATAAACAAATTGGAGTTGGAATCTGACGATCTTCTTCAGATTTTGATTTTAATTTGTTAACTGAGAATAAAATAAATTCTCCAAGAACGTTGAAAAGGACCAGTTACATTGCAAATTATGCATCAATCTGATATATTTCACACTGACAGTGAAACTATGCCATGATTGTGGTTTGAATTAGCTAAATCAAGCCCGTTTCTAATTTTGGCAAGCATTTTGAAACTGCTCCAAAGATATGGGCATGCATTACTTTGATTTAGCAGTAGATACAATATAATCTGAATTGGTCCACAGCTATCAATACAACTACTGAAGGAAAAAGTTTACTAAGATCTGTATGGCCACACACTTTTACAAATTTAATGATGGTGGTGGTCTATTAGTAAAGTTAAGTGTTTATGACCATTAATAGTTTTGTAGTTGTTATGTCAGGCTCCTGCTATTCTGTTCTCAGCCTTAACTCAGATTCAAATGAATAAACATGTAACATGGCCGGCCCATCAACCTCCAAGAGGACCACAACCTTGTCATGGTTTGAACGCTTGTGTGTCTCATTACCCAGAGAGCTATGATTACTGGAGTCAGGGTTTCATGCTTTTGCTTTCGGTAGGGTCCCCCATGCCAAACCGGTCAAAGGGCTAGACTAAAGGTGGTCCACCGGTTCTCCAGGTTTGATGGTTCAGCTCAGGGCCAACAATTCTGACTGGGACAACAAAACTGTTACTGAAGCAGCAAGAAGGAATCTTTCTGCATATGAGTGTGATGGTATTCCCGAGTCTTAACCCAGAACCTGCATGATTGACAGTAGCGAAAACTGAAAGGAAGCAACTGACATGATGAAGAAAACCCTGAAAACCACGAGAGCTGGTGGACCTTCACTGCTGCTCTAAATATCAGAGGCATACAGGGCTGTTGGTAAGTTTGGTCCATGAAGAAACACATATTCTACCTTACAGTAGTAAAATAATGAAGACAGATTTCTAGAGTTGTGAATTAAGGCATCAAATCGATACAGATTACATGAAGTGAGGGTCTTAGAACATAGAACATAGGGCAGTACAGCTCAGTACTGGCCTTACAGCCCATAATGTTGTGCCAACCCTTTAAGATTTACCAAGGTCAATCTAACTCCCCTCCCCCACATAGCCCTCTGTTTTTCTTTCATCAATGTGCTTATTTAAGAGTCTCTTAAATGGATCTAATGTATCAACCTCCACCACCTTTGGGAGCGTGTTCTACCCCTGATATTTCCCCTGTACTTTCCTCTGATTACCTTAAAAGTTATGCCCTCTTATATTAGTTGTTTCCATCATGGGAAAAGGTCTCTGACCACTCGATCCGTGCCCCTTATCATCTTGTACACCTCTATGAAGTCACCTCATCGTCCTTCTCTTCAAAGAGAAAAGCCCTAGCTCTCTCAAGCCATCTTCATAAGATATGCTTTCTAATCTAGATAAATCTCCTCGATACCCTGTCCAGAGCTTCCACATCTTTCCTATAATGAGATGACCAGAACTGAACACAATACTCTGTGTGGTCTAACCAGTTTTATCACTTCAATATTTCCTCGGGGCTTGAGACTGTTGTGAAATTTCTCAGATTTCTCCTGTTTATTGGTGTCCTGATGGATAAACATGCGGCTACCTTTACTGCTGATTTTATTTAACAATGGTTGATAAAATATTAGGATAATTTTTCCTAATATTTGCTAAGCATTTGTTTGATGAATAATATTTCATAAAATCTGGAAGATGCAGCAGAATGGTATGACACAAAAGTAGAAGTAACTCTAATATTCTGATTTCAGGACTGATCAAATCTGACCAAGGTTTACAGCTGAAGTGTCAGCTCTGTTTTCTCTTCTTACACTCTGGCAGACCTGCTGAATATTTGTGATATCTCTACTTTGATCTCCAGTATTTGCTGTTTTCCATCTTATCTCTCTTTAACTGTTGCTTTTCTCATTTATGTTGAAACAAGTGTAATTGAGATAGAAAACTATCTTCCAAGTGCTAAAATAACAATGCCACCATTTGACCCAGCAATAGTTCAATTCAAAGCCAGCATGCTTAAATGTTTATTTCGATTAATGGTGTGAGCATATAGGCAAGACACGTTCATTTTTAACCTGTGATTTTTGTTGCTTGCTATTTGTGATCAATCGATAGAATTGGCACTGAGGCAAGTCTGTAGAAAGGCAACACTTCTGCAGGCAATTTTTCTTAGCTAGAACATAGAAGAAGCCTGTTTTTGGAGTGGGAGGGAGAAAAAACCAGGGGATGGGTGTAAAGAAGAAAATAGCCTACTTGTTAAATCCACCAGGTAGTGTAATTCATTGTGAATCTGTCTGGAATCCACATGGCAGAGACACCTTTGACACCAATGATCAATACTAATAGAATAGATCAAAAGGACATGGTTGTGAATACTGAAAACATCCATCGTTTGTTGGCAATTAAACTAAGGAAGCCTGAGCTAACATAATAAGATGAGCATGCAGGCTGGCATGCCCGAGACCCTGAACTAATTCTGCGTGACCATAAGACCTGAAATGGAAGGAAATGTAACCAACTATAGCTTTCAAATCCTTACTGTTTGCTGATCACTTGGAGCAAATTTTTCTATCAATGTGAAGGACAGAAATATAACTTATTGTTATTTACTTTCCCCATTTTTTATCGGATGCCCACAAACCCCTTCATAGCTACCTTCAGCAGGAGAATCATTGTTATCAGTTTCTGGGCTTCCACCAGATTACAGATGATCCTGCTTTATAAATGGCTTTGTAGTGAGCTTTAACATGTTCGGGAAGGGCAAAAGATGAAACGTCTACCTTGTTACCAAATGCTATGCCGCTTCAAAGAAATAGTTTGTTTGATGCTGGGTGACACACTCCCACGTCTGTAGTCAGTTACGAAATGATGACAAAATTTCCATTTGATTAATGGCGTCATCCCTAAAAGTGCCAGAGATGGTCGTGACCCAAACACCTTCTAAAGATTTAAAACTGGAAGTCAATCTTCTCTCTCCCCATCTCTCTCTTACTCCCTCCCTCACACACTCCCTCTCTCTCCTCTCACTCTATTTCACTTTCTCCCTCTCTCCCTCTCCTTTATCCTCTCCTCTCTCCCCTCTTTCACTCCCACTCTACTTCTCTCCCTCTCTCATTTCTCTTCCCCCCTCTCTCCCTCTCCCACTCTCAGTCTACCTCTCTTCATCTCTCCCTCTCTCTTTCTCCTCTCCCTCCCTCTCTCCCCTCTCTCTCTTCTTCATCCCCTATCTCTCCCTCCCCCTCTGTCTCTCTCTCTCCTCTCCTCTCTCTCTGCTCCCTCTATCCCTACCTCCCATCCCTTCACTTGCGTGCATCATCAGCTTTGACACCGAGAGGAAAATTCCTTCCACGCTAAACGTTCAACAGGGTCGTAAACCTCTTTATAAAGTACGTGCTTACAATTTTGCTTCTAACACCACACAGAAATCCATAGGGCTTCAAATGGGGCATTGGCTAGTGGAGTCACAGAAAACCATTTTGTGTACTGTTTTATATTAAGCTGGTTAATCTCAGCTTTAATACTGATTTATGAAGGAGTTGTATTTAAACATATTAATGTACATATTAAGGAAATAGAAGATATATGTTCATGTTCTCTATCATTGTGTCAGTTTCCATGTAGAAATTCCAAATGTGCATTAATATCTCACCTGCTTAATAAGCATCATATATAAGGGTTAAAACATAAAAGGGCTGCATTCAAAACTACTGCATCAACTTATTTCTCTTCACTCATCCCTTTCCTTAATAGAATTTAAATATCTGTCATTTCTTTTATCCAAATAATATTTTATTCTTGCATTTAGTCACTGCCAGCTGCACCTCTAAATCAGCCAAGTACACAAAGATCACTGACTGAACTATTTTTAATGTAAGAAACTGACCAGGAATTGACAAGTTTATAATTGAAAAAGGAAGATTGGATGGCTTGAAGAATGAAATGGAAATACTTCTGCATTCAGAGTGTTCCTCGAATAGCTTTATAGCTGGCACACATTTTTCTTCTGCTCTTTGCAGTAAAATGTATTCAAGGCTTCTTCAAAAGACTGTAGAGTGAGATCCTAACCAAAACTTTCACCCTGCAGAATTGGCATTCTTGCTTTCATAAATCCTTTCTGAAGCAAGTCATGCAAATAATGCATACTTAGTTAATCATTTGAAGGATAAGACTTACCTTTGTTTGGACAAAATGTTATTTTAGGAATTTTGCACCACCCGTGTGTGTGTGTATATATGTCTCTTGCCTTCTCTTTCTTTGTCCCTCTATGTCTTTTTATCCGACAACCCCCCCTTATTACTTCCTCTTTACCTCAACATCTGTCTTTCATTTTGTCCGTTGCTCAATCTCTGTCTAACCATTATTTTCTCTTTCTCTTTTTTTTGTCCACCTATCCACTGTGTCTGTATTTTTTTTGCTGTTAGTGAGGAAATCCCAGATGGGCTTCCTAAGTGCTATTTTTCTAGTTCTTTGATCTAACGTAATAAAATATGTACAGCGCATATGGCTACACACAGTAAATCATATGTTTTTGTACATTGATTTTTATTCCCAATTGGGGAGATTGGGAGTTTTGATAAATCATTTTGAAACGCTTGCTGCTTACCACTATACCAGAGGCTCTATGAATTATGCTGGACTGGTTTTTAGTGTTACACTGATTACAGCATTTTGTGGGTAATTGTCACCAATATTTGAATGCTGTCTTCACAATCCCAAACTAAACTCCTAGCTAGAATACTGAGAGGTGGATGACAATAGGGCACCATTTAGTGATGATATCTTGATAATGTTCTATCTGACAAATAAATGGATAATGAAGAGCTATGTATCTTAGGCTCAGAATTCTCCCAAACTATGTCCAAAATATTGATATAACAGTTTGTTTCTTTGCATAAATACTGCTTCAGCAGCTATATGAGATCAACTGCAAGGAAATCCCTTGTGAGCCAGTGGTCTGTATCTAAGATTGTGTAGCCAAGGCTAACAACTGTCCTCTGTAGCAATATACCAACTGACTAGAACTACTGTAGGGTTATACTGCATCTCATTCTTACTAAGTGGTGAGTGTTTTGGACTAAATCTACTACTTGAACTCTATTTAAACCAAAGCAATTAACATAAAGTTAACATTTAACAAATACTATACTAAGCATAATTTTGTGGAATGTATAAAATCAGAAAATAAGTCGCAGTCTCACACTCAAGGGATTCAGATACACTACGATTAGAACACATGTTGTATATGGATTAATAGTCCTTTTGATAAAGTACTTATTCTAGTCATTAAGTTACTTCCTTCTAATGTCTTCAGTATGAAGAATAACATTGACAAAAGGGGACATGAAATTAAGCATTATTACTTACAAGCTTATATAAAGCCAAAATCAAATATCAAATTAACAGTGTTGGGTTATATCGTGGATGATCTCCTGACCTAGATTTAGGATCATTACAAACTACAGGCAGGCATTGCACCACCAATGGCAGAATGTGCATACTACCACCGCTTGGATTGGAGGCATCCACTCAAACATTGTCAATCCCCTCAGTTACTGTGAACTCAGTCAGCTCCATCCTGGGCATTACCCTCAACAGCATCCGGGACATCTTCAAAGAGCGAATCCTCAGAAAGGTGGTATCCATCATTAAGGGCGCCCGTCACTCAGGACATGCCCTCTTCTCATTGCTACCACCAGGGAGGAGGTACAGGAGCATGAAGGCACACACTCAGTGATTCAGGAATAGCTTCTTCCCATCTGTCATCAAATTTCTGAATGGACATTGAACCTATGAGTATTACCTCACTACTTTATTTTCTATTTTTACACTATCTATTTAATTTAACTTGTTAAAAAATATATAATTCTTACTGTAATTTACAGCTTTTATTATTTTGCATTGCACTGCACTGCTGCCATAGAACAACAAATTTCATGACATGCCAGTGTCATTAAACCTGATTCTGATTCTGAGAAGTAACAGCCACAGCTTGAAATAACAGAATCAAAAGTGAAATTGGGAAAGAGAAAATCTGCAGATGCTGGAAATCCAAGCAATACACATAAAATGCCGGAGGAGCTCAGCAGGCCAGGCAGCATCTATGGAAAAGAGTATACAGTCGATATTTCAGGCCAAGACCCTTCATCAGGACATAGGAGTAAAATTGGGAGTAGTGTTAATGAAAGAGGTATACTGTGCTCAGTTCTGGTTGTCTCACTACAGGAAGGACGTGGAAACCACAGAAAGGGTGCAGAGGAGATTTACAAGGATGTTGCCTGGATTGAGGAGCATGCCTTATGAGAATAGGTTGAGTGAACTCGGCCTTTTCTCCTTGGAGAGATGGAGGATGAGAGGTGACCTGATGGAGGTGTACAAGTTATTGAGAGGCATTGATTGTGTGGATAGTCAGAAGCCTTTCCCCAGGGCTAAAATAGCTAGCATGAGAGGGCATAGTTTTAAGGTGCTTGGAAGTAGGTACAGAGGAGATGTTGGGGTAAGTTTTTTACGCAGAGGGTGGTGAGTGCGTGGAATGGGGTGCCGGTGGTGGTGGTGGAGGCGGAAACGATAGGGTCTTTTAAGAGACTCCTGGATGGCTACATGAAGCTTAGAAAAATAGACAGCTATGGGTAAAACCTAGGTAGTTCTAAGGTAGGGACTTGTTCAGCTCAGCTTTGTGGGCCAAAGGGCCTGTATTGTGCTGTTGGTTTTCTATGTTTCTAATTCAACCATATTTCTTTTCTATTGAACAGATTTAGTGGAAGTTAGACTTCTGAGCATTTTTTGCTGAAACAGAGAACTTGAAGAAACAAACTTTACAAGCACGTGAGACATTTCTGCTTAGATTTTAGTATGCCCTTATTTTACACATAACACAGTCCTCCGATATATAAGTTAAAAGGTGTTTGTCCATTCCAGGGTGTTTGAATTACCAACTTGTCATTGAGTTTATCAGGAATATAGAGGAGCAGAATCAAGGATATGCTTTGAGTCTCACTGAAGAAATGCCACATTCCCATTGACGTGTGGGAATTTCTGGCCCATGACTGATTAAGCCAACGAAGAAACATTTGGGATGATGTTAAGAATCGAGGCCATGCATCAGGAGCATATGGAAGCACTGTGTAAATGGTGGAAAGAGTGGATTGCTTAAGAAACCGCCCACTCTGTCAGTGCTTGGGCTGCTGAAGCGTCTATGTTCCCAACACTGACTGTGTTAGTTACCTCATAACCGTCACAACTGGAGTGAATTATATCATTCCTGATCGTGGGCAGCTGCATAAGAAGGAAATAGCGAAGAAGAGGTAGTAGAGCTGGGGTACATTAAACTCTATATTAACACAACAAGTGTCATTGTGAAATTGTTTATGTAAGGTTTGGAATAGTGGAATGTGAATTGGAATTGGCATATTATTGATATGTGCCACGACATAGAGGAAAGCTTGTCTTGTATACTGTTCGTATAGATCAAATCATTATACAGTGCTTTGAGATGGTACAAAGTAAAACAGTAACAGAGTGCAGAACAAAGTATAACAGCTACAGAGAAAATGTTTTTAAAGGCACTGTGTGCCTCCTGATGTCCTAACAGTAACCAGACAGAGCTGCCTTCTTGAACCAATGTACCTTTCAGGGAGGAAGTTCCAGGATGTAGGCCAATGACAGTGAAGAATAGCCATATATTTCCAAGTCAACATGGTCTATGGCTTGGAGGGCAACTTCCAGATGTTGCTATTGTGTTTCAGTGATGGAGTGTAGCTTCCTCTCCCAAGACAATAGCCCCAGCACTGAGATCCTAATTACACCTTACTCAGCTTTGAGGGGTAGGGCTCCTCTATTGTAAGCTTGACAGCTCATTCCTAAAACAGATTATCAACCCTAACCTCTTTCATGGCCATAAATTACCACATGATCAGACAAAAAGGTTCAAGAATATTCTAGAAGCTTCCTTGGAAAAGAGCAACATTGGCTCATGGGAAAGTCTGCCCCATGACAAGTAAAAATGGAGAATAAGCATTCAGATGGCATTGCAATCCTTAAGTTCCTTTGTAAGGAACACTTACAAAACAAATGAACCATTTTCTGAACTACTCGCCCATCTACTTAGTCAAGTACTTCCTACTGCATCAGTAACATCATCTCCTCCCCAAGGTCCATAAACAGGATTGCATAGGTAGATCCATTATTTCAGCCAGTTCTAGTACCATTGAGCTTTATATCTCCTCTTTCTTTCCTTTTGTTCTATTCTTTATTTCCTTCCCTTTTACATTATGACACCTGTAATGCTCTCCACCACTCTGAGAGTTTGGTGTTCCTTGGTTCCAACTTGCTCTCCTTCACCTTGGATGTCCAGTTCCTCAGCTTCATAGTGGCAGAAGCAGCTACATCAGGGATAATTAAAAGAATCTGAGATAGGCACGTGAATGAAAGCAAAATTCAGAGCTTTGTGGGAGGGAACGGTTAGGAGATTAAAAATTCAGCACAAAATCATGATCTGAATGGCCTATACTGTGTAGTGCTGTTATTTATTCTACGCTAATACAATGGCTTGAGGATTCAGTTTTTTCCCTCACACAGATGCCAAAGCAATCCCCCTCTACTCAGTGACTTGGCTGAGCTCTTCCTTACATTGAACAACATCACCTTCACTTTGTCTCTATCTCCAAAGACATTAACTCTGTTGTTCTCTCCAGAGATGCTACCTGGCTTTCACTTTCTGCTTTACTTTCAGTGGCCAATAAATGTGACACTGCTGACGTGAGGCAACATTTCCATTAGCCTATGTCACTGTGCTGTCCCAGATTACACCACACCTTCATCTTTAATAGATCACTTTTGTATCCATTCTGAAATTCTGGCCCCTCGTTCTAGATAACCTCACCAGACAGATATCAAGGGCAAAGTTCAATATTGCATTCAGAGCGCCAGCAGACAGTTTGACCATCTGAGAAAATGGGTCTTTGAAAAATCAGGTTAATATTGTCTTCCGGTATGATACTGAGACATCTTCTTCTCCTTCATCAGTCCTTCAAGATTAATGATAACTAATGCCCCTCAGGCACATCAAAACACCAGAGATATACCAACACTGCTACCTTCCCCCTCAAAAACTTATATTCCCATCTAGCAAATGGCCCATGAACCATCTCTGAAACAAAATATCATTATTTATATATAGAAGTCAAAGCTGTATTTGAAGTGTGGTCAGGACCCTGTAAAGTTCCATTAAAACTTCCTTAATTTATACTCCATAAAATATCCCTTGCAATAAAGACCAACATTCTAATAGCTTTCTCGTTACTTGCTGTATCTGTATGTCAGTCCTTTGTTTTTCATATGAACGAGTTTCGGCTCCCATCATATCACAGTTTCTAATTGCATTCCGTTGAAATAATGTTTTACTTTTTCAGTATGGGGTTGTAGAGTCATGGAGCAATTTAGCACGGACACAGGTTGTTCGGCCCAATGTATCCATGGCGATCATGGCATCCGCAAAACTAGCCCAAATTTCCTCTGCTCAGCCCATATCCCTCTAGGCCTCAGCCCTGATGTACCTATCTATACAAGTTCTTCTTAAACAACAGTATTATACCTACTTCAACCATTTCTTCTGCAGCTCATACAATATACTCATGACCCTCTGCATGAAAATGTTGCCCTGCAGGTCATTTTTAATTCTTTCCCTCTCTCACCCTGAACCTATGCCCCGTAGTTTTGGTATCCATTACACCTACCAAACACCTTACCTTGGTCATAATTTTAAACATTTCTAAAAGGTCATCCTTCATTCTCAAGCATCCCAAGGAATAAAATCATAGCCTGGACCACATCTTCCTGTTAGTCAGGCCCTCGTCCTGATGACATCCTTGTAAATCTCTTCTGCACTCTTTCCAGTTTATCACATCTTTCCTGTAACATGCTGACCAAAAACATTCACAGTACTCCAAGTGTGGCCTCACCAGTGACTTACACAAGTACATCTTAATGTCTCAATCTTCTCACAAAAGGGATCCACTTACATTATTATCTATCAGACAGCTCTTCCTGCTCACTTAAGCTAACTATATCCTTCACACAATCGTTCATAATATACTCATCTTGGTAATATCAGCAAAGGTGATTACAGGACTCTCAGATTCTTCATCCAAGTTATTAATATGGAATGTAAATAATTCATCCCTGAGGAACTTTTCTAATTACTGATCGCTTAACTGAAAATATATTGCTTATTCTATTGTTTGTCATTCCCCTATCTATGCCAGTACAGGGGAGGCAGAGTAGTGTAGTGTTTAGCACAACCCTTTACGGTACCAGTGACCCGGGATCATTTCCTGCCACTGCCTGTAAGGAGTTTGTATGTTCTTCCAGTGACCACATGGGTTTCCTCCTGTTTCCTCCCACAGTCCAAAAACGTACTGGTTGGTAGGCTAACTGGTCATTGTAAATTGTTCTGTGATTAGGCTGGGATTAAATCAGGGGATTGTTGGGTGGCCCAGTTTGAAGGGCTGGAAGGGCCTATTCCACACTATATCCAAATAAATAGATTATCCTCAGCTCCAAGCACCCTCATCTTGTGCGGTAACTCATACATGGCATTTTATTGAATGCATTCAGGAAATCCAAATGCACTGCATCTACTGAGTCACAGGAAAGGCTGACAATGCTGTAAATCTGAAGATCCACATGTAAAATGAAGACAGAAACTCAACAGGCCTGGCAGCATTTATGGAGGGAAAGGAACAGATGACATTCCAGGCCGAGACCCTTCATCGGGATGGGAAAGAAAGGGTGATGGTGCAGGGACTGTACAATCACCAGCTTGGGCTTCTCCCCCTCCTCAACTCTTTTATTCTGGCTTCTGCCCTCTTTCTTTGCAGTCGTGAGGAAGGGCATCTGTTCATTTCTCTCCATAAATGCTGCCTGTCCTGCCAAGTTTCTCCAGCAATTTTTGTGCGTTACTAATACACCTACTTGCTCACCTTTATCCAGTCTTCTTTAACATCTTCAAAAAACTGTGGCACATTTGTCCAACATGATTCAAATTTCAAAGTAAGTTGACTACCAAAGTACATATATGCCATCATATACAACCCTGAGTTTCATAGTCTTGTGGGCATACTCAGCAAATCCAAGACCATAACAGAATCACTGCAGCCAATAGAGTAGACATACAACCAATGTACAAAAGACAATAAACCGTGCAAATACAAAATAAAAATAAAAGAAAAAAATAAATAAGCAATAAATATTGAGAATATGAAATGAAGAGTCCTTGAAATTGAGTTGTGGCAAGAGTTTTAGTGATGGGTGAGTGAAGTTGAATCATGTTATCCCCTTTGGTTTAAGAACCTGATGGTTGAGGGCTAATAACTGTTCCTGAACCTGGTGGTGTAGGTTCTGAGACTCCTGTACTTCCTCCCTGATGGCAACAGTGCGAAGAGAGCATGATCTGGATGGTGGATGTCCCTGATAATGGATGCTGCTTACTTGCAACAGTAAGTGTAGGTGTATTCAATGGAGGAGAGGGCTCCTCATGTTGACTCTGTTTGGCTTATGGTTCTCCAAATATTCTGCTATTACCTTCTGAATAGTATTTTGAACAAAAGTTATATTTGCAGTTTTCCAAGCCACTGGGATCCTTCCAGAACTGATTGAATTTTGGAGGATCTTAAGTAATGAATCCAATGCTTCTGCAGCCATTTCCTTTAAGGCTCTAGAACACATGCAGTCATGTTCAAAAGACCTATCCACCTTTACCTCCATTACCTTGCCTAATGCTTTTATTTTAATGACAGAGATTGTTGTCAGTTCCTCCCTTTCCCACAGCCCATTAATTATCTACTATTTTTAGATGAATATCTTTGTTTCTTATGACTGTCATATAATTCTGTCTTTAAGACTTTCAGTCTCTTAAGCTTTTTTTTGTTCTTTAAGACGCTTCTTAAAAACTTTATTTCATACAACTACTTATTTCCATGTTTAGCCATTATCAAATTCAATTTGATTCCAGTATGCCTTTGTATGTTCTTCATAGCAACAAGTTAAATTGATTCTGTCAGCTTTTCAGAAATAAAATTTATTGTTTGTGAACTCACAAAAAATCTCTCAAGCATAAATTTACTTTTAGAATTATTCCTTGTGTTTTTACCTCCTCGCTCTGCTGAAATGTATTTTTATTTCAGCTCTCCTGATGCAGAGTTTTGCATGAAGGAGCACATCTTGGTTAGTTGCCTATTTATGGGTTCATGTGTTTCTGTCCATTGAAACTAATTAATGGAAACTATGGCCCATATATCAGGCATGTATCTGAATGCCTGGGAGCACTAATGAGGAGAATTTACCTCTGCAGTTCTCCTACTGTATCCTAGAATACTGCATTTACTTCCATTTGAAATTAGAAGGTAGGAAAGGAACTTAGAATGTTGCTTTCACTTATGCCATATACTGACAATTGCCTGTGGGTCCTTATCCCTTTTAATATCTTGAATTTTATAGAGCATAGAGCACTACAGCACACTACAGGCCCTTTGGCCCATGATATTGTGCTGACCTAAGATCAGCCTAACCCTACAAAGTCTTCAGTGTTTCTATCATCCATGTTTATTGGCCATAGCAATAAGGGATAAGGAGAGAAGGCAGGAGACTGAGGCTGAGAGGAAAATTAGATCAGCCATGATGAAATGGTGGAGCAGATTTGATGAGCCAAATGCGCTAGCTCTTATATCTCATGGTCTGTTTATGCCTAATCTAAGAGTTTCTTAAATGTCCCTAATGTATCTGCCTCTACCACCACCCCAGCAGGTGTTCTACCTACCACTCTCTGTGTAAAAAAACAACCTCTGATATCTTCCCCATACTTTCCTGCAAATACCTCCAAAAGTTATGTCCTCATGTATTAGCCAGCTCCACCCAGGGAACAAGTCTCTGGCAATCCACTCAATCCTCTTATCATATCGTACACTTTGATCAAGTCTCCTCTCATCCTCCTTTGCTACAAACAGGAACGTCCTAGCTCACTCAACCTACCTTCATAAGACATGCTCTCTAATCCAGACAACATCCTGGTAAATGTCCTCTGCACTCTCTATAAAACTCTCACATCCTTCCTATAATGAGACAAGAATTCAGTCATTTCAAAGGAAAGAACATTGAGGTCGGAGATCCAGAAGCACCCCATCCTGGTGTTGGAGTCCTGTCTCTGTGTGTGAGTGGGTGACGTGGTTGGGTGGGATGATGGGAAAGAGGCTTTTTAATTTTGCTGTTGTTTTATTTTGTTGGTGCATTGTTGTTGTTGCTTGTGCTGTTCTGCTGAATATGATGGGCAGCCTATGTTGGTGTTGGAATATGTGGCACACTTGCAGGCTGCCCCCAGCACATTCTTGTGTTATGTTGGTTATTAACACAAATCATACATTTCACTGTATGTTTTGATGTACATGTGATAAATAAATGTATCTAAATAAATGAATCTGAATTTGTACATTAAGTATGACTGATCTGACAATATGCTCACCAAAAATTGAAAATTATCCCTCCCTCCCCCAAATAACACACTGGGTAGAAATTAATCCTCTGCAATATAAGCTAAACCTTAGACTTAATAATTTATACACATTGAATTAAGATTCATTTCCACTGTATTCACCAGTGATGGCTGTTGGGATAGTAATTAATTAGCTGGGAAATTAATCAAATATCATCTATCAATTATGGATGTGGAAGCTTTACAGCGGCGTTCCCAAACTTATTTTATACCATGAACTCCCACGATTAACTGAGGGGTCCACAGACCCAAGGTTGTGAACCCCTGCTTTAGAGAGAATTTAGAAAAGTTTTACCAGGATGCAGCCTGGGTTAGTAAACATGAATTATGACGACAGCTTGAGCAAGCTAGGGCAAAGGAGGATGAGAGGTGACTTGATACAAATGAACAAGATGATAAGATTGAGTGGAAAGCCAGAGACTTTTTATCTGTGTGGAAAAGACTAATACAAGAGGACATCATTTTAAGGTGATTGGGGGAACATATAGGGGGGAATGTCAGAGATAAGTTCTTCACACAGAGCATGGTGGGTGGAGCACCCTGCCAGATTCACTTCCATAGACACAAGGATGATAGAAAAATGGAGGACTATGTAGGAGGAAAGGGATAGATTGATCTTAGAGTAGGTCAAAATGTCGGCATAACATTGTGGGCTGAAGACCCTGTAATGTACTGTATAGAGTCATAAAGTCGAAGAAAAGTACAGCACAGAAACAGGCCCTTCAGCCTATCTAGTCTATGCTGAATTATTTGAACTGTCTACTCACATTAACCTGCACCAGGACCACTGCCCTCCATGCCCCTACCCTTCATGTACCTGCTCAAACTTCTCACAAACATGGGAAAGCTCTTTCCACACTCTTAAGGCCCTCTGAGTGAAGGAAGTTCTCCCTCAGGTTTCCCTTAAACTTTTCACCTTTCACCCTTAACCCATCACCTCTAGTTGTAGTCACACCCAACCTCAGTGGAAAGAAGCCTGCTATACCCCTCATAATTTTGTAGGATGTTCTATATTCCATTTCCACTCCTTCCTTTTTCAGTAATGAAGAGACCAATCACCCTAACCAAGTTCAGCTAGTTCAGTGTAACCAATTAGTTTTACTTGTGATTATTAATGATCATTCCACATACATACATAATTTATAATTTATAATTGTTGATTAGTGGATATTGGACTGCTGGAAAATGATGCTGAAGAGATAGCAAAGGGGAATAAAGAAATAGCAGAAAAACTGAATAAGTATTTTGCCTCAGTCATCACTGTGGAAGACACCGGCTGTACGGTGGAAATACCAGGTGCCTGGGGGACACGATGTGTGTGAAATTAACATTACTAGAGAGAGGTTTTTCTGTGGGAAACTGAGATGTCTGAAGGTAGCTAAGTCACTGGACCAGGTGGTGTACACCTCAGGGTTCTGACAGAGGCGACTGAAGAGATTGTGAAGGTATTAGTAATAATCTTTCAATAATCACTAGATTCTGGAATGGTTCTGGAAGACTGGAAAATTGCAAATGTCACTCCACTCTTCAAGAAAGGTGAGAGGCAGAAGAAATGAAATTATAGAAACATAGAAAATAGGTGCAGGAGTAGGCCATTTGGCCCTTCGAGCCTGCACTGCCATTCAGTATGATCATGGCTGATCATCCAACTCAGAACCCTGTACCTGCTTTCTCTCCATACCCCCTGATCCCTTTAGCCCCAAGGGCCAGGTAGGCCAGTTAGTCTGACCTCAGAGGTTGGGAAGATGTTGGAGTCGTTTGTTAAGAATGTGGATTTGGAGTACTTGGGGGCACATGATAACATATGTATTAGTCAGCATGGTTTCCTCAAGGGACAATGTTGCCTGACAAATATATTGACATTTTTTGAAAAAATAACAAGCAGGATAGACAAAGGAGAATTGGTTGATGTTGTGTACTTGGATTTTCAGAAGGCCTTTGACAAGGTGCTACACTTGAGTCTGCTTAACAAGCTTATGAGTCCATGGTATTACAGGAAAGATTCTAGCATGGATAAAGCAGTGACAGATGGAATACAGTGTCAGGAAGTGTATGGTCATGCACTTTGGTGGAATAGCTGCAAGGGTTGACTATTTTCTAAATGGAGAGAAAATACAACAAAAAGACTGAGATGTAAAGGGACTTGAGAATTGTTGTGCAGGATTTCCTAAAGGTTAATTTGCAGGTTAAGTCTGTGGTGAGGAAGGCAAATGCAATGTTAGCATTCATTTCAAGAGGACTAGAATATAAAAGCAAGGATGTAATGTAAAAACTTTATAAAGGACTGGTGAGGCCTCACTTGGAGTATTGTGAGGAGGTTCTGGCCCTTTATCTTAGAAAGGATGTGCTGAAACTGGAGAGGGTTCAAAGGAGGTTCACAAAAATGATTCCAGGATTTAATGACTTGTTATATAAAGCACATTTGATGGTTTTGGACCTGTATTCACTAGAATTAAGAAGAATGAGGGGTGACCTCATTGAAACCTATTGAATGGTGAAAGGCCTTGATAGAGTAGATGTGGAGAGGACGTTTCCTGTGGTGGAAGAGTCTAAGGCCAGAGGACACAGCCTCAGAATAGAGGGAAGTCCTTTAAGAACAGAGATGAGGAGGAATTTCTTTAGCCAGAGAGTGGTGAATCTGTGCAATTCTTTGCCACAGGCAAAGGTTGTATATTTAAGGCAGAGGCTGATAGAGTTTTGATTGGTCAGGGCATGAAGGGATATAGGGAGAAGGCAGGAGATTGGGGCTGAGAGGAAAATTGGATCAGCCACGATGAATTGGTGGAGCAGACTTGATGGGCCAAATTACCTAATCCTGCTCCTATATCTTATGGTCTTATAAAATATTTTGGATGGTAAACTAGATGGTATCATAAACAGAAGGAAATAATTATTAAAATTCAAAACAATCTTACCCTATGGTCCCAGTCTGCTTTAATTAGTAGATTCAGATAGATGCGCTGGATTAAGAGTTTCTGGACTAAAAACTCTCAGCTGTATTCCTAAGTCTATTTAATGAGCTTCCTGAAGAATTTCTTTTGCATGCTTGAAGTAACCCCTGCAGTTTATTAAATGGACATTTACCTCTAATTTGTAGTGAAGGTCAGCAGTTCTAAATGGCACTGCTAAAGATGAATACAAGCTTCAAAATGAGAGTTGTCAAGTGTGAGGACAATGCAGTGGCATTGTACATCCAGTTATATAAAATGTATGAAAAGAACTACATATTTTATGTACTTGATTGCTTCAAACATGCCACATCTGCAATGTTCTATTCACTAACTGCAGTGGCTCAACGATGAGTATTTGTGTTACATGCATCAGTCCGACCAAGAATTAAAGTCAGAGCCTCTGTCAGAGCACAGTGTTGATCCAAGCTGTGAAGTTCAATTCATTCTAAGTACAGTGGGAACCCATTGCTCAATGGCTACCTAATTTAGCTGAGTGTTACCTCAAGTCAATGTCCTACCCTGTGTCCTGAAGGAGGCAGAAAATCTTTCATATCTAAAGAGCTAAGAAAACAAAGGTGTAATAAATATATGGAACTTAACCCAAAATATTAACAGATGTCTTTCATTCGTAACTTATCTTTTTCTCTCTCTCTCTGATATTAGGCATGCGTTTACTTTCCCCTATTATGTATTTTAAAAGTCTGGTAAGAAATCAACTGAAGAGATTCTGCAGAAGCTGAAAATCCAGACCAACACATACAAAATGCTTGACAGAGGATCTTAGCAGGTCTCAATGGAAAGGAATAAGCAGTCAACATTTCGAGCCAAGACTACAAGGGAAGGGTGAAGAAGCCAGAAAAAGTAGGTGGGGCAGAGAGGGGAAAGAGTACAAGCTGCCAGTGGGAGAAGGGAGATGGGGAAAGGGAGTTGACCTGAGAATCTGGGAGGTGATAAGATTAAGGGATGAAGGGCTGAAGAAGTAAAAACTGAACAGGAGAAGACAGTGGAGCATGGAAGAAAGGGAAAGAGGAGGGGCAACAGAGGGAGATATGGTTAGAAGTACTAGTTTTGAATACACCTTTGAGTCCAGGGTACGTTTTTCTCCTTGCATAATCAAGACTCGATGTACAGATTTATGCACTGATTTACCTTAGTAACTCCTCCTCATGTCATAAATAAAGAATAAACAGCGCTTGATGTCATCAATGGAGAAAGCCAAACTTCGAATGGTATTAAATCTGACAAGAAGTCCTCTACTTGAATTATAACAAAGCCTAGTGCATGTGGTTGTGGCACGAAGTCCTTGCATCAAGTAGTAGAGGGTGACATCTAACAGTTGCTGCCAAAACGTTTCCACATTTGCATTCACAGAAAGCACAAACGTCTTCTGACTGCACTGCTTCACTGCTCTGATGGACACTGGCATTGCAAACACTAGAAATGATGGCTTTAACGAAGCTCAATGCTTAACGGGTTTGCCAGGAACTTCAGCAATTGGCTCAGGATTTCAATAAACCGAGGGTAATGCTGGCTTTTCCACTTTATTTTTTTAAATAAAGCAGTTCAATGAATCATTTCATTCTGTGGTTTAATCTAAACCAAAAGAGAAAACATTTCACACCAACATGGATTTTAAACAAACTGATTAGCCTTCTATAATGCATTACCCTCTCCTGGTGAGATTTAGCAGAGGATTGACCATGTTAAATGTGCTGAGCACTAGGAATGAGATAATTGGGGAACATTTTATGCTTGCAGCAGAATATCACATTAAGTATACAGCTTGGTCAGAAATCCTACATCATGGAAATAAGTGTGAAACGAGACCAAGCAGCTCAGGAGGAGCCTCGCTCTGTCTGAGTTCTACACAGAGAAGCAAATAGGAATATGTCCTGAATGCCTTGAAGACTGGGAATAAATGGGAAGTGTTCTGCTCCATTTGTGTTGTCTGAAGGGGGCAGGAATAGGAAGTGCTTTTGTCTGTCTAGTTTCAATACAGGCGGAACGAACAGTGTGCTGGTAAGCAATAGAAAGGTTGCAAGTTGAATTTTATGAAGTGGAAGTGAATAGGGTGGGATTCTGACTGGCTGCTTGCTGCAGACTGGGAATGGATGGCAAGGAGCCTGATATTGCCAGCTCCGTTGACAGGACACAGGAGGCCACACAGGGGCATTTTAGCAAGACACTGATCAGGAGCTGGGAGCTCAGCTGCTGAAACTCGCGCTGAATTATGAAACTGTTCTTGTCTGCAGGTTCACCTTAAAGCCATCGCTGAAGTCGGACCAGACAGCTCCGAGATTTAGTGGGATCTCACAGCTGTCACCTTTGTTCTTAAAGGGACATTATCGTCTAGTAAAATTATCATTGAGACAAATTATCAGTTTATTAAAGGAAAGCAAGCTGCTGTGACAAGATTGTTGAAATAATTATCCCATTACATGTCAACCATATCTAACAACCTTTACTTCACAAAAGAAAATTTGAATAGGCAAGATTAAGTGAAGCTGTAGTCAAAAGCTACAGCTGTGGGAAGTATCCTCTCCATCTTAAACAATTCCCCATGGTCAAGGGTGGCTTGCTTCTGCTGCAGTTCTATGAATCTGAGGTGCCTGATGAGGATAGTTTGGGATGTGCAGACTCTACCTGGGTGGGCAGGAGATGGTGGGTGAAACACATGTGAAGTGCGGCTCAGGGTTCTCCTAACAAAGGGATTTATTCTGTTCCATCTGCCAAGAGCTGGACTTGCTGGTGGCCAAACATTTTAATTCCAATTCCTTTTCCAGTTCTGACATGTTGGTCCACAGTCTCCTCTTGTGCCATGATGAGGCCACCATTAGGGTGGAGGACCAACAACTTATATTCTGTCTGGGGAGCCTCCAACCTTAAGGTATGAATATCGATTTCTCCCTCAGATTAAGAAAAAATTCCCTTCACCTCCCCCCTTCAATTTCCCACTCTGGCCTCTTACCTGTTCTCGCCTGCCTATCACTTCCCCCTCGTGCCTCTCCTTATTCCTTTTCTCCTATGGTTCACTACCCTCTTCTTTCAGTTTCCTTCCTCTCCAGCCCTTTACATTTCCTATCACCTAACTTCAACTATAACCTTCTAGCTATCCGTTATCCCCTACTCCCACCTTTTTATTCAGGCGTCTTCCCCCTTCCTTCCCCGTCCTGAAGAAGGGTCTCAGGCAAAACATTGACTATTTATTCATTTCCATAGATGCAGCCTGACATTCTGAGTTCCTGCAGGCTTTTGTGTATGTTGAAAGGATTTAATGGACATAATACCTTTTATTGCAAAGAGGCTTTGAGAAGATCCTTCAACTACTTTCTCTGATTTCCTGTGAATCTTTTGTTATGGCAGAATTTAGAATAGAGGTACATATTTCCAAGAGGTGTGTCCCGAGAATTTTAGCAGGTTAAACATAATTAGAGTATCTACTTTTGCCCTTGCAAAAGATGCTGAGATGAGTTTCCTTCCCCTGGCACAGATTTGGAGGATTTTGTGGAGAAAAGGCTGATGTTTCCTCTCTAGTGCTTTGAGACGTCTAACATAGGTAGTCTATGTCTCTGAAATACACAGGATGACAGTGATCACTTCTACCTGGTGGACCATGAGTTTTGTGCTGGGCTTGAGCTCTTGAGCACAGAATTCTCTTCTTTCTCACACACAAAGGCTCAGCTAGCAGTAGAAATAAAATTTTGACAGGTAACATGTAATTTAAGCCTTTCTCAAATAGTTCCTGTTACGGAAACAGGAACACAGAAATTCATCTGGATTGGTTTTGTTTGAGGATGAATGATTTAGTAAGATCTTAAGCAATCACAAATTTCGTTAGTGCCAGTTGAAAGGCATCTTTGTCAGTCTTCATTGAGTAAGACCATATTCCAAATTGTAAGTCCCTGGTCAAATTTCTGACGGCTGCCAGCGCTTAGCCAAGTGGCTGGAAGCTCATTAGCCAGCCCTTCAAGATACACACCACCACCACCACCATTCTGTGGAAAGGTTATCAACTTGAAACATTACTATATGGTTCGCACAGCACAGATGCTGTCAGAATTTTGACAGTATTTCACTAATGGATTACTTATTATTATTTAGAGATACAGCACGGTAATAGGCCTTTCTGGCCCAATGACCCTGCACCATCCAGTTCCACCCATGTAACCAATTAACCTAAGCACCACATTCTCTGGAATGTGGGAGAAAACTGGAGCAGCTGGAAGGAATCTACGTGGCCATGGTGAGAACATATAGACTCCTTACAGACAGCCGTGGTCACGGGTGCATTATGCTAACCTCCATGCTATAGTGCTACCCCTAAACTGGAGATTATGTTTACTTCACCATTTATTTATTTATCAGGAGTTCCTGAGGGCAGGAAGTGTGGTGCTAGGTTTACTGACAAAAGGCATATAGATCACATCTCGCTCAGGAGCAAAGACTCAAGTCGAAGAACCATGGAAAGTAAAGTTGCCAGCATTTAGTTATCAAAAATATGGGCCAAGAAGTTAATTTGTACAGAGAAAAACAACCTATTTTTATTGAAAAATGGGAGATCCATTCAATTTCAGAACTGTTGGCCTGACAGAGATCATCCAGTGATGTAGCTCTTGTTAGAAAGGTGCTGAAGTGGGTCTACAGGGACGGTTAGCTCCATCATTGACACTAAACTCCCCAACATCAAGGACACCTCAAAAGGCAATGCCTTAAAAGGGCTGCATCCATCATTAAGGAGCCCCATCGCCCAGGATATGCCCTCTTCTTATTGCTACCATCAAGGAGGAGATACAGGAGCCTAAAGACACACACTCACATGACATTTTAGGAACAGTTTCTTCCCCTCCATCAGATTTCTGAGTGGGCATTGAACCCAAGTATACCACCTCACTTCTTTTTTGTTCTCTTTTTGCACTGCTTATTTAATTTATTGTAAGTTGTTTTTTTTAATTATGCAATGCATTGTACAGCTGCCGCATAAACAACAAATTTCATGACAAATGCCAGTGATATTAAATCTGATTCTGATTTTGATTCTGACTCTGATGTGAATGCAGTCTCTGAATACTTGCGTAGTGTAGAAGCCTGCAGTGCAGACAAATGCCTGCATCTATTCTACCTGCTCCTGGGGACTGATGGAAAAGTAAATGAAGTCTGACGATCTGGAGTTAATGACCTCTCTAATGCAATGGTGATCAGCCAGTTCTGAGACTGGACATACGCAGTTCCATGCATACAAGATCTGAGGACATGAGTTATAGGGAAAGGCTGAATAAGTTAGGCATGTGTTCCCTGAAGCATAGGAGACTGAGAGGAGATTTGATAGAGGAATACAAAATTATGAGTGCAAACTTCTTCCACTGAGGTTGTGTGAGACCAGAACTAGAGGTCATAGGCTTAGGGTGAATGGTGAAAAACTCAGGGGAACCTGAGGGGAGCTTCTTCACTGACGGGGAGCTGTGAGAGCAGAATGATCTGCCGGTGGAAATGGCGAATGTGAGTTTTATTGCGGCTTTAGAGAGATGTTTGGGTAAGTACACAGATGGGAGGGGTATGGACAGCCATGGTCCAGGCATTAGATGGGAGTAGGCAGAAAAAAGTTGGGCATGGAGACGATGGGCCAAAGGAGTTGTTTCTGTGCCACGTTGATCTATGACTCCATGACACTGCGCAGCAGCTGGAGGCTGGAATGATCCCGAGGCCAGGCTATTGAGAGTGAAAATAATCTTTATTTCCACGAGAGGATTACTTGGACATGGGCAAGTTCGTACCAGAGGCTTGCTGAGGCTGAAGATGGAAGTGATAGGTGCCTGGTGGAAACCGCAGCCTGCATAGATAGAGATCTGCAGTGAAATCTAGATGAGTGTGTGTCTCCTTGTGGAGAGTTGAGTGTTGAGTATTGGGTGCTGTGTACCTCCTGCAATGTGATCCTCTTGAAGACCTACAGGAAGTGTCTTTTCTGTGAAAGCAAAAATAACTACAGATGCTGCAGTCTGGAACAAAATATAGAATGCTGTAAATCCCAGTGGATCACGTTGCATCTGTAGGGGCAGCAGTTGTAAATAACATTTCAGGTTGTCACCCTGCATTCTTAGAGTGGAAAGAATAATAAAGTAGGGTGGACAAAGGATAGAGTTTTATTTTATTTCAAGATACAGCACAGAATAGGCACTTCCGGCCCTTCAAGCCAGACTACCCAGCAGCCCCCTGACAAATGATTTAACCCTAACTTAATCACAAGACTGTTTACAACGACCAATTTCTCTACTAACCAGCATGTCTTTGGACAGCGGGAGGAAACTAGAGCATCTGGAGGAAACCCAGGCATTCCATGAGGAGAACGGAGGACATTCAGAGGACACCAGGATTGAACTCCAAACTCCATTGACTCGAGCTATCATAGCATTGCTCTGATAGCAATGCTACCATGGATATCCCATCACCCAGGACATGCCATTTTCTCATTGCTACCATCAAGGAGGAGATACAGTAGTGTGAAGGCTCAAATTGCGCCATCAGATTTCTGAATGGGCAATTAATAAATGTATGCCAAGTATCACTAATTTTTCCCTTTGTTTTTGTACTGCTTATTTAATATAATTAGATGTGTGTGTATGTATGTGTATGTATATATATATATTTTTTCTTATTGTAATTTATTATGACTTTCAGTAAGATCCACTTCACGCACAGAGTGGTGGGTACGTGGAATGCACTGCCGGTGATGCTAGTGAAGGCGGATTAAATAGGGTCGTTTAACATATTCTTAGCTAGGTACATGGAGCTTGTAAAAATAGAGAGCTCTGTGGTAGGGAAATTCTAGGCAGTTTATAGTGTAGATTACATGGTCGGAACACCAGTGTGGGCCAAAGGGCCTGTAATGTGCTGTAGATTTCTGTGCTCTATGTTCTATGTTCTAAGATTGTGTGTGGAAGCAACAGCTTCTAGGGGGCCAACCAAAGGTGTTACTGCTCTTCTAAACATATTTTTTACAATTGCAAGACCCTGCTGGACATTAGGAACTTAAGGTACTGTAGGTCTACCCCAATGGCGAGTTGCTTGTTGGCAATGAATTTGAAAGAGCTGAATATGATGTGTTTTTCAGAACCAATGGGCAAAGTTGAGCCAATGCCATGCCATTCTGGGATTCGAAGGAGAATGGAAAAAAACTTGCAGCCGGAAGCTCAGGATGGCCATTTCAGTAGAAACAGAAGCCTGAAGACACATACCACTGCACCCAAGGGCAGCTTCTATACTATTAAATTGGTCTCTCGTACTTTAAGATGGACTCTTGACCTCACAGTTGACCTTATTATATCTTGCACATAATTGTTTAGTTGCACTGCACTTTCTGGGTAGCTATTACACTACATTGTTATTGTTTTATCTTGTTCTGCCTCAATGCACTGAGTAATGAATTGATCTGTATGACAGTATGCAAGGCAAGCTTTTCACATGTGACAATAATAAACCAATTCCAATTCCAATTCCAAAGAATTAGACTAGTCAAATGGTCATTAGAAGGGAATTTTGGTTGCAGCATGAATTTATTTTTGTTTATTCTCTTTTCAGGATGACAGTATCCAGACAAGTCCCGAAGTTACTGTCTGACTTTAATTGTCCTTGAGAAAGTGGTGATGAGCTAGCGTCTGAAATGCTGCAGTCCTTATGAACATAGACTAGCACAGTACAGTACAGGCCCTTTGTCCCACGATGTTTTAGCGACCTTTTAACCTACTCTAAGAACATTCTTAAGCCTTCTTTCTTGTATGTCCCCCTATTTTCCCATCATGTATGTACTTAAGAGTATCTTATATGTTCAAGTTCAACCTTATTGACATCTGATTTTACATAAATACAACCAAATGAAACAACGTTCCTCTGGACCACGGCACATCCACAAAACATATATCACACACAGCACCTAAACCAAAATATTAGCAGAAATAAGTTTTTTGAAATAGAATGCAAAATACATGTTGTGCACAGCACAGGTAAGCAGTAAACAGAGAACAGTAATGTAAACAGTAAACAGCTCGCTGTCCTAGTGACAAGACCTCGGTGGTAGCAGGGTATTCATTAGTCTCACAGTCTGAGGGAAAAAGCTGTTACCCTGTCCAGTAGTCCAAGTCCTGATGCTTCTGTCCCTCCTTCTTAACTGTAGTGAGTCAAAGAGCTTGTGGGATGGAAGGCAGGCAGGTGTTCCCAACCCTTTTTTATGCTATGGACCCCTGCCACTAAAAGAAGGGTCCGTGGACACTAAGCTGGGAACCCCTGGTGGTAGAGGTCCCCGACAATGCTTTGGTCCCTTCGCCTGCAACACTCCCAGTAAATGTCACATATAGGAGGGAGGGAGACACCAATGATCTTCCCGGTGGTTTTTATTGTCCTCTGGAGAGTCTTGTAGTCCAATATCTTGCAGTTTTCAGTCCCTAGTCTACCTGCGTCTACCAACACCCCTAGCAGGACATTCCACACCACCCTCTGTGTTAAAAACTTATTATCTCGTACCCCTCTATTAAGTCACTGTTATCCTCCTATGGTGACAGCACTCACACACTGTCATTGAGTAAAAGGTTCCAGCATTTAGACCTGGTGACATGGAGTAATGGTCATGTATTTCTCACTCAGAATGATATGTGATTTGGAGTGGAGAGGATTCTGCTTTTGACTCTGGTGGTAGGGGTTATGCGGTTGTGAGATGCTGTCACAGTAGCCTAAGCAAACATCTACAGTGTATTTTGTTGACGGTACGCAATGTACCCACAATGCACCAGTTGTGGAGGGAAGAAATGTTTATGGGAATAAATGGGTGCCAAAGAAAGTAAGCCAATTTCTGCTGGATGGTGTCCAGCTTCTTGATTGTTGGAGCTGCACTCATTCTGATGAATGGAGAAGGTTCTGTCATTCTTTTCATTTGTTCCTTGTAGATTCTGGGAAAGGTTTGGGTGTCAGGAAGTGAGTCAATTGCCACAAGGCACCCTGCAGTTGGCTTTCTCATGAAGACACACGATTTGTGTATAACAAACCATCTGCTAGAGGAACTCAATGGGTCGAGCAACATATGTGGGAGGAAAGGAATTGTCAACAATTGGGGTCAAAACCTGTGATATTTGTCTGTCTTGTCCATCTGAGTTTCTGGTTAATGTGAACACCATAAAGGTGATGATGCAAAGCTCCATAATGGCAGTGCTGAAGCTGTGAAGACGCAAGGGAAGTTTAGTCTACAGAGTGAGCAACACACACAAAATAATGGGAGAACTCAGCAGGTCAGGCGGCATCTATGGTGAAAAATAATGTTTTTCAATTTTGAGCCTAGACTCTTCATGAGGACTAGAAAGAAAGGTACAGAGGCTTATGATTTGTATTGATCAAGATGTGTCCTTCAATATTTCCAGCATATGGAGAATCTCTTGCTGTTCATGAGTCTACTGAGAGAACAACGTGCTGAAGATAATGGAGAGAGGTGTCCAATAAATGTACATTTAATGTGAATATTCTTTTAAATTATGATTTTTGGAACATCATTGACAAAAAACTCTGGGTCTTCTACATATAATCAGCAACTGTTACCATTCAGACTGCTTTGATCAAAAATCTTACCAATGACAACTTTTGCATGACTACTGTTACTTGGCTAGTGTGACTGTATAAACATCAACATGAAAATGAGGACAGTATATTAATAACACACACAAAATACTGGAGGAACTCAATCAGTCAGGCAGTATCTATGAAAGGGAATAGCAGTCGATGTTTCAGGCCGAGACCCTTCAGTATGTTAACAACTGACCTTAAGACATAGAAATATGAATAAAAATTATGTAAAGCCTCATTAACATAATTTTACCCTTGCAACCTCATTTTTTTTTGTGTTGTACAGAGGAGTTCCTAGACCAAGATGTCTTTAAAAAAAGGAAGACACCCTCAGTCAGACGATGCTGAGTAGCGGAAAGGCACCAAATCCCATCTGCATTGCCGGATGTGGCTCCATGGAAAAGGGAAATATTCAGTCTTGATGAAGGGGTCTCGGCCTGAAATGTCAACTGTTTATTCCCATCCATAGATGCTGCCTGATCTGCAAAGCTCCTCCAGCACATTGTGTGTATTGCTGTAGATTTACATCATCTGCAGTATCTCTTGTGTCTGGAAAATATTTGGTGTTGCATTGCTGTTTGCAAGAAAACTTAGGGAATGGGAAATATACAAAATGAACCATGCTACCACCCCCACCCCTCAGTTGCCAGACAAGTGATGCCTGATTAGAAACTGTTGTACCCAATGTCAATTAGTGAAGACGGTGTCAAGTGCATATGTGAAGCATGCTGAAATTTGAGTGGTCTGTTTGCATTCACTGTGAAAATGGACAGGCACAGATAGCCAAGAAAACCCAAAATTGCTGGGCCATTAATGGGTTTGGGCACCAGCTGGACACAGTCACATCTAGAAAAGGAATAAAGAATAAACAGCTTTGAAATGGTGACCCACGTGACCCAGAAAACAAATACCAATTCCCGATGAAACACTCAGCCTCAGCACCAGTCACTGAGTGGGATTCACTGCCGGCACTGAATATATCGGGGGCCAAATGGAAAAGCTGACATAAGCAGCCTTATAGCCTACAGAAACTCCAGTGTATCATAGAGTTCCACAATCCATTCAATAAGTCGGTAAAGGAAGTTCAGCTGGAAGTATTGGTATTGGTTAATTAATGTCACATGCACCAAGACACAGTGACAGGTTTATTCTGCAGACTAATCACATCATTACACAGTGTGCATTGAGTTAGAAGAAGATAAAACCATAACAATGCAGAATGAAGTGTAACAGCTACCCAAAAATGTGCAGTGCAGATAAACAATAAAGTGCAAGGTCATAATGAGGTAGATTGTGTGTCTTGTTATACAAGAGGTCTTTTCAAGAGTCTGGAAAGAGTGGGATAGAAGCTCACCTTGAGCCTGGTGGTATGTGCTTTCAGACTTTAGTATCATTGGGCTTTTTTTTTTCTCAGTTCTGAGAAAGGGTCTCATCCCAGGGAGTTGACTGTTTGATCATTTCCATGGATGCTGCCTGGCCTGCTGAGCTCCACCAGCTTTCTGCTGTGGTAAACTATGTATACCTGTCTGGACACGCCCCTCTGCTGACTGCTCCTGTGGCTCCTCCCACAGACCCCTGCATAAAGGTGATTGGAGGCACTGCTCCCCTCTCAGTCTCCGAGATGCTGTGCTCCGTTTTGCTGCTAATAAAAGCCTATCGTTCGCCTCCCGTCTCCGAGAGTTATTGATGGTGCATCATCTGCACATGTTGCTCGGGATTTCCAGCCTCTGCAGAATTTCTAGTGTTTATGATTTATCTGCCTGATGGGAGTGGGAATGAGGGGGGAAAAGAGATGAAGTTGTGAATTATATGGCTGCTTTACTGAGGCAGCAAAAAGAATAGACAGACTCTGTTGAAAGGAGGCCGGTGTCTGTGATGTGCAGAGCTGTGTCTGCAACTCACTGCGGGTTCTTACAGTCACTTGCAGAGCAGTTGCCGTACCAAGTTGTGATGCATCCATATAGGATGCTACCTATGGTGCATTAATAAAAATTGATGAGGGTCACTGGGGACATACCAAATTTCTTTCAGCTTGGATGAGGAAAAAACAAAATAAAGCAGCTATTTCTAAAATCAACAAATTCAGAACTTCAGAAACAACCACAAGTTTCATCTAAGTGTTGAAAGAACTATCACTGAACGCTACTCCTAATGTTGTTATTGACTTGCTGTATTGATTGCTGAAGGCCAAGTGTAGTTCAGTAATAAATTAGGATTTTTTTATGTACTTCTATCAGTGTTTTAGTGTTAACTGAATGTTTCCCTGCTGCAACATATCCTATCTTAGTGAGGCACACATTATTGTTGTATATCAGACTGAAAGAAGAGTCCAGGGCTTTGTGAGGCCATTTGATATGTGTGGAAATATTTTAAGCTCATTTTTATGGCTCTTTTCCATTCAGTCCAAAACAAGTGACAGCAGAACAGACTGTTTTTCTCCAAAAAAAAGCGATGAAAGAGCCTTTATGAAAAAAGCTTCAGGAATGATGAAATATTATCTGATACCTTCAACTATAGTATAGCTGAACACAGTGGACTTTGGTATTCCTTAGGAAGGGGAACTTATGAAGCTCTGTAGTTTGTCATATAGATGCTTCTTCAATTTTGGACCTGGCAACTTCAACGAAAAATAAAGTACTTTGAGATTAACTGAGTGCCAACATTCATATTGCACTGACACACTTTCCAAGAATAAAGATTTGAGTCATCTAAACTGTGTTTTGTGTTAGCTCTTCAACAGTTGAAAACAAGCTGAATAGCAGGTGGACAAGTTGTCCCCATAATAATGGAGACAATCACCAAACTGAAATTAAAGAGTAAAATTTCAATACTGGTGCTGTTGCTGGGCTGATAAAAACAGAAGGCAACCTCCCGTGGTCCTGTCGCGGGACCACTTCTAAGTCCAATATTCTTTTTATAGTGTACAGTTGAAGGATTCTGCAGAGGAATATGGCAAACAAGATTTATTTTCTTTTAAAATGAACGTTTTGGGGAAAATGAGTAAAGATGTAAGTTATGAGTTAGAACAGTCTACTCCTGTATTACCATTGCAATTAATCACACAAATATTTATCTGTCAGCTGCAAAAGCAGTTCGACTTAGCTGTTTTTACTCACTTATTTTGTTACATAGCTTTTAATGTTCTCAGACCAACCTAAATGGATATTTATAACACAAATTTTGATGTACTTTACAATACAAAAACAGGCTATTTGGCCCAATCTATTTATGCCTGTAATAAAAGCAAAAATGCACGAGATACTCAGCAGGCCAGGTAGCAGCCCTGGGGAAAAATGTAATATTCATATTTCAGTTCCAATAAAACTGGAAAAGTGAGAAGATCAACGTTTTAAGATGCTGAAATAGGAATGGTTGGAGAGAATAAAGAGATCATTTGTGATGGAATGCAAAATCCCGGCACCTGCAAAATTTTTGCTTTACTAGAATGACTTGTCTGATGTAGTTCTACCGTCTTCCTGTCCTAACACTGCACCCAAACTCTGCTTTCACTAAATCCTAACCAATACACACAAAATGCTGGACATATCAGGTCATACAACATCTATAGAGAGGTTGAAACAGTCGACTTTTCGGGCTTAGTTCCTTCATGAATTCCTCCTCGTGTCCACAGTTAGATGTGCTTAGACAAATGGGTGGCACGGTTTCACAACGCTTTACAGTATAGACTACCTGAGTTCAATTCCCACTGCTGCCTATAAAGAGTTTGTACGTTCTCTCTGTGACCATGTGGGTTTCCTCCAGGTGTTCCAGTTTCCCCCCACAGTCCAAAGATGTACTGGTTGGGAGGTTAATTGTTCAATTTAAATTGTCCCATGGTTAGGCCAAGATTAATTTGGGCTTGAAGTGCTGTATCTCTAAATAAATAAACAAACAAACAAACAAATAAATAAATTGAATGAATCTGCACTGGTTGCCTACACCACTCACTGTATATTCAGTTCCACCAACAAACCATTTATTGGGCAAAGAAGCTTGTCCTGATTTGCTTACCATCTTTTATTTGCAGCCACTAGTTTGCACTCATTCATACATCCTTATTATCACATCTTGCACATTAAATTCCTGTATCATTTTACTGCTTTACTGCTCCTGCTGTAAGATCAGGTTTCAACTCCCACACTGTCTATAAGGAGTGTGTACGTTCTCTCTGTGAGTGCATTGGTTTCATCCGGGTGTTCTGGTTTCCTCCCACATTCCAGAGACATACAGTTGTGGGCATGCTATGTTGGCGCCTTGGAGTCTGTCCATCACGAACCTTGTGGATTTGATTTGAAACAAACAGAGAACTTCACTATGTTTTGATGTACATGTGACAAATAAAGTTATTCTTAACATTAATCCTGTCTCCATGTACTTTCTTCCCATAAGTTAACATAAATACGTATTTGTTTGCAAAAATCAAAACATGTAGTTAATTATTTCAAGTATTTGGGGAAGAAATTCTTCTGTTCTCTGCTATTTTATCAAGTGAATTTGAGGTTTTATGGAAAAAATTTCTTTGTAATATATTTGGTGAATGTTGAGACTATATAAGATAACAATCTTTAGTAGCAAAAGGGAAGTAAATTATGTATAGGTAGTAGCAAGTGAATCATTAAACTGGTGATTTTAAATGTGCATTTGTTCAGAGGGATTATTAAAATCTTGTCATTTTTTGTTTATGCATATTTTTACATAAATTCTGTTATAGTTCATTATTTTCTGTAAATGCCTGCAAGGAAATGAATCTCAAGGTAATACATGGTAAAATTACATACTTTGATAATAAATTTATTTTGACTTTGAATTATACTAGATTGCAAAAGTCCTTGGGTTGCTCCTTGAGTTACCAAAAAGCTTTTGGAATGCTTTAACAGGTTACCTCTGAAGCATGACTAAATGAGAGGGATGAGGTTTCATGAAGTGAGCTACCTATTGTGTATGGACTTCTATTGCATTTTTCCCTCTTTTTCCAACAGGTTTGACACATCTTAAGAAAATCTCACTTGAACCGTTAACCTGGTCTTTCCAGCACTGCACGTACACTAATGCAGTAATTTTATGTATTGCGGTGTATTGTTGTCACAAAAGAATTTATGACATATATGAGTGATGATAAACCTGATTCTGATATAGGGCTCAGTTGTGGACTGAGAGTGGGAAGAGGGCAAGGTAGAGGGAAATCGTGTTTGGAAATAGAAGAAGGAAGAGGAGAGGGAGTGGGAAGCACCAGAGAGATATTCTGTTTTGATCAATAAACCAATTGTTTGGAAAATCAGATGACCTTACCTAGTGTCTTAGAGCTGGGTATGTCTGTACCCACACCATCCCCATCCCTGGCACTCCTTTTCTTCCACCAGTCCCATACCCCTCTCGCAGTGCTCTACCCTCACCCTTCCCAACATCCTTTGCTCCTGCCAGATCTACAGACTCGCTCTCCACTCAACATTGACAAATACAGTACTGGTTATATATTTATGTGCCTCAGAATTATGCAGAGTACTGTACATGTGGATTCGCTCAACTTAACCTGCTAAAGAACAGAACAACCACAAGAACAATACTCATAAGATTAAAAACCTACACTAAGTGCACCTATCCTATTGTTCAAACACATTTTAGCAAGATGGTTAATCGGGCTCAGCAAACACCAGTTGCTTTGAATTAAGCAGGATGGAAAAGAAATGCTGCACATGAAGATGTTGGTTCTGTTCTCGTAGGTGCCAGATGAGTTGTTCATTCATCTTTATGACTGTATGGCAGCTCTACGCTGTTACACATCCAAAAAAGAATGGAGTTGATAGCACTTGGTGAGGGTGAAGAGTAAGAATACTGGGCGTTTTGTGCACCTGAAGTATGAAGAACTGACCTTAAATGACAAGGTTATGTCTGCTCATTACATTTAAAAGAAACATGCTGTTGGTGTACAATGCAGACATTGGGCAAATTTTCAGGGACGTGGTTCAAGCAGCTTGTAAAGGGCTGTCTGTTGTCCACAATGCTGTTATGCTCTTGAAAAGGAATACAAATTACTGGAATGTGAATATGCAAGAGAGTTGCATAATTCAATGAAGCAACATAATATTCCAAAATGATATTTATGCCAGCACCCTCCAGTGAAAGCTAACATTGTAACATCTGTGTAAAGGATCTGAAGTGGTAATTGTTGTTTTTGTCTACCCATTGAACCTGGGAATTTGTGGCAATGATTTTTTTTTCTGGTCTGAAGGAGGTCAGCAAAGTAGGTGTGCTTACATATGGCTTTATTTTGCACTGCTGCTTTACAGTGTGTCTTAATAGGACTACATGATAAACTTGATGGAGCATCACAGGAAAGACAATGGAACCGGTCCCTTTTTTAAATGAACAGTATGCACATAAGCCATTGAAGAGCATTTATTCTAGGGCCCATGAGCTATGTCAATCAGTAGATATTGGCCATCCAGAATCAGAATCAGGTTTAATATCACTGGCATACCTCGTGAAATTTGTTAACTTTGCAGCGGCCATACAATGTAATAAACAATAATAGAAGAAGAGACTGTAAGTTACAATAAGTAATACATTAAATAGTTAATATTTATTAAATAGTAGTATATATTAAATAGCTAAATTAGTAAGTAGTGCAAAAAATATAAATAAAATAAGTAGTGAGATAGTGTTCATGGTTTCAATGTCCATTCGGAAATCGGATGGCAGAGGGGAAGAAGCTGTTCCTGAATTGCTGAGTGAATGCCTTCAGGTTTCTGTAGCTCCTTCTTGATAATGGGTGTCCTTAGTGATGGACGGCACCTTCCTGAGGCATCGCTTCTTGAAGATGATGGAGATGACTAGTTTTACAACTCTCTACAGCTTATTTCAATCCTGTACAGTGGACCCCCCTCCCCACACCAAACAGTGTTGCAGCCAGTTTGAATGCTCTCCACAGTGAAATTTGTCAGTGTCTCTGTCACATTGCTGATGCAAGTCTGAGTTTAGAAAGATTTTAACATGTCCACTGACCATACCGCATTTTTAACACTTGTGAACAGTACAAGATCTGTGTATTTTTCATTTCACTTTAAAATCTTTGTCAGTCTCCTGTGCATTAAAACCTACCAGCAGATTTTGAATGAATTTTTCATTCAGGGCTTGCAATGTAACATGGTACAGTCTGGCCAGCGTGGTTAACAATGCAATCACCAACTTCAGACTAGCACACAATTTGAAATGTCCATTAGACTAAATCAGTGAATAATTGTAAAGATTTTTTAATATTATGTAATTACAATGCAAAACCTGCTGCTGTTTTCTTGAATGCTAACAGGAAAAGTAAGTGCATGATTCATTTGTCTGTAGACCAAGCACTGAACAGGAGCTTTCAAAATGCAACACAGTGACTTCCGCAACTCTTCCGGCACTGACAGCTGAAGAGGAGGCCACATCTGTCATTCTAAATTGGGCAAGTGCAATGGTACAGTAGAACAGATCAAATGGTCCCTAAAGAAATGAATTGCGAATATATATTGTAATATTTTTAATATAATGCAAATATATTGCAATTTAGTCCATTTCCTTGAGGGACACGACTTCAAGTGTTGTTGGAAAATGTCAACTTCAACTGAGAAATTTCCAGGCACAGAGCTAAACTACTGAGATCACCTGAAAAATAATCCATTTTAGCTGAAAGAATACTAGCATGTGATTACAGACATCAGCAAAGTAGTTGACTCTGAAATGGCCTAGCAATCCTTTCTTCTCAGGGGCAACTGAGGAAAGGAAATATATACTTGCACATGTTGCCAGCTTAATCCAGGCTTTCTTTCTTCCTAGGGTGGCATGATAGTGTAATGCTATTACAGTGCCAGCGAACTGGGTTTAGTTCCAGTCGCTGTCTAAAAGGAGTTTGTGTTATCTCCAGTGACTGAATGGGTTTTCTCTGGGTGCTCCAGTTTCCTCCCTCATTCCAAAAACTTACGGGTCAGTTGGTTAATGGATCACATGGGTATAATTGGGTGGTACATGGTTAGTGGTCGGAAGGGCCTGTTACCACAAGACCATGAGATCATGAGAGAAGGGAGCGGAAGCAGGCCTTTTGGCCCATCAAGTCTGCTCTCCCATTTTGTCATCGCTGATCTATTTTCCCTCTCAGCCTTAGTCTCCTGCCTTACGTAACACCATAAGATAAGGAGCAGAATTAGGCCATTTGGCCCGTTAAGCCTGAACCACCATTTCATCAGTTGCTTGCTCAGCCCCAATCTCCTACTTTCTATACTGTACCTCTAAATCTACATACCGACAAGGCATGATGTGCTCAATATATTATGTTCATGTCTGTCATGGATACATGTTCTTGTGCATATAAGTTATCTATTTTGTATCAAAAATCAGATTAAAGGGAAGTTGTATGTTTCCCCTTTGGGTATTTCCTGTCTTGAAGGACATTATCAGGATCAGTTAGAGTTTCACAATACATTGACAGCTTTCATAATAATTTTTCTGCTGTCATAAGTGGCCAGACATATTTAATACAATTATGGAACTTGGTATGATAGGATTTAAATACTCAAGTCCTGGTAATTAATCCAGTATGATCACTGACATTTAGGTTAATTACAAGCCAGCAGAGAAAATGAGTTGCATCAATAAACAGTAGGTCCTGTTCCAGAGGAAATCTAACTGTTTTAAAATCCTAGGATACAAGAAAAAAATGATTTTATAAGATAAGATTAGTTTTATTTGTCACATACATCAAATGAAGTGAGATGTGTTGTTTGCATCAATGACCATCACAGTCTGCGGACGTGCAGGGGGAGGAGGAGGGAGCCCACAAGTGTTGGCATGCTTCCAGTGCCAACATAGCATGCCCGCAACTCACTCACCCTGACCCACAAGTCTTCGGAATGTAAGAGAAAACCAGAGCAGCGGGAAGAACCTCACACTGTCACGGGGAGAATATGCAAACTCTTTACAGACAGTGGTGGTAGTTGATCCCCAGTTTCTGGTGCTGTGATAGTAGGCTTCGTGGTTAGAGAACAAATGGCACAGCCATCATTACTTCTTCCTAAAAAAAACTTGACATTTAACTGGCTTGGAATAAGTGTAAATGTGAGCTACAAATAACTGAAGTGCTATTTATGGTTCAGCTAGGTCTAACATACAGTAATAAACTACAAAAAACTCAGAATGGTTAAAACTATATACGTGTTTATTACTTGCAAGGGAAGGTCTGCCTCCATACATTAAGTTGGTAGGTAGCTTCAATCTTACAGCTCAAAACAAGTCATTTTAATATTTTTTACAGACCAGTAATTCATCATGTCTTTGAGGTTGTTCCATCCCATAATAGCATTCCTTCCTTATCTTTATCTGCCTTAAATGAGTCCATTTGCCTTTTGAGGCTTCTCCCCTTATGACAATTGTGTCTAGTTTGTCACTGTTGTCAAAACGCTACCTGCCACAAACACACATCCTACTACAAAATGCACACCAACTTCTTGTAAGTCTCCCATCCAAACAAGTCAACAAACCAGCAAAGCATGCTGGGGTCACACAGGTTCCATTTTGTCAGGTTACAGTTTACAAAAGCTATAATTCCTAAAGACTTCAGGTTTACAGATATATTTCCGCAGAAGCTACAAATATCTGTATTCTCGCATGTATACAAACGTATAACATACCATATACTGAAAGGTCTCAATAGAATGGATATGAGGCGGATGTTTCCAACAGTGGGTGAGTCTAGGGCCAAAGGGCGCAGCCTCAGAATATAAGAATGTCCCTTTAGAACAGAAATGAGGAGGAATTGCTTTAATGAGAATGTGGTAAATCTGTGGAATTCATTGCCACAGGCACCTGTGGAGGCCAAGTCATTGGCTATATTTCAAGCAGAGACTGATAACTTCTTGATTAGTAGAGATGTCAAAGGTTTCAGGGAGAAGGCAGGAGAATGAGGATGAGAGGGAAAATAAATTAGCCATCACCAAATTACAGAGCAGACATGATATGTCAAATTGCCTATTCCTGCTCCTATGTCTTACAATTTTATACATATCTGATACAATGCTTTATGCACTTGCACATGTGCTAGACTAGAGCCGGATACTACTGATGCAGGTAGGTTTTTTAAGGTATTCCAATTGATTACTAGTCTCATGACTTGCTTGTTTTTATGACCTCTCCCACTGAGTCAATGGGCATAACTTTAGCTCAGCTCTCCAGGTGGGAAATCCATGGTGTATGTGGAATATCGATTTTATGCTCAACCCATTATTACTCTTCACTGAATTTAATAGTGACTAAAATGCATCGTGTATAAAACAAGTAGTTGTACCTGTTCCCATCGGTTTCCCAAAAGACAAAGTGGGTTAAAAATAGTTTCCATTAATATGGTTGCCTGGGGGAAGTTAGAGAAATCTCCAGGTCAATGTTATATTCAAAATACTAAACATTTTAGCTACACTACTCAAACTATGAGGTTCATCAGCACAGAGCATACTGAAGGCAAACTGATACTTGATCATCAGATTTACTAGTAAGTTTTGACTTGTTACAGGTGACATTGCCCATACATGAAAATTTTGTTAACATGCTGATACAGTCCCAATTACTGTTCAGTATTAGTAAATGCATTGGGCCTGAACTCGTAGATATTAACAGATCTACACATGGTTCTTAATGACAGTGAAGGATGAAATATGGAAGTCTCAGGTTTACTGACAGATTCCGAACACCGGATTCATCACTTCATTTCATCACTGGACTTCACACAAGATTCTCCAACACTTCACCGAGGAATGACCTCATATAGACCATGGCAACTTATGTGGCACGGGGTCAGACAGATTATTGATTTCAAGTAATAAGTTCAAGTTCAAGTATAATTGTCATTCAGCCATACACAGGAATACAGCAGAATGAAACGGTGTCCCTCTGGGGCCAAGATGTAAAACACAGTACTGACCGTCATGCACAGCACATAGAGCACCTGTAATTATGATAGCAGAAAAGTTCAAGTTTATTGTCATTCAAATTAACACATGTATACTTATGAATGAGGCAACTTTTGGCAGTCTCCAGTGGAGACACTGCTGTGCTTTTTGACCAGAGAAGGGCTGTTATAGGTGTTTAAGGGAAAGCGAGGTACTACTTCAATTATTTTGATTTAATATTTTTCAAAGGTTTGTGTTTTTTCCTACTGTGATAATTTTACTTACGATTTACCTTGTTTACTACTTTTTATATATCTCTGAATTGCCAGAAGCATTTAAAGTCTGTGTTTTCCCATCTCTCATACTTGAAGACAGTGGTGGTGGATACTATCAGAATTTTCAAGGGCATTTCAAGGATAAGACTTTTTCAGTGTGTTGTCAGAGACTCTGTCAGTGTTCAAAGAACACTATTTCCTTCTGGTGTCCATGAAGGTTTAATTAAGGGTGTGACGAGGCCACTGGTGATAATTCTGGGAACGAGGACCGTAGTAGTAAACTGTAGCGCATTAATCTTAGGAGGATTCAAGAGTAAAGAGAAAGATGATATTGAGTATTAGGAATCAAAATGATTAGAAAATATTTGTGAAGGCATGTTGTTTGTGGATAGGGAAAGATTTCAAAGTAGCCTGATATCTGCAAAATTATGAAGGTTGATTCAGTTAAAACAGTTTAGAAAGTTGGTCATAATTTAAACAAAAAAACAATTATGATTAAATTAGGATTTTCAGTGGAACTAAATCAGAATCAGGTTTATTATAGCTGACATACTGTGTGTGTATATACACATATATATAGTGCAAAAAGAGAGCAAAAATATTATTGAAAGCAAAATAATTGCAGGCCATTATTTCCTACAAACCTCTCACACTGAAGACAATAGATATTTGCATCTATTATATAAAAAAGATGTTGAAGCAATTGCACGATTAGCTTCAAGGAACAAAACAAATGTATTTCAGAAGGAGAGGAAAGTGATGATAAAAAATTAAAGATAAATCAAAATGCATCATTCTTCCTAAAAAGCTGTCAAAAACACAAATTATAGTTTGTAATATTATATGTCGTGGTTGGCAAATAAAATGAAATTGCTTTTGTATATCTTTCAACATATGATTAAGAACCCAGATCCTAAAGGTGAAAGGATGTTATGCTAATCCACTATATTGTCCAGTCCCCTTAGACTTGAGCTGTCATTCATCTTGCCACTTAACCTTATTTGACCGGTATTGAAACAGCAATTAACTCAAAGCTTCATAATACATTCAGTAACTGATATGATACCTCTTACAGAAGTCGCAGTAGATGACATCTTCGTTTCTGATGCCTGGCATCACTATATTTTATCTGCAACACAGCCTCTGCCTTATCCCCCACCTATTTTTAATACTTTCTAAATCAACATATTGTCACCGCATATCTGCCCCTCCCCCTTCCTGTCTCCACAAAACACTGATTAGAATTCAAATTCTGAACTTTTCAATTGCTGGAGGTTTTCAGAGATTTGCATGTTCTGACAGTGATGATATATGATACCTTCACATTCCTAAACATCCCTCTGGTGAAAATCAATTACAGAAAATGGAATTCTCTTTTGTGTAAACTCTAATCTTCTTCAATTGTAAACAGGACCATCTGAATGTCAAAAAATAAAATTATATTTACTTTATATGTTAAGTGGTGTGGTTCAACAGCACTGAAAGAATCCTGCTTCTGAAGTTTGCATTTTTCAGTGTTTTCAGATGTAACAATTATGAGAAACAATTCACATGTAAATGAGAAAATTACAATAACTAGGAGGTATAGTGAGGTCTCAGACCTAATCTATATTCCAGAAGAGACAGATGAATCGTGCAATTTTGTTCTACTTTCTTGAAGTGCTACTAATTGGTGTCCCCAATACAAGGTGAACTACATGGGTAAACTTATCAACTTATTTCATGAGAGAAACACATTGGGAACGTTCAAGCAAAGCTCTGGATTATTGATAGACATTTGTTAAACCAGTTATCATAAATGCAATAGACTGACAACAGCTTATCCTCTTGTGAGAAATATAAAGCCTTTTGGAGGAGGGAAATTTAAATGATATTAGACTCTGCGTTAATAAGTGCAAAAGCCAAATTCAGATGTTTTTGAAAGACAGAACTGTATATTTACTTACAAAAATATGTTTGTTGATTTATTGTTTCCTTCTAATGTTAGGAATGTTATTTTTAGTAAACCAAAAATCCCTGTTACCAATTTAGCATTGTCATTCTTTACTGCAGAGACCACAAGTGTGTTGCTCCTCATCTGAGTTTAGAAAGTACGTCATCGGCAGAATTTTTTTAACTGTTCTTACATTTTTGCTATTTTCCCTTGAAGGTCATTATGTACCTGTCCTCTTTAAGAGATGCTTATGTTTTGAGCATGCCCAGTAAGTTGGGCAAAGCAATAAATAAAGCAGTGATTGTCAACAAAGTGCCAAAAATGAGTGTTTAATTAAACCTAGCTGTGACAGTTGCCGTCTATAACTAATTTTCTGAGTATCCTCAAAATGCTTAACATATCAATGCTTCTTAAAGACATTAAACCCATAGTTCTCCAAGAGCAGTGGATGTTTTGTATATGGATTTTAGTAAGCACTGACAAGGTTCCCCATCATAATTCCATTTATAAAGTCGTGAGGTATGAGTTCCTTTAAAATTTGGCTGCATGGATTTGGAATCAGTTTGCCCACAGAAGGCAGAGTATGGTAGTAAATGTAATGTATTCTATCTGGAGGTTGGTAATTAGTAATGTTTCACAGGAATCTATTCTGGCCACTGCTGTTTGCGGTTTCTATATATGACTTAGATGAGGATCTGGAGGGGAGAATTAGTAAGTTTGCAGATAATACAAAGGTTGGAGGTGTTATGGTTAGGGTAAAATGTAGTTGTAGGTTACAATGGGATATAGACAGGATGCAGAGCTGAGCTGAGAGAAGCAGATGGAGCTAAACTCAGAAAGGTTTGTAGATCAAACTTGAGGGTGGAGTGTAAAGTTAATGGCTATATTCTTTGCAGTGTGGAGGAACAGCGGGATCTTGGGTTCCAAGATCAGAGATCTCTCAAAGCTACTGCATAAGTTGATAGTGTGATTAAAAAATGTATATCGTTTATTTGTCTTCATTAGAGAGGAAATTGAGTTTAAATGTTGTGAAGTAATGTTGCAGCTCTTTGAAACTCTGGTTAGACCATAATTACAATATCGTGTTCAGTTCTGGTTGCCTCATTATATAAAGCATGTGGAAGCTTTGGAGAGAGATTTATCAGGATGCTGTCTAGAGAACATGTCTTATAACGAAAGGTTGAGTGAGCTAGGGGCTTTCCCTTTGGAATGAGATATTACTTGATTAAGGTGTCTAAGATTATGAGTGGCATAGATGCACTGTCAGCACTGTATTCCTGAGGTGACAGTGGCCAATACCAGAGGACATTCACTTACAGTGAGAGGAGGAACATTTAAAGAGGATATAAGAGAAAGATTTTTTTTTTTTTTTACACAGAGAGTGGTAAGTGCATGGAGGTAGTATCATTGGTTGTAGTAAAGGCAGATACAATAGGGACATTTAAGAGACTCTTAGGTACGGCACATGAATGTAAGAGAAATGGAGGGCTATGGGCTGTGTAGGAGGGAAGAGTTAGATTGATCATAGAGTAGATTTATACAGGTGGCACAATATCGTGGGCTGAAGAGTTTGTACTGTACTGCTCTATGTTCTTTGTTCCATTTAAGATGAGCCTCTACAGTAGCAAAACTAGTTTTCCACTGACAGCTCAGACATAGCTGCTTTCTCACTGTATTCACATCCACTGCTGTTACCATGCTCCACTGCAAGTGAATATAGCAGTTACTTTACATGCAGTAAAATGACACCGAAAGCAGTGAGTTAAATCTGTTTTTGTGGAGTTCTCAATATTCATATTTAATTATTTTTTCTCAATGAGCTACTGTTTTCCACGGTCTAATTTTCTACGTGCCCACAGAGTCAAAATTAAACACAGGAAAAAGATAAAGGGAAACAATTTGTTGTATTTTATAAATGATGAAAAAATTATATTAATTTCTTCTTAGAAAGATGGGTTTCAAATATTTTACTACACATTAATTCTACACGTGATATGTATTTTGAATTCTGCTGGTTCATGACAATATCATACTGTCTACAAGAAACAACAATATTCCGACTTTCCAATATTCTTTGGACTTCTTAATTTTTTAGATCAGCAGAATCTGCAAGGAGGTGAATACTGGGGTAACAAATACTCCCCTCTCACTTTCTCTGATTCACATGCAATCTCATTATCTTCAGAAACTCATATTTCCTATCTCCTTCCTGAATCTCTATCCTTGTGGCATCACATGAGAAGCTCATATAATGGGTGCACAAACCTCAAATTAAAGCAACACACGCACACACACAAAATACTGCAGGAATTCACCAAGTCAAGCAGCATCTATGGAAGGAAATAAACAGTTGACGTTTCGCTGCAAGACCCTACAGGAAAGGGTTCCCAACCTGGTGTCCATGGACCCCTTGCTGAATGGTATTGGTCCATGACATAATGAAAAGGTTGCAACCCTGCCCTATAGAATCTCTTGTGCCTATCACATCAAAGCAAGCAGGATGGTGATTTTCCATTAAGCTCATTTGCATGGAATTTAGACAAAGAAACTAAAGAAACAACTGAGTGTAAATTTTCGCTGTCTGGTTACCCCTGCTATGCCAGGAGGATACTCAGAGCCAAGTTGAATGATTGTGCTCGGTTGATGAAGAAACAGTCCCAGTGGATGCCACATTTATATAATATAGTCTGCCATAGCAATTTCTGATGCACCTGCAAGATTTATTTTAAAACCTACAGCAAGGTACAAAATCAAATATTTTTTATAAGCACTATATTTAGTGTTTTGCTGTGTCAGCCATTAATAATTGTATTTAGCATATCTTAAAGAAACATGTATTAGTTAAAGTATCTATTTTCCATCACAGACGTGGTAAGCTATTTGGCTTCTTTCTATGAAATAACAATTCTATGCTTTTATGGAATTCATCCCCAAATAAACTTCATAGAATCATTGTGCCAAATATTAGCACTCAATGTTTCTTGTAGTCACGTCTGTGCACTATGTTTTCCTTCTGATATTCAATCGATGGATTGAATGTGGTGTTTGCATTGATACAGCAATTGTGTATCTGGCACGACCAACTAGGGATGCATTTCTGGACAATTGCCTGTTTGCGTCACAATGCTCTTAAATGTAATCACTTCGTATTCAAAGCTTCAACTGTACATTGCATATATTCATTCAGTCATAATTCTGAGCAAATTGGGTTAATAAATATACTGCAGGCAACTTTAAGTGAAGAGAGCTAGAAATAGCATAGTCAGGCCAATTAGCATTGTTCATTCTTCTCATTCTACAGTTAAGAGTATTATAACTTGAAAACATCACTTGATTTTATAGAACTTATTTTAACTATGTATTTTCTAAAACAGCACATTAAGATATACATTTTGCTGGCAACTTTCTCTTATTTTAGTGATGATGGAGTAAACTGGTAAAAATTTTAAATTCAGAACCTTATGCTTAGTTTGACACAAGGAGACCCCAGTGTATTTTGGGAATTGCCATTTATTAGAAAAAAAATTCAAATCCAAAGACAGTTGCAGATGACTCACTCATTAAACATGTAAATTGTGTTTAACATGAGTCAGAATAAAATAATTATATTTTGAAGATACGTTACCATACAGATAATGAAGGAAGCATTTCAAGGCGCACCAAGCACCTTCCTTGCACTGAGCTTCATGTTAATTTGAATAACAAAGTTAAAGGCAGAATATTGACTAACACGATATTCTTTTTTTTATCAGGAGTAAATAGGACTGTAACAATCCTTTCATTTTGAAATGCCTATTCAGGTTAAAAATACAGAGACTCAAAATTAACTTATATCACCTGTCACCCAATGATGTAGATATGTGATGTATCACCTAATTATTAACCACAGTCATCCAGACCAATATGACTGAAGGATTGATATCCACATATATCAAGTTGCTTCAGCATTTCTTCGGGCAGCAATATTAGTTCTATAGTTGTCTTACCAACAGTTTAATTGAACTAAAATCACGATTCTTCCTGCTCCTGGTGCTGCGCCAGATGAAGTTGTTGAGGCAGCTACAACTGCAACATTTAAGAGGCTGTGGTGAACTACATATACCTGTCTGGACTGCTCCTGTGGCTCCTCCCACAGACCCCTGCTGACTGCTCCTGTGGCTCCTCCCACAGACCCCTGCTGACTGCTCCTGTGGCTCCTCCCACAGACCCCTGTATAAAGGCGATTGAGGCCTGAGCCCGGCCTCATTCTCCAGGATGTAGTGTTGTTCATTCTTCCAGTCAGTAAAAGCCGATATCTCGCTTCTTACGTCTCAGAGTGAGTTATTGATGGTGCATCAGAGGCATTGGGATAGGTACATGGAGGAGAGGGGGATAAAGGGTTATAGGCTGAAGACAGGCAACTGGGACTAGCAGTGAAGATGCTGTAGTCAGCATGGACCAGTTGGGCCAAAGAGCTTGATTCTGTGCTGTATTACTCTAAGACTCGATCACTCTAAGAACATGGCTAATACTGAACTAAGACTTGTCTCAGATCATCCTTTCTTTCTGACCATAGTTGGTCGAGGAAACATACACCTGCTGACAGACACTATAGTTGTAGATGCATTTCCAAATGATTCGTTATAGTTCCCCTTTCGTGTAATCGATTAGCAACTGACTTCAGTGCCTATCCATGTGTCTCATAAGACAGTGTGGCCTTTCCAACCACAAATCAATGCATAGTGAGCTAAGTATTTAGAGTTTTGTTCTTTGTGCTGTGCTAAATTCCTAAAGATAATCCAAAGCAGCAGCCACCAGGAGTGAATTACCACAGATAATTTTTGTAAGCCTATAAAGCTCTAAGCTATTGTATGTTATAGTTATCTGTTAGCATAGATAAATAGATAATGGTACACTTCAATGTTTGCTGATGAGTTTGCTGGTTTTCTACCAGGACATATTTAAGATGAGATAAATGAGAAATGAGGCTGTAAAGGAAATATACCCATTCAAAGAAATTCATTGATGCTTAGCACATCTGTGCATACAGAGATAGCAAAATGAGAAGGAAGTGAAGAAACAACCCAAATGCAATATAGGCAGTATTCTGGATAATTTAAAATCAATATAAATGTCATCATCATTATTTGATAGCCTGTTTGCTAAGTAAATGAGAATGCCAGTGCGGACAGACCCAGGCACTGACGGGCTCAGGATGACATGATGCCAGCTAAATAATGATAGGTACGTAGTCCCAGAGTTTCAAAAGGCACCGGCACCTTATAGTGAATCATGCCACTCCAGGGTGCAGACTGCCCCTCAATATTAATCCTATCATGGCTCTGCCAAAACAAGAAACAATTGGGCATGGAAATTTGATGTATGTAGTCATAGAATTGTAAACTGGGATGTTTGGATGGGAAACAGCTTCTGCCTCCAGGCTGTGAGACTACTGAACAACTTACCACCACCCAGGTCTCATCACGTATGAAGCACTAGTGATGTTATACTGTTGACTTTTTAACTTGTGCTGTAAACGCACCTTATTATTTGTTTATTTATTTGTGGTAATATTACTTTATGTGTTGTGTATTTGAGTTATATGTTCTGTGTTGTACACCTTGGTCCCGAGGAAAGTTGTTTCGATTGGAAGTATACATGTGTACAGTTCAATGACAATAAAATAAACTTGATATTGAACATGAACTTGAACTCGTATAGCATTGCCTGAGTGGGCAGTAGAGGCACGTACTCCTATAATATCAAGGTGAACACTTGAATCATGAAGGCACAAAAGGTGTTATGTTTTGCAACTTCAAAACATGAAATTAATTCAAAGAAAGACACAGTTGTCTGGGAATATGAGCGTAACTTTGTCTTTTCGTGGTAGCATGATAATGTATGCAATTAGTGTATTTTTTCATATAACCCATAATTAATCATTTTAATGAACAAAAATGTTTAATCAACCCATATATACAATCAAGATTAGTCAAATATTATTGAAATATCAAATACACTGCAGAAGGCTTGGACCAACTACTGATAAGTGGGATTTGTACAGAAATTTGGTGCAGAAAGCTACTACTACCAGGCTGGAGGATGACTACCATCGAGCAGGAGATACATGAACCTTAGGTCCCACATCAGCATGTTCAGGAACAGTTATTACGCTATAACCATCAGGCTCCTGAACCAGCGTAAATAACCTTGCTTACTACAAAGCTGAACAGACTCCACAACTTATAGATTTGCTTTCAAAGACTGTAGAAACTCATCTTCTCAGTATTATTTCTTTTTTATTATTTACATAATTTGTACTTTTTTGCACATTTGTTGTTTGTTAGTCTTTGTTATTTATAGTGTTTCATAATTTCTATTGTATTTCTTTATTTTCCCATAAATGCTTGGAAGAAAATGAATCTCAATTCAATTCAATTCAAGTTTAATTGTCATTCAATCATACAGGAGTACTCATGAATACAACGTTACTTCAGGGTCAAGGTGCAAAACACAGTACCAACAGTCTCACACAGCACAAACGACACACAAGATAGCAGGCACCAATGGTATCACAATCTCACAATAAAAGAGTCCAAAACTCACACTACGAATCTACAGTTAACAGCTAAAGAGCTTGTCTTTTGCCGATGAAACACTGGGAGGGGGTTGGTGGGCTGCACAGACTCCAGGGAGTATACAATGTCATATACATACTTTGATAATAAATTGACTTTGACTTTGACTAATTGATAGTAGGCATGAACAGGATGGGCTGAAGGTCCTGCATATGTGCATGTAGAGCTCTCTAACTTGATTAATTACTCATTCAAAGGAAACTGTTCACATCATCAAATCTATTGTGGCCACTTTGGAGATGCCAGTTCATGCCATTCTTCGCTCTTTCCTCAAATTCCTCCTTATGCATTCTGCTTTCTGTATTTATCAATTTCTTATCCTGTACCAGCCTCTGCAATAGTCAGTATATTCTAAGTCTTAATAACTCATGCAGAGGGAAAAAAAATCACCAATCACTTTTAATTCTTTTGCCCATCACCTTAAATGCGTGTCCTCTGGTTATTAATCCTTTAGCAACAGAAGCAGTTCTTTTTAGTTAATCTACCTAAACACTATATGACTTGATGCATTTCATAAATATCCTCCTGCCCTCTGTTTTGGCAGAATAATATTTTATTCATTTAGATTTTCTATTTCCCCGTATTATTTGTTTCTATTTTACAGCTTGTCATTTACTGACTCCAAATAAACATTACAAAAAAAATTTCCTCAGTTACTAAAATTGAATTGAGCTATCCAGACGTTTATTGAAGGCCCATAAGACCATAAGGCTTAGGGGCAGAATTAGGCCATCTGGCCCATCGAGCCTCCTCCGTCATTTGATTATGGCAGATATGATATCCCTATCAACCACATTCTCCTGCCTTCTCCCCATACTCTTTGATGCCCTAACCAATCAGGAACCTATCAACCCCCACTTTAAATATATCCAAGGACTTGACCTTCAAGCCCAACTGTGGCAGTGAATTCCACAGCTTCACCACCCTATAGCTAAAGAAATCCCTCCACATCTCTGCTCCAGAAAGAAGTTCCTGTATTCGGAGGCTGTGCCTCAGGAGACCAGCAGGGTAGGAAAAAATGTTAAGTTGACATATTAAATAGCAAAATAACAATTATTTTCGTGTTCCAAAGCTTAACGATTTAAAAAGGAACGATAGGGTTAAGCACCAAAATTAAGGTACAAATAGTTGTAAATGGCATAATGTGGTGTTTGAACCTGTATTATTAGTGCTGAATGTGTCAGAATAAAGTAAAATATCCGAATCTTGGCAGAGTCCCACTTGGGGTTGTGAAGAATGGTTTTGAAGACACTCCTGTGATTTGCTGATATCTGCTGATCTTAAAACCAATTTCCCACAAACAGCAAATATGCAATAGTAAACCAAAAAAGCTGGCAGTTTAATGATATCTTTATTTTTCTTTCCTTTGTGCAGTAATGATTTTTTTCTTGCTCCTTCTCTCTCCCAACAATTTCACTGCGCAGAATGTTTCCCTTTTTTCATATCTTGTCAGCATGCTGGACTGACGTGTAGTGTTTAAAGGGGGGAAAAAGGCAGTTTATGAAAATATCCAGCTGCTAAGCAGCTTTACACAGCTCTCTTTCTCTCTGCTCAACCCCCACCCCCCCTCCCACCGCCACTTGCAATTTCATCACATTATTCATCATAATCATAAAACATTCATAGGCACATTTGACCAATTCAAAGGCCCTCCTGGGAGACCTTGCAAGGGCTGGGAGGTTATAATGAATGTAAATGCCAGGTGTTTAAACCGCACAATGCACCAATTGCGACATTATGATCTGCACAATAAGCAAACCAAATGATATGATACTTTTACCCACACCTAAATCGAGCAGCTTAATGGGAAGTTTTATCACCTTTGCAACCTAAAGTTCCAAGGTAGAGATTTTTTTCTTTACTACGAGGGAAAATTATCTGTACATTTTGAAACTCGGTTTAATAGTAGAAAAATGATTAGGGTGCAGAATTCCTTTTACATAAGGAATTATTGTAATAACAGTGGGTTAGTAATGTCGTATAGCACATAAGAAATAGAAGTAGGAGTGGACTAGTTAGGCTCTTGTACTTATCATAAAAAAAACATGCGTATTCATTGACCTCAGCCCCATTTTCCTACAGACTTACTTTTTAAAATTTGTATTTTATTTAGAGATACATGGTCCAACAAGCCTGTACAGCCCAGTTACACTGTAATAGCGTTATGCTAACTGTTACGCTGTTTTGCCAGCCCCTAATATCTAAGCAATAGCAACATGAATTAGTGACAGCAAAGCAAAACACTAAAAAATGCTGCAGGAACTCAGCAGGACAGGCAGCATCTATGGAAAGAAATAAACATTCAACCCCTCAGACCAAGACCCTTCATCGATCCTGATGAAGGTTCTCGGCCTGATACGTCAACTGCTTATTCATTTCCATAGATGCTGCCTGATCTGCTAAGTTCCTCCAGCATTTCCAGCGTGTTGCTTTAGAGTTCCAGCATCTGCAGAATCTGTTGTGTTTAAAGGAAGCCTTTTCTTTTGACTGGGTTTCCCGGTGGATGAAAATAAGACCCTAATTAATGTTGCCAAATCCTGTCACAGGGAGAGGGAAGAATTGGGGTATGCCAGTTGCTGAGTTGGAAACCCATTATCACTTCTGAAATAAGAAACATTTGGACTTTAAAGCTCTGTACAGTTAGACTCTCCTGTGCCTCTTACGTTTGGGAAACATACCGATGGATCCTCTGTAATCTATTACTTTCTCCAACGTTCCCATTCCATGCTTATGCATTCTAATCCTAGTTTAACTGCCATGAACACTGATTGAGAAACAAGGGAAAAGAGACAAGAGAAACAAGAGCATGTGCCATTTGTTTTGAAAGTACATTTAAAACAACAAGTTTGCCATTCAATACGTTTCCCACAAAAACAAAATTTTGTTTGAATTTCTCTGCTAACATCATTGTTAATTGAGAGGAACCTGGACTACACTTCCTTTAGTACAATCATAGCCATTACTTTGGATCAGCCCAAGTATCAGATAGCTGGTGTAGCAGGAAACTGATATCTCTAGTGATATGCCACTGTGGGAAAATGTGAGACCATAAGATGGAGGAGCAGAATTCTGATTCTGATTCCATATTCTAAGTACTGATGAGGGTCTCATCCCAAAATGTCGACTGTTTACTCTTTTCCATAGGTTCTGCCTGGCCTGCTGAATTCCTCCAGCATTTTGTATGTATTACACTGATTTCCAGCATCTGCAGATTTTCACTTGTTGTCATTTGTCCCATCGTGTCTGCTCTGCCATTTCATCATGGCTGATCCATTTTTCCTCTCAGCCCCAATTTCCTGCCTTCTCCCCGAATCCCTTCATCCCCGATTAATCAGGAATATATGAACCTCTGCCCAATATACCCAATAACTTGGTCTCCATGGCCACTTGTGTCAATGAATTCCACAGATTCACCACTTTCTGGCTAAAGAAATTCCTCCTCATCTCTGTTCTGAATGGACATCTCTCTACTCTGAGGCTGTGTCCTCTGGTCTTAGACTCCCCCATCATAGGAATCATCCTCTCCACATCTGCTCTATCGAGCCCTTTCAATATTCAATAGCTTTCAATGAGATCCCCCCCCCCCCCCCCATTCTTCTGAATTCCATTGAGTACTGGCCCAGAGCCACCAAATGCTCCTTATATGATAGCTCTTTCAATCCCGGAATCATTCTCGTAAATAAGTATTTAGTAAAATAAACTCTTTGTGTCTTTATATATAAACAGAAACAATTTTATTTCCTTCCCTGTGACTTTCACCTTAAGAGTCATAGCCCAGAGAATACAGATATAGGCCCTTTAGCCCACCTAGTCCATACTGAACTATTAATCTGCCTAGTCCCTTCGACCTGCACCCGGACCAATAGTGTCATACTCCAAGTGGAATAAACAAGATCTACAATAAAACAGTGGTAAATCAGAACTCCGTTGATTGTACAAATAAGCATACAAGAACAGGTTTAAACATTCAAACCTATGCAAATGAATCTCACTTCAAAAAGAATAAGGCATAATCGACCTGTGGTTTATATTTTAGGAACTTTTGGATTATCCTGTCAACTGTCAGGCTTATTGAATTGGAATTAAAGTGTTTCAATTGACAAGGCATCACTGAATTCAAGTAAAGATATCCACTTTAAGGGAAATTCCAAATGGTAAGAAGAATGTCATATAAAGAAGTGAAAATAATAAAATACAGGAGGTTTCTGTTTGGCCCTTGCAATGGCTTTACAAACGCATTAGGGGTCAGTAGATATATCCTAAGATAATGGTTTATTTTCAAAGCAGCACACTTAAACTGTACAGATATTAAATGTTTTGGGCTTATTGGAAACTGACAATGTTACAATGCAAAGCAGGCATGGTACATAGGTTCTGTACAATAGATTCACAATATGAACACACACGGATACAGAAAAATTGTGTTTTCCATGCTTTGAGATACATTACAGCCAAATGAATTACCACACTTTCCAATGTTTTAGCAGCAGGAGCATGCAATTGACTAGCCATGGTGGATAGCTTTGGGGTATAGAAGCTGCAGTTGGCTTCATTGGCACTGGGCTGGAGGCTGTTTTTATTTCATTCTCGGGATGTGGGCGTCATTGGCAAAGCATCATGTGTAGACTATTCTCATCGATCTGAAAGCATTAAGAGTCAACTATTTAATAGAGAAATTGGTCGGCATTGCTATCCAGGAATTGCAGCCAGAAACTTGTCATGCACAGGTGTCGTGAGAGGAAGGGAACTGGCCTGCTATGTTATTAGATGAGCATCAGAAATTAATCCTAATTCTCACTGCCTGGGCCCACACATAGGGATTTAGCATTGGTCAGCTCCCAGGGGACTGCAGTGTAATGTAAGACAGTTTTCATAAAAAAAAACATGAATGAATACATCGGTGTTTGGGGATGAGAAAGCAATTAAACCAAAAGAATAATAATTCTTCTTAATTTTATCACAGCCTTTTCTGCAGATTTTTTTATTGTCAATTTTCATGTTTACACTCTTACACTATTTCACTGGACACCCTAAGGTAATAGAAGAAAATCACCCAAGGACATTGCTCATTCAAATATAATATGAAAAGAGCTTAAGGGTAATCACTAAAATAACTGAATTGGATATCCCAATTAAACATTTGATAGGATTCTTATAGATTTCTGGGTCAAATCTTCCAGCATTATCACCATTTCTTGCAGAACCCTAATAGGATCCTATGGGACAAATTAGAGCTTCTACAGAATTATTGAAGATAAAGAAATTGAGACTGAGGGAAGCATTGCAAAAGATTTAAATACACAAGCTGATGGCCAAAACATCTCTCTCTCTCTCTCTTTCCCCCTCTCCCTCTCTCTCTTTCTCTTTCTCTCTCTCTGTCTCTCCCTCTCTTTCTCTCTCTCTCTCTGTCACCCCCTGCACTCCCCCTCTGCCCCTTTCTCTCTTTATGTCTCCCTCACTCTTTCTCTTCCTGTTGTTGTCTCTCTTTCTCTCTCACTCACTCTTCCCCTCTTTCCTCTTCTGCTCCTCTCCCCCCCCCTCTCTCTCTCTCTCTCCTTCCCCCTCCTCTCTCTCTCTCTCTAACTATCTATCTACAGTCTCAGAGAATCCATCCAGATTAGGCAGCATGGTATGTAGGGGTTAGCATAACACTATTGCCATGCCAGCGACTCGACTTCAATTCCTGTCACTCTCTATAAAGAGTTTCGACGTTCTCCCCTGTGACTGCATTGATTTCCATCAGGTGCTCGGATTTCCTCCCACTTCCCAAAGAAGTACAGGCTGGTAGGTTAATTGGACACATGGGTGCAATTTGGTGGCGTGAGCTCATTGGGCTGGAGGGGCCTGTAACTGTGCGGTATGTCTAAATCTAAAATCCCAGTCTGCCATCATTTTAAGGATTGATTCTATGGCAAAAGGAAATCACCAGTCACTGCAGAAAGTTCCATGTTCAATCTGTTGCTGTCTTAAATTTGCCACGGCCGAATATTGCAGTATAACGTGGAATAGAAGCCATGTGGTGTATGTCACCAGACCTGTAACCCAATCATTCATGTGGCTCCAAAAGCTACAAGATTCAAAGCTTCCAAAGAAACATCTGAACTAAACAATGATACTATGATAATGGAAAACCACTCTCACAAATTTATTTAGTCACATATCTCAACATTCTGCTGACAACTAGTATAAAGTGTATATATTTTTGCGATCTGTTAAGTTCAAGAAGGTGACTCCTATCATTAAGGACCTCCTTCACTCCAGACTTCTCACTGCTACCATCAGAATGGAGGTAAAGAAGGCGAAAGGCACATACTCAATGTTTTAGGAACAATTTCTTCCCCACCACCATCAAATTTATGAATAGACAATGAACACTACCTCACTATTTTTTTGCACTGCTTATTTAATTTATACATAATATATAATGACAATAATTCTTATTGTAATTTATAGTGTTTAATGTATTGCACCACACCACTGCCACAAGCGCCAAATTGCATGGCATATGTCACTGATACTAAACCTGTGATATTAATCAACAATTTCTCGAACTTAGGTAATTGTCCCCCAATCAAGGGATACGGGGACAAGGCAGGAACCGGGTATTGATAGTAATTGATCAGCCATGATCTCAAAATGGCGGTGCAGGCTCGAAGGGCCGAATGGTCTACTTCTGCACCTATTGTCTATTGTCTATTGTCTATTCCCATTCCCGTTTCCTTCTCTCACTTCATCTCCTTACCTATCCATCACCTTCCTCTGATGCTCCTCCCGCTTCACTTTCTTCCATGGTCTTCTACCCTCTCCTATCAGATTCCACCTTTCCCAGCTCTATACTTCACCCTTCCTCCACTCGGTTTCACCTATCACTTATCACCTTGTACTTTTTCTTCCCCTTCCTCCCACCTTGCTTTGACTTGACGTGTTTTTTTAATCCCTGTTGAAGGGTCTCAGCCCAAAACTTCGACTGCCTACTCTTCTTCATAGATGCTGCCTGCCTGCTGAGCTCCTCCAGCATTTTGTGTGAGTTGCTCTGATATTAGACCTGATGCTGATTCAAAACAAACTGGGGTTTGGAAGAGGTAGTAACGTGGAGGACATCAGATTGTGTTTATCAGCTAATTGTGTCCTGTGACAGAATAGGTAATAACATCGAATGGCAAATATTGTCATGACAAGTTATTTTCTTTAAAGCAGAATGCTGACGCTGACACTTTCTACCTAAAGAGATACATCAAAAATAAAATAGATGAAAGTGACACAAATAATTAATAGTTAGAGGAAGAACCAGATTACCAGTTAAAATTAGCTTTATAGAGGTATGCATTGTTGACCTCAACTTTTTCAGTAAATATACTGCATATTCCCATTATGCTGATTGACTTTACTGATATGCAAAACAGTCATCAACTTTTAGGAATAGCTTAAGTTTGTTAGATCTAATAGCAATTTTCTGGAGAGAGGAACATTAACCCAAAATCTTTTGTTTACATTTCCAAGTCATTTCTATTGAACACACTTAAAGAGCGGGATGGCAATTTAAAACAAGCCAAAAAGGCAGCTTTGGCACCATGGGCTAGACAGGTCTTCCACTTGCTTCAACAAGGCAGGAAATTATAAGGAGTCACACTTACTTCCCACAAGAAAGAAGGATTTATGTTCTTTTTTCTAGTTCACAAATAACTCATCTAACATAGTAATTATTATTTGTATTTTAAATGAATCCTCACAGAAGTATTTTTATTAGCTTGCATCATCATCCATTAAAAAGTGATGATTTCCTTCCAATAACTGGGGATTAAAGCACTACAAGAGACAGTATATGCATCTGTGGTGTCTAATATATAATGTCACATGAATATAATAGTCTTCATATTTGCTTCCATACTGTCAAATACATACAAACTCCTAACATGCCATTGAATATATATAAAAGGCTTGTCATATGAGGAGTGTTTGATGGATCTGGGCCTCTACTCATGAGAATTCAGAAAAATGAATTCAGAGAATTGAAGCTCCCACTACCTAAAAATGTTCCTCATAGCATGTGTCTCAAATAGCCTCTGACAACCAGGTCCAACTCCTGGCCTTCTCGTGTGGCTTAGCCTCTAAGCCTGGCAGAACTGTTTCTACTGACAGGAGAAGGGGCGAAGGTGGGTCCTGGCGCCTTAAAACCAGTGCTTCGGGTAGATGGAGCTCGTCAGCCTGGGAAGGCAGTCCATCTAAGAGAGGGAAAACTCTGATTTCAAACCTCCGCTGCCTTGCGGCCATACCCGCTCTTAGGAAAGGCTTCAGGAGTAAACCCTGAGGACGAATCTGGAGCTGGAGTCCCTAAGGCAGTCCGACGTTGCCTTCAACCTCGTTCTTGCAACTCCTGCGACGACACTGGTGCCAAGCTGTATCGGCCCTTGCCCTTCCCTTGGACAACATCGGTGTCATGGAGAGGGAAGACTAGCTGCATGGGCAACTGCTGGTCTTCCATAAAACCTTGCCCAGGCCTGCGCCCTGGAAACCATTTCAGGCGCAGATCCATGGTCTCGCGAGACTAACGGATGCCACCAAGGAATATTGAAAGACCTCGACAGGACGAATGTGGAGAGAATGTTTCCTGTGGTGGGAGAGTCTGTGACCAAAGGACACAGCCTCAGAATAGGGAAGCATCCTTTTAGAGCAGAAAGGGGAAGGAATTTCTTAGCTAGAGAGTAGTGGTTCTATGGAATTTGTTCTTACAGGTGGCTGTGGAGGCTAAGTCATTGGGTATATTTAAGGCATTGGTTGATAGATTCTTGATTAGTCAGAGCATAAAGGGATACAGAGAGAAGGCAGGAGATTGGGACTGAGAGGGAAAATGGCTCAGCCTTGATGAAATGGCAAAGCAGGCTTGATGTCCGAATGGCCTAATTCAGCTCCTATATCTTATGGTTGCATGATCTATACCATCTAGTACATATAAACTGCTTACATACAGTCAATTACATACACACAGTTACATACTATCCAATACATACACACTACTTGCATGCTGTCCAATAGGTAGTACAAAACGATATATTTTCTATGCCTGTGATAGTTCTTCAGTTGATCACATCATATTTGAGACTGAAAGAGTGCAGCCAAAATCCAGTACAGTAAGTTGAATGATACTGCATGAAAGACAACACTGAACATTCATTTCACTCATTTCACACATTTTCTATGTTACATTTGTCTACAGCAGCATAACTGGTGATGACATGCCCAATAACAAGTTATACCATAAAGCTCTATACAAAGAAAATGAAGTTTAAACATCTGAAGACCTGTGTCACAGGTGATGGATGCTTCACATGTTGCTAATCCTTAAATCCACATTTTGCCTTCTAACAAAATGCACATTAGATGTCTCTTTGGAAGAATGTTCCATAGCCAGTGGCTATACTGTATCTAGCTATAACTAAATCAGAATGGCTCCATTTATGATTAGCCATTAAAGAAAAATAAATTATATCAATCTACATTTACGAACAAGGAGAAGACTGTCACAGGTAAAGTCTTCCTCACCAGTGAGTACATCTACAAGAAGTACTGTCGCAAGAAAGCAGCATCCATCATCAAGAACCCCACTATCCAGGCGATGCTGCCATCAGGAAGGAGGTACAGGAAACTCAGGACCCATGCCACCAGGTTCAGGAACAGTTATTACCTTTCAACCTTAAGGCTCCTGAACCAGAGGGGATAACTTTGCTGACCCCAAAATTGAACTAATTTCACAATCTATGGGCTCAATTTTTAGTTCTCTACAACTTATGTTCTCAATATTTTTTATTATTATTATTATTATTATTATTATTATTATTTCTTTTTTGCATATTGGTTGTTTGTCCATCTTTATTGTGTAGTTTCTCATTGATTCTATGGTGTATCTTTGTATCTACTGTGAATGCCCACAAGAAAATGATCTCAGGGTGGTATATGGTGACATATATGTACTTTGATAATAAATTGACTTTGAGCTTTGAAATTTTGTTCTGCTCTTCTCTAAGAATTATTGCAATAATGAATTGCAGTACCATATTCATTGTGTTCAGTAAATAGATTCAAGATTCCTATTTATTTATTACATGTACATTGAAAACATACTGTACAGTGAAATGCATTGTTTGCATTAACAACTAATACTCCCAAGGGTGTGTTGGGGGAAGCCCACAATTGTTGCCGCAGATTCTGGCACTGACATAGCATACCCACAATGCTCTGCAGAATAACAAAACAACAACAGCAAATCAAATCCCTTTTATTCCTGCCTTCCCCATTTCCAAATAATCTATGCCCCATTAGATTATCTATTTTTCAGAACCTCTGCATTTTCTGAAAGCCAGATTGTGCTTTGGCAGAGTATAATGGTTATGGCTTTTCTGTGAGAGAATCTTAAGAAACTATAAGCGAAAACAGCTAGGTAAAGATCCAACCTCTTTAGCAATGACAGTGTGTTTCATGCCTCAGTCATATGGTCACCTCTCAAAGTCTGGTTTTCTGGGGAATATGCCTGTGCAGCCCAGTAGTGCCCAGAGATAGAGGAAATACAGTGTTTTCAAAATTCAAGAGCATTTAATTTCATTTCCTTTGCTCAGTGACATTTTGCTCCATTCTGTGAGGAACTCAGGCTGAGGCTATAGGCCTTCTCCAGCTGTTCCAGGCTTCGTGTCTATGAACCCAATTTCATTCAGAATGTACTTTGAAGTTTGAACTTATGAGGAGAACAAAATAACTGTTATTTGAGATCCGCAGCAGCATAAAAAATACAATAAGATAAAGAACACAGTAATAAAAACACAATGAATATATATACACAAGATAACTTATTAACATAGCTTGATCGTATGAACACAAAGTGGCGGTAGGCACAGGAGTGTCTGTGCATAAGGTGAAGTACTTTCTCTTGTTTGGCAGACTGACTAAAAGCTGTTTGATACTCAGTGCTGCCATTCATTGGACAGATGGAAAATAAGAGCAGCTGCTGAAGGTATATGAGTTAAACTTGTTATGATTTCATAGCTACAAATTAATTGTTGGCTAATTTCTTCACATCATTTCCATTGATCAGCACATTAAATAGCAACATTCTTTTAATGATTTCGTTGAAATGAAATCACAGAGACATGGAATGAAAGAAAACATTTTCAGAAGGTTAATATTTGACAAGGAAATAGTTGGAACATGGAGAATTCTTAATTTTAAGCTTCAAACATGCCTGAGTCAGAATTAGTCCATCATACACCAAATAACATACTCTGCTGAAGTACTTTGATTCTAGATTCAGGAAAGAAACTCCTGTCACCAGCAATGCTTCCAGTGATGACAAAGGCCAACTTATGCTCTCTCAGTGACTTTGCCATTTTAGTTCGAAACTCTGGACACAAATATTGTAGAACTGCCGCTGTTCTTTAATAAATCAAACTGAGCAAAGCCATCTGATATTAGTTCATTTAAATCACTGAAGTTACGTGAGAGAGACCTGCTTGAATATAATTTTTAAATTTATTTAGCAGAAACGATTTCCATTTCTGCAACTTTACTCTCTTAAGTGAGCAAGAGACAAGTGCTCTGCTACATTACATTCCTCATAGACACTGCGGCTGAAAGGATTACACCATAAGGCCATACGACACAAGAGCAGAATTAGACAATTTGACCCATTGAATCTGCTCCACCATTCAATCATGGCTGACTTATTCTCCCTCCCAAACCCATTCTCCTGTCTTCTTTCCATAACTTTTGATGTCCAAACTATTAAGAACCTATCAATCTCTGCTTTAAATATACCCAATGACTTGGCCTCCATAACCGTCTGTGGCAATGAATTCCACAAATTCTCCACCCTCCAGAAAGAAATTCCTCCTTGGATCTTATTTTTATTTATTTTATTTAGCGTTACTTGCACTACCTTACTTTCCCTTTTCTATTTTCTAATTATGATTTATAATTTAAATTTTTATTATATTTACTTCGATTTGTACTCCAGGGAGCGCGAAGCGCAGAATCAAATATCGCTGTGATGATTGTACGCTCTAGTATCAATTGTTTGTTGACAATAAAGTAAAGTAAAGTAATACAGTGTGAAGTAGGCCCTTCCAGCCCTTCAATCCATGCTGCCCCAGCATGCGACCCCCCACAGACCCAATTAACCCAAGTCTAATCACAGGATAATTTACAATGGACAATTAACCTACCCAGTGCGTCTTTGGACTGTGGGAGGAAACTGGAGCACCCAGGGAAACCCCACACATACCAAAGGGAGGACATACAGACAGAGATTCCTTACAGAACAGTGCTGGAATTGAACTCTTAACATTGGAATGCCCCAAGCTGTAATACTGTTGCACTAACCGCAATGCTACCATAGCACCGAAACTGTCACCTACAACTAATCTGAACCTGACCCTAGCCCAAACCCAAAGACTTAAAAAGTTATTCTCTTTGATTCCCGATGTAAAACATACAAACATGGTCAGATCTGGTCTGGCCCAGCTTGGGTAGCCAGTTTCTAAATTTGGAGATACAAGTGACTCCAAATGCTGAAATCTGGAGCAAAGAAAAGTGCTAGAGACCCTCAGTAGATCAAGCAGCACAGAAACCTGGTGGAAGATCTCTGTCCTGAAATGTCGATCGTCCCTTTGCCTCCACAGATACTGCTGACCCAAAGTTTGGAGAGACCTTTATACTTTTGCACTGTTCTCTAACTCAAGATACAGAGGAACCAAACTAAAATACTGAACTATCCAAATAATAGAAATAGATTTTAAACACCACGTGCTTTCAGTATCAATTAGATGCTAAATGTATGCTTAGTTTTCCTCCTCTCAGAAAGAAACCAAGTAGTTTCCTAAATAGGGAATAAAAAAGTAGTGAGATGGCAGAGGGAAGGACGCTGTTCCTGAATCACTGAATGTGCGCCTTCAGGCTTCTGTACCTTCTTCCTGATGGTAGTAATGAGAAGAAGTCACATCCTGGGTGGTGGGGGTTCTTAATGATGGATGCCGCCTTTCTGAGGCATCATTCCTTGAAGATGTCCTGGATGCTATTGAGGCCAGAGCCCATGATGGAGCTGACTAATTTTAGAACTTTCTGCAGCTTATTTCGATCATGTGCAGTAGCCCCCCCCCCCCCGCCATAACAAGATATTGATGCATTTACAAACAATGCATGACAGTGGCTATACTTCACGAGGTGTCTGAGGAGATTTGGTGTATCACTAAAGACTGGCATAAATTTCTGCAGATGTTCCAAGGAGAGCATTCTAACCGACTGCAGCACCATCTGGTATGAGGTGGGGGTGGGGGGCACTGCACAGGATTGAAGTGAGCTGTACAAAGTTGTAAACTCAGTCTGCTCCATCATGGACACTAGCCTGCTCAGCATTCAGGACATCTTCAAGGAGCAATGCCTCAGAAAGGCAGCATACATAATTAAGGACCTCTATTAGCCAGAACATGCCCTTTTCTCATTGTGGCCATCAGGGAGGAGGTACAGGAGCCTGAAGGCACACACTCAGTGTTTTAGGAATAGCTTCTTCCCCTCTGCCAACAAATTTCTGAATGGACATTGATCCCATGAGCACCACCTCACTACTTTTTTGTTTCTTTTTGTACTACTTATTTAATTTAACTTTTATATATATATTACAGAGGGAAATATATATAAATACTTCTTACTGTAAATTACAGTTTTTATTGCTATATATTGCCATGTCGCTTTGGTGCATAACAACAAATTTCATGACATATGCCGGTGATATTAAACCTGATTCTGATTCTGATTATGAAGAACGTGAATGAAGGCTGAAGTGTGGCTGGCAAATGTCATGTGAGGCCCAAGTCAGAGAACTGCAATGCAGAGACATTGTCACAGTGCAAGACCACAAATGTTCTCATTCGTCTCTGAGCATTCACTGCTCTTGTCAGCATCTCACAGTGAGAGCGTTAAATTAGTCCCAGTGGAGTCTGACCATATCCTGACAAAGTCTGTGCCCATAGATTGAATCATGCATGAAATGCATTTCTCAGTCAGAAACTGCTGCTCACATGGGTGCATGGCAGTTACTATTGTTCAGTTTGTTCTTTTCTCTCTCTGGGGTGTAAGTGGTGTCCATGGAGGGATAGCATCTCTGGTGAAGGGGCTTGTTGTGGGGCAGCTCACCCAACCTCGGTCCCTACTGGACACTCAGCTCTCACTTGTGGCTCCGAGTAGCTGACTGCATGCAACAGCAGCCACATCACTGGGCAGCCCTTGAGCCTCATACCCCAATGAAATAGGGTCATGCCTGTCCTAGCATGCAAAATCAGCTCTGGCCGACTGGGCGGATGAGATCTACAGTGAGACCCAATGGCCATGAAGGTGGTTCTGCAAAGCTCTGTTGAGAACAAAGGGCACGATGAGTCAGAGAAGACGTCATGGTCAGGCATGGCAACCAAGGAAGGCTCCAGTTTGTGATGCTTGCCACACTGGACCCAGACTTTAGAGCTCAAGAGAATGAAATTGTCCTAGTGCAATGGCTTTTCCAGTTTTAAAAACTTGCTTGCACAGGTCTCCTGTGATTGTCAGACATGATGGACTATCACTGTTCCTTTCTCTCTATCGTCTGGAGCTGGAGTAACTTGGTTTCATGTGGGTGGTTTGTCCCATCAGCCCTTCCTTCCATATTGCTATAGCATCTTCGTGTTCTTTCTTGATTCATTTTATGTATATCAACCACCTGAGTTTACATATCAGATGAACTTTTTTAAAATGAATGACAAAAGGAAGGAATGACAGTTGATTACTTCAGCACGTTAAAGCCAGTGAGATATTACAATCTCAGCATACTCTGAGAGTGAGAATGCTCAAATAAAGAACTTACATTAGCTTTTTTTTTGAGCAATGATATTACCTTATCTTCACTGTCATCTTGTCGTGAAGAGAATGATTCTGGGGATGAAAAGGTTAAAACATGAAGCACTTTTAATGATTCTGGTCCTGTACTCTGGCTGGAATTTGGAATAATGAGGAGGGGATCTCATTAAAAGCCAATGAATCTTGAAACACCTAGATAGAGTGGATTTGGAGAGGATATTTCCAATAGTGGGGGAGTCTACAACCACAGGCCACAGCCTCACAACAGAAGGACGTCCACTTCAAACAGAGATGAAGAGGCTTTTTTTTTAAAGCCAGAGAGTGGTGAATCTGTGGATTTCATTGCCACAGATGACTGTGGGGACACAAAATGGGTGTATTTAAAGCAGAAGCTGATGGGTTTCAAGTTTCAAAGTGCACTTATTATCAAACAATGTATAAATCATACAATTTTGAGATTTGTTTGTTTTCAGGCAGCCAAAAAGCAAGAAACCTGAAAGAACCAAATTAAAGAAAAAAATAAAATAAAGACCAACGCCCAATGTGCAGAGAAAGGGAAAAAATACACAGATCTTAATTTGTAAGGGTGTTGAAGGCTCTAGAAAGAAGGCAGAAGAATTGGGTTGAGACGGAAAATATATCCGGACATAGAATGCTGACACAGACCTGTTGGGCTGAATGGCTTAATTCTGCCCTTGTGTTTTAAGGCCTTATGGTTATGTGGTCTCATACATTATTCCACCACGAGGATCTGAAACATCTGGAGATTATTTTTCCTCAGCTCCCCTACTTCCTCACACTGAATGAGTTGGATGGAGCTGGTGTTTTCCACTGCTGAGATGCTTATTCCATTCCATGTTATTGAAATTGGATGTTGTGAATATCTGAACGTCTGCAAGTTGAAATTACTTCCAAGATTGAAACCCTATCCTTAAGCTCATATTGTCACCTGTGCCATAGCAATGGTGCCAAGCTCTCACAAGGACCGATATTCAGTGCCTTGGTGCTTGGACAGGTCAAGATAAAATAGACATCCAGCTGGTGCACAACTCAAAGTCCTGGTTACAGAGTTTAGCAGATACAAAGGCTTTTCTCAGCAACATCTCCAAATCTGACACAGAGAAGAACTGGGGCAGCAAACACACCCCTCCAATCACAGTTCTGTCTTGGAAATATGTTGCCAATTATTTCTTATTCCTGGGTTAAAATGAGTGAACCTCCAACTGAGTATGTAGGAGCTTGTGAGTACTATGAGAGTACCAATAATGTGGAATGAATCAAGGAGGCAGCTCAGCATCACATTCTCAAGTGTAATTATTGAGGAACAATAGATGCTGCCTGACCTGAGAAGTATCTTGTTTCAGATTTCCAGACTCTGCAGTAACACACTCAGAATGCTGGAGAAACTCAGCAGGTCAGGCACCATCTATTGGAGGGGAATAAATGCTTTGGGCCAAAAACCTTCATTGGGTTTATTCCCCCTCCATAGATGTTGCCTGACCTGCTGAGTTCTTCCAGCATCTTGTGTGCGTTACTCTGGATTTCCAGCATCTGCAGCTTTTGTTTTTGAATTTCAATAGAAATTACCGGCCTTTCCAGCAACATCCACATTCCACAAATGAATACCAGAAAAAAGACATTTAAGGATATTACACGGTAGTGTAATAGTTAGCACAACACTTTACAATACCAACAGCACAGGTCCGATTTCTGCCGCTGTAAGGAGTTCTTAATTTCTCCTCATGACCACAAGGGTTCCTCCGGGTGACCTGCTTTCCTCCAAAGACATACTGGTTGGCAGGTTGATTGGTCATTGTAAATTGTCCTGCGACTAGGCAAGGTTAAGTTGTGGGTTGCTGGGCAGCATGGCTCAAAGGGCCGTCAAGGCCTACTCTGTACTGTATCTCAATAAATAAATAAAATAATCACAGCCTTGGAAACATTTCACATCCCGTGGGTGCAATACAATGTGGAGCCAGGGGAATGATTCCCGTAAATTCCAGAGAAGTTAAAAATAAACTCTGAAAGTATATAAACAGGCAAAAGGATGTATGCATTCAGTGGTGCCTATTGACTTGAAATACAGCTGCAAGAGAGTGCTTCATACCAAAACTGCTTGATATAGTTTTCAAAGTAAAAATACCTGCAGCATACTCAAAAACATGCAATGACTACAAAAATCAATGACAATATAGTCTTTCCAAAATCATCCTTGAGGGTTGATTGCAAAGTAATGTCTAATTTTATACAGTACCTAGTATGACGTGAAGACTGTTGTGAAGAACAATAAAATACTTTTATTTTAAGTGCAGTCACTGTTGCATTATGGGAAACATGGCAGTCCATTTGCTTTATTTTATTTATGGAATATCAGCAGCTCTGGCAAAAACAGCCTTTACTGCCAATCTATTTTTGCCCTCGGTAAGGTTGGGCCTTTTCATGCTGCCGCAGTCCTTTTGATTCTGGTACTCTCACAGGGAGTTTGAGTCGGGAGTTTGAGGATTTACACCCAGTCTCAAAATATTTCTAGGTCAGGATGGTGCAGAGCTTGGGAAGAAACTGAAGGTGACGTTGCATATGCCTGCTTCCTTAAACCTTCTGGGTGGTTGAGGTCAAAGGTCAGGGGGTGTGCACTTGCCTAGGCAAGGAAATGCAGTGTATTTTGAAGATGATATAAAGTGCAGTCATCACAGCACTGATGGGGGAAAGAATATTTAATGCAGTGGGTTAGGTGCTAGTCAAATGGACTGCTTTGTACTGGATGAATGACTTTGCTGTATGCCCTTGGGGCTGACACACATCCAAGTGATTTCAAAGTATTCTGTCACCATTCCATTTTTGGAATTAACGATAGTGGGAGGTTGTAGGGTGTCAGAAAGTGAATCAATTACCTCAGGTTGCCCCATTTTTGATGTTTCTGCAGCCACAATATTTATGCAGATGAACTAGTTAAAGTCTGGTCAATGATATCTCCAAGATGCCAGTGATGAATAACACAGTAATCATAATGCCATTAAATGTTGAAGATTGATGGTTAGGCTCTCTCTTGTTAGAGATATTCATTGCCTGACTCTATGTGGTACTGATGTTACTGGACACACAGCAACACAAGCCCTTATCTCTTCTGTGCCTTTTCTAGATGTTGCTTCATCTGGGCGCCAACTAGCTTCATTTCATTCTCTGTTGTGTGATGAATGGAAGTGAATACTTTGCAATCACTGGAGAATATTTCCATCCTGACATTTTGATGTCAATGAGGAAGTAGCTAGTGATATTTTGGTGGAGGATACTTGCCCTGAGCTATGCCTGCAGCAATCTCCCAAAGCTGGGATGACTAACCTTGAACAAAATTTGTGGTTGAGGTGAAGGCTAGTGAAGAGCTTCTCCTGGCTCCAGTTCATTTTATTTTCACGAGATTACTTCAATGATACATGTGGATAAATGCCGCATAGATTACAATTTCGGAATACAAATCTTTTTCCATGATTGGTCCTAATCTCCAGTAAACTTGAGAACCATGTGATTCTGGTGGTACTGAAAAAGAAATCTACTTTTTTGCTGTTTGAGAGGGGATTAAAAGAGACAGAGTGGATCTCCCTATTACTAATGCTCTGGAACTTAGCAGAATGGAAACCTCAGATGAGATATACAAGGCTTTCGAAGGTTTATTTGCTGAGAGCCTGCTTCCCCTAGCCGAGGACTTGACTAAGGGTCATAAATTGTTTCTGAAAATTAGAAAGATAGCAAAGCAATAGGGTGACAGTGATACAATATTATAGCTATTTGTTTATTTTTATTTATACAGAGATACAGCATAGGAACAGGCCCTTCTGGTCCAATGAGCCCACGCTCCGGAAATACTCCAACCAATTAACCTACTAACCCTTACATCTTTGGAATGTGGGAGGAAACTGAAGAGCACCGGGAGAAAACCCACACAGTCATGGGGGAGAACATATAAACTCCTTACACTCTTAGTGGCATTAGAACCTGGGTCACTGGTGCTCTAATTGCATTACACTAATCATACTGCCACAAACTTTTCCGGTATTAATAGGGATTGGCTCATGAAAGGAGCATAATAGGGCAGAATTTGTTAAGTATATCCAGAATAGCTCTTTTGTTTGAGCCAACATGTAGATAGTACTCCAAGGACACAGTCTGAAGTTGACTTCAATTACTGAAATCAGGCAAGTGGTGGAAGGGTTGGTTGGAGAATATATCAGAAACATTAACCATAATTCTTTAAGTATCAATGTAGTTATGGAATGGAAAAAAATGCTGGTCATCAAGTTAAGGTCCTATATTGGGGGTAGGCTGACTTTGATCATGCAGGAAAAGACCAGGCTAAAGCAAACTGGGAGCAGTTATTTGTAGGTAAAAAAAAACCTGACAAGCAGGAGTATGAGCAGAGTTCAGGGCCAGCACGTTCTAGTAAGAGCAGAAGGCAAAGATGAGAATATAAAAGCCTTATATTACAAAGGTTTTTGAAAGTTTGATCAGAAATCGAAGTAGGTACATGACAGATCTAAGGAACTACAAATTAGAATGGAAAACTGGCCATGTATTATCCTGGCAGGTAAGATTAATAAGAATTTTAAGTCATTCCATCATTATATTAGGAAGAAGAGAGTACCTATGGTGGGTCCTTTTAGGGATCAAATAGGTAATATATCTGTGACTACCTTTACCCTCACCTGATTTCACCTATCACCTGTCAGTATGTAATCCTTCCCCACCACCTATCCTCTTATTCTGGCTTCTGTTCCCCTTCCTCTCCAATCCTGAGCCCAAATGTCAACTGTTTATTCCTCTCCATAAATGCTGCCTGACCTGCTGAGTTCCCCCGGTACTTTGCGGGTGTTTTACGAGATTTCCAGCATCTGTGGAATTGCTTGTGTTTGTTATCTATGTGTGGAGCCATGGAATGTGGGAAAGATCCTGACATAATACATCTTGTTTATATTCACCAAGGAGAAGGACATGGGTGGGTAGCGAGTCCAGTGAGGGAAATGTTAATGGGCTCATATACCGTCTGGGTAGTCTCCAGCCCCTTGACATGAACATTGAATTCTCCAATTTCCGTTAATTCCCTCTCTCTCCCTTCCCCCAACCCAGTTTCACTCTGCCTCCTCCTCCAGCTTCCTATCACCTCCCTCATGGTTCCGCCTCCTTCTACTACCCATAGTGCTTTCCCCTTACATTCCTTCTTCACCTTTCCTGACTATCCCCTTTCTGCTTCCCCTCCCCCACCCCTTGATCTTTCCCATTACTGGTTTTTCACCTGGCACCTATCAGCCTTCTCCTTCCCACCCTGCCCCCACCTTCTTTATAGGGCCCCTGCCCCCTCCCTCTTCAGTCCTGATGAAGGGTCTCGGCCCGAAACGTTGACTGCTCATTTCCACGGATGCTTCCCGACCTGCTGAGTTCCTCCAGCATGTTGTGCATGTTGCTTTGACCCCAGCATCTGTAGAGTATTTTGTGCTAGTGGGCAGGAGTTGTCAGGACTGAGAAGGATGAGGCAACAGGTGTCATAGGACAAATCCCCAGGGTCAGATGAAATCTATCCCAGAATGTGATGGCAAAAAAGAGCAGAGATAACTGGGGTACCAGTGAAATTTTATGCATCTTCATTAGCTACAGGCAAGGTACCAGAAAACTGGAGGATACCTAATGTTGTTTATTTATTTAAGAAGAGCAGCAAGGATAAACCAGGTAACTGTAGATTGGTGAGCCTTCCATCAATGGAAATTATGAAAATTCTAAGGGAGGTGTGGTGTATCGGATGTTGGTGACACTGTATCTGGGATACTGTGTGCAGTTCTATTTGCTATACTCAAGGAAAGATGTGATTAAGCTAGAGAGAATGCATTGAAGATTAAAAAAAACATTTAGACACATTCATGGAAAGGAAAGATTTAGGAGAATGTATCAGAGAGGTAAGGGCCAGATAGAAATAACCCAGGAAGGTGATTTTGTCAATATGGATATCAGATCATAGGACCTGTTTTTGAACTCTATGTAGATTTGGAAAGGCTTTAAAGGGAGATTCAGTGTGGCCCTGTAAGGGGGTACTCCTGCCTCACTAATTAAATTGTTTTTTAAGAAGGTAACAAAGAAAATTGAAGTCATGGAGGCAATTATTGGTCTATCTGGAGGTAAAATGGCATTTGACAAGGATCTGCATGGTAGTCTGGTCCCGAAGGTGAAGGCACAAGTCAAACTAGTTTATTGGGTATAAAACTGGGTTGCTGAAAGGAGGCACAGGGAAACAGAAGAAGGATGTTAATTTTTCTGATCTGAAGTGCGTGACTGTGCCACTGAGATTGGTCCTGAAACTTTACTGTTTTTTGTGATATTAGTTAATAACTTGGAAGTGAATGTGGGAGGTATGATATGTAAGACTGTGGATTTTATGCAAGTCGCTGGTGTTATGGAGAGTGAGGAAGGTTACCCAGGGCTACAGTAGGATGTAGATCAGATTGGGCAGAGTATTTGTAGATGAAACTTAATCCCAACAAGTATGAGGGAATGCATTTAGGAAGTCAAATAGAGATAGGACATGTACAGTAAATGGCAGGGCACAAAGGAATGTTAATGAACAGAAACCTAAGAGTCCAGGTCCATAGATTTCTGAAAATAGCAATACATGTTGGTGAAGAAGGCATTAATCATGTTTGCCTTCATAGCAGAACAAAATGTTGCAACTTTACAAAACACTGGTTATGGCATACTTGGACTGCAGCATGCATTTCTAGTCATCTCATTACAAGAAGGATGTGGTTGTGCTGGAGTATCAGCAGGATGTTGCCTGAATAGGAGGACGTTAGCTATGGGGAAAAGTTGGACAGATTGGGTCTGCTTCTTCTGGAGTTAAAGTGTCTGAGGGTGACCTGATAGAAGTACATAAGATGAGATAGAATATTTTTATCATGGTCATGGTATCAAAAGCAAGAAGGCATGGCTTTAAGGTGAGAGGAAGAAGTTTTCAAGGGGATCTAAGGAGCAAGTAGTTTCTTTCTTAGATAGAGTTATTGATACTTGTGATTGATGTTGGTCCACTCTTTCATTGATTTTATTATGATTATTATTCTATTACGGCTTTATTGAGTATGCCTGCAAGAAAATTAATCTCAGTCTTGTATGTGGTGACATATATGTACTTTGATAATAAATTTAGTTTGAACTTTGCTATTTAGATATCACTGCTAGGGGAGATGGTGGTGGAATGAGTTACATATATTATGTTTAAGAGGCATTTAGACAGATGTTTAAATGGGCAAAGCACTGAAGGATATGGTCCTAATGTGGACAAATGGGATTGGTGTAGATGGGGGAGAAATGTCAGCAAGAGCATAATGGGCCGAAAAAAACCTGTTTCTGTGCTTGTGCAATTCAATTACTGTAAGTGCTTGGCCATCAGGATTGAGATGAACAGAAAATTCTTAATACAGATGAGTGTAAATTTAGGATTCTTTACCTCAGGGGCTGCAGGTTTTCGGCATGTTCAAGGCTGGGATGATTAGATTTTTGCATGGTAAGGGAATAAGAGAATATATGGGCAGTGTGGGGAAGTGGGCTTGAGGTACTGGATCAATCTTGATCTGGTTAAATAACAAAGCAGCCTCAAGGGGTAATGTGGCCTGCTTCTGCTTTTGTTTTTTTAATGTTCTTATACTCCAGTAGAATACTGCAGCATAGTGTTTAAGTTACCAGGAGCCTGGCTTTCTCATCCACGGGGAATTTCTCCCATTTTAGCCAGTGACTTAAAGTAATTAATTAAATATTGAATAGAATATCAGTATCATTAATGACAGCAACAAATTGCTGTATAAACCCATCTGGCCTTTATTAACCCTCAGGGAGAGAAATCTGCCACCCTTACTTATCTTGGCCTATATTTGAATCCCGACACACCAGTGAGGTGAGTCTGAACTGCCCTCTGAAATGGCCTCAAGTCACTTTGTTCAAGATTCAGTGAGAGCTGGAATACTAAATGTCAGCTCTGTCAGAGATTTCTACATCCAGAAAGTGAATAAATGTTCTAATGCTGTCAAGCATAAATGTATCTGCTACTGGAAGATAACAAGGTGAGATAACACCGAGCCAGTCCTAGGACTGGCAGTTCTTGGCCCTAATATTTAGGATGGTTTCATTATAATACATCATTATTGAAAGGAAGCATTATTTATTTACACAAAGAAAACTCCACAGACTTAAAATAATACTAGCTCTAAAAAAATACAAAGCATGTTCATTGAGGTGAGACCTTAAGAGGCTTTCTGCTTTAAACTGAATTCATAATTGCATTTCTGTCTTACCTCTTACAGCTAAATGGTTTATGCTGCCAAGCTTCAGTGATACTGTAAAGTATTGTTTTGATTTAAAGAAAAGACTAAGTTACAATTAGCACCTATGTGATATGTGACAGCACTCTGTCTGAATCTTTCCTCAGGACTTCTGGTGGCAGAGATATGTTTAGACCTATTTATGGTTTAAAGCCTTCCTTCAAAATAGCAGCAGGAAATTCTTAAAGGTATCCTATTTGGTCAAATGGGAAAATACTGGAATGGGATTGCCATATTTAAAATCAGGAGATTTCATGAAGTTCCTTGTTTCCTTTGAGAATCGCATGCCAGAGGAATCAGTCAAGTCAGCCCTATCCAAACCCATCCTAATTATATATAGATTAATGAATACCAGTGATCTTAGTTTGAGGTACAGCACAGGGCAGGCCCTTCAGGCTAACAAACCCAACAGCCAGCAACATACCTATTTAAACCTAATCAATTTAGGACAATTTACAATGACCAAATAACTTGCTAGGTGGCATGTCTTTGGACTGAGGGAGGAAACCTGAGCACCCGGAGGAAAGCCACGTAGTTGAGAACTTAAAAACTCCTTACAGACAGCAATGGAATTGAACTCTGAATTCTAACGCCCCAAGCTGTAATATCATTGCACTAACCACTATGCTACCCTGTTGCCTGTAATAGTTTGCTGGAGTTCTCTCCACTGATTTTAACAGAAAATAAGATAATTTGAGATTCAGTTTGCAAATACCGTAGATTCCGGACTACAGAGCGCACCTGATTAAAAGCCGCTGGCTCTAATTTTAGAAATAAAATCAATTTTTTAATTGTAAAGGCCGCACCGGATTTTAGGCCGCACCGCTACTTTTAAATATACATACGTATCGGTAACACAAATTACGTTGCATATACTTTTTTACTGAACAGCACGAACAACATTCCAATATCTCCTAGCGACTGGTAAAAATATATATACTGCAGCCTTTAACTTAAAAGCAGCGTTTTCGCTCGGGTCTGACGCGCTTGCGTAATGCGATTCGGTCTAATCGGGTCTGACGCGCTTGCGTAAAGCGATCGGGTCTAATCGGGTCTGACGCGCTTGCGTAACGCGATCGGGTCTGACGCGCTTGCGTAACGCGATCGGGTCTAATCGGGTCTGACGCGCTTGCGTAACGCGATCGGGTCTGACGCGCTTGCGTAACGCGATCGGGTCTAATCGGGTCTGACGCGCTTGCGTAAAGCGATCGGGTCTAATCGGGTCTGACGCGCTTGCGTAACGCGATCGGGTCTGACGCGCTTGCGTAACGCGATCGGGTCTAATCGGGTCTGACGCGCTTGCGTAAAGCGATCGGGTCTAATCGGGTCTGACGCGCTTGCGTAACGCGATCGGGTCTGACGCGCTTGCGTAACGTGATCGGGTCTAATCGGGTCTGACGCGCTTGCGTAACGCGATCGGGTCTAATCGGGTCTGACGCGCTTGCGTAACGCGATCGGGTCTAATCGGGTCTAATCGGGTCTGACGCGCTCGGGTCTTGCTTTTCTTCGAGTATTTTCCATGTTGATGAGGGTGAGTACAAATGACTGATTTACAATAATTTAATTGTGAAAGTGCGCTTGATTTATCGTACAATTTCATTGGACCTCTGTGAACTACTCATCAATTTTATTGGTCTACTGTTACGAGGCAAAATGTTTACGAGGCGGCATGAAAAAAAAACCATGTATTAGCCGCTTCGGATTAAAGGCCGCAGAGTTCAAAGCTGTTCAAAATGTGGGAAAAAAGTAGCGGCTTATAATCCGGAATCTACGGTACATTGTGCAGAACTACAATAATAAAGTAAATTTATTATCTAAGTACTTATATATCACCACATAAAACCTGGAGATTCATTTTCTTGTGAGCATTCACAGTAAGTACAACTAAACACAAAAGAATCAGAGAAAGACTGCAACAAGATGGACAAACAACAAATGTGCAAAAGACAACAAGCTGTGCAAAACCAGAAAGAAAAATAAGGAACTAATAATAAATAAACAAGCAATAAATATCAAAAATATGAGATGAAGAATCCTTGAAACTGAGTCCATAGTTTGTGGAATGAGTTTGGAGATGGAGTGAGTGGAATGAAGTTAAGTGAAGTTATCTCCTTTCGTTCAACAGTCTGATAGTTGAGGGATAATAGTTGTTCCTAAACCTGGTGTTGTAGATCCTGAGGTTCCTGTACCTGCTTCTTGATGCAAGCAGAGAGTAGAGAGCATGGTCCACATATAATCTCCAAAATATATTGCCTACAGAATAGTTTAGAGCCAAATGTTCCCTACACAGAAAATTCTGGTACTAAATATTTTTCAAAGGAAGTGTATGAAGGTGATCCTTCAAAATCTTGTTTTCCTTTAAGATGCCAACAAAAGAAATTCACCTTTTAATTTCAAAGTTCAAGACTACATTTATTATCAAGGTAGGTATACATTATACAGTTTGTGATTTGTCTCCTTACAGCAACCTCTAAACAAAGCAACCCAAAAGAACCCATAAAAAAGACCATCAAACACCCAGTGTGCAGAGAGGGAAAAAAAACCCAAATCGTGTAAACAATAAAAGTAAGCGAATAGCATTTAGAATGAAAGAGAGTGTGCAGACACGAAGTCCAGAACAGCCCATAGCTTCAGCCTCAGATCAGTGTAGAGTACTGTATGAAACACAGTGTTCACTTTTCTAGTAATGTTATTTTCACTGAGAAATCTAGGAATCAAAGGAAAATCCACCATTTAAAATAAAAGAATAAATGAAAAACGAAAGGGAAGCAGGATATAATTCATTAAACAAAGCTCAGTTTCACAGTCTGTAGTTTGTCAAAGAATACATGTATAGAAGAGAAAAAATACAGAATACATGAGGATATATTTTAATGTGATTGGAGCAAAGTATAGGCGGAGATTTCAGAGGCAGGTTTTTTTACCCAAAGAGTGGTGAGTACGTTGAACACAATGCCAGGGATGGTCGCAGAACTAGATACAGTACTGGCCTTTAAGAAATTCTTAGGCATATCGATAAAACGAAAATGGAGGGGTATGTGGGATGGAAGGGTTAGAATGATCCTGGAGTAGGATAAAAAGTTGGGATAACATTGGGGGCCAAAGGCCCTGTACTGTGCTGTACTGTTCTACATTCCACATTTGAAAGCAAATGCTGAATATGATCAATGGAAAAATTACTGGAAGTACAGGTCAAGCAACTCAATACATTGGTAAAAGTTCAAGGTAAACTGGCGATGAGATGGAGAAACTGAGAGGTAAAAAACAAGAGACAAAGATGACAAGAGGGAATGATTAAAGGACAAGAGGAATAAACATGCTGGAGGGTGATATTGAAATAAGTTTAAAGATGGTGCAAAATAAAGAAAGCTCACGGTTCAAATTTCAAAGTAAATTTATCGTCAATGTACCGGTACATATATGTCACTATATAGACCCTGAGATTCATTTTCCTGCGGGCATTCACAGTAAATCAGGATTACTCTGAACCAGGATTATTATAGAATCTAGGGCTGTACAGCATGGAGACAGGCCACTTGGCCTAACTCATCCCTGCTAACCACTGGGCAACCTTCTGTGTTAACTTCATCAATCAGTACATGGCTCATAGGCTTCTATAACTAAGCAAATTCAAATGTTCATCTAAATACTTCTTAAAGCAAATCAGTATCAACCATCTACCTCTCAGGTTGTGCTCTATGTGAGGAAGATTATCAGAAGAAATCCCTCTGAAATTATCAGAAGAATATACCTAAAAATGCTAGAAACCTTAAAGAAATGGTGCTGGAAATTCCTGTTATCTAAAATTGTTAAAAATCAGATTGAATCTTTGAATGTGTTAAATGTCTTGCTTGAGATGGAGATGATTGAATGGTAAGCAAAGTCAATAACTTGTCCTGGCCCAACAACATGGATACTATGGTCAGGAAAGCACACCTGTGGCTCTGCTGCCTCATAAGATGTTGGAAATTTGTCATGGTCTCTTTGAGCCACACCAATTTTACAGATGCATCATATCATCACAGTTTGGTATGGCAATTGCATTTTCCAAAACCACGAGGAATTCTGAGAGTAATGAACACAGCTCAATCAGTCCAATATGAAAACCAACCCCCCCGCCCCCCCACCACTCCATGGTCACGGTCTACATCTTCCAGTGCCTTGCAAAAGCAGCCAACAGATTCAAAATCCTTTCACTCCTGACATTCTCACTTCTCCCACCTCCATCAGGCAGAATATACAAAAGCTTCTAAACATGTGCCACCAGGCACAAGGACATTTTCTATCCTGCAGTCCCCTAGAGCATGGAACATAGCACAGCAGAGCACGGTGACCAACCCTTCAGCCCTCAATCTTGTGCCGAACCAATTAAATCAGTGAACAAATGGCCAAAATAAATTAACCCCTCCTGTCTACACAATGCCCATTTCCCTCATTTTCTTTCTTTTTTTTTTCTTTTTATTTTTTAAATATGGAACGCTTCACGAATTTGCGTGTCATCCTTGCGCAGGGGCCATGCTAATCTTCTCTGTATCGTTCCAATTTTAGTATATGTGCTGCCGAAGCGAACACCCTCATTTTCTTCACAGTCATGTGTGTATCTAGATGTCCCTTAAATGTCCCTAATGCACCTGCCTCTATCACCTTTCTCTTGTACGACCTCAATATACTTAAGATTAAAAATTATCTGTATGGATGGCATATATCATGGCACCAGTGCCAATAATTAATAAAAAGAAATAAGAAACAAGGCTGTGAAATGTAGTATTTTAAATTTAGAAGAAGAAAGTTCAGAGAGGCAATTGTCAAAGATATAGCATTTCAATATTTATTTATCCACATGATTGGTTTGCAATTTTTCTATTTGTAAGTGACTAAACAAATGCTATTCTTGAAAGGGACTAAACAAATTATAAAAGAAAAAAACCTATATTTATATACTGCATCATAATGCCCTTGGGGACAAAGTGCTTTCTAATTAATGTGTTACATTTGAAGTACATTTACAGTTGTCTTCCAGCCAAAAATAAGGAACCAAACCTGCACAGCAAAATTTCACTACCAGCAAGACAAATCAATCCGTTTCTTTCAGCATTAGCTTAAGAAAGAGCGTGAGGCAGGACAATTTCCTTCTGTTCTTCAAAGTGATGATTTACATTCACCTCGAATTCAGTTAGAGTATTGATCTATTAGCTTGGATTTTGCGATAGGAATGATGTTGAGGCCGTCACCACTCACCATTGTAATGAAATAACTCAGATAGCAACACCTGTTGCTTGCTTTTGGACACAAATATAGAAATGCAGAAGCTACTGCTGGGTTTGCTCCTTTCTTTACACAAGCTTCACATCGTAGATAGCACATGCAAAATATTCATCGTTAAAGGATGTGGAAAGGTGTGGGCTAACACTATTTTACTCACCAGATAACCACCAAAAAAAGCAAGGAAAGCTCTGCTTGGAACAATCAGGTGCTTATACATGGACAATAAATTTTAATTACAACTATTCAGTTTCCCAGGAGTTTAATAAATGTGAAGCCTTTATTATTAGTTCAAAGTAAATTTATTATCCAAGCACATATACGTCACTATAAACAAACATGAGATACGTTTTCTTGCAGGCATACACAATAAATCCAAGAAACACTATAGAATCTATGAAAGACCACACCCAACAGGACACACAAACAACCAATGCGCAAAAGACAACAAAATGTGCAAAGACAAAAAATAAATGCCATAAATATCGAGAACATGAGATGAAAAGTCCTTGAAAGTGAGTCCATAGGTTGTGAGAACAGTTCAATGATGGGGCGAGTGAAGTTCAGTGAAGTTAGCCCCACTGGTTCAGGAGCCTGATGGTTGAGGAGTAATAGCTGTTCCTGAACCTGGTGGTGTGGGTCCTGAGGCTCCCATACTTTCTTCCTGATGGCAGCAGCGAGAAGAGAGCAAGGCTTGTGTGGCAGGGACCTTGATTTTGGATGTTGTTTGCCTGTGACAGCACTCTGTGCAGATGTGCTCAATGGTGGGGATTGTTTTACCCATGATGGACTGGGCCATACTTTTTGTAGGATTTCCCGTTCAAAGTCATTGGTATTTCCGTTCAAGGCTGTGATGCAACCAGTCAGTAGACTCTCCATCACACATCTACAGTATAGAAGTTTGTCAAAGATTTAGATGTCATTCCAAATTCACAAACTCCTAAAGAAGTAGAGGCACTGCCAGATTTTCTTCATAACTGCACTTACATTCTAGAACCAGGACAGATCCTCGTAAATGATAACAACCGAGGTATTTAAAGTTGCTGACCCTCTGATTCTGTGACCAGGACTGGCTCATGGACCTCTGGTTTGCTTCTGTTGAAGTCAGTAATCATCTCCTTGGACTTGCTGACATTGAGTGAGAGCGTATTGTTGTGGCACCACCAGTTTCCTTCTTAAATGCTGATTCGTCACCACCTTTTATTTGGTGAATGACAGTGGTTTTGGCAGGAAACTTAAACACTGCATTGGAGTGGTGCTTAGTCATAGTCAAATATAAAGCAAGTAGAGCAGGGGGCTAAGCACACAGCCTTGTGGTGTACGTGTGCCAACGGAGATTGTGGAGGAGTTGCCGTTGCCAATCTGAACTTACTGGGATCTGCAAGTGAGGAAAATGAGGATCCAATTCACAAGGAGTTATGGAGGCAAAGGACTTAAAGCTTGTTAATTATTCGTGAGAGGATGATGGTCTTCAATACCGAGTTGTAGTCGTTAAAGAGCATCTTTGCTGTTCATATGTTCCAGGGTTGAAATGGTATCTGCAGTGGGCCTGCTGTGTTGGTAGGCAAATTGGAGCAGATATTTTTCATCACTATCTTCTCAAAGCACTTTATCGCAGTGGATTTACATGCTACTAGACGAATGCCATTAAGGCAGGTTACTATGTTCTTCTGAGGCACCGATGGCTGTTTGTAGCAGGTGGGTACCTCAGACTGCTAAAGCGAGAGGTTAAAGATATCCGTGAACAGTCCAGATGGCCTGGTACTGCATCTGGACTAGATGCTTTCTCTGGGTTCACCCTATTAAAAGGTGCTCTCACATCTGCCACAAAGACCGAGTTCACAGGGGATTGTATAAGTTTGTCAAGGTCTCTCCATGTTTTGATGGTCAAAGTCAGCACAATAGGCATTATGAATCCTTGTAGTCACCTATGTCACTTGGTTTTACCTTGTAAGAGGTAATAGGATTCAAGGCTTTCCACAGCAATTGAACATCCTACAGTGATTCAGGTTTGGTCACCAATTGCCACTTCACTCGAGAGATGGCTTTCCAGAGATCGAACGTGGACCACTTACTTGATTGCCAGACCTGAATGCCACTGATCTGGCTCTCAGAAGATTGCAGATCTCATAATTTATCCAGGGATTCTGGATGGGGTCAACTCTGAATGATCTTGTGGGGGCACAGCCATCTACAACTGTTTTTATAAAGTCGGTGACAAAAGTGTTGTATTCATTCAGATCCTTTGATGAGTCCTTGAACATGACCCAGTTTACCAACTCGAAGCAATCCTGTAGCCTTTCCTCTGCCTGCATTGGCCACCTCTTTGTTGTCCTAATCTCTGGAACTTTGGTCTGTAACCTCTGCCTGTACAGTATGCAGGCATGAGAAGAACAGCCAAGTGATCAGATTTCCAGAACAGTGGCCTAGTCCTAGAAGAGAAGGCATTCCTTATCATACTGTAGTAATGATCAAGTGTGTTGGGAACCCTGGTGCTGCAGCTCATTCTTTACACTGATGATCACTGGGCAGAGATTTCTTTAAGCAACCTGATTGAAGTCCCTGACTATGATTTCAAATGCTTTGGGCTAGGCTGTTTTGTTGTTTGGTGATGGGGGTATTCAATATCTCAGGCACCTGAATAGCGTCAGCTTGGCCAGTATGTGAACTTCAGTCAGGATCAGGGAGGAGAATACTCTCAGTGAGTAGAATGGCCGGCACTTAATCTTTAGATGTTCCAGGTCTGGGGAATGATAGTAAGACACATCTGAGCATTACAAAGGGTTTACCGTGAAACACAGACACACACTTATTTTTGCCTTCTCCAAATCAATAGTTCAGTCTGTCCTGAGTATTGAAAAGCCTTGTTCGGAGTGTTCGGAGTGGGCATGTCTCTGTGAAACACAGAACACAGCAATTCCCCATTTCCCTCCAATACAGCAACCTTACCCTTAGGTACTCAACCTTGTTCTCTGATGACTGTACATTTGCTATCATTATTTTGGGTAGAAGGAGTTGTAGCCTGCATCTCAGCCTGGCTTGGAGTTCACCCTCCTGCCTTTATTCTGGCCGATGTATCTATGTGTGCTTAAAGGTGCAGTACCTGTATGCTTGAACGTTATGTCTGCTGAGTCATTTAGAACATCTTGAAGTCACTAGTTCATTAAGATGGTTCAAAAATACATTTCTTAATGGGAAATTATAGGCTCCAGATTGCAATGAGTGTAATTCAGAAGAGGTATATTTAAAAGTTTTGTAAGCAGCCTGTAACTTGTCTCCATGGTTCAAAGGTGCCAGCATGCATTCTCGCTTCTTGCATATTAGAGAATTGCATTTTTTTTTTAAAAATCACTTTTTTTCCTTATCTCCTTTATCATTCACCCTTAATTTTGTCTTTGCCTTCCTTGTGATATGACATTCCATATATATAGCATTATATTTAATCGCTTAGTTTTACTTATGGCTCCTGGTTTAGGCTTTAGACAGACAGACATACTTTATTGATCCCGAGGGAAACTGGGTTTCGTTACAGTCACACCAACCAAGAATAGTGTAGAAATATAGCAATATAAAACCATAAATAATTAAATAATAATGTTAATCATGCCAAGTGGAAATTAGTCCAGGACCAGCCTATTGGCTTAGGGTGTCTGACACTCTGAGGAAGGAGTTGTAAAGTTTGATGGCCACACCAGGAATGACTTCCTATGATGCTCAGTGTTGCATCTCGGTGGAATGAGTCTCTGGCTGAATGTACTCCTGTGCCTAACCAGTACATTATGGAGTGGATGGGCAACATTGTCCAAGATGGCATGCAACTTGGACTTGGATTTTTATAAGAATTCTTCAAACTGACCAGTTGAGTGCTTTTAGTTACTCCACTCACACATGTCAGGAAGCCGCTATTGATGAGGTTCACTGAAAAAAATACCTCTAAACATAATGTGTTGCTGCTCAGATTTTCACAGTGTCTGTGGGAAGCTGCCACATCAATGAAGAACTAGCTTCATTCCGAGCTACCTCATCTCCAAAAATGCAACATTTCTTCAGTCTTCAAAGTGTGTCACTGCCTTTATCCACATATTGCCACCCTCCTTAACGAAAGGGAAAAGTGAGACTCTAAGCCAAACTAAATCTGAGCACTACTGATAAAACAAGGACGATCACAAGTGATATATTTCTTTTTATAGTGTTTAACAAGTATTGAAGTGTTACCAGTATAACGGCCCTCAGAGAGGATTGGCAGATGACATGTGGCTGAGGGAAGAGACATTGAAGTGTCACAGAAACATTTGTCTAATTTTATAATGCCACATTCTTGAATCAAATATACAAGAATTATTACGATAATGAAGTAATAACAATCATTCGCCACAAGGAAAAAATGCACTGGTTTAGTAATTACCAAATTTATATACATCAGAGACATGTTAGGTATTCAATTTGCAATCATAACTTGTGAGGCAGATTATAAACCATTTAAAGAGAGGAGCCTTGTTTCTTTTTAGGTGAAAAACTGTTTGAAATGGATTACTTATTCCTGGCAAAATTGGTTGAAGCTTGATAGATTGCATAATCTGACTGTATAATTGAAACATTGATGGCTGATCCTGGTGCTTTTTTATGTGCAGGGCCTAACCTTCAGCTTTCCACTTGCAGAAACGGGAGAAATTAACAACTGTACATCGATTATCATTTGATTTAACTACTACAAGACCCTTCAACTTGATGACTGTAGATAAATCTCAAGTCTACTTCTGCATTGTTATGGTCATAGGAGGCTAGTTGCTTAAATTCTCGTAACACTGTTTGGAAAGTATTCTTTATCCCATCCAAAAATAAACACAAGTTGTTTGAAAGATCACATGTAAAAGAAAATGAATCTTGCCATCTGTAGTCCAAATCACATTTTTAATTAGAGTATGAATAATAACATCCAAATTGACTGCAGCGTTGGTAAATATCACAATCTGTATAAATGCATTGTAGTTGTGCATGGATTTTCAACAAAAGTGCTATCCTTTCCCTTTGACCGTGCCTCATGAGTTGACAAGTTATTCAGGAGTAATTCAAAAGACTTATTCCTTTTTCGCCTCTTACTGTGTCATATCTGTCCTAGTGTCTGAAGCCAGCTCTCACAGACTTGGCGGATGAGATCTGGAGTGAGATTCAACAGTTAGGATGGTGGTACTGTAACGCTCCATGGAAAGCGAAGGGCATGACAAGGTGCAGAAGATATCATGGTCATCCAATGTAACCAAGGAAGACCCCAGTTTGTCATGCTTACTCGCACCATTGGATCTGGCTTTCTAAAGTCGAGGGAGTGGAACTGCCCCAGTACAATGGCTTTTCCACTTTAAAAACTTTACTGCACCGGTTTCCTGGCATAGTCGAACACGATGGACAGCTACCACTGCTTCCTTTCTTTGTACTTAATTCTCCCTTTACAAAAATGTTTACCACTCTTGGGAAATAATTGTTTATGACAGAATAAGGAAAATCAGTAGCTAGTTAAAAAGAAATAATACAGTTGCAATGGCAAAAACATTTATTTTGACTAACCAGGTCCTGATGAAGGTTCTCAGCATGAAATATTGACTGTTCATTCCCCTTCATAGACGCTGTCAGACCTGCTGAGCTCCTCCGGCATTTTGTGTGTTGCTCTGGATTTCCAGCATTTGCTGAATCTCAGGTGTTCATTAATAAATACACACAGTTCTGCTATTCATAGGAACAAAGTGTGTACATCGGACTTTACACTTTAGTAGGAGCTTGATTGTATGTAGAGGTATATGTATATTTAATTGTATGTGTATGTAATCCGGGGATGACCTGTACCAATGTGACAAAAGTTCCTATTTCTGAACTCTAGTCTCTGTGATAAAAGCCAATATGCTATTGGCCTCTGAGCTGTTTGCTACATCTACCTGCCAACTTCATGATTAATGTACAAAATAGCTGGAATCCTCTATATTCCCCCCATTTTCAGTCAAATCTGCAGTGGATTTTCAGATGTAATAGTTAAATACACATCTGAAGAAACAGTAAGTTATATGTTGTTGTAATATGAGTATTATTAAAAGTAAGTTAATACTAATCGGGAAGCTGTTGGTAACAAGAGGCGGGATCTGGGGTTGGCGGGGTTTTTACTTCCGCTCTTTTTACTCCCGGTATACATTGTATATAGTTCCTCCACCCATGCCGCACGAGGTACCTGGAAGCCTCTGTATTGTAAATATCATTTGCCGTCCCAGATAAAGATGTTCTTTTGGTCATAAAATTGTCAAGTGCTCTTTTGTAAAGTGGAAGTTACCACATATGTCTCCATAGCTCAATTAATGGTATTTTCATCTGAAGGAAAGTTTATGGCTTTATGTTGCATTCTCAGCTCAAAAAGTGACTTGGGCCCAATATTGGGGTTGCACTGCAGGATAAAATTTAGATAAAATATTAAACTGAAGCCTTATGTGCTTTTTTTTGCATGACAGTTTTACAAAAAGAACAGCTCCCTTCATAAACCCATCATAGACATTATTAATCACTAAACATTACTAATGCAGATTTTTTTATTGTAACCATGTTGTAGATTTAGGGACTTACTATGATAAAAACTGCAGCTTTTCCTAAATCATAGCCGAATTGGAATCTGAATCAGAATCAGGTTTAATATCACTGGCACATGTTGTGAAATTTGTTGTCGCATGGCAGCAGTACATTGCAATACATAATAATAAAAGTGTATAGTGTAGTGTAAATAAAAGTAGTGAGGGTGTGTTCATGAGTTCCCATTCTGATAGCGGAGGGAAAGAAGCTGTTCCTGAATAGTTGAGTGTGTGTCTTCATGCTCCTGCACCTCCTTCCTGTTGGTAGCAATGAGAAGATGGCATATCCCTGAGGATGGGTGTCCTTAATGATGGATATCACCTTCTTGTGGCATCACCTTTTGAAAATGTCCTGGATGCAACAGAGGGTAGTGACCATGATGGAGTTGACTAAGTTCACTATTTCAGGATTAATTGCTCGTAAGTTGCTTTGTGTCATCCTGGCGTGCAAGATACAAATTCAAGTTTTTTTTTGTTCACCTTTCCATCCAAAGCTTTGACCCATCCCCTTGCCAATAATCCTTACATCGAGGTCTAAGCAACCTTAAAAGGGAACAGTGCCCTGGTATAACATATAATCTGACTATGTATTTCATTCATTTTAGCCAATGGAACTTCCTACCTGACTCCCAGTTGTATATTATCTGGCTCAGTTTATTCTTTAAATATATTTTTATTTATTGAGATACAGTGCAGAATAAGCCCTTCCAGCCCTTTGCGTCGTGCTGCTCAGCAGCTGTGTTTCACTGTAATAGTAAGTCACCAAATAATCACTCAAAACTCTGGCACCTGAATTATAAATATGTGGTTAGATGATTATCCTGTATCTTTCCGACATGGGTCAACAAATAGAATACTTATCAGGAACCTTAATGTGAAATATTCATCATAATTTCCATGTCTCTTGCATTATAATCTCTGCTTCTATCTCACACATTTGTAATGATACAATTTCATTTCATTCATAGGTTTTTCTATTGATATTGAAGGTACTTGAAGTCCACTGTCCATGGGCAATTGAAATACGTCCAATATTAGTTGGTGGGGCTGGAGGATGTGATAGCCCAGAGGGAATGAATATTAAACATCTTGGTTCTTGACACCATGATAATACATGTAATGAGCTCATTTCAGTGAGTTAAATTTGGCTTCCACTTGAAGCTGGTGGGAAGGAGCAGCTATGATGGGCCAAATGGCATAATTCTACTCCTATGTTTTATGGTCTTAAGAAAGGTGACAGGTTTGGTGGCAAAATGATTGGGAAGTAATGCCAGGGACAGATAGTGGAGGGGAAACAAGAAGCTTGAAGGAATGGGGACCTTCCTACCGAAGGGTTTCGGCCTGGAATGTCGACTGTGTTCTTTTCCATAGATGCAGCCTGACCTGCTGAGTTCCTCCATCATCTTGTGTGTGTTTCTCACATTTCCAGCATCTGCAGATTTTCCCTTGTTTGAGGAAGAGGGTCCTATTGTTTCCTTGTGTGAACCTGGAGACTTCTTCAGGTTTCACTGGAGTTACACTTGCATCAAGCTACAAAAGATATTTCTATGTTGGAAAAGCAATTTTGCCATATACTGGAGCAGTGCAGTAAGAGTATAGGAACTATTATGAATGGTCACCAAGGCAGAGATCCGAGTGTAATATGAGCGACTTTAGATCCTATACAACCAGGTTCAGGAGCAGTTATTTATGAAACAGTGCAGATAACTTCACTCACCTCACTTCAATTCGTTCCACAACTACTTTTTGGGAGAGGGGTGGGTGCATTTGGAGTGTGGAAGGATGGTAGGAAGTGAGAGAAGTGATTGTAATAATTTGTAAGCATTCATATTCCTGATAAAACGTACCTCTATATTCATTCCTACATTGAATAATATTCTAAGAATATTCCTTATAAACACCATTCATCCTCAAGGACCTCCACCATCCAGACCATACTCTCTTCTCACTACTACAGTCAGGCAGTGGGTACAAAAATCTTGGCTCCCGCATCACCAGGTGCAGGAACAGTTATTAACCTATAATTATCAGCCTCCTGAACCAGCGTTGATAACTTCATTCCCCACTACTCTGATGATTCTATAACATAATCACTTTCAAATCCCCTTTACGACGCTTTATTATTATTTGCACATTTTGCCTTCTTTAGCATGTTGGTGTTTGTCTATCTTTCTGCATCTATGGAGAGGAATTAACAAACAACCTTTCAGGCCAAAAAATGTTAACTGCTTATTCCTCTCCATAGATGCAGCTGACCTGCTGAGTTCCTCCATGTTTTGTGCTTGTAGCTTAAGATTTTCAGTCTCTGCAGGATCTGTTATGTTTGTCAGTTTTTGTTTATGTATAGTTTTTCATAAAATTACATAGAATGTAGAACACTACAGCACAGTAACAGGTGCCTCAGCTCACAATGTTGGGCTGACCTTTTAGCCTACTCTAAGATCAATCCAGCCTTTCCCTCCTACGTTGCCCTCTATTTTTCTATACTCCAAGTAATTCTACTCTTTTTCAAGTCAAGTCACTTTTATTGTCATTTCGACCATAACTGCTGGTACAGTTTGTAGTAAAAATGAGAACGTTTTTCAGGACCATGGTGTTACATGACACAGTACAAAAACTAGACTGAACTACGTAAAAAAAACAACACAGAGAAAGCTACACTAGACTACAGACCTACACAGGACTGCGTAAAGTGGACAAAAACAGTGCAGGCATTACAATAAATAATAAACAGGACAATAGGGCAAGGTGTAAATACCCAGAAGAAAATGAATCACAAGGTAGTACCTGATAACATATTCATACATGTATCATAAATTTACTTTGAGTTTTGAACTTGCTGACAGGACTGCACTGTTTCCTGAGAAATATTTCCTGGGTCTACTAATATTCCACTAGCATCGGCTAGCATTAACTCTCATTAGGAAAGGACTAATAGTCTTTGAAAAAACACTGGATTGCTGTCCAACTTAGATATCAACAAGGCCTGACTCATTGCTGCACGTAAGAATGAATTAATGCTTGATATGATAGGTAGTGAACATGCAGAACTGTGCAAAAGTCTTAGGCACATATATATAGCTTAGGTGCCTAAGATTTACACAGTACTGTAGTAATTTTATGTATTGCACTGTACTGCTGCCGCAAAGAAAAACAAGTTTCACAACATGTGTGAGTGATGATAAACCTGATTCTGATATGGGTCTCTATTGTGGCTGAGAGTGGGAAGAGGGCAGGGAGAGGGAAATCATGGTTGGGAAAAATGGAAGGGAGAGGGGAGGGAGCAGGAAGCACCAGAGATGTAACGATCAATAAACCAATTGTTTGGAATCAAACTACCTTGCCTGCTGTCTCATGGAAGGGTGTGTCTGCACCTGTACCACTTCCAGCCTCCGCCCTGGCACTCCTTCTCTGCCACATATCCCACACCCCTCCTGCAGCATTCCACCCTTGCCATTCCCAACGTCCTTTGCTCCCACCAGATTTAAAAGCTTGTTCTCCACTCCATGTTGATAAATACAGTATTGTGCAAAAGTCTTAGGCACCCTGAAGATAGGTATATGTGCCTAAAACTTTTGCACAGTACTGCACACGAACCAGTGCACATATTAGGATTTAAAGTAAGGGCCAGTGGTTACATTGTAGAACTATGTCTACAAGCTTCAGTTTAATACTATTGGTTCATGTCTTCATGCTTTGCTGCTCCCATTAAAGTACATATCATTAGCCTGACAGCTAAATGAAATGGAAATTCATGCTAAAATTGTTTATCAGATGAGAAGCTTGGTACCTTGTACAGTTTTTAAAAAGGCCTTTTTTCCCTTCTTGCTTTCACTTCCTCTGTCTCCCCCTCACATTTCCCACATTTTTGTTCTAGTTATAAAGCACTGCATGGTTTCAGAGAAAAGAGAAAGAAATCCAGCGTAAGAAGATTGGGTCGCGTCTGGTTATTATTTAAAGAAGAGATGGTTGTGATGTCTATGTTTTATTACTTCAGTGTTCAAAGCCGATTCTTTTCAATTGATCATAAGATATTTAGAGTTATCTGCTCAGATATAGAACTGGTAAAAACAGCAGCTAGTTCAGAAATGCATAATACATGCATCAATGTATCAATATTAAATATTATACACATGGTCTACAGCTAAGACACAATGAATGAACTCAAAAACAGTTAATGCTGGAATTAACAAAAATATTGGAAACACTTGATTTAAGCTCTTGCCCTAAAAATTTTAACTCTTTGTTGTCCATGGATGGTGAATGTTTTCATTTAGCTATTACAGACAGACAGACAGACAGACATACTTTATTGATCCCAAGGGAAATTGGGTTTCATTACAGCCGCACCAACCAAGAATAGTGAAGAAATATAGCAATATAAAACCATAAATAATTAAATAATAATAAGTGGAAATAAGTCCAGGACCAGCCTATTGGCTCAGGGTGTCTGACACTCCGAGGGGGGAGTTGTAAAGTTTGATGGCCACAGGTAGGAATGACTTCCTATGCCGCTCAGTGTTGCATCTCGATGGAATGAGTCTCTGGCTGAATGTACTCCTGTGCCAATTGATTAGGATTTGTTTTTAATATTAAGATATATCTAGTGGAAATCTGAGTTTATCCATATTTCCAGTTAAAGATGATAGCACACAAAACATGAAACTTTTTTCTGTTTAACGATACTGGATGATCAAGTTTATTTTTGCTTGTTCATTGCGTTATTTACAAAGGTAGGCAGAATGATCAGAGAGGAAATTTTCAGGGATTGGTTCCACCACACTGGATTTAGGTTAAATATTGTTTATGTTATGTCAATGTCAAAAATTATGTCAATGTATGTTAAGTAATAAATGAAGGAATGAATTATGATTAGCGTGTCTAAATGATATCACAGTGTACTAGAAAATGTTTGAACTTTGAATTCTTTCACCTTTGTATATGATAGGCCAGAAGCATTGTTGTGGATCCCTACCACCCATCCCACAATTTCTTTGACCCACTAACATCAAGAAGGAGGTACAGGAGCATCAGGAGTATGACTGCCAGGCTAGGTAACAGCTTCATCCCCCAGGCTCTGAGACTAATGAATACCTTGCCACCACTGAGGGCTTGTCACTAGGACGACGTACTCTTTACTGCTTACGTGTGCGCCACACAACATGCATTTTAAGTTATATTTTATTAATTTATTTGTGGTAATATTTGATTTTGTGTGATATATGTCTTGTAGCTTCTCCATGGATTGTCACCTTGTTGTGGTGGAGAAGCTTGTGTGGTCCTGAGATCCCGAGAGTGATGCAGTCTGGAGCTATGCTCCTGGTAGAGTCACCCATAGAGGTAAGGTCAAGGGTGAGGTCCCTGACGGAGAACAATCCAACCAAGACCTCAACGGTGGAACAGGCGGACTAAGTTACTTCGAATTCAACGGCTGTGAAGGCAGATGAGGGCTGCAACAAATCCATCAGCTCCAATCGTCGTGGTTTCCATGCCATTGGAATCAGTTGGTTGATTTGTGAAGTATCGTGTGCTTCTTGGCATGCAACATCAAGTACACGTTAAACAAATACACGCACAGGCATCTTCGCTCTATGGAAATGGAACACAAACCATCATCCTCGACCTCAAGGGATAGCCACGATGATGTCTTGTGGATGTACTGTAGTCTGGAGGAACATTGTTTCGTTTGGTTGTATATATGTACAGTCATATGACAATAAACTTGAACTTGAACTTTGGATCCCCTTATTCACCCAGAGCCCAAGTAGAATCAAATAAGTGCAGGTACTGTTATAACACTGAGAAATGCAACAGCCAGTTTTAATCCAGTAAAAAGCATTGAAGCAACTGACTTCCTAATTTGCTTCATGCATTTTGATTAAGGGTTAAATATTGGCCTCGGTAACAAGTGCAATCCTATAGTATTGCTTAAGATGTGCCCTTGGATCTTTTGCATCCATTGTGTGGGCATACGTGTCCTTGGAGTTGATATGTAAGCAGACATGTACGAGCCTGGATTACACTTGTAGGTACTGGAAAGGGGAGACTGGTATTTCTGAGTCAAGGCTGATAAGTAATACATTTCATCAGAATGTTGTTGAAATCGTGGAACGCTTGGGTAAGATGCCATTCTAAGTACATGCTAGTGATCACTGATCCGTGTTTCCAAACCAGTTCTACCTAAGCCATTGTCCCAGCAGCTGGGCCTAGAAATTTTACATTTGTAATCTCAGGTGATCATCTCAGCCATAGTGCCCATCTAGTCAAGTAGCCTATCTAAACTTACTGCTAATTGTTAAGGATGAGGAATCCCTAGAGTTATGAGTTACTGGAGATCATCAGGAGGTAATGGTATCATGTCCCAGCACACTTGAATGTTGGTGAGAAGGATATCATCTGAGTTTGATGATGTCATATAATTTTATGAGTGGGAAACCAAATATTCATTTGGGAATATTCAATCAATTTTACAGCGGCAGAATTATGTCCTGGCACCATACAATTAATAAAAACTAGTTTCTATTTGGTTAAATGCAAAACTGATCAATTACATTATAAATATAACCCACCTCCGTAGTTAAATTATTCCATGTTATTTTTGCTCTTCAGTGTCTCAACATTCCAGGAATCAAATAGATCCCCACCATTCAGGTTTGATTGCCTTCTAGAAGAGAATCATTTTAAATCAGCTATGGCTGCATTTAGAGTCCAATCCTGGCACTCATGGAAGACTTTTGGTGAGCTTTAAGTCACATGCCAGTTAGAGATGGCAAATTTATTTCCTTACAGAATATTAGTGAACCACATGCTTAATTCATGAATGTCAAATGCCAAACAGGACCTATATTTAGACTAATTTCGGATCAACATAAAATAAGTAAAGATTATGAATGAACAGAGAGATAAAAATCAAATTCTTTGGGATGAAATCCAATGATGTAGAAGATATAGAACATAGAAAATAGAACATAGAATAGTACAGCACATTACAGGCCCTTCAGCCCACAATGTTTTGCCGACCTTCAAACCCTGCCTCCCATATAACCCCCCACCTTAAATTCCTCCATATACCTGTCCAGTAGTCTCCTAAACTTCACTAGTGTATCTGCCTCCACCATGACTCAGGCAGTGTATTCCATACACCAACCACTCTCTAAAACCTTCCTCTAATATCCCCCTTGAACTTCCCACCCCTCACTTTAAAGCCATGTCCTCTTGTACTGAGCAGTGGTGCCCTGGGGAAGAGGCGCTGGCTGTCCACTCTGTCTATTCCTCTTAATATCTTGTACACCTCTATCATGTCTCCTCTCATCCTCCTTCTCTCCAAAGAGTAAAGTCCTAGCTCCCTTAATCTCTGATCATAATCCATACTCTCTAAACCAGGCAGCATCCTGGTAAATCTCCTCTGTACCCTTTCCAATGCTTCCACATCCTTCCAGGTGAGGTGACCTGAACTGGACAAAGTACTCCAAGTGTGGCCTAACTAGAGTTTTATAGAGCTGCATCATTAAATCGCGTCTCTTAAACTCTATCCCTCGACTTATGAAAGCTAACACCCCATAAGCTACCTTATCTACCTGTGAGGCAACTTTCAGGGATCTGTGGACATGTACCCCCAGATCCCTCTGCTCCTCCACACTACCAAGTATCCTGCCATTTACTTTGTACTCTTCTTTGGAGTTTGTCCTTCCAAAGTGTACCACCTCACACTTCTCCAGGTTGAACTCCATCTGCCACTTCTCAGCCTATGTCTGCATCCTATCAATGTCTCTCTGCAGTCTTCGACAATCCTCTACACTATCTACAACACCACCAACCTTTGTGTTGTCTGCAAACTTGCGAACCCACCCTTCTACCCCCACATCCAGGTCGTTAAGCAAAATCACAAAAAGTAGAATTCGCAGAACAGATCCTTGTGGGACATCACTAGTCACAACCCTCCAATCTGAATGTACTCCCTCCACCATGACCCGCTGCCTTCTGCAGGCAAGCCAATTCTGAATGCACCTGGCCAAACTTCCCTGGATCCCATGTCTTCTGACTTTCTGAATAAGCCTACTGTGTGGAACCTTGTCAAATGTCTTACTAAAATCCATGTAGATCACATTCACTGCACTACCCTCATCTATATGGCTGGTCACCTCCTCGAAGAACTCTATCAGGCTTGTTAGACATGATCTGGGCTTCACAAAGCCACGCTGACTGTCCCTGATCAGACCATGAATTTCTAAATGCCCATAGATCCTATCTCTAAGAATCTTTTCCAACAGCTTTCCCACCACAGACGTAAGGCTCACTGGTCTATAATTACCTGGACTATCCCTACTACCTTTTTTGAACAAGGGGACAACATTTGCCTCCCTTATCCTCTGGTACCATTCCCGTGGACAACGAGGACATAAAGATCCTAGCCAGAGGCTCAGCAATCTCTTCCCTCGCCTTGTGGAGCAGCCTGGGGAATATTCCGTCAGGCCCCGGGGATTTATCCGTCCTAATGTATTTTAACAACTCCAACACCTCCTCTCCCTTAATATCAACATGCTCCAGAATATCAACCTCACTCATATTGTCCTCACCTTCATCAAGTTCCCTCTCATTGGTGAATACCAAAGAGAAGTATTCATTGAGGACCTCGCTTACTTCCACAGCCTCCAGGCACATCTTTCCACTTTTATCTCTAATCGGTCCTACTTTCACTCCTGTCATCCTTTTGTTCTTCACATAATTGAAGAATGCCTTGGGGTTTTACTTTACGCTACTCGCCAAGGCCTTCTCATGCCCCCTTTTTGCTCTTCTCAGCCCCTTCTTAAGCTCCTTTCTTGCTACCCTATATTCCTCAACAGACCCATCTGATCCTTGCTTCCTAAGCTTCATGTATGCTGCCTTCTTCCACCTGACTAGATTTTCCACTTCACTTGTCATCCATGGTTCCTTCACCCTACCATTCTTTATCTTCCTCACCAGGACAAATTTATCCCTAACATTCTGCAAGAGATCCTTAAACATCGACTGCATGTCCATAGTACATTTCCCTGCAAAAGCATCATCCCAATTCACACCCACAAGTTCTAGCCTTATAGCCTCTTAATTTGCCCTTCCCCACTTAAAAATTTTCCTGTCCTCAATAATTCTATCCTTTTCCATGATAATGCTAAAGGCCAGGGAGTGGTGATCACTGTCCCCCAGATGCTCACCCACTGACAGATCTGTGACCTGACCCGGTTCTTTACCTAATACTAGAACTACTATGGCATTCCCCCAGTCGGCCTGTCAACATATTGTGACAGGAATCCGTCCTGGACACACTTAACAAACTCTGCCCCATCTAAACCCTTGGAACTAATCAAGTGCCGATCAATATTAGGGAAGTTAAAGTCACCCATGATAATAACCCTGTTATTTTTGCACCTTTCCAAAATCTGCCTCCCAATCTGCTCCTCGGTATCTCTGCTGCTACCATGGGTCCTATAGAATACCCCCAGTAGAGTAACTGCTCCCTTCCTGTTCCTGACTTCCACCCATACTGACTCAAAAGAGGATCCTGCTACATTACCCACCCTTTCTGGAGCTGTAATAGTATCCCTGACCAGTAATGCCACCCCTCCTCCCCTTTTAAAGCACTGAAATCCAGGAATATTGAGAATCCATTCCTGCCCTGGATGTACTGAAACAAATCATGTTCACATCAGGTTTGATCCCTCATCTTAATGGAGCTAACTAATCTCAGGGAACGATACAATAAAGTTTTGTTTTTTTATTTTTATTTTATTGAAGTACAGTGTAGAATAGGCTCTTCAGCCCCCACCACCCAGCAAACCACCGATTTAATCCCAGCCTAATCACGTTACAATTTACAATAACCACTTAACCTACCAACCAGTACATCTTTGGACTGCGGAGAAAACCGGATCACCTGGAGAAAACCCACATGGTTATGGGGAGAAAGTACAAACTCCTTACAGGCAGCGACAGGAATTGAACCCGTGTCACCTGTACTGTAAAGCATTGTGCCATTAAGTAAGTTCAATGCTGCGAATGAAGGAATGGGAATCACAGAGCAAGATGTGGTCACTTCTGAGAAAGTTAAGACCAAAAAGACCCCCTGCACTGAGTAGGTGTTTGGCTGACAGAAAGCACAGCATCTGCCTCAGCTGGAATTGTTAAATTGACTGCCAATGTAATCTCTTTGATCACAAGGGAAAAATAGCTAACTGGACAAGATACAATTGAGAACCAATGCTATTGCGTGAGTTTACTTAAAAAGACAACCATGATACATTTTCTACATGATCCAGCAGTATGCAGTAGTAGGAATGCGTGGGACTAACCCCACGGACAAACTTGATAATGGTTAAGCATTTTAAGGGTGCTTCTCCGTAGCTTGAAAGAGTGCAAGTTACTCCTGTTTCTCAAGGTTATTTGCCAAAAGCTGGTGAAATAAATTTCAATGCAATGTGTGTCCAGTTCACAGACCCTACCGTAAGCAGGCATATTTAACTTTCTGTGCATGCCACTGACTTGACATGTACAGGACAGATGTCAATTAGAAATGATTAAGCTTGTTGTTCCTTTAAAATGAGAAGACCAGAGTCACAACATGACTTATTTGATATTTAAATGAATCGAGAGGAAGAATGGGGTGTTAGGCAAATCATTATTTGTTGAATGACAGTCGATACATCAGATTTTTACTTCAGCTTGTGTCAATGAGGCATAATTATGCTTTCAACTGTCACTTAACATTAAAGTAAAAACACCTAAAGGAGAATTTATCAATGATTGATATTTTTTTGTCATAGAAATTCAAAATACACAATGCTGCACATATTAACAGGCCTTGCTAAACAGCCAATATGTGAGCATTACCTTATTAGCATGGAACATAAACACCTCTTACTGCTGTCTTAAACTTAATTGATTGACAGCACTTACCACAGAGTTTCTCTGTCTTGAATATACAGTACATCACATCATTTACTTAGAATGTTTAATTCTATGCAGTTTCTAAAATGGACTCTTGAACTCCATGGGTCAACAGTAGAATCACGTTGCCAGTGAATAGCATTATGGCATCTTGTGTCAGGCATAAGCCTTTGTCCACTGATTCTACTTTCACTGAGTTTAATTCTCATCAGTAGCTCAGTTGCATTATTCTTTGCCTTCATTTCAAATAGTGGGGGTTCAAGTGCCACTCATGACTTGTACACAAAATTTGGCCCAAGACATCAGTATGGTACCAACTACAGTATAACATTTAGTGTATTTACATGGAGCACTGCCACAGGAAAGCAGCATCCATCATCAAAGACCTCCTCCAACCAGGCCATACCCTCCACTTGCTATTATCATCAGGCAGGTGGTACAAAAGACTTAGATCCTACACCACCAGGATCAGGAATGCTAATTAGCAATAAAGTTCCTGAACTGTTGTGGATAACTTCAATCAATACTACTTTGAACTGATTCTATGATCTGCAGACTCACTTTTAAGGATTCTTTACAAGTTGTTTTCAGGATTATTGTTTCTGTTTTATGTGCACATTTTGTCATCTTTGACACGTTGGTTGCTTGCTGGCCTTTGTCTTTTTATGTACAGCTTTTTGTAAATTCATTTGTATTTTTCCCTATAAGTGCCTACAGGAAAATGTATCACAAGTAGTATATGCTAACATATACATACGGTATTTTGATAATAACTTACCTTTAACTTTGAACTTTTGTCTGAGGTTCAGGCTGTCAAATCAATTGGTTAGTGTAAAGTTCCATTGACCCACTTAAGTGGACATATACAGGTAATCGTTCCTTGTATGATTCAAGCAGGAGCATAAGAGAACTCCCATCCCAAAAACAAAATTTATCCCTCCATTGACGTAATTAAAAACAGCTTATCGTTCATTATCACAATAATGTTTACGAGGTCTTACTGTGCATATATGAACTTCCATATTTTCTGTGTACTCTGTTTTTAATTGTGCACCATAAGACCATAAGAATTAGGCCATTCAGCCTATCAAGTCTTCTCTCCCATTCCAAGATGACTGATCTATTATCCCTCTCAATCCCATTCCCCTATCTAATCGAGAACCTGTCAATCTCCACTTTAAATATGCCTAATGACTTGGCCTCCACAGCTATCTGTGGCAATGAATTCCACAGATTCACCACCCTATGGCTAAAGAAATATTTTCTCATTTCTGAAGGCTTGTGTTCTGAGGCTGTGCATCTGGTCCTAGACCCCTTCACTATCAGAAATATCCTCTCCACATCCACTTTATCTAGACTTTTGAATGTTTGATAGGTTTCAATGATTTCCCCCCTCATTCTTCTAAACTCCAGAGAGAACAGGCCCAGAGCCATCAAATACTCCTTATATGTTAACCCCCGGCTCATTCTCACAAACCTCTTCTGAACCTTCAATTCATCATTTGCTTTTGAAGCTCAAATTTATACATAAAGGCACATTACTGTTGAATGTAAGTTCACATGGAGATAAATTAATAATAGTTTGCACTTGTTGACCAAATTAATAGTTACCACTTTATAGGGTGAAAAGAAAGCATTTTGTTACTTTTGGTATACTATACAGTAACTGATCATTATGTTTAACACAATCAATTTTGACTTCAAGCAAAATCAGTCTTCTTATGAAAACTATCATTTTGCCATGAACCATCAGATGGAATCCTGAATTTAAAACAAAATAGCTCACTTAGGGTAATTTCACTAAAAAAGGAAGTTTTGAAGATCAAAATCCTATGAGTAGCCAAATCATTTGTACCAGCATTACTATGTGACAGCCTCCAGAAGAATATCGGAAATAGTTCAAAAATGTCCACCCTATGGCTGAAGTCAACTCTCAAGGAAAAGAGATTTATACAGTTTGTTTGATGTGCCTTTGGTTTAGCCTTCATTGTCCAGATGTTGAGCATATTATATACAGATAATGAAAATTCTTTTCTCTTACGCCACAGCATTGACCTTAGGCTAAAAAAATAGGTTTGTATTTGGTTACTTTCTGGCATTACTCTCTCTCTATATATGTATATATATATAATCTGATGAGAGTGGATAGATTAAAAATAATCAGTCAAATTCCGAGTATGATTTTGGGGAGGAAGGACTATGTGTGTTTTTATACCTTAGTGATCCTGCTCTTCAAATGAAAGACAGAGTTGGCTCAGATTTTAGAGATGTAAATGAAGATTTGATATTTTCTCTTGAGGACTGAGCCTCTCTCTAAACAACAAATGGAGTTTTGTGAACTTATTTATTTATTTATCTATTTATCTGTCTATTTATTTATTTATTTATTTATTTATTTATTTATTTAATTAATTAATTAATTTTATTTATTGAGATTCAGCAGGAGTAGGCCCTTCTGGTCCTTTGAGCCACAGCACCCAGAACCCCTAATCATGGAACAATTAGCTGGCCTAATCACCAGACAATTTTACAATGACCAATTAACCTACCAACCAATACATCTTTGGACTGTAGGAGGAAACCTGAGCACCTGGCGGAAATGCACGCGGTCACTGGGAGAACATACAAGCTTTTCACAGGCACGGGTGGGAGATGAACCTAGATCGCCTGTAGTGTAAAGCGTTGTGCTAACCGCTGCCCTAGTGCACCCTGTCCATACAGTCTGGTGTGCTGTTGATGAGCTGACCAACAAATTACATTGTTGGCAATTACACTGCCAACAATGTCATCATTAAAAGTTAACATTTGTTTGGACGGACTTAAGTATATCATATACTCAGAACCCCAGAGGAACAATGCAGCTGTCGAAGTTTTGTTGAAATGATTTATATAAATAGGAGAAATTCATTTCCTCTTGCATCTTATGAACTGCAAGTTGTATTCAGAGTGAGATGGCTGATTGCTGGAGGATTTTCATTTAGCAGAGCAAGGTGAATACAGTAAGCCAAGGTATATTCTCATAGGTGGAGATTTGCATTTCTTTCTAGGAGTTTACGTCAGCTTGTCTGTCTTGAAACCAGACACACTACTAATTGACCAGATACTGTACGTTTACAGGGATTACACAGCTTATCATATGGGGACACTGCAATACATCAAATGTCAATAAAAATACAGCTGCTCCACACTGGTAAGCCAACAAAATTGAAAGTCTAAAAATTGCCGCTGTTCTAGCCAAGCAGTCTCACAGTAATTCCATTCTTGAATTAACTTGTGCTATTTTATGTTGTCTACTGAATGGCACAGTGATTTTAACTCGATGAACTCAGTTAATAATAAGCCTGTAGGCTTAACTCTTAACTCCATGACAGCACACTGCCATATTTTATGCAGCTCTTTTCCACATCTTTAATCATTTCTACAAGAATATTTTTGGACAGGGTTTCAGAGTCTGTCTTTCACTGAGCTTTGGACCCATGACTGCACACAATTTAAACCTACTTGCTTTGTGTTTTTCCCCCTCATATTGGAATGATCAGAGTTAAAAATGTATCAGATCTTGATTTTTTTGAGTGCTTGATTCATTTATATGCACTAAGTTCCAATTGTAAACTAGCAAGCATGCAATTGGCACACAAGTAAATACTGCCAATTGCGGCATCTACAACGCACTGGGTGTATTATTTAATTCCACTGAAAGACCAATACTTTAAATTTAGAAATTTTATCTATTCTAGGATGAATTCCAACAGCCTATTAAACTAATTCATCGACAGTTCTGAACGGGGGATCAAGAAGATAGGGTTTGAAAAACTGAACCGACATTTAGATAGCATTGTTCTTGGCTTCAGTATTTTGAAGATGATCGATGCTTTTTCATGTTGAAAAAAACATGGCAGCTAATTTTCACACTACGAGATCCAAAAGTGCCAAATTTTTCTAAGTTATCTTAGTACTCTGTACTTGGAAATACTGGTTGTTGAATGCAATTCAGAGTAATAGGATTACTCCCAATCATCTATATTTCTTCAAACTACTGCATTTTAATTCTATCAGCGGTATGAAGATGAGTACGAATGGCCTGAATACTCTTTGTGGTATTTGCTTTCACCCACCAAAGATGAATTTCTGATCCTAGGGTGCACTATGGTTGTAACGGTTGTAATTCAGAGTACAGAAAAGGATCCTCGGCTCACCATACTGACCCTCAGCATTTGGCCCACTGCCTTCTCTGCCTTAGAGATCCAAATACTCGTCTAATATTTTTTTTAAATGTGTGAGTATAGGCCTCCACCAAATATGGTGTCAAAATGGTTGTTGTGATGCATCTACTGTGGTAGTGTAGTGGGTGGTGCTTGTTGCTCTCACTTACAGCTTCCACAGCTGGCTAGCAGATTTGTGAAAAGGAGAGCTGAATGAGTAAGTCTCCCCCTGCCGGTATATAGCCTTCCCACCAGCAAGCCTCATGTAGTGCCTCCTCTCTAGCAACACTTGGAAACTGAACTCCCTTCAGAGTCAGGCTGAATCATAGAGGACGTGGAGGAGGGCTGGCCCCTACACATGTAGTACGCAGGCCCACTGGTGTGTGGACACACCCTGGTGCTGGTGAGCCTGATCCCTGGAGTGGAGCCCCTAAGGTGGCTGGACATCATTGAACATCCTTCCAGCAGCTCCTGCAGCCAAGCTCGTGCCAAACGTATTGCTGCATAAGCTTTCCCTTGGACCACACTGGTGAGGCTGAGAGGGAGATCTTGATGACTGAGTTTCTCAGGATCTCCATACCAAGCTTTTCACCCAGGCTTCTGATGATCATCAGCACTCATTGACCTTTGAGACAGACTGCTTTCTTGCTCAATGCGTTTCAGACTGTAATCACCCTCCAGGTGACAAGATTTTTCTGCATATCCCCACCGACACTTCACATTAGATCATAGTTTTTGAAATCTCAGATACCCATAAAATATTTCTCACTCTTCTCGCATCTACTAAAATTTAAACACATAGAGCATGGGTCAGGGTAAGTGATCAAGTGTTGAAGGACTTAGGGACCTGGGGATCATGGATAGTGGGAAGGAGATTATTGGCAGCCTGAGAAGAGGAAAGGTGTTTGGAACAAGAGGGAAGGGAAGGTTGTGTGACACTCCTACTGTATGTATGAAAGAAAGAAGAAAAAACAAATATAAAATTGTGCACTTCTTAGCTCAACATTGCCTTTAGAAGAATAGATTTCAATCAGATCCCCCATCAGATATTGAAAGGCTTAGACAGAGTGGATGTGGAGAGGATATTTCCTATAGTGGGAGAGTCCAGGACCAGAGGGCACAGCCTCAGAATATAAGGATGTCCCCTTAGAACAGAGATGAGGAGGAATTTCTTTAACCAGAGGGTAATGAGTCTGTGGAATTAGTTACCACAGATGGCTGTGAAGGCCAAGTCAGTGGGTTTATTTAAAGTGGAGGTTGATACATTCTTGATCAATCAGGGTGTTAAAGGTTACAAGGAGAAAGCAGAAAAATAGGGTTGAGAAGAATAATAAATCAGCCATGATGGAATGGTGGGGCAGACTTGATGGGCCAAATAGCCTTAGTCTTTTCTTGCGTCTTATGGCCATATGGCTGTTAGGAAAATGCCTGAATCGTAAATGTATGAAATCTAGCCCAACAAGCAGGTTACAACTTATTCCATTATAGCTGCCTATACAATACAACTAGAAGAGGGGATAAGAATCTCCCAGAGTCTGAACATTCTTCTCTCTACCCTTTTTCAAATCATGGGTCGTATTGGATTAGTGCCATTTATAAGCTCTGCTTATAATGTTGATAGTCAATAATCTAACATATCTCTTGTAAAAGGTTAGGACCTTTGTTCTAGTATTAATCAAAAATGCCCTCAGTTTTGGTGAAGAGAAGCTTCAGTTCATCTCACCAGAAAAAAAGCTCAGTGCTTCTGCCGCATTAAATGTTTAGAATACAATATTCATCACTCATTATATTTATTTTATTAGATCTCAAGCTTTAGTGGGTGTTGTGGAAGGGAGCACAGAACATCACTTCCTTTTACGATTGTTATGCAGACAGGCAAATAAAAAATAATCACATTGATCATTAAATATACCAGCACTTGATATCACCGCCTTGAGGTGCGATTTTCATTTCTAGTCACCTGGCTTCAGTAAATTACTTTCTTCTTCATAAGGTGCCTGGGATAAGCAGCAAAATAAAAGCCCAACATTTCCCTTTTATTGAAAAACAGGAGGGAAATTAATGAACTGCCAATGAAACCACAGAAGCATGCACTTGCTCACAATGCGAGTTCATTAGTGCTAACGAAAAAAAAACTTGCAGCCAATCACAATACACCTGTGATAATGATCCTTTAACGCCTCTCAAGCAGATAATGAACCACTTAACTGGTAAAAATGTTTAAAAAAAATGTTGATCCAAGAGTGAAATTTGGAACACGGAAAGAGATTTAGTTACCAGTTTGAAAACCTAGATTTACCAAGTGCACCCCTCCATTTGTTAATAGCCTTTGTTATACGGGAACTGTGCCCACTGGACAACAAACCTGACCAGTTAAAATGTAAACAAGTAGGAACAGCCAATCAAGTAAAAAAAAAGAAACTGATCATTTACAATGTTATTGTAACACTGGAGATGAGTGTTGGTTTCATTTTGCTCGATGTCCCGTGATATTCATTCCTCTTTCAGGTGGCTGCCATCTTGGTGAATTTCACAGCATTTTTGCCAGGCTAATGTGATGAATGAGATTGAGATTTGGGTGTACTACTCCAGCTGCTTCAGGGAGCGTATCTGAGGACTCAGGCTGGTTCAGAATGCTGTTGTTTGCATGATGTGTTTTTCTTTCTTCTTTCTTTGTGCGGTGGTTATGAACTTTTTAATTGGGTTCTTTGTGTTTCTTGCTTTGTCACTGTCTGTAAGCAACAAGGTGTATAATTTATCCATTTTTTGATAATAAGTGTGCTTTGATTTGATTATTGTATTAGAAGTATAATAAAGCCTCACTATCCTCCACTTGTTTGGAGATGCAGAACTCCCATTGTGATCACTCGAGTTGAGTATGATGTTCTCCTAAGGGGTTGTCTGTTGGTGGGTCCTCAGGTAGCTGTAGAGGCTGATTTGGGATCCACATATTCTGCTGCAGTCAGGACACAGTAAGTGGTGGCCTGGTTAGCAGTTGGGTCTATTGGTTGTTTCAACTCTCTTTTTTCAGCTGCCACTTATCCTCTGCAGAACAGCAGAGGTTGTACTCATGTAGCGCGGCTCCATCTTGAACAGATTTCCTCCAGGTGTAACCGCTGAGTGAAATGCCTTCAGCCTGATTTTGATGTTAACTTTGATGTGTTTCCTTTAACCTTCAAGGGTTCGCTGACCTTCCTTCAGCTGGGAGTAAAGGATCTGTTTGGGGAGATGCAAGTTAGGCATCTGGATGACATGACCTATCCATTGGAGCTTTATCATGGTGGAGATGCTGTTCATGTTGGCCCACTCCAGCACACTGAGTTTAGACCTTCTGTACTTACAGATGATCCTCAAAATCTTTTGGTAAGGATCAAGGAATTGATTGTGGAGTTCAGGAAGGGGTAGTTGAGGGCACAAATACCAGTCCTCATCCAGGGATCAGCAGTGGAAAGGATGAGCAGTTTCAAGTTCATGTGTGTCAACATCTCTGAAGATCTATCCTGGCCACAACATATTGGTACAATTATAAGGAAGGCACAACAACAGGTATATTTCATTATGAGCTTAAGGAGACTTGGAATGTTATCAAAGACTCTTCAAAATTTGTATATTTGTACCACAGAGTTGCACACTCAGCCAGCTCCTTCATGGGCATGAGGCTGCACAACATCTTCAAAAGGTGATGCCTCAAAAGGTGGGATCCAGACTTATTGACCCATCACTCAGGACATGCCGTCTTCTCATTGCTGCTATCAAGGAGGAGGTACAGGAGCTTGAAGACACACACACTGTTTTAGGTACAGCTTTTTCCCCTCTACCATCAGATTTCTGAATGACAATGAACCTATATACAAAACTTTACTATTTCTTTATCTTTTTCTGCTCTCTCCTTGCATTACTTACTTAATTGTATATGCTTATTTCAAATTATAATTTATAACTTTTTATTACTATGCATTGCAATGTATTGCTGCAGCAAAATAATAAATTTCACAATATATGCCAATGATATTGAACCTGATTCTGAATCTAGTTACGTACACGACGCTGGAAGAACTCAGCAGGTCAGGCAGCATCCGTGAGAAAAGAGTAGCCAACGTTCCTGATGAAGGGTCTCGGCCCGAAACGTTGGCTACTCTTTTCTCACGGATGCTGCCTGACCTGCTGAGTTCTTCCAGCGTCATGTACATATTCTTTGATCCGCAGCATCTGCAGTTGTATTTTTGTGTCCTGAATCTAGTTATTGTTCCAGGGCTTTTCAGGTGCCTACTATAGGTGGTCCAAGATTTAGATCCAATAAAGGAATGTAGGAAGGATGACTGCTCTATTAACCAAAAATTTTGTTTGGACTCGCAGGTTATGGTCTTCAAAATCTCTTTTCCTTAACCCTGCATTGACTCCACACATACTGTTAGAGTGATTTTTGGGGCTAACACATGTAACAATTAATTTAACTGACTTTAGCCACTAGACTTCAGATTCAAATGAACTTTGAAGATTACATTTACAATACAGACCAGACAGACCAGGAAAAAGGCACTTAACTGTTTGTCTACATATGCATTAATCCAATCAGAATCACATTGTATGGATGTGACAGTAATTAACACTTACTTTGGGTGCAATGGGAGGAAGATCCAGGCATTTGAAATTGTCAACACGAGAAAATCTGCAGATGCTGGAAAATCAAGCAACATACACAAAATGCTGATGGAACGCAGCAGGCCAAGCAGCATCTATAGGGAGAAACACTGTCGACGTTTCGGGCCGATACCCTTCGTCAGGACTGGCCTGCTGCGTTTGAAATTGTTACTTGCATAGCTCAATGAAGGCATTGTAAATATGGATTTGTCTAAATAGTCCTCAATTTTCTTTGATCTTTAGCATATAAAATGTTGTGTAGTGTTTGGCTGGCCAGACCCAGAAAGGCTCTCAATATGATGAAACCTGTTGTATCTTGGTTTGTCGAATAAAGAGGCTGCTTCATATCTGCCAGTACTTTTCTCCGGTGACATCATTCACGCAACAACAGCACTACTCAAGTGTTTAGAGAATTAAGCTTCCATTACACTTAAACAACTCAATGTCAACGAGAACAAAGCAATCCACTTGTTTGTCAGTCCATCCTCCACACTCTATTTATTGGCGTGCTACCTCAGTTCACACTGCTGCAACTCCTCAAGGTTTTGCCCGGGGAGGTAATCCCATATCATTTACAGCATGACCAAATTTACATGAATACTTATGGTGCAATGCTTTAATCTGAGCACAAGGTCCACTCTCCCTGTCACACAATCCACCTCCTAGTGGGATCCATGTCCAACGGAAGAAGAAGACCCCAGATTTGACACTGGATTTATTTCAGTTTATTTCACTCAGGGGACAGTTGGCATGCTACAATTAGCCTCAGCACCTCTTGGGGCCATTCACGGCTCCTGATTGTTATCCAGTGACCTGTGCTGAAAAGTGCACTTATCTCAATGTCAGGTGAGAACAGGAACTGTTTCAGCCTGCCAGCACTCACTGTCAAGGTTAACACATGAAGAAATGCATGAGGTACGAGAGGGCAGCTGGTGGCACTAGGGCTCTGCCACAGCATAGGTCAATACCTTCTTAGGAAGATGAGAATGCAAAAATTGGACAATGAAGCTCTCCTTCTGTACATTGCAGTTGCTACAAAAAAAATCTCTTCTGTTGCCTGTTAAAAAGACTGCCCCTCATGCCAATTCTGCTACGTATATGATGGCATGCTCTTGTCTTTAAGGTTGGGAACTATGACCCTGTTTAGATTTAAATTTAAAAGTTGAAAATAAAGTCTGTATGTACTGAAATGCAGGTTGAACTTACTTGATGAAATGTAACACAGTCAATGACATCTTTATGAATCACATCAAATTTAGGGTTTATGAGATCACTGGAACAACTTGGTTATAGAGTCATAGAGTTATAGAACACTACAGCACAGAAACTGGCCCTTCAGTCCATTATTAATCTGCCTACTCTCATTGACCTGCACACGGATCATTGCCCTCTATACTCTTCCCATCCATGTACCTCTCCAAATTTCTCTTTAACGTTGAAATCAAACCCACATCTATCATTTCCACTGGCAACTCATTTCACACTCTCTCCATCCTCTGAGTGAAGAAGATCCCCCCTTATGTTCCCCTTAAAATTTCCACCTTTTCACCTTAACCTATGATCTTTAGTTCTAGTTTCATCCAATCTCAGTGAGAAAAGCCTGCTTGCATTTGCCGTATCTAGACCCCACGTAATTTTATATACCTCTATCAAATCTTCACTTATTTTTGCAGTGTTTATAGTTGCAACCAGAAAATGCCTTTTCTGCATTAGTTATGTGCAATGTAGATTAGATTAAATGTCACTGTCAGGTATGCATCATTATCCAAGAAGTCCTAATATACAAAAGTTAGTGCAGATCAAGGAGAAGATTCTCCCGTGACAGGAATCATACCTGGATATACTCAAGAGTAACAGGCTACATCTGTGGGAAGAGAGACGGTGTTAACATTTTTAGATCTGAGCTTCTGCTGCTAAGTCTCTCTGCTTTCACTTCCAATCAGCTCTATTGGACCAGTAACTTGAATGGAATAGCCACCATTGTGGATGAATTCTTACAGGAATTCATTCAGCACTGATGAAAGGTCTCGGCTGAAGCGTCAACTACTTGTTCATTTCCATAGATGATGCCTGACGTGCTGAGTTCCTCCAGCAGTTTGTGTGTGTTGCTTTGGATTTCCTGCATCTGCAGACTTTCTGGTCTTTATAAAACACTGTATAATCTGTGACTTCAGCTTAAAATGTCAGCTGCTCATTACCTTTCGTAGATGATGTCTGAAATGCTGAGTTCCTTCGCAGTTTGTGTGAGTTGCTCTTTCTGTGGTGGCCTTGCAGAGTTGGTATATTTTGTAAATAAAGTAAAGGAGCTATGTAGTTAACAGATGTAATAATGTCATCACGTAAAAAGCATTGGCACCATGTGAAGAGTTCTTGTTTTGCATATCCTCAGATATTTTTGTTTTGAAACTGGTGGCTTGTATTGTAAGTGTAACTTCCAAGCACTCCAATAGATGCAAAGTCCACCTTAGAATACATTACAGGCAGGTGATAGCATGGGGCACCCTCCAATGTGTAGTAAGTTCCACATATATTGCTTTCTGCTCGATATACAGTATCACTGGGGAATATGGCTCCTTTATTTCTTTCCTGAACCTCTCGGTGTAAGTACTCTAACTGTTGTGGGAATCTGCACCGAGCAAATCAAGTGGGGCTTGCCAAAATGCATCACCCTCATAACCAGTGAATTGGGTGATAAGGTAGCCTAGGGACTAACTCTCTCAAGCATCCAATTGCAAAACAGCTTAATCACAAAAGGTCCTTCAGCTCTTCTTTTAATTTATTACTGATTTATATGAAGGGTCTAGAAGGAACAATGCAGCTACATCAAATACAACACTTTTAAGTCAGGAAACAGAGTGGCAGAATTAGAGGCCTTCTGACATTACCAGTGCAGTCAGTACTTCCAGCTCTTCAATACCATTAGTGACCCATATCTGAAGAGTATTGACATATCAGTTTTGACAGCAAAAACTACTAACCCTTCCCCCGTGTGTTCGAACATGGGATCACGATGGGAAAAAAATAACACAGCAGCATTTTTTATCCTCTAGCAGAATAGATTCTCAATTTCTAAGCTGTGAAGCCAGTGAAGTATTTGACAGAGAAAAAAATCCATTATTAAAAGTGTCTGCTTATCACACAGTTGATCAAATATTCAATGTCTGCATTTCTTTATTTTTTCTTTTTTCTTTCCCCCCTAACATTATTTCTGCAGAACAGCTGTAAAACAAAGAAATAAGTTTGTATGGCCTGAAGCGCAGTGCAGTCCTAAGGGAAATTTATATTGGGACAGCATAGCAATTTACTAAGAGTAAAGCGATGCACACTTCTGTGATTTTAATACAATTAGTTTTCTTAACTCGAAACTGCAATTGTTGTAACAGGCAATTATTATAGCATGCTTACACAATGTTAGATAAATTGAAATGTCTCTATTTAAGCTTATGCTTTCTTTAAAATGGACACAAGTTAAAAAGCACAGCAAAATTCACCTCCCCCTCCCATCGGATTTCATTACAGTTGAGGTAAATATCTTTTTGCATCTTATTCCAAGCTAACTGAAATAAGGCTTTGATTTTCGTGTGGAGCTGAATAGTATATGAAATGATGATTGTGTGCAGAAATAGGACAGGAGTGACTGAGGGGTGAAGTGATGGCTGACTTGACGTTGAGAGACCCTGAAGAATGGTTCAGCAGAAGCTTTCCCTTCAGCTGGTTCTTGCCTGCATCTAACGTGCAGCTGGTTTGGCAAGCTAGAGGTCTCTCAGATTGGTATACTGTTCCATGAGATTTAAAGCAATTAGGGTGGCTTTTCTGTTTGCCTGGATATTATACAATGATGATCAGGGAGCTCCTGATTATCAGTTGAAGGGATAATAGTGTTGGAGGACTATGTTAAAGTTACAGGCTGGATGTGTGATGGTCAGAAAGGACTCTGAACGTTTGGGGTCTGAGATGGAAGGGGCTGTAATGATGGAGTAAGACAAGCCATGATGTAGCGTGTGATGTTCCAGTTGTAGGAGATGCAGGATTCATTTGAAGCTGTGTGGGGATCAGTGGTGCTGCAATAGCCTGACAGTGGGTGGTTTGCTGAGTGGGGCATAGAACCATAGAACACTACAGCACAGTACAGACCCTTCAACCCTCCATGTTGTGCTGACCCATATAATCCTTAAAAAAAGTCTAAACCCACACTACTCCATTACCCTCTATTTTTCTTTCATCCATGTCCCTGTCCAAAAGGCTCTTAAATACCCCTATTGTTTTAGCCTCCACCACCATCCCTGGCAAGTCATTCCAGGCACTCACAACCCTCTGTGTAAAAAACTTACCCCTGATGTCTCCCTTAAACTTCCCTCCCTTAATTTTGTACATATGCCCTCTGGTGTTTGCTATTGGTGCCCTGGGAAACAGGTACTGACTATCCACTCTATCTATGCCTCTCATAATCTTGTAAACCTCTATCAAGTCCCCTCTCATTCTCCTACGCTCCAAAGAGAAAAGTCCTAGCTCTGCTAACCTTGCTTCATATGACTTGTTCTCCAAACCAGGGAACATCCTGGTAAATCTCCTCTGCACCCTCTCCATAGCTTCCACATCCTTTTTATAATGAGGTGACCAGAACTGTACACAATGCTCTAAGTGTGGTCTCACCAGAGATTTGTAGAGTTGTAACATGACCTCTCTACTCTTGAACTCTATCCCCCTGTTAATGAAGCCTACCATCCCATAGGCCTTCTTAACTACCCTATCAAACTGCGCAGCAACCTTGAGGGATGTATGGATTTGAACCCCAAGGTCCCTTTGTTCATCCACACTCTTAAGTAACTGACCATTAATCCTGTACTCAGTCTTCTGATTTGTCTGTCCAAAATGCATCACCTCACACTTATCTGGATTGAACTCCATCTGCCATTTTTCTGCCCAACTCTGCAGCCTGTCTATATCCTCTTGTAACCTTCAACAACCTACAGCTCCATCCACAACACCTTCAATCTTTGTGTCATCCACAAACTTACTCACCCATCCTTCCCCCTCTACATCCAGGTCATTTATAAAAATCACAAATAGCAGGGGTCCCAGGACAGATCCCTACGGCACTCCACTAGTCATCGACCTCCAGGCAGAATACTTTCCTTCCACAACTACCCTCTGCTTTCTTCCTTTAAGCCAATTTTTTATCCAAACAGCCAAGGTTTCACTTATCCCATGCCTCATGACTTTCTAGATGAGTCTCTCATGAGGGATCTTGTCAAATGCCTCGCTAAAGTCCACGTAGACTGCATCCACTGCCCTACCCTCATCAATTTCTTTTGTTACCTCTTCAAAAAACTCAATCACTCATGAGGCACGATCTTCCCTTCACAAATCCATGTTGACTATCCAGACTGAACTTCTTCAAATGCTCGTAGATCCTATCCTTGAGAATCCTTTCCAGTAGTTTGCAGACTACCGACGTAAGACTCACCGGTCTATAGTTCCCAGGTTTCTCCCTATTATCTTTTTTAAACAAGGGAACTACGTTTCCCATTCTCCAGTCCTCTGGCACTTCCCCTGTAGCCAAAGAGGATTCAAAGATCATAGCATGGCATGATAATCAGGAGGACCAACAGTCTTCTGGGTGAAGGAGATAGTGAACGGAGCAGTCCAAAAGAGAGCGGAGTAGGTTGATCAGACACCCTGTCACTGATAGCTTGCCATTGCTCCAGTCTCTGAGATTTTGTCTGGACGTTATGTGATGCATAACATTGCATAATCATCCAGGCAAATTGTATTGATATTTAAATCATCATTCTGATGGCCAGATCTTTGTACAAATGTCTTTTAATCTTTATCCAACATGGACACAATGGACTGAATGGATTTGTTCTGTATCATAAATGACTATGATTTCATGATCCAAACCTTTCAGGTTTTGTGAACTGAGATTTAGCTCCAAGTATCAGTAAATGATGATGTATGGTGCAGCAATCAAACCTGGTTATATTTGCAGCTGAATTCACACATCTTTACGGACTTTACTAATGACCTAACCACCACTGACTCTATGAACTAAGTGATAATTGCAACGTTCTTAATGCTTCCAAGATGACTACCAGGTATGTGATCCCAGTTAAATCTGAAACTTTAACCTGTGTTTTCCTGGTTCAGGTGTCCTTATCCTTTTAGGTCCATTATGTTACCATGAGCATGGTGGCATAGCAGTTAGTGCAATCACTTTACACCACCACCAATCATGAATTAGGTTTCAGTAAGCGCCGCTGTCTGCACATTATCCTGATTAACACGCGGGTGTCCTCCGGGAGCTCTAGTTTCCTCCCACATTCCAAAGACGTAGTTAGAGTTAGTGAACTTTGGGCATTCTATGTTGGTGCCAGCATGGCCATACTGTGCTTGCAGGCTCCCTCCCAGAACAATCTTCATTGGCTTGATCAGATGCAAATATGTATGTCACTGTATGTTTCAATGTCCTGATGTAATGTGATAAATACAGCTGATCTTAAATCAGGATATTGTCCAGATTTACTCTTTGTGTTTTCTGTAACCGGCATATGCTCTCTCCTTTATGCTCTGCTTTATATCCAACTCTTTCAGGATGCCGCAGTGGTTTAGAAACTCATCTCTCACATCCACTATCTTTCCTGCAATCAAAAATTGCTAAAACCTAAACTTGATGACAGAGAATCTGTCCTTATTAATTTATTGTAACATGTACTTTCATTCTCCTTGGCAGCTCCTATACTGAAAGTTAAGTAATTATGAAAGATCATATAAATCTATTTGCATTTTTCTTATTATTTTACTCTTCATGGTATGCAAGGGTCTAATTAAAAAGAATTAATAAACTATTTAAACTAGTACTACCCTTTGAAACTTTCAACAAGGACTGTGAGTACCCACTCATTATTTCGTAAATCCCAAGGCCATATAGGTAGTCAGTACTTAAGAATAGAACATGTCCATTTGCAGTAGTGACCTTCTCAGTTAAAAGTCTGCATCAACTACCAAGCAGATGAGACTGTTAAAGCTAATTTTAATAAGAAAACTTAGAAGTGGTGAATACTATTGTAGTCCTTCTGACATTTGAACGTACATTGCAGAGACAAAAAGATACTGCTTCAATTGACTTCACTTTTCAGTTCTTCTTGCTGTAATTTAATTGACATCGATACTGTGAGCAGAAACAATGCATAAAATAATGCTTAATTTTTCAAAAAAATCTACAGTGTCTCCATTTCTTTGACATGGTACTTCCTGGAACAGTATGGGCTATTCTAAGTGAAAACATGTCATGGATTGAAGTGGATTAGATTACACTGCACCATAACTTTTAGTGACTCTTCCCTTGTCTCTAAATTACTGCTAATTTCAAATTTACAATGGAATTTAGGTTTTTTTTAGGGAAGGGCATGGGAAAGCTAGAGACCAGTGTTGCAACAAGGTGGACAGTCTGGAGATTTAGGCCAAGAGTGACTGGGATTACTAGGAATTTGGGTTGGTTGAATGGGGCTGGGATGAGAGAAGAGTAGAAACTGGGAAGTTGAAGATTGAGGCATTGGGGTCAAGAAGTTGTGGACTGAGAAGGCCATGGTGCTTTACCTCCCTTAAGGTACAAAGTGTACGGAAGTTCAGCATCACTTTCTCTATACTTTATTGTTTAAACCATGCTAATTCTAAATTCGGCCTACTGTGGTGGCAATAGAGTGATCAGTAAGGGATATCATCAATGTTGTTAAATTAATGCAGGTTGCTATATTTTCCACAGACTTGCACATAATTTATCCCTATTCAGAATAAATGATCTACATTACACAAGGAAGATTATTTAATCTGTTGCCATTCTGTGGAGATTTATTGCATTATGATTTTGGCTTCTCCAATATGACTGACTTTAAATTAACTATGCAAGTGTGCATCACTGTCATCAGTAAATCAATACCCTATTTATACTAATCTATTTAACCTTAATTTACACCAATCAATGTAGCTGAAGGAGATTTTTTTAAAGCAGGAAGAAGGAAAACCACACAATTTGATCAGTTCATTTACATTTATGGATACAGAGCTGATTACTTTAGACTGAGTCCAGTCCTGGTACCATTAATAGCTAGCAGACATCAGTTGTCATGCTTTAGACCCACTGAGTACTCCCTAAAAATAATGACATTAAGTGGCATAATGGAAATCCAATCTAAATTTTAGTGTTTTGGGCATCAACCAAAGTAAGCCAAGGAAATTCAAAGTCAAAGTCAAAGTAAAATTTATTATGAAAGTATGAATACATTGCCATATGCTGCCTTGAGATTCATTTTCTTGCAGGCACTTACAGAAAATAAATAAAATAGAATTTATGAAAAATTACACATAAACGACTGGCGAACAAACCAATGTGAAATTTCCATTGAACAAAACTAATTACAGGAGAGTTAGCTATCTATGCCCTAAGAGACAGGGCTTTTATTTATTGTTATCATAGGCTCCCTAAAGCTAATATTGAAAAGAGCATATCGTACAACTTGTTCTGCTGCCAAAGTATCTGTTTTGCTTTAATACTGATTCATCACCACGACCTAACCTCTGTCTATTAGATTAGTATGAATATTGGTGTCTCGGGTTCTCAGTGACTCAGTGACATCATTTCATTTGATTAGTAACTGTCCTGGTTTCGTGAGATTTAAAGATATCTTAGGAAGTGGTCATAAAACCTTTCTGCACAGCAGTGCAATCTTCAGGTTTTACACATTGTCGGCAAACATTTACTAATGACTATATCACACACTTTATATATTTTCATATTGCTTCTGTAGAGAAAGAGGTAGATTAGAGAATTTATCATGGGGTTGGGTCCCAATTATACTCAATATTATGAAATATTTTAGCAAAACTTTAATAGAAATTTTGCCGGACTCATTGTATGTTAATATTGAATACTCACTGCCGCTGGTAAAAATGCAGAGATAATCATCCAAGGTCACACAGCAATTAAATTAAATGCTACTTGCTGAATAAACTTTTTTTTAAATGTATTTTAATTCTATAGTCCATTCATTGCTAGTAAAATGAGTATTGCATGATCGTCAGCTTTCTGATTACTTCTGATTACAAAATAATTTGAGCCCGTTGTCTGTGAATGCAAAATACCAGTGTGAATTTGCTATTCATTAAGTAGCTGTGTAAAACAACAAACTTTATGCTGATGAGAAGTACATATTCTAAACCCTTCTACTTCTTGACTGATACATTTTCTTTTATTTACTTGGAAAATGAGATGAAATGGCATAAATGTTGATTTAAAGCATAGACACGATGAATCAAGATTAATCAGAATCAGATTTGTTATCACTGTCTTATATGACATGAAATTGCTGTTTTGTATGTTATATGTTGTCAGAAACTGAATAATGGAGAGGAAGAGGCTGTTTCTGAATCATTGAGTGTGAGACTTCAGTCTTTTGTACCTCCTCCCTAATGGTGGTAATGAGAAGAGGGCATGTTCCCAGACAGTGAGGGTCCTTAGTAGGTCTTGTAGGATGTCACCGAATAGGACTTGTAGTTAAGAAAACACAATAGAAATGAAGGAGGTTTGGGGGAGTTCTAAAGAAATTAAGATGGTGGCAAAGAAGGAACTAAAGGAACTATATGATATTTTAATATATTATACATGTCAGTTTGAAAGAACAGAGCAGGGAAGTAAAATTGTCCAGTTGATGTAGCCTTGGGCAGAATCTGAGACATCATGAAATGGAAATCTCTTACTCTCCATTTATGAATGCACCAAACACTGTTTCAGTCAAGTGTGGGTGAATTTTTAGCCATAGGGCACCGTGGTAGCCTAGTGGCTAGTGTGACAATATTACAGCTTATATGTGGCTTTGGAGTTCAGTGTTCTGTTTGGCCATTGTCTGTAAGGAGTTTGTACTCCATGACTTTGAAGGCTTCCTCCAGGTGCTCTAGTTTCAAAGTTCAAAGTAAATTTAATTTCAAAGTACGTATATGCCACCATATACTACCCTGAGGTTCAGTTTCCACCCGCAATCCAAAGACATACTGTTAGTAGGTTAATTGGTCATTGTAAGTTGTCCTGTGATTAGGCTGTTGTTAAAAAGGCGCATTGGTGGGCAGCGTGGCTTGATTGGCTTGAAAGGCCGGTTCTGCGCCGTATCTCTAAATAAATAAATAATTACATGGAATTACAGCCCAGTGACTTCAGAGTTTCAGTCCCTTACTGTCAGCAGATACTTCAGTAATGGGTTTGCAATATCTGGCACCAAATCTACCCAGACAAATGAGGACTGGCGCTGCAGCAAACTTTTTTATTGAGACAATGTCAGCAATGGATACTGATGACTCGCCTCCAAGAAAGGGAATGATACTCTGACTGGGCATTTTGAACAAGAGTTAAATGCAGGGTGTACAAGTTAATCTGAGGGAAAAGGGAAGAGCATACGAAAATTAAAAAAAAAGAATGAAAATTACTATTTCTATTTTTTATAAAATTCAGTGTCAAGCTGTTTCTTTTGGTTGCATGAAATCTTTAAATTTTCTTCTTAGATACTATATTCCACAGACACAAATACTGTAGATCAATGTAGGTTGTAAATTATCTTCAAACTGCATAAATTATAATTTTCAGATGTCAAAATACTCATTATTTCACAAGCATTCATAAATATTGTTATCATTTTAAGTTGTCAAGTTATGTTGGCGGCACTTTCCTTTGTGAGAATTTGCTGCTTGTCAAAAATTGTACGCTGATGCTAATCTTTGAAACTCCTTCAGTTCACTCACTCGGTGTGTATTGGATGCTTCAATTTTCTGCTTGCATCATTAGATGTGAGGTGATGATACCTCCAACTTCTTCCAAAGTGTTTTTTACTTTCACTGTCAGCAACATTTCTTACCACATATGTGAGTAATATCTTTTATTTGTCATTAAATCCAAGGTGTAGGCTTTAAGAATAAGTTTGTCCATTAAGTTTGTTTTATAGGTCCATAGACAGCTTGCAGATAAGGTGAGACTGCAAAAAGGCACTACTCTTCCATTCAGCAGATGGAATATACCTCAATTCCATTAAACTAGGATAGATTTTAAAAGGACAGGAGGACACGGTTTCAGCTGGAACATTAAGAGAAGTTTGGATAAGCGGATGATGGGAAGGGTGCAGGTTGATGAGACATAGCAGAATAACAGCTCTGCATTGACTAGATCTGCCGAAGCACCTGTTTCTGTACTGTGGTGTTCTTCGATGCTATGACTGTCTTTTCTCCAACCTTTTTTCATCAGGATCTGGGCATCATGGGCAGGCCAGTACTTACTATCCATCCTCAACTATCCTCAAGGGGGTAGTGGGAAGTGGCTTCATGAAATGCTCCCGTCCTTATGGTGAATGAAATCTCACACTGCTGCAGGGGAAGGAATGCCATAATTTGGACGCAGTAATAATGAGGAACTGGTAATGTATTTCCAACTCATGACTTGGGGGAGACCTTGCAGGTGGTGGTGTTCCTCATTCAGGCATGTCAATCTATTTGTTCATAGTGAGACACAAGAGAAGAATTCTGCAAATTGACTAAATGGTTACGGAAGCAGAGATACATGAAAGTTCTGCATTTCATTGAAACTATCTTCAGGTTTACTCCTAAATTCAGTGAATGCTTATTGTATGGACACTTATTGTACCTTTCGAGGAACCCAAGAGAGAACAGAGGCAAAAACTACAATGTTCAACATGTTTTACTGATCGTGAATGGGTCTCAGCTTTTGAATAAAATTCTACTTTGCAGTCCCAAGCATTAAGCAAAGTGCATAAAACATTATTTTTGATAGATAAATTGCACTATAAATTCTTGTTCTCTGTAGCAATGCAGTTTGTGCCCATTTTGATAGTATTTGAAAAAGAAATATTAAATAAAAAGCAGAAAATGGAATAGATACTCAGTAAGTCCAGAAGCTTCTGTGGAGAGAAGAGGAGAATTCTTTCACTGGAAACCAATGGAAAGTTATTGGCCTGTAAGTTAACTTTCTCTCCCCACAAGTGATGCCTGACCAACTGAGTAGTTCCTGTTTTCTCTGGTTGCACACCTCTATAATTTGTCTCTCAGCATTCTTCACTGCATCGTGAACAGCCCCAGGTTTATCATTCTAACCTTATAGATTTATTTTCCCAAGAATATCCGCCTGTGTTCCTGTTCACCACAGCTTTCAGTGATTTCTGCTACAAAATACACGTGTGTAAGTTGCAGGCGTTTAACGAAAATCGGATTTTTATCCTAATTCTACTCATTTGGTGTCAATGTTCTTCACTAATAGTCACTTAAGTAATGACGAGTGGGTGGTGGGGGCAGTCAGACATATTCCAAGATTTATTCATTGAGATACAGTGCAGGGTAGGCCCTTTCAGTCCTCTGAGCCATGCTGCCCAGCAATCTCCCCGTTTGATGGCTGGTTCTTCACTTGCGAAGATCAGGAGGGAAGAAGAGTCCTCAGGAGTGATTGCACGATCATTGGTGACTCTAGATGCCAATTTAATCCTAGCCTAATCACAGGACAATTTACAATGACCAACTAACCTATCAATTGTTATGCCTTTGGACTGTGGGAGGAAACCAGAGCACTCAGAGGAAACCCACACAGTTGCGGGGAGAACGTACAAACTCCTGGCAGGAATTGAAGCCGGGTCATTTGAACTGTAAAGCATTGTGAAAACCACCTCACTACCATGCCGCCCTTATACCTTATAGATAAGCAGTAACAACCACGCAAAATTTAAAAAAGGAGAAAAATTGCAAAGCATACAACTTTCAAATCTCAATTTGACATAGAATTCTTAATAAAATACCCTTTCTTATCATTTGCATGGCTAATTACTGCTTTCAGTGCAAAATTCAAGTACAAATCTATTATTATTGCAGTCAAAATTAAAAAAAAATGAATTGGTCTGTTATGGTTGTTTTTTTTCCCTGACAAATTATTTTGGCAGACTTTGATAAATAACTCCTTTGAATTCCGCATCCTGTTTGATGAAAGACCATTCCCCATGTTTTGCCACTCCTGCTTCCACATGAAAAGGTCAAACCTTAATTAATCAGCATTAAATTCCATTTCAGGCCTAATGGGAAGCTTACATCTAAAGAGTCTTGCACTGGAATTAGACAAGAGATAAAGGCGGAGAGAGCAAAAAAAAACACAAAATGTCAAAAGAACCTAGCAATTATTTTTAAAATGCATTCTGCAGCCATGGACAAATGATTAAGAATTATTTCAAATTCTTTATAAAATAAGGAGACGTCTGCATGATTGAATGCTCCCTTCAAAGATCCTGTCATCACATTTACATACTACATGCTGCTGACTAATTGAACCCTTTTGTAATTCTGTTCCTTCGTTGCAGCTGCTCTCAAACCCACTTGAAGTCAGAGGCCTCCAGCCTTTCATTAACTAATGAAGAATAAATAACAAACACATGGACGGCTTAAGTAAGCATTATGGGAACTGGGGAGAGCATGAAGAAAGCAGGCGTAAGTAGCACAGATTTGGGCCCCTCAAAGATTATCAAATGTTGGATCACCAGGTGTGGCCTTTAATGGACAAAGCCTTGTTTCATTTAGCAATGGGAACCACAGTTCACCAGCTGCTGAAGCTAATTACCTGTCATGCACAAAATCACCTAAGACATAAGCTGCCATAATTTCTGTATGCTCAAGGCTGCCTGGCACATCAGTACAGTAGAACTGGTTTGTCAGAAAAGTGCCAAAACAATTTGAAGCCCATTTTAAGTTATTATTGTGGAATTTGCTGTTAATTTAAACAATTTCATGTGCAAATTTGCTCTTGTGGTATTTTAGAATTCTTACTCAAGTACCAGCTGATCTGAATCATAAAGTGTGATATTTATGATAAGGTCCTGTGAACTGTACTTTCAGTCTGTTCATGGTGTCCTTCATAAGAATCAAAATGACATCCTTTGAATTGATTTGTGAGGTTTTCAACAACATAAACTTTCTCACTCAAAACGGAATTATCCATCAAGAAACCTAAAATACAACGATGACTTTTCAGATTTGAACGTGGTCTGATATCACCTACAACTTAGTCTGTTTCTTCTTGTTTCTACTCCAGGACCACCAGGCTCGACAGTATATTCCCCAAGCAGTAAACACCTCCACCAGCTATCCCAACCCACCACCACATTTTATCAATTCCTGTCAGAATCACCTTATGTATAGATACCCTTGTGCCCAGCATGATTTTATGGACATACAGTCAATCCATATATATCAAAGTTAAAAGTAGATATACTGTGTACATGACACTATATACAACCGGAAGATTTTCTTTTTCGCAGACGTACACAGTAAATCCAAGAAACATAATAGAATCAATAAAAGACCACACCCAAAAGGACAGATAAACAACAACCTAGGGAAATAAAAAAAAGAATGATAATAATAAATAAATAAACAATAAATATCGAGAACATGAGACGAAGAGTACTTGAAAGTGAGTCCATAGGTTATGGGAACAGCTTAGTGATGGGATGAAGTGAGTGAAGATATCCCCACTGATTCATGAGCCTAATGATTGATGGGTAATAACTGTTCCTGAAACTGGTGGTGTGAGTCCTGATGCTCCTGTGCCATGATTGAATGGTGGAGCAGACTTGATGGGCCAAATGGCCTAATTCTGCTCCTGTGTTTTATGGTCTTCCTGAGGGCAGAAAGAAGAAAAGAGTTTGACTTCTGTGGCGAGGAGTCTTGATTATGGAGGCTCCTTTCGTGCAACAGTGCTCCGTACAGATGTGCTCAATGGTGCTTGGCCTCACAGTCGTAAGTATATAGAGAGTAGAGTAGGGGGCTCATTATACACCTGCACTGATGAAAATTGTGGAGAAGATGTTGTTGCCAATCCGAAAAGACTAGGGTCTGCAAGTGAGGAAATTGAGGATCCAATTGCACGAGGAAGTATTGAGGCTCGAGGTCCTGAAGCTTATTGATCAGCTTTGAGGTGCTGTTGGTGCTCATTGCTGAGCTGTAGTTGATAAAGTGCTTCCTGATGTATGTATCTTAGTTGTCCAGATGTTCCCGGGTTGAATGAAGAGCTAATGAAATGACATCTGCTGTGGACCTGTTGTGCCAGTAGGCAAATTGGAGAGGATCCAAGTTGCTTCTCAGGCAGGAGATGATATATTTCATCACCAGCTTCTCAAAACACTTCATTGCAGTGAATGTAAGTGCTGCTGAATGATAGTCATTGAGGCAGGTAACCACGTTCTTCTTAAGCTCTGGTATGATAGAAGCCTGATTAAAGCTGGGGGCTACCTCAGACTGCTGTGGCAATAGGTTAAAGATCTTGGTGAACACTCCAGCCAGTTGATCAGCGCTAGTCTTTAGGACCTGGCCAGATACCTATCTGGACCGGCTGCTTTCCATGGGTTCACCCTTCTGAAGGATGCTATCACATCAGCTTCAGAGACTGGCATCACAGGGTCATCAGGGGCTGTGGCAGTGTGTGAAGGTTCCTTCATGTTTTGATGGTCAAAGCAAGGATAGAAGGAACTGAGCTTATCCAGAAGTGAAACCTTGTTTTCATCCATGTTGTTTGTTTCACTTTGGAAGAGGTGATAGCACCCAAGCCCTGCCACAGCTATCGAGCACCCTTTAGTGATTCAAGCCGGTCTGAAATTGCCACTTCGCATGTCAGATGTTCTTCTAGAGATCATACCTGGACCTTTTGCATCTTAGTTGGTCGTCAGACATAAATGCCGCTGATCTAGCCCTCAGCAGATTTCAGATCTGATGGTTCATCCAGAGCTTCTGCTTGGGGAAGACACTGAATAATTCCATGAGGACACACTGATCTATGATGGTTTTTAAAAAGTCCATGATAACCATGGCGTATTCATTCAGATCCTCTGATGAGTCCTTGAACACAGCCCAGTCGAGTGACTCAAAGCAATCCTGTAGCCTCTCCTTTGCTTCCTTCAACCACCTCTTTGTTGTCCTAATCTCTGGAGCCTTCCTCTTTAGCCTCTGCCATATGCAGATAGGAGATGGACACCCATGTGATCAGATCTCCTGAAATGTAGGCTATCTTCCGTATTTATATTTATTGTGTTCCTTTTAAGTATTATTTTCCTTATCATATTGTGTTTTTTTTGTAGAGTCAGATCTGGAGTAACAATTATATCGTTCTCCTTTACATGTGTACTGGGAATGTATTAAACAATCTTGAATCTTGAACTTTATTCTTGAATTAATTGTGATATTCTCTCCACCACAAGATATCTGCTACATTTTCAAAATATACAACTAACATGTGTATTTACCTCACTCTGACATTGTACTGTTGACATGAATTTGTTGTTTTGCAACAATGAATTTTATAACAGTAACTTGCATGTGTACATCATTAGCAGAGTTAAATGTCCCAAGACATTTCACATCAGCATCATGATGCAAAATTTGACACTGCAAATGAGGTGGCAAAGCAGATGAACAATTGCTTGCTAAAGGAGGCAGGTTTGAAGGAGAATCATAAAAGAAGAAGGATTGGTTCCGAAGCGATAATGAGAATTTAGAGCCATAGCATCTATGCAGATGAAGGCTTTCCTAAGGGTGGAGAGAATAAACTCAAGATGGCCAAGACACTGACAATCCGTTGTGACACATTTAACACTGAACTCACAAAGGTAATTGAAATGCTCAGACACTACTCAAGATTCAAGATTCAAGCTTCATGACTCAAGATTGTTTAATGTCATTTTCAGTACCCAAGTGTAAAGGATAACAAAGTAATTGTTACTTGAATCCAACACTGCCCCAAAACCCCCCCCCCCAAAAAGAACACATCAATAAATCGATGTTGCCAACCTATATCAAACTATCAAACACAATAAGAGCTTGCCTTACTTTCCTTTATGTGGTTCACAACATTGTCCTTTTGGAGGGAAAGCCTAGTTCCTTCTATTATAAAACATTTATTTTCAGCTGATTGTCCAGGTTTGTGCATGACCCTCTACCTGTTATGTCGGATAGCAGATTGCAGAAGGCACCAAAACAGGTTCAAACAGTTTGTGCTGATCTTAACACTTCAGGTGAACTTCCTTCCATCTCCCATCCCGATCGCTCCATTGTACAGTATCTATAATTAAATGCATCTATATTACTCACTTCAACCACTTAACTTCCAAGTATTGACTTCTATATTCTCACCTGTATTTGTGCCAATAATTTACTGTAAATTTCCTGGCAAATTTCTCATTAACTTCTTTACAATTAAAGATTGTGGTCTTCCCACTAGTTGAAACATTAGCATCCATTCTATCAAAACGTCTCATACTTTCAAAGACTTCACCCCTCAGCCTCCTTCTGTCAGTCTGTTTGTTCATCATTCCCTGATGTGCATATCCTAATACCCCTAGTATACTTGAAGACATTTTCTGTCCAGTGCCTCTATATTCTTCATAGAATATCATGACAGCAACCGCATGCGGTAATATAAAACTGTTCAAACCAAGATCTGAATATAACTTCCTTACTTTTCAATTCCATCCCAACAGAAATAAGCTGAAGTGTTTGGTTTCCTTTTTCGTGATGTTAATAGTCTGAAAAACAAGCTATAGTGATTAGTGTATTTCTAACTCAAGATCCTTTTGTTGACCTATCCAATCTAGACTGCAAGTAATATGACTTCTCTAGGCTTCATACCTTAACTGCTACCTTGCATTCATCTGTGGTGAATATTGTTTGCTTTTTGTTTGGTCTTTCTGCAATTTTTTTCTTGTACTCCTATCACATCAATGGATGTAAACCACTCTGTTTACTCTCCTCATCTCCACAATTCCTTTCCTCACTCCTCATTTTCTCTAACTTCGGGCATGTTGTGACCACACCTGGAGTTCTGTGTGCAATATTAGTTGCCATACTATGGGAAGGATGGGATTAAGCTAGAGAGGGTGCATCAAAGATTGACAAGGTTGTTGCCAGATCTGGAGAGTTTGAGGTATGAGGAGAGACTGGTTGTGTTTTTCTGGAGAGTAGGAAGTTGAAGGTTGACATTAAAGAGGTTCATAAAATGATGAAGCCCATAAATCATCATATGGTTACCTAAGATAGGGGAGCCTAAAAAGAGAGGGAATAGGATTAAGGTAAGAGGAGGAAAATTTCAAGGTTGCCTGTTGTTCTCACAGAGGCTGATGGGTATATGGGTGGCGATATAACCTGTTTTTCTCACAGAGGCTGGTGGGTATATGGGTGGGTTCTGTATATGACCTGTTGTTCTCACAGAGGCTGGTGGGTATATGGATGGCGATATAATCTGTTTTTCTCACAGAGGCTGGTGGGTATATGGGTGGGTTCTGTATATGACCTGTTTTTCTCACAGAGATTGTGGGTATAGGGGTAGGTATATGATTTACTTTTTTCACAGAGGATGCTAGATTTGCTTGAGGAAGTGATAAAGGAGGGTGGAGCTGCAACATTTAAAGGATATTTGGATAGCTATGTGGATAGGAATGGCTTAGATCAGGGGTTCCCAAACTTTTTTATGCCAGGGATCAATACCAATAAGCAAGGGACCTGTGGACCCCTGGTTTACAGAGATAAAGGCCAAATGCAAATAAGCATAACTAGCTCATGAAGACATCTTGGTTAGTATGAATTAGATGGACCAAAGGGTCTACTTCTGTGTTGCACGGCCCTTCAAGTCTTCTCTCAAAAATCACAGCAAACACGTGGTCAAGTATTTGGCCAGTCCTCTTGAGTATTCTTCCTGGATTGATAACTGTCTTTCTGATGTCTGCATGTGAAGTATCTTTGGAAAAGCAATATATTAAACTTTGACAAGGATTCAAAGAGTTTGGATTTCTTTGGGGATGTAACATTATATTTGTGAGTGATATTGATCCTCCAGATTTCAAAATGAATTTTGTTTTTCCACTATCACCAAAGTGAACAAGTTACCCGATGCATAGGTTTTGGCCTGAGGGCATTCATATCTGTTGTTTGAAATGATATACAAGTCTTCCAATCTTCCAGACAACCCATTAATATTTTATTGATTTAATAACTAAAGTAAGTTATGTAGTCAGTCTGAAGTTATCCTTCAAAGGGATAACTCATTCTTTCCCATATGAACATTTATATAGTATTTACAATAGCTTTAATGGTAGCCATTTTTGGAATGTAAGTTTTAAGTGAAATATTAACACTATCAATTGTAAATGTCTGCTTTGGATGATATGGACCTTCATTTCCAAGGAAGTTTCACAGCAGTATTAAAACTAGGACATTGAGTGATTGGACAATCACTAATTTCTCAAACATTCTTCTCTATGAGAATAGAATTTACCAAAGGGAACTACTAACAAACCATTAAGAGAGTAATCAGTTTCATGATACATCAGTTTGCATCATAAATCTCATTCCACAACCAAATGCTTACCAGCATCAATAATGGCTTGAAACACCCAATGAAGCCTAATAAACCTTGTAAAATAATCAGATGGGATGCAGTAGAATGTTATGTTGAGTTTCAGAATATTATGTCCAGTTATTTTTATTGAGAAAGGATCTCAAAGTTGATTTGCTGAGATAATAGCAGGGTTAAGGAGTGTAATTTAAAACAAGTATGTGGAAAAACAAGAGTGCGTTCTCTGGAATGCAGATAATGTAGGTTTCGGGTAGGAGCATTCTCAGTCAGAAAAAGGCATTTGGAAAGTTAAGTGCATTTCCATGTATTGGTAATTCAATGTAACATGGAATATCTGTTAACAAAATTGGAGGTTAAGAACATTGTTGTTTAGAAATACGAAAGATTGATGGGTCAATGAATACCAGAAAACATGACAATTATAAACACAGGAAAGTCTGTTGATGCTGGAAATCCAAAGCAACACACACAAAATGCTGCAGGAATTCAGGTCAGCCAGCATCTATGGGAAGGAATAAACAGTCAACCTTTCGGACCAAGACCCTTCTTCGGGAAATTAAAATTGCAGAAGCCATTAAGAGGTTTTTATATTAGAAATATGATGCAAGACATTGGAAGAAAAATCACAAGGAATGAGGAAGTAGAAATAACTGTGCAAAGTAAATTTCAGAAGCCTAAAGACCCATACTGAACCATTCACAAACAACTTCTTCCCCTCTACCATCTGATTGTTCACGAACTTGTGAACTCTATCTCATTATTCCTCTTTTTTAACTTGGTAATTTATAGTGATTTTATGTCTTTGTAATGAGCTACAGCTGCAAAAAGCAAATTTCATGTCATATAAGACAGTGATAATAAACCTTACTGTGGAATAACCCTCTGAACCCTTTAATTCCATGATAATCCATCTTAAAAGAACAGGTACCCAATGTATCATATACTGTACTGGAACTGAATAGACAAAATCCATAGTTGCATTAGGCTGCGTCCATATCTATCTATAATTTGCGATAACTCCATCAATTCCAACACTCAGACAGCATGAATATTATTATTAATAAGAACAGCCCACCCCCAGTCAGTTGTTCCCTCTATTCCTCTGTATAATCTGCATTGTTGCTTTGAGTACTGAAATGACAATTCTGGGCTTTTTCCTGCATTTTTTTTTACAGAACCTCTGCACTGCACCGGATACAGATTCAGCTCAAGGCTCACAGTTGACATCCAGACCTTAGGTAACATTAGCCGCCTGGAACTGATCTGTGACCCAGAATGTACAAGCGAAGCAGAAGGGGAAAGCAAAACAGATTAAGCAATTATTTACTGATGTCTAGCTTAATCAGAACCAATCTCATTCTTAGGAACAAAACAAAACACAGAGTGATTTAAAATAAAGAAATTGCTAAAAAGAGATCAATAACAAAATTAGTAGCCTAGCTATGACACGCTACCCTGTCTCCACTGTCGTTTGTTATACGTTTGGGTTTTACACAGTTCTATACCAATTAAAAAGAGATCAGTCGGCTGAAGCTAATGTGAATGAAATAGCGTGACAAAGAGTTCAGTATTGACGCGTGACTTTTTATTTACCTTGTCTTCTCTTTTACACTTTTCAGCCTTGGTGGTGTTTTGCCCAGCTGGTCGTAGCCCTCTGCAAGTTTCTTAATAACCATTTTTTAAAAAGATATATATTCCTGTGCAGCTTAACCTGGCCAACGTCTAAATTAGACAGAAAGGCTATTGCTGGAGCCTGTTGTTAATACAAATTATTCTGTGTGAGTAAGTGATAATTTTACTGCCCAGTGGAGTGATAATTCACACCAGCGAAAAATTAAAAACAATAATGCGTATGTGAATTATCACCTGGCATTTGGCAGAATATTGGAGAATTAATTTAAAGGCTGCCTATGATTCCAGAAATTGCTTACTCTTCCATTGAAGACGACTACTTCAGCAGCCTTGCACTGTTCCAGCAGGACTTTTAGGTGAGAGAAGAAATCATAATTCTCTTTATCTCTTATTACTTACTGACCTTTCTAAGAAGTAAACAACCACCTTTTTTTAATATATATGGTAACTTGTGAAGTGGATTGGATTTGGAGATTGGAATCAAAGTTAAGGGCTAGATATTCTTATTTATTTCCAGTAAAACCTTGGAAGGACATTTTCAGTAGAGTTTTTCCACATCCTTACAAAGCCTATAACATTTCCCTATTAATTATTATAATGGCACCCAACATTAAAATCTAAATCTGCCATGGGAAATCCCAAGCCCAGCTGAGAAAGGAGGGAGGTTTTGGCATGAGGCTAGCAAACCTATCCCGTAAACACCCAGAGCTACAGAAACACCAACTGAAGTTCCAAAGACCTCGTCCCTGTGAGAGGAAATATACACCAAGATGTTGGGCTACACCAGGGGACAACTTGGAAGATTGGCTCTGGCGAGCTGCTATCTGCATAAGTATTTAAGTTACATTCAAATCTCCTGGCCAGGTAATGGTATTTAACAAGATCAATAAAGATCAAAATCTACTCCACTAAGTTCTATAGCAAACAAGATAGCCACTTGGGCACTCGCATCTTTTGTTAATATCTGAATCCACGTCTTGTGCCATTTCTACCCCCATATTTATTAAATATTTAATACTAATGTATCTAATTTATCTATCAAATTTGTAATATATTTATTTTGTGATACAGCATGTCATAGGCCTTTCTAGCCCTTTGAGCCATGCTGCCCTAGCAACACCACACCACAATTAAACCTAACTTAATCATGAGACAACTTACAATGACCAATCAACCTACTCGCAATGTCTTTGGACTGTGGGAGGAAATCAGAGTACCCAGGGAAAACCAACGCATTCCGCAAAGAGGACATACAGAGACTTCTTACAGAGTGGCGGCACAATTGAAATCCAAACACCACAACACCCTGAGCTTTAATACTGTCACACGAACCGTTACACTACCATGGCACCAGTAGATTATCTATTGTATTTGCTTTGTAAATCACTGTTTCTGTGGAGGCATTCTAAATCATTGCAAGCTAGGTTTTGCTTACATTTCCCAATCCTCTCATTGTTTTGATGACATTATAGTTGTGTTCTTAATTAAGAATTCAATAGTCAGAAGAAATAAGTTTAACCATAATTTCAAAATCTTCTCAGTTTTGGACGCATCTATCTGATCTCTTACTAATCTGTTCTAGGAATTTGCTGATGACATTACATTGTTGTAATGGATTAATGAACATCAAACTAACGTTATTCATTAGCTGGAGCTAAGATTGCAACTACTTCTGAGGGGATAAATTTTCTAACACATTGTTGCCTCAATCCAGGTCAATCGGGTGATTGGTCAGTAGCTTCACTATTTCACTTTATGCCTTCGTTTTTGTTTTGTAAGCTCATTAATTGAGCAGCACCACTAAATAGCAGTTAAGCTACTGTCAAGTGTCAAACGATGTTCTTCTACACTACAAAGGTGAATGGATCTCTGTGTGGGTGATATATTAGTTTTTTGTGTGAGAGAGGGTGTTGGGGGCTTGCGGTTTGATGTTCTTGTTGATGTTTCTCCTTGAGGCCAGTCTGTTAGTTTTTATGCAAGGCTGCATTTGATAGGGGTGTGTGGTTGGGGCTTGTGAGTTTTTGTTTCTTTTTCTTTTTGAGTGGGGGGGGGGATTGATGTCTTTTCTTTCAACTGCTTCTATGGTTTTCTGTATCTTATGGCTATCTGGAGAAGACAGATCTCAGAGTTGTATTCTGAATACATTGATAATAAAATGAACCTTTGAACCCTTGATTAGTCAAAGTAAAATTCAAAGTACACACACACACACACACACACACACACACACACACACACACACACACACACACACACACACACACACACACACACACACACACACACACACACACACACACACACACACACGATTCATGTACTGTATTCCCATTTAGACTTCTTCCCTGCAAACCGTAGCCTGTCAGTGACGAACATGGTGAATGGTTTTACCAGGACATTGTGGTCATAGAGAAACGGTATCAGGGCAACTGGAATCCATCAATGTTGGCTGATTATTGTTGGACACTTAAGTGAGAAGCCTCTGACACTGAGTACAAATGAAAATCATCACCAAAACGTTTTTAGCTTTGTTGAACTATTGCAAAGCATCAGCACCATTATGCAATGAAATGCATTATACTTAATAAAAGTTGATTTCTTGTTTCTCCAATTCCTATGGGATACAAGTAGTCTGAATTTATATTTGTGTTAAGCTTCAAGCAGTCTATCATAACCACAAAAAAAAAATTGTGAGGAAGCAATACTTTTGAAAAAATTTGCTGCCCAGTGTAATCAATGTGCAAAATAGATCTTATTAAGATACAGTAAGCAAAGTAGAGCTTTTCTCTTTGGAGTGAAGAAGGATGAGACATTACTTGTTAGAGGTGTACAAGATGATAAGAGGTAAAGATTGAGCGGATAGCCAGATAATCTTTTCCCAGGACAGAAATTGCTGATATGAGGGGACATAATTTGATTGGAGGAAAGTATAAGGGGAATGTCAGAGATAAGTTTTTAATGTATAGACAGCATGGATAGGAGCATTTAACAAAGTCTTAGATAGGCACATGGATGATAGAAAAATGAAGAGCTATGTAGGAGGGAAGGGTTAGATTGATCTTAGGGTAGGTTAAAATGCCAGGACAACATTTTCGGTCAAACAACCTGTATTCTGCTGTGGGGTTCTACATTCCGTGTTTAAAAGAAGACAAAATTGTGTAAGTAAATAAAAATTATAAATCCAGGAACATAAGTTGTAAAGAGTCCTTGAAAATGAGTCTGTAGGATGTAGAATCACTTCAGGGTTGTGGTGAGTGAAATTATCCATGCTGGTTCAAGAGCTTGATGTATTAACTATCCCTGAACCTGGTGGTATGGGACAGTAGTGAGAACGGGCAAGCACAGCAAAGATCCCACCTAATTTTAGTTCCAATAAAACTAATGAAAATCAAGGCAACAGCTCTGCAATTCTCATAGGAAATATACAGTGATAACTGGTTTTGATAATTTAGGCTATTCTTTGTAAATAGATTCCAGTACACTTCATTGGTTGTTAGTGTGAGGTAAAAACATGGTGAATTTAGACCATTGTCCTTGGGGTGATTTTTAACATTTTGACATTTCTGATTAGTTAGGAAACAAAGCAGTATATATGTTGTTACAAGGATCCACACACCATATGGATTGAAAGCACCAGAAAAATATGGAAAGATCGTAAATTCAATGCATGAAATCCTAATCTTACACCCTTCCAAATTTTTGTTAATAAATAATGATTACATTTTTTCTCTGTAACTTGTAAGAGCTATTTTCCAAAGCAGTATTAGGTGTTGTTTAAGATTAAATGTCTCCTAAGAACAATACTGTAAAAATATTTTGTTTTGTGACAGATTATAAACTTCATTCATTGTATTTAATGATAGGCAATGAAATGAAAGTCATAAAAAATCAATCAGATGACAACTGTTTAGAGGTGACACTAGTGACCTATAAATACATGCGCACAGAGAAGCCAGCTGTTTTGGACCATGGTGAACATTGTCTGAGCACACCCATTGGAAAGAAAGGACATTGGTCTCTGGAGTAGTCCTCCTACAGAATTCTCAGAGAAGCAAATGAAAATGATATTGGAAAATGATATTAAAATGACATGGAAAACACTTCGACTGGGGCAGAAACACAGGAAAAGGAAAGAGCCCTCCTCCCAAAAATAAACTGAACCTGTTTATTCTTTCCAGGAAGTAAAACCTCTCAATTGTCCAATCCAAAATCAATCCTTAATTATTTCAGAAATAGACGTAAACAGTCTACATCAGATTAGTTCTCAAATTTCAAATCCCATCTTCTTTCATCTTCTCTGCACAAGTGTTTCTCCCTTTGTTCTTGTCCCACTATCTTTAACGTTAGTGGCCTGTAGAGCATGCTCTCTCTTTGGGCTTTGCTGTTACTTGCATGGTAGGTGGTGGAAGTGCTGATGCTCTCTGCTGGAATAAGTGGGGAGGGGTGCTGCTTGTGTGTGGGAGGGGGCAGAGGGCTTGGGGTTCTTACATATTTTTCTGTCATTCATTCTTTGAGGCTGCTTCAAGGATGTCTGTGGAGTGTAAAATTTCAGGTTGCATACTATATATATTCTATGATATCAAATGGAACCATTGAAAATGGAATATGTGATCAGGAATTAAGTTATTCAACTAATTACGCTGAGAACTAGAAAATCGTGTGCTCTGAACTTCTGTGGAAGTTATCTTTATGTATATTTAAAACAGAGGTTGATTGATTCTTGATTAGTCAGGGCATGAAGGGATACAGGGAGAAGCCAGTAGATTGGGGCTGAGAGGGAAAACGGATCAGCCACAATGAAATGGTGGAGCAGACTTCTTGGGCCAAATGGCCTAATTCTGCTTATATATGTTATGGTCTTCTGGTCTAAATTTCTGGTCTCCAGATTAAATGGACTAAGATTCATTGGTCAGTTCTTCAGTTCTCACCACTTTATTTGGGCTTTTCCAAGCTGCTTCTACTACTTAAATGTCTTTATGTGATCATAATTACAGAAAAGTTTTAGAGACCAGACATTAAAGTTAACAAAGCCAGCAAGTACCATAAGAATTCAACAGTTCAGGCAGCGTCTGCGGGGAGGGAGCATGTGTCAGGGATTCAGATCAATGATTCTTCAGTAGAATTGGAAAAAAAAATGTGAGGAAAACAAACACTGTTTCAGTTACAGAGTTCAAAAAACAGAAGGATAGGATCAAAGATGGCAATACATCAAAAAACAGCTATTAGAAAGAGAATTCAGCAAAATAACAGCTGGAATTGCTCAAAATAGTGAATTCAACAATCTTAAGGACCAGCCCTTTCCTTTTGAAATTGAGTGTTTATTTTCACTTTAGACACTAGCGGAACGTACTTAAAAGAATTGTTGCTTTGACCACTTTGATCTTTATCCAGCACAGTCATCTTCACCACCCCTATTTTGCCTTCTGTTTTCTCGCATTTTCAGATCAGATGAAGAATCTTGACTGTTTCTGCCTCCATGGATGCTGCCTGTCCTGCTAAGTGTTTCTGACATTTTCTGTTTTTCTTTTGGATTTCCAGCATTTGCAATTGTTTTGGTCTGGACATTAAATATCATGTACGGACTTCTTAGTGCATCTTGAGTTAATTTCGAATCCTTAGATATGCATTGTTATATGTAGATATCTTTCCTTATTAACCATATTGTTATTCTCTTCTTTTCCTTACATTTTTCCACATTGCTTGTAACTTGCTACTGATTAACCAACCTCTCAGATTCTGCAGTGTATTTAGATTGCTTTTCTCACATGCTCAACACTTACCAATCAATTGCTTTGTAAACGTAATGTGCATTGTACCTATAGGAGAACCAATGGATGTACTATACATACATTTCTAAAAGGTATTTTATGAGCTGCCATGTCAAAAGTTATTCTGAAAAATAAAATCTCATGGTGTAGGAGGCAACATTTCAGTCAAAATATTTGACTAAAAGAAATAGAGAGTGAGCATAAATGGGTCTTTTTCTGGTAAGATGCATTGGGTAGCGTACCATGAGGACCAGTCCGGAGTCTGGTCATCCAGAACAATGAACAAAGGCACCAAACGTGTGTTTGTTAAATTTGTTGACATTTTAAGGATAGGCAGGAATTCAAATTAACTCCACCATAGATGGTCACAGGCCTGGCTGTAGAAAGAGGAGGGCTGGGCATGGGGCTAGCAACCACATCCCATAAAAACCCTGTCCTAAACAAACACCAACAGAAGCTCCCAAGGCCTCATACCTGGGAGAGGAAATTATCTTTGCCCAGAAGTGGAAGGCTGCCCTAGGACAGAGGACTCTGGCAAATTGCTATCGACAGGCTATGCCCCAGTAGAAGTGATGGACTTAAAGAAGAAGAAGGAATTTAAATTGTGAGGAGGATATAAGAAGGCTACAAAGGAATAGATCCAGTAAGTGAATGGGCAAAGATCTGGAAAATGAAGTATAATGTGGGAAGATGTCTATTTTTACAGGAGAAATTATAAGGAACAATAGATATTATCTGCAGCATGGATTCCCAAACTTTTTATGCTATGGAGCCTTACCATTAGCAAAGGGGTCCATGGACTCCAGGCTGATAAGCCCTGATCTATAGGGTTAGAGAATTTGCAGAGCTCAGAGATACAGGAAGATCTAGGTGAATTGGTGTATGATTCAAAGTTGACATGTATACAGGTACTAGGAGCAATTAAGAAAATAGTCTGATAACATTTTTGCTTGGGAATGTGGAAACATTCAGGCTATACTTTGGTTATATAGGGCACTATTAAGCTAACAACTGAACCACAGGACACAAGATTGGTTTATCTACTTAGAAAAAGTACTTATGCTCATGCATTGGAAGCAATTTGGAAAAGGTTCACTTTACTGATATGTACCTAGAGCAAGAGGATTGTTGGTCAGGTTAGGTATGCATCTGCTGGACTTTAGAAGAACAAAAGGAGATTTGAGCCGAGGGTCAGCATTATATCACAATTTTTTTTTACTTTCTCCTGTTCAGTTGTTTTTCAGTTTGTTTCCAAAGTTTCTTTCTACTTCATTGATCCCACTTCGAAGCATAATAATGAAATGAATTCACTCTGCCTAGAGAAACAATTCTTCTGTTCATGCAACAATTTATCTGATCTCTGATAAGCATTTTAAGATACTGCACAAGTTGAATTGTTCAGAAGTACAGGAATAATATGCATCTCAAAACAGTACCAATTTGCATTTAGTACGATCCAACAAGCAGCCATTTGCAACCCATGTTTATTTTTGGCTAAGACACGAATACTCATTTGAGCAGGAGTGGAATTCTTCCAGAGGTGCCCCTGTTCTTCAATATAGTTATGAATCAATATATCAAGCAGATGGGAGATCTTTATTTTTCTTTCACCTAAAGGACGAATCTTGGGCATCTTTAGCATTGCTTCAGTACTGCACTGGTATGCTAGCAGGGATTACACACTCAGTTCCTGGATTGTGGTTGGGACCACCTCTCTCAGGCAGAGGTGCACGCGAGCTAACAATCAAGTTGGGACACGTCAAAATGGTAGAAGGAATATAGAACATACAAAATCAACAGAAAACTTTCAGGTCAGCAGAAGAAGGTCACTTGCTGCAGTCTACCATCACTGCAGGACTTGTATGTTTCCAGGGCAAAGAAGTGGGCTGGAAATATCATTGTGGGCATTACCCTCACTGAAAACTATCTTTTCCAGAAGCTGCCTCTGGAAGTGCTATCAACTGCTATTAAAACAATAACCACACCATCTTAAAAGTTTCTTCCCCTGAGCAGTTAATCGGATCAGTCACTCTAGTTAGCCCGTCACTGCTCTGTAGACACTTTAAACCACTTTATATAATGCTTGAATTGTATAAATACAATCTAGTATTTATGTATTTATGCACATTTTATTCCATATCTGTTTTTAAATCTTGAAGTTTACTCTTTATATAATTCTATATTATTTTTAATTGGTGAAAGATATTGTATTTTTGTTGCTTGTTGCACCCTGACCAATACACCACAGCAAATTCCCAATACAGTACATACAAATATAAATATGGTAAATAAGGACGATCCTGAAATAGCTTCATGGTCAACTTAGTTAGATTGACTCAGTAATAATTTGCAAATAGACATAAACAAAAAAGCCAATAAATGAGTCAATATGAATGATAACTTTAATGTTAAAAATTGATAAAGCATCACTATACATTGGCTTCTTTTTGTATATCCACATTACGTTCATAAATTATATAAATTGATACGAACTAAAATAAATAGTACTACATTGTTACTTTCATATAACTGAAGGAATTTCCTATTTATACGTTTTAAATGGGAAACATTTCCCTCCAAAAACACAGCAGACATCTGAGTGTACACTGCCTATTATTTTTAGATGTTTAGAAAATGCTGTGTAGATCCCCCACACATTCTTATTGTACACTGTGTAGAAGGTGGAGTTCCCCACCAGATGCTAAATTTGAAATTAAACTTTACATGTTCTCTCATAGTTCAAACATTTACATCTTATCTTGACTTTACTTTCCCATAAAAACGTTGTTGGTTCTTCAAGCAAGAAGGTCTGTATATCTATTAGTTTCACCTCTGCTACCATCATCTCTACAACCAATACTATGACCAACACCAACTGACACAAGAAACTCAGCCCTACGGAGCAAGATGTCTGTCCACATCTGAAGCAAAGCAGCACCACTCTTGAACATCAGGAGTACTGCTGAGGATCCACAGAAAGCCATTCAGGTCCAAGAAGCGATTACTAGCCTGGGTACATCCACAGAGGAGGTGACATTACCTCAATGGGGAAGAACCACAGCGCCATCTGCAAGACAAAGGAGGGTACCTCAGTCAATTTGGTCCGGGGTAGATCTTGTACTTTCCATAAACCATTAGAAGGTGCAAGAGCCTTGGGCTGATAATTGTCATGTGACAGTCATGCCACACAAGTGCCAGGCATTGACCATCTCCAATAAGGGAAAGCCATACTACGTCCCTTTCACATTCTATAAAGGTTGCAGGTTGAGTTGGTGATGAGGAAGGCAAATGCAGTGTTAGCATTCATTTCGAGAGGACTAGAATATAAAAACAAGGATGCCATGCTGAGGGTTTATAAGGCACTTGTAGTATCGTGAGAAGTTTTAGATCACTTATCTAAGAAAGGATGTGCTAACATTCAAAAGAGGTCCACGAAAATGATTCTGGGAATGAAAAGCTTATCGTGTGAGGAGTGTTTGATGGCTCTGGGTCTTTACTCACTGGAATTTAGAAGAATGAAGGGGGATCACATTGACATCTATCGAATGTTGAAAGGCCTAGATAGAGTGGATGTGGAGAAGATGTTTCCTAGAGTGAGGGAGTCTAGAACCAGAGGGTGCAACTTTAAAATAAAGATACATCTATTTAGGATGAAGATGAGGAAGAATGTCTTTAACCAGAAGGCAAAGGTTCTATGGAACTCATTGCCATAGGTGTCTGTGGAGGCCATTTCATTGGGTGTATTTAAGGTGGCGCTTGATAGATTCTTGATAACATATGAAAGATTATGGGGAGAAGGCAGGAAATTGGAGGGGGAAAATGGATCAGCCATGATTAAATGGCAGAGCGGGCTTCATGAGCAGAATGTCCTAATTATGCTCCTATTTCTTATGGTCTTGTAGTATAGGTTACACCTCAACCATGGTCTCGAAGATCACTCCAATCACCATCTTGCAGACACAAAATACCTGCAAGTTATATAGCAAACATTTTACAGGCTCCTACACCCCAAACTCCCAACATCTACCACTGAGGAGGTCCAGCACAGTGGGCAGATGGGAACACCATTATCCCCAAATGTCCTCTTAAGTTCCACATTATCATGGCATGGAACAACATTATACTTGGGTCAAAAAGCTGGAACTACATAATGGTGCAATTGGAATACCTTAAATGTGTGATAGATAGATATAGATTGCCAATGGTTTCTCATGTAGGGGTAGACAATAAATGCTGGTTTTGCATGCATTTCTTTAAACAAAAAGAACTTATATGCAGTTAAATATGAGTTGGTAGCTGAAGATAGCTTTGGGGATGGACTGGTTAGAACTCAAAGCTAATTTGTATCATTCTGCACAAATCAGAAGTCATAACAAGTCCAAATACTGTACAAAGAGATACTGGATGGACCTCGTACAAGATCAAGACTCTGGTTTATCTACTACATCAGATTTCCTAAAATGCTCAGGAATATGGCTGGCTTCATTTCGATACAGCATTAGTATCCCAGTACACTGAGAGCTGGGATGTAAATCAAGAGCCAGGATGGATGAGCAATCATTTGTACTATTTGCTTTATCTGGGGAAGGAACAAATTTTTGTCCTTCCCAGCCACAGACCAAAATCTGTTTCCTATGATAGGCAGTGATTGTGCTGTCCTTGACCAGAAAAAATTCTGTCAACACCAGGGTTATAAACAAACAGAAACTAAATTTCTATTTTAGTTCATATTTAGATAATGGTTGATGAAGTGTAATTGTTGCATTCACCATATTCTTTTTTATTTAAATATATAAAGAGCAAATTAGAAAAAAAATCACTTTCCTGTACCATACTAAATCCAAAGTGATCCTAGAAATAAGAGTAATCATTTCAGGAACAGAATGATATGAATATGCTTTTGTTGTTTACAGGAACATAATTTAGTACAATCAGTCTAATCTTCTGAGGCACATTCTTAATGTTCCTAATATTCTCTCTACAATACACGAAGGCAGTATCTGTTTATAATTCCCCTCTTCACCATCCATACTTCAATTCATGGATATTATCATTTGCCAGTCATTCCAACTGATGTTGCTGTCATATAAACTATGCTTTCAAAGGTGACATGGTGGATCTCATGCCATTAGTAAACCATTATGCCATTATCATGCCATTAGAACTGAAAAACCTGCAAAAAGTGATAGTTGCAGACCAGTCCATCACAGACAAAGCCCTCCCCACCATTGAATACATCTATATGGAGAGCTGCCACAAGAAAGCAGCATCCATCATCACGTTCCGCTCTCTTCTCACTCCTGCCATCAAGAAGGAGAGACAGGAGTCTTAGGTCCCACACCACCAGGTTTAGGAGCAGTTATTACCCTTCCTGAATCAATGTGAATAACTCCACTCACCTCAACATTGTACTGATTCCACGACCTATGGACTCACTTTCAAGGACTCTAAAATTCATGTTCTCAGTATTATTTATTAAATTATTGCATTTGCAGAGTTAGCCTTCTTTTGCAATTGGTTGCTTCTCAGTCTTTGCATGTAGTTTTTCATTGATTCTATTGCATTTCTTTGTATCTACTACTAATGCCTGCAAGAAAATGAATCTAAGCATAGAGTTTGGTGATATATACAATAATTTGATAATAAATTTACTTTGAACTTAGAACATGACAGTGAATTGATTACTTTGTTTAACTTCTTAATAATTATAATTCATTAAGAAGAAAGTGTCCCTAGTTTTATCTGAGTAATTGGCTCAAAACTGATGCATGAAAAAGCTTTCTAGTTTCACCCAAGTTAGTGTTGGAATTTCTTTTACAGGAACAATGTGATAGGAATGCAACTCATTTTTGTGCTAAACGAGTCTCAGGGGTGTGTTTTCATGCATTGGCTGCAGATTGATATTGATGAGCTGACATGAGGGACAGAGAAGTGGCAGATGGAACTTAATCTTAAAAAAAATGTGAGTACTAATAATACTCCAGATATACAATGAATGATGGGATCCTAGGGAGCACTGAGGAACAAAGGGATCTTGATGGTGTCTGCGACACTTGCCACTATTAGCTGGACCAAAGAATTTAAGGGGTGATGGTGCAACTACATAAATCATTAGTGGGCACAGGCTCAGCACAAGTGCTGGAGATTTAGCAGGGATTTGAAGAAGATGTTTGTTTTTCCAGTTTGGTACACTGGGCTGGAATAGTTAGTGAAGGCAGTTACTCTCACAACATTTAAGAAACTTTCCAGTGAAACTCCAAAGGAATAGAAGGCGAGGAGGATGGAACAGTTATAATTCAGTACTGTATGGCTGGCATAAAGACCAGGACCATAGGGTCTCCCTCCGTGCTGTACAGGTTGGTGAGAAGTTTGGGAGTACTATGGTTGTAGTCAAAAGAGAATCAACATATGCTAATCTCTTGGCCTTGGAAAGTGTTCCAAATGCGTGGACCAATGGTCGTCAGGTTCTGATGCAGATTAGGGTCTGATGCTTCTTCAACACAGATTGTGTTGAGGAACAACAGGAAAGTTCATTTAAGAATGGAAGCACTCCAACCTGCTGGCCGCGAGCATTGCTATCAAGTCACAAATTAGGGAATTTAATCCTACTCCTTACTTTTAAAAGCTGTGTTTTTCAAGGTGTCAGACATCTGAACAAAACGAGGCTGGGAAGACTCCTGCACCTCCTTGCTGATCATGAGGATCCTGACGATGAATGCTGCTTTCTTGTGGCAGTGCTCCTTGTAGGGGTGCTCAGCGGTGGGTAGGGCCTTGCTTGTGATGAACTGGGTTGCAGCCACCACTTATTGTACACTTTTTGGTTCCAAAAGCATGATAATGGCATGAGATCCACCACGTCACTTTTGAAAGCACAGTCTTTGGAAATTACTAACTTGCTTCCCTGAAGTCATAGGAACCAATACCCTCCCATACCTACTCCAGTCCCTTATCACATAACTGATAAAACCCTGTCAGCATTTTAAGGGAGGTTCTACTCTTAAGTAAATTCTTCTATATTTTAACCTCTGACATAATGCCAACCACCTATTTTGGTGACTTAAGATTCATCACACTGTGTTCCTTGGAGATTTGTGTTGATCTTAGTACAGCTTTGAATTAATGCCAGATTTAGTGTTGGAAGATTGCATCAGTGACATTATTTATTTAGTTCCACCTTATAATTAAAGTGTGCATTTTGGACCACAATATGCACAGAACAAAGTATAAAAAGTAATGGCAACAACATCAGGAGTATCTACTGCTGTAAACACTCCTAAACTGCTGAAAGCAATGACAAATTTAGCCTTGCTTCTTAAGATGAGTCAATAGTAATTTTCAAAACTTGGAATTTAAATTTATATATTGTTTGTTTAAGTTATGTGTAGTTTCCTCCCACATTCCAGAGACATATGGGTTATGGTAAGATGTGGGCATGCTATACTGGCGCAGGAAGAGTGGTGACATTTGCGGGCGGCCCAGCACAATCCTTGTTGATTTGACCTGAGGCAAAACGCCAAATCAATGTGCAGTACATGTGACAAGTAAAGCAAATCTTTAGTCTTTACTGGATCTGATTTTGTTACCAGCCTTCTGAGGCAACTTCAGAGTATATTACTCAGCAAAAATCCAAATGCATTTATTTTAGCCGAGAATATTTAATCCCTAAAAAATGTGAGACAAATATTCCTTAAGTAGTTGGAACTCATTTTTCTTCCAACTGGATAGATATCACTAAAGTCATACTTAATCCTTGTTATAGTATAGATGTAACTTGTGGACACTAAGTCAATAGAGTTAAAATCTGCATTATATTCTGGAGTAGACACAAATTGTACGAAAGACTACATCCACAAAATACATCCCAGTGGCCACCCATTTCAATTCTACTTCCCATTCCCATTCTGACACGTCAGTCCATGGCCTCCTCTACTGCTACAATGAGGCCACACTCAGGTTGGACGAGTGACACCTTATATTCCATCTGGGTAGCTTCCAACCTGATGGCATGAACATTGGTTTCGAACCCCCACCCCCCAACTCCATTCCCCATTCCTGCTTTCTGCTCACGCCTTCTCTCCTTATCTGCCTATTACCACCCTCTGGTGCTCCTGCCCCTTCCCTTTCTTCTATCATCTTCTGTCCCCTCCTATCAGTTCCCCCCTTCTCCAGTTCTTTATCTCTTTGATCAAGCAACATCCCAGCTCCTTATTTCATCCCCTCCCCCTCCCAGTTTCACCTATCATCTTCCACTTTGTACTCCTTCCTCCCCTCCCCACATCTTCCCCCTTCCTTTCCAGTCCCGATGAAGTGCATCGGCGCAAAACGTTGACTATTTATGCTTTTCTATAAATTCCAGCATGTTGTATATTTCCAGCATCTGCAGATTTTCTTGTGAAAGGCATGCATCACCTGATCACGCTAATATACATGAATGAATATAAAGTCAAGTAGTAGCAACTCGATTTATTTTGCTTTTGAAACACCTAGATATGGGAGCTGTGAAACCTCATATAGTGCATGATGAGTGTAAATTTACTGAGTTTCATCACTCACCTCTATAAGCAAAGCACTGGTGCTCAGAACCCACAATAGAATAGATTACATTCTGCCAGTTCAGAATCAGAAAGTATTCCTTTTCACTGATACCTGTGTTTCAACTCTGAAGGTTACGTAGCTGGGAGCATCTGTGTTGTTGGCTGTATTATCTCAAGCTCACACTGTATGTTATTCCAGGAACAAAAGGATAAAAAGAGTACAAAATATAAATCAGCTGTGCAAGACTGAAATAATGACCAGATGCACTCAAATTTCCAGTTTCTACCGGTAGTGGCAAAGCTCCCCGTCAAAGCACCATCAAGCAAATTATCCTTTTGTCTTCCTTGCTTTGTTCTCTATTTATTCTCTGTTAAAAGCACAATTATAAAAGCTGAAAAAATGGTGTGTTCCTGAAGAAGAGCCTTGGCCTGAAACATTTGTTCAGCTCCACGGTTGCTGCCTGAGCTCCTGAGTTCCTCCAGCAATTTGTGCATGTTGCTTTGGATTTCCAGCATCTGCAGAAGTTCTTGTGTTTATTATTCATGCAGGAAATCAGATTGACTTTGCCCTTCTAACCAGAAAAAGCAAAGTTATGGCCAAGTGTTATGTGACTTAGTCAAAATCCATCAATTCACTCACAGCCTGTAGATGGCCTCTGGAAGATTTTTTTCAGGACACATTGTAGGCTTGCATACTGAACATTGAGGAGAAGTATGACCTTAAATCACTCTTGTAAGTTATAAGCACCTGTATTATAATAATAAGCATGGAGTTTGAATACAGGGGCTGTATAAGAGGCAGTATACTTTGGGTGGCAGAGTGGGGATTCTGGGACAGGGTGCCTCCCTGGTGCAAGGGTCAAGGATGTCTCTGAGTGGCTGCAGGACATTCTGGAATGGGAGGGTGAACAGCCAGTGGTCGTGGTGCACATAGGTACCAACGATATAGGTAAAAAACGGGATGAGGTCCTACAAGGTGAATTTAGGGAGTTAGGAGATAAACTAAAAAGTAGGACCACAAAGGTAATAATCTCTGGATTACTACCAGTGCCACGTGCTAGTCAGAGTAGAAATAGGAGGATATTTCAGATGAATACGTGGCTTGAAAAATGGTGCAAGAGGGATTCAAATTTCTGGGGCATTGGAACCAGTTCTGGGGGAGGTGGGACCGGTATAAACAGGACGGTCTGCACCTGGGCTGGACTGGAACCAATGTCCTAGGGGGAGCGTTTGCTACTGCTGTTCATGAGGCTTTAAACTAATGTGGCAGGGGGATGGGAACAAGTGCAGAGAGACAGAGGGGTGTAAAATGAGGGTAGAAGCAAAAAGTAGTATGGTGAAAAGTAAAAGTGGCAGGCAGGCAAATCCAGGGCAAAAAACAAAAAGAGCCACTTTTCAACATAATTGTATAAGGGCTAAAAGAGTGTTGTAAAAACAAGCCTGAAGGCTTTGTGTGTCAATGCGAGGAACATTCAATACAAGGTGGATGAATTGAATGTGCAGATAGTTAATAATGAATATGATATAGTTGGGATCACAGAGACATGGCTCCAGGGTGACCAAGGATGGGAGCTCAACATCCAGGGATATTCAATATTCAGGAGGGATAGACAGGAAAGAAAAGGAGGTGGGGTAGCATTGCTGATTAGAGAGGAGATTAACGCAATAGAAAAGAAGGACATTAGCCTGGAGGATGTGGAATCGATATGGGTAGAGCTGCATAACACTAAGGGGCAGAAAACGCTGGTGGGAGTTGTGTACAGGCCACCTAACAGTAGTAGTGAGGTTGGGGATGGCATTAAGCAGGAAATTAGAAATGCGTGCAATAAAGGAACAGTAGTTTTAATGGATGACTTCAATCTACATATAGATTGGGTGAACCAAATTGGTTAGGGTGCTGAGGAAGAGGATTTCTTGGAATGTATGCGGGATGGTTTTCTGAACCAACATGTCGAGGAACCAACTAGAGAGCAGGCCATTCTAGATTGGGTATTGAGCAATGAGGACGGGTTAGTTAGCAATCTTGTCGTGCGAGGCCCCTTGGGTAAGAGTGACCATAATATGGTGGAATTCTTCATTAAGATGGAGAGTGACATAGTTAATTCAGAAACAAAGGTTCTGAACTTAAAGGGTAATTTTGAAGGTATGAGACGTGAATTAGCTAAGATAGACTGGCAAATGATACTTAAAAGGTTGACGGTGGATATGCAATGGCAAGCATTTAAAGATCACATGGATGAACTACAACAATTGTTCATCCCAGTTTGGCAAAAGAATAAACCAGGGAAGGTAGTGCACACGCGGCTGACAAGGGAAATTAAGGATAGTATCAAGTCCAAAGAAGAGACATATAAATTAGCAAAAAAAAGCGGCACATCTGAGGACTGGGAGAAATTCAGAGACCAGCAGAGGAGGACAAAGGGCTTAATTAGGAAAGGGAAAAAAGATTATGAGTGAAAGCTGGCAGGGAACATAAAAACTGACTGTAAAAGCTTTTATAGATACGTGAAAAGAAAAAGATTGGTCAAGACAAATGTAGGTCCTTTACAGTCAGAAACAGGTGAATTGATCATAGGGATCAAAGACATGGCAGACCAATTGAATAACTACTTTGGTTCTGTCTTCACTAAGGAGGACATAAATAATCTTCCAGAAATAGTAAGGGACCGAGGGTCTAGTGAGATGGAGGAACTGAGGGAAATACATGTTAGTAGGGAAGTGGTGTTAGGTAAATTGAAGGGATTAAAGGCAGATAAATCCCCAGGGCCAGATGGTCTGCATCCCAGAGTGCTTAAGGAAGTAGCCCAAGAAATAGTGGATGCATTAGTGATAATTTTTCAAAACTCCTTAGATTCTGGATTAGTTCCTGAGGATTGGAGGGTGGCTAATGTAACCCCACTTTTTAAAAAAGGAGGGCGAGGGAAACCGGGGAATTATAGACCGGTTAGTCTGACATTGGTGGTGGGGAAAATGCTAGAGTCGGTTATCAAAGATGTGATAACAGCACATTTGGAAAGAGGTGAAATCATCGGACAAAGTCAGCATGGATTTGTGAAAGGAAAATCATGTCTGACGAATCTTATAGAATTTTTTGAAGATGTAACTAGTAGAGTGGATAGGGGAGAGCCAGTGGATGTGGTATATTTAGATTTTCAAAAGGCTTTTGACAAGGTCCCACACAGGAGATTAGTGTGCAAACTTAAAGCACATGGTATTGGGGGTATGGTATGGATGTGGATAGAGAATTGGTTGGCAGACAGGAAGCAAAGAGTGGGAGTAAATGGGACCTTTTCAGAATGACAGGCAGTGACTAGTGGGGTACCGCAAGGCTCAGTGCTGGGACCCCAGTTGTTTACAATATATATTAATGATTTAGACGAGGGAATTAAATGCAGCATCTCCAAGTTTGCGGATGACACAAAGCTGGGCGGCGATGTTAGCTGTGAGGAGGATGCTAAGAGGATGCAGGGTGACTTGGATAGGTTAGGTGAGTGGGCAAATTCATGGCAGATGCAATTTAATGTGGATAAATGGGAGGTTATCCACTTTGGTTGCAAGAACAGGAAAACAGATTATTATCTGAACGGTGGCCATTTAGGAAAAGGGGAGATGCAACGAGACCTGGGTGTCATTGTACACCAGTCATTGAAGGTGGGCATGCAGGTACAGCAGGCGGTGAAAAAGGCAAATGGTATGTTGGCATTCATAGCAAAAGGATTTAAGTACAGGAGCAGGGAGGTTCTACTGCAGTTGTACAAGGCCTTGGTGAGACCGCACCTAGAATACTGTGTGCAGTTTTGGTCCCCTAATCTGAGGAAAGACATTCTTGTCATAGAGGGAGTACACAGAAGGTTCACCAGATTGATTCCTGGGATGGCAGGACTTTCATATGAAGAAAGACTGGATCGACTAGGCTTATACTCACTGGAATTTAGAAGATTGAGGGGGGGATCTTATTGAAACGTATAAAATTCTAAAGGGATTGTTCAGGCTAGATGCAGGAAGATTGTTTCCGATGTTGGGGAAGTCCAGAACGAGGGGTCACAGTTTAAGGATAAAAGGGAAGCCTTTTAGGACCGAAATGAGGAAAAACTTCTTCACACAGAGAGTGGTGAATCTGTGGAATTCTCTGCCACAGGAAACAGTTGAGGCTGGTTCATTGTCTATATTATAGAGGAAGTTAGATATGGCCCTTGTGGCTAAAAGGATCAGGGGGTATGGAGAGAAAGCAGGTACAGGGTTCTGAGTTGGATGATCAACCATGATCATACTGAATGGTGATGCAGGCTCGAAGGGCCGAATGGCCTACTCCTGCACCTATTTTCTATGTTTCTATGTTTCTATACGTCGCTACCAAAGGAGATGCAAGGTGCTCCTTCCCTCCACTAGCCTGCAGGTTACCCTTGGGCTTAGTCCTCCGAACAGGGTCACGTGAGCAGGTGAGCAGGGAGCAGGCGGTGGATGGTCATATGAGCCGCTAGTGCATATCACAAGTCCTGGTTATTCAGTCACTGATGTCAGGCAGACAGTCTCTGAAGAGTATTGATCATGGCTGGTGTCACCTGTCTTGTAAAGACACTGCCCAGAAGAAGGCAATGGCAAACCACTTATGTATAAAAGACCATGATGACCCATGTCATACAACATGGCACATATGATGATGATAATACAGCAGCAGTAGAAGGCCATTCAGCCTCTTGGCTGCCCTCTACAGTATATTGTCTGAGTTACATGTCAACTTTGCCCATCTATTTTTCATTTACTTTAATTAACAAATTTGACATAGCTTTAAATTTTTCACTTTTCAGAACAGTTATATCTTTTGGATGAGAAAGATAGAAGTTTCCATTACTCCTTGTGTAAAAATATGTTTCTAATTTTAAGATCATTCCCTCCTGTTATGGATTGTCCCATCAAAGGAATTAGCTTCTTGGTATCTACCCTTTTGGATCTCCTTATCATTCGAAACACCTGGATTCGATCAGCCTTCAGTTATTAATATGCAGGGAATAACAGTGGTGTGTTCATCTCAAGTTCCTCATTCATCGTAGAGAATCTGTACTGTAACCTTTCCATATCCAGTATGCCTTTCTCAAGTTTTGCCATCTGAAATTGAAATCAGTATCTCAAATAGGTTCTGACCAATGTTCAGTACAGTTGAGGAATTATTCCACAATTCTGAAAAGTTTTCATGGCTTTGAAGGAGTAGAAGGGATTTATTGAAATTAATTCAATAATGAGGTGCTATCTGGATGGACAGTAGGAAAATGTATCCTTTCATTGGTCAAGGAGGTTGTAGAGAACATACCAACAGGGCACTGCAGCAAAAAATAGAACAGTTATTTATCACAGGAGAGTCTTCACTTTTGCAGCTGAATGTGTGGAGTTTGCATGATCTTCCTGTGACTACAGAGGTTTCTCTAGGGGTGCTGGTTTCCTCCTACATCCCCAAAATATATGCATCTTCACTCCGCAAAACCCCTGTGATCACAGAAAGAACATGCATTGTGAACTGTCCCCAGTGTGTAGGAACCTGGAGGGCGTGGGAGTTAAAGGAAGTGTTGTCATGATATGCGCAGGCAATATTGGAACCCAGGTGCAGAGGAATGACAGATTCTGATGTAGAAATGGTGACAAAAGTTTATTGATAATAATTCCAAAAGAACATCAGTAGTTTGGCCGAGTGACACTGAAAAGTAACATTCTCAAAACTGGGACCCTGCAATTAGTGCTAATTGGGCATCCACTTAAATAATACAAGTAACACAGCGTCCCTGAGCCCATCAAAATAAACTTAACAGGCTTAAACAGAGGGCACCAGGAGACCTCATTACAAAGGGGGAAATGCTCGAGGAAAACACATTGAACTCTATAAACGATTAATGACTGTCATTCTTTAAACAACAATTAACCAATTCAGGTGTTTTTGAAACCTTGGAGCCCAGTGTTCTCTGGCGCCCCACACAGGCCTGAAACACTCATTACAAGTGTGGAGAGAACAGAGTGGGATTAGCATGGATTGGTGCTCGATAGTCACTGCAGACACACTTGTTTCCATGCCGTAGGATTCTATAACATAAGAACAAAAGAAGAAGAACATTCTATCTCCTCTGTCATTCACTGAGAATATGGCTCATCCTTAAAACTACAGTACATCAAAAGTCTTAGCCACACATAAAAAGTTCTGTAAAGCGAAGATGCTTTCAAAATAATGAAATTAAAAGTGTCTAAATATTAAAAAATTACTCTAAAGAATAGGAAATAGTAAAAATCTAAATTGTATCAATATTTCATGTGACTACGCTTTGCTTTTAAAACTGCAACAATTCTCTTAAATACACTGTTGTGCAACTTCATAGGAAAATCGGCCGGTAGGTTTTCCAAGCATCTTGGAGAACTTACCACAGTTCTTCTGCAGACTTTAGCTTTAGGGTGTCTAAGACTTTTACACAGTACTGTATATATGTTTCCATGAGATCACCTTTCATTCTTTTGAACTGAGTGCATTAGTTCAATCCTCCTCATTTGTTCTCATATAACTGATCCAATATCATAATGGCAATAATTCCCTCTCCCTGCCCTTCTGGCTCCTTCTGTCCATCACTCATCGCCCCTCCTTGATCTACTAATTATCTTCTGGTCCCCATCATATCGTTCCCCCTCTCCGTTTATACCAGTTATCTTCTTTCTCCACTCAGAGTCTTGATTCAGGGTCTCAACTCAAAATGTTAACAATTCCTCTTCCCCCCCCCCACCCCCAGATGTTTCAAACACTTGAGTCTGATAATCGTTAAACTTTCACTGAACTCCGCCCATCACAAGTTTATAGGTAGAGAGACAGAACACACTCAGGTTTGCAGATACAATCTCAACAGTGCCCTGTTTGAATGGAATTTGATTCCCCTACTCTTCTGCTCAAATCATCTTTCAATAAACAAAACAATATATAAGTTGCCTTACTTATGCATGTGTTGGCTACATATTAAGTCTCAGTATTTCAGCTGCATGGACATCGGGTGCCTCTGAGCACCATTGCCTTGTCTTCTCTCTCCATTATAGATAGTCTGCCTTCTATTTTTATCCAACCAAGTGGGCGTCTTCACGTATTTCCACATTATATTTCATCTGCCCAATCCTTACCCATTCACTTAACCTACTTATGTCCTTCTGAAACTCTTCTGCTTCATCCAGCAAGCCAATATTGCCACTCAACACACACAAAATGTGGAGGAACTCAGCAGCTCAGCATCATTTCCACAGATGCTGCCTGACCTGCTGAGTTTGTCCAGCATTTTGTGTGTGTTGCTTTTGGTTTCCATCATCTGCAGAATTTCTTGTCTTTATAGCATTGCCACTCGGTTTTGTAACATCAACAAATGCAAATAAATTGCACACAATCCTTTCATTCAAACCACTGAACCAGTATCACATTTATTACCAGTGATATACAGTATGTCATGAGATTTCTTGTTTTGTGGCAGCGGTACAGTGCAAGATATAAAAGTTACTATAAGTTACAACAAATAAATAACCAGTGCAAAAAGAAAGAATATCAAGGTAGTGGTCATGGGTACATGGACAAACTGATAGAGATTGCAAATTGCTGGAACTCAGCACAAATCCTGCAGCAATCCACTACTACAGACTCCCAAAATAACCTGTTTATACCTACCATTGTGTGTTGTCTAACCTCCAGTTCATGCCTCTATATTAGCCACAGTGCTATCCTCTCTAAATGGCAATTACCAGGATAGATAGTGTAGCAGTTACTTGAAAACAAACCAAGACCACTGAGAGACTGAGTACGGGAGTTGACACTCTTCCAAGTAACTAAGTTCCAAGACAGAAAAAATGCATTTGATCCTTTGTTATGAAACCAGCAAAGACAGTGATGATCTTATAGCGATAAAATACTAACTAAACTAGAATTAGTGATATATACTGAAGTTAATTAAATAAGTGTTCCAATTAGTGGTCAACAAAAAATATCACCCTCTCACCCTCTTCTAACTAAACTGACTGACAAAGACAAAGTGAGTGTACGTAACTATACTCACTTGCTTCTACCATGCCCAAAGCCATGTGCCAAATTATCCATAATAAACACACAATACAAAATTCAATACAGAAAGACAGAAACTAGATACATGGCACCTACAGAAAGGACAAACCAGTAGATTCTAAATTTGTCAGATATGATTTCTGTTTCAAAAATTCATGTTGATGCTGTGTAGTTCCATCATTATTTTCTTAATTTTCTACAACCAATTCTATAAGAATGGATTCTAGTGTCATTTCCTGATATCATTGATATCAGGAAAATTGGTCAATAGCTCCTAGGTGAGGCATGGTAGTATAACAGTTAGCATAATGCTGTACAGCACTAGCAATTAATTGGAAGACTGGGGCTCAATTCTTGCCACTGTTTATAAGGAGTTTGTACGTTCTCTCTGTGTCCACATAGGTTTCCTTCCATATTCCAGAGATGTACAGATTAGTGTTAGTGAGTTGTAGGCGTGCTATGTTGTTCCCAAAAGCACAACAAAACTTTTGGGCTACCCCAACACATCCTCAGACATTGTTGGTTCTTGACGGAAACAACACATTTCACTGTATGTATTCCTTTTTCAATGCATATGTGACAAATAAAGCTAATCTTATTATAAAACTAAACATATTTTTACCTCTCTCTTCCTTTTTCTCAAATAGCAGAATTACATTTGTTCTCTTAAAATGTGTGGGAATTATTCTAGAACTAATGTGATTTCAGAAGATGACAACCAGTGTACCAACCAGCTCCACAATCGCCTCTTTAAAGGTTCTGCCATTAATTGCTCTATTACTAATTTTTTACTGTCAATTCTTTGAGATCCTTGTTCACTGTGGTTCTACACAATTTCCAAGAGATCTTAAGTGAATGAAATAGATCTGTTTAATTCCTCTTCTATTTCCTTAATTCCCTATGTATCTCTTTTTATCTTGGACTGCAATGTACCTGTGTAATTTTCCTTTTAAACAAACCTGTAAGAAGCTTTTACAGTCTGCTTTTATGCTTCTTTGTAAACTACTCTTGTATTCCACTTTTTATTGCCTTATTAATGCTGTGTTCTTCCTTTGCTGAATTAGATCTCATGGAAGTATTTATAACCACGAAGGTTAATAACAGAGCAGGCAGAGAGAAACTGTTTCCAATGGCAGAGCCAGGGGGCATAGATTGGAGAGAGAACCAAAAGTGTTTGGAAGCATGGATGGATGTCAGAATAGCTGTGGAGTCAGATTTAATTAAAGTAATCAGAAAGATGATGGATATCTGTCTGAAAAAATAATCTACTGGGCTCCAGGGAGAGGAAGGGGGAGTGTGATGGAGTGGCCCTGTTCTTCCATGGAGTTGATAGGACTTGTCAATTCTCCTTCTATACCATTCTATGATTCAGTACCAATAGATGTAGAAGTTCTGTAGCTTCAAGAGACTTGAGCACAGAGCTTCATTTGGCACATATTTGCAGTGTAGAAAGAGTGTTGCACAGTGGGAGGTGCTGACATTCAGGCAAAATCTGTTTCAGCTGGTTGATAGATTTGATGGCTGTGTTGTATTTCCTGAATCATAGCTGTGAATACACCTTAAAGTGCTTAGCTAGCCAAAAAAAAGTCATGAAATGTACTCTATGAATAAAAGTTTAATGTTTCTAATATTGCTTTGAAATATTTAATATTCCAGATTTAAGATTCAAGTTTATTTCCATGTGCACATTGAAACATATAGTGAAATATGCCATTTGTGTCAATAACCAGGCTGGGGGCAGCCTGGAAAAATCACCACACATTCCGACACCAGCATAGCCTGCCCAGTGTTCAGCAGAACAACACAGAACACAATCAGCAACAAAACAACAATAGCAAAAACAATCCCCATTCCTCCATCACACCATATAGACAGTCCTTTAAACCCAGTACTGACTTCCAGCTATTATAGTTATTATATAATATTAACAATAATAGCTTCATTATCATTGTTACTCTATATATTCTATAATAATATGTATAGTTATACAGTATATTATTTTATACATTTTCATATGTGAGCAGCAGGTAACTAATGAAGTGGCCACTGAGTGTATGTTTCTTCTTCTGTAGTATGTTCTGCTTCTGTAGCCCACCCACTTCAAGGTTCGATGTGTTGTGTGCTCAGAGATGCTCTTCTGCACCCCACTGTTGCAAAGTGTGGTTAAATGAGTTACTGTCATCTTATTGTCAGCTTGAATCAGTTTGGCCATTCTCCCATTAACAAGATGTTTTCACCCACAGAAATGCCACTCGCTGAATGATTTATGCTTTTGGCATCATTCTTTGTAAACTCTAGAGACTGTTGTGCATGAAAATCCTAGCAGCTACTCAAAACACTCAGTCTGGCACCAACAATTATTCGATGGTCAAAGTCACTTAGATCAAATTTCTCCCCATTTTGATGTCTGGTCTGAACAATAAATTAACCTCTTGACTGTGTCTGCATGCCTTTATGTATTGAGTTGCTGCCACATGATTGGCAGATTAGATATCTGCATTAACAAGCAGATTTACAGGTGTTCCTAATAAAGAGGCCACTGAGTGTAATACACCGTATATAACATTCATATACTGTATATATGTGGCCTTTGTGTGTGTGTGTGTGTTATTATTCTTACACTGTTAGGTTTGCATCAGTGACTCTCATTCAGGAGAAAATGCTAAAATATAAATGAAAATTAAGGTGCTTTCATCAACCTACTTTTCCATTCTGGCAGAAAGCTCAGAGTAAGTCTAAGCATTCATAATACTTGGGACAAGAGGAACTAAACACAAGTGATCACACCAGGCAGATGCCACCTAATCACCCTCAATCCATCCACCCTCCCACTCTACAAAACACTACTGCAAGAAACAGGCAGACATCCCCGCAGTCAGCACTTATTGGGAAGGATATCGCAGGATCACCAGAAGTGAATGTGCCCACAAGTGGTTCACAGCTATTGTAAAGTTACTACTGCTTCATTTATTTCAGGTGGCCTAAGTTAACATCTACCTCTCTGAGTTCCGGCTGCCATTATTGAAATAGAAGACTCTTTCCCCCTAGAACTAACCCATAGGATTGCCTCTCCTTATTGCCTCCAGAATTCATTATTTTTTTCCTTTAGAGTAAATTAAACAAAAATGACATTTTGCTCTGTGTTTTTTTTTTGCTGCATTGGCAATTTGGGGGAGCATGGTTTCAGTCTGGTCATGTTATGCATTACAGAGGAGCCAATCAGGGCAAACCTGTAATAATGTCACTGAAATACTTGTTTGGCTAGTAAGTATTTAATGAATTCAAAATGTCGCTAATTCTCAAGCATGATGTGCCTATCAGAGCAATTTTATTTAATAATATGTGTAATACAGCAAATAACAGAGACTAATTCCCAGAAAAATTTCTGAGTACTTATAAATAAGAAAAGCAGATGCCTTTTCAATGTAAACAAAATAATTGCAAAGCTATCCTCCTTCTGCTCCCTTCATATACTTGCTTTGTTGTATTCCCCCTTTCCAGCCCTGAAGTTGAGTCTTGGCCCAAAACGTCGACTCTTTATTCATTTCCATTGACGCTGCCTGACCTGCTGAGTTTCTCCAGCATGTTGTGCATGCTGCTTTGAACTGAATTTATTACTTTGACTTATTACTTACATCCTTCATATACATGAGGAGCATCTGCAGAATTTCTCGTTTATAAATGCAAAACTTTCTTGCATACACTGAGTAATTTTAGTTGTAAACTTGTTCAGTATATGCAAGAAAGAACGTAGAACAGTACGGCCCAAGAACAGGCCCTTCGGCCTACAATGATTAAACTAAGATTACCAGTGTGATTCAGAAAGCTCAGGGTTGTGGAGTGAAGCTGATATGAATTGGACGCAGCCTTCACCTTTACGGAGGTTAAAGCAAGAGAGACCAGGTGGAAGTCCATTGGAATTCTCAAGTCCAGAGGCCATTAAGGCACAAGCGACCTTGCTGAGCCTACATCTGGTCTTTTCAGGAGTCAGGAAGTGCCTCAGATTCTATCCCTTTGGACACTCCTCGACGTTTAACCAGAATTCCAAGATTTATGAGACCTGATGATAGCTTTGTATGCAGGTTTGCTGGGAGATCCCTGGGGAGTATACCTGGAGCTCTATAACATCGATAGAGTACGTAGCAGTTAACGCACCTTCAGCGCCGTTCTGTAAGGAGACTGTACGTCCTCCTCACGGAATGTGTGGGTATTTCCCACATGCTCTGGTTTCCTCCCACATTCCAAAGAAGTTAGGGTTAATTGGGTTTGTTGGGGGATGCTGTGGTGGCATGGCTCAGAGGGCCAGAAGGGCTGACTCCATGCTGAATCATTAAATAAATAAACTTCCATATTAATTTTTCCTAATTTTTTTCAATTCTATAATTACAGGATGTGATTATTTGTTGACTATTTCTATTTGCCCTTGACTCATTGAGGTTTGCATGGCATTGGCATTTTTTTTAGGGCACTGATACAACTGTGCGAGGTGCATTTCAGGAGATATTTAAAGGCAGCAATAAAGCTCTGCATCTGAAATCACATAGGTACCAGACCAGGAAGGAGCCTTCACATCAGTTTACCTTTTGTAACATCCCAGATTTATTCCTTGCCACCCAATAGTACCTGCTATGCCCATTGAAAATGTCTACATCACACAAAATGCAGAGAGTCAAGGGAATAAATGAGTATACACTTTCCAGCTGATCCCTTATCATTAGGCCAGGCCTCTAGGTCCAATAACATAAATACTGAGTTCGTCATAGTCCCCTAAGAAAGCATATTTGAGGAAGCCATTAAGGTGAAGTCTATTTTCTTTATTCCAAAGGTTCGGGAGACCATTAGCACTGCTCCATTTACACTCTACGTGACTTCATTATACATAATTAACATACATGCTAATAACTAGGGCAAGCTAATATTTAGTTACAACCAGTTAAATCAATACCAGCATTTTCTATAAAAGATTCCTGCTTTCACCAAGCTTATTGTTTTAGACCCAAGCACTATGAGAAACTAACATATTCGCAATGTCAGATACCAGAGAAATTTAATATGAAAACAATCTAATAAGTTCTGATTTGTAGTTAACTGCTCATTTGCTAACATTCATGTCTATTCTAGTTGTGGGAAAATATGTTGATTACCTTTTCTTATATTCTCCATGGGTTTCAATTTCTATTTTGCAAGGTCACAATATAATTAAACATGAAGAGACCCCTATGGTCCATATTAATTTGCCTGTCCAAGATGAACATAAAAACACCTAATTGGTTCTTAAATGATGCCAGGATATCAAAGAGATCAGCTAAAAGTCAAACATGTTGTTGAAAGAGGGAAGTAACAAAGACATTGACAGGTAGAGACAGGTTTATTATTTTCCAAAGCTTGATTGGTGAACAAATTGGCTTGGAATCCAATAACTTTAACATCATTGTTTCAAATACCATGTTTTAATTCCTTGAAGTTTTAAAGATGAATTTAAATCTACTAAACTTCCACGGTAGAATTTGAATCTCAAATTTTGGCCCAGTGACATAACCAGTCTGTACCTCACTCCAAAGTAGTTCATAGCTTCTTTGGATCTTGTTCCAGTGACCATTGAATTTAAAGTCATTACTGGACAGATTTTTACCACAAAGTTTAGAATGCATTCTCAATTCTGTCTTAGTTGGTAGAACCCTTGCATGTGAATCAGAAACTTCTGACTTTAAATTCCTCTCCAAAAACTTGATCTACCATCTACCCTCTCAGAGCATCTGTTACTGCACTTGGTTTGCAAACCAAGTTTGGGAGGGTGAGGAGCCAGAGGTCATGGTACATATGGGTACCAATGACATAGGTAGGAAAAGGGAAGAGGTCCTGAAAGGAGAATATAGGGAGTTAGGAAGGGAGTTGAGAAGAAGGACCGCAAAGGTAGTATGGGGATTACTGCCTATGCCACGCGACAGTGAGAGTAGGAATGGAATGAGGTAGAGGATAAATGTGTGGCTGAGGGATTGGAGCAAGGGGCAGGGATTCGAGTTTCTGGATCATTGGGACCTCTTTTGGGGCAGTTGTGACCTGTACAAAAAGGACGGGTTACACTTGAATCCTAGGGGGACAAATATCCTGCCGGGGAGATTTGCTAAGGCTACTGGGGAGACCTTAAACTAGAATAACTGGGGGAGCGAGAATCAAATTGAAGAGACTAGGAGAGAGGAGGTTAGTTCACAAATAGAGAAAACTTGTAGACAGTGTGTGAGGGAGGGTAGGCAGGTGATAGAGAAGGGGAGCGCTCAGACTGAAGATGTAGGGGAGAAGGAAGAAAAAGAAGATAGTAAAGTTGTTTGCACCATTAGGGATAAACAGAGAGTAAGAGGTGGAGAGTTTCTTAAATGCATCAATTTTAATGCTGGGAGCATTGTATGAAAGGTGGATGAGCTTAGAGCATGGATTGATACCTGGAAATATGATGTTGTAGCTATTAGTGAAACATGGTTGCAGGAGGGGTGTGATTGGCAACTAAATATTCTTGGATTTTATTGCTTCAGGTGTGATAGAATCAGAGGAGCAAGAGGGGGACGTGTTGCATTGCTTGTCAGAGAAAATATTACAGCGGTGCTTTGGCAGGATAGATTAGAGGGCCCGTCTAGGGAGGAGGCTATTTGGGTGGAATTGAGGAATGGGAAAGGTGTAGTAACACTTATAGGGGTGTACTATAGACCACCTAATGGGGAGCGAGAATTGGAGGAGCAAATTTGTAAGGAGACAGCAGATATTTGTAGTAAGCTCAAGGTTGTGATTGTGAGAGATTTTAATTTTCCACACATAGACTATGAAGCCCTTTCTGTAAAGGGGCTGGATGGTTTGGAGTTTGTAAAATGTGTGCAGGATAGTTTTTTGCAGGAATACATAGAGGTACCAACTAGAGAAGGGGCAGTGTTGGATCTCCTGTTAGGGAATGAGATAGGTCAGATGACGGAGGACTGTGTTGGGGAGCACTCCGAGTCCAGTGATCACAATGCCATTAGTTTCAATATAATTATGGAGGAAGATAGGTCTGGACCCAGGGTTGAGATATTTGATTGGAGAAAGGCTAACTTTGAGGAGATGTGAAAGGATTTAGAAGGAGTAGATTGGGACAATTTGTTTTATGGGAAGGATGTAATAGAGAAATGGAGGTCATCTAAAGGTGAACTTTTTAGGGTACAGAATCTTTATGTTCCTGTTAGGTTGAAAGGAAAGATTAAAAGTTTGAGACAGCCATGGTTTTCAAGGGATATTGGAAACCTGGTTCGGAAAAAGAGAGAGATCTACAATAAATATAGGCAGCATGGAGTAAATGAGGTGCTCGAGGAATATAAAGAATGTAAAAAAAAATCTTAAGAAAGAAATTAGAAAAGCTAAAAGAAGATATGAGGTTGCTTTGGCAAGTAAGGTGAAAATAAATCCAAAGGGTTTCTGCAGTTATATTAATAGCAAAAGGATAGTGAGGGATAAAATTGGTTCCTTAGAGAATCAGAGTGGACAGCTATGTGTGGAGCCAAAAGAGATGGGGGAGATTTTGAGCAATTTCTTTTCTTTGGTATTCACTAAGGAGAAATATATTGAATTGTATAAGGTAAGGGAAATAAGTAGGGAAGTTATGGAAACTATGATGATTAAAGAAGAGGAAGTACTGGCGCTTTTAAAGAATATAAAAGTGGATAAGTCTCCAGGTCCTGACAGGATATTCCCTAGGACCTTGAGGGAAGTTAGTGTAGAAATAGCAGGGGCTCTGACAGAAATATTTCAAATGTCATTAGAAACAGGGATGGTGCCAGAGGATTGACATATTGTTCATGTGGTTCCATTGTTTAAAAAAGGTTCTAAGAGTAAACCTTCAATTATCAGCCTGTAAGTTTGACGTCAGTGGTGGGTAAATTAATGAAAAGTATTCTTAGAGATGGTATATATAATTATCTGGATAGACAGGGTCTGATTAGGAACAGTCAACATGGATTTGTGCATGGAAGGTCATGTTTGACAAATCTTATTCAATTTTTTGAAGAGGTTACTAGGAAAGTTGACAAGGGTAAAGCAGTGGCTGTTGTCTATATGGACTTCAGTAAGGCCTTTGACAAGGTTCCACACGGAAAGTTAGTTAGGAATGTTCAATTGTTAGGTATTAATATTGAAGTAGTAAAATGGATTCAACAGTGGCTGGATGGGAGATGCCAGAGAGTAGTGGTGGATAACTGTTTGTCAGGTTGGAGGCTGGTGACTAGTGGTGTGCCTCAGGGATCTGTACTGGGTCCAATGTTGTTTGTCATATACATTAATGATCTGGATGACTGGGTGGTAAATTGGATTAGTAAGTATGCAGATGATACTAAGATAGGTGGCATTGTGGATAATGAAGTAGGTTTTCAAAGCTTGCAGAGAGATTTAGGCCAGTTAGAAGAGTGGGCTGAAAGACGGCAGATGGAGTTTAATGCTGATAAGTGTGAGGTGCTACATTTTGGTAGGACTAATCAAAATAGGACATACATGGTAAATGGTAGGGCATTGAGGAATGCAGTAGAACAGAGTGATTTAGGAATAATGGTGCATAGTTCCCTGAAGGTGGAATTTCATGTGGATAGGGTAGGGAAGAAAGCTTTTGATATGCCGGCCTTTATAAATCAAAGCATTGAGTATAGGAGTTGGGATGTAATGTTAAAATTGTACAAGGCATTGGTGAGGCCAAATTTGGAGTATTGTGTACAGTTCTGGTCACTGAATTATAGGAAATATGTCAACAAAATAGAGAGAGTACAGAGGAGATTTACTAGAATGTTACCTGGGTTTCAGCAGCTAAGTTACAGAGGAAGGTTGAACAAGTTAGGTCTTTATTCTTTGGAGTGTAGAAGGTTGAGGGGGGGATTTGATATAGCTATTTAAAATTATGAGCGGGACAGATAGAGTTGATGTGGATAGGCTTTTTCCATTGAGAGTAGGGGAGATTCAAACAAGAGGACATGAGTTGAGAGTTAGGGGGCAAAAGTTTAGGGGTAACACGAGGGGGAACTTCTTTACTCAGAGAGTGGTAACTGTTTGGAACAAGCTTCCAGTAGAAGCGGTAGAAGCAGGTTCGATATTGTCATTTAAAAAAGATTTGGATAGGTATATGGACAGGAAAGGAATGGAGGGTTATGGGCTGAGTGCAGGTCAGTGGGACTAGGTGAGAGTAAGCATTCGGCATGGATTAGAATGGCCAACATGGTCTGTTTCCGTGCTGTAATTGTTATATTGTTATATGGTTATAAACTAGTTTTCTTCAATCACAGGCTATGGTAATCTATGTGATATGATTATTGCTTCTTCAAAACATAGAAACATAGAAAACCTACAGCACAATACAGGCCCTTTGGTCTACAATGCTGTGTCAAACATGTACTTACTTTAGAAATTACCTAGGGTTACCCATAGCCCTCTATTTTTCTAGGCTCCATGTACCTATCCAGGAGTCTCTTAAAAGACCCTATTGTGTTGTATTCTTCTGTGAAGTATTCCTCTCTATGTTTCTTATTTATTTTTAACTTCTTCACTCTTTAAACATTTAACTTAGTTTTAAAACCTTGCAACCAACTGTGATCAATTTACCTGATTGAATTTTACTCATTAGTGTTTGAAATTTTTTCTTAGGTGGCTTTGGAAACCTTTTCAGTGAGCCAAGACAAATATCCTTTACTTCTAATAATTTGAAATCAATGTCCAGTAGCAATTCCTGGACTTCTGTAGTAGCCTGTCTTTGACCTCTGGTTGCACCTTTTTCACCTTCAGGATAACCCCATGCCATTATTAACAGGGGAGAAAAAATTAGTGGACATTCTGGCAGTTGGCAATCTGTCACCACATTATATGCTGAGTCTGAAGAAAGGGGGTCAGCCTGGGAATTGGACTTTAGTCTGAAAAAGTTAATCTAGCAACTGTTGCATAAGAACCCCTGACCTCAATGAATTATGGGACAGAAGTCTCTAAAATGTTACCACAGCGATGTACAATAAGTAATCATGGCTATGACAAATGTTAGAAATGGATTGGAATTTGGAAGAGGAATTCCCAACTCCTGAATCTACATGGACTTTTATTAAAATTGAGCAAATGTGGTTGGTCAACTCTGAAATAAAGGTAAGGAAATTACGCCTGGCACACTCACCATTCCTCAGGAAACTCCTTTCAAAGGGTCCTGAATGAGTGTAAACAAATACGAGGTCAATAAGTTATCACAATTTTGGAACAGTCTTGGAACAGATTTTCTGGAATGTAAGGTCCTAAGGACAATGAGTTTCCAAGCTGGGTCTCATCGTGCTTGATTTACCCCATAAAGACTGTGCAGAAGGACCTATTTTCTCTTCCTTTGCAATAATTCACATCGTCAGAGAAATCACTCTGGGCAGACATGCGTATAAATACGTACAAGTCCCTTGCCAGAGTATACATACATCGCTTTGTAAAGCACAAATACTAAATGATTATGACAAAGATTGAACCCGTAATTCTGTTTGTTCTGCTCTTTTCACTTGAGCAATTAATTATGTTTCACGTGTTTGGCAATCTGAGTGTATTTCAAACAGCAGCAATTTGTAAAGGATTAAAAGTAAAAATAAACATTATTAATCAAAATTGTCATCTCTGCTGTGTTGTGGCTAAAAACATCCCCAGAAACTTACAGATTTGTAGCTGAATCATACAAATCTTCATTCTTAATTGGAATTCAAGTGATTATAAACACAAAGGTGGCTTGAACAGCTCAGTTAATTAATCAACGTATCACTAACTAGGTCAATAATATATTTTAACCTTTCACCTATTTGAACCCATAATCACTCTGCACAATAATATTTGCTGCAGTTATTTTCTTCCTTCACCATCTCACTTCCCCAACCTCTTCACTTCCACCCCCTCTGGCTTTGGGAGAAGGCAGACGACTGAAGGTCTAGCATCTTTCCTTACCAACAACATTTAATATTGCAGCCAAGTTTCAGCGACTCAGCAAAGCTTATCTACTATGAGTTCTCTGCAAACTTTAGTCTCTGACCACCAGCAGGTATGCCGACAGCTTTGATTAGTCAGCATGGCCGCAATTGCCTACAGCCCTTAGTGTGTACACCTCTTTGCTAACCCATATAACTCGGACGTGGTTCCAAAAACAACTTCATTGGTCAAAGCAATTAGGTTTAAGGGCTACATTTCCCTCCTCATATACTGTTAGACAGTAGGTATAAATAGGTTATTTGTGGGATTGTAGTATATTACCAGTGGGGTGCCATATGGATTATTCCTGTGCCCTCAACAATTTACAATTCATGTTAATGGGCAAGATGAAAAGACATAGGGCTGGATGTAATGATGTCTGGTCAATGGTTCCATGGAGATCCACCATATAGCTCCACTGCATTGGTCTGCACATCAAGAATGCATCGAAGGTCAAATACAAGTGCATCTCCTGCTGAGATGCCCTCATCTCATTAGGAACTCATGTTGTGAACTCATCTCAGCTCAACATTGATTTCCTTCTGAGACGGGGGGCCCAGTTGAACTTCACATCTGGTCACTCAGCTGTTCACCAGCCATAGCATGTGCAAGTAGCTCACCACCAACCGAACAGCACGTTGATACAGTAAATGGAGGGGGGGGGGGGGGGTTGTCTTTATCGTACTCAATTTCAATGCTTTCATTAATTTCTGTCACTAAAATGTGCTTAAAGGTAAGTTTATTACATGCAACTTTTCAATAATTTTTATTCTCATAATTGAAATGTATTTTAACTGCTCTTTATCATCATTAAAAAAAATAACGATGTCTCAGACAGTTGGAGCTGTAAAAAGGCCACCTATCTGGTCACTAAGTGTCACTTTACGTACATACAATCAGTCCATGAATATAAGCTAATCTTATCCATATACAGCCACATTTAAACAGTTACTTGTACATTGTGTTTTTTTGAATTGCTTTTATATTTATATTTATTGTGTTTTTTATTGTTTCTATATGTTTATTATGTTTTGTTATGCTGCATCAGATCTGGAATAACAATCATTTCATTCTCCCTTATACTCGTGTTCTGAAGAATGACAATAATCAATCTTGAATCTTGATATATGACTTACAGACTCACTTCCAAGGACCATTTACAACTTGTCTTCTCAGTATTACTTTTTGTTTGCTCAATTTGTCTTCTTTTGCACATTGGTTGTATGTCTTTAGGTATAGTTTTTTGTATAATTATATTGTATTATTTTCCCCTGTAAATGCCTGCAAGAAAATTAATCTCAAGGTATATACAAGTACATATATGGTAATGAACTTTGAACTTTGGTCCAGAAAGGGGTTCTTACAATCCACTGCAGGACGCTGCTTGCAGCCTGCTCCACTTCACTACCTGTGGGGGGGTCAGGATACAAATCTAGACGGGAGATGGAACTTAGAAGTGGATAGACAGAGACTTCAAATGGATATAGACTAGCTAAGTGAATGGGCAAGAAGGTGGTGAATAGAATGGAAAATTGTGCTGTGGTTCTCTTTGATCAGATGGATTGACAACATTTTTTTAAATGATAAGAAACTAGCTAATGTTGATGTATAGATAGATCTTGGAATACTGATTCATGAAATACAGTATGTTACGTTCGTATATGTAGAGCAAGCAAATCAAAAGGCAAATGCTATATCTGTCCTTACAGGCGTACAGGAGTAAGGCTAAGCCTCTGGTCTTTAGCATTTCACATCTGGAGTATTGTGTGCAGCTTTGAACTCTCTTTTTGTAGGAAAGATATTCCTTTCTTGGAGGAAGTGCAATATAACATCAGCAGAATGATTCTACGGATGCTGGGATTGAGGAAGTTCAAGGAAGACTAAATTCACAGCAATTCAAATCAATGAGAAGTGATCGCATTCAAATATATAAAATTCTGAAAGGATTTGACAGAAGCCATGGACATTTCCTCTGCTTGGGAAGTCTAGACCTTGCAGGAATTAATTTTATGTTCAGAGAAAAGAAATATCTTTATTGGGAATGTTGTAAATCATTGAAATACTCCACTCCACAGAATGTGGATATTCAAGTTGTGGTGAATAAATTATTGGACTGAAAGGAAACCAAGGTCTGAACATGAACTTGGAACAGAATCATTCAAGTTCTGAAAGAGTAGCAGAATAGGCTCATGTGGACAGCTGTCCCACTTCAGCTTACAACTCTTATATTCTGACATTCCTCCAATTCTGTCCACCTATTATATTTGTGCTCTCAGTGTAGTATAGTAAAATTAATTAGTGTTAAAACATCTTACTCCAGAGAAAAAGTCAATGAGTAAAATTCAAACATATGTACTTTATTTTGCATAAATGTTTATTTTACAAAATTTAATGGCAAAAGATAATTCTATTTTTATTTGCTTCTTTAATAAGGAATTTGAGATAGCACTGTGCAGTTATCTTTGTACGCTGACAAGGCAACACAGATGGGTGATTTATGAACCCTCCAGAACATGACATGACAATCAATCTACTATTTCTTTTAACACACCAAACTTAAGATGCTAGGAAGTTCAAGTTCAAGTTCAGGTTTAATTGTAATTCAACCATACCCGTTAATGCTGCAACCAAAACAATGTTACACCAGGGCCAAGGTTCAAAACACAGTACCAACAGTCACACATGTTGCAAAGCACATATAAGAGAGAAAACGCATATAAGATACAGTCATACGAGATAAGCTACAAGCACAGTTCTTAATGTCCAGAAGGATCTTGTGATCATCAGAAAATACATTTAAGAAAGACAACAAGATATTTGGTTGACCCGATAGAAGCTGTTGCATCCACTTGTGCCACCACCTTACCAGAAGGCAAGAGCTGTTCTGACAAGAGGTTGTCATCCAGGAGTAATAACTCAGTTTTTCTTTCCATAGACACTGCCTGACCTGCTAAGTATTTCTGTGGTTTTTTTTTAAATTTTTAGCATCAATAGTATTTTGGTTTTGGAGAGCTACATTCAGTTAGAAACAGAGGAAGATAATTCTTACAAATCCAATAGTCAGCATTTGCTTTTGTTTTGAAAAATCATGCTCTGGAAGGAAGAAGGAATATGTTTTATCAGACAAGACATCTTACCGCTCCCCTTCCAACACTTTAAACATAAAAATCCTTTATTGTGACTATCTTTTTTCATCCATCTGAACAATAGTAAAGAAAGTTGCACTGAAACTAGAATCTAGGCTCCGAAGACTGACATACGACTCTATATCACCCATCAATGAAATGACTTACTGTATTAATGTCCCTGATATTTTGATTCATCCTTATGTAAAATGTTATTGCCTCAATATTTTTATATTTTCAAAGTTTGGGGAGTTTGGCTCATTGCCTGGAGCTAAGGTTGTCAACTTCAAAGTGGATTTGAACTCTAGAGACAGAATCAAGTGCAGACAGTGTATGGCCCTACAGGATGGCAATTGCTTTGATAATAAGCAATAAGGAGTAAGTCTGGAAAAAATCAAATATTATAAATGATGCAATATGCCAAAAATACAACTCGAGATTTCATATAAGCTCTGAACTATTTATTTCTTATGAATAAATTGCAAACATGCACAAATAAAAAGTGGAACTGCAATTCTTGTTTCAGATCTGTTATGCGCTTGCTTTTAAAGTATCTCAGGGAAAGCCTTCCAAAAGTGAGCTTTTGAAAAGAACTCCATGATGCATTAAAGGCATTGAAGTAACGCATGCTCTACTGTAAGTACATTCCCATTTAAAGTGCTATTTTTTCCCTTATGCCTCTAAGATATTTTGCGTCATGAGAACGTAAAAAGCTGCAGAAAGAAAATACTGTTTCTCACCCGTGAATAATATTAGGGAAGTGGGAGACTAGTCTGGAAACTTGAATGTTGCGGATATACAAAGGATCTCCTGTGTAGGATGGACATCATGAATGAACAATGGCGTAGAATAATACATGCTAGAGATAACAACTGGATGGCCATGGCCACATGATGCGGAAGGAACTTAAAGGAACAACTCAACAAGTAACATTTTATCATATACAGTGCATATAAAAAGTATTCATCCCCCCCTTTGGAAGTCTTCATGTTTTATAACTTTGAATCACAGTGGATTTATTTTGGCTTTTTTGACACACTGATCAATAGAAAAAAGAACTCTTTTGTGTCAAAGTGAAAACAGGGATCTACAAAGTGATCTAAATTAATTACAAATATAAAACACAATATAATTGATTGCCTAAGTATTCACTCCCTTTAAGATGACACATCAAATCATCACTCTTGCAGCCAATTGGTTTTAGAAGTCACTTAATTAGTTAAATGGAGATCGCATGTGTGGAGTCAAGGTGTTTCAATTGATTGTGGTAAAAATAAGCCTGTATCTGGAAGGTCCAACTGCTGGTGAGTCAGTATCCTGGCAAAAACTACTCCATGAAGACAAAAGAACACTCCAAACAACTCTATGTAAAGGTTATTGAAAAGCACAAGTCAGGAGATTGATAAAAGGAAATTTCCAAGTGACTGAATATCCCTTGGAGTACAGTCAAGTCAATATCAAGAAATACAAAGAATATGGCACAGCTGAAAATCTGCCTAGGACAGGCCGTCCTCAAAAACTGAATGACTGTGCAAGAAGAGGACTAGTGATGGAGGCCACTGAGAGAACTATGCCAGCTCTGGAGGAGCTACAAGCTTCAGTGGCTGAGATGGGAGAGACTGCGCATACAACAACTGTTGCCCAGGTGCTTCACCAGTCGCAGCTTTAAGGGCGAGTGGCAAAGACAAAGCCTCTGTTGAAAAAAGACCTTGCATGTAATCTCAGCTCGAGTTTGCTAGAAGGTATGTGGGAGACTTTGAAGTCAGCTGGAAAAAGGTCCTAAGGTCCGATGAAACCAAAATTGAGTTTTTTGGCCATCAGATTAAACACTAAATGGATTCATCAAAAGCACACCATCCCTACCATGAAGCATAGAAACCATACATCATTAATTTCAATTCAATTCAAGTTTAAATGTCATTCAACCAATAATGACTACTCATGAATACAGCCAAACGAAACAACACTATTCTGGAGCCAAGGTGCAAATCACAGTGCCAACAGTCACACAGCTTAAAGCATGCATACAAAATATAAGATACAGCCACTCAATAAAAGAGTACAGACTCAAGTCATCAGTGCCACAGAAATTTGCAGTTGACCACAAAAGAGCTTGTCTTCTGCCAAGCGAAAACTGGGGGACGGGTTGGTGTGTGCAGCACCGACTCCAGCCTGGACTCTGCTCCACCCCGCCCTCAGTGGAGCGCACCGGCTCTGACACTTCTCTCCTGCCGGCTGTAAACAGGCGACACCGCGGCTTCAGGCCTAGTCGTTGCACGTACAGAATTTTCAAGAAGACCATAGATCATAAGATACAGGAGCAGAATTAGACCATTCGACCGATCGAGTCTGCTCCACAATTTCTTCATGGCTGATCAATTTTTGCTCTTAGCCCCAGTCTCTGGCCTTCTATCCCTATTCCTTTATTCCCTCACTAATCAAGAATCTATCAACCTTAAATATGCCCGATGACTTGGCCTCCACAGATACCTGTGGCAACAAATTTCACAGATTCTCCACTCTCTGACAGAAGAAATTCCTCCTCATCTTCATTACATGAATAAATTGCTTGAGGCAGACTTTGAAATTATCATTGGAAATGGGGAAATGGTTCCATTTTAAGGTCAACACTAATTGAAGAAACTTGATTTGCATTAATGGTATGACAAGGTAAGGAGTATTTCTCCAGCTACACTGTAATGGACATAGAGATGATCGCAGTGTCAGTGACAGTGAATAAACTGATGTTACATATGAAATACTCAAATGTATTAAGCCATGTAAGAAAGGATGGAATCTCTGATTTCTTCAATGACACTTCAGGGTGGCCAATCTGTTATTAACTGGCAAACTTTATAGATTTTAAATTATTGCTCTCTTTGAGATAATCTTTATTCTGTGCCAAGGTCTATACTGAAGGTTAATGTGAAAGTCATACCATGAATGTCATCCATAGGTTACTAAAAGTCAATGCCCAACTGAATAAGAAAAACACTTTTCCGCCATTGCACTCAATACATACACAAAATCTGAGCACATTAATCAGAAGAGATTCTGAAATCAATGCAACAATGGTGAAATTTATTTATGATTTGTTGATTGGGGCCAACCACTCCCACTCCCACTTGTCCTGGTTTGGATCTGTAAAGCTGAATTTGTTGGCATAGCATCCTGGTTCATTCATTGACATGTAACATATCAGGTCATGTGGAAATGCTGGAGAAAGGTCCACTTGTGAATCTGCAGAGGAAACTTTTGGTAGGTGGTGGAGCCCCAGCCTATCAGAGCTGCTAAATTTCTGAAATTGTTCCAAATGTCCCTGACATGAAGAAACATCCAAATATCACTAAAAAGTAAATATGAAAAGGAAATAAATCAATAAAAAAATAGTCACTTAGAAGAAACATGTTGTCTACAAGGACATACTTAAAATGTTGACCTAAGTACAAGGAATTGAACAAAAAGGTAACTTTCCTTATTTTTACCACCACTCTTGCTCTGTACCAAATCTATACTGGTGTATGCACATTAGCATATTCCCCAGCCTAAGCAAAGTGAATCTCAGGAAGTCCATGCCAGTGGAGTCCATCAGTGGAAACACTAATAGATTCTCCAATTAGAATAAGTCAGCAAGTTTGGGACCTCCAGATGCATACACCAATGATTCACACCTGCAGGAATACACTTGGATAACTACTGGCAGTTTATCATAGAACTGTCAACATTGCCCAGCTAGATTTGGCCTGATAAAAATTCCTAGCTTCCAGGGAATGTTAGAGAGCATTATGCACATTTGTTACTCAGGCACACAGTTGGCACAAATTTGTTAAAAAATAAAGCCGTATTTCAAAAACATAATCAACTGTTTTGAAGCAGTTACCAAAGCTATGTATATTTGAGGCATTTTTTTTAACGCAAACTCTGGCAATCAGTAGCAAGGGATCATCAATTTAGAATTGTCTCTTAAAATAAGAGAATGTTAACACAATCTGATGCACTGAAGCTATATGTAAAGCAAATAAGGTAACTGGCAACTTCCACAGGAATATGGAAGCAAACAAACCTTGGGGAGAATTTTATCTCTAATTACCATTGTTAAATACATGTGTTAGTACCAGCATCCAGAAGTATTCACCCTTGCATAGTTGGTTGTATTAACTTTAGCAGATAGGGGTTGTCAGTATACAAAAATGTATAGTGCTGGTTGTTGGTGACTTATTTTCTTCAAAATTTCACCCCACATGAGAATTTAGATCAGATTTCAATGTGTTTGCATGCAATGGCAGAAGGTCCTTCACAGGCCCATGTTGTGGTGTTCCTACTTCAGTATGTCCCACATCACATAATCCTACACATAACAGTGTTCCAATTCACATTGCTTTGTCATGGACAGCTGCTTGCTCTAGGACACCAGTAAGTTTGAGGCATACCAGAGTGAGTCATTTACTGTGTTCATAAATGCAAGAGATTCTGCAGATGCTAGAAGTCCAGAGCAATGCATGCAAAATGCTTGAGGAACTCAGCAGATCAGGCAGTATCAATGGAAATGAATAAATAGTCAACATATTGGGCCAAGACCCTTCATCAGGACTTGGAAAAGAAGGGGAAGGAGCCAGAATTAGAAGGAGAGTAAGGAAGACAAGCTAGAAGGTGATAGGTGAAGCCAGGTGGGTGGGGGAAAGGGGTATGAAGAAAGAAGCTGGGAGGTGATAGGTGGAATAAGTAAAGGGCATGAGAAGAAGAAATCTGATTGGAGAGGAGAGTGGACCATGGGAGAAAGGGAATGATTAGCACCAGCGAGAGGTGATAGGCAGGTAAGGAGAAGAGGTAAGAGGCCAGAGTGAGGAATAAAAGAGAGAAGGGGAAGAGGAAAAAATTATCGGAAGATGGAGAATGTGACATGTTGATGGTTTTCCAGCAGTTATAGAGTTATGCAGCACAGAAATATTTTCTTTGGCCCAACTGGTCCATGCTTACCACACCATCCTTCCTGCTAGACCTAGTTACCTGCATGCGGCTGATAACTCTTCCCACTGTATGCATACCGGTCCAAGCACTTCTTAAATATTGCAATTGTACCTTCCTCTGGCAGCTTATTCTAGGAATTTACTACCCTCTGTGTAAGGAAATAACCTCTCAGTTCTCTCTTAAATCTGGTCCATCTTATCCTGTACCTGTGCCCTCTAGAATTAGACTCACCAATTCTGGGAAAAAGACTATCACTCTCCACCGTATCCATATCCTTCATGATTTCATAAATTTCTACGAGGTCACCACTCATTCATAAAGATCCAGTAGTGGCCAACCTTTCCCTATAACTCTGTGTGTCTAGGGAGCATCATTGTTTATCTTTTCTGCATCCTCTCCACCTTGACAATGTCTTTTTTATAACAGGATGACCAAAGCTGTACACAACACTCCAATGACTTACAGGTATATAACTGCAACTCCCTACTCATAAACCCAACGTCCTGACTGCTGAAGGCCAACATGTTACACCCCTTCTTCACCATACTGTCTACTTGTACAGCTGCTTTCAGTGTACCCCCGGGTCCTTCTATTCCACAACATTCGTCATTACCCTGCCATTCACTGCATAGATCTTACCCTGGTCCCACTGCCAAAATGCATCACCTCACACCAAGTTGAAAACCACTTGTCATTCCCATGTCCCTCTCCCTAATGGATCAAGATCTCTTCGTAATTCATTGTAGCCTACTTCACTGTCAACAAAACCCCTAGTGTCAGCAAACATGCTAATTGTGCCATGTAGATTCATATGCAAATCATTTACTCACATAATGATTAACAGAGGTCCCAACACTGACGCCTGGGGAGCCCCAAGAGTCACAGGCCTCCAGTCAGAGGATCGACCCTCAACTATCACCCTCTGCTTCCTCCCACTGAGCCTGTTCTGAATCTTCCCTGCCAGCTCCCCCTGAACCCCATGTGACCAGATCAGCCTGGTCAAAGGCCTTAGTAAAGTCCATATAGACAACATCCTCCACCCTAACTTTATCTAACCCCTTTGTTAGCTCTTTGAAAAACTCCAAAACATTCAAGTCTAATGCATAAAACCATGCTGAATATTCCTGATCAGACCTTGACTGTCCAAATGATGGTGGATTGTGGCGCTCAGAATTCCTTCCTATAATATCACCACAACTGAAATCACTGGCCTGTGCTGGCATGCAACAACATTTTTGAGCCATGGAACAACATTACCCACCCTCCAATATTCAGTCAATATTTGTTTTTGTGAGTATCCCTGGTAACATCCTGTATAATACTGAGGTGGGCAACTGATCAGGATAAACCTCGACAATTGCCCTACATCTCATCTCAGAACTTCCTGGCAATGAAAATGCTCTAAGGATATGGGCAATAGTCTTGTTTCCACACAGGCAGCAGGATATCTGGCCCATATGCCAATTTTGCCATTGGGCACAAATCATTTACAACCTGAATTAATGCCCCATAAGCGTTTTGCTTAAGCATGTAAATGAATGATAATAGATGACATTCTAATACTGAGTTATATGAATAACATGACCTCTTATGAGAATAGTAACTTAAATGCTCTATATGGCTTAATTATAATTTTTTTAATGAAATAATTATGATAAAAGTGGGCAGTGTGCATAGCTGCCAGAAGGCCCTTGGACTCTCTCACTCTCTCTCATTTTCTCTCTCGACACCAAGTGAGAGTTTGTTGGTCCTTGAGTCGGGGGATCGGAGAAGTGATGCAGGAAATTGTAACATCAAAACAGCAAGTCACTGATCTCCCTTCACACTCTTGTAGGAACGATATCTATCTCCCTCGCTAGTGAGAGAGCCTGTTTGAGATATTGAAGTGTTGGGATGGACAGTAGATTCTGTTGGATTCTAGACTGTGTTCTGTGCTATTGCTTGCATGGTGGGTGGTGGGGAGGGGGTGTCAGTGCTTTTGCTGCGGTAAGTGGGGGGACGGGGGCTTCGGGGTTCTTACATTTTCTGTCATTCATTTTGTGGGTTATTCTGTTTCATGGATGTCTGTGAAGAGTAAGAATTTCAGGTTGTATACTGTATGCATTCTCTGATATTAAACTGAACAATTTGAACTTAATTGAAACCAATCAAGTGGTGAAAGCCCTTGACAGAGTGGATATGAAGAGGATGTTTCCTATGGTGGGAGAGTCTAAGATGAGATGATACAGCCTCAGAATAGAGGAGTTTCCTTTTAGAACACAGTATGGGAGGAATTTCTTTAGCCAGGGAGTGATGAATCTGTGGAATTCATTGCCACAGGTAGCTGTCGAGACCAAGTCTTTATGTATATTTGAGGCAGAGGTTGATAAATTATTGATTGGTCAGGGCATGAAGGGGTACAGGGAGAAGGTGGGAGATTGGGGCTGAGAGGGAAATTGGATCAGCCATGATGAAATGGAGGAGCAGACTCAATGGGCTGAATGGCCTAATTCTGCTCCTATATCTTATGGTCTTATGGTCTTTTGGAACTATTTGATTTGAATTCAGTATATTTTTAAATTAATAAAACATGTAAATCCCTACACATTTAGTTAACTGTGACCATCTGGGATTGTTGGACTTACTGGATAATATGAAATTTTGGCAAGGATTCTAAGATTGAGTTGTTGTTTAAAACACCTTAGGTACCTAAATAGGCTGTAAGGCTGGTCTATTTACTTTGCAGCAGCACAGACTCAAAGACAATTTGCTTGATGTCCACATTGACAAATTATTTCAATTAGAGAGGTTGGAAAGGACCAGAGGTCACATTTATATGTTATGCAAGGGTAGAAATAGATCAGGTATTATTAGATCATTCTTTAAATAGATGACCTTGGGAACAAGTTTCTGGTTCTTGAAGTGAATACAGTACACATTCAAAAGCGAACTGAACCAGTTCCTAGTTAAAGCCAAAACATAAGTTTCCAGACTTTTTCCCCTCTAATTTGTCATTGAATTTGATCTGATTTTTCATCCACGTTGTATCACTTCTGGAGGAGAGTGGTGTTCCTCTGTTGTTGGTCTGAGGCCTGTAATATGTATACGAGGTTTTATGTTTATCAGTGGACTGACTTTTGCATAGAACTTAGTAAGATTCTAAAGGCAAAACCTGTCACTTTCCTCCGTTGCTGTATTCCAAAGAGAATTGATTTTGGAAAACTGATTTTTCTTACTCTTTGCCAGTTTAGACATGATGCAGTTTCAGATATCTGTGTTGGTTTCAACAGAAATAGTGCGACAATCATTTAAAAGGCAAACATCAAGATGAGTTACTTTTTTTGAAAAGGAATTTATTTTCCTAATATGTTTTTAATTAAAGTGTCTTTATGTGTTTGTTACTTACTTCATTTGTAGTGGTTTTAAATGTCCCTGAATAGTAATACCAAGGTATAGTGAAAAATTCATCCTGTATACCGTCTGTTCAGATCAATTCATTACATCAGTGCGGGGAGGTAAAACAATACAGAGTGCAGAATAAGGTGTTATAGTGCTGAGAAAGTCAGCAACTATTAAAATCAATAGCAACTTTTACAGAGGGAAAGGCTGCAAACTTTACTGCTGTGGTTGTAGCAGGGGATGTGTCAGGGGCAAAGCCTCTTGTCATATTCCAGAGGACACTGCTGGACTCTGCAGTGTCGAGGCTGCTCAGCTTCCGGCCGAGGTAAGTGCGGGTCCAGATATCCCAGCACCAATTCTCTTATTTCTTCTAACACCTAAAACTCATTACTTTTGTTTATTCCCCTGCTGTTCCATCCATCAGATCCTGACATGTGTTGTATTTCTGTTTCTCAATTTGCCAGGACTGGTGATATTGACTCTCAGATCGTGCTGTGTGATAGGCTGCTCTGAGATCTCAAGTCCACAATAAAGAGGTTCAGAAGTACAGTAGGCTTTCAAATGTTACTAAGATACCCCTACCTGCTGTTTGTCACATGTTGATACACTTTAATAAATTTCAGAAAAAAAAATCCTACCTTGCTTTTGCATGTTAATCATTTCTAGCTATTGTCCAACAGCTTTAGCTTTGATTATTTTAGCTGAAGTAGTTTGGATGAAAAATGATTAGGATACAATAAAAAAGGAAGTTGTCTATAAATTTGAGCTACTTTTTTAAGCTACACAAAGCATTCACATCTGCTCGCTGTAGAAAAAAGGTCTTAAATGTGTTTCTGTTTCCATAGCAATGATTGATAATAAGCAGTGTTCCTAAAACAGGACCTCATACTGTGTTTGAATCTCCACAGAAGAGAAGACAAACGTGCTATTTTAAAAGAAGTACCTTATGCTTTCCTCAAATGTTGTCATGCTTTTAAGGTCCTTTATGCTTATCTTTTTTCTTTAATTTACAATTCTAAACATACGCTCAGTGGCCACTTTATTAAGTATCTCCTAGCGTGACCACTGAGTGTCTGTTTGTGATCTTCTGCAGCTGTGGCTCATCCACTTCAAGGTTCGACAGGTTGTGTCTGCTGTGAGAGAGTGGTTGCCTGCCTCTTTAAGGGTGTCCTGTCTTTTATCACAGTACAGCTTGTTGCTGCTCCACCTCTTGCAGTTGGAGAGCAGCCAATTGTCCAGACAGAAATTGTGACTCCTTGTTTTCAACCCATGGTATCTCTGCTTGTCCTCCACCTACTGTAACCTATTTTCCTTGACACATGAAGATCAGCTGGTTCCCTCCAATTAACTGCCTAACTCCACACCACCTCGCTCACACCATCAATTGCCCTTAGCTCCTCAGTCAGCAGGTGAGGTAGATCAAGCCAGAAGGAAATGAGCGGTCTACTCAGAATGAAGTATGACCCATGGCGGGACCAGAGGAGTGCAGATAATGCAGAAGATGAAGACTCTTAAGACTCAGTCCGTGGTTGAGTTGGAGACCGAATTCAGGTCCTGCTTTGATAACAAGTGTGTTACCCCAGCAGCATAAATTTGCACAGGCACTAAGATTCGCTTTTGCAGCAGATAGTCAGAACACTAACTGATCTCATCGCCATCCTAGCTTGCAAAATTAATCACTATCACAGAGTATTCTGGAGCACGTGGCAGCAGGCACGGGAAAATCTGCAGTCAATAGCCTACAGAGCCAGTAGTAATAGTCTTGCTATCCTTCTAGATGAACAGGTAGTTACTTCTGAGGCCCGGAGTGCTAGATTTGGAGAAAGAAGCATTCTTTCCTTCCAGGCCATTGATCACATTGCCCGAGCATCCCAGTTTCATTGCCCATTAGTGAGCAGCCACAGTCAAGGTCCGAATCCAGGCATGTGGCTGCACTCTGCTCACACACCGCTGTCGTTTTTAGGATAACAACTCACCTGAGCCCTCCAGCCAGAGGCCAGCAAATACAGCAGCAATGAAACAGCACCGGGCTCATTAAAGATGCAACCACATGAAACACATCAGGTTTTTGGAATCAAGAGAAGTCAAGGCTTTGTAACAGGAATTGGATATACCTCCTCTACCCAATAAAGTGGCCATTAAGTGTATGTTTCCGGCATGCTGCTGCTGTAGCCCATCCACTTCAAGATTCAACATGCTGTGCATTCAACGTTGCTTTTCTCTACACCGCTGTTGTGACATGTAGTTAACTGAGTTGCTGTCATATTCCTGTCAGCTTGGACCAGTCTGGCTGCTCTCTGACCTCTCTCATTTACAAAGTACTTTTGCACACAGAAGTGCCTCTCACTGAACATACTTTTTTTTTTTTGTTTTTCCACACCATTCTCTGTAAACTTTAGAGACTGCTGTGCATGAAAATCACAGGTGAACAGCAGTTTCTCAAATACTCAAACCACCCCATCTGGCACCAACAATCAATCCACAGTCAAAGTCACTTAGATCACATTTATTTTTGATGTTTGGTCTGAACAACAACTGAACCTCTTGACCATGTTTGCATACTTGAATGCACTGAGTTGCTGCCACATGATTGGCTGATTAGATGTTTGTATTAATGAGCAGGTGCACAGGTGTACCTAATAAAGCGGCCACTGAGTATAGACAGTTGGAAAATAACTTGGAGAGCTACAAGAAAATCAGGCTGACTGGATAGATGTACAAAGAGTCAGAAGAGATTTGATGGCCAGAGCAGCCTCCTTCTGTAACAGTTCATTCTTTTTGTGATCCAAAGTAGGTCCATCATTAAAGTCTATTTGCAATGAGAATAGTTTGAATGCAAAATGTTGGAGGAACTCAGCAGGTCAGGTAGCATCTGTGGAGAGAATGAACAGTCAATCTCTTGGGTTGATACCCTTCATCAAGACTGGAAAGGAAGGGGAAACAAGACAGAATGGTTTATTTCAGTACATAGGTAGCAGTTATATTGAGCCTATAAATGCAGGGTAAATAGGAAGTTAATGTCAACAGGGACTGCCAGGAACTGGAGAAAGGGGTCCACATGCCACAATAATCCAAATGTTTTTCCCTGTCTGAGTACTTGTTATAGCTCAGTATGCTTCAGATATTAATGCACCTGTGTCTGCCTTAAATACACCAAAAACAAGGCAGACAATACTTACACAACTTGTAGTGTGGTCTCTCTACCACACTCGAGAAAATTTTCAATTGATAATCCTTTGGCACCGATACCATGTAAGAAAATATTTCTTAAATATAAACACTTCTTAATTTCACTCTGTAATTTGAAAAATGCCAATTGTCTTTTCTCTTTGTCCTCTCTCTCAGAGGAAACAGTCCTTGACTCTTTCGTCAATAAATTTCAGCTTTTAGTATCACCCTGCTAAATGTTGACTACAGCATTTAATACCTTTTCTGTAATGGGAGACATGAAATAGCATGCTGTGTTTTAGCAATATTTTTCTTAAATTCACCAATACTTCTCATACAACTTAACTTTTATTGGGTATTTTATAGATTTATATCTCTGAAAGAGTTAAAAAATGCAGGTTTACTTTTATATAATAGCTGTCACCTTCCTGCCTGCACAGCCCTGCTAATAAAATAGTTCTGAATGGTATTCTTCTTCAGAGTCCAGGATTCTTGTCAGCCAATTTGCACGCAGATAACTTCCTCTAACGGCAATGTAATAATGAGCAGATAATCTATTTCAGTTATCTTCTGCGAGAGGTAGACCCTAACCAGGACATGGGGGATAACTCCTCTTATCTTTGAAAGAATGTCATGCAGTTTTTTGCTTCCACCCATGACAGCAGCTGTGCCTTGATTTAACATCTCATTTGAAGTATAGCAGCTCCAACAAAATTGTGCTTCCTTGGTTCCTCAGTACTGCACTGAACTGTCAATCTAGATTTATATGCTCATTTTACTTTTGCACCATCAGAGCACTGTGTATCTGAAGTCTCTTAAGCCTCTGAATCTAGGTTCCTCTACTAACATTCCTCACTCGAATATATACTGTACCTTCACCCTTTTATTGTTCTCCCTCCAACGTGGTATCACCTCATACTTTTCCAGATCATAGTTTCAAAGCCATATTCTGGCACCTTCCCATTCCTTTTCAGTCCTGAAGGAGGGTCTTGGCCTAAAACATTGGCTGTTTATTCATTTCCACAGATGCTGTCTGACCTGCTGAGTTCCGCCAGCATTTTGTATGTGTGTGTTGCTTTCGATTTCCAGCATCTGTAGAATCTCTTGTGTGTAAATTTTCAAATTTCAGAAGTAAGTTTATTATCAGACTACATATATGTGTCACCACATAGAGCCCTGTGATTTGTTCTCTTGTGGGCATACTCAATAAATCCATAATAGAATAAAAACCATAATAATTAAAGACTCCACCAACTTGGGTGTTCAACCCATGTGCAAAACACAATAAACTGTGCAAAGAAAAAAAAGTAATAATAACAATAAATAAGTAAACAATAAATATGGAGAACATGAGATGAGGAGTCCTTTAAAGTGAGTTCATAGGTTGTGGGAATATTCCATTGATGGGGCAAATGAAGTTGAGTGAAGTTGGTTCAAGAGTTTGATGTTTGAGGGGTAATAACTGTTCCTGGACCAGGTGCTGTGAGTCTTGAAGCTGCTGTTAGTTCATACAGTCACCCCAGTCATATCCTCCTGAAGACTTTAATGTTTCCGATACTTATTAAACCTCCTATTTTTCTATCACCTGTAAATTTGAGGTATTTGTTATTGTTATGCTGTGGATGCCACATTAGCTTAGCAGTTAGCGCAATGCTATTACAGCTTGGGGTGTCGTAGCTCCGAGTTCAACTCAGGTCATCTGCAAGTAGTTTGTACTTTCTATCCGTGACTGTGGGTTTCCTCTAAAGTGCTCTGGTTTCCTCCCACAGTCCAAAGACATGCCTGTTGGTAGGTTAGTTGGTCATTATAAACTGTCCTGTGATGAGGCTGGTGTTAAATGTGTGGGTTGCTGGCTGGTGAGGCTCGTAGGGCAGGAAGGGCCTGTTCTATGCTGGGTCTCTAAATAAAATAAATAAGCCAGCTGTTTGTTTTGCACAGCTCTAAACTATTATCTAATAGCGGCAACATTTATTTACAGTAATTCTGGTTCCTTTCTGTCAATCAACATTATTATGAATGATGCTACATTTTCTCTCATTCAATATGCCTGAATATTTTTGAAGCCTCTATTTAAATGGCATTTAGTAACTATCTTCTAGATATCCAAGTGTATCCACCACATTCCCTTTACAGATCCATTAGGTTATATTTAAGAAATTTAATATTCTGAAAGAGAAAAAGTGATGAAACTATCTCAAACATACAACCTTGCACTGACTGTCCTAGTCTACACGTTTCTATACACTTACCAATTTCAAATGATAGATTTCAAGCCAAAATGGAAATACTATGATGAAAATTCAAAATTAGAAGTAAAATAAAATTCCTCAACAGCACAGGCAGCATATTTGGAGAAAGAAACATATCAATAGCACAGAGTTTACAGACTCAGGTCCAATGAATTCTCCATTCCCAACATCTTATTTCGGAATGAATGCAGAATCACAATCTAGGAATCAAAGGAAGCCAGGAGTTGAATGCCAGCCCACCGGCAATGGTAAGATTGTGACTGATGTATTGAAATACCATAGGTAGTCTCGCACTTCTTTAACAGCCCACAAAACCTCAACACCCAATTTCTCCAGCTACTGAAGTTTATTAATATAATCTGAATGACTGATGTATGGCTACATGAATTATATATATAGTACATTTTCCTGAATTTAGAAAATTACATCAACTTAAAATACAAACACTTTGTAAAACCAAACATTTTATAAAAACAATGCATTTTGTAAAAACAAACTGCAAATATTAAGTATATACTAAAATATCAAATGACTTCTCTTCTTTTCCCTTCTTCCCTGTCACATTTTAAATGAATCATCTATTCTGCTGCATGATTTTGGAACTGATTCCTCAGCAGGCTTTGCCCATGAATCCCAGAGCTGATCAGACATTTGATGAGATATGCCAGTATACTTGTGTCAGCAAGGCCCTGCAAAATCCAGGCCAATGCTTCAGATAAATGACATCTTATCAGGTTCTGATGTGAGGTCACCAAGCTGAAACACTGACTCTTCCTTCTCTCCAAAGATGCCATATTTTCAGTATTTTGTGCTGTTAAAACAAAACATAGAACATTACAGCATAGTACCGACCTTATAGTCCAGGATTTTGTGCCAACCTTTTAACCTGCTCTAAGACTGATTTAAACCTTCCCTCCTACACAACCTGATGAAGGGTCTCAGCCCAAAACATCGACTGTTTACTCTTTTCTATAGATGTTGTCCGGCCTGCTGAGTTCCTCCAGCATTTTGTGTGTGTTGCTTGAATTTCCAGCAGACGCTGTCTTGTTTGTGATTGGATTCCTACACAATTTTTCTATCATCCATGTCCCTACAATATAATTTTTAAATCCCCTAATGTATCCCCCTCTGCTACCACCACTACCCCACACACCCATTGCTCTGTGTGTAAAGAACTTACGAATGGCATCCCTTCTATTCTCTCCTCCAATCACCTTAAAATTATGTCCCCTTTTATTAACCATTTCTGCCCTGGGAAAATATATTTGGCTATCCATTCAATCTTCACCTTTTATCATGGGTAAAACTGTGGATTTTAATGCTTGCCTGAAACTGAGTAACTACTGCATTTTAATTCCGAGTTCCATACCTGTTTCGACATGATGGTCCATGGCCTCCTCTTGTGCCATGATGTGGCTACCTTCAGGGTGGAGGTTATATTCCACCTGGGTAGCCTCCAACATAAAGGCATGAATATTGATTTCTCCATCCAGTAAAAAAAATCCCTCCCCCTCCATTCTTCCACTATTCTTAATTCTGTCCTTTTACCTCTTCTCACCTGCCTATCACTTCCCCCTGGGTTCCCTCCTTCTTCCCTTTCTCCCATGGTCCACTCTCCAATCAGATTCCTTCTTCTCCAGCCCTTGACCTTTCCCACCCTCCTGGCTTCACCTATTACCTTCCAACTAGCTTCCTTTCCCTTCCTCCACCTTCTTATTCTGGCATCTTCTCCCTTCCTTCTAACTCCCGAAGAATGGTCTTGGCCCGAAATGTCGACTGTCTATTCACTTCCATAGATGCTGCCTAACCTGCTGAATTCCTCCAGCATTTTGTGCATTTTGCTGATGATTTCCAGCATCTGCAGACTTCCTCGTGTTTATGAACTCCTGCATTTACATTACTTTCAAGAATGCCAAAGAGTTTTGTCAAAATTTATTTTTAAAATGCTAATACATCTGAACAGCTGCAGCTGGGTGCACCCAAGCACACTTATCATTCACAAGGCAATAAAATAAGCATCTCCAAAGTGCTCTGTGAACATTATATTATTCATATTAGCATAAATATTGACAACAGCGAATGAAAGGAAACAATAATGGAGAACGACAAAGTAATGGGTTTTAGAAAATACTCCAAGACCACATCAGTGCTTCTGTACTTTCGGTCTTATTGTTTTACTCTCTACATCCCTCACCAAATGATTTTGCTTTCCACGTTTCAGTTCTTTTTACTTCATTGTGGCTCTTCTAGGACAGTAAGTACTCGGTTAAATTCCAATGTTGCTAATGTATTACCAGTACGAAAAACAACTACATTGTCAGAAGATAATTAACATTTATATTTAAATGTTAAACATTTTCGGGGCTTGTGAAAGCAACATGTTCTGATTATTTGTATAAGGAGACAAATAAATGAGCATTTTATAAGTCAAACTTTAATTATTAAAAAATGCAAGTAATTTAGTAAGGAATTATAAGGGGTATAGATAAGGGAAATACAAGCAGGATTTTTCCATTGAGGTTGGGTGGGACTGCAGCCAAAGGTCATGGGTTAAGAGTAAAATGTGAGAAGTTTAAGGGGAACATGAGGGGAAACTTTTTCACTCAGAGAGTTGTGAGAGTGTGGAGTGAGCTGCCATCGCAAGTGCTGCATGCGAGCTTGATTTCAACATTTAAGACAATTTTGGATTGGTATATGGATAGTAAGGATATGGAGGGTTATGGTCCCGGTGCAGATGAACGTGAGTAGGCATTTTAAATTACTCAGCACAGACCAAATAGGCCCAAAGGGCCTGTTTCTGTGCTGTACTTTTCTATGACTCTACAAATAGACTAAATTTTGTCATCAGGAATAATTAAGCAATGCCATCCATTTATTCCACTTAAACATTTTATAGATTTTTTGCTCTGGAGGTTCTGTCAGTTACATATAATGTCCTTTCAGGAGCATCAGCACGTGTATTTCAACAGTGTATTTCTCTGATTAGTAAGTTTGCAAATTCATTAATGAGAAACCATGGGCACAACTAGGAAACATCAGTATATATAAAAATAGAATATTTAAGTTGATCAAATTTTGCATGAAAAACAAATTAAGGAGAGGGAAATAAAAACTAGATCAATAGAAAGACATAAGAGATAGGAAGAAAAGATTAAAAGACATTATATTTAAAGATTTTAAACATTTTTTCAAAACAGCATTATTAAAACTTTTAAGGAGTGGATGCCCTAATGTAAAAGTTACTTTTCAGCATAAAATATTTTTTTAGAGTAATTTTGATTTAAAAGACTGATAGCAATAGAACTTGCAGATAAATGAATCAGGCCTTGCTCATGATGAAACCTGCTCCCCAGTTTGCAGTTTAATACAAATCAGCCATTCACTCTCCAGAGTTCCACTATTCACTCCAATGTGACACCAAGATTCCCATTGTTCCTTAACTTTCAATCTAACTCATACAGCGGCACCTCTATTTTCAGCTTCCTAAATTGTCCAATGACATTCCATATAAATGTTAGGACCAGTATACCTTCTTTCAGGGAGAACATTTACAAGCTTCTGGACACAATTCTGAGTTCAACAATTTCAGATATAATGCTCCTGCTGTTTCCCCCTGAGACTCATTTATTTTTGTGTTTCTTTAATTGGCCTGTTTCATAATGACAGAGGAGGAGGCCATTTGGGCGATCATGCTTATGCCAGCACTTAGTGCAAACCCAATCCATCCTATAACTTAACTCTCACCACCAACACACTGAATCTCTTATCCTCCACCAATTCACATTGATCAATTTGCTTCACAACCTGAACAGATGGAAGAAACCTACATGGTTATAGAAACACCGCAAACTCCATACAGACAGCAGCAGAACTGAAGCTGGGTCACTGGCACTGTGAGCTAACTGGCCGAGCAGCAGAACCTTTCTGCTGCCAGTCCTTCTGTCCTGCACTTTCACCTTATTCTCATGTCATCTCAGCAGTCTTTCATTTTACCAGAATTGTTTTTGTTCTTTCCTTTTACTCACGTTCAAAGCATTTTCCAATTATAAAAGAGACCTATAATTGAACACGTTAACTCTACTGTTCTTCACACAGATGCTTCCTGTATTGTTGAGAGATCCTACTTTTATTTTAAATTTCTAGCATCCACAATGTACTATACGTTCAATTGTCCATACGTGGGATTTATCTGGGAGCTCTGGTTTCCTCCCACAGTCCAAGGATGCACAGATTAGTAGGTCAATTGATCATTGTAAATTTTGCTGAGCCCGAAGGCCCTGCTTTGTGCTGGCTGAATGAATGAATGAATGAGTGAATAAATAAATGAATAAATAAATAAATGTTCTAACTAAAAAAATAGATATTTTTCTTTTGAACAGGGAGTGCTACTAATAGGATTGGACAAAACCAGGTAAGAGGAGGTCTGTGCGAAACATAAATTCTACCAAAGACCAACTGGGTTGAATTGCATGACCTATGACTGCACGTTCCATGCAATTCAATACATTATAGGCGGCCCTCCGCATCCGTGGATTCAACCAACCGCGGATCGAAAATATTCAAAAAAATATCCAGGAAGTTCCAAAAAAGCAAAACTTGAATTTGCCGCACGCCGAGCACTATGCTGAATCCACACGAATGAAGTGATGTGTAGGCATACCCTGCTGTAGCCTCCCGCCATTTCACAGATCCTCAGTCTCTCTCCAGCACTCGTTGTTTGAGCATTGTTCACCTCGCGTCTCGTTTATTCGCTACTTGTGTTGTGAGCGAGAGGAAGGAGTTTAAGGCTCGCAAAGGATGGCTGGCTAGCTATGTAAAGTGCTACAGCCTCAAGAACTTAAAGATCACGGGAGAATCGGCATTGGCTGATGCCGAGGCAGCATCAGTGTTCCCGGAAGAGCTATGATGGTTGCATCTGTACTGAACACATACAGACTTTTTTCTTGTCATTATTCCCTACACAATACAGTATAACAACTATTTACATAGCATTTACATTGTATTAGGTATTATAAGTAATCTAAAGATGATTAAAAGTATACGGGAGGATGTGCATAGGCTATAAGTAAATACTATGCCATTTTATATAAGGGACTTGAGCATCCGCGGATCTTGGTATCCACGGGGTGGGGGGGGGGGGGTCCTGGAACCAATTCCCCGCGGATACCGAGCAATGACTGTACTACTCCAGAAAAGATAACTTTCAAGGGATTTATCTTTTGTTTGTTAATTTTTGTAAAAAAAAGTTTTAATTTTTAGTTTTCCTAAATGGACAAAATTGGGTAGTGAATGCAGTGAGGCTGGAATTATTTATTATTGTTTACATGGTGTTGTCTGGGTAATACTTGGCACATAAATGAATGAGATGTGCACAGCTATAATAGTGCTATTTTCTGTACACGTCTGGTGGCAGCAAGCTAATTATACTCTGCTGAGGGCAGTCACATAGCTCTGAGTGATCTCTCCAAATAAAAAAAAACTTTTTTTTTTCTCTTTCAATCCATCTGATCCACAGGGGCTGTCATCACGTTATCTTCCCCTCAAACAATTTGTCATTCCCAGCATGAACACACAAAATACCGTGTATTTTCCCGGAAAGATCAAGCACCATGATTACATGACTTAATAAAGTTTATGCATATCCAGTTAACAGCCACTTACAAGACATTGAATTGTGTTCTGCCATGTATGTCCTCTTATAGGTGAAGACTTTAACTTTAGGTATGAAACCAATTTTCTTTTCCACTGAAGTCAATTCAGGGTCTATTACACTTGACTGATCAGATATCACCCATTTTATAACAATGCTGATTTGAAAGTTCTCAGATAATGTTGTAATACACCGTGTGAGCTGATATATAGAACAGGAAATGAATGCATTTTACATGCTTGTTAAATTGTGCAACTACTGTTTTCACAATGCAAAGGTGAGTCCTATTGATTTCCTTCTCACTGTGATGAAATAAAATATAGGTGCACACATATTTAGTATGTCCATATTTTTTTTACTCTGCTTAACAAATCTGTTAACACATTTAAAACAAATGGGTTACTGCTTCAGTCCAAGTAACAAAATACAATTTTTTGCACAACCAATTTAAACTCTTCCAGCGTGATGGATATAAAGTGGTCAGGTTCAATTTGAAGGTTCTGTTTATACTAAGCAATCAGAAAAGCAGGCTCCAACAGTGATTGAGCGACAGGGTCAACAAAAGCACTCTTAGTTAATATTAATGTAATATGGGAAGAAATAAAAGAAAAAAACATGAATATATTCCTTGTTGAGATGAATGTATAAATGCTAATTTTTCTGCTCTAACTCATCTAATGCAAATAGCATTATTAGTGCCTGAAGGAATCTGTCAAGAGTCTAAGTAAGATGTTGTCATCATGCCCATGAACATATGGTGGAATGGGGTCATTTTAAATTATAATAAGGGTGTATTTGAGAATCCATCTTGTGAAGAAAGGGGGCATCAAAATGAACCTTAAAATTGCTGGCCTCAAGATGGACAAAGAGGCCCATTGTCCCTTGACAATAGTGATCAGTAGTGATTCAGTGTTTCATTTTGTGAAAACGGCACATGACAGAATACATTGATGTTTATGTTATTCATTCTTTGTTTTTTTTTGTTTCATGGATGTCTGTGAAGAGTACGAGTTTCAGGTTGTATACTGTATATATTCTCTGATATTAAATTGAACCATTTGAATCATTTGAACCCATTGAGACACTCATAATGATACTACAGTTTGTCTATGCACTAGCACAGAAACAGCAAGGGTGCTGTTATGCATTTTGGAGGATCTTGAAGCAAGATCACTTTGCACCACTGTGAATGATCTAACTCTTCCCTCCTGTACAACCCTCTATTTTTCTATCATCCATGTGCCAGATATATCTTCCTCTACTACTATCATCTATGGACCTACTGCTCTCCATAAAAAATGTAGTTCCTAATACATTTGAATGTATACAGTGAATAAAGTTGATTCTTGATCCTTAACCCTAAAGATCCTGTCTGAAAAGGGCTTAGAACAGAGGATGTGGAACAGTCCAGCACAGTACAGGCCCTTCGGCCCATAATGTTGTGCCAACTTTTAAATCTACTCCACAATCAATTTAGCTCTTAACTCTTACATAGCCCTGTATGTTTTCTTTTATTCATCTGCCTTTCAAAGAGTCTCTTAAATGTCGTCAATATATCTTCCTCTAGCACTACCCTGGCAATGTGTTCCACACACTTACTACTCTCTGTGTAAAACACTTATCCTCTGACATCCTTCCCCCATTCATTCCTCCAGTCACCTTAAAATTATTCCCCATGGTGTTAGCCATTTCTGCCCTGGGAAAATTGTCTTTGGCTATCCATTCGATCCATGCCTCTTACCATTTTGTACACTTCATATCCTCTTGTAATCATGTAGAGCCAGAAGTAAATCTCACAACCCCTCTTACTTGCTCTACCATTAGAGAAGAGATTTCCACTCCTTGAACTTCTTAACTCTCCAGCACCCCTCTCCTGTTCGTTTGCATAAGTATTCAAAAATCTATTAACCTCACTCTTGAATAAACTCAATACCTACTCATTATCTGAGGTAAAAGTTTCAGCAATTAAAATTTTTCCTAACCTCAATCTAGAACGCTAGGTCTCCAATCATTGTTTTTCTATCCATTGACCTCAGAGTCTTGGCCAACAATGGGTTCAAAAGTGAAATAACAGGAAGTGACCCTGTCATAATGAACTAAAACATATTTCCTATAGTGTCTGTGGGAACTCAGTTTTGGACGAAGGAACTGGAGCCAACATTTTTGTGCATTTCTGGTAACCTTGACAGTCAATAATTGGTGAAGTAAAACGTGTTAGAAACACGGACGTGCCAAGTCATGGAATGATGGAAGACTAGTTTAATTTCTCATTTTTGCCATGTGGCAACCTTCTTAGATTGTTGTAACCACATGAAGCAGCAAGCGTTCAGGCTTCAAAGAGAGCAGGTAAATGGACAGATTAGATTTACCCGGTTCAAACAGATGAAATGGGCTTCTGAGGGAGATTGTCCAGAAATAACTTCAGCTAAAATTAGTTCGAAGCTTAGGAGCTTGTGCTGATAAGAGTTGTTAGTTTATTTGGGACTACGTGTTCTTACTTTTTCTATGAAGATGCTAATTTTTGCTGAGAGGATGCCTGATAGCTCTTCAGAGAGAGGGAGACAAAATAAATCACTGGGTGCTGTATGTGTACACCTCTTCACAACCAGATAAGCATACTAACTGTCTTCATGGTTTCTCTGCATTCTACATTTCTGAACACTTCCTTCAGACAAGCTGAAGTTGCACCAACTATCTCTAATGAAGCCATTCTGCAACAGAAAGTTTCATTCTTTGTTAGTGATATCATGCACTGGTTTAACACAGAATAAAAGAGAGAGCAAATCACTTGTCACATTGTTGGGAAGAAAAATGACATTTTCAAAAAGAAGACAAATGAAAATCTTTGCATACAATTTCATATTAAAGTATCAAGCATTGTTTTGAAGGTAACTGTGGCTTCCATTTAATCCCCAATGCCACAATGTTATTAGTTGAATCTTTTTGGTTTAATTTTTCTGCCCTCTGAGAAATAGAGAGAAATCAAAGCAAATTAACCCTTGATCAGAGAAATTGGTGAACTGGCACTTCGTTCAACTAGGTTAAAGAAACCAATGCCTGAGGCAAAATTTTACGCTGCCCCAGTACTGCAGATGTAAAGGCAACATTACTCAACAGGAGTAGTGGCGCAGTAGAACAGGAAATCGCCAGATTTACATCACGTTAGTTATAAGCATAATCTCCCTATAGATTCAGAAAATGAACTACAGTGTCATTTAAATATAACAATGTATTCAAATGAAACCATGGGGGATACCCATCCACTTAGGATAATACTTTCATTCATCTACAATAACCCTATGGCAAGATCCATGGGCAGTGAAATTATTAAAGATCTAGAGTTTACTTCAGTTACTTTATGATTGGTATTTTTATGTTTTATTTTCAATGAAATATTTTCCCCTTTCAAAAAAACATGACAATTTCTTCAAATTATGCAATAGGGCAGTTTCCTTTTATATTAATGCCTCAGAGACAATGGAAGCCATTTCACTCCATTTATTCATCAAAGGTTTCTGAGGTGACCATCTTGCGCTAGTTAGGGCATTGAGATCAATGATGTGAGTTGGGATGTCATTCAAGGCAATGGTAACCATATAACCATATAACAATTACAGCATGGAAACAGGCGATCTTGGCCCTTCTAGTCTGTGCCAACGCTTACACTCACCTAGTCCCACCGACCTGCACTCAGCCCATAACCCTCCATTCCTTTCCTGTCCATATACCTATGCAATTTTACTTGAAATGACAATACCGATCCTGCCTCTACCACTTCTACTGGAAGCTCATTCCACACAGCTACCACTCTCTGAGTAAAGAAATTCCCCCTCATGTTACCCTTAAACTTTTGTCCCCTAAATCTCAAATCATGTCCTCTTGTTTGAATCTCCCCTACTCTCAATGGAAAAAGCCTATCCACGTCAACTCGATCTATCCCCCTCATTATTTTAAATACCTCTATCAAGTCCCCCCTCAGCCTTCTACGCTCCAAAGAATAAAGACCTAACTTGTTCAGCTTTTTCCTGTAACTTAGGTGCTGAAACCCAGGTAACATTCTAGTAAATCTTCTCTGTACTCTCTCTAGTTTGTTGATATCTTTCCTATAATTCGGTGACCAGAACTGTACACAATACTCCAAATTTGGCCTTACCAATGCCTTGTACAATTTTAACATTACATCCCAACTCCTATACTCAATGCTCTGATTTATAAAGGCCAGCATATCAAAAGCTTTCTTCACCACCCTATCCACATGAGATTTCACCTTCAGAGAACTATGCACCATTATTCCTAGACAATAATAAGAGGATAATAAGAGAATAATAAGGAGAATAACACACACAAAATGTTAGAGGAACTCTACAGTTCAGACAGCATCTATGGAAGGGAATAAACAGTCAACGTTTCTGGCCGAGTTGTCAAATGAAAATTCCCTTCTATATAATGTTGCTTGACCTGCTGAGTTCCTCCAGCATTTGTGTGTTGTTCAAGATTTCCAGCAGAATACCTTGCAGCAAGGAGATAACCCTGGGCCAAAATAAGGATGGCTATACCTATCAATATTGCCACACATGTTATCTGCTATCTTTGCAGAAAACTGTGGGCACGAGTCTATCTCGGCCAGTTTCAAAACGGCATCATTAGCTGTAGGAAGTACAGGAGCTATCCTGCACCAGAGGAATGGCAATTCCTCCATAGTGTTTCCATCACTTTTTTTTTCAGTATCAGTTCAAGTGTTGCCAACACAGTTCAATGTATGAGTGGCAATTTGTTAGTAATTTCAACTCTCCACTGCATGACAAAATCAACAGGACAAAGCTGCAAAAAAAATGCTGCAGATATTCAGCAGGGCAGGTAGCATCTGTGAAGGAAGATTGAGGATTAACAATGGCCTTTCAAGGCATCCTGATCTGCAATGCTAAATAAGGGCCCTTTAAGATGCATTTGTAGCAAACATGCAGCAGATTATGGGAGTCAGTAAGTGAACAAAGCATTTTGCAGTTAGTTGCTGTTTCAGAAATTTATGATGAGAATGTTAGGGATGCTGAGTGCCCTAGATTTTATGTGCAAGCAGAAAATCCAAGCACTTAGATGCAGTGTAGAAGCTGTCCAGACTAATGCACAACAAGTTGTCAAGAAATACTTTACATTTCTTAGTCTACAGATTTTGGATTGTAAATGGAATTATTAAATGACTATGTACTGTACATCTCCATATTGGATACGAACTGCATACAATATTAACTATTCTTCTTTATCAGTAACTCCCTTACCAGGTGAAGGTCCCCAAAATGTCAAACACAACAAAAATCTTTTTGTCCATCTGGATGCTGCAACTCCTTCATTTTGTCATTTTTTAAAAAAATGCTAAAGGCCACAGTCATTTGGCCACAGTTCATCCTCCATATTTATTTAATCTTTTCTTGTTTGTGACAACCTTTTCTTTTATCCAGTAGAACAGACATAAAAGCTGAAGAGATTTAAATGCTTGTAGTTCTTGTTATGACTTAAATAATTCCTCTTCATGTGACTTTAATTTGTTGTAAGAGAAACAAGTTTTTAAAATGCCCCTAATTTCCCTATAGACTGTCCCGGACTGCACAATTGTGCATCTTCTTTGGCAAACTCTCTGGACCTTGGTGGACTGATGTCTGCATGAATAAGTAATTTAGGGTGATTTCACTAACCCCCTTGGGTAACTTTGACTTTCAATGAGGCAGAATGTGAATGGTGGGAGAACCGCCTTCCATTACACACTTCGCCCAATTTTCTTTTAATTAAAGTCAATGGGCCAAATCATTCAGCTGATCCATGCAAGCAAGTCTCAGACTTGTACGGATCTGCTCTAAGACTCTAGTCTGGGGCTTATTGAGTGACAGATGCCAGCACATCTGTCACTGTTCTCCATCTCCTGGTTCGATGTCCGCGTCAATGGCACGAACCAGTCCTGCTGGATTCCCTCTGTATTGAGCTGTGGATCATCTCTTCATTGTCGGCATTGGCCAGAAAAACTATTCACATCAGTGATGATTCCTAAGCCTGGAGTATGGGGAAGGTAGTTTTATTTAAATTAATTTACTCCACTTTGACGGTTTTATTGATTTGAGGACATTTTAAATGTTTTCAATTAGCTTTAAATGTTAATAAAATGTTTTAATATAATTTTTATATTTCGATTATGTACATCAGTCTTAATAAATAATTTTATATTAAAATATTAAATTTTATTTTTAATTAAATAAATGATAATAAATCGTTTTTAAATAATTCCAAATATAAAGACATACAAAATTGTTTCTCCACTGTACTACCGCAGTGCACTAATGTGATGAAATAAATCTAGAAGAATGGCATGCAAACCAAAGGTTTCATTATATCTCATTGAATATGACAAAAATATAACAATTTTCAAATTTAAAAGCCTCCCAGATGTGTCAGGTGGAAGAGTTCTAACCTCACATTTTGTCTCCTCCCAATGGCTGTCTGGAACTTGCCAGGTAATATCAAACATAGCTTGAGGACTATTTTCACTGCGGCCCCGGCAACTCCCATCATGGAGAGTTACAGGGATCAGCTCTTATCTGGACCAGCTGAGTATGGATGACCAGCGGGACATGGGCAACAAGTCAAGTTCAACACAGTCCAGCCCATCTGGAGTTGGTTACAGCTTTTTAATCTATTATCCCAGCTTTTCATTCAAGAAAAATTGAAGCATGGCTCTTCAGACATCTTCTGAAGCAACTGTTCCCCCTCCACCATCAGGTTTCTGAATGGTCCATGAACCCCTTTTCCTCATTATTCCTTTATTTGCACTCAATGCTTATTTTGTAATTTATAGTAAGTTTATGCCTTTGAACTGTAGTGTTTCTATAAAACGACAAAAGTCTATAAGACCATATGACATTGGAGCAGAATTAGGCCATTTGGCCCATTGAGTCTGCTCCACCATTTCATCATGGTTGAACATTTCCCTCCCAACCCCATTCTCCTAGCTTTTTCCCATAACCTTTCATGCCTTGACTTGTCAAGAATCTATCAACCTTTGTCTTAAATACACCCAATGACCTGGCCTCCACAGCTGCCAGTGGCAACAAACTCACCACCCTCAGGCTAAAGAAATTCCCCCTCATCTCAGTTCTAAATGGACATCCGTCTATTCTGAGGTTGTTTCCTCTGGTCCTAGACTCTCCCACTTTATGAAAAATCCTCTCCACATCCACTCTGTACAGGCCTTTCAACATTTGATTGGTTTCAAAGAGATCCCGCCTCATTCTTCTAAATTCAATGAGTACAGGCTCAGAGCTATCAAACACCTTTCATATGATAAGCCTTCCTTTCCCAGAATCATTTTTGTGAGCCTCCTTTGGACCCTCTCCAATGCAAGCATTTCCATTCTTAGGTAAGGAGCCCAAACCTGCTCACAATACACCAATCTCATCTCTTACAAGACAAGTATTCTGATTCTGATTCTGACCATGGCTCAGTTTGATTGTAGTGGTTTTTGAGTTTGGCGATCCGTGATCTTTCACTTTTGGTTTTCCTATTACACCTTCTCAGTATAAGCCCGAATCCCACCCTTACTGAGAGAGGTAATAATAATGTAAAAGGTGTGACATTATATTGCCACACACACAAAATGTTGGGGGAATTCTGCAGGCCAGGAGCATCTATGGAAAAAAAGTACAGCTGATGTTTTGGGTTGTCTTGCCGAAGGGTCTTGGCCCAAAACATCAACTGCACCTTTTTCCATAGATGCTGCCTGACCTGCTGAGTTCCTCCAGCATTTTCTGTGTTTTGCTTGGATTTCCAGCATCTGCAGATTTTCTCTTGTTTGTGTGTATATTACCAACCTTATTTTATTCAAATTGGTTTACTTGGTTCACTGTATTCCATTGGTGCCTTTTTTTAATGGCACCACATCTTCAATGAGTGGCATATTTAATTGCATGTGGCACAGGAGGCAAAGCTTTGCAGCTGGGTGCTCAGTACGGTAAAAACTACTCTCATATGCTTTATAACCTTATGTGAAATAGTGCTCCAAAATATGCCTTTAACCCATCAATCTCACACTTCCTCTGCTACTTTAGCTAGTACGAACAACCAATGTGGATAAACTATATCAATCGGTCTTCATCATCATAACTCCTACTATCAGCATACGACAAGCCACACAGCAAGATATGATAAATATTATTCCACCTGAGAAGTGAGTGCATTTGAAGAGCATATAATTAATACATTCCTGGATTCAGACACGGGTAAAAAATGGCATTTGTGGTTTCTACCACCAAAGACATCTTTACATCCCCCCATCTCGGCATTCTGCATGGATAGGACCCTCTGTGATTCCCTTGTCTATTCGTTCCTCCCCCACCAATCTCCCTTCTGACACTTATCCCTTTAAATGTCCAAACTGCCAATACACCTCCTCTTTCACCTCCATTCAGGTCCTTCCAGGTGAGGCAACACTTCACCTGTTGGAGTCATCTATTGTGTCCAGTCCTCCTGATACGGCCTCCTCTACATTGGTGAGATCTTCGTAAACTGGGGGACCACTTTGTCCAGCACCTCCAATTGCGAGTGCGATTTCCCAGTGGGCAAACGTTTTAATTCCAATCCGATGCCTGTTCCGACATGTCGGTCCATGGCCTCTTCTTGTGCCACAATGAGGCCACCCTCAGGGTGGAGGAGCAACACCTTACATTCTATCTGGGTAGCCAGATGGCATGAACAATGATTTCCACTTCTGGTAAAAAAAAAATTCCTCCACCTCCCTCTTCTTCTATTCCTCATTCTGACCTCTCACTTCTTCTCACCTGCCTCTCACTTCTTCCGGGGTCTTCTCTCCTTCCCCTTCTCCCATGATCCACTCTCCTTTCCAGTCAGATTCCTTCCTCTCCAATCGTTTACCTTTTCCACCCACCTGGCTTCACTTATCACCTTCAAGCTAGCCTCCTTCCCTTCCCCCAACACCCTTCTATTCTGGCCTCTTCCCCTCCCTTTCCAATCATGAAGAAGGGTCTCAGCCTGAAACATTGACTGTTTATTCATTTTCATGGATGCTGCCTGACCTCCTGTGTTCCTCTCAGCATTTTTTGTGTGCTGATTTGTGGCTTCTTCATCTGGTCCTTTTAATAGCTTTTCTCTTGTAAGATTCCAATAGTTTTCAATGTAGGATAAATCCATGGAAATTTTCCATTGCAAGATGCACAATTAAGATTATATTAACGGCAACATTATAACCACTGCCACAATAAAATCTGTACTTAGCATATTTTCAATCAACTTTTTCTGTTGTTGAGGTTTTTTGGTTTCTCCCTTTGCAGTAGCTTGGTCACATGCAGAGTAATGATTTCAAGTGGCAATGAAAGCCTTCCATTAAAAGTACAATTCTGTGGTGTTCACTCCCTGCCCAGCATGAAGAATGAGAGTAATTACTGGCACAGCTTATACACATGGGAGATCACAACTCGCAGAGAGCAGGATAAGAGATGGTGATCTCCCATATCAGCCTGTTGCCAAATGTAAGAAAGCTGGCAGCCCGCTTTATTCTCTGGGCAAGGATTCTGCATTTGCTCTTTATTCTGCAGCAGTAATAGGATGAGGCCAAAAAAAAAATCAGTGTCGTATGTTGTTGCAGAGTAGGTCACTCAATGCCGTTCAAAAATAATTCCGTTCAGCTTATTGTAACTTGCTGTACAAAAACGAGTCTGGGCGAACAAGTGTTTGCTCAAATGGTCAGAAGTTCCCCAGGAGAAGTTTACATGTGCCTTCCGATGCATCACTTCAAGCAGCATAACAAAAAAAGGAAACAACAAAGTCATCTGCTGGTTGGTCCCCTGCTGTGAAATATCACGAGGTGAAAGCACTTCCCATCTACGTGATAGCTGCATGGACTATTTCTCCACTGTATCCAATTTGCTGTCTGCCTTAAAATGAAAATTAATCTACTTAAGCCTTCAGTAATTTAAAAACTTACACTGGCAGTGAAAACAAAAGTGATTCTGATATCTATGGGTAACTTGAATGGAGAAATAATCCCAAAAGATATTCAGGTTGGAAACATTGGAAATTTTTCATTGATTGTGTTGTGTTTCTTTGTTCCACTGTGAATGCCTGCAAGAAAATGAATCTCAGGGTAGTATATGGTGACATATACATAATATAATAATGGATTTACTTTGAACTTTGAACTTCTTTCAACAGGCTTCAGTATAAACTACATTTGTAAAACTAATCAAAATTTGTGGTGAGGCCGGTGAGCTGTATATTCTAACCCTAGTTACCATGATCAATTGTAGCAATGGATTTGACAAACAATGTGAAGAAGCTCCTGTCTTTAGGCATTCTTGATAGCCTATAACCAGTTGGCTGCAGATGGTGGTAAGCTTTGCTTTGAAAGCTATGTGCTCAGAATAAAATCCATGAAAAGGAAGAATATAAATAATAAAATGTTTTATTGTCTGTAATACATGCTGAGTAGGTGCATATTTAAAGAGCATCATCAAGACTACAGTTAATCATTGCATCCAATAATATATTCTTGTTACTTTTGTTTAACTTAGGATGAAGGCCATTGCACGTAGTAAATGGTCACTCCCCTATGTGTCTTTGGTGTTATAATGTTATCTTTTCCTTCTCTTTTTAATTACACGTCTCTTATTTTTTTCTCTTCTGTAGTGCTTTCATTGCCATTTTTTATTGTTCATTTCTCCTCTTTTTCTCCAAATCTGTTTCTGTTTCAATTTTATCTTTTTCGTTCATGTGGGACCTTGTGAGTAATATGAAATGGCATTGTCACCATTCTATTGTTCCCATTTCATCCCCCTCCCCACTTAGAAACACAGGAGATTCTGCAGATGCTGGAAATCTTGAGCAACTCACACAAAATGCTGGAAGGATTCAGCAGGGAAATTTTTAAAAAAAATCAATGTTTCAGGCTGAATTCCTTCATAAAGACTGGAAAGGAAAGGGGCTGCCTCCCCCAACCTTGTTATTCTGGCTTCTGCTCCTTTCCTTTCCAGTCTGGATGAAGGGCCTCGGTCCAAAAGGTCGATTGTTTATTTTCCTCCGTAGATGCCGACTGACTTTCAGAATTCCTCAGATATTTTGTGTGTGTTGCCCTTGCATACTTGCTTCCTTTCTCCATTACTGTCCCTCTACATCAGGGGTTCCCAGCCTGGGGTCCATGGACCTCTTAATGGTATTGGTCCAAAAAATGTTGGAAACCTTTGGTTTACATTCACACCAATGACACAATCTCTTGTCATCATTTCACTTGTATCATGATCCAATTCTCCTCTTTTAAAGTACATCCTCAATCGTTACTTCTTTGCTTCCCTCATTGTTTTCCAATTGAGGGTTAATGTATGAAGTATATTTGATAGCACTGAGCCTATACCTGTTGGAGTTCTGAAAACTGAGGCAGGGATCTCATTGAAATGTATTGAAAGAGTGGATGTGGAGAGGATGTTTCCTATAGTGGGGAATCTAGGACCGGAGGGTACAGCCTCAGAATAGTAGGTTGTCCCTTTAGAACAGAGATGAGGAGGAATTTATTTAGCCAGAGGGTGCAGAATATGTGGATTTCATTTCCATACATAGCTGTGGAGACTAAGTAATTGGGTATATTTAAAGTGGATGTTGATAAGTAAGGGAGAAGGCAGGAAATGAGGTTAAGAAGGATAATAAATCGGTCATGATTGAATAACAGAGCAGATTCAATGGGCTGACTGGCCTAATTCTACTCTGATCTCCTATGGTTTTATGGTCAGTTATCCTCCTGCACTCTCACTCAGTTGTTTCTCCTTTCGACCTTAGTCTCTACACACTTGTACATGCAGACACACCACTACACACACACACACACGTAAACAAACTTTACACATTTTTATCTTGGTAGACTTTTACTCTTTCAAATTTACTTAGAGAAAAAGCTGTTAAGCAAAATGCATTGAAAAATTGTCCCCTATATAAGTATAGTCCATTTTCCATTTGGCTCATTAGATCTGATGCACTCCAAAAAATTAGGCACAACGACGCTGCTCAGACTGTTGAATTACAATTCAGCCACATTAACAGTGCTGCCAAAAATACTGTATAAGGAAAGGTTTACAAACTAATTATTTTGTAATAGCAGATTAGGAGGCATTGGATGAAAGAGCAGCAGAGCTCAGGAAATGCTGCAATGTTGTAATATATGTGCTGCACTGGAAGGAGAAGGAGAATGAACAGGTGTGAAACACACAAAGTGAGTTTTTTTTGTATTTGTACAGTTTATCTTCTTTTGCACATCGGTTGTGCATAGTTTTCCATTGATTCTATTGTATTTCTTTCTTCTACTGTGAAAGCCTGCAAGAAAATGAATCTCGGTAGTATATGGTGACATAAATGTAGTTTGATAATAAATGTTCTTTGAATTCTGTAGTGAAGGGAGTCATAAACCCATAACTTTGCCCACAATGTTGTCACTGACACCCAACTATTAATCCCACATTAATTTCATTATTCATCTCACATTTTCATTCATACCCCCCTCTTGATTTTACCCCTCAGCTGCATACTTGGGGTAATTTACAGTCACTAATTAGTAGAGCGATCTGCGAGGTTTTGGGATATGAGAGGAAGATGGAGCTCCTGGAGGAAGCCCTCATGATCTCGAGGAGAATGGGCAAACTGCAATCTTGAACAGAATTGAACCCATGTCTCTGGCATGGGAGAAGGAAGGGGGAGGTGAAATGGAGGAATGGGATAGGTGTGGGGAGAGGGAGCTGCTCAAAGCCCAGAGCTGAAGGTACGGACATCTCCAGTGGGTCATGAGATCAGAGTAAAGTTCGTCTTATTCAGAAAGGAAGCACAGCATTCTTGCTTATGGCTGCAAAGACAGATAGCACAACATTTTACAGTACCAGTGACCTGGCGTCAATTCCCGCCACTACCTATAAGGAGTTTGTAAGTTCTTGCTGTGTCTGTGTGGGTTACCTCCAGGTGCTTCAATTTCCTCTCACAGTCAAAGATGCTCCAGTTAGTATGTTAATGGGCTATCGTAAATAGTCCCGTGATTAGGCTAGGCAGTTGCAGAGCTGTACAACTCAGTGTGGCTGAGCAGTGCTGGAAGGGCCTATTTTGTGCTGTATCGCAACAAAACAAAATAATGCAGGAAACAAAGTAAATGCAGTCAAGTAAAGTCGCTTTTATTGTCATTTCAACCATAACTGCTGGTACAGTGCACAGTAAAAAAGAAACAATGTTCCTCCAGGACCACGGTCAGTGGGTAAGCATTAGATTCAGCCTAGCTTTTAGGGTGGAAATGACTAATACAAAGGGGCACAACTTTATAATGATTGGTGGAAAGCATCTGGGGGAATGTCTGAGGTAGGTTTTTCACAAATACAGTGGAATGAGCTGCCAGGGGTAATGGTAGAAGGTTAGTTAAGAAACTCCTAGGCAGGCACATGGATGATTGAAAAATGGAGGGCTATTTAAGAAAAAAAGGTTAGATAGGTTAGAGGTTCAACACAACATCATGGGCTGAAGGGCCCGTACTGTGCTGTAATGTTCAATGTTCCATATTGCCTACATTTAGTAACCCACTAGAAATCTGTCTCAAGATTCATATGTAAAAAAAAAATTGAATTAAAAACTGCAGATTTTGGAAATCAGAAACAAAAGAAAGAGACAGAAAATGAAGGAAAGAGTTACTAAGTCAAGCTGGAGAGAGAAATAGCTAATGGTTCAAGACAGAGTTAGGAAAAAAGGAACAACAGCAAATAAGTGGGGAAGAATGGGTAGAAGAAGGGGAATGCCTCTGATAGGGTGAGATGTAATGAATTAAAGTTCAAAGTTCAAAGTAATTTACTATCAAGGTTCATACATGCTACCATAAACAACCCTAAGATTTCTTTTCTTGCGGGCATACTCAATAAATCTATAGAATATTAAGCATAACAGTATAAATGAAAGACTGTCCAAAGTGCGGAAGACAAGAAACTGTGCAAATACAGAAAGGATAAATAATAATAATAAAGAAATAAGCAATAGATATTGAGAACATGAGATGAAGAGTCCTTGAAAGTGAGTACATTGGTTGTGGGAATATTTCAATAATAGGGCGTGAAGTTAGATAGATAGATAGATAGATACTTTATTCATCCCCATGGGGAAATTCAACTTTTTTCCAATGTCCCATACACTTGTTGTAGCAAAACTAATTACATACAATACTTAACTCAGTAAAAAATATGATATGCATCTAAATCACTATCTCAAAAAGCATTAATAATAGCTTTTAAAAAGTTCTTAAGTCCTGGCGGTTGAGTTGTAAAGCCTAATGGCATTGGGGAGTATTGACCTCTTCATCTGTCTATCCCCTTTGATTCAAGAGACTGATAGTTGAGGGGTAATAACTGTTCCTTAACCTATAATACTGCAAGTGAGAGTCAAGTTATTCTCCTTTGTCCATGCAACATTTTGTTAATATCAGGGCTTTTCATTATGTATTCATTACCAAACATGCAACCCTGCTATTTGCAACTCATTGGTAAAGAATACTTATAAAGACAAATTTCCAGTGTGCCTGAAGCCCAAAGAACTGCATTTTCGCTTCTGTGGGCCCCAGGTCCTGAAAAAGATATAAAAAACATCTGGCCAGCTTGAATCTATCAATGCATTCTGCTATCAATTGTGTCTCACTTTAACTGCACTCAAAGTGATTAAAATATATGTAACAGGGTTGTTGTAACCATTAAAAAAAATTCCTAAAGAATTTCTGAAATCATGGAACTATAATGTTATCAAACAACCATCTATACTGATCCTGTTTTAATTCCCAAATCCGCATCGGCTCTCTCCCCTGGTTATGCTGTCTAGGGACAATACACAGCAGCTAAAAAACCAACCAATCAACAAACTTTAGGTTTATGAGTGGAAAAGACAGCACCCAGCAAACATGTGACAAACCAATTCTAGTTCCAGTTGAAACATTCACGGTTATAGGGAGAACATGCAAACTAAACACAGATCAAAGAATGTAGTGATGAGCTAGAATTTTCTACCATAGAGGGCTGTGGAGACTAGATGAGTGAGGGTTGTTTTTGAGAAAGCAGAATCAGAGAATTGAGGAGCCTAGAGAACATAGGAGAAGAGATAAAATCTGGAACAGATCAGCCTGAAGAGAGGGGCTAGCTTGAAGGGCCAAGTGGCCTACACCCACTCGTATATTTGTGTGCCCTTATGAAACTTGATCCATGGATGGTTTTGCAGTAAAACTAGTCTCTGTATCAGAATCAGAACCAGAAGCATCTTTATTGTCATTGGTATACGTTATGAAATCTATTGTTTTGAAGCAGCATTATAGTGCAAGGCATAAAAATTACTATGACACAAAATATAAAAATGTGTGAAAAAGACAAATAATGAAGTTGTGTTCATGGGTTTATGGACCATTTAGAAATCTGATGGCAGAGGAGTAAAAGCTGTTCTTAAGACATTGAGTGTGGGTTTAACTGCGTTGCCCTAAGGAAATGTGTAAAATTAGAGTGCTGACTTTCTTTGAGACTTATGAAGTCAAAGGAGCTAAAACTGACAAACTATGAATTCTGAAAAATAATGATTTTATAAAGTGTTTTAAGAAAGCACACATATTGAGTACTTTGAAAATACACCATGAAGTACTTGTACTTTTATGTGTCACCTTCATCAGACTCTGCTGAAATCAACAGCCCAAAGGGAATAAATACTGTATACTTTGGCTATAGTGAATAATTGTTTATAGAACAATTTAATTCCTCGAATTTTTTTTCATCAAATTTAGTATCCCTGTGAAGAGCATTGCATCTTCCTATCTAAAACTATCTTACTATACGGCAGGAAAAGCACAAGACCATTAAAAAAAAATCTCTCTGAGATGATAGCTGTGCCCATTTTTTGCATCTACCATTAATATAACAGCAATTGGGAAAATGTTTTTCATAAAAAAAGACTGAAATTAGTTTTTGAAGGTTCATCTTATTTTACAACTCTGAGCTGCAGTCTCCAAATTCATATCCTGAATCAAACTGCAATTTTCTAAGCGAAGAAAAATAATCAAAGATGCTTCCATTATCAGTGAACTCACAAATATCTTTATGTTGTTAATGTGCTTCCTGAAAAGTCCTATTTTAATGCTACCACTGATTTCATTGCCCTCACTGCATTCACCGTAGTCATTTCTTTAATATGTTTGAACATGCTCTGCTTTTAATTAAAGGCAAGCATCATCTTAATTATAATTGAATATACTGAAAGGGAGGTCACTGTGGAGAGGGTTATTTTATTTTCTTCTCTTACATTGAACTAAGGAAAGATGTTAGTGTTAGAAGCTAAGTTTTGTACAGATTGAATCACAGAGAAAATTTAAATCCATAAATGTAATTTTGCTTCTTTTGCATCATGTATTATTTCAGCTAAAATATCCATGTACCAAATGTTTTTGTGTATTATTGTAGTCAAATTTATGTTCCATTTATGAAGAGGGAAATACTGTACTTTTTGAGACTTAAATTCAACAAATTTCACTTAACTGGTGTACGCTTCCCTTCAATGGAATTCAAATGGTTATTCCAATAGCCTCCACCAACAAACAAACTAAATTGGCCAACTCACCTAGCAAAGTGCAAATCTTAAAGTAAATTTATTATTAAAGTACATACATGCCACCATGTACAATGTTGAGATTCATTTTCTTTCGAGCATACTCAATAAATCCATAATAGAATAATAACCATAATAGAATCAATAAAAGACCGCACCACCTTGGGCACTCAAACAGTGTGCAAAAGACACAAACTGCTATGCAAATACAGAAGTAAAGAAATAATAATAATAAATAAATAAATAATCAATAAGTATCAAGAGCATGAGATGAAGAGTCTTTGAAAGTGAGTCCACTCATTGTGGAAACATTTCAAAAATGGGGCAAGAGAAATTAAGTGAAGTTATCCCCTTTGGTTCAAGAACCTGATGGTTGAGGGGTAGTAACTGTTCCTGAACCTGGTGGTGTAAGTCCTGAGGCTCCTGCATCTTCTTTCTGATGACAGCAGCAAGAGGAGAATATGATCTGACTAGCGAGGCTCCCTGATGATAGTTTACCTAAAACCTGTGTTCAGTCTGAACTAATGTTTCAATATGATTGCAATATTTTAAGGAACATATCAACTTACATTGCCACCAATAATCTTAAATTAGTGCAGGGTAAGAAAAAAAAATGGAGAGGGACTATAGTAAAGGGTTAAACACAGCTTGACATCGCTAAGAAATACCTCACCTGCTTATCACCTCACTCTAGTGTCCTCTTCCTTTCCTTTCTCCCATAATCCACTCTCTTCTTCCATCAAATTTCTTTTTTTAACCCTTTACCTTTTCCACCTATCACCTCCCAGCATCTCACTTTATCGACTCCCCCTCTCCACCTACCTTCCTTCCTTGGCGGTCTCACTCATCACCTGTCAGCTTGTATTCTTTCCACTTCCCCACCTTCTTATTCTGTCTTCCCCCTTTATTTCCAGTCCTAATGAAGGGGTCTCGGCCTGAAATGTCAACTGTTTATTCTTCTCCATAGATGCTGCCTGACCTGCTGAGTTCCTCCAGCATTTTGTGTGTTTTCCAGCATCTGCTGGATCTCGTATATTTCAGAAATACAGTGAATGTATTGATTTTTCCAAATGTAAGTTTTGTTTGGAAGGCAGCAGTTGCAATCAAACATTGGTTCCTGTTTTTGGCCTGGATCCTGGGAAAACCAGGATGAATGTCATATCTATGCTGTTGAACTGATTAACTCATGCAACTGAGGCAGAATCAAACCACACATCCATACAGCTCATTACTTAGATTATTTGACCACTAGATAAGTTTGTTTTTTGAATAATAGTGGCATAATATTAAAAAGGCAGACAGGCCTCATGAAACAGTTGTAGAACCCCTTGATCTTCTCTGGTTCAAATGGGAAGATTAGGCCTGAGACACTAATGTATGCCAAGAGTCACATTATCATATAATTTGCATGTGGGCAAGCACTGCTGTGTACTTCAGTATGAATTAATGAATATCAGATGATGGCCTTTTGCACAACACATAGTGATTGCAAAACCCAGAAAACATGGGAATGGTGCCAGTGGTAAAAAAATATATTAGACTCGACGAATATCCAATAGCACAAGAGAGTTGTAAAGTGTATTCTTGCTTGGAGGCGAGCAGCCTACTGAAAATACATTCTTATTGGGAAGATGCTCCTAAATCAACTCTGAGTCCTGAGAGTGGGTATGGTCATTTACCTCAGTATAATGTACTTCAATTCTCTTTATAAAGTTCTCTTTCAGTTAAAGTGATTCAAATATAAACTCTACACCTACAGATGCACTTTCAAGGACTCATGTTCTCAGTGTCATTTATTAATTTTTTATTTGCACATTTTGTCTTTTTTTACAGATTGTTGTTTGTGAGTCTTTGTTTATGTATAGTTTTTAAAAATAAATTCTATTGTATATCTTTGCTTTCCAGTAGATGCCTGCAAGAAAAAATAATCTCAAAGTAGTATATAGTAACACATAAGTATTTTGATAATAAATTTATTTTGACATTGCCTTTGATCATATTTACTTCAAAGTAAATTTATCAAAGTACATATATGTCACCAGATGCTCCCCTGGGATTCATTTTCTTGCAGGCATTCACAGTAGAACAAAGACCTATGATGCCTCTACTTTCTGAGGAGGCTGGACTATGTATATAATTTCTAGCAACCTTCTGCAGATGTGAAGTAGAGAGCATCCTAGCATGCTGTATCACTGCATGAGACAGAAACTGCACTGTAGTAGACAGGAAGGCTCTACAATGGGTAGTCAAAGCTGCCCAATGCATCACCAGCACCAGCCTACCTGGCATCAAGGACATATACACAGCAAGGTGCCAGAAAAAGGCCAGCAATATCAATGAAAGATCCCACCAACCTTGCTGACCATCTGTTTGACCCACTCCCAGTGTAACATCTACATTAGGATGACCAGACACAAAAACAGATAATTTCCCAAAGCAGTAAGGCTGTTCAACACCACCACCCATTAACCCACCCCACAACCACTACATTATCATTTCTTGGCCAGAATCACCTTATATACAGACACTTCTGTACCTTGTGTCACTTTATGTACATACAATCAATGTAAATAAGCTATATTATGTATTTATAATAATTGTGTTTTTTATATTATTATGTTCTGTATCATATTTTTACTGTGTTACATTGGATCGGTAATTATTTAAAGAAAATAACAATGATTTTGCTCTTTTTCACACTTGTATACTGGAAATGAGTTAAACAATTCTGACTAAGTGGTCTTCACAGGTGATATCCAGTTCACCAGGAAACTGGGTATTACCATTGGTGTTCTGAAGGCTGGTAGATCTTGATTTACTGGTAGTAACAACACAACAATTGGCCTACATGTCCCTGTACTTAAACTATTTTCTATTCCATACATTTACCAGTGATTCATGCTGGAGACAATGACTTCTAAAAAACTATCACCAACTATCACCTTAGTGATAGAAATGCATAAAAAAAGTGAACAAAATCCTATCATAGTTTGAAATGGTAATTTCTAACAAATAAATATTTTAAATGGGTCCTATACTTGAGAATTGTGCATAGTGTTCACAAACCTAGAACCAGTTACGAAGGCTGTTGATCCTGATGGCTACGGATCAAGAGGTGTGACCCATGGACCAATGCTGCTGGGTCACGAGTCAGGGCTGATCAACCCTGATGAGGGTGTCTGATACTGAAAGACCCGAAATACCCGATGACCCAGGTAACGTCACTGATGATGCGTCCAAGCGCATCCTAGGATGTATCTCAGCATCATAGGTATTTTATGCATGTGGTAATTATTTCAATAATTCTCTACCCTTTGTATATCATAGAACATACTTGTACCTTGAACACTACAGTGAAATGTGTCATTTGCGTCAAAGACCAGCACAAACTGTGGATTGTGCTAAGGGCAGCTGACACGTGTCGCTATGCCTCCGGTACCAACATGGCAGGCCCACCAGTAATAAATCAAACCGTAAGTACTGTATTCGGATTGTCCCGCACCTGGAACAAACCCACACAGTCATGGGAAGAAAGTACAAGCTCTTTGCAGACAGCAGCAGGAATTGCATCCCAATCGGTGATTGCTAGCTCTGTAAAGCATTGCCCAGAGCAGAATGAATAACTGTTCTCTTTGCTGCAGTTTTTATATAACAGAGAGCAGGACTGTAGGACACCATGTGATGAGAGAAAGCCAATTCTAAATACATGGAATTCAAATGCTTACAATTAACCAAATGGGCTTGGCTCTAAAATTAGAGATAACTAGATTCACAGCAGAATAAACATTATTTGTTTTATAAACAACAATAAGTTATCCTTTGATCATGTAAACAATAGTATTATGAAGATAGGTGGAGGGACTGGTGGGTTTGAAGAAGCAGAAACGCTACAGAAGGACACATTTGAAGAAGTGACAGATGGAATACAATGTTAGGAAGGGTTTGGTCATGCACTTTGGTCGAAGAAATAAAAGCGTGGAATATTATCTAAGTGGAGAGAAAATTCAAAAATCTGAAGTGCAATGGGACTTATGCAGGATTGCCTAAAGGTTAATTTGCAGGTTGAGTCGGTGTTGAGGAAGGCAAATAAAATGTTAGCATTCATTTCTAGAATATAAAAGCATGAATATAATGCTGAGGCTGTATAAGGCACTTGTGAGGCCTCATTTGGAATATAGTCAGCAGTTTCTGGTCCCTTATTTAAGAAAGGATGTGCTGACATTGGGGAGGCTTCAAAGGAGGTTCATGAAAATGATTGCGGGATTGAACAGCTTATCATAGGAGGAGTGTTTGATGGCTCTAGACCAGTACGCACTGTAATTCAGGAGAATGGTGGCGAGGGAATTTCACTGAAACCTATTGAATGTTGAAAGGCCTTGACAGAGTGGACGTGGAGAGGATGTTTCCTGTGGGAGGAAAGTCTAAGACCAGGGGACACAGCCTCAGAATAGAGGGATGTCCATTTAAATGGACATTAAAAAAATTCACTATGAGGAAGAAATTCTTTAGCCAGAGAGTGGTAAATTTCTGGAATTGTTGCCACAGACAACTGTGGAGGCCATATCATTGGATAAATTTAAGGCAGAAGTTGATAGATTCTTGACTGGCCAGGGCATGAAGGGATATGGGGAGAAGACAGAAGACTGGGGCTGTGAGAGGAAATAGATCAGCCATGATGAAATGGTGGAACAGACTTGATAGGCCAAATGGCCTAATTCTGCTCCTACTGTACATCTTGAGGTCTTATTATTTGTTTTTTAATGCACTGTAAACAATAGCATTAAGAAGGCTGGGCAGCATCTATGGAGATCGAGGCAGATTTAATAAAAGACAATGGTCTTCAATCTGAAGTGGTAAGACTGGTCATTTTTTTAATAAATGCTCCTCTATTGCCAATAGTTTCTAGTATTCTCTGTCTTTAATTCAGACTTCCAGCATCTGCCCTTTTCTGATTTACGTTTTGGCAATTAAAATGCAAAATATTGTGTTAACACTAACAACAATAATACATCTATTTTAAAAGTGTTTCCATGTAAAACTCATCATGCAGCAGATACCAGGATTTGTATATGTGTGTGCGTGTGTACGCACACACACACACACACACACACACACACACAGTGGCAAATAAAATGAACATATTATAATTGGAATTGCTGCTCGCAGATTTGATTACAGAAAGTACATATTAGGTTTAAAGATGGTATTAGAACAGAGACTCTTTTTAAGAGTCTAATCTAGAGTGTAATGTTATACTTCAGTGCACTCTGCTTTCCTGGTACTCCGTTAATAACAACATTCATTTAAGGAGACTATTGCAAATTTTTTTTAATAGAATTTGCATTACATTAGTACCTTATTCTTCTCAGTGCAGAAGAACAAAAAACACACTTGCACTAGAAAACCACCAAGGCTCCACATTCTTATTTTAAACAAGTCCATGAACACAAGGCCCCTGCTGAGTTACACTAGTAATCTCATTCATCTCTATGTGCCCTTTATCCATGAGACTTTAGGTCAAAGGTTATGCTATTTAAGTCATTAATTATAGTCCATGTCTCTCACCAGGAAAAGTGACATTTTTTTAAACCTTCATTTAAACAGCTTCCCTTCACCAATGCACTGAGATTTTGCAATCATTCATATTCTCAGATCAGAGAATAAAATTTAAAGTTTAATTAAAGTCTTATGTTTCCCCGACAGGGTGGCCGTGTTTCCTCTCCTTGATCCTAACCGTAAATTTAACATCAAGATTTTCTTTAAATTGGAACTCTCCCCCAACTGCAGCTATCTTTCCCTTGATTGCTGAGATGGGGAAGTGGAGTAGTCCTTTTACTCATACCGAAAAAGTCTTACAGTTACATCTGCACAATTTCATCGAACCACGAAGAATTCTTTGAACAGCACATTTGGGCCATTTGATCCTTGTCAGTAATTAGAATCACGAATCTGTGTCCCGGAGGTCAGGGCGTATGCATTGTTTCCTGTGCCAGGCGGAGCCCCAGCCAAAACTACTGTTCCGGTTATAGTTTAGGCAGAAATGAATGCCGAAGGCTTTGATTCTAGGCACCTTACTCTATGGGCTTGACAATCCAATGCTCTCCTGCTTGGAAATAACGGACTGTGCAAGCAACCTTATGTAACAGGTGGCATTGCCTACACTCACAGAAGATGGAGTATGTCATTACTGACAAGTCACAATTTGTTTCTCTGACACAGCAGTTCATATTCCCTGCACCTGCTACTGTGTATGTTTACATGAAACAGGATCCATTATTTGTATCTATCTTTTTCAGTCATTTCTCTCTTCCCTTCATTCCAGTGTTATCTCCAGTACAGCTGTGCAAATTTAACTCTTTCAAGAGCAGAGCACTTTTTAAAAACAATCTTTAGAGGAAAAAATAGAGAGCTATGTGAGAAGCAGCCCTGCTGGGAAACTCCAGACAGCTCTTTCAGTGTTACTTGGTCCTGTTCCTCATTAAAAATTTACTCAGCATTTTCTACACATGCAGTGGCTAAAAATATTTTGAAAGCTGCAAAGCACATCCTGTACTCCAGGGGTTTATTTGCATTTAGTATATAAAGGAGTGTTGGAAATCTAGACAATGGAGAATTACTATTTAAGGAAAACCCTTTCTTCTTTTTGGGTGACCTTATTATCACATTGAAGTGGTGCCACCATGTTTCAAAATAACCACTTTTCCTGTCAGCTGCTGAGAAGCCACATGGCAAATTGAAGAAGCTAGCTAAGCACTTCAAGATTAAGAAGCAGCAGTGACCATGAAAGTTACAGTTCCAAAGTAACTTCAAAGATAATTGCTCTGAATGGTCCCTTCTTAAAATGTAATGTCCCATGTATTTTTCTTCACCTTGCTTATTTGATGGCTTGGTAAAAAAAGCCAATCTGTCTATCTACATTCTATCTCAGTCACTGCACTATAAACACATTAGACTATTTATAATGCTTCTTATATTGTGAATACAAGCTGGTGTTTCTGTATTAATGGACATTTACTTCCACTTCCGCACCGTAACCTCATAAGTTTATTTCTTATATAATCCTTTATTCGTGTAATTGTAGAAAGTTGTTGTTCCTTTTGTTTCATGGTATGAAACACACTGCAGCAAATTCCCAACACATGTAAATGTACATGTCGAAAAAAGTTGATCCTTGATCTGAAAGATTCTGTCTGAAAAGGGCTTAGAGCATAGAACTATACAGCATAGTTCAGTCCCTTCAGCCCACAAAGTTTTGCCGACGCTTTAACTTACTCCTTGATCAGACGCAACCTCCTCTCCCATATACTCTTGCATTTTTCTTTTATCCTTGTGCCTATCTAAGAGTCTCCTAGATGTCCTTGATGTATCTACCTCCACCACCACCCTAGCACCTACCACCCTGACATCCCCCTGTACTTTCCTCCAAACACCTTAATGTTATGCCACTTATATCACCTATTTCCACCATGGTAAAAAGTCTCTAGCCATCTATTTTATCTCTTCTTCTCTACAAAGAGAAAAGTTCTAGCTTGCTCAGCCTACCCTCTTAAGACATGCTTTCTAATCCAGGCAGCATCCTGGCTTGATATGGTGAAGGGTATGCTGCTTAAGATTAAATTTCTTCACCTAGGTAGTGTTCAAACTGTGGAATTGTCCAATACAAAAGGTAGTGGAAGTCAAGTCATTCGTCGATACAATGTGGAGGTGGATATATTTGTTAGTACCAAGGAGATCAAGGAATAAGTGGAGAAGATAGGAACATGATTCTGAGGAGTATGTGAAGACATAATCATGTTTAATAGTTTCTATGCCCAAAGTTCAGAATAGAGTCAACTCTCTGGTATTATAAGACAGTGTTAAGAATATATTACTTCAACCTTTCTTTTCAATATTCCACGTCAGTACGTATCAATGCTAAATGTGGTACTTACTCTGATCCTAAGCTTTCACTGGTTAAACACTGGAAACCTTCTCTCATGCATGACAATAATGCTTATGGAATTCTAAAGCAATGCTTTAGTTTTAACATATTTATGTTTATCTGCTCACAATTTACATCAACTGAAGATGTAAACGATGTCGTCCCTTCACTGTAATATTCCAGTCCTCTGTTATTTTTGCTAGGTTCAGCATTATTCCAGCTAAAGGAAGACCAGCATAGATTTTTACAGGTTGCTGCAGATCAATGGAGTTAGATCTAACAATCTTAAAAACAAGCTACTCCCACATACAAGGATACAATAATTACATATTTATAAAAGAGCTTCCAAGGATATAGTCAGCAGAGTTGCTTGTAAAACCGCAGCTCACATTACACTGAAGTGACATTAGGTTGCCAGGATCCTGGGAAGCTACGTGTCTATTATTACCAAAGTGTTTACTAACTTATTTCTCATATCATATTCTGTTCATGTTTCAGGAACCTGTTACACTGGGAGGAACAATCTTTTGGGTAAGAGACCTGCTACAGAAAACATTGTGGTTCAAAACTGGCTTATTATAGTTGTTGCTTTGATAAGTTACTAGTTAGGTTTTTTGAAAGTCATCAGATTGTTCATGTACGAGGTTACTCACACAGATTCTGTAAGTGGCATTTAGAAAGATATATCATACAGAATGTCAACGATTTACCTGACACGTCAGGCAAAGAGTATGGAAGTGCTATTTAGAACATAGAATATTACAGCACATTACAGACCCCTCACTCATGATGTTGTGCTGACATTTTAGCCTATTCTAAAATCAATCTAACACTTCCCTCCTACATAAACCTCCATTTTCCTATCATCTATGTGTCTTGCTAAGAGTTTCTTAAATGGCCCTAATGTCTCTGCCTCTATCACCACTGCTGGCTGGATGTTCCATGCACTCACCATTCTCCGTCTAAAGAACATACCTTTCCCATCATGCCTATATTTTCATCCAATCACCTTAAGATTATGTTCACTTGTATTAGCCATTTCCACAATGGGAAATAGTGTCTGGCAATCCACTCTATCTATGCCTCTTATCAGCTTGTACACCTCTAACAAGTCTCTCTCATCCTCCTTTGCTCCAAATGGAAAAGCCTTAGCTTACTCCACCTAGTTTCATAATCCAGGTAGCAGCCTGGTAAATCTTGTTTGCACCCTTTCTAAAGCTTCCATATCATTCCTATAAAGAGACGACCAGAACTGAACACAATTTGACAAATCCTATGAAGGCTGATCAGTCAGGTCACACTGAGAGATCAATTAGGTGAATTATTTGGAAGGTCATCAGAAGTAAATGTGTGAAACCTTATCATATTGATTATATGAGTTGCAGTATGAGATATTGTGAATAAATCTAGTAATTAAATCATTAAGAAAATTGAAATAATGGCTCATGGAATGGTATGGAACTTATTAGTGCCGATTTGGATCAGCTCAAGGAATGGAAACTGAATGTGCTCAAGGAATAACCAGATAGATGGTATCTGTTCTGAGAGGGAAACGTCAAGCACAGTCCTGGACTCTCAACTACTTACCTATTAAGGTGAAGATATAAAGATAAATTGAAATGCAAATGAATTTGTGTATGATACAATGAGAAACTAAAATGTGAGTATGACAGGAGAAGGAGAAAAGGAGGTAATTTGGGAGATTTGAAATCATTTACTCCAATAGGAAAAAAACTAGAGAAAAATTATTTTGTGAATGGTATGATAATAGAGAAAAAAAAAACTTGGAGAGGGAACTTAGTGAACTAATTCAATGAGTACCATTAGTTAACTTACATTTCCAAGAAATATCAGTATTTATCATGAAGTGATGTTCAGAATGAGGGAAGAAACTTTCAGACAGCAAATATAGAAAGTTACCATTCTGTGGATAAATCTGGACTTATGAAGTATTCCAGTGAAAACAAAAAAAACACAAACTTCTGGAGGAAAACAGCAGGTCGGGTAGCAACTGGATATCTAAAAGGATAGTTGACTTTTCAGGTCGACATCCCCTGAATTTTAAAATTATTTAATGAAGTAGCCACAAGATTGCTTGATTAATTGTGTTTCATCTGTGTTTCATTTGCTTGACTATTACTTCTGATTATATAGAATATTTAATGTCAGAAATAGAAGAGACTGTAGATTCTGTAATCTGGAGCAAATTGCTGGAAGAACTCAGTGGGTCAAGTAGCATCCAGGGAGGCAAAGTGATAGCTGACATTTTGGATAAAGATCCTACTTCAGGACTAAGAGTGGAAAGGAGAAATAACCAGTGTAAAGCAGTGAGAGGTGTGGGTGAGACAGGGACTGGTAGATGGTGAGGAAGGGGTGATGGGTAGATGGAGCTGGGTGGGGGATCAGGAAGGGTGCAGGTGGGAATATTGACCAGTGGGTGATGTAGACAAAATGTGAAAGAAAATAAAAGAGGCAGATGAAGCCATGTTGGAGGCTGGAGATAGACAGTGGCTGGAAAGTGATAGGTGGATGCTGTAGATGCTGGAGTTTGATAGGTAAAGAAAATCATAAGTGGGATTAAATTACAGAGGGATAATGGACAGATTGAACCATTTGGGAAGAGTATAGGAGACATAGGCAGATGGGGGAGGGGTGGTGAGTGAGATTGGTGTTGGAAAATAGTTGGCTCAGAAGGAGTGAGATAAGAGCACAACGTTTGCTTTTGCCTGACAATGGAAAATATGATGTTCAATCACTTGGATTGTAGACTGTCCTGGCAGAATATGAGGAATTGTTCACCTGCTTTGTGTTTGGTTTCATTCTGGCAGTGAAGAGGACTGAGAGCAGACGGGATGGTGTGGGAATGAGAAGGGGAGCTGAAATGGCTAGGAACTGAGTGCTCAAGATGGCTAATGCAGACAGAGCATTGGCGTTCCACAAAATGGTTACCTGGTCTGTAACAGATCTCACTGGTTAACAGGAACCCACATTGAGAGCACTGAGTGTGATATATTAAGCTGGAGGAATTGTGAGTGAAGGGTTGGAAGGGTCTTCCGGAAGGGTTGATTATGTCCTTAGATGGTAGTTGAGGGGGGAAGTGCGAGGGGACAGGGAGAGACGGGTCAGTAGGATTTGCGCATTGGTAACTTGTCATTCTTTGGTTATGTATAGTTTTTTGAATGAATTCTTTTGTATTTCTTTATTTTCCTGTAAATAACTGCAAGAAAATGAACCTCCATGTGGTAATGTTAACACGTTCATATTTTGAGAATAAATTTTACACTGACTTTGAGCAATCCAGAGAGTCAACTATGGAGTGGTTCATGAGGAAAACAGAAACAATGGGTGGGAGGAGGTGTAGTCAAGCTAACTGTGGGAGTCAGTGTGCTGGTAGTAAATGTCAAAGGATAGTTTGACTCTGAGATGGAAGCAAAATATTCCGTAAAGCGTGAGTGGTGTTAGAAATTAACTAAGAAAATTTGAGGACAAGGTTGGAGCTTGTAGTGAAAGGCGATTGATGAGTTTTGCATGAGTGCACAATACATTTTTCAATTTCAGATAACCTGTGCAACCTCCTTTCTCCCCCCATCTGATTCACCCATATACTCCTAAGCCCAGCCTTCACACCTCTATTGCCTATTTTTGTTTTCCTTTCCCACATGCTTGTCATCCACACACATAACTCATCGGATCTCCTTCTCCTCTTCCCATATCCCACTCCTTACTTTTCAGTTTCCAGCAACTAAACCTTGACCCCTTCCTGACCCTGTCCCTACCTTTGCCCTCCCCCCCACCACTTAGCTTAATTGCCCCTTGTTTAATCTTTCTCCCTATCTATTTCTACCTATTACCCTCTGGTTACTGCTCAAAACTTCACCTCTTGCCCTTCCCCCACCTAGACATATTTGCTCATCAACCCTCCTCACTTGGATCCACCTGTCATTTGCCTGCCCCTGACTGATCCACCTCTTTCACCTCTTTACACACCCTGTCTCTACCATTTCCACACTGACTGCACTCTCACTCCTGTTGCAAGATCTTGTCCCAAATTGTTAACCATCCCTTTGCCTCTATAGATGCTGCTCGACCAGCCGAGTCTCTTCACAATTTGCTCCAGATTACAGCATCTGCAATCTCCTGTATCATTAAATATTTAATTTGGATGGAATTAACAGTGATAAAACACAATTAATTGGAGCGTAAGATTGTTCTGTTTTAAAATTCAGGGTATACGACATATAAAATGAAGGAAAAAAAGAAAAATTAATGGAAAATTTGTAAAAATAGCATTTTTCTTAGCTTTGTTGTCCAATGAGTGCAAATTTCTCCAAAAAAATTGGCTGATATTAAAGTATATGATGTCTCTCGATAAATTTACATCAGACTATGCATAGACAACAACTTATTTTTTAAAGATCTGATGTAAAATAAAAACGTCTGTTAAGAAGTATACCAAGTGTAAAATCATTTGGATGTGTCCATGCAGATAGTTATAAACTATTATCCTTATTACTTTGGCACACATACAGTAAAAACTTATATCATTTGTTACATTGACAAAACAAACCCATTTTCTCATTCATTCCATTTTCAGTGTGATAATTCAAATCCATTTAACTTCTTTCTTCATTATATAGTCTAACTTTTGTTACTAAGTTATATGTTCCTTCCTTACATTTACATGGGTTCACCAGTAATTTAATTTTAAAACATATTTTCATATTTTTGCTGTTAGTGCCATGACTTAAATTTTGTTTTATCCAGTGTTAGTAATTCCTCACTTCTTTATTATAGAGGCTCAGGCAGATGGATATAATCAGTGTCAAAGCAAATGATAATCAAGATATGTTGTCTTATCCTGAATCCCAAAGTCATCACTTATCATATGTAGGAATATTACCCTTAACATTGCTATTTTCTCTTATATTTATGCCCCTATTAAAAATGATAGTTGCACCATGTGAATTAATGAATACAGAAAATGCAAAATATCATGTTTCAGTCATATGCATGTTACATTGAAATATTTTATATGCTAATGGATTAACTTTACTCTGATATTCATTTGACACCAAAAATAAAGCTACTATAAGCCTTCTTTCCTGCAATACTTTTTAGACATTAAGCTGGCCTTTGTATTTGCTGGAACTGTAAAGACGATTCAATCAGAGCAAGCTAATCCCATTGGATCACAAACTTTCCAAAGAAGCCAAACTGAGAGATAAATCCCTGTTTCCACTTTGATTCAGATATCTTAGTTGCACAATTTTCCAATACTGGGTACTGATATTACACTGGCGGGAGTGGGCTTGGTGCCCTTGGATAGACCATCCTTACAACAATTATGGTCACTATCATTTCCCTTTCCTCCTACTTCTTCCAACATTACCAACTAGTCAGAAAGAAGTATGTCCTGTATTATATTTTAGTGGAAACATTTATTGAAGAAAGCAAGATAGCATGCTAGTTTTTTTTATTCGGTTGGACCGAACTTTTCACTCAATGTAAAACCATGCCATCTCATATTATAACCAATGATGAGAAAACTTAAAAGAATTGATAGATGATTAAATCTCAGTGACTGTCATCAAGGGGTGAGAAGCTGAAAACATAGAATTCAGAACAAGCATGATACATGTTTCACTGCTGTACTGCCTGGTCTTCTAATATCCATCTTTTTTGTTCTGTCTTTTTTTTAAATCTTTGCCAGGTGTCTGCTCGGGAATGAACTTAAATGCTTGGCAACACAAAAGAGATATCTCTGGAGTGCAGCATGCTCACTTCCAACCCCCACCCCCAAAACTCTCATTATTGTGCAAGGCCATGTGCTCTGCAGCAGTCTGTTAATGAGACATGGCAGATACAGCAGGCTCACAACTCTCATTCTCTGAAAGGAAGCATTTCCTTATTAAGCTCCATCTCATTACTTTCAGCTTCAGCCATTCAATAGACAATAATGAGGAAGTGTAAGTGCTTGCTCGCTCGCTCGTTCTCTCTGACTCAGATGGAACAACATGTGTAATCATCCCCACGCACATTTCTTGCACACATCTTGCACCTCCCATTGGATATTCTTGCTGTATTTTTTCTTTAAAAAAATCTGATTCTTCACAATGCCTCTGCATCTCAAGCAGGTCAACAATGCTCAGACAGACATCAATCTATTTTGCTCTGTCTCTCTTACTGTAATACAGTGACTTTTACAGCCCCTTTACATAAGGAAAAGATCTTATTGCATATAAATGCCATGATATTTTTAAATTAAATGGTGTTGACTTAATTAAAAGTTTTAAAAAGGCATTGTCTAAATGCAAATCCACTCAAAATATTTCTTACAGAAATTCGAAGTACTTAAGAAAGATTCAAAAATTTTGTATCATATTTTGATATCGTTGGTCAAAATAAGTAGCTAAAAGTTGCAGTCATTACAATGAGCATTGGCGTCCTGCATCGTTTATAAACCAAATCCACAGAAACAATATCTCACGTGCATGTCTAAGGATACAGCATTTCTTTTGTTGCTATTTTTTTTTACTGAGCAAATTAATTTCCTAACTTTAAAAACAACCAGTCATTGCTGGATAGTGAGGAAATTGATTTACAGAAATTAAGTTAGAAGTCACATTCTTTTTGTCACATTCTTATTTCATGATGTCACTATAAGTCTAAAAAATCTACAGTTCCTGATTGGTTGGTTTAACAACTTTTTTTTCTTGTCTTTCATTTGATCTATTTTTGCCTTTTGGTGTTATTTGTTGACCTCCATAAGGTTACACCACTAATGGTTCTGAATGCAGTTTGTTAACAACTAGGCAGAAGGGAATCTACCAACAGATACATTATCCCGATCAGTCCAAAGTACCAGTGTTAATCTTTAGCAAAAATATCCCACTGCCAGCTTGTATTTTTGGTGTACTAGGGAGCTAGTGAAAGTAGATGACAGCTGAAAGTACACAAAAGGACAGTATAGTGTTTTTCTACACACATGCATGCACATTCAAAGATCGGTCATTGGGGTCTTAATTATGTGTGCCTAATGCCCACCAATTACTGTGTAAACTAGTAATATAGCTTAACAATGTAACAGTGAAGAGCCCGGTGGCCGAACGCCTCCTTCCCCTCCCCCTTCAAATGTGATTATGTTTGTGAAGATTTGAGAATAACAGACTATTACATCCGAAGAGGAGTTTAAATACGAAGGAGGGTCTCTTTATTTTTTAACTTGGGGGGCTTCTGCGAGGCGGTGACAGCTGTTGACTTAAATACATCTCTACAATAGGAATGAAGCAGGCCATGGGAAAGCTGAAGGCTTCTGTATGATAATAAGTCTTGACAAAAGCCACACAGCCCCATGATAGTAGGTGGCTACATACTGAATGTATAACGATTCACACTCCCAGCTACCAAGTATAAATCTCTGCCTCCATGCTGAGTAAATATATATATGTATAAAAACAATCGTAGTGAAAACCCAGATTGGATCAGAGGTGGCACGCGGATAGTATTAATCTAAGAACTTCAATGCCAATTTTATTTTGTTTTATTCTCCCCTTGTTATTCTGGTGGGAATAACTCTAATACAGTTTTACACATTGTAATTTATACATATCATTCTGCACCAACCACCAGACCTCATCATCCATCCGTACCGATATGGGTATTGATCACCTTGTGACAGGCGACTGGCTATGGCATGGAATAAAGGAATCATAGGCTTTAGTGAGGTGGTACGGACTGCGCTCAAACACATTCAGAGGTTACGCTTATCTCCATAATGGCGGGTTGGGGTGAGGGTACAGGGGCAGAGGGAGAAATATTGTAATAAGCAAGCGCAGCTCATCTTTGCAAACTGTGTATGGGCCGTTTTGCCTTCCAGCCCCAAACAGTACTAGTTTGTAACACGCTTGCTTGAATTTGTCAGCTTGTTATAAAATATGTATTTCGAGTAGCAAAATTAATCGATGAGAGAGGATATCAGTGCTGATTGTATAAATGACTTTTGAAATCCAATCTTAAAATGTCCATAATCACACCACAGTCTTTTTCCTCAGCGAAATCCAGAAACCGACCGGGGCTGTCAAAGTGAAGCACTCGCGTCTCCTTCAAAGAAAACAACAAGCGCCGTTGACATCCACATGGCTCATTGTCTAAAGCTGCTCATCTGGACGCGAGTATCCCTCCTTTGAAAAGATGTCAGGTATCTCCACCAATCTGCCCGCTGTACTTAAATACACACCACACCGGCTGTCGTTAGACTGCCTTTGACACAGAGGCAACACAATCACCAAAACGCTTCTTAGCAATAAAGCCACTTTTTTCTCTCTCTCTCGCTCTCTTTCTTAAAACTGCACCAGGTTGAAAGTTTGACCCTGCGCTCACATCCCCAGACAAGTTAAAATAAATAATTTACACTGCTTCTAATACTACGATGAATGACTTTCATTTTAAAGTTTTATTACGAAAAAAAATCTAAACAGCCGCCCGAGGTGATGCGCCTAACACTGCACAGGGAAGGTAATAGTTCCGATCCATCAACAAGGTAAGAAAACTTGAAAACATCTTCTGAACTTACCCCAGGTAATGTCTTCTGTTCATGCAACGCACTCTGGGCCTTCAGTGCAGATTCCCTGGCACAGTACGTTAGGAAGGCACAACCTAATCATTTAATTAAAGGGAAGAGAACATAACAAAGTAGTCGTCAATATAATGTTACCGTCACTTCTCCCTTCAAAATTATCTCAGTGAGTATTGTTCCAACAATCCAATTTTCTGAGTGCAAACTGCCAGGATCAAATTGCGTCAAACTAAATTATTTTTATACTTTCGACTTGTAATTTAAACATAGGTTTTATTTAAATATGTCAGCCAATGTGTTTTGGAAATATATGCCCTCCTGTGGGGACAGTCTTTAAACTAGGCATTGTGTAGATATTACAATTATATTCAAGAAAATGCTCTTAATTCCAAGAACTCATTCTAGTAATGGTACAAAATGTACGCTGACGTACTACAAAATCCAATCCCAACATAGCACCCAGTTTTAGTTGTGTTTACTCTTTTAAGTCTATATTTGAAGTAATATCTACTTGAGTGAATTGGGTACAGTTCTGTGTGTGCGTGTGTGGGGTGGGGTGGGGGTGGGGGTCTCCGCTGCCCCTTGTCATTAACAGCTAAGGCTGCGACAGTTATCTTTATATTATCAGAAGTCGGTGGTGTCTGCACAGTGCCATATGTGGGCTGGCGGTGGAAGTTAACCCACAGGAGTTGTCACTGTTGATGCAGAACACACCCCCGGCAACTTAGAACTCCGCAGCTTCCAAACCAGGCGCACAGAGTAGACACACTGGAGGGAGAGAAATGTACAAAGGGTTCTCACCCCCCCCCCCAGACCAGTGTGTGCATACATAATTTATTATTTAAAAATGGCAGCACGGTACAAAAATAAATCAAAGTCTCAGATTCCAAGCAGACGCGAACAAAAATTGGATGCTATGTACTTTTTGAGTGTTCTTAAATTGGGAGAAAATGGCAATCGCCAATCTTAATATGATCAGTAAATAATTATTATCTGAAGGCTTAAAGGTTTGGAATCACATCACTCATATCATTGAAATTTCAATCCATGTTATTGAAAATAGCATGCAGTCTTATCCGCGCCTGTGAATGCGGACGTTGAGCTCATAAATATTGCATTTTAAATTACAGATAACCCAAGGCCCTTTTCATATCTTACTTTTACCACCACCCCCCGCCCCCACCACACCGCCTCTTTCCAACACGCAGATTTACTGTGCACCTGCACACCCTTGTGTGTGCTTTCCCTCATATCGCCCGGCGGCAGCAGCGGGGTCATTTCGCCTTTTTAAAAAAAAATCTCGACTACAAATCCTGCAAGTTATTATCTCCCTCCCTTCCTCCCTCTCTCTCTCGCTCTCTCTCTCCCCCCCCCCCTCTCTCTCTCTCACACACACACACTCTTACTCTCACTCACTCTCTGTATGGGTGAATGCATGTGTATGTGTGTGTGAGAGAGAGCAAGAGAGTGAATGAGTGTGCGTGTGTGTGTGTGTGTGTGTTGAGAGAGAGGGAGATAGATAGATAGAGAGAGAGAAGCTTGTGTTAAAGGCATTTATGAATTCCTTCATTTCGTTTCAATCGAGGCAATTGCACCCCCACCCCCCTCAGCTCTCTCCCACGCACAGCCCTGCCGCCAAATCATTACAACTAAAAAGTTGTCTTTTGTCGAAACTGTCGGTGCGAACTGTGAACTCTAGCCAGCAGCGCCGTCCCTAAGTATTAGTAACTCATCCGAGTCTTTACGGCCAAGAAATAAAATCTAAACACATACACGCAACGGAGAGAGGGAAGAAATAAAAAAGGGAAGCTGGCGGAACCAGAGTTCGCCTAGAGCTCTGAAATCACAAGTTATTTCAATGGGTTCGAAGTGTACAGTGAGAAAGCAGAGTGAATCCCAGTCTTCGGCACTCCGTGGGTTCTGGGTTTTCTCAACATTAAGATCGCAGACCACTCGTCTTTGCAAACGCTATTTTTAAAGTAGAAAACGGGCTTGCGATTCCGGCTCTGACTCTAAGGCTATCCTTTCAGCACCACATCAGAAACTGGACAGAGCTAACATTAACATCACTACAGAAGCACAAAAGGCAATCGCGGATTGCACCGACTTTGGAAAACCCCTAACTTGTTCTCTAGATACAGTAAAGACTATGGTGTATACAGACCCTTGTGCATGCCGGTGAAGCGGTCCTTCAGCACCGTGAGCTCGTAGATCTTGCCAAATTCCTCAAAGAGGGGCTTGAGGTCCTTCTCCTCCAGGTTGCGAGGGATCTGGCCGATGAAAAGTTTGATGGCGTCGTGGTCCTTCATGGGGATGGTGCTGTTCTGGTTGTGGCTGAGACCGTTCATAGGCCCGTTGGCTGTGCTGATCTGGATGTTGTTGTTGAGGCTGTCTGCTGCCTGCTGCACGCCGTTCGTTAACGTGGCCATCTTTCTCCCACACTGCGTGACGTCAGGCAACTTTCCTTTACATTGACTCCGCCGTTTAAACAGACTGGAGCGGCTCAAGGTCGGCGCAGACCCGGGGTGGATGAAGCAGCCTACCCTCCCTCTCGATGCCTCTCTCTATTCCGCTACACCACAACCCCAGATAGTGGTACCTTCCAATAATCCAGCCATAAAAAGGCAGCTTGCGCACGTTCGATTTTTTTGTGCTTCTTCCTTGATATAATAATAAATACCTACCCTCTTTAATACACAATATAAAGAAGGAGCAAAAAACCGCTCTGACAACAATAATTTCATTTCTGAGCGATTATTTGCGATTGGGAATGCTGCTGAGATGCATTCTAGATTAGGAGCGTGTTTGAAAGTGTAGTGCAATACGTGTGATATTCTGCCTATTCCTGGCTGGTTATTGTATGTTGTATTTTACTGTATTTTCTTTTTTCAGTTGAAGGTGGCGTGAGGAAGTCTGGACTGATTCTTAGAAAGCGTGCGATCCGGGAACAAAGGGAAACCGTCCCAGCCTTTGAAAGCTGCGAGCTGTTTTATTAGAGGGAGGGGGGAATTGTTAGCGAGGGTGGCGAAACAACCGGATCAGTTGATGAATATAAGAAATCCGCGAAGATAGTACTTTATTTCGACATGATTAGTGATCGCTTAGGTTGAGTTTATTATATCGGGACGGGGCGAGGAAGGGGAATAGTGAAGTCATTAACTTATGTTTTTTTTAAAAAAAATAACGTATTGGCGCCTTCTTCACGCATCATTGTCACAGAAAGCTTCAGAGATATCTGTCTCCATCGATCAACTCAAATCAAACATATCTCATAGTTATTTAACCATGGGTGGGTATGGACAACCGAGGGGGGAGCTAGTGTGAAGTGGAGGAGTTATGGAAAGGGTTGCTTCATCGAGGGTGCATGGGCTCCCTGCTTTCCTCAATTTGCATTTGCATCGAAGGCGAAGGGACGCATTTGTAACGCACCTGACACCTGCTTTCTGAGCTATATGTCAAAAACCTAGCATTGAATGTCCCATGCCATTCATTAGATGCCGTCCCTGTAAGTTCAAATCTTTCTGGAAATGAAATCACATATCAATATATAACTGTTAACGATCATAGTAATTTCTAATATTTCATACACATATTTATTGTATAAACTTTATGGTTCAAAGGTTAGGGAGGGGAACGGTTGGACAAATGTGTACGACAATTTGAAGTCCATGTTTTGCTTAGCAATATTAAAGAGGCTGTCATTGTGGGTTCGTTTCAGCGAATGGATGCAAAGCTTTTTGAGAAATACAAGATTAAATCCAACCAAAGCAGATTTCTAAAACAGTGACGTTCAAAGTTAAAGCTTTTGATCTGGAAGTGCGCTTGGTGATATTCTGAAATACCCTCTCCCAATTGTTGGATGAACCAAACCCGGACTTACTGTACTTATTTTTTTCTGAGGAATGGTTATTTCTGGGCATAAATTGACGAGAGATTGGACACTTGGAGTTTTTCCTGAAGGTCATTTTTGTTTAGAAAAGTCACTTTTTCTTGTTTCTGCATTGATTGTCTTCAAACAAAAACTGCATCGGCTAGTTCATGATAAATATATTAGCAATTAGAAATCTGATTGAAGTGCAAGTTCAAAGCGTTACTGGCGGATTGAACTGGAGGTTATATTGTAGCTATCCTATTTGCATTTGGAGACTGCGAAATAACAAAATAGAAAAAAAAGAAAGGATCGAAAGATCATTTTGCACGAGTTATCTATAAAGCAGTGAATCTCCGAACGCTCTGGTACAATTGGACTGGCGCTGCCTCTATCCAAGGTGCTGAAATAAACCCACTCGAATGAAAGCTGTCATCACTTTGCCATTTCGCGCGCACACATGGGTTGCTAAGAAACGCAGTCTCCTACACTTTATCTTCCTTTTGTGATCAGCACGGCACGCACAAATTATTAACAACAATTACAGCTGCGATTCTTCCGAGTTTCTTGACGTCAAATCTGTTCAAGTTTCATCGTGGAGAGAGGGGGGGAGTGAAGAGACCAAGAAACCCTATCCCCACATTGATGGACCGAAATACCGAGAGTTCAGAGAGGATTGAAGAGCTACCGTGATATTTCGCTCTACCAGACTTAAGCTTTTATTTCTATGCTGGAGAAGTCTTCCAAAGCGACCCATTATGAGGCAATATATTTACCCGAGATAGCACGCCACATCGTAATAATATAGTAAATATTAAATTGCATGACAAATGGCAGCTTTTGGGTGCAAGCATTGAGGTAAAAATTGTGTTTCCCTGCAGGTGTTGGGTTGTACACATTGTTTGATTCTGGCGCGCCGTTTGACTTTAACCGTTTAAAATAGCTTTGACGTTTAATTATTCCCGGACAGTCGAACAAAAGGTATAATTCCACATTCATGATTAACAATTAGACAGTAGTTGCAGTCGACCTAACATCTTAGAACCAAACACTTTAAAGGAATAGTGTGAAGATTCTCAACAATTTCTCTTGGTCAGCCCAAACAGGCTGAATTAACCGGGGTTGACATTTGAAAGTGTGTCTTTCACTCGATCTAACGGCGTGCAAGTCTCTTTTCTGTCATGAAAGGGTCCACCTAATGCGGACCGAGCATGATAGCGTTGCCGCTGTCTTTAAAGGTGCAATGTTCTCCAGAATGCGCGACAGTTGTAAATTGTTAGAGTGTATTGCTATTTTGTAATTCGCCGGTGTGTTTTTTGGCGAGAGAGAAGCTGCGGTAATTACAAACTTTAAATTCAACATAGGAAACTGAAAGCGAATTATCAGTAAAAGTCTATTGCTTTATTTTGTATTCGTAAACTCCAGGATTGTAACTCAAAGTCACATATGTTAGAAAATGTAGCTTTTTGTCTTCCTTTTTACTTTCGGCACGATTATAAATCGAGAGAAGGTTCATGTAAATCAATGATAATGAGCGGAGCCTATTCTGATCTTAAGCAAGCTGTAGAATCATGTTTTTTAAGGATCATGGAAAATTAACATTGAAAGGTAACCGAGCGATTAAGGAACTGGCACTGAGAATATACCATTCAAAAGCCACGCAAATTCAGATAATTGTAAAATGAGGTTAGACACCAAAAAGTAGGAATGCTTGTTCCTGTTTATTACTATTCATGGCGAAAGATACTTTTTTATTAAAATATTCATCAGATTATACTGTTTACAGCTGATATCTATCAATTTGATATATGTGACTCTGCATATGTGATCCAATAGGAAAGTTTCTTTGTGAGCATTACAATGCTCCACACACAGTAAGAAGAATAGTAGTACTTACTGTTCCATGTGTTTACTGAATAACATTGGATACAAATTGAAAGCATTACTGGAATGTACAGCCCGCTGCCCTGACCTTCAATTGAAAACTTCTTGAATGAAGATTTGTATGTGGCATTGCTTAACAACCTGAAAACAATTGCAGTTTGTGTATTGAAATGTAAGTGAACTGAAGACAGAAGCATTTTCCAGTCATTTGGTCCTGACAACAAAATTGAAGGACTTAATTTATTTGGCATTTTTATTAATGAAAGAATATGTAAACTAATGCAATATATAGTAAATGATACTGAGGTAAATCACAATATAGAAGTCCATGATTATTATAAAATCATCCTTAATATTTAGAACTGATGTGGCCTATTAAAAAATTAAACTTGATGTAGAAGAAATATGTTTATATGTAGCTAGCAAAAGATTTCAGCTCTTCTGTTAGCTTGTTTATTAGCACTTTCTTGTTAAAAGTTTGCCTGCTTTTATCTTTCTATAACTGAACATGGTTGGTGAGTAATTATATAATTTTTATAAAAATAACATTTAAATCATTATACTATCAATATTTTGATGTAAATATTCTTCTGTTATCAAGAACTGGCTGCGAGCTGACTTTGTTTAGAACTGTATTCTTGAAATATATTCTTCAACCTTTGTCAGGCAAGTTGCTTTTAACAAAAATATAAATAACATTAACTTTACAGTATTTGTGATATTCCCTTGAACTACAATGCAATGATTAATTGCCAAAACCTCAGTGTTGCAATATTGATCAATATATATGGCAGATTTATTATGGTTAAAAATAAATACATTTTTAACAATCTAAATAACAAGATCTACATGGACTGTTATACCACATCACAAATATATAATTTTCACCAAGTGAATTAGTCTGTTAGAACTGTCAAGTGCAATAGGACAAAATTTGAAATTGCCTGACTTGATTAGTGGCTATTATTTTTCCTTCATATATTTTGCAATTCAAAACAGTCAGGTAGATGACCTGCTCTCAGATTTTGAGCTTTGCTTTTACAATTGTTTATTATAATCATTTCAAAATGATGCATATCTGGTTGAGTTAGAGCAATTTGGCTTAAAATTCCTCCCATTGAAGATGAAATAAAGAAAAGTCAAAGTGTTTATTTACTTTCCCTTCTTTTGTAATGAAATGTGATTTTCTATATGATTTTCCAAAGATTAGCAATTCACTATTGAATAAGAATCACACGCCAGCATGCTATGTGACATTTTTAAATTAGTGGATATATCCAATTATATAATTATTTTATGACATTTCCACATCCAACTGTATCATTTTTTACTGAGTAAAATACCAAGATTCCATCAAACAAAACTGAATATATTTGAAGATGTTATTAAAACAATGTCAAGTTTCCTAAAGATCAATAAATGAATGGCAAATAATATCAATTGTATTTGTATAGTGTCTAATCAAATAAAAAGAGTATTGTGATTAATTGCATTCATTTGTTGTACAGGTTACTACCAATATGAATGGTCAAGTTGATTAAAGTGATACTAATTGAAGGAGTCTTGATGAGAACTTTAGAAGTTCCACAGAATTAACTGAGCATTTATATGGCCTGTTTGATGTCCATCTTAACCATCAAAATTGACAGGCAGTCCTCATAATTTTAAACCTCACATGGATAATGGAAAGCAAGTATTATTCCCAACAAGTTTTGATTATAAATTCAGATCCCTAAAAGATGTTTGAATATATTTTCCATGAACAAAAAGCTAAATTTTTATCAACTGAACCATCTTGGCTCAATAATTGTAATCAAATATCAACATTAGAAAGTTGTATGTCAAAACATATTTCTACTGTGTAATGTAGACTAACAATTCAGGATACTGCATTGGTAGAAGTCCATCTGCCCTCCTCGGGTACTGACTTTTGAAGAAAGAGTGACAGTACTCAGCAATTAGAAAACAATTCCTTTGCTTGTAAAATCAGACCTTCTGGTGAATCCTGACAAGACAATTCGGCAGCAACATTTTCTTTACTAGAACAGTGTCATTGTGAAAAATAGTTTTTTTGTTGATTAGGTATCACTTTGAGATATCCTGACTTTTTGAAAGGTATTTTATTAATGTAAGGTCATTTGTTCTAATCAGCAACTAATCCAAACTGATGGAAGTGATCATATAATATGATGAAACTAAAGATTCAATAATATTTCCAGTTATCTTAAAGGACTGAGAGTAAATAATTGTTCTCTTTCTTAATGGCTACTATGCATATACTCCCCATTGAGAAAACAGTGAGTCATCAGATGGAGAATTGTCAGATGAAGTTTAACCCAGCCAAATGGGAATGGTCACACCTTGGTAGGGCAAATGCAAAGGACAGTACACTGTTAAGGGCAGGACCCTTATCAGTGTTGATGAGCAGTCAGACCTTGGGGTCCAAGTTCATAGCTCCCTGAAAGTGGCTACAGCAGTTTGATAGGATGGTTAAGAAGGCATATGCATGCTTGCCTTTTTTAGTCAAGGTATTGATTTCAGATGTCAGGAAATAATATTGCAACTTTATAAAACTCTAGTTATGCCGCATTTGGAATCTTCCATACAGTTCTAGTTGTCACTTTATAGAAAGGATATTGAGGATTCAGAGAAGGTGCAGAAAATGTCTGCCAGGATGCTGCCTGGATTAGGGAGCAGATGTTATAATGAGAGTTTGGACAAACTTGGATTGTTTACCTTGGAGAAGTTGAGGCTGAGGGGAAATCTGATAGAGGTTATACATTTATGAGAGTAAATAGTCAACATATTTTCCTCAGGGTTGAAATGCCTAATACCAGAGGGCATGCATTAAGGTGAGAGGGGGTAATTTCAAAGGAAATGTGATGGGCAAGTTTTTTTTTCACAAAGCGTGGTTGGTTCATGGAATTTGCTGCCTGTGGTGTTGGTAGAGGCAGAAACATTAGGGAATTGTAAGAGACATTTAGAAGGGCACATGAAATTGAGGAAAATGGAAGGATATGGACATTATGTAGACAAAAGAGATTAGTTTAGTAGCCATTTGATCAAAAATTTAATTGGTTCAGCACAACTTTGTGCACTGAAAGGCCTGTTCCTATGTTGTACTGCTCTATGTTCTATGCTCTATCACTTGGGAAGCACAGAAAGGAAGAATACTTGAGAAGATATTAAATATCTTCTGTTGCATTGCACAAAGGGAGCCATACTTTAAGGCACTATAAAATAAGTAAACTGGACAGCAGAATTATACCAGTTCTAGATTTTCTGTCTAAAAAAAAAGATAATCATTATGTACAGAGCAGCTGTGATGCCCACAGATTGTCTGTAAGCTTCTGAGAATTTTTCCCGTTTCACAATCTGACTGAGAAAATAGAGGTGGAAAGGGAAGAACATAGAATTTTGAGATGAATTGCATGAATTTTGCTTCTTATGGTGTCACATAGTCCCTCAGAAGTATCTAGCAGGATTAAAACTGAGTAAAGAAAAACAACTGATCATGAAGAAGCATTGTACCTTTTGCATGAAAAAGTGAAAGTTGAGATTTTTTAACTTGAAGCATGCTTTGAAAGCAACAACAAAGACCATACAACTTAAATTTCAAGAGCAATATTTAGTTCAATAGATTAACTCAAGAAGTCTTTAAAATCTTCAAGTTGTTCTTTGAAATATATAGAAAGGTGTATTGTTTGTCTACAGCTTTCTTTCACTCTTTTTTCCAGTTAATTATTATTGATGAGGAGTGTAAAATATAGGATCCAAGCTGCAGATTCATTCTTCATTAAATTTACTAAAGTGGATGATGTAATTTCTCAGAATGATGTCCAGCGTGTTTAGAGACAGAGAAATTAAACACATTAACTTTTAACATGAAATTGTTCATAAGAACATAAAAATTAGATTTCTGATCCTGATTAATCTACTATGCATTTATATTACAGTACTGCAGTTGAGATGTCTGCCTGTTTAGGTGGATGTAAGATATCTCATGTCACTATATGAAATGTTGTGGAAGTGACAAATAATCTTTCCTGAATAAATTCTTTTATGTATGCAATATTTCAATAATATCTGAGTAATCCTGTATGGTTTGATTAAGACCAATAAGACACAAGAGCAGAATTAGGCCATTTGGCGCATCGAGTCTGTTCTACCATTCAATCATGGCTGATAATTTTTTAAAAAATCTTCTTCAGCCCCACTTTCTGGCCTTCTCCTCTTAACATTTGATGCCATGGCCAATCAAGAACCTATTAATCTCTACCTTAAATACACCCAACGACCTGACCTCCACAGCTGGCCCTGGTAACATATTTCAGAAATTCATCACCCTATGGGTAAAGAAACTTCTCTGCATCTGTTTTAAATGGGCACCCCTCTATCCTGAGACTGTGCTCTCTTGTCCTAGACTCCCCCACCATGGAAACATCTTTCCACATCTACTTTGTCTAAGCCATTCAGCATTCAAAAGTTTTCAATGCTATCCCCCTCCCCATCCTTCTAAATTCTAATGAATACAGGCCCAGACCCATCAAACATTCCTTTCATTCTAGGAATCATTCTTGTGAACCTCCTCTGGACCCTCTCCAATGCCAGCACTTCTTTTCTTAGATAAGGAACTCAAAACTGTTCACAACACTCAAGCTGAGGCCTCAGCAGTGCCTTATGAAGCCTCAGTATCACATCCCTATTCTTATATTCTAGGCTATTGTATTTGCCTTCCTCATCACTGACCCTACCTGCAAGTTAACCTTTAGACTGTTTTGTACAAACTGTCAAGTCCCATTGCATCTCAGATTTTGGATTTTCTCCCTGTTTAGAAAATAATCTGCACATTTCATTTTTCTATCAAAGTGTATAACTATGCATTTTCCAACATTGTATTTCATTTGCCATTTTCTTGCCCATTCTCCTAATCTGTCTAAGTCCTTTTGCATCCTACCTGTTTCCTAAACACTACTTGCCCATCCACCAATCTTCATATCATCTTCAAACATGGCAACAAAGCTATCTATTCCATCATCTAAATTGTTGATATACAACATAAAAAGAAATGGGCCCAACACCTACCCCTGTGGAACATCACTAGTCACTAGCACTCCACCATGTTAGCAACTATCCTGTAATACGATGGGCCAGCAGCCTCATGTGTGGCACCTTGACAAAGGCCTTCTGAAAATCCAGATATACAACATCCACTGCATTCCCTTTATCTATCTTACTTGTAATCTCCTCAAAGACTTCTAAAAGGTTTGTCAGACAAGATTTTCCCTTAAGGAAATCATGCAGACTTTGCCCTAGCTTGTCTTCTGTCACCAAATACTCCATAACCTCATCTGTAACAATCGACTCCAACATCTTCCCAACCACTAAGGTCAGGCTAACTGGTTTATAATTTCTTTTCTCCTGCCTTCCTCCTTTCTTAAAGAGTGGAGTGGCATTTGCAATTTTCCAATCCTCTGGCATCATGTCAGAGTACAATGATTATTTAAAGATCATTTTTAATGACATCATAATCTTTAACGCTACCTCTTTCAGAACCCTAGGGTGTAGATCCTCTTGTCCAGGTGACTTATCTATCTTTAGGTCTTTCAGCTTTTTGAACACCTTCTCCCTTGTAACAGTAACTGCACCCACTTCTCTTCCTTCACACACCACATAGCAGAGTGATTCTCAGGGATCAAAAGTCAGCGTCTGCATTCACCTCGATGTTTCTATCCCCCTCGTCGCTTTAATTGATGAAATGGAGTCAAGGATTGGCTTGCGCCCCATTCTGTAGCCTCCCTGCCAAGAGGTTCATGCATGCTGCCTCTACCTCCTGCAATCCTCGCGGAGACTGCAGAGCACTGGAACACCCAAACCATCGCCTAAAAGCAAATCAGTCTGCAACAGTTCCAGAATCACATCCAAGATGAAAAACAAATGTATAAGACATAAAAGAAGTGAAATATATGATTTCGTGATCTAGCCAGAAGGTATTGAACAAAGGAGTGATGTACGCAGACTGCATCTTGACTGGGATTTCTTGCTTATTTAAATAATTAATTATGGCTTATATGTAAAAACACATTAATTGCATACGTCATTACACTACCACATAATGCCTCACTTAAAGTAAAGGTGAAGTTACACCCGTATTTCGGACTCCCTGCATCTTCCTTTGAATTAATTTAGCGTTTTGAAGTTACAAAACATGACAAATTCCACTGACACAAATGAACAAAGGTATTTATTTCATTTGCTTTAATTGAGGCCTTATTGCACATAGATTTATGTATATATGAACAGCAATTATATTTCAAACAGAAACCTTCATGTAGACTCTTTGGGGCACATTAATGATGTTATATTAGCTATTTGAATGTAAATTCTTTTTCATTTTAAATGTTGGTCATCTATAGACTTGGACCAAATAATTCAGTTCCTGTCCTTCTTCCACTTTCTGTTCCATGAGCAGAACGTTTGTAAATTTATCCCGGAGAGTAAAACCAATCCTCATGGCAGCAAACATGCATGCCAAAGAGAAAGTCATTTTGCACTCAAGGATTAAAAGAATCTAGATTACGTATTCACTGACTCAAGGTAAAGCTTTTCTTTCAATATTGTAACCTCCATTAAACATTGTTTTGAAAACACAGCCAAAACACTAATTGAGATGGATCATCAGATTTCAGAACGGACAATGAACCAACCCATGAACATTACCTCATTTTTTGCACTACTTTATTTTATTAATATATATTTCTTATCATATAGTGTTTTTATGTATTGCTCTGTACTGCTGCTGCAAAGCCACAAATTTCATGATGTATGTCAGTGATATTGAACCTGATTCTCATTCTGATTCTGTTACAGATACATTAAGGTAATTTTAAATTGAGAATTTCTCCACCTTTTTAAAAATGTTGGTAACTGTAAAGTGACAGCATCAAACCATACAACAATTTCTGTAAAATAAAACTGGAGCCAGAACTATATATACAGTAAAGGCTCTTCTGTCTGCATTTGAACCATATACTGCCTGTTTCAAAAACAGTTACTTAGTGCTATTAATTTAACTAAAAAAAGCTGGAATTTTATCTTAATGACAAGAGATCCAGCAGATGCTGGAAATCCAGAGTAAAACACACAAAATGCCGGAGGAACTCAGCAGGTCAGGCAGCATCCATGGTAATGAATAAACATTTGGAGAGACTGTTTATCGGGACTGGAAAAGAAGAGGGAAGAAGGAAAAATAAGAGGGGGGGTGGAGAAGAAGGAGTGAAAGTTAGAAACTGAAGCCAGGCGGGTGGAGAGCAGCCATGAAAGAAGAAGCTGGGAGGTGATAGGTAGAAAAGTTAAAGGGCTGAGGAAGAAGGAATCTGGTAGGAGAGGAGAGTGGACCATGGAATGGAGGACAGGTTCTAGGAGGAGGTGATAGTCAGGTGAGGGGTGGGGAATGGAAGAAGATGGAAGGGGGAGTGGGAAAAATTACATACCTTGTATGTGTTACTCTGGCATATTATCTTGCTTTGATGGTACTCTGCTACTCTTAGTCTAGATCACAAAAATTTGAACGGAAAAGTTAATTTTAATGATTATTCATTTTGTGACCTTTAGAAGTTTATAAATGTTGTGCTGCCTTTTCTGTAGGTATCTGCATTCAGTGGTCACTTCATTGGATACACCTGTACATCTGCTTGTTAATTCAAATATCTAATTGACCAATCGTTTGGCAACAACCTAATGCACAAAAGCAAGCCAAAATGATTAAGAGGTTCAATGGTTGTTCAGAGCAAATATCAGAATGATAGAAATGTGATCTAAATGATTTTGACCATAGAATGATTGTTGATGCCAGACAGGGTAGTTCGAGCAACTTAGAAACAGCTGATCTCGAGGATTTTCAAGCACAACTGTCTCTAGAGTTTACAGAGAATGGTGCAAACACCAAAAAAAAAAAAATCAGCGACCTGCAGTTCTGTGGATGAAAACACCTTGTTAATGAGAGAAGTCAAAAGAGAATATCAAGAAGGTGACAATAACCCAAATAACCATCTATTACTACAGTGGTATGCAGAAGAGTATCTTTGAATGCACAAGATGTAAAACCTTGGAGTGGATGGACTGCAGCAGTAGAAGACTATGAACATGGAGGTACCTAAAAACAAAAGTGGCCACTGAGTTTATATTCTCTGGGAAGAAAGCTAACATTTTTTTTCCCCAGATCAAGTTGAAGAAAATGAATGGTGGATCTTAAGTGAGTGTAAAACTGAAGCCATGTGAGGTGAATTGTAACACAGCAATTTCATGTGTATATTCTTGATATTTCCTTGGAGGTCTAGGTATAAAGAGGATGTGTCACATGCCGTGCTGCAAAAACGATTCAGTTGTTCAGACAGCAGTGACATCTCAGCTGAAATAGCAGGAGCAGACATTGTGTTGCTGCTCTGAAGCTGATAGAGAATTGTGAACGCACAAACTGTTTGTTGGCATTTGTCTGCCAGAAAAACAGATGGCAATACTTATTGAGGTCCTTGCTATTGATTGCATGCATAGGATTAGAAAGGATATATTCCACGGAAGCAGTCCAATCAGCCCAACAAATTCATTTCAGCTCCTCTTTGAGTCGATGTTCCATCTTGCTACATCTATATTTAATAGTTTATAAGTCCTTCCTGTATAAGACCATAAGATATAGGAGCAAAATTAGGCCATTTGGCCCATTGAGTCTGCTCCAACATTTCATCATGACTGATCCATTTTCCTTCTCAGCCCCAATCTCCTGCTTCTTCCCGTATCCTTTCATGCCCTGATGAATCAAGAACAAATCAACCTCTGCCTTAAATATACCCAATGATTTGGCCTCCACAGTTACCTGTGGCAATGAATTCCACAGATTCACTACTCCCTGGCTACAAAAGAATCCTCCTCATCTCAGTTCTAAAAGGTCAACCCTCTATTCTGTGTCCTTTGGTCTTAGATTGCCCTGCAATTGGAAATGTCCTTTATGTTAGCATCAAGGATATGTTCCTGTGAAGTATTCATATCCAGACAGTTTGCAAGTCAGAAGTGCACAAACTGAATTCCCAAGCAGCAGAGGATGTCTACAACCCCACAATAATGATTATAATGTGATCTATGAGTCTCCCAAATCCTTGGACTTATGGATGGGCTGTACATAAGTTGGGTGTCTATAGTATGGAGAGGACCTGCATTGTCTCTTTGCTTGTATACTTCTGAACCTTCTTTTAAATGAATCTATGATGTTCACTTTAATCACCCATGCTAGTGAGTTTTATATTCACAGCAGAGATTTCTTCTACATTTCCTGAAATATTTCTTGAGTTGCATGTCATATTTCAAGTATGTCTACTTGGGATTTGAATAATGTTCTGCATCATGACCTTTCTTAACAATCCAATTTTTCTGGAAATAAATTCTACTTCTTGATTTCTTTCTTGAAGATCTTGATTATCTGTAAGATAGTGTTCAGTAGTTGGATTATTTAGATTTGGAGATCCCTTTATTCCTCTACCCAATGTAGACCCACACATCCCATGTAATAAGTAACATAGATATACTGCTTTGGTTTTTTTGATCTTTATCAGCTAATGAACATCAAACATGCTGCAAGTATATTAACAACCGATTGTCATTTATTTCAGTCCTTCTCAATATTAACTATTTATTGATTTGATATTATCCAGAAAGTTGGAAGTGTTGTCCAACTCTCCAAAGTCTGAATTGCTAATGTAAACTGTGAACATTTATGGTCCTTTGATTCTTGTGGCATAGCCACCTTTTGTTTACAGCTTCTGTTTCAAAGCCAGACAGCAATCCACTCAGCGACTATCTCCCAGCTCTGCATTCCCTGATCTTTTGTGTAGTCAATCAGGGGGCTTTTGAAAATTTACATAGTAAAGGCAGAGGAAGGCTGCAGCAATGGAAAACTAATTTCCACTCCTGCTGTTAATTCGAAGAGAAAGTTAATGCAATTGCTCAAAATAAACTTTGTTAGAAATCCATGCTGACTATTTTTCTGTTTGCTGGATAAATCCTTTATTTTTCCCTTTTAACATGATTTTCCTATCACTAATGTGAAGCTAACTGGTCTTTAGTTTCTCAGATGAGTTCTATCTCTCTTAATATGGGTACTAGATTAGCTGCCCACCAGTCCTCTATAGCTGCATCTTTTTCTAATATTAGACATGCAAGAAAAATGCTGGATAGAATAGGCAGAGAATAAATGGAGACCGGGATTTAAACATTTAGATATTTATTAATGTGGTCACTTGAGTCAGTATAATGTTCTCCTAAGGGGTTGTAGGGTGGATTACCTTAAAGGAGAATGCCTGTGCCTGACTTTGTTTAATGTGAGGAGCTGATGCACGGGGTGTTTGATAGTCAAGGTCCAATGGCATGGAACGCAAGACAACTGGGGGTGCTTCATTGCTGCAGCCATCCTCTGTCTTTACTGCCATTGTGATTTGTCATCTTCCACCAGCCCCACCATTGAGGTCTTGTTTGGATTGCTCTTCTGAAAATTCTCCCTTGACCTTACTGCCTTGGGTGAACCTACCGGGAGCTAAGCACTAGATGGCTAACCCCAGATGGCATTGCTCTCAGGATCTCAGGAACTCATAAGCCTCTTCACCATGGCAAGATGATGATCCTTGGAAAAGTTATTTTTGTATATGACCCTTATCATTGCAGGACATTCCAAAGTACTTTAAAGCACCTTGGTGCTGCAAGGTAGAAAAGATTGTTGTCAATTTTCACACAACCAATAGTTAAGCGATAATGAGCAAGCAATCTGTTTTTGCTGAAGTTGATTGAGGAATAAATATTTGGCAGAAGCATATGTAACTTGTTATTATTCCTTGTTAAAATGACAGAAGGTATATCTTGGAGGTAAGGTATTCTGCATTTCACTGGACAGAAAAGAACATCTATTTTAATCTACGGTGCTTTCTGAGATGCAGATGTCAATGGCAAGGCCAGAACCAATTGTCTGTCCTGAATTGCTCCAAAGAAGGTGATAGTGAACGGCTTTCTTGTGAAGAGGCTTCCTCCACACCATTGGGTGGGGAGTTCCAAGATTTGGACCTATTGATGGAGAAAGAATAACAAACATTTCCAGGTCTGCATGTGACTTGCAGAAACATCTGCAAATGATGGTTTTCCCATATTCCTGCTACTCAGTGATGCAAGAGATATCCTAATGCAGGATTTGGATCATTATTAACATCTCCATTATATACCTGAGACATCAACAAGTCCTTCCTCCACACAAATGCTGTTCAACATGCTGAGCTCCTCCAGCAGATTGTTTGTTACCTGTTAATCTTATCCATTTAGATGCTGGAGGTCACGGGTTTGGAGATAGTGGTTGAATCGATAAGTCAAAACAGTGCACTTTGTAAATAGCGGATAGTGCAGATTAGGCGTGTGAGATGTGAAGTGAAAAAAATGTTTCGGTTGGTGGTTGAGGTGCCAATCAAATGGTGCAAGCACTCAGCAGATCAGACCGCAGACATCAAAGTGTCTTGAACTGAAAATTTTTACTGCTTCTTTTTCCGCAGATGCTGCCTGACATGCTGCCACAAGAAAGAAGCATCCATTGTCTAAGATCCCACAATCTAGGCCATGCTCTCTTCTCGCAGCTGCCATCAGGAAGGAGGTACTGGTGTTTGAGGCCACACACCACCAGGTTCAGGAAAAATTATTACCCCTAAGATATCAGGCTCCTGAACCAGTGAGGATAACTTCACTCACCTCAACTCTGAACTGTTTCTACAATGATGGACTCACTTTCAAGGACTCTACAACTTGTTCTCAGTATTATTTATTTACTTATTTACCTTTTGTATTTGCACAGTTTGTCATCTTTTGCACATTGTTTGTAAGTATCTATTTGTGTTAATTTTCATTGATTCTATTGTATTTCTTTGTTCTACTGTGAATGCCTGCAAGAGAGTAAATCTCAAGATAGTATATGGTGACATACATGTACTTTGATAATAAATTTACCTCAAACTTTGAACTTTGTTTGCAGCACTTTTTTTAAAAAAAAATTAATATTTCCAGCATCTGGAGCTTTTTAAAATCTTATTTTCACCAATCAAATGGCCCACTTTGTCAGTTATCAGTTTGTGGCTGAATGCTGCACAGGTTTCTCTGCATAGTGGGCACAGATTAATTCATTTGCCAAAGAATTACAAATGAAATTGAACAAAAATCCCTGATTCTGAGCCTGTGGTGGAAGAAAAATTATTGCTGAAGCAGTGAAAATGGTTGAGCCTCATACACAGCTTGAGGAAATCCTGCAGTGATGACCTGACTTTGGAATAATTAACCTGCATCAGCTGCAACCAAGTTTCATTTGTACTTCATATGATTTAAAACTTCATGTATAAACTTTGACAAACTTCTATAGATGCACAATGGAGAGTAACCTGACTGGTTGCATCATCGCCTGGCATGGAAACTCCAGTGCCCAGGAATGGAAAAGCCAACCAAATATTGTGGATACAGCCCAGTCCATCACAGGTAAAATCTTCCCCACCATTGAGCACATTTACATGGACCACTACCACAAGAAAGCAGCATCCAACATCAAGAACTTCAATCATCCAGACCATACTCTCTTCTTGCTGCTGCCATCAGGAAGGGGGTACAGGAACCTTGGATCACACTGCATCAGGTTCAGGAACAGTTCAACAATCAGGCTCCTGAATCGGTGTGGATAACTTCACTCACCTCAACACTGAACTGATTCTACAAACTGCGGGCTCACATTCAAGGACCCTGCACTTCATTTTCTCATCATTATTTATTTATTGCTTTTGTATTTGCACATAGTTTGTAAGTCTTTATTTGTGTGTAGTTCTTCATTTATTCAGTTGTATTTCTTTGTTCTACTCTGAATCTAAGAAAAAAATCTCAAGGTAATGTATGGTGACTTATATGTACTTTGATAATAAGTTGACTTTGATTTTTGTACTTTGAACTTTAAACCAACCAATCCTGTAGACTCCAGATTTATTTGGCCTTCTTGTTGCCACATACAGTTAACTGCTGCCTTGATGCCAAGGACAGAAATTGTCCTCTCAAAATAATTTCTTAGGGCCAAGTGAATGAGATCTGGAACTGAATGGTCCTGTAAAAAAAAAGTGAGTAAGCCGGTTATTGGAGAATACATTTCATATGAACACACAGTCAAAGCCACTTCTATTACTTTGCTAGACACAAAAGTTTCTGCAGGTGCTGGAAGTGCAGAGCATCACACACAAAATGCTGGAGGAACTCAGCAGGTCAGGTAACATGCATGGACAGGAATAAACAGTCAATGTTTTGGGCCAAGAACCTTTATCAGGACTCAAGAAAGGTTGGGTTTCAGTCTAAAACATTGACTTTATTCCCTTTCATAGATGCTGCCCGACTTGCTGTGTTCCTTCAGCATTTTGTGTGTGCTTTTAAAATATTTTTCTGATGTTTAAACACATTCATTTTGGGCAATAATTAACCAGATTGGATTTGTTCTGCTTTTTTCCCTGCATGTTCTAGTTTCACGTTTTCTCCTGCTAACATGGAGGCATTAACCTCTGTCAAAATCCCCCAGATCCATATGTGTAGAATATAGTTTATTAATTGACATCCTGATATAGTTTTTCTTGCTAATTATACAGCAGATAATTAAGGAAGAACTGCTACTGGGGAACTGAAACCAATGGTACCCTGTTGATAGACATAAATACATTAAGACCACAAGATATAGGAGTAGAATTAGGCCATTTGGCTCATCGAGTCTGCTCCACCGTTTTGTCATAGCTGCTCCAATTTTCCTCTCAACCCTAATCTCCTGTGTTCTACCTGTATCCCTTTATGCCGTGACTAATCATGAATCTATCAACCTCTGCCTTAAATATACATTTAAAGACCTGGCCTCCACAACTGCCTGTCATGAAGAATTTCACAGATTCACCACTCTCTAGCTAAAGAGAGTGCGAAGGTTAAAACCACAACATCACATAAGCAGACAGAAACCACTTAGTTCATCTTTCTTGGGCTAAGCCATTATCTCAAATCTTTCTGCCTGACAGATGGTTAATGACTCACAGGTATTGAGTTGTACAGCATAGCAACAGGTCCAACAGCCCAACTTGAGTTTGCTGATCAAGGTACACACCTAAGCTAGTCCCATTTACCTGCATTTGTCTTATAATCCTCTCAACCTTTCCTATCACTATACCTGTCTAAATGCCTTTTAACTGTTGGAAATTTACAGTTATGTTCAAAAGTATTGGTTGACATTTGTCTGTTTCGAAGGACAATGGGTGATGATGATCATCATCACAAGCCTGGGTGGAAGGTATGGAGATCTTGAAATGCCCAGTCATCAAGACTCGCCCTCTCGGCTTCACCAATGTAGTCCAAAGGAAAGCTTTGGCACCAGCTTGGCGGCAGGAGCTGCTGGAAGGATGTTCAATACTGTCCAGTTGCCTTAGGGGCTCCACTCCAGATTTGCTTTCAGGGTTTACTCCCATAGCCTTCGTCTCCCCTGAGGCTGCCCACAGGAGTGGGGCAATTTACCCATAGCTGGGGTTCACAAACACGAGGGTGTGTTCACACACCGGTGGGTCTGCGTTCTATGTGCGCAGGGGCCAGAGCTCCTCCCTATCCCCTGCAATTCATCCTGAGTCTAGTTTCCGTTTGTCACCAGTGGGGAGTTCAGTTTCCATGTGTCACCAGCGAGGAGACACTAGATGAGGCTTGCTGTTGGAGAGGCTATGAACTGGCAGGGAGAGACTTACACATTCAGAGCTCCTTTTTGCAAAGACTGCTAGCCAGGGTGGAAGTTGAAAGTGAGAGCGACAAGCACTACCCACTACATTACCTCACTAGACGTATCACAACAGCCATTTTAACTCATATATACATATATATATATATATATATAAATAGGACACCTAAGACTTTTGTACAGCACTGTCTTTATCAATGTGGAGCAGAGAACAAGTTTGTGTATGTGGAGAGAGCAAATGATATTGGGAATGGTGAGGGTGGAGCACTGCAGGAGGGGTGTGGGACTGGTGGTAGAGAAGCAGGGCTGGGTGTGGAGGTTGGAGTGGCATGGGTGCAGACTCACCCAGCCCTGACACACCAGGCAAGGTCATTTGATTTCAAACTTCTGGTTTATTCATCTTTACAGAAAGTCCCTCTGGTGTTTCCTGCTCCCTCCCCTCTCCCTTCCCTTTTTCCCAACCACAAGTCTCCTCTCCCTACCTCTGCCCCCTTCCCACTCTCGGTCTATATCAGAATCAGGTTTATCATCACTCACGTATGTCATAATTATTTTTTTGTGGCAGCAGTACAGTGTAATACATGAAATTACTACAGTATTGTGCAGTCTTAGGCACCCAAGCTCTATATATTTGCCTAAGAGTTTTGCACAGTATTATATCACTTCATATTCCAGCCCATTCCATATGCTCACTATTGTCAATGAGAAGAACTTGTCCCTCAGCTCTCTTTTAACTTCTTTCTCTCTCACTCTAGTTTTAGACTTCTCTACTCTGATATAAGTATGGTGACCATTCATCTTCATAAACCACCCATGATTTTATAGACACCTCTAAGGTCACCCCTCCCCAGCCTACCTTACTCCATTCTCAATCTCTTCAGACTCTCCTATGACTGGAAGAGACTTCAGAGTATTGTAGACAAAGCTCAACGCATCGCAGGAACCAGCCTTGCCTCTCGGGACTCAGTCTGCACTGCCTCAGTAAAGCAGCCAGCATTATCAAAGACCCCATCCAGCCCCAGGCATTCTCTCTTCTCCCCTCTCCCATTGGGCAGAAGATACAAAAGACTGAAACTACTAGACTCAAGGACAGTTTCTGTTATCAGACTCTTGAATGGACTTCTTGTTCGATAAGATGGACTCTTAGCCTTACAGTGTATCTCATTATGATCTTGCACTTTATTATATACCTGCTCTACACTCTTTCAGTAGATTTTATTCTGATGGTTATTGTTTTACTTTATTCTATCTTAGTGCACTGTGTAATGATTTGATCTGTATGAGCAGTGTGCACAACAAAGCTTTTCACTGTATCTTGGTACACGTGCCAATACTAAAAAAATTAATAAACAAATAACTCAAGTTCCCTGTCTTGACAACATCCTCATAGATCTTTTTTTTAGCACCCTCTCTAGCACTAGTTGTGAAATACTAGCTTCATTCATTTTTCCTAATGGCTTTGTGTTAATTTTAAATGGATGATCGTAAACATCTTGCATGAATTAGCTTAAGACAATTCTGCAGAATATTAAACATTGTCATTATATGTATTCTTGGTCCTCTGAGTAACAGCAGAATATTTAATCTCTTGTATTCTTTTCCTTAGAAACTGTATTTTTGCATTTCTGGCATTTTTCTGGGTTTTTTTTGAAGCTCTGTTCTAACCCATTAGGCCATCTCTATGGTTTGTCAACTTTTATTTTATATCCACACTAACTTCTGAATGCAATCAGGGGTGATGACAGCTGTAGGTCAAGTACATTAATCACATTTAGCTCTGTACCATCATTGGCCTTCCTGCTAGTTGGCAGGCTGTGTTTTAGGTCCAACTTTAAATGTGTGTGGTCACTCAAAGTGATTAAGCTGTTGCTCACGCATGGTCGCTCTGTAAGTCAAATCCCCTCTTTTCTTTGAAAAAAAAACTGTCTACTATGTGAATGGCTTCTGTAGATAATAATTAATATGGTCAGATATAGTAAGAACATTAATCTTTGGTTGGTTGTATATTACCTAGGATTTGATCAAGCATCTTGTTGGAAAATTGCATCTGCTCTGCCCATTATAAGTTATCCACAGCAAACAAAGCCACACCAGTGAAATGCTGCTTGAGTAAACTTTCCTGCTTGCACATATATTCTACTAATTAATTGACAGTGTTGCGATTTTCTTTATTTGTTTCATACATAAATTATTACTTAATATACTTATTAGTATGATAATAAGATATTATATACATATGCACATATAATTAAATTAATATATATGTATATAATATATTTTTAAAAAGTTATGAGATATATATAATATACACACATAAATTTTATATGTATAACATTAGTTGTATGCATTAATATTATTTAATAAAACAATATTAGTTTATTTACATTACATGTTATATATTATTTATTTTATAAGATTATATTATAAATAGTGTGTATAAAATAAGTATTTTGAATATTATAGAATATATTATATCGTAAAATAAATTTAAAATAATTTATTTTGTAACGTAAATAATTTATATTATAGTTATGTACAAACAAGAGAAAATCTGCAGATGCTGGAACTCCAAGCAACACATACAAAATGCTGAAGGAACTCAGCAGGCCAGGCAACACCTATGCTAAAGAGTGAACAGTCAATGTTTCGGGTTGAGACACTTCGGTAGGACTGGAGAAAAAAAGCTGAGGAGTAGATTTAAAAGGCGGGCAGGGGAGGGGAGGGAGAAACAGAAGATGATAGGTGTTCACCTGGCGGATAATCTCACCTGGTCCCTCAACACCAGATCCATAGCAAAGAAAGCCCAACAGCGTCTCTACTTTTTGCAAAGGCTGAGGAAAGTCCATCTCCCACCCCCCATCCTCATCACATTCTACAGGGGTTGTACTGAGAGCATCCTGAGCAGCTGCATCACTGCCTGGTTCGGAAATTCCATGATCTCGGGTCGCAAGACCCTGCAGCGGATAGTGAGGTCAGCTGAGAAGATCATCAGGGTCTCTCTTCCTACCATTATGGACATTTACACTACACGCTACATCCGCAAAGCAAACAGCATTATGAAGGACCCTATGCACCCCTCATACAATCTCTTCTCCCTCCTGCCATCTGGGAAAAGGCTCCAAAGCATTCGGGCTCTCACGACCAGACTATGTAACAGTTTCTTCCCCCAAGCTATCAGACTCCTCAATACCCAGAGCCTGGACTGACACCTTACTGCCCTATTGTCCTGTTTATTATTTATTGTAATGCCTGCACTGTTTTGTGCACTTTATGTAGTCCTTGGTAGGTCTGTAGTATAGTGTAGTTTTTTTTTCTGTGTTTTTTTTTAATGTAGTTCAGTCTAGCTTTTGTACTGTGTCATGTAACACCATGGTCCTGAAAAACGTTGTCTCATATTTACTGTGTACTGTACCAGCAGTTATGGTCGAAATGACAATAAAAGTGACTTGACTTGACTTGACTTGAAACCTGAAGGGGGAGAGATGAAGTAAAGAGCTGGGAAGTTGGTCGGTGAAAGAGATACAGATCTGGGGAACAGAGGAGTCTGATAGAAGAGGACAGAAGGCCATGGAAGATTGAAAAGGGGGGAGGAGCACCAGAGGGAAAGGATGGGTGGGCAGGAAGATAAGTTGAGAGAGGGAAAAGGGGATGGTGAATGGTGAAGCGGGAGGGCATTACCGGAAGTTTGAGATATCAATGTTCATGTCAAAACCGACCACCTACCACCATACCAGCCTCTGTACCTAGCACATAATTCTCTGCAGCTTCTGCCACCGAACTGATCTTTCCTCCCACCCCCACTTTCTGCTCTCCGTAGGGTTCAATCCCTATACAAATCCCGTGTCAATTCTTCCGTCCCCATTGATCTCCCTCCTGCCATTCATTCTTGCAAGTGGAACGAGTGCTACACCTGCCCCTACAGCTCCTCCCTCACTCAGGGTCATTCAGGGTCCCAAACAGTCGTTTCAGGTGAGGCGACACTTCATTTGTGAGACTGTTGGGGTCATATACTGTGTCCGGTGCTCCTGGTGTGGCCTCCTGTACATCGGTGAGACCTGACGTAGATTGGGAGACCGCTTCACCGAGCACCTATGCTCCATCCACCAGTAAAAGCAGGATCCCCAGGTGGCCACCCATTTTAATTCCACTTCCCACCCCCATCCAGAAAAGTCTATTCATGGCCTCCTTCACTGTTGTGATGAGGCCACATTTAGCTTAGAGGAACAACACCTCATACTCCGTCTGAGTAGCTTCTAACCTGATGGCATGAACATCAATTTCACGAACTTCCAGCAACCACCCCACTCCACTTCACCACTCCCTATCTCCTTTTCCCTCTCTCATGTTATTTTCTTGCCTGCCCCTTATCGCCTCTCTTTGGTGCTCCTCCCCCATTTTTTTTTCTTCCATAGCCTTCTGTCCTCTTCTATGAGACTCCCCTTTCTCCAGCCCCGTATCTCTTTCACCAGTCAACTTCATCCTAGCTTTTTATTTCATCCCTCCCCCTTCAAGTTTCACGTATCACCTTATGTTTCTCTCTCCCCTCCCCCCCCCCTTTTTAAATCCACTCCTCAACATTTTTTCTCCAGTCCTGCTGAAGAGTCACAGCTGAACCGGTGAGTGTACTCTTTTCCATAGATGCTGCCTGGTCTGCTGAACTCCTCCAGCTATATATGTATATATACATTCTCAGAACATAGAACTGGACATCAGATAATTTGGCAATAAGCTAATTTTTGGGTGTTTGAAATTCTGTTTGCCCAGGAAGTGATCAGTAAGTTAACAAAGATTTTGTTTTCAGATGTAACACTCCATTTTGCAGAAGATACCTTACTGGTAAACCTCATTGAAAATTCCTCTCACAAACAAAACTGTCCAGAAAGATTAAATACGGAGAATTTGCCAATACATTGTGGGGCACCATTGCCGGGATGAACAGTTCCATGATTTTGGCCCTTAACCAAACTATTTTATCTCAGGGTCTTAAGTTATTCAGCTAAATGCAGCTATGCCAATGGTGAGAGAGGCCTTACTCTATTCTAATCAAGTGTAGAGCTATTGACCCGCTTTGTCCCATTGGTAAATCTTGAGGCTTTGGAGACGGTCGAATCGAAGGTCAGTGTCCTGGACAGATGTGTCATTGGAGCTGGAACATCTTCGGCTGTGTGCCCAGAGATGAGACCTTTGGGCACAGAGATCAAGAAAAGTGACACAATGGACTTTTAACATCGTAACCCAGCAAGTTGTTTGTTATGTCTCCCCTTTCGCTGTAAAATGGAGACAACTCTTTCTCCCTTATTAGGGAGAGAGAGAGAGCATGTGGTATGTCGAATACCGGGTGAACAATGTAGCCTTTGAACAATGTAGCTGCAAGTCTGTGTCTTTATTGTTGCTTTTGCTCACTTCTGAGTGCTTGGTGATGGTTGCTGGTGCTTTCTTTTCCCGGCTGGGGGAAGGGGGAATTGTTGCTTGCTGCCGCTTGCATGTGGGATGGAGGGGAGCTGGGGAGGTGCATTGTGGTTCTAACATTTAACTGTCATTCTTTGGGGCACTCCTCTGCTTTTGTGGATGGTTGTGAAGAAACAGCATTTCAGAATGTATATTGTGTGCATTTCTCTGACATTAATTGTATCTTTAAAACCTTTGATATCTGTATATGAACTTTTATACTTCACATAAGAAAGATCATTACATCACTGACTACTCAAATATCACCTTTACTGATATCCAGGGCATGCTGCTGCCATCAGGAAGAAGGTACAGGAGCCCTTGGGTTCACACCATCAGGTTCAGGAAAAGATATTACCCCTCAACCATCTGGCTCTTGAACCAAAGGGGATAACATCACTTAACTTATCCTTTTCATTGTAATGCTCCCACAATCTATGGACTCACTTACAAGGTCTTTTCACCTCATGTTCTCAATATTTATTGCTTACTTATGCATTATTATCATTTAATTCTTTTTGTATTTACACAGTTTGTTGTCTTTTGCACACTGGTTGAATGCCCAGGTAGGTGCAGTCTTTCATTGATTCGATTATAGTTATTATTCTATTATGGATTTATAGAGTATGGCTTCAAGAAAATGAATCTCAGGGTTGTATATGATGACATTTAGGAACTTCAATAATAAATTTACTTTGAACTTTCAACTTTGAATAAAATCTTAACAATCCAAGATTGAAAATCCTAAGGATACCCTGCTGTAAGACAATATAATTAATTCTGCTGTTTCATTTTCACTAGGCAATGTCACACACACACGTCAGCACAACTGCCAATGCCACTCAGACACATACAAAGCACAGCTACTGACAACACACAACGATGCGCATACACACTGTGCAATCATTGTTCTAACAGATTAAAATAATCCAGAGTACCCAACCTAATTCACTTTTTATTTGGAGGAATTCTGAATTTAAAACAATAGGCAGGCATTTTACCAAGATCACTCTGCATATTATTGAAAGGAAAGGTAAAATGAAATCTGGCTTTATGTTTGGCTGGAAGATATCCTCAACATGGACATTTTGCTTTTACTTCCAGAAATGTATTAGGCATAAAGTAAATTAAGGTCAGAAATATCACATCAGTATTTCACTTCTGGAAATGGCATGTTCCTACAATATCCTGAATACTTCCATGTATGTGCTACTCTGTCTCTGTTTTCTAAATGTATTGAAAATCTAGTATTTTAAGTATGGCTTCTGTCTTCCAGGACCATTGAACTTGGGAAATGATAAAGTTTTCTTATCTCCCTCCGTATTCATAGAATATCCAAAGTTCAAAGTTGCTCTGTTTTTAGTTCAATACTTTGTAAATTTTCTGGAAGACCACTGAATTCTGATAGCATTCACATATGTTGGCCCCAACTGTCCTGATGCTGTGAAATGCTCTCTGTTCCCCCGTCTCTTGTTGTCCTGAAGTGTTCTGGAGTTGAGTGACAAGACACTCTTGTCTAAGCAAGAAAGTGACATGAGCGAGCCAGAACAATCACTACCTAGGAACATTCCCTTGAATTCAATGACAGCTAGCAAAGCTCCATTCCCAACTTTGCTGGATGCAAAGCTGTCAAGTATTTTTACTTGTTTAAATTAAATCAACTAAAATAAAGCAAAACCATCCAATTTATTTTAAAGTAACTAAAAACCTTCCAAAATGTTTTAAAATCATTTGCTTTTTATTTAATGTTTTTAAACTAATTTGTAATACTTAAGCACATTTGATTATCTTCCTATTTTTTCTACTAAAAAGATACAGAATAATTAATAAAAAGCTATTTCCCTTTCCTTTTGTCTCAAGGTTAAAAACGCCACAGTCACTAAAGAAACCAGTAAAGTTTTGAATCATGTGGCAGGTTTAATCTGACACAGAATCTGTGGAGGATTTCCATGGTGGAATTGATGGAGAATCTCAGCAAGACTAGTGTTGTAGGATCGTAGAGCACCACAGTAGGTAACTAGGAACTTTGGCCCATCTAGCCCATGCTGAACTGTTTTTCTGCCTAGTCACACATTAACCTACACCCAGACTATAGCCATGCAAATCCCCCCCATCCATTAACTTCTTTTAAGTGTTGCAATCAAACCCTCACCCACCACTTCCAGAAAATAAGTTTCTTTTTTGCTCTACATAAACATTTTCAAAAATATGAATATTTTGGCAATGGATTTAACAAAATGTAGTATTTGCTCTGTCACTTCTTTGAATATTATAAACCACCAGCTTTAGCATCTGGTAAAATTGGTCCTTGTAGCTATTGCCTCCACTCAAAATAATTTAGTTCATGTGGCCCAATGTGCAGTTACCTTTATTCCTTGTTCCAAATGATCATTCTTTAAAGTGTTAGTGGTGCAGCTTATTATACAAACCAATAGTTCTCAATAATTTTTTAGAATCATGTTCAATGTCACTGGCATATGTCATGAAATTTCTTGTTTCAGCAGCAGTACAGTGCAATGCATAATAAAAAGAACTAAATAACAAGAAGAAATATTAAAAAATAAATTTAGTAAGTTGGGCAAAAAGAGTATTAAAAGAGATAAATAGCAAGGTAGTGTACATGGATTCATAGTCCTTTCAAAAATCTGACGGTAGAGGGGAAGGCATTATTACTAAACTGTTGTATTTGTCTTCAAGCTCCTGCACTCCTCATTGATGGTAGCAATAAGAAGAGGGCATATCTTGGATGACACTTCCTTCCAACTTTATAAAATTTCCATGGATATCTTGATGAGTCTCTTTGGCAATTAAGTAAGTATGCAGGCTTTTACCCACATCACACAGTAATGTGTAGATGAAAAGCTTACATACATGAACACATACAGTATACGCAAGTAACAACACACACTCTTTGTACACTTTTATCTCCAAATGCCTTTATACCCAAACATATTTGGAGAAGAAATATTCAGAAAAAGACATTTAAAAATTATCCCCTATATAGAGTTCTATTGGACTACTATATTGGATGAGGAGAGCATAGACAGGAAATTATAAAAAAGAAAAGACGGTCTGAGCATTAAAAAAAGTGCTTTCAGTTATACAGCAGTTATTTAGAATTGTTTAGTGAGTGTTGTAGATTGTGGATCAATTAGAAAAGAGTGGCTGAAAATATTTAGAAAAAGTAGATACTGAAATCTGCAACAAAAAAGTTGGGAACGGTCACCAAGTCATTCAGCATCTGTGGAAGGGAAACAGAGTTAGTGTTTCAGGTTGATATTTTACAAATAGTAAGTCAGGATGGGCTAATGGAGAGGGAGAAAAAAACTGAACACATTACAGATGGATGTCATGGCCAATTTTGATATTGAAGGAGAAAGCAATTTATTGAAGGTTGCAGAATTCGATATTTTGTTCAGAAGGCCCATCATAACCATTTGGAATGTGTGAAGAGAGAAGCAGAGTCAACATTTTAGGTCAACGACTCTATATTGGAAGTGGAGAAGTAAGTGATGAAGTGACTGCACGTGAGTGTCTGTGATCCTGCAGATACCAAGGTTTCTGCTGCATCACAGGCAATGTAATTGATTTTGGTGCTGAAAGTGAAAAAAATGATCAAGCCCAATTCTCACGTTGCATAGTTTTTCCCAAATACTTTGCATTTCTTCAGCTAATCATGATAGTCCATAAAACCATTAGCCAGAGAAACAGAATTAGGCCATTCATCCCATCAGGTCAAACTTATTTTCCTTCTCAACCAAATTCTCCTGCCTTCTCCTCACATTGCTGTCCACTAAACCCTTGGCATCCAGGAAATCTTCATAATACTTTCCCTTTACTGCATTCTGACTTTCTCTTAACTATGTGTTTTTCCTACACCCAGCACCTCCAATTTCTCTACTTAGCTCAGCTGCTTTGAATATCTGCATTCACTTTTCCAGAGTTGCCCAGACTCAGATTCTGAATATAAGGTGCCCTAAATTTGTGTAGTTGTAGTTGATATCTTAACTTTAATTAAGAGTTATTAAAGGATTATCTCTGCTTTTGCTTGTATGCAAAGAAGCAGTAACAGTTGATAGCTTAATTTCCAGGCAAGTTGGAATATGCTTGTAATGCATTCTCCAGGATCTCATTTCTGGGTTTAATTGTAGGGACAATTCTCTTCCTTCATAGCTAATGAGATACAATAACATCTTAACTTTCATCTGCTGTGGTTCATCTGCCATAGTCAACCAAATACAGAGTGGAGAACTTCAATTGAGTCTCTCTATTCTTTAGATTGTTTATTTTCCTGGTTATCCAAAGGCTTGGGAAAATTTATTTGTTTGTTTGTGTGTGCATTCATTTGAATTACACAGTTTGAGTTCTGTGTGTTATCTCAAATGGAGGGATCACAGTTTGTTTCCTCAGTTTGTTTTACTCAAGCAGAACATCTAATTGGAATTTCCTTCATCAACATACACTTCTAATACCATGTCTTAGCATTGTCTTTACTTATTCTCAAAGACACTGCAAAGTGTTGATAATTTAAGCTAAAACAAGAGCAGTTTTATGATGAAACCATTAACAGACCCAGCAAACATCCTTATATATGCTTTCTTTTCAACAACCATCTTGAGATATTTAAGTTCCCATACACTAGAAGCAGCTTAAAGAATTAGTTGAAGAGTCTCAGCATGGAACGTTGACTGTCTATTCTTTTGAACAGATGCTGCCTAGCCTCCTGAGCTCCTCCAGCATTTTGTGTGTGTTTATTTGAAGGGATAAAAGTTTTAAAGACAAAATTATTGTTCATAGGCAAATATTATATGTGTTACTGCTTCAAATTAATTCTTATTTAATTTGCCAGTAGACAAGCAATGGCTACATTGACAAATGCACAAAATGTCCACCTGATAAGGGTAGTCTTCCTAAATTCAAATAAATTTTGCTCAATCCCTCAAATGACCATGTTCTAATCTTTTATACCCAGTTCTTCCTAGTTTTAAAAAAAGTTAAAAAAGTAAACGTCATGTAGAATTTAAATATATTATCAATCTATGTATATGTTACCATATACTACATTGAGATTTATTCTCTTGCAGGGATTTTCCAGGAAAATTTAAAAAATACAATAGAATTTATGAAAAACTATAAACAAAGACTGAAAAATAACCGATGTGTAAAAGAAGACAAACTGTGCTATTAATAAAATAAACATCAACTGGAAAGAGTCCTTGAAAGAGGGTTCATAGGTTGTTGAATCAGTTCCAAGTTGTGATGAGTGAAATAATTGGCGCTGGTTAAGGAGACTGATGGTTGTAAGGTAATAACCATTCCTATCTCTCTCCACAGAGAAAAAAAAATCTCAGTTTGACAAAGGTTTCCTCTTAACTATAATTTATCAGTCCTTGTTCTTGTAAAACTTTATTGCACAGCAGCATTTGTCATTCCATAATAAAGCCTCAGAAAAGACCTTCAGTATGAATGCAAATAATTAGTCAACCAATCATATGGCGACAACTCAATGCGTAAAACATGCAGATGTGGTCAAGAGGTTCAGTGTTCACACAAAACTTCTAATTGGAGAAGAAATGTGATCTAAGTGACTTTAACTGTGAAACGATTGCTGGTGCCAGATGGGGTGGTTTGTGTATCTCAGGGAACTGCTGATCTTCTGGAATTTTCACACACAACAAACTAAAGAATTTACAAAGAATGGTGTGAAAAACAAACAAAAAAATTCCAGTGAACAGAAGTTCTATGGGTGAAAATGCCTTGCTAATGAGAGATGTCAGATTAGAATTGTCAGACTAGTCCAAGCTGGCAAGAAGGTAACTCAAAGGAAACACATTATGACATACAGGAGACCATCTCTGAACCCACTACATGTCGAACTATGAAGTGGATGAGCTTCAACAGCAGAAGAACACACACACAGTGGCCACTTTATTACATACAGGAGATAACTGAAAAAGTGGTCACACAGTGTATTTCTTGTCACAGCAGCTCTGTGAAAATAGTGAAAAGAACATCTTTTTGTAGGTTCATTAACAAACAACCTATCATGTTTGAAGATTTCAGCTTTAACAGCTGAAAGCTGAAAGTACAAAACTTATTGTAAACACAACAGTAGTGAAATAAAGTTTAATTGCAGAGTTAATTCTAAGATCATTCTGAACATGTAATTTGTTCATCTATATATTGAACCAAATTCCAGATGTCTGCTTCATGAGTGACTGAAAGTTCCTTTGAGAAAATTATTTACCCTATAATTACCAAAACAGAAGGATTGTTTTTTGTCAGAAAAAGTCAATAGATACCACAACTGAATATGCTCATGTGGATGAACACCTCCTGATATTATTCATTCTTTTTCACACAGTCCTTTGTGTTAAACGATTCCATAGTCTTAAAAACTTATTAATTAGAATTAAGTTACTTTTGCTTATGAGCAAGTAATCCAGCCTTATTTGTGGTTCTGAACTAGGATATTGAAAGAATATTTTCAGCTGATTAAAAAGTGTGAGCCTACTTGAGCACAATATTCCTACTCCTTAACTTTCTGCTCCATCGTGACCACACCTAGAGTACCATTAATTCTTGGGGTTTTGCTTTTAGCATTAAACATTTTCCAAAATATTTTGGGATATTGAAATCTATTTCGGAAATGTCTGTGAGTACATTTCAACCTTCCTGAATATTCTTTTGAGTTCACTTTCAGTGTGGCAGACGATGCCTTTTAAAGTTCCCTCCATTACACAAATCTGTGGATAGGCAGGATCAGGAAATTATGCCTTTTTTACACTCGAGATTCAGAAAGAGGAAACGTCATGGCATTTCCAACAGTCATGGCATTGACAGCTGAGCAAGCTCTTCTCCTTTTGTTTCATTTACTTCTCTCTTTCCACCAGTTGGTGGTGCAAAGCTTGTATCAGATTTATCAGCATGAGTCACGGAACTGTATTCAGATGATAAGCTGAGTGGGACAGCAGCCATTAATTCACTTTACCCCCATCATCGCCCATGCCCATCAGGATGTGTAGTCTGCTGAAGGATGAGATTCATTCAGACTATCTAAGCAAGAGATATAACAAAAAAAAATGAACTCAGTACTTGAATAAGCAGGTACACTCGCTAACATAATGGAGCGTAGTCATACTTTTGGACATCTGAGGTGTTGATTCACTTAGATTAAGAAATTGGGACTGATTTTGAGTGATATAAACATGATATTTTCATTCCTGTCTGATTGAAGGGGTGATTGTGTAAGAATAGCTATATATTCTGGATCTTTAGGGAATCAAAGAAGTTGAGGTTGGTGCATTGAGGATAATAAGCTGGAAACTTAATGAATGACACTGCAGAGCTGAATGACCTATTCCTGTTGTTGTTTTGTTTAGGTTGTCTACTGGAGTAGATGACGATTTGCTGATGAATTATTCTTAGTGTGGCCCAGTGGCACAGCTCAAAGTGTTCCTGCCACACTGCACCAAAGATCCAGGTTAAATCCTAACCTCAGGGGCTGTGTGCATGGAGCTCATTTAGTTTGCCAAGTTTATTGTCAAAGTTCAAAGTACATTTATTATCAAAGTATGTATACATTATACAACCCTGAGATTTGTCTACTTATGAAACAAAGAACCCAATTAAAAAAAAGTCTAACACCTAATGTTCAGAGAGAGAGAGAGAGAGAGAAAAACAAATCATGCAAACAATAAAGTAAGCATCAACATTCAGAACAAAATTGAGTCCGTAAACCCGAAATCCAGAGTAGGCCTATAGTCTCAGGGTCAGTTGCATGCACGGAGGGGTCAAATCACCATGAAGCTCGCAGGCAGAAAGCTCGGAGCAGCTGGAGCGCAACACAGCCTCAGCCTCAGCGTCAAGCAGAGCGGAGTAAAATCTCATATTGTCAACTCCGCAAATATATGTACGAAAAGGTGAAATGCGAAACCGACTTACAGCAGCATCACAGGCACAGAGCATTAGAAGTGCAACATTCATGAGAAAAACATAAGTAAAATTCAAAATATATAAAATTATATGAGAAGCACAATTAAAACAAAACAAAAAAAGTCCATTTTAGTTTAAAGTTATCATAATGTTTATATACTAAGGTAGTGATTAAGGTTATGCAGGTTGGTTCAAGTAACAAATAGTTGAAGGGAAGTAGCTATTCTTGAACTTAGTAGTATGGAACTTCATGCTTCCGAACCTCCTGCCCGATGGTAGTTGAGAGAAGATGGCAGAGCCTGGATAGTGGGGTTGTTTGATGATAGATGCCATCTTCTTGAGGCAGCCTCTCATATAGATCCTCTCACTGTGGGAAGGATTGTGCCCATATTATATTCGGCTACTCTCTGAGTTTCTTATATTCCTGTACATTTGAACTGCATTACCAGATCATGATGCCACCAGTCAAAGTGTCTTAAACCACACATCTGCATATATTTGTTAGAGAGTTTGGTGACAAGCCTAGCTTCCTCAACCTAAGAAAATAAAGTCACTGGTGAATCAGAAACAGCTCTTTCCCCCAACACCATTAGGTTTCTGAATTCTCTACAAACATTGCCTCATTATTCCTAATGTTTTGCACAATTTATTTATTTATTTTTAATTTACAGTAATATCTTTGCTGCTACAAAGTCACAAATTTCATGTCACGTAAGTTAGTGCTTGTCTGATTATGATAGCAACTATATGCTGGGCCCAGGAGAGATCACCTGTGATACTAACACCCGGGAATTGTAAGCTGCTGACTTTCCCCACTGCTGATACCTCACTGTAGTCTGGCACATGTTCACACCTCTTCCCCTTGCTGAAGTAAGTGCTATGTTCTTTGGCTTTAATGATGTAACATTACTGGAGTTGAGGATGAGATTGTACTTCCAGCACCACCCCTCCAGTGTCCTGCATGTTAACTCACCACCACCCATGATCCCTCTAGCAATGGCAAATTGGTACATGGCACCAGAGCTATTGAGCCTATTGCGTGGCGGGGCTGAGATATAGTACGTCTCTACCAAAGGAGGTGAGAAGCTCCCTTTCAGTCCACTAGCCTGCAGGGCACCCTCGAGCAAGGTGTAGCATCCGCTTAGCCTCCTGATCCGGGTCACATGAAGCCATGGGAACAGGTGGAGGATGGTCGCATGGCCTGCTGGTGCATATCACAAGTCCTGTTTATGCAGACACCAGGAAGACAATCTCTGAAGACTATTGATAATGGTGGGGGTCACATGTCTTGTGAAGATACTGCCCAGAAGAAGGCAATGGCTAGCCACTTCTGTCGATAAATTTGCCAAGAACAATCATGTTCAAAACAAAAACAAAGATATTCAGGTTGGTAGATTAATTGGGCATTGTGGGTGTGGGTGAGGGAAATAATTTGAGAAAAGCTGATGTGAATGTGGTGAGAATAAAAGTTTCCTCTTATATTCCAATGACATACAGTCACCGTAGGATAATGGTGGGCATGCTATGTTGGTAGCAGAATATGGCAAAACTTGTGGGCTGTTCCCAGTACAATCCTCACTGATCTTATTTAATGCTAATGATGCACTTCACTGGTTGTTTCAATGTACATGTGAAGAAAAATGTTGATCTTCTTCTTCTTTGAAATCATTGATATCTCCCTTCATTCAGAGATGGCGCCTGAGATGCAGAGAGTCGTTCATGTTTTCTGAGTCATGATGTGGACCTTTATATTTGGGGCATGCTGCATAATAAAAGCAGATTGCAAAAGGAGTTTTGCTGTGCAGGTAATTAGTATAAGGTCCATTCAGTGAAGAATATGACAATGCCCTGGAAATATGATTTCTGTATATATGCACCCATAAGCAATGTCTGTTTACTGTAGCTAGATGATTGATGTTCAAACAACCTTCATTCAGGAGTGGTGATAATTTAGACTGAAAAAATTTGCACTGGTATTGCAGAGTCATCTCACTCCAGTTGGAGACTTATTAGAGTTGAGGCATTGAGAAGAGTAACAGGGATATAAAGTAACCTTGATTCACACCACTCTGAATTAAGGTTGGGTCTGAATTCAAAATTCAAAGTAAATTCAGTATCAAGGTTCATATATGTCAACATTTGCCACCTTCAGATTAATTTTCTTGCAGATATTCACAGTAGAACAGAGAAATACAATAGAATTGATGTAAAGCTACAGTCAAAAACAGACTGACAAAAAACAGGTGTACAAACGAAGACAAAACTAGGCAAATAACAAAATATAGTACTGAAAACATAATTGTAGAGTCCTTGAAATTGAGTATATAGGTTGTGGAATCAGTTCAGAGATGAGTTGAGTGAAGTTATCCACGCTATTTGAAGCCTGATTGTTGTAGGGTAATAACTGTTTCTGAACCTGGTGTATGGGGCATGTGGGGGGCTTCTATACCTCCCTCCTGATGGCAGCAGTGGGAAGATAGCATGGCCTGGATGGTGGGGTCCTTGATGATGGATGCAGCTTTTTTGTAACCTACCATTTAAATCCACGAGTTTGCATGACAGAGGTTAGCCGGGGGAGGGGGGAGGTTCTCCCCGAATTCCTTCAGAGGTGAACAGATGGTTAAAAACGCTTTTATTCCCCTGCTTCCATTAAATCCACACTGTGATTCAGGAAACATGTCTTCAGTCACTGGGGGGAAATGGTTGGTGAGCACCTTGCAATGGCACACCCTGAGGCAGATAGTGTTTACCTCCACCCTTGAAGTATGATAGGGGAGATACATTCATGTCAGTCGCTGTTGAGTTGACCATAAAGATCCTGACCTTCATATTAAAGACCGCGTTGTCTATGAGTAATCTCTTTTGACATAGGATATTAGTTGTCAGTTGCCTACTGACCACCACAGGGGCTTGATAGAGCAAGGTTTTAGCCCAGACACAAGGGGTTAAAATTGCTGGAGACAATGTCTTGCTTCCTAGATAATAACACACCCTCCCCCTTACCCTACTTGTCCTTAAAGACACAAATGTTCATGATATTATCAGCAAAAAGTATAAAGTATTTTAAAATTAAAGATGGTATGCTAATTGTTCCCTTAATTGTTTCTTATTTAATTATTCCCCCAACATGAATCAAAAAGCCATTTGAATTTTTTTTGAGCAAACAGTCATTTGCTTTTATATTCTCTGGTATTCCATTGATTAAGTTGAAGAAAATCCAAATCCATCCTTAAAAAATGATACTACCAATGGCAAAATTTTGTGTGAATCTGTATTGAGATAGTAGCCTAAGATTAGAGAGGCATGATTCCAGACTCTGCAGCTCTTCCACATATTGCATCATGATTTTTAAAGTTAATTAAAATTTAATAAGGGCTTCCCAGTGAAGCCATCATGGTTAGGCTTAAATCGAATAATATGCAATACAAAATATCAGTACTTTGATGTAGATTTTAACAACTTCTTCTACTAAATTATTTATAAAAAGGTGAGACTTATGACATCCACAATTTCAATTTCCAAGCATAATTCTTGATAAATTAAATCCATGCATCATGACTAGAATATAGTTTGTAATTTTCATTATAATACTTAAGGGGAACTTTAAGGGGGGGATCTTCTTCATTCAGAGGGTGGTGTGAGTGTGGGACAAGCTGCCAGCAGAATTGGTGGATGCGGGTTTGATTGCAACGCTTAAGAGAGTTTGGAAAAGTACATGGTTGGGAATGGTATGGAGGTCAATGGTCCTGGGACTAAACAGAATAACATTTTGGCATGGACTAGATGGGCTGATAGGCCTGTTTCTATTCTGAAGTGCTATATGATTGTTTACAAAATTAGTATAAATTAAAGTTAAAAACATTACAAAGCCATCAGTTGCTAATAACATTCTGTCAGGATTTAAAAGGAAAAGTTGACACAGGTTAAGTTTTAAGAAGAAATTCAGATTAGTGTTGCAATGTAACCTTGGAATGAACAGACCAAGATGGTGGAGTGGGAAATTCTGTCAGCTGTCATCCTCAGACCAAATGTTCCCCTTACCTTTGCAACCAGAGCAAATGCAAAGCATCTCCCTAAAGTGAGTTAGACTCAAGAAGGAAATGTATCTTATGAAATTCCTCTCTGATACCTACAGGAAACCGAAGCCAGTCGAGGAGGCCTCATGGACCAAGAGTTACTGATAAAGCTGATTGGCCTTGATATTATGCAAGCCTAAATAATGGGCTTATATGTAAGTTTATCTATGCAATCGATGTTTATTAAACTTGGAATCGTTCCACATGGACTACTTCCAAGGTCACTATGTCATCCAGTATTTGCACAGAGATGCAGTGTATAGGACAGAAGCTGACCAGTGATCTGTCAGACTGGTCTTCTATGATTTAATGATTGAGTCCTGCTGAAGGGTTTTGGCCCGGAACATCGACTGTACTTTTTTCCATAGATGCTTCCAGGCCTGCTGAGTTCCTCCAGTGTTTTGTGTGTGTTGCTCTGTTTCTATGATTTATGTTGACTGGCTCATTAATACAAAATGTTATATAGGACATAGGACCTACATAGAACAGTAGAGTACTGTATCGACCCTTCGGCACAAGATCAACATCTCCAAGACCAATCTAACCCTTCCTGTCCACATAGCACTTTATTTTTCTTTCATTCATGTAGTCTCTTAAATGTGCCTTACGTATCTGCCTCTAGCCTCCTGGCTCCACATTCTGTGCACATACCACTCTCTGTGCAAAAGACACCCCTCCGACATCCTCACATACTTTCCTCCATTCACCTTAAAAGTATGCCCTCTCCTATTAGGCATGTCCACCCTGGGAAAAAGATGCTGGCTGTCCACTCCAATCTATGCATCTTACCATCTTGTACACCTCTATCAAGTCACCACTCATCCTCCTTCGCCCTGAGGAGAAAAGCCCCAGCTCGCTTAATCTTTCAAAGGTTACCTGTCATTTCAGGTTTTGGCATTGGTCGTGGGTCTTCAATGATCTGTGCACGATAGCTACTGTATCTTTTTCTCTCTCAGTTGCTTCAGGGTTACTTCCTGCAAATGGTAAGTGATTTGTGAACTGTCCCAAGCAAAAGGCATTTATCTATATTAAATTACCTTTTTAATATATAGTAATGGGACATCAAAATACATTTTGGATTCAATTTTATTTCTCCTTTGCCTTAAGCCTTTTACAGATCTTGACTTCTCTTATTTACCTTTTTTCGAACACTCATCACACAATCATCAATAAAACAACAAAGAGGAATAGTTCCAAGACTGAATTGTAAGTTGCTTGATGAGGAAACTCCAAATGAAAATGAAATAGCCTCTTATTCTTAACCTGAAGTAGTAACTCTGCATAGATCTTTTCATAATAAGGATTTCCATCCAGCGGTCAGCCTGATGTGTCGGAGTCTGCAGCAAGGAAACAGGGAACGGGGATGATCTACAATTTTAGGTGGGTGAGAGTGGTTTTCAATCTCAGAGATCCATTTACAGGTTATAGATACATTGATGAAACTGATTTATCTTGAAATTGTTCCCAGTCAGGGTGCCAAAAAAAATATTCCATTTAATTGTGTGCTGCAATCTGTTTTAAAAATTTATTTATGTACTTTTTTTAAAAGACGGAGCACAGGATAGGCCCTTCCAGCCCTCCGAGCTGCACTGCTCAGCAACAAAGCCGACTTAATCCTAATCTAATCACAGGACAATTTACAATGACCAATTAACCTACTTGATATGTCCTTGGACTGTGGGAGGAAACTGGATGTTCTGGAGAAAACCTATGCATTGTAAGGGGAGGATATACAGAAATTCCTTACAGAGGACACTGGGATTGAACTCCAAACTCTGAAATGTAATAGCGTTATGGTAACTGAGACACCACCATAGTGCCCAACAATTTATTTAGCAATACTGGGATAAGAGTTCAGGCAAAATTAATTTACAGATCCTGATTCCAGACGCTGAGCCAAAACTTTGACTCTGTTCCTGTCTCCATAGATGCTACCTGGTCTTCTAGAGGTCACAAGCGTTTTCTGGTTCATTTCAGATTTCAAGTACCTACACAATTCTTCTCTTTGATTTTTCTTTGGATTTTTTGTAGTTTTTTTTCAAATTCATTCAGGTCACACCAGGGATCAGAAGCCTCTTCATTGACCAGTCAGTGGTGGAAAGGGTGAGCAACTTTAAGTTCCTGAGTATCAACATCACAAAGTAGGCATGCCAGTGCCTCTACTTCATTTTGAGAGAGTTGGCATATCACCAAAGATTCTTATAAATATCTATTGATGAGTGGTGGAGATAACTTGAATTGGTTGCTTTACAGCCTGGTATGAAGGATACAATGCAGAGGACTGCAAAAGGCTACAGAGAGTTACAGACTCAGCCAGCTCCATCACAAGCACAATCCTCCTCACTGCCAGGGACATTTTCAAGAGGCAATGACTCAAGAAGATGGCTTCCATCACTAAGCATGCTAATCATCTGGGGCATGACCTATTCTCATTTCAACCATTGTGGAAGGCCAACACTCAGTTTCAGGAATAGTTTCTTCCTCTCTGCTATCAAATTTATGAACACCAGTGAATCAATGAATACTAGCTCACCATTTCTTTTGTTGCACTATTAATTTGTAGTGATGTTATATATTTGATCTGTACTGCTACCACAAAACAACACATTTCACGACTGATAAAAAAAAATCTGATTCTGTTTCTGTTATGCCATAGGTCATGAAAGTCTTAACAGCTGAATTTGAGTCCCCAACCCTGATCATAGAACATAGAATGTCAAAGAGTACCATACTTGGCAGACCTTTTGGCCCACAATGATGTGCTAATCCTGATACAAATTTATGATCAATATCATCCACTCTCTACATATTCATGTCTATACAAATGCCTCTTGAACTTTGCCATACAGCCTGTTTCTACCACGACCCCAAGTAACTAATATCATGCCATTACCATTCTCTGTGTAAAAAAAACCATTGTCCTTCACTTCTCCTTTAAACTTTTCTCTCTGACCTCTAGTGTTTGACAGTACCATCTTAGGTAAAAGATTCTGACTACCTACTCTATCTAAGCCTCTCATAAATTTAAACACCTGTATCCAATCTCCCCCAGCCTGAATCTCTAATGAGTAAAATCCAAGTTTTTCCAACCCCTCCTTATAGCTCATCCTCTCTCATCTGTTCTACTGCCTTTTCACGATCTTCACTTCCTTCCTATTTTTGAATGGCCTGTAGTTCACAGGTGACCCGGCTGGTAGCACCTGGTAAGGGTCCCTTGCTCAGGGTTACGAGCGATGGCCAATGGCGGACCCAGCAGGAGACTAGTGGGGAAGGCAGAAGAGCTACGACCTTGGAAGACAACGGTTGCTTTGCAAGCAGATGATCTAACAAGAAGAGGGGTGGTGATCTCTTTAAACTCACCCGGCAGAAGGCAAAGGCAAACAATGCTGTAAACTGCCAAGATCATGATTTCCCAATATGTCAGTCTCAATAGAGGATCAAAACAATGACATTAACGACAAGTGTCGGGACAGAGCGGCGTGGAGGGAAATAGTCCACCAACTGGAAATTCCAGATGCGACGTAACGATGACGTAGTGCACACAATACTCCAAGTGTGTTATGCCTAAAGTTTTATAGAACGGCAGTACAACTTCCTTACTCTTACATTCAACACCGCTACCAGTGAAGATAACCATGCTATATGCCTTCTCCATCATTTCATCCATTTGCATTACCCCTTTCAATGAATTGTGGACCTGGAACCCAAGATCCCTTTGTACCTAAGAAGGGGTTTACCATCAATTGTATACTTTCTCCTTTCATTTGACTTCCCAAAGTACAACACCGCACCCTTGCCCAGTTAAATTCCATAAGACCATAAAACATAGGAGCAGAGTTGATTTTGCACCGCCATTCCATGCGGGTGATTTACTTTCCCTCTCAACCTCACTCTTCTTGTGCCTTTTCGCACTTCTCTATCAAGCCTGTCACATGGCCAGGCTAATTTTCCAAATCAAGGTGCAGTATGTTTTCTCCTCTTGTTGTACTCTCCGCATCCTGTTTCAAGAATTCATCTTGGGTGCACTGAAGAAATCCTGCTCCATCTAAAGCTCCTGCATAAAGGAAGTTGCCATCAATACTGAGGGATTTTGAAGTCCCCCACTTTGACTGTCCTGTAGTTTCTGCACTTTTCCATTATCTGCCTACCTATGTGTTCCTTCAACCATTATTTAATCAATACCATTATAATTCCATGAACGGATCCAGCACTAAGTTCATCTTCCTTAACCTGAATACTACTAGCATTGAAATAAACACATTTCAGCCCATCAGTCCCACCAGGTTTATTAGCCTGCTGAGCTTTCTTTCAGAGAGTACAAAACACAAAACAATACAGCACAGTACAGGCTCTTCAGCTCATTTTTCTTTTATCCATGTGCCTTTCTAAGGGTCTCTTAAATGTCCGTACAAAATACTGGAGGAGCTCAGTAGGCCAGGCAGCATCTAAGAATAAAAGTCTGAACAGAAAAGAGTAAACAGTCAATGTTTCAGGCCGAGACCCTTCATCACGACCTGAAGATCATGAGGACCATGAGTCCTGATGAAGGGTCTCAGCCTGAAACATCGGCTGTTTACTTTTAACCATAGATGCTGTTTGACCTACTGAGTTCCTCCAGCATTTTGTGTGTGTTGCTTTGGATTACTAGCATCAATAGATTTCCTCGTGTTCTTAGATGTCCACAACGTATCTGGCAAAGTTTTCCAGATACTTTCTGTGTAAAAAATAACTATTTCTGACATTCCCCACTCTATATTTTTTACTCCAATCATCTTAATATTTTGCTGCCTGTTATTAGCGATTTCTGCCCTGGGAAAGGCTCTCTGGCTGTTGATGCACCATCAATAACTCTTGGAGACGGGAGGCGAACAATAGGCTTTTATTAGCTGCAAGAGACCACCACACAACATCCTGGAGACTGAGGGAGGAGCAGTGCCTCCAATTGCCTTTATACAGGGGTCTGTGGGAGGAGTCACGGGAGCAGTCAGCGGAGGGGCGTGTCCAGACAGGTATATGTAGTTCACCACAGCTGTCCAATTTCAGTATTGTCACACCATCTTTCTTGCCCTAATGCCCCTATTGAAACAAAAAAAGGATGAATTATAATTTCATTTGCTTTTAAATATCATCTTCTCAAAAGAACTCACTTTTTAGTGGAGGTTAAAATTCTTTGATTTGTCATGTCTTGAATTATAGTTATCCCAATAATAATTATATCTTATCATCTACTTTGAAATACTCTTTGTATCATTTTAAAGTAAGCCTGTAAGAAATGGACATTATGACTTTGGACATGACTGGCCTGACATTGTTATTTAATTTAGTGACGCTTCCAAATAAAAACTAGGTCATTTGCAAACTCTGTGCAGGCTCCCTGGTAATTACAGAGGACAGCTGATTTTGGAAATATGGAAATTGGATGTGTATTTTAAGGATTGTCACAATGCTCTTTGTGTTATCTGTTGCAATGAAAATTTCACACAAATATTAAAATGGTATGACTGAGACTCAGCAACCACTTGTTCTGTGATTAACTGGATGGACTGTTTTGGCCATTTCTATACTTTTACTGTTCTCCTTCCATTCATGGATTATAACAACAGGAATGAATGATTCCTTCAGCAAAATGGAACAAAAATCTGATGGTGAAGTGCATTGGGTGATTGTTACATATGTGGGTTATGACCAAAGGAAAAAAATTGCTGGAATTGCTTAGCACTTCAGTGCAAGGGTGTTTGTTAGTTGTGTCAAAAATCAAACTTACAAAAATGAACAAAAGTAGCAAAAAGAAAACTGCCAATAATTACAAAAATATATCTACCAGAAAACGCAACAGCAGAGTCGTACTATTTTTGTCCAGTGTGAATTCCTGGCAGCCCTGTGTCTCCCTCTCATGCTGAAGATAATGAGCCCTGTTTATTAAGCACCAGGACATACTACCTTTAATTACCCACAAAGTTAATTTAAGACTGCATATGAATTAGAATATGATGTACCCCACAATGCAGTGTTAAGGATCCGACCTGAACACTGGGTCAAAGGGGCTCTGCTGATAGCTCTGGACCACGACAGCCCTTAAACTCTACCTTCTTTCACCTGGCCATGTGGGCTTTGAACCAGCCCCTTCCCTAATTGGACTCTCACCAATTACCCACTTATCTCCTCAATAGCTCCCACCTGTTTCTGTTCTCGCTCATTACCCGGTCCATTTAAACCCTGCCTCGACTCACACTCTCTGCCTGTTTGTCCCAGTCCTGAACTAAGTCATTCCAGCCTGCTATAGTGACTACTGCCAATGGAAATTGTTGAATTCTGTGTTTCTGGATTCTGCCTGTTTGGAACCTGATTCTTGCCTGAAGCACCCATAATCGTCTGCCCTCACCGGACAGCCTTTCCCGGGTAAGACCTCCACCTGTCATTCTGGCATCGTGCCTGTCTCCTGGTGTTGAAAGACTTATCCCTGGTAATAAAATCCTGGTAAAAGGACATTCATTGGTCTGCACTTGAGTCCTACCGCAACCGGCCCCTCCAGTCACAATCATATTACAAAATAAATAGAAGTATCTACCTTAATTACTTTATTCAAACAATGTATACACATTTACACATCCCCATTACTAAAGAAATGGAAAATTCTGCCATGCATGGTTGGAAAGGCATCTTAAAGCCAACCCAAGTGCATCAGCTCAGTTTGGGACCCAGTAAGAGTATATGCTGGGCAAGACATTGAAGTGTGTACTCTCAGAGCAATGATCGCAGAATGACAAAACAATGTTTGCGTGTGTATAAATGTGCATGTAAGGAGTGTGTTTACCAAGTTTTCTCTGTCACAATGCTATTAGGAGATGTGTCTAAAAATTGAGTCAAAGGCACAGATTTCTAAGAGCATTCTGAAATTCTAAAAGGAGACAGAAAAGTGATGTAGGAATGTAGGAGAGACTCCCAAGAAAGCACAACAGTCAATAGCAGAGAAATTAAATTTAGGCATGATCCTGAATTGGAAGAGCACTGATATCTGGAAGAAATGGGAATAACCCGAGGTATTATATTGCAGTGATTCTTGTATCAGTGGTGGGCAAACTATTAGTAAGGATTCTTAGAGACAGGACTTATAAGCATTTAGAGAAGGATATTTTGATTAGGGATAATCAGCTTGGCTTTGTGAGGGGCAGGTCATGCCTCTCGAGCCAGACTGAATTCTTTGAGGATTTGACAAAACAGATTAATGAAGGTAGAGGAGTGGATGCAGTGTATGTGGATTTTAGTAAAGAGTTTGACAAGATTCCCCATAATAGGCTCATTCAGAAAGTCAAGAGGCATGGGATCTAGGGAATTGGCTGCAAGGATTCATACAGGCTTGTCCAAAGGAGGTGGAGGGTGGTGGTGGACAGAGCAAGTTCTGCGGGGAGTACCACATGGATCTGTTCTGGGACCCCTGTTCTTTGTGATGTACAAATGACCTGGATGACACACTGAAAGGGTGGAAGTGTAAGTCTGCAGATGACACCAAGGTCAATGGTGTTGTGGATAGTGTAGAAGGTTGTCATAGGTCCCAACACAACACTGATAGGATGTAGAGCTGGGATGAGAATTGACAGTGATGGCCTTCATTAGTTGACAGATTGAGTTCAAGAATCATGAGGAAATGTTGCAGCTCTATAAAATACTGGTCAGATCACACTTTTGTTACATGGAGGTTTTACAGTCCAGAGCTCATGGTGATAGAAGAATTACAGTGTGCAATGCACTTACACAAAGAGATGAATTCTGCAGCTGCACTAGAAACAGCGGAGCACAGATTAACACGAGAGTGATGCACATTGGATGATAAGGATGCAGTTGCCTTTTAAACTCTCTGCACTAATTTTCCTAAACTTTTGGCATAGAAAATATTGCAGACAATCGTTGCAAGTGGACATTCAAAATTGAGGTACCAAGGAGGATCTACTCAGCTTAAAGAACCATCAGGAATTGTCTGTGACAAAAATAAAACTTATTTGCATTGCCTTATGAAATTGGTTCTTGTACTCCTATCACAGTATATTTAATTTTATTCTTGGACTGTCAAAACCAGCTTTTTATTTACATATTCTTAACTATTATTAATAAAGTGATGATGAGTCATTATCTTGAATTGTTATAGCTTATACACTTAAAATGCTGACAGGTATAGCCCCACCAGGTTTAACCCAGAGAATATGAAGCAAACGACAATATATTTCAAAATTCAGATAATACTGGATTTGCTGAGGTCCTTATAAAATAAGATACACATCAATTCACTAAAGCTTATCTAGCTTGCTCTGACGCAACTCCATGAATTAGATTTTACTTCAATTTTCCAATAAGCCATGCATAAGAAGAAAATTTAAAATCAAGTCTTGATTTAAGCGGATGGAAAAGATTTGAAAAAGAAGAGTATGAATCTTTTCCAGTGTTCTGCTCAACGTTTATCTCTCAATCAACACCAACAAAAAGCAGATCAACTGCTCACTTACCTCACTGTTGCATGTGGGACACGGCTATGTGCTAATTAGCTGCTACATTTGTGTGCAGAACAAGTGACTACATTTTAAAATTAATCTTGGCTGCAAATGAAGGTTGTTTCTTCCATTTCAGTGCCAAAATTATATCCATCTGTGTGTCCAAAGTGGACTTAAGCCATGAAATTATCATGCAACCATTTTGAGGGATGTTTTTCAAAGTATGCTTCTTCGGCACTTGTGCTAAATTGGAGTCATGGCTTGGAAAACTTTGCCAAGTATGTCATCTTGAGGCTCACTCCATTCAGGATTGGCAGATGTTGTTCTTCTGTCCTGATGCAGCTTAGCTTTTGGTAATCAGACAGAAGGTCGCCAAGGAACCACAATGCCCTGCAAGGTCTCTCTTCATTGAAAGGTCAGGAGGTAAAGTTGCCATGGGAAATTCATCTACTTTAATAGGGGAACCAGTGAAAATCAAAGGGCAGCAGAGTAGTGTCATGAGATTTCACTGGTAGCAACCCAGTATCATTCTACCACTGTCAGTGAGGAGTTTGTACATTCTCCATGTGATTAGTGGGTTTCCTCCAGGTGCTCTGAATTCCTCTCCCATCCTAAGCATATGCAAGCTGGTAAGGATTAGTAAGCTGTGGGTATGCTATGTTGGCACTGGAGGCATGACAGCATTTACAGGCTGCTCAAATACATCCCTGGGCTGTGTTGTCATTTGACTGAAATGACTTATTTCACTGCATGTTTCAATACTTTGATGCACATGTGGCAAATAAATATTATTTGTATCTTATGAATATTGATTAGATAGACACAACATTCCTTTTGATTTAGTTTTGTTATTCTAATTTCTTACCATTGACATTCCTCTTCGTACTGGATAAAAATATATTTGCTAAGGTTTTCCAAATGCCTTGGCCTCTCTCAGATTTTCATTCCTTGTGTTTTCTGTCTGCCGACAACTCACTTAAAGAGTGAAGAATATTGTTCAGGGCACTAGGAAAACGCTTCTACACTACATCAAAGTTCATCTTTGCATCCAGCTGCCAAGCACATTGGAACTTTGTTCCAAGTCTCAACCAGGATGTAACACTCCCTTAGTACTGCAAGTATTAGTTGAGATCCCATTCTCAAATCATGAAGAGTGAATTGAGTTCAATATTCTGTGAGATAGGGTAGCATGGTAGTGTAGTAGTCAGCATATACTATTACTGTGCTTATGACCCAGTTCAATTCTGCCACTGCCTATAAAGAGTTTATAGTTCTCCTTGTGAATGCTTGGGTTTCCTCTGGGTGCTCTGGTTATCCCCTCCACCCAAAGTTCCAGAGATGTATGGGCTAGTAGGTCAATTGGTCACATGCATGTAAATGGGTGGCATGGCGCTAAATGGGGACTCCTTTGCTTGCATCATTGGAAACAGCTCCATATCTATCTTTAATATCTCCATTTTTCCCTTTCAGGGTACTTTTGAAGACCCTGACCTGGAGTTACTCATTGACTTCGGTTCTTCAAAGGTTTCAAAGGTACATTTAATGTCGAAGAAATGTATACAATATACATCCTGAAATGCTTTTCCTTCGCAGCCATCTATGAAAAACAGAGGGGTGCCCCAAAGAATGAATGACAGTTAAATGTTAGAACCCCAAGGCCCCCCCAGCTCCCCTCTCACCCGTGCATAAATGGCAACAAGCAACAATCCCCCCTCTCCCCACCAGCAAGAAAAAACATTGGCACCCGCCACCGAGCACTCAAGCATGAGCAAAGCAACAGCGAAGACACAGACTTGCAGTTACCCAAAGACTGTGTGTTCACCTGATATTTGACATACCACAGGCTCTCGCTCTCTCTCTAATAAGGGAGAAAGAGATGTCTCCGTTTCACAGTGAGAGGGGAGACATAACAAACATCTCACTGGTTTATGATGTTAAAAGTTGGTTGCGTCGCTTTTTCCGAGCTCTGTGTCCAAAGATTTCAGCTCTCTGGGCACACAGCCACGACACACCGGTCTGGGACACTGATCTTTGATCCCCCTGTTTCCAGAGCCCCGAGGATCCTAGGCCTCCAAAGGCAAGCTGAACTCTTAGGCCGTGCCTTTGGCATGTCAGATAACGGCCAGTCGTGACACCCTGTGAGGGGGTCCAACTCCCACAAAGAACCCAAGTCAGCGTGTAACTCCAGGTCAAGGTCTTCAAAAGGACCCTGGAAGGGAAAATTAGAGATATTAAAGATAGAAATAGAGCTGTTTCTGAAGATGCAAGCAAAAGAGTCGCTGTTTAGCGCCATCTTGACTAGAACTTGCAGACTTTTAACATTGTAAACCAGTGAGTTCTTTGTTGCATCTCCCCTCTCGTTGTGAAACGGAGACATCTCTTTCTTCCTTAGTAGGGAGAAAGAGAACCTATGATGTGTCAAATACCGGGTGAATGCTAAATCTGTGTCTTTGCTGTTGCTTTTGCTGCACGCTTGAGTGCTCAGTGGTGGGTGCCGATGCATTTTTTTTGCTGGTGGGTTGAAGGGGGGGGATCATTGCTTGCTGTCACTTATGTGCAGGTGGGAGGGGAGTTGGGGGGGGGACTTTAGAGATCTAACATTTAACTGTCATTCATTCTTTGGGGCACACTTCTGTTTTCATGGATGGTTGCGAAGAAAAAGCATTTCAGGATGTATATTGTATATATTTCTCTGACATTAAACCTACCTTTGAAACCTTTGGACCTGTTATTGTGTTGTATCTCTAAATAAAATAAAAATGGAAGAAGTGAAGTTATATCTATTTGGGACTGAAAACAGATATTTTTTACTTTTAAATATAGAAATGCAAGAAAAAGCCTTGTTAGTCAATATGAACATATCCAATCATGAACTTTATATTTAATTGAAAATTGTGAGTTAGAACTCATTATCTTATTTCCTGAAAAAATAAATAAGAATAAACATCATGATAGTCTCAAAAGGCCATTTAGTAAATGATCCACAGAACTTTAACATTTTACTCCTGGCAAAATTTTACTAAGCACACTTGGCTCCAAACAGACAAGTGAGATTTGCAAATACTATGACAGTGCATTGACATTTGGGACTGAAAGAAATGTTACATAGCAGGTAAGTCATAGTGGGGAACTAATTATAGTACCAATAAGTACTGGTGTCTGGGCAGCAGAGGTAGAAGGATTTATCGAATAAGCAAAGAGATTCTACAGAATATAGAAATCTTGAACAACTCACAAAAATGCAGAAGAGATTCAGCAAGTCAAACAGCATGTATGGAGAAGAATAAACAGTCAATGTTTCAGGCTGAGACGCTTCATTGGAACTGGAAAGGAAGGGGTCAGAAGCCAGAATAAGAAGGCAGAAGTGGGTAAGGAGTACAGGCAATAGGTCAGAACCAGTGATGGGAATGGAGGCAGGATGAAGTAAGAAGTTGGGAGGTAATGGGTGAAAGAGGTAAAGTGTGAAGAAGAAGAAGAAATGTAATAGGAGAGGACCATGAAAGTAAAGGGAGGAGTTGGGGTGCAAATAAGCTTACATGTTCCTCCTAGATCATAAACCTATGCTATCAATTTCTGCACACACACAGTCCTGCCGAAGGGTCTTGGCCTGAAACATCGACTGTACTCTTTTCCATAGATGTTGCCTGTCCTGTTGAGTTCCTCCAGCATTTTGTTTCTGTTGCTTGAATTTCCAGCATCTGCAAATTTTCTCTTGTTTCTGAATATTACCAAGCTTTTCTTTTAATGTAAAATCTTAATTCTTTATCACTGTCTGCATACTCAGAAGTGGTTCGTAAAGGTTGTTATAGTTAGGGGTGGTAATGGGGATAACCTCCCACTATCTACTAAACGCACTCCATGGTGTGCACCTCAAATAGTTTCTGCAACCAAGTCCAACTCCTGGCCTCCATGAGTGCCTTAGCTACTAAACATGTGGAACCATTTCTACTGACAGGAGAAGAAGCAAAGGCAGGGCATGGACATCTTAAAGCCAGATGCTTTTGGGCAGATGGTGCTCATCAGCCATGGTTGGCAGCTCATCTAGAAGGAAAACTCTGATCTCAAACCTCTTCTGCCTTGCAGCTATACTCACTCATGGGGAAAGTTTTGGGAGTAAACCCCGAGGAAAAAAAATCTGGAGCTGGAATCCCCAAGGCAGGCCTACATTGTGTTGGAAGTTGACTGGCAACTCTCGCGATGCTGCTAGTGCCAAACTGCATCGCTCTCTGCCATTTCTTTGAATTCATCAGATGCGTGGACAGACAGACAGACATACTTTATTGATCCCGAGGGAAATTGGGTTTTGTTACAGTCGCGCCAACCAAGAATAGTGTAGAAATATAGCAATATAAAACCATAAATAATTAAATAATAATAAGTAAATTATTCCAAGTGGAAATAAGTCCAGGACAAGCCTATTTCTAGAGAGGGAGCTTGCTACATGGGGAACAGCTTGCTCTCCATATTTTACTGCCACGGCTTGCATACCTAGATATCTAGTTTGCAACATCCATGGTTGACTCTGACCATCAGAGGTGTCACATACTCAGAAGTCTATCATGTTGAAGCTATTGGATCAGTATATTCAGTGACCTCTACATACCATTTAATTACAGCTGTTATTTCATGCCACAGTGCAATTGAATATAAATTCTGATGTTTGCAGTGCATCTACTTGTCTATCGTAGACTATATACATGTCCATCAAGATCCAATGATTAGATCACATGTTCATGTTATTGAAGTATCCAACATTTGGGTGTCACTTCCTTAAGCTTGGCATTACACAGTAAATCTCTGGGAATTGTGGTTTCTCATTGGTCATGTCTTTTCTGCCATTGGCATACAGTAGCTCTGCAACATTAATGACAAGAAACTCACCCCAGTATCCCCAACATTTTAATCCCTCCAAGTTACACATCTTCCAAGAGGATCACAACCTTGTCAAAGATGCTTGCATGTCTCAACCACCCAGAGATCTATGCTGGCTGGAGCAAGGGCCTTGTACTCTGGGTCTTTGTGGGTTCACCCATGCCAAACAGGTCAAAGGCTACAGGCAAGACTAAGGGTGGTCTATCAGTCCTCTGGGTTTGAGAATTCAGCTCAGGGCTACAAATGTGAATGGTCAAAAAATTTATTATGGAAACAGCAATGAAGAATACTTCTATATCTGTATGCAACGTTAGGACAGAGATAGAGGAGCTTCTTTGATGCCCTAAGCAGCAGCATAAAGGTCAGAAAGTAGATTATGCCTTATGTCTTTTAATATCTCTGCCTGCTTTAAGGATACGACAAGTTAGCTGAAAGAAAACATAGTGCTTTTTGTTCCTTAAAAGTATATGATAACAGTCCATAATTATTTTCAGATAAATGACCATTGTTATTCTCATTTAGAGACATAAACAGAAATAAAATATTGAATAGAGTTAATATGTTGTTAAATGAGCATAAATGTCCGGTTTATTACAGATTATTTATGTAAGGATATGGTGCTTATGATGACATTCAATTTAAAGTGGTAAAACCTCTCATGCCACAAACTAATGAACATCATCAGATGTTTCCTTTTATAAACAGAAAGCTTGTGTCTCATTAAAGATTTTTTATTTCTGCTGATGTAAAGACTCAGGCTTTTAAAAAAAACTTTTATTGGAAATTTTGTGTCAAAAATTGAGAGAGAATTCATTAAAACTATTTTTTTTATTTGGGAGCATCACTAAACCTCGACAAGTTAGAGCATAATAAAAATAAACCATTAAACTTAATGGCAACCCACAATTATTGACTGGAGGATAAAGTCACTTTAAGAAAACAACACATCGAAATTTAGGTAAAGAACAAGAACAAGTAGCTGAAAAGAAATTATAGATGGATAGATTTTAGTGAAAAGTTAGACCTGCCTGTTTCCATTTGACATTTGACATAGCCACCACAATTTACATTAAAAAATCATAGTTTGAGCAGACCACACACTAAATCAGCACAGACAACTCATTATAGCCTTTACAGAAAAAATGGTAGAGGAACTCAGCTGGTCAGGCAGCATCTATGGAAAAGAGTGAACACTCAACATTTTGGTCTGAAACTCTTCACCAGGACAAGAAACGGTACATCACTGGACTGACTTTGAGAAGCCAGATTTACTGATAAACGCACTTCAATTTAAAAGAAGAAACTTATGATGGAAATGTCTATTTTATGTGAGAATTTGCATTCTGCCATTAATGAAATCAAAGTATGCTGAAATCCAAAGACTGAAGCTAAAGGATTGGGTCTAATCTGTATCGCCACCTTGGGTGGATTGTTGCATGAATAAAAATTGGCAGCATCATCTTGTTTGCAACATGATTATTTGGTTGTAATTATGGAATGTTCATGTTTTCCATATTGAATTAAACACAGTTTAATGGATTAACACAATAACAAAAACTCCAATTAATCCAATTATCAAGAGGTAGGCTGGATTAAACAACATCTTATCTATTGAATACTTTGTCATTTTGCCATCCTGTTTCCTCATGAGACAGGCAATATTCAATGACAAGTATTGTTATTGTTTTACAGACAATGCTATAAGAGCAGAAAGTGCCCTTGTACAAAGGTTGTCAATATATTTTAAGCATGGTAAAACTTTTTATTTGTTTGAAACAAACTGGTGGCTTCTGAAATAAAATTTCATTCAAAAATATGTATAGTTTTCTTTTCGCTGTTCAAATGCTACATTCCTAGAAATATTTTGAGTTTAGAAATACAAGAAAAGATCAGGAATCTGGAACAGGTCAATCAAGGTATCATTCAAAATGGCTTCCCATGTTTCACATACACTGATTCCTAAAGCAAAACATGATTTATCAATAACATTTTTATTTTTTGTTTAAAAATTATAGGTTCAAGCTCTATTATTTTAATATAATGCCAAGAGCATGCTGTTCCATTGATATTCAGATGAAAACATTTTAAATTGTCCTTTCAGGCAGAGATGGAAGATCTAGTGTCATGACTTAAAGAACAGTAGGTGAATCTGAGTATGTATTGGCCAACATTTATCTGTCAATAAAATTCACAGAAAAAGATTATGAAATAATTTTCACATTATTTGTTGTGCGTCTTGTCACGTCCACCAAATAACTCCATCTCCATCTCTCTCTCTCTCTCTCTCTCTCTCTCTCTCTCTCTCTCTCTCTCTCTCTCTCTCTCTCTCTCTCTCTCTCTCATAACAGACTAAAAAGGGTATCAATGTTTTGCACGTTGTAACATATCTGCAGTTCAACACATACAAAATGCTGGAGGAATTCAGCAGCTCAGCCAGTATCTATGGAGAGAAATAAAGGAATAAACAGTCAAGATAGATGAAAGAAAACTGAAGGATTATGTATTCAGGAAGAATTAGATTGATCAAACAGGTCAGCACAACATTGTGGGCTGAAGGGCCTGTACTGTGCTGTAATGTTCTATGTTCAGAAGAAATATTGTTGATTAACTGATAGTTCCAGCCAATATCCTTTATCAGGACTGTAAGGGAAAGAGAAGAAGCCAAAATAAGAAGGTGGAGGGAGAGGAAGGAGATCAAGCTGGCAGGAGAAGCCAGGAGCTGGGAAAGATAGATGGGGGAGGGATATGAATTGACAAGTTCGGAGGTGATAGGTGGAAACTGTAAAGGGCTGAAGAAGATTGAATCCGATAGGAGAAGAGGGTGGATCATGGGAGAAAGAAAAGGAGGAGGGGCAGCAGGGGAATGTGATAGGCATGTGACAAAAAGTGAAAAGGGAAGAGGGGTGCCAGAATGAGGATTGGAAAAGGGAAGGTATGGTTGGAAATTACTAGAAATTAGAGAAGTCTAGAAAAATCGATGACCATGCCATCAAGTTGGAGGCTATGCTGATGGAAAATGAGGTGGTGCTCCTTGAATCTGAGAAAGGTCAAAACTACTTTGTTGTCCATGAATCTTCCTGAGTTATTATTAAAGGCACAATGTATAGTCAAGGCAAGTTCTTTCTTTGTTAAATAATTTATTACCCCAGTTTTTTCCCCTCCTTTTTTAATAGAATAAACTCGTTATTTCATTATTCCAGATTATTATCCACCCCTTTGTATCTTGAACAACCAGGGCAACTCAGATTTCAACCTTTTCAACTTAACCAGTTATTTCCATGCAGACCAATTAATTATGCCTTATGATTCAAAGGAAATGTTGAATTATAGTCAATTCAATGAAATAATCTTGAGAACAAATGTTTCCTGCAGATTTAAAGTCCAAACTCTTATTTAAATTTAATTTTGTTGATGTTCTTTTAATATATTTAGTTATTTTCACTTTGTATTATTTTACTTTTCACTGTAACACATGTACAGCAACTCCAGTGCAAACAACAAAAATATCTTAGCTATTATCTGCAAAAATATTTTTTCTAATTTCTAATGCTGACTTTACTCCATCTCACTTAGATCAACAATCACAATTTAATTTAAATACTTTCCAAAAAGAGATTATAGCACATAATTTAGACTAACACATCACTGCAGTACCTGGGTAGTGCCACTTTGTCAGGAATCCCATCTTGAGGATGTCACATTGAAACAAATCTGATCTTTCTAATGGATATAAAGAATCACATGATAATATTTGTGTACGGGACCCACTCCTCAATGTCACTATCGCTTATCCCTTAAATAACATTAAAATTATTATTTGATAATTATTTAAATGTTCTTTATCAGAGTTCTTGAGCTCTGGTTTCCTCTTGCCATTCCAAATTGCATTTCAAAAAATAAATTCTTGGTAACTGTAATGTGCTTAGAATATTTCAAGGACATAAAGACCTTTATGCACTGCCTGTATTACGATTACCAATGCTTTTCAACATTTTGAATCTTCATTCAAGTTCTCTTTAAATTTCCATGCAGTGTGGAGATGAGCCTGCATACACACTCTATTCTGAATTCTGAATTTACTCTGGACCTATTCCAAGACTGGAGTTAATAAACATGTCTTTCTATTTCAAACTGGATAACTACTCAATATGCTATTGTGTAAAAGGTTAATAAAAAGCTTTTTTTTAAATAAAAAAGAGCTTTTATAAACTTTTTTACAGTGTAGAACTCTTTGTAAAAGTTATGGACTAGATGTTGGATTGTGTAACACAAAGCTTTTGTGTGCTGTCCTCTGTGAATCAACTTCATTGAAAATGATCAATTCAGAAGTCAGGAGGCATGAGATTTAGGGAAATGTGGTTGTGAGGATACAGAGTTAGCTTGCTCATTGAGCCAAAAGGTGATAGTAGATGGAGAGTATTCTGTCTGGAGGTCAGTGACCCATGGTGTTCTGTAGTGATCTGTTCTGGGAACCCTGCTATTTGTGATTTTTATAAATAACTTGCTTGAGGAAGTGGAAGGTAAGGTTAATTTTGCAAATGACATGAAGGTTGGTGGGTTTTGGAAGGTTGCAGTGGGATGCAGGATGCAGAGCTGGGCTCAGATGTGGCAGATGGAGTTCAACCTGGAAAAGTGTGAAGTGACTAATTTTGGAAGGTTGAATGCAGGGTTAATGGCTGGATTTTTCGCAGTGTGAAGGAACAATGGGATCGTGGAACTCATGTTCATAGATCCCTCAAAGTTGCCACATAGTTGATAAGGTTGTTAAGAAGTCATATGGTGTGTTGGCCTTCATTAATTGGGATATTGAGTTTAAAAGATATGAGGTATTGTTTCAGCTTTATAAAACCCTACTTCAACTACAATTAAAGTTTAGTGTTCATTTTGGGTTGCATTATAGAAAAAATGTGAAACCTTTAGAGAGGGTGCAGAGAAGACTTACCAGGATGCTACCTGGATTAGAGAGCATGTCTTATGAGGCTAGGTTGAGCAAGCTAGGGATTTCTCTTTGAAGCAAAGGAAAATGAGAGATGACTTGATAGAGGTGGACAAGATGATAAGAGGCAATGATAGAGTGAACAACTAGACATTTTTTCCAAGTGTGAAAATGGCTATTATGAAGGGGCATAATTTTAAGGTGATTGGAGGAAAGTGTAGTGGGGGGGGGGGGGGTGGTGGATGTCAGAGGTAAATTTTTTGCACAAAGGTTGATGGGTGTGTGGAGTGCATTCCTAGGGGAGGTGGTAGAGGCAAATACATTAGGGGTATTTAAGAAACTTAGGTAGGCACATGGATGAAAGGAAAATGGATTATATAAGTGAGAAGGATTAGATTGATCTAACAGGTCAGCACTAGATTGTGGGCTGAAGGGCCTGTACAGTGTTGTTATATTCTATGTTGAGAAGAAATATTGTTGATTAACTGGTAGTTCCATAAAATCTGTGATTTACATCCTGGATTTTCTGGTACTCGGCTAGGGACTCTCTTTGCGATATTGACCCATACAGAATGATTCACATTGTGTTACCCTTGCAGCACAAGGTGATTTGGCGCCTTTTGGCAACTCTGCTGTTTAATAAGACCATGACTGATCTTTTAACTCAGTGCCACTTATATGAACCCCAGATCCCTACATTCCCTGCAGCATAAGCATCACATACATTTTCTTTAAGCAAAATATTCACCTGTCATAACAAATATTCCTTAGCAGCTCCACAAATGCTTTCTGGACAGTTTCTCTGTCAGCTTTGACCTCCAGGGTCACTTTGGCCCCTCTAACAATTGCCCATCCATTTTTGTCTTGATCTACACACCCATCTGATACTCACCAACTTCTCGTAGTCAATTGTGACACATGCTACAAAACACCACAAGTGATCTTCAAAAGTCTTAATCACCTGACAGAACAGTATTAAATAGAATGGAACTTCATTCTCATTACTCAGGCAACGAGATTGCTGTGCTACTTCAGTCCGTGCAAAACAGATCTTTACAATACCTCTAGTATGGCTTAATTTTTTAAAAATCCCATATTCACCAGCAACGTGACTTTGATAGTCCACAACACTCAGAGGCCATTGGCAAGCTGAAGTGTAGCAATATTCAGCTGCACAACAGCCCTTGGGAAGAAGATGTTTTTCAGTCTTACTATCTTGTCTAAGCTGTTTTTGTATCTTCACTGTGAAAAACATAAATGGGAAAAAACACAATACCGCAAATGCTGGCTACCTGAAATACTCTAAGAGCTGAAAATACTCAACAGGTTAGGTGGTATCTGTGGAAAGAGAAGAACAGTTAATATTTTGGTTTGATAACATTTGATCTGATGAAAATTAATCCTGTTTTTCTCTCTACGGATGCAGCTGGATTCACTGAGTATTTCCAACATTTTCCATTTTTTTAATATTCCATAGATAATCAAGTGACTGTGACAAATTCTATAGTGTACAATGTCTTGGGCCTCAAGTATTACATAAGCCTTGGAACTAAACACCTATTGGTCTACTCCCAACACAAGAGATTCTGCAGATGCTGAAATTCCACAATAACACGCCAAATGCTGGGGGAACTCAGCAGGTCAGGCAGCATCTACAAAAAAGAATACAGAGCCAACATTTTGAGCTAAGGCCATTCTTCAGGACTGGAAAGGAGAAAGGAAAAAGTCAGAATAAGAAGGTGTGGGTTGGGGAAGGAGTACAAGCTAGAAGATAATCTGTGAAGCCAGGTAGATGCATGGGGGAGAGGGGATATGTTTCTTCCCCAATCACCTCCCAGCTCTCACGTCATCCCTCCTCTCTCCCCCACCTGCCTTCCCCCTCACCTGGGTAACACCTTCGAGCAGGTATTCCTTTCCATAACCTGACCTACTTGATCATCCAGCAATTTTTGTGTTGGTCTACTCCAACCGGTTTTTCAAATATTGCAAATAACCTCTAGGCAATTTGATTTGGGAAATAGCACTTTAATTCTCAATGTACCTAGTCAAAGAGTTAAGAAGTTTGAAACCCAGCTGTGAGGTACATAGTCACATTCCACAGGCTTTCTAAACAAGAATCTTGAAGAAATTTAATATTTTAGATGTTTTCTATTATCTATCATCCAGTGGGACTCACATCTGCGGTGATGAAATGCTTTGAGAGATTAGTCATGGCTAGAATAAACTCCTACCTCAGCAAGGACCTTGACCGACTGCAATTTGCCCATCACTACAATAGGTCTATGGCAGATGCAAGCTCAATGGCTCTTGATATGGCCTTCGATCACCTGGACAATACAAATACTTATATGAGGATGTTGTTCGTTGACTATAGCTCAGTGTTTAACACCATCATTCCCACAGTCCTGATTAATAAGCTACAGAACCTGAGCCTCTGTACCTCCCTCTACAATTAAATTCTCAACTTCCTAACTGGAAGATGACAATCTGTGTGGATTGGTGATAGTATCTCCTCCTCGCTGACAATCAACACTGGTGCACCGCAGGGATGTGGGCTTAACCCACTGCTCTACTCCCTCTATACCATGAATGTATGGCTAGGTATAGCTCAAATGCCAGCTATAAATTTGCTGATGATACAAGCAGTGTTGGTAGAATCTCAGATGGAGATGAGAGAGCATACAAAAGAGAGATAGACCAGCTAGTTGAGTGGTGTCAGAGCAACAACCTTGCACTCAACGGCAGTAAGACCAAAGAGCTGATTGTGGACTTCAGGACGAGTAAGATGAAGGAACATGAACCAATGCTCATAGAGAGATTAGAAGTGGAGAGAGTGAGCGATTTCAGGTTCCTGGGTATCAAGATCTCTGAGGATCCAAACTGGCCCCAACACATCGATGCAGCTATAAAGAAGGCTATATTTTATCAAGAGTTTGAAGAGATTTGGTTTGTCACTTAAAACACTCAGATTTCTATAGATGTACCGTGGAGAGCATTCTGACAGGCTGCATCACCCTCTGGTGTGGGGGAGGGGGGCTACAGCACAGGACCAAAAGAAGCTACCAAATGTTACAAAATTAGTCAGCTCCATCTTCTGTACCAGCCTCCATGGTATCTAAAACAGCTTCAAGGAGCAATGCCTCAGAAAGGTGACATCCATTATTAAGTACCGCCATCATCAAGGGTATGCCATCTTCTCATTGTTACCATCAGGAAATGGGTACAGAAACCTGGAGCCATTCTTTTTCCCCCGTACCATATAATTCCTAAATAGACATTGAACCCATGAACACTACCTCACATTTTTAATTTTAGATATATAATTCCTGTTTTTGCACTATTTAAAGTCTATTCAATGGACATATACATATATATATATATACTTACTGTAATTGATTTTATGGTTATTTATTTTTCTTTCTATATTATCATGTTTTGCATTGAACTGCTGCTGCTAAGTTAACAAATTTCATGACACATGCCAATGATAATAAACCTGATTCTGTCCCAAATTACTTTTAGTAAGGGGAATCTTGTTGTAAGTTAGACTTAATTTATTTATATTATTGTTCACTCATCCAAATATATTTCTTTGTTTTTATTTTCATCTTAACCATGCAATTTTCTGAATTTCCTTGCTCCAAGCAAGGTGTCTCTTTACTGATGGTGCCACTGGCAATTCAGAAGTTTTTGAATACCAGTTTCCATTTCTGAACTCTTGAGAGGTGAAGTAGATAACACTGACATAATATGATGGTTATTCACATACTGAAGTAACTTTCACTCCCATCTTAGATGATGTAGCTAATGCAGTTTTGATAAACTATTGCATTTTCAGAGAGCGGGATCGAAATCAAGGAAAAAGATTTATTTTCCAATTCTGTCAGAGAGGACTCTGTATTTCCAGTAAGTTTTTCCACCGGATAATACCATTGAACAATTGGACATCCTTATGTCTGTTCAGCCATTAGTTTATGATTGATCAGAATCTTAGCTTTATCTATTCATCTTTACTCCACGGGTCTTGATTTCCTTAATGAAAATGATACTCTCCAGCTAGTGGTCACTTTAGTACTCCTGTACTTGATAAAGTGGCCACTATGTCTATGTTCATGATCTTTTGCGTCTGTAGCCCATCCACATAAAGATTCAGCATGCTAAATGTTCAGAGATGCACTTCTGCTCACTGTATGGTTCCTTTTGCTTTTTGTACCAATCTCTGTGAACTCTGGAGACTGTTGTGCGTGAAAATCAGCAGTTTCTGCGATACTCAAACCACACCAAAGGAAAATACAGAAAATACTGGAAGAACTCAGCAGATCAGGCAGCAGCTATTTAAATTAATAAATAGTCTGTGTTTCGGGCTGAGACCCTTCGTCAGAACTGGAAAAATTATGAGAAATCAGGGCAAGAAGTTAGGGGGAGCGGAGGAAGGAGCACAGTGTGGCAGGTGATAGGTAAAACTGGGAGAAGTGGAGGGGGGTGAGGTGAAGTAAAAAGCTGGAATATTGATTGGTGAAAGAGATTACCACTCCATCTAGCACCAAGAATCACTCCATGGTCAAAGACACTTAGATCACATTTGCTCCCCATTCTGATCTTAGGTCTGAAAAACAACTTAACCATATTTGCATGATTTATTGAGCTCTTGACACATGATTGGCTGATTAGATATTTGCATTAATAGCTAGGAGTGCAGGTGTATCTATTAATGTGGTTATTGAGTACATGATCAATGCTTGACAATTGCAATCAAGCAAGGTTTCTTTCTGGAGCAGAAATTGCTAATTTCATTCCTTGGCTACCTGGTCATAATTTTAAAATAATTTTAAAACTAAAGGAAACTATTCACCTATATCTATCCTTTTGAATCTTCTTTATCATTTTAATAATATATTATAATTTCCTAAATTCAAGGGAGTACATGCTAAACTCATGCAATCTGAATTCACAGCTTAAAACTTTCAGTGTGATGGAATTATCTTGCTTCTGCTCTTTACTCAAATATTAAAACAATATTCTGGGTAGAAATTGACCAAGACCAGGAGGAAAGGGTGAACATTTTCAAGTGCCTGGGTGTCAACTACTCTGAAGATCACTCTTGAGCCCAAAGTATTGATGCAATAACAAAGAAGGCACAACAGCAGTTGTATTCCATTAGGAGTTGGAGGAGACTTGGTTTTTTACCAAAGACTCCAGCAAATTTCTACAGATGTACTGTGGAGAGCATTATAATTGGTTGCATCACTGGATCTGCCTCCACGCTGGATCAGAAAAAAATTCCAGAGAATTGCAAACTCAGCCAGCTCCAACATTGAGGACATTGCCAAAAGGTGATTCCTCAAAAAGGCAACACGGGTGTCCCCCACTTTACGATTGTTCGTTTTACGCCACTACGCTTTTACAAAAGCCCTACATTAGTAACCGGTTTTCACATTACAAAGAGGATTTTTACTTTTACGAAAATTTTTCTCATATAGATTAATTGTTCTTCACTTTATGCCATTTTGGCTTAAGAAAGGTTTCATAGGAACGCTTTACCTTTGTAAAGGAGGGGACACCTGCATATATTATTAAAGAACCCAATCACTCAGGACATACCTGTTTCCACAATACTATCTGCCCCTCTATCAATCTTCATATCATCTACAAACTTGGCATCAAAGCCATCATTTGCAACATCTAAATCATTGATATAAAAAGAAGCAGTCTCAACATTGACCCCTGCGGAACACCACTAGTCCAATCAGAAAAGGATCCTTTTATTCCCTCTCATTGCCTCCTAACAATCAGCCAATGCTCAAATCATGGGCTCTTAACTTGGTAGACAGCCTCATCTGTGGCACCTTGTCTCCAGAACTTGTCACCAAGTACTCCAGAACCACATGCTTAACAATTGACCCCAACATCTACCCAACCACTGAGGTCAGGCTAACTGGTGTATAATTTCCTTTCTTCTGTCTCCCTTCTTTCTTAAAGAGTGGATACATTTGCAATTTTGCAGTCCTCTGGTGCCATGCCAGAGTCCAATGAGTTTTGTAAGATCATTACTAATGCATCCACAGTCTCTACAACTACCTCTTTTAGAATCCTAGAGTACAGTTCATTTGGTCTGGATGATTTATATACCCTTAATTCTTTCAGCTTTTTGAGCACCTTCTCCCTTGTAACAGTAACTGCACTTACTGCATTTCCCTCACATCCTTCAACATCTGGCACTCTGCTGGTGTCTTCCACAGTGAAGACTGATGCAAAATACTCATTTAGTTCATCTGCCATCTTCTTGTCCTCTGTTATTATTTTCCCAGCCTCATTTTCTAGCAGTTCTTTTCCACTGGTTCTCTTTTATTTTTTATATACTTGATATTGTTTGCCAGCTTGCTTTCATATTTCATCTTTTCCCTCCTAATGATTCTTTTAGTTGCTCTCTGTGGGCTATTAACAGCTTCCCAATCCTTTATCTTCCTGATAAATTTTGCTTTGTTGTATGTCCTCTCTTTTGCTTTTACATTAGCTTTGAATTCCATTGTCAGCCACAGTTGTACTATTTTGTCGTTTGAGTATTTCTTCATTTTTGGAATGCATCTATCTTGTAGCTTTCTCATTTTTCTCAGAAACTCAGGCCATTGCTGCTCTGCTGTCATCCCTGCCAACATCTCCTTCCAATTTACTTTGGCCAACTCCTCTCTCATACCACTGTAATTTCCTTTAGTCCACTGAAAAACTGTTACATCGGACTTTACTTTCCCCCATCAAATTTCAAGTTGAAATCAATCCTATTGTGATCACTGCTTCCTAAGTACTCCTTTACCTTAAGCTCCCTTGTCATCTCTGATTCATTACATAACACCCAATCCAGTAAAGCTGATCCCCTAGTAGCTTCAACAACAAACTGCTCTGAGAGCCATTTTGTATGCATTCAACAAACTCACTCTTTTGAGATCCAATACCAATCTGATTTTCCCTATCGACATGCAATTTTAAATCTTCCATGACTATTATAACATTGCCTTTTTATTTGCCTTTTCTATTTCCCATTGTATTCTGTGGTCCACATCCCATCTCGTCTTGGGAAGCTTGTATATAACTGCCATCAGGGTCCTATTATCCTTGCAGTTTCTCAACACAACCTGTGAGGTTTCAATAACCTCTGATCCTATGTCACATCTTTCTACTGAATTAATGCCATGCTCTACCAGCAGAGCTATGTTACCCCCTCTGCCTACCTTTCTATCCCTCTGATATAACATGTAATCTTGGACATTCAGCTCCCAATCACAGCCATCCTTCAGCCATGATTTAGTGCTGGCCACAACATCATACCTGACAGTCTGTCATAGTGAAAAAAAAAATCATCCATCTCATTTCTTATACTCCGTGCATTGAGATATAACACTTTGAGTGTTGTATTCACTACTCCTTTTGATTCTGTATCCCTAATACACTGATATTCACCTTGCTGGCTGCAATTTTGTCCCATAATCTGCTTGCCCTTCCTGACAGTCTGACTGCATGATATCTTTGTTTTTTCTTTGCCATCTGACCTATCCTGAGTTCCTTCAGTCTGGTTTCTACCCCTTAGCCAAATTAGTTTAAACCCTCCCCAACAGCTCTAACAAACTTGTCCATGAGAATATTGGACCCCCTTGTGTTTAGGTGCAACCCGTCACTTTTGAACAGATCATACCTCCTCTAGAAGAGATCCCAATGGTCCAAGAGCCTGAAGCCCTGCCTCCTATACCAGGTTCTCAGTCACACATTAATCTGCTAAATCATCCTGTTTCTACCCTCACTGTTGTGTGGCACAGGCAGCAATCCAGAAATTACTACCCTGCAGGTTCTGCTTCTCAGCTTCCTGCCTAGCTCTTTCTCTTTTCAGGACCTCTTTGCTTTTCCTTCCTGTGTCATTGGTACTAATATGTACCAAGATGTCTGGCTGCTCTCCCTCCCCCTCCAAAATACTGTGAACGTGATCTGAGACAACCCTAACTCTGGCATCTGGGAGACAACATACCATTTGAGTGTCCTATCAATTTATATAGGATTTTTCTGCACAACAGTCTCTAAAGTTTACAGGGAATAGTATGGAAAACAAAAAAAAACACACACACACACCTAGTAAATGGCATTTCTGTGGACGAAAGTGCCTTATAAATGAGAGGGGTTGGAAGAGAATGACCAGACTGGTTTAAGATGACAGGAAGGTGACAATAACTCAAATACCTACTCATTACCTACTGCAATGAACCGATTTTGATCAGGGACCTCGAGGTAAAGGAACCATTAGGAGGTAGTGACCATAATATGATATGTTTTACCCTACAATTTGAGAAGGAGAACGGAAAATCAGATGTGTCAGTATTACAGTTGAATAAAGGGAACTATGGAGCTATGAGGGAGGAGCTGGCCAAAGTTCAATGGAACAATACCCTAGCAGGGAAGACAGTGGAACAAAAATGGTAGGTATTTCTGGGAATAATGCAGAAGGTGCAGGATTGGTTCATTCCAAAGAGGAAGAAAGATCCTAAGGGGAGTAAGGGGCGGCTGTGGCTGACGAGGGAAGTAAAGGGCAGTATAAAAATAAAAGAGAAGTATAACGTAGCAAAGATGAGCGGGAAACCAGAGGACTGGGAAGCTTATAAAGAGCAACAGATAACAAAAAAGGCAATACGCCAAGAAAAAATAAGGTACAAAGGTAAACTAGCCAAGAATATAAAGGAGGATTGTAAAAGCTTCTTGAAGTATGTGAATAACAAAAAAATAGTTAAGACCAAAATTGGGCCATTGAAGACAGAAACAGGTGAATTTATTATGGGGAGCAAGGAAATGGCAGATGAGTTGAACAGGTACTTTGGATCTGTCTTCACTAGGGAAGACACAAACAATCTCCCAGATGTAATAGTGGCCAAAGGAACCAGGGTAAAGGATGAACTGAAGGAAATTTATATTAGGCAAGAAACGGTGTTGGATAGACTGTTGAGTCAGAAGGCTGATAAGTCTCTGGGACCTGATGGTCTGCATCCCAGGGTACTTAAAAAGGTGGCTCTAGAAATCGTGGACACATTGGTAATCATTTTCCAATGTTCTATAGATTCAGGAACAGTTCCTGCCGATTGGAGGGTGGCTAATGTTGGCCCACTTTTCAAGAAAGGAGGGAGAGAGAAAACAGGGAATTATAGACCGATCAGCCTGACGTCAGTGGTGGGAAAGATGCTGGAGTCAATTATAAAAGAGGAAATTACGACACATTTGGATAGCAGTAGAAGGATCAGTCCGAGTCAGCATGGATTTATGAAGGGAAAATCATGCTTGACTAATCTTCTGGAGTTTTTTGAGGATGTAACTATGAAAATGGACAAGGGAGAGCCAGTGGATGTAGTGTACCTGGACTTCCAGAAAGCTTTTGATAAAATCCCGCATAGGAGATTAGTGGGCAAAATTAGCGCACATGGTATTGGGGGCAGAGTACTGACATGGATTGAAAATTGGCTGGCTGACAGGAAACAAAGAGTAGTGATTAACGGGTCCCTTTCGGAATGGCAGGCTGTGACCAGTGAGGTACCGCAAGGTTCGGTGCTGGGACTGCAGCTGTTTACAATATATATTAATGATTTAGATGAAGGGATTAAAAGTAACATTAGCAAATTTGCTGATGAAACAAAGCTGGGTGGCAGTGTGAAATGTCAGGAGGATGTTATGAGAATGTAGGGTGAATTAGACAGGTTGGGTGAGTGGGCAAATGTATGGCAGATGCAGTTTAATGTGGATAAATGTGAGGTTATCCACTTTAGTGGCAAGAACAGGAAGGCAGATTACTATCTAAATGGAGTCAAGTTAGGAAAAGGGGAAGTACAACGAGATCTAGGTGTTCTTGTACATCAGTCAATGAAAGCAAGCATGCAGGTACAGCAGGCAGTGAAGAAAGCTAATGGCATGCTGGCTTTTATAACAAGAGGAATTGAGTATAGGAGTAAAGAGGACCTTCTGCAGCTGTACAGGGCCCTGGTGAGACCCCACCTGGAGTATTGTGTGCAGTTTTGGTCTCCAAATTTGAGGAAGGACATTCTTGCTATTGAGGGAGTGCAACGTAGGTTCACAAGGTTAATTCCCGGAATGGCGGGACTGTCATATGTTGAAAGATTGGAGCGACTGGGCTTGTATACACTGGAATTTAGAAGGATGAGAGGGGATCTGATTGAAACATATAAGATTATTAAGGGATTGGACACACTGGAGGCAGGAAGCATGTTCCCACTGATGGGTGAGCCCAGAACTAGAGGCCACAGTTTAAGAATAAGGGGTAGGCCATTTAGAACAGAGATGCGGAAAAACTTTTTCACCCAGAGAGTGGTGGATATGTGGAATGCTCTGCCCCAGAAGGCAGTGGAGGCCAAGTTTCTGGATGCATTCAAGAGAGAGTTAGATAGAGCTCTTATAGATAGCGGGGTCAAGGGATATGGGGATAGGGCAGGAACGGGGTACTGATTGTTTATGATCAGCCATGATCACAGAGAATGGTGGTGCTGGCTAGAAGGGCCGAATGGCCTACTCCTGCACCTACTGTCTATTGTCTATTGTCTATTAGCATGGTGGTGTGCAGAAGAGCATCTCTGAATGCACAGCTTATTGAAACTTGACGTGGATGGGCTACAGCAGCAGATGACTATGACCATACTGTACAGTACACTCAGTGGCCATTTTAATAGTTACAGGAGGTACCTGATAAAATGGCCACTGAGTGTATATTATTCCAATATAGTCAGAGAGCACTACAACACAAAAATATAACCATAACCATATAGCCATATAACAATTACAGCACAGAAACAGGCCATCTCGGCCCTTCTAGTCCGCGCCGAACGCTTACTCTCACCTAGTCCCACTGACCCGCATTCAGCCCATAACCCTCCATTTCTTTCCTGTCCATATACATATCCAATATTACTTTAAATGCCAATACTGAACCTGCCTCTACCACTTCTATTGGAAGCTCTTTCCATACAGCTACCACTCTCTGAGTAAAGAAATTCTCCCTCGTGTAACCCTTAAACTTTTGCCCCCAACTCTCAACTCATGTCCTCTTGTTTGAATCTCTCCTACTCTCAATAGAAAAAGCCTATCAACGTCAACTCTATCTATGCCCCTCATAATTTTAAATACCTCAATCAAGTCCCCCCTCAACCTTCTATGCTCCAAAGAATAAAGACCTAACTTGTTCAACCTTTCCCTGTAACTTAGGTGCTGAAACCCAGGTAACATTCTAGTAAATCTTCTCTGTACTCTCTCTATTTTGTTGACATCTTTCCTATAATTCGGTGACCAGAATTATACACAATACTCCAAATTTGGCCTGACCAATGCCTTGCACAATTTTAACATTACATCCCAACTCCTATACTCAATGCTCTGATTTACAAAGGCCAACATACCAAAAGCTTTCTTCACCACCCTATCCAAATGAGATTTCACCTTCAGGGAACTATGCACCATTATTCCTAGATCACTCTGTTCTACTGCATTCTTCAATGCCCTACCATTTACCATGTGTGTCCTGTTTTGATTAGTCCTACCAAAATGTAGCACCTCACACTTATCAGCATTAAGCTCCATCTGCCATCGTTCAGCCCACTCTTCTAACTTGCCTAAATCTCTCTGCAAGCTTTGGAAACCTACTTCATTATCCACAATGCCACCTACCTTTGGCCCTTTGGCCCATCTAGTCTGTGCTCAACTATTAATCTGTCTCGTTCTATCAACCTTCACCCAGACCATAGCCTTTAATACCCCACTAATCCATGTATCTATCCAAATTTCTCTTATACAATTGAACCCACATCCACCACTTCCACTGGCTCATTCCACACTTGAACCAAACCCTGAGTGACAAAGTTATCCCTTAGGTTTCCTCTAAATATTTCACGTTTCACTCATAGAATATGACCTCTCAACCAACCTCAGATGAAAAAGCCTGCTGGCATTTACCGTATTTAAGCCCCTCATAATTTTGTTCACCTCTATTAAATCTCCTCTCATTACCCTATGCTCGAGCGAATAAAGTCCTAACTAATCAACCTTTCCCTGTAATTTAGGTCCTCAAGTCCCAGCAACTTCCTTGTAAATTTTCTCTGTACTCTTTCAATCTTATTGAATCAATCTATAGGTAATGTTCTCTCTAAACATGAATGCAATAGTTTTCTAGTTGTCATTCCTATAATCAGCTAACTAGGAAGCAGGAAACATCCCAATGCATATCTTTGAGGGCACCACTTGTCACATCTCACTAATTGGAATGCATTCTCTTTATCTTGACTCTCTGCCAGATACCTCACAAGTGGACTTCTAATTATTTGTCTTCTATGAGTAATGCCATTAGAGTTTTTTTATTGCTCCTTTCCTCTGATGTCTCATCCTGAAGGCTGCATACTTAGTAATAAAAAGCCATTCTAAGTAGTGGCCTGAAGTCTCCTGAGTGCAACTTAAAACCAATAACTTCCTGATTCAGAGGTCAGTGTTCTACATGCTGGCATTACTGTAGATCCTTCCCCTCCTAATCTCCTTTGCAATTAAATCTGTCCCCTACCCTCTAAATTTCACATGTAGAGAGACTTCATTTAAAGTTTTCAATTCACTGTGCCAATTATTTTTCAGGAATTAAGCCCTCAGTTTCTTTGAACTTTCTTACACATTTGAAAAGGAATAAAAACAAGGAAATGAAATATAAAAATGTTTACAAGTACTGTATGCAAGGTTTAAGGCACACCACTAAAAGTAAACACGAATGCCTCACATGCTGAGCCTGGTTTATTAGTCCCAGGGAGTAAGGAAAGAAGTTAAACAAATATCTCACAGCTATCTTTAGAGTTGAACATTAAAATACAAATCAAGGATGGAAAATTTTCAGCTGATTTCTAAAATTCTCCATTGTGAAAGCCCATCACTTTATTTTTGGAAATCAAACAATATTTAATATTGATCTAATACCATGTTTAACTTATTTAGTTAGATATGTTATAAAGAAAAAAAAGTGGGCAAAATAAACCTGACAACCTAAAAACATCATATCATGGAGGTAAACCAGACTAAACAAGCTCATGGGAAAAAAGAGTTTCCAAGTCTTTTGACATGATATCCTAAGCCCTTTGACCTTCTGGAAGTGTTGGTTGTGAAGATAGTGGTAGCAATGATTGACATTGTGCATAAATCCCTAGAACAAAGCTATCAAAACTTTTTCAGAGCATGTGCCAAAATTGGTGATTATCTTGTTTTTTATTGAAAAAAGGATGAATTATATAAAATATTTACATGTTTTCATTGCCTTACTATTTCTGTGAAAACATCCAATTGCTCTCTGGTTGTAAAAGAAACCATTCATTACTTCATTCGGCTATAAAGATCATCATTATGTATATTTTTTCTACTATCAGTAGGATTTTTAAAAAAAATCAAAGCTCTGCACTGCATGCCACGTGGGAATGACATTTTAGCATGTGACATCTTGGGTACACATGCCATGGGTTTGCCACGCCTGCATCTCTAAATGTCCCTACAGATTGGAAAGTAGCAAATGTAACATGTAAATGATTGGGTAAGGTGGTAGAAAGTGAAAACAATAAAATGTGTCCTAATTTGTTCAATTTCAGTCATTGGGAAATGTAATTATTGTTTTGGATATAATAAATAAGCACTTAGAAAAATAAAACATAATTAAACAGAATCATTGTAGTTTTGTGTGAATGGAATATATTCTTATAAGAAACATTGGAAAATGCTTTCATATTATTCAGTTAAGAAAAGAGCAAAGAGCAGGAGAAGGAGGTGTTACTAGAAGTCTTCTCCACCAAGGTTTCACAGAGAGATATTCTTTACTTAACTGTTCCTGCAAGATTAATGCTGTTGCAAGTTTCCATTCTCAAGGCATTCCTCACTCATACCTGTCAGCTCTGAAAATTACAAATTCACACTTACAAAAACACCTGCACTATTCACAAAGTCAAATTCAAGATGACCTAACTCTTAGAAAATTTGCCTGATATCCTTGCTGCTTGTCTCTGCTGTTTTATGCCACTTCTGACAACATACAACAATTTCTGATGTTCCTGGGAAGATGGACATATCATTTGCTAAGGAAATCGACAAGTGAGGCATCTCGTGAACAGTTTTGTGCCCCTTATCTTAGAAAGGATGTGCTGAAGCCAGAGAGGGTTCAAAGGAGATTCACGAAAATGATTCCAGGATTGAACAGCTTGTCATATGAAGAGCATTTGATGGCTCTGGGCCTGTATTCACAATAATTCAGAACAATGAGGGGTGATCTCGTTGAAACCTATAGAATGGTGAAAGTCCTTGGTAGAGTAGATGTGGAGAGGATGGTGGGAGAATCTGACCAGAGGACACAGCCTCAGAATAGAGGGGCATCCCTTTAGAATGGAGATGAGGAAGAATTTGTTTAGCCAGAGAGTGGTGAATCTGTGGAATTCTTTGCCACTGGCAGCTGTAATAGCCGTCTTTATATATTTTTTTAAGGTAGAGGCTGATAGATTCTTGATTGGTCAGTGAATGAGGAGATACAGGGAGAAGGCAGGAGATCGGATCTGAGAGGAAAATTAGATCAGTCATGATGAAATGATGGAGCAGACTCAATGGGCCAAATGGCCTAATTCTGCTCCTATGTCTTATGGTCTTACCTCAGGATACTTCAGGATGTCCTTTTAGAACAGATTTGAGGAGGAATTTATTTAGCTAGAAGGTAATGAATCTCTGGAGTTCATTGCCACAGGTGGCTGCAGAGGGCAAATCACTGGGTACATTTAAAGAAGAGGTTGATTGTTTTTTGATTAACAAAGTCATCAAAGATTACAGAGAGGAGGCAGTAGAATGGGGTTGAGAGGGATAATAAATCAGCTATGTTTGAATGGTGGAACAGACTTGATGGCCTAATTCTGCACCTATACCTTATGATCTAATGATACTTGTGTAAGAGGACAAGTCAAAAAGGAAGAGCTTAAAATGGGTCCTTGATATTTTCTATGCCTAGATGATTTTGAATGTTGAGTCCTTAGGTTCAAGGCAGATATGTTTTAGTTTCTTGGGCTCTGGAGAATTCAGGATATTGGGAGCTAAGCAGGAGGATAAACTTGGTTCCAAGGATTTGATCAGTCACGACCTTACTGGATCGTCAAGCATGAGTGAGGAATCAAATGGCCTAGTCTTGCCCCTGGTTCTTAGGTTCTTTATTGATTTATTGATCTTCTTTTTCCCCTATGAGAATCAGAATTGTACAAATATTCCCTGCATGGTCCCAAATTGACATCATCAAGCTGTCACCATACCTTTTTCCTTTAGTTGTTAATCCCAGTACTTTGAGACTCTATTCTCTCCTTTTCAGCCATATCCAGTCCCATTACAGCAACTATGTTTATTTTTCTCCATTTCATATCTTTTTGCACCTCCGCATTATTCGCTTATATTTCAGGAAATAAGTGACTGTCTTATTCAATACATATATAAAAATCTCACAACTAATAATCAGAATTTGTAAGTTTATTTATGTCTTCTTAATTAATGGTCCAGCCTTTCATTTAGCTGCATTCTCCCAATTTAACGTAATCTGTGGATTTCAACTGTATTCTTTTCCATAGATGCTGCCTGGCCTGCTGAGTTCCTCCAGCATTTTGTGTGTGTTGCTCAGATTTCCAGTATCTGCAGATTTTCTCTTGTTTGTCCATATCTTTATCTAATGCTCAACCTAGTTCAAATCATATCGATGTTTCCTGTTGCTGATGTTAAACTTATTTGTTTATCGAATTAATTCTTTAATTGAAAATCAGAATTGTATTTGTTGTTCAGTAATCCTTGGCCAATATTTGATTTTCTATAAGTATCTATTAGTTTCTTTATTACTTTGTCATCAGTTATTTTTGTGTTTATTTAAGCACAATCCATTTCTATCTGATGTCTTCATATAATTTGATTAAATTGTCTCTCACTTATTTTCTTCTCTATTTTAGCCATTGTGATAAAAGAACATAGAACATAGAGTTGTAAAGCACAGCAGAGGCCATTCGGTCCACAATGTTGTGTCAACCACTTAACCGACTATCTACAATCAATCTAACCCTTCCTTGCACTCAGTCCTGTATTTTTCTATCAGTGAATTTTCCTATCTAAGAGTCTCTTAAATGTCCCTAATATATCTGCCCCTACCACTACACATGGCAGTGTGTCCATACACCTATCACCCTCTGTGTGAAAAAATCCACCTAGGACATGCCCCTACAATTTCCTTCAATCTCATTAAAATAATATGCCCCTCATATTACTCTTTTTTTAGCCCTTAATTCCGAATGCAGTCATCAGGACGCTGTTGTGATGGCGTTTTTTTTTAGCAGGCTTTCTTGTTTCTATGAGGCCGAGTTGCTAGCTCGATGCTCAGCCCAGCACAGATGGAAAGCGTGCAAGGGAGCTGGCTGGATTCAAACTCCGGAGCCTTCGCTCCAAAGTCTGGCGCTGATGCCACTACGTCAGCAGCCGGCATTAGTCATTTACACCCTGGGAAAATGTCTCTAGCTGTCCACCCATTCCCATTCCGATATACCCATCCATGGCCTCCTCCACTGTTGGGATTAGGCCACACTTAGGTTGGAGGAACAACACCTTGTGTTCCGTTTGGGTAGCCTCCAACCCGATAGCATGAACATCGACTTCTCAAACTTCCTGTAATAACACCCAACCCCCCCCTCACCATTTCCCACCCCATTTTCCCTCCCTCACCTTATCACTTTGCCCATTCATTGCCTCTCTCTGGTGCCCTTCCCCACCCCTTTTTCTTTCTTCCATGACCTTCTGTCTCTTTCACTAATCAACTTCCCAGCTCTTCACTTCATCCCTCCCCCTCCAGGTTTCACCTGTCACCTGGTGTTTCTCTCTCCTCTCCCCCATCTTTTAACTCTGCTCCTCAGCTTTTTTTCTGAACGGTTTCAAAGGTACATTTAATGTCAGAGAAATGTATACAATATACATTTTGAAATGCATTTTCTTCGCAACCATCCATTAAAACAGAGAAGTGCCCCAAAGAATGACCGGCAGTTAAATGTTAGAACCCGAAAGTCCACCCCCCCAGCTCCCCTCCATGTAAGCGGCAGCAAGCGCAATTCTCCCCCCACTGAGAAAAGAAAGCAACCATCACCTAGCTATCAAGAGTGAGCAAAAGCAACGATAAAGACACAGACTTGCAGCTCTGCAAAGACTACGTTGTTCACTCAGTATTCAACATACCACAGGCTCTCTCTCTCCCTAATAAGGGAGAAAGAGATGTCTGTGGTGAACTACATATACCTGTCTGGACACGCTCCCCCTGCTGACTGCTCCTGTGGCTCCTCCCACAGACCCCTGTATAAAGGTGATTGGAGGCACTGCTCCTCCCTCAGTCTCCAGGATGTTGTGTAGTGGTTGCTTGCTGCTTGTGCTTTCTTCCAGCCAATAAAAGCCTACCTTAACTCATGTCTCCGAGAGTTATTGATGGTGCATCAATGTCTCCATTTTACAGCGAGAGGGGAGACATAACAAACAACTCGCTGGGTTATGATGTTAAAAGTCCATTGTGTCACTTTTCTTGATCTCTGTGCCCAAAGGTCTCATCTCTGGGCACACAGCCAAAGATGTTCCAGCTCCCATGACACACCCGTCCGGGATACCGACCTTCGATTCACCCGTCTCCAGAGCCCCAAGATCCTAGCCCTCCAAAGCTGAGCCGAACTCTTAAGGCCGAGCCCTTGTCGTGCCGAACAACGGCAAGTTGAGAAACCCCGAGCACGGGTTCCATTCCCGCAAAGAACTGTAGTCAGTGTGTAACTCCAGCTCAGGCACTTCAAAAGAATCCTGCTGAAGGGTTTTGGCCCAAAACATCAACTGTACTTTTTTACATAGATGCTGCCTGGCCTGCTGAGTTTCTCCAACATTTTGTCTGAGCAACTAGGCTCCAACCACCGAAACAAGCAGGATCTCCCAGTGGCCACCCATTTTAATTCCACTTCTCATTTCCATTCCAATATGTCTATCTATGGCTCTCTCCACTATCATGATGAGGCCACACTTAGATTGGAACGACACCTTATATTCAATTTAGGTAGCCTCCAACCTGATGGCCTGAACATAGATTTCTTAAACTTCTGGTAATGTCCCCACCCCTTCACCATTTCCCATTCCGTTTTCCCTACCTCACCTTTTCTCCTTGCCCGCCCATCTGCTCCCTCTGGTGCTCTTCCCCTCTTTTACTTTCTTCCATGACCTTCTGTCTTTTTCACCAATCAACTTCCCAGCTCTTTACTTCATTCCTCCCCCTCCAGGTTTCATCAGTTACCATAGAACCATAGAACATTACAGCACAGAAAAAGGCCTTTTGGCCCTTCTTGGCTGTGCCGAACCACTTTTCTCCCTAGTCCCACTGACCTGCACCTGGGCCATATCCCTCCAAACCCCTCTCATCCATATACCTGTCCAAGTTTTTCTTAAATGTTGAAAGTGAGCCCGCATTCACCACTTCAGCTGGCAGCTCATTCCACACTCCCACCACTCTCTGCGTGAAGAAGCCCCCCAATGTTCCTTTTAAACTTTTCCCCTTCACCCTTAACCTATGACCTCTGGGGTTTTTTTTCTCCCTTAGCCTTAGTGGAAAAAGCCTGCTTGCATTCACTCTATCTATACCCATCATAATTTTATACACCTCTATCAAATCACCCCTCATTCTCCTACGCTCCAGGGAATAAAGTCCTAACCTATTCAACTTTTCGCTGTATCTCAGTTTCTCAAGTCCCGGCATCAACCTTGTAAACCTTATATAAACCTGCACTCTTTCAACCTTATTAATATCCTTCCTGTAATTAGGTGACCAAAACTGCACACAATACTCCAAATTCGTTCTCACCAATGTGTTATACAACCTCACCATTACATTCCAACTCTTATACTCAATACTTTGATTTATAAAGGCCAATATACCAAAAGCTCTCCTTATGACCCTATCTACTTGTGACGCCACTTCTAGGGAATTTTGTATCTGTACTTCCAGATCCCTCTGTTCTACTGCAATCCTCAGTGTCCTTGTCAGTGTTATCTTGTGTTTCTCTCCCCCTTCCTCTCACCTTTTAAATCTACTCCTCAGCTTCTTTTCTCCAGTCATGCCAAAGGGTTTTGGCCCAAAAATCGACTCATATCTTGTTCCATAGATGCTGCCTGGCCTGCTGAGTTCCTCCAGCATTTTGTATGTGTTGCTCAGATTTCCAGCATCTGCAGGTTTTCTTGTACACTTCTCATCCTCCTTTGTTACAAAGAGAAAAGCCATAGCATACTCTCTAATCAAGGTAGCAACCTGGTAAATCTCCTCTGCACCCTCTCTAAAGCTTCTGCATCCTACCTGCTATGTTAATATAAAAATATATTTATAACATTTACTCAATTATTACTAAAATATTAAATAAAGAACACTTCCTATAATGAGGTGACCAGAACTGAATACAATACTCCACATGTGGTCTCACCAAATCTTTATAGCACTGCAAGTTTACCTCACAACTTTTGAACTCAAATCCTTGAATAATGAAGGCCAATACACATACAACCTTTTATATTCTGCAGTAACTTTGAGGGACATGTAGACGCGTACTCCATGATTCCAATGTTCTTTCCCACTAAAAAACCTGGCCTTAACCCTGTATTCTACCTTCATGTCCAACCTTCTGAAGTGTATCACATCAGACTTGCTCAGCTCTGTTTTATGTTATCAATGTCCCTTTTTACTCTACAACAAACTTCTACACCATCCACAACACCACCCTTCTTCTCGTCTGCAAACTTACTAACCCATTATTCTCCTTTCTCATCCAAGTCACAAAAAGTCATAAAAATCACAAAGAGCAAGGGTTCCAGAATAGATTCCTGTGGAAAACCATTGGTTATCAACCTCCAGGCAGAATACTTGCCATCTATTACCACCATCTGCCTTCCGGGCAAGGCAAATCTAAATTGACACAGCCAAATTTTGCTAGATCCCATTCCTCCTGACTTTCTGAATGAGTCAACCAAAGGGAAGCTTGTTAAACACCTTATTAAAATCCATCTACACACCACATCCACTGCTCTGCCTTCATCGAATTGTTTTGTCATTTATTCAAAGAATACAACCTGTCCTTCTCAAAGCCATGCTGACTATCCTTAATCAAACTATGCTCTCCAAATGCTCATAAAACCAATCTCTCAGGGTATTTTCCGATAGTTTTCCCACCACTGATGCCAGACTCTCAGTTCTGTAATTCCCAGGATTATCCCTGTTACCTTTCTTGAACAAAGGAATAATATTTGCCAATCTCCAATCTTCTGGTACTACTCCTGTGGCCAGTTGGTATCCAAAGATTATTACCAAAGGCTCAGCAGTCTCCTCTCTCACTTCCCATAGAAACCTGGGACATACCCCATCTGCCCACTAGGAGCTTATTCATCCTATTGTTTTTCAAAAGATCTAGCACATCCTCCTTTTTTAAGTATTGACATGTTTCAGCACATCAGCCTGTTCTACACTGTCCACACATTTGTCAAAATATTTCTCATTGGTGAATACTGAAGGAAAGTGTTCATTAAGTACCACTCCTACTTCCTTCGACTCCAGGCACAGTTACTCTTCTACCCCTGATCAGTCCTACTCTCACTCTAGTCCTGCTCCTGTTCTTCGTGTATGTGTAGAATGTACGTGAGGTTTTCCTTGCTCTTACTCGACAAGGCCTTCTCATGTCCCCTCTAGCTCTCTTAAGTGTAGTCTTAAGCTCCTTCCTGGCTACCCTGTGTTACGTACCCCATAACTGGGTCACTTACCAGCAAAGATAGAGAGGTTCGTTGAAGTCTGATGGTACTATTTTTAAAAGCTTTATTTATAAAGGGGCACAAAAATAAGATTAATACAAACATTCAGATAATATACGTCATCAATACTCAATCTAAAGGCGCGGGTATAGTAATAATCATCAATAAGAAATAGCTCTATCGTTTGTCTAGGGGATAATATATTGTCCGATGGAAATATAAAAGTCACTCAGTTCCTGCAGGCTTCAGCCTTTGGGGACCGCTGGGTTTTCACTTGTTGGAGAGAGAGAGATTTGTGAGAATAGAAACTTGCCCGGGTCTTTTGATGAGGCCAATCCGTTGAGTCGGGGGAGTTGGCTCCCCGTTGTTAGTTCAAGAAAATCGTTTCTGTGGTTCCAGCCACCGGCTCCCAGGCAAGGGAACCGAATGCACATGGCTTCCTTCAAATGGCTTCCCACTATTACGGGATTGCTAGCGTTTCTTCTGGTGCGTCTGAGGGGCCATCTCTACAGCCCCTCTTTTATCTTGACTCGCAGGGTAGGGGATGTCAATCAGGTTGGGGGTGATGCAATCTCTCTCTCAACCAGCCCACTTTGCCCGAGGGCTTGCATGTAGCATAGTCCCCAATCCACAAATGTGTCTCCAAGAGACAATGGCCAATGTCGCGTGACTTTACATCGCCGGGGAACGAGGCAATTTGCACGTCTCTCCCTCATTTCCTGGGTCCTTTGACCCAACCCACTAGTGCTCTTGCGATTCTCACAAAGGAGGGGGCTGCGGGCATAACACCTGTAACTTGCTACAGGTCTGTTTGCTCCTTGCTTCCTAAACCATAAGTATGTTTCTGACTTCCTCATAAAAACTGCAGTTATAGTTATTTCCTCTTTGTGTGTGAAGTTAAGCAATTACATCTCTGCTTCAAGAATTCATATGTTCTAATTAAGAAATTTACATAGTTATTCAATATACCTTATGTTCCTTAACTAACAAAAAGTTTTTATAGATCTATGCAAAATAATAAACATTAAGTTTTGATTTTCTTATTGTTCCTACATGAAAACATTAAGCATGACAAAGCAGACAAAAACATAGCTGCTTTACAATGTAATCCTTAAGGTATTCCTTAATGATGATAATTATTTCTTTTCACTAGGATGGTTGTAATAATGGAGGTAGGATGTAGTCACTTCATCCATTGTTCAGGTACTCCTCCAAACAGATTGATCAATGGTGCATTTACAGTTTATGAGCTTGTATATATTAACATAAACTATAACTTTATAAAACATGTAGGAACAGATTTCACAATGTGTGGGTGTGAAAATCTTAACGTTGTAACACAACAATTTATGTCTTAATGTAACCTATAAAGTGGCCACTTTAATAGGTGCACTTGTACACTTGAAGCAACTCAATGCATAAAAGCATGCAGACATGGTCAAGAGGTTCAGTTGTTGATCAAACCAAACATCTAGATAGGGAAAAATGATTCAAGGTACTAAATGACTTTGACCGTGGAATAATCTTGGTGCCAGATGGGGTGGTTTGAGTATCTCAGAAACTGCTGATCTCTGGGATTTTCACTCAGATGAGTTTCTAGAGTTTACAGAGAATGGTGTGAAAAATTTAAAAAAAACAGTGAATGCAGTTCTGTGGGCAAGTGTGCCTTGCAACAGTGGCTGTGTCTCTGGCAATGAGTCTGGCCTTGTGGCTCAGAAGGGAGTTAGGAAGGAAGCTGAGAAGCAGGATCTCAAGGGTAGTTATCTTGGGATTGCTGCCTTTGCTACCTACAGTGAAATTAGGATAAGAATGAGGTGGCAGATAAATACGTGGCTGAAGAATTGGAGCAGGGGGCAGGGATTCAGATTTCTGGATCATTGGTGTCCTCTTCTGGGACAGGTGTGACCTGTACAAAAGGGATGATTTACACTTGAAACTGAGGGGGACCAATATCCTAGCGGGCAGGTTTGCTAGAGTTGTTGGGAATAGTTTAGACCAATATGGCAGGGAGATGGGAACCAGTATGATAGAGCTAAGGATGAGCCAGCAGGCTTACAAGTATATGATGTATTATGCTACATAAACATAAGGAAGGACGAGCCAATGATTGGGTAGAACTGCAAACAGAACAAAAAGTTAAGTTGTACCACAGAGGCAAAATTCAAAAGGGCAAAGAATGCAGGAACGAAGCTGTTGCATTTAAATGCACGCAGTATTCAGAATAAGGTGGATGAACTCATGGCGCAGTTAGAGGTTGGTCAGTATGACTTTGTGAGCATCACTGAGCATAGCTGAAAGAAGGTCATAGTTGAGAGTTTAACATCTAAGGATATGCGTTGTATTAAAAGGACAGGCAGGAGGGCATAGGTGGTGGTGAGGCTCTATGGTAAGAGATGGAATACATCTTTAGAAAGAGATGGCATAGGGTCAGAGAATGTCAAATCTTTGTTGGTAGAGTTAAGAAACTGCAAGGGTAAAAAGAAAATTATAGGAATATATAGGCTTCCAAATAGTAGCTCATATTGCAAAGTTGAGATTATAAAGGGAGTGAGAAAGAGCATGTAATAAGGGTAATGTTACAATTATAATGGGGGACTTTAATACACAGGGGTATTGGGAAAACCAGTTGGTATTGGATAACAAGAGAGGGAATTTGTTGAATGCCTACGAAATGACTTTGTAGAGCAGCTTGTGCTTGAGTCTACTCAGTGAATGGTTATTTTAGATTGGGTGTTGTGTAATAACCCAGATTTTAATAGTCAGCTTAACATAAAGGAATGCTTAGGAGGCAGTGATCATAATATGACTGAATTCATACTGCAGTTTGAGAGGGAGAAGAATAAGACGTATATATCAGTATCACATTGGAATACAGGGAATTACAGAAGAATGAGAGAGGAGCTTTCTCAGGTGGATTGGAGGAGGATATTGGTGGGGATGACAATAGGACAGAGGTGGCTGAAGTTTTTTGGGTACAGTTCATAAGGCGCAGGACAGATATGTCCCACAGAAGAAGTTGTTGTCAAGTGGTAGAAATAGGGAATCCATGGCTGGCAAGGGAAGTTAAAGACTGCATAAAAGCCAAGGAAGGGGCATATAAGGTAGCAAAAATGAGTGGGAATTTGGATGATTGGGGTACTTTTAAAATCCAGCAAAAGTCAACTAAAAATCCATAAGGGAAAAGATGAAATATGAGGGCAAACTAGCCAATAATATAAAGCAGGATACTAAATGTTTTTTTCAGTAATATAAAGAAGAAAAGGGAGGTAAGAGTTGATATTGGACCACTGGAAAATTATGCTGGTGAAGTAATATGGAGAACAAAAAATGGCAGATGAATTAAATAAATACTTTGCTTCAGTCTTTACTGTAGAAGACACCAGCTGTATGACAAAGGTCTGTGAGTGTCAGGGAGCAGGAGGAAATGCCATTGCTTTTACAAAGTCTAAGGTCTGAAGGTGGATAAATCACCTGGACTAGATGGACTACATCCCAGTGTCCTGAAAGGGGTTGTTGAAGAGATATCAGATGAATTGGTCATGATCTTTCAAGAATCACTTGATTCTGGCATGGTACCGGAGGAATGGAAATTCACAAATATCACTCCATTCTTTAAGAAGGGAAGAAGGCAAAAGAAAGGAAATTATTTGTCAGTTACCCTAACCTCAATGGTTGGGAAAGTGTTGGAGTATGTTGTTAAGGATAAGATTTCAGGTTACTTGGAGACAAATAATAAAAAGTGAAATCTTGCCGGACAAAATTGTTAGAATTCTTCGAGGAAGTAACAAGCAGGGTGGATGAAGGCAAGGCAGTGGATGTCATTTACTTAGATTTTCAGAAGGCAATTGATAAGGTGCTTCACATGAGGCCGCTTTACAAGAGAAAATTCTATGGTGTTACAGGAAATATACTGGCATGGATAGAGGAATGATTGACAGGCAGGAGGCAGTGAGTGGGAATAAAGGGGGCCTTTTCTTGATTGCTACCAGTGTCTAGTGGTGTTCCTTGGGGGTCAATAATGGGACTGTTACTTTTCACATTGTTTGTCATGGATTTAGATAGTGGAATTGATGGCTTTGTGACAAAATTTGTGAATGTTATGAAGATAGGTGGAGAGGTAGGTAGTGCTGAGGAAGCAATGCAATTGCAGCAGGACTTAGTCAAGTTGGAAGAATGGGCAGAAAAGTGGCAGGTGCAATACAGTATTGGGAAATTTATAATAATGCATTTTGGTAATAGGAACAAAAGTGCAGACTGTTATCTAAATGGGGAGAAGGTTCAAACATCAGATGTGTAGATCTTCCTGTGCAAGATTCTAAGGTTAATTTATTTCAAGGTGAATAGGATATAAAAACAAGGAGATAATGCTGAAGCTTTATAAGACACCAGTCGGTCTGCACATGGAGTATTGTGAACAGTCTTGGGCCCCATATCTCAGAAAGGATGTGTTGTCATTGGAGAGAATTCAGAGTAAGTTCACGAGGATGATTCCAGGAATGAAGGGGTTGACATATGAGGAACATTTGGCAGCTTTGGGCCTGTACTCACTAGAATTTAGAAGAATGCAAGCGGATCTCATTGAACCCTACTGAATATCGAAAGGACCAGTTAAGTGGATGTGGAGAAAGATGTTTCCTCAGGTGAACTATCCAGAACTGGAGGGCAGAGTCTCAATATTGAGATACGGCCTTTTAGAACAGGTTAAAGAGGAATTATCTTAGTCATAGGGTGGTGAATCTGTGGAATGGTCTGCCACTGACTGTGGTGGAGGTAAGTCTGTGGGTATATTCAGAGTGGATGTAGAAAGCTTCCTGATTGCTCGTGGCATCAAGGGATATGGTGAGATGGTAGGTGTATAGGGTTGAGCGGGATCCTGGATCAACCATGATGAAATGGCAGAGTGGACTCAATTCTGCTCCAATTCTTATGGTCTTGTTACTGAGAGTGGTTAGAGGAGAATGGCTAGACTGGTTCAAGCTGACAGGAAGGTGACAGTAACAAAAATGACCATGTGACAACATTAGTGCACAGCACAGCTTCTCTGATTGCTCAACATGTCAAACCTTGAAGCGGATGCGCTAAAAAGGCAGAATAACATGAATGTACACTCAATAGCAACAATATTAGGTACAGGGCTAACAAATTGGCCACTAAGTGTAATGTATCACAAATGATCACTTAAAGTTCCATTTAGAATGTAGGCTGAATCCTTCAACTCAAGCAACACTGAAACCCTTGGCATGAGCTGATCTATTCCAGTATACATTCATGAATGTAAGATCACACACTGGAGGAAGCATCGTTTGGATATTGAAGGATTGGAATGGATTGAACTTTGCGGTTCATGTTATGATTTGTTTCTAGTTTTTGGCCACTCCTTTTTTGATGCTGTTTTGTATGATTTTAATCAGGAGGGACTGATTCTGCGACCTGCAGTAAACAAACAATATAGTGCTAGATTGAACTATACTGAACTGGACTGAATATGCCTGGACTTTTTCAATGACTTTGTGCTTTGGTGTTTTATAGTCTGTATTTTTCACTTTTTTTAATTATCTAATACATTTTTTTTAGCATGTTGAGTTTGATGTTTTTCTTTGAATGGGCTTTCTTTCATGACTGTCTTTGGAAAGATGAATCTCAGGATTGTCTATTGATACATGCTTTGATAAAAATGTGCTTTGAATCTCAAAGTTCAAAGTAAAATTTATTATTTGAGTACATACAAGTCAACACATTCAACCCTGAGATTCATTTTCCTATGGGCATACTCAGCAAATCTATAGAATAGCTGTAAACAGGATCAATGAAAGAGCAGGAATATAGAAGACAACAAACTAAGCAAATACAAATATAAATAACAATAAATGATTAAAACATGAAATAAAAGGTAAAGAGTCCTTAAAGTGAGATCATTGGTTGTGGGAACATCAGAAATAGAATGAGTGCAGTTACCTCTTTTCTTCAAGAGCCTGATGGTTGAAGGGTGGTAACTGTTCTTGAATCTTTGAAGTAAGGAACCAAAAAGCACTTTCTTTTACACAGTTTAGAGCTATTTATTTTTATCAAAAATAATTCAGTTTTTCTTGGCATAAAAATATTGTCAACAACGCTGAAAGAGAAGCACATTGTTACTCGCTTCCATAGATGCTGCCTAACCTGCTCTGTTCCTCCAACATTTTGTGTGTATTGCTCTGGATCCCCAGCATCTGCTGAACCTCTTGTATATAGGATTCTGAAGTCAGCAAAATCTCATTTACATCAAAACGACGGTGAAAATACGGTGAGGCAGCATCTATGGAAACAAATAAGCAGTTGACGCTTTAGGCCGCTACTGTTGCCAGAATAAAAAAATATGTGGGGGGGGGGGGGGGGGAAGGAAGTTGGCAAGAAGGTGACTGGTGAAGCTGGGTGGGTGGAATAAGTAAAGGGCTGAAGAAGAAGAAATGTGATAGGAGAGGAGAGTGGACCATAGGAGAAAGGGAAGGAAGAAGGGGCCCCAGAGGGAAGTGAGGACAAGTGAGAAGAGGTAAGAGGCCAGAGTGGGAAATAGAAGAAGCGGATATAGGGGAGTTTCTTTTTGCCAAAAGGAAAATTGGTATTTATGCTATCAGGTTGGGTGCTACCCAAATGGAATATAAGGAGTTGCTTCTCTACCCTGAGGGTGGCCTCTTCTTGGTACAAAAGGAGACCACCATCTCCTTCATAGTTGAATATGAGAATTGCTTGTAAATTACAAAGTGGCTGGATAACGAAGGTCAGACAAAGAAAAAAATAAGCAATAGCAATAAATGCATCAACTCCGAGAAAGTTAACCTCAACAAGAATAAAGCAAGGGGATCACATGGAATGGAATAGATTAATTCAGGCAAGCAGAACAATGAACAAAAGTTAAAGAAAAATAAGAACTAAAATTGAATGCGACTGAGCCTGTTAAACCAACGGAGGTTAGAAGAGGAGTGAATGATTGCATAGCGTTAAATTATTTAATTGGATTCTGAAGACAAATTAATTTATAGTGTAACATAACTCATCAGTTTGATTTAATTTATTCAATTGGAGGCTGAAGCAAACTTAATTTCTTTGTTGCTATTATTTTTTTCAGTCAGACTCTAAGGGAAGCTTGAATTGTTACTTGTAATCAGGGCTCATAGTGAAAGGAGACACTGATGAGAACGTGTAAGGGTCCAAAACTAAAGAAAATTTCTCGCAGAAATAAATGCAAGACACCATATACTCATTTGCACAAATATATTGAAAATTATGGCAAATTAGCGATAGGAATCTTCATAAAAGGGACCGAATTATTTATTAACAAGAGGTTTAGGATCAAGAAGTATCTTAGAATCAATGCAGTTTTTTACGAATCTAAGAAATGGATAGGTTTCTGATAATGAATTTATACGTGTGTGTTGAATCTGAAACAGGGGAAGGGTAAGCTTGAATAATGTTGACATATTGATGGGTTCATCATTAACACAGGAAATTCTGCAAATTCTGGAAATCCAGAGGAACACACACAAACCTAAGCAAGGGTCTCAGCCCCAAACATCAACTGTTTATTGCTGTCCATAGATGATGCCAGACCCGATGAGTTCCTCCAGCATTTTGTGTGTGCTGTGACTGGTTCATCAGGCAGTATCTGTGAGAGCCAAATAGTTAGACATTAATAGCAACAGAACTCAAACCAACCAAAAATGCTACCATGAAGAATGACTGGGAAATTAGAGTGAGTTAGCTAATTCATAATTTGTTCCACTTACTTAACTTACTAGTTTTGTTTTGCAGGAAAATGCTGACATTCATTTTACTTAAACGCCACTGTTTTTGAATGCAGAAGTCCAGAAACTCCTGGTCACATTTTCCTTGCAATTTCCTGACTCTATTCCACTGCTGCTCTCTGCATTGAATTTATTAGTGGAGTGTTGTGTTGTGGCAATTCTGATGTATTTACACTAGCAACAATTTGGTATAGGAACAGTGACTCTAATCATTTGATCAAAATGAAATGGTTATGTGAGAGCCAGGGAATTCATATTTTCTTTTAATTAATTCTGTTTAGTCAAATGTTGGCAATTGTTTTCAAATGTTTCAGTTTTAGTTAACTTTTTGTTTGATTATATTTAAATTTTTAAGTTAAAAATTGCTTGATTTTTTAATGATTTTTATAGGCTTCTGAATCTAACATTATGTCAGAGACATTCAGAAACATTAATTTTTATATAACAACATAAGAAATAGGAGCAGGAGTAGGCCACCAAGCCTGCTCTGCCATTCGATAAGATTATGGCTGATATGGTCATGGACTCACCTACACCTACCTGCCTTCTCCCCATAACCCTTAATTCCCCTACTATGCAAAAACCTATCCAACTTTGTCTTAGATATGCTTACTGAGGTAGCCTCCACTGCTTTATTGGGCAGAGAATTCCACAGATAATTATAACAGACATCTAAGTCAAAGAGCATGATTTAACATAGTGGACGCAGTGTATGGGATATAGTGTTTCTATCGCTTTCTGTCGGGGGTTGTTAGGCATCCACTATCTGCTCCCAGGCTTTTTATGGGTTGTCATTTAGATGTGCAAAACCTTGCTTCTGTTTGGGGTTTAATCACTGAACATTAGACAGACATTTAACAGCAAGATGAGGATCTGCAAAAGAAAAGGTCTCAGTTCTTTTTTCAGCTGGCACAGAATTTTGGCCCATTGTTGTGTCATTCAAAGAAACCATGTTTGTACAAGATGAGGACTTCAGTTCTTTTGATATATATTTATAACCTTGACTGAAAAACTAAAGGAAGTAATTGTAAAATTCGCAGATCTGATCGGTATTAGAAATATAAAAAATAGAGAACCTTTGAGCACAGGATAAGTGGGCAAAGTGTTCAAAATCGACTTGCATTTGAGAAAGGAACAGCAATGCATTTTACAGGGAGAAGGAGGATGGATAAAATAAGCAAAGGGAGCTCATGAAAAGAGAGATCTGGTTTTTTTCCCCACATTAACAAGTCTTTGAAACTACCAGGCAATTGATAAATCTCTTGGAAAAGCTTATAGGATCCTTGGCTTTATAAATGAATTTTTTAAGTATAAGACAAGGAAGATTATTAAAAACCATATAAATCATTGTTTAGGCCTAATCCATCTCCACCTCTGGATATTACACTTTAGAAAAGACAGTTGCTATCGGAGTGTTGGAAGAGGGGTAAAATGGATTTAGTACCAAAAGTGATTACACTGGACAACAAAGATTTTGCTTCATGAATACTTCTGGGTGTACCCTATGGACTTTGTGCTGCTGATCATGAAAACCACCATGTAATTTCCCTCTCACACACCATTTTTTTTGTAATCACCTATATTTGTTATTTCAATTCATAATTCAAGTCAATTAAAATGTTGCCCACAAAGTAACCTGGAAAATTTCTATCTTGTCCAGGCATGTCTGTGTATGTTTAGATGGAGAATGCTGCAAGGCAGGACAGGTTTTAAAAAGGCTATAAAAGCAACAAACACACACCGTTCTATATATTGCGTTTACATGTATGTCAGTTTGCAATCACATTGATGCACATTCTCTATGCACACAACATATTGTGTGTACTCATTATAATAAAGTAATTGTATTTCCAGGAGTATTTCTGATACCAAAATATCTCACTAATGCTGCAACAGCCACAATACCTTCTGTTATATTTGTGGTGAGTATATCAAGTCAAGTCGAGTCAAGTCATTTTTTATTATCATTTCGACCATAACTGCTGGTACAGTACACAGTAAAAATGAGACAACATTTTTCAGGACCATGGTGCTACATGAAGAAGTACAAAAACTACACTGAACTACGTGAAAACAACACAAAAAAGACTACACTAGACTACAGACCTACCCAGGACTGCATAAAGTGCACAAAACAGTGCAGGCATTACAAAAAATAATAGACAAGACAATAGTCACAGTAGAGGGCAATAAGTTGGTGTCGGTCCAGGCTCTGGGAATTGAGCAGTCTGATAGCTTGGGGGGAAAAACTTTTGCATAGTCTGGTCGTGAGAGCCCGAATGCTCCGGTGTCTTTTTCCAGATATTAGGAGGGAGAAGAGTTTGTATGCTTCAATCTCAAAGATGGAGTATGATTCCTCTTATTAAGAAACCCTATGAGCTCTACTTTGGGTGTAAAAGTAGTGACCAAGACAAAAACTTGGCTCTTCATATTTTCTGCATTCCCATTTAGACTGTTTCCCTGCTGATCTTGGTGCTGTCAGTGATGAGCATGGTGAAAGATTTCACCAGGACATTGTAGTCATGGAAAACCGTATCTGAGCAACTGGAATCAATCAGTGCTGGCCTATTATTTTTGGACACTTAAGTGAGAAGCCTCAGACAGATAGTATTTAAAAAAAACCATCAACAAAACATTTTTAGCTTAATTGAACGCTTTCAAAGCGTCAGCACTGTTATGCAAGTATGTGCATTATATTCAATAAAAGTTAATTTATTGTTTCTGCAGATTCCTACGTGATATAAGTCGCCTCAAATTATATTTGTGTTTAACTTCAAGCGGTCTATTACAATCAAAAAAAGCAATTCTGAGCAAGCAACCCTTTTGAAAAATATTGTTGTCCAGTGTTATCTTAAGTTTGGTGGAGGGATTTGAATTAAGATCATTGGCAGAAAATCTAGCAAACACATTGCAGTTGGTAGTCATTATGAGACATGAGTAGCATGAACCTTCAATAGTACATATTCCACTGACCTTTGATACGCCTCTATTATTAAGATAAGCATAATCATTGTCCACAGGTTTATATGTTTAAAAAAAGATACAAGTATCATAACATACGCGCTCTGCAACCTTCTACTTGATTTATAGCTACTCTAAGGTCAATCCTGAATAAACAAGGACTAAAAATTACCCATATAGAACTTTCTTCAGCTGTAAAACATAAAGCAAAGAGACAGTACCACAAAGAGTACTTAGTTTGATTGGTATGTGCCTGAGTTCCGGTCAAAGTATTCTGAATATCTTCTTCCCTCTGGAATTTGTAGGGGTACCTATGTTGTCATTATAAGCTGCTTATGAATAATATCCTAAAAATTACATTAGCGATATTTATACATCCAGACACTGAAATAGATATCAACAACACTTAAAACTTGAAAAAATACTAAAATCCATAGCATTAATAAATGGCTTTCCACAATTCTTCAACGCCTTCATCATCCATATTCTGTTTTTAATTCAAATCCTTGTAAACTTCATCAATTTGAGAGGGCAAGCCAAAAGGCCGTTGACATAGCTTAAATTATCAATAATAATAATAAAAAATGATAAATTGCTGCAAAGTGAAGTGCATTTGTTTTAATAAGCCAGTTATTAAATCATCAATAATTATTTATCTTAGAACAGCTGGTGATTTATGTTGCCTATACAATAACCTTATTGAATTGATCAACTAAAATTGCCATGAATATTTTAAAATGACCTTTTATGCCGTTCAAATGAAGTGGAAGATAAATATATTTATTGAGGAACCAGTTTCTTTAGTTACCCCCTTCCTTTATTCTGCATAATCTTTTTAGCCTGGATGTGCTGACCATCCAGATGTTCAGGAATTCATCCCAATTCTAATACCATATTTTACAGCAGCTATGAAGAACTCAACTGTTGGCCTATTTCAACAATCACTTACAGTGAATTTTTAAAGCCAACAGTATGTTATGCAAGTTATGATAATTTATTATCATTGAGGCAAAGACAGTCCTGAAAGGGGAACTCCATAACACTGCATGCAACACACTCATTTGCAATTAAATACTGCTGCTGAAGTCAGTCTGCACTTTAGATTCAATGAGATGGAAATTCTGATCTAGAACTTCAGTACATTCACTAGGGAACAGGACTATCATGAATACTGAGTCTGAACTATCCTGAAGGATAAGATTGAGCTGAAAATTCACAGATCAATATTTAATAACATTGTCTGTAAACGGTTGTATCTTGGACTGGATTATGCACAGGGGGGATTGCTTGCAAGATTTCCATTTTCCAGTGTGAATAATGGACTGGATTCTTCATTTACCACTCAGAACAAATGCAGTAGAGAAACTCTGTAGCAAATGCATTCATGTAATGCACACATGCTGATTTAAACATGGAAAACTGTAGCCCTGAAAACATTGTTCTGAGAAATATTTGTTAATACATATTTTGTCAGCATGCTACTTTGAGGGCTCTGTGGTATTTCTGCCACTTGCTGATATCACCAAGCGCTCAGACACCTCAAAAGCCTTTTACTTTTTGCCCTTGGTACCCAAATACTGTGAGCATTTGCTAACTTCATTTCCATTTTTTTTATTGGAGATTCACTGCAGAGAACAGTTTTTTTTCTTGGTACTGGTGGAAATTTTATCTTGTTTCCTGGGAACATAAAGGCTCAGATGTAAGCTGTGCTTTCTTCTTGTCTGTGTACATTATTTTTGTCTTGGATGGATGTGGGTGATGACAAACCTTAACCTGAACTGGCAACATTACGTGTAAGCCAGTGGTAGAAGTAGGGAAAAAAATATCATCCATTCCTCACCTAAGGATATAGTTCATTTGTCCCTGTACGTGGCCTTGACTTAAAAATAACATCAACATCTGCAAAGAAACATTAATTATTTTTGGAGATATTATTTAAACACGAAGTGACTTTTACATAAATAGTATTCTAATTCCTTTTCATTTCTGAGATATAATTTCAGTCAAATATGTTCAAGTCAAGTTTATTGTCATTTAACTATTTACATGTATACTGTCAAACATGACAAAGTTTCTTCGGACCAGAGTGTAAAGCACAATAGTACACATAACACACATATAACACACAATAACTTAGGAAAGTAAGAATTAAATCTACAAATGAATTATGCATAAATAAAAAAATAAAGTGCATAAATTAGATATTATAGGGTACAGTACAAATTATCCAGTGACACTTCGAATGTGATGGAGTAAGGAGTTGAGAAGCCTAATGGCCTGAGGGAAGAAGCTATTTCCCATCTAGACCATTCTCATATTTATGCATCAGAGTCTCCTGCTTTTTTTTCTTTTTAAAATTTTTTTAAAAATATTATTTATTTATTAAATTTTAGAAATTACAAAGAATAAATGATGAATGGGTGGTATCCTTGATAATGCTAAGGGTCCTGTGGACACAGAGCTCCTGATAAATGTCGCCAATGGATGGTAGGGAGACTCCTATGATCCTCTTGGCTGTTCTCACAGTCCTTTGTAGAGACTTCCAGTCCAGTGCTCTGTTGCTCTCATACCAGATGGAGATGCAGCTTGTCAGAACGCTCTCAGTTGTGCTCCTGTAAAATTCAGTCTAAATGGAGGGTAGGGTGGGGTGGTTGTTGCCTCGACTGCCTCAATCTCCTCAGGAAGTGAGGCGCCACTGTGCCGCCTTATTCAGTTATCATTGATATTGAGGTACCAGGTGACATCATCCGTGATGTGAACTCTCAGGAACTTGCATTTCATTCTCTCTATGAGGAGCTGTGTAGGTGCAGAGGGGGATTACAACATTTTCTTTTTTTTGCTATATCCATATTAATCTGTCCAGTAACAGAACAAACTTTACAGCAATATATTCTGTGTAACAACAAGGTTTGCTCCCAGATGAGCTCAATGTCTTTTATGCTCAGTTTGACTAATAGAACATAGAGGCACCTTCACAAACTCTCACAGCCCATGACAACCCTGTGATTTCAGTGTTTGAAGCCGATGTGACAGTATTCTTCAGGTGGATGAATCCAAGAAAAGCATCCATCCCAGATGGTGTACCTGAAGAACTGGAGTGTTTACCTCTCTCTTTGGCACTCTAAGGTACCCACCTGCTTCAAGCAGCCTTCGATTATTCTGGGGCCCAAGAAGAATATGGTAACCTGCCTCGATGACTATCATCCAGCACCACCTACATTCATGGTGACAACTCCTGCCCAAGGAATGACTTGGATCCACTCCAATTTGCCTACCATTACCTCAGGTCCATAAGACCATAAGACATAGGAGCAGAATTAGGCCATTCAGCCCATTAAATCTGGCCTGCCATTCAATCGTGGCCCAAAACTGTTGACAATACTCCATGTGTGGCCTAAGTAGTGTCTTACAATGCCTCAGCATTATGTCCTTGCATTTATATTCTATTCCCCTTGAAATAAATGCCAGCCTTGCATTTGCCTTTTTTACCACAGACTCAACCTGTAAATTAATCTCCTGAAAGTCTTGCATGAAAACTCCTGAGTCCCTCTGCACTTCTGGTTTTTGAACATTCTCTCCATCTGGGTAATAATCCACACTATTATTCCTTTTACCAAAACACATTATCTAACAGTGCATTTCCTAACACTGTATTCCATCTGCCACTTGTTTGCCCATTCTTCCAGTATGTCTAAGTCCTGCAATTGCATTGCTTCCTCAGCATTAATACCCCTCCATGTATAATCTGCAAACTTTGCCACAAAGCCATCAGTTCCATTATCCAAATTATTAACAATGTGAAAATTAGTGGTCCTAATACTGACCCCTGAGGGACACCACTAGTCACTGGCAGCCAACTAGAAAAGGCCCCTTTTATTCCAACTCATTGCCTCCTCCCTGTCAGCCATTTCTTTATCCATGCCTGAAACTTCCCTGTAACATCACAGGATTCTATCTTGTTAAACATCCTCAAGTGTGGCACCTTCTGAAAATCCACTTCCTCTCCTTTGTTCACCCTACTTGTTACTTCCTCAAAGAATTCTAACAGATTTGTCAGGGAAGATTTCCCTTTACAGAAACCAAGCTGACTTCAACTTATTTTTTTATTAGTCTCCAAGTAACCTGACAACTCATCCTTAATAATAGACTCCAGCCACTTAGTTTCGGCTAACTGGCCTATAATTTTCTTTCTTTTGTCTTTATCCCTTCTTAAAGAGTAGAGGAACATCTGGCGTTAACAGCAGATACCATTTCATTGTTTTTTCACTCAGCCTTCGACAGTCAAAATGCTCTTCATTGACTACAGCTCATCCCTTCAAAACTAATCTCTCGACTCCAGGATTTAGACCTCAATATATCCTTGTGCACCTGGATCCTAGATTTCCTCACTTGCAGAGACCAGTCAACAACATCACCTTAACAGTTACCACCAGCGCAGGTGCACCATAAGGCTTTGTGCTTAGCCCTCTGATCTACTCACTTTATACTCATGACTGTGAGGCTAAAGGCAGCTCCATTGCATATTTAAGTTTGCTGACGACACCACTGTTGTTGGCCAAATCAAAGGTGTTAATGAATCAGCATATAGGAGGGAGATTGAAAGTGTGGCTGAGTGGTGCTGCAACCATCTCTTACTCAATGTCATTAAAACTAAAGAGCTAATTATTGACTACAGGAAGAAGAAATTAGAGGTCCAGAAATCAGCCCTCATCAGGGAATCAAAGGTGTAGAGGGTCAGTAGAGTCATAGAACACTACAGCACACAATCAGGCTGTTCAGACCAGTTAGTCCATGCCAAAATACTAATCTGTTTTGTCCCAATGGCCTGCACCCAGACCTTAGCCCTCCATATCCCTCCCAACCACGGACCTATCCAAATTTCTCTTAAGTGTTGAAATCAAATCCACATCCACCAACCACTGGCAGCTCATTCCACACTCTTACCACACTCTGAGTGAAGAACCTCCCCCATCTTCACCCATGTTTTCTCACTGTAGTGTCTCACAACCTCAGTGGAGAAAAAGCCTCCTTGAATTTACCGGATCTATACTCCATATAATTTTGCATATCTTTCAAATCTTCCCTCTTTCTTCTATGCTCTGGGGAGTAAAGTCCTAACCTAATCAAACTTTTCCTATAACCCAAGTCCTTGCAATATCCTTGTAAGTGTCTCTTGCACTCTTTCATTCTTATTGTCATCATTCATTTATTGTAGGTAGGAGACCTAAACTGCTTAATACACCAAATAGACTTCACCAACATGTTATACAACTTCAACATAACATCCAATTCCTGTACTCAATGCATTGATTTATCCTAGCCAATTGACAACATCTTTCTTTATGACCAGATCTATCTGTAATGCCACTTTTAAGGAATTATGGATCTGTCTTCCCAGATCCTTTGGATTATGATTTCTGTATTCCAATAACTTTAAATTCCTCAGCATTGTCATTTCAAAGGATTTGTCCTGGGTCCAGCACATAAGTTCCATTACAAAGAAGGTATGGCAGTTCTTCTACTTCCTTAAAAGATAGCAAACATTTGAGTCATGTGATCTGAAACTTTTATAAACTTCTATAGATGCACAGTGGAGAGTATAGTGACTGGTTGCATCAAGGCCTGGTATGGAAACACCAATGCCCTTTAACAGAAAAGCCTACATAGATACAGACCAAAGACAGATACAGATCTGTCCATCACAAGGTAAACCCCTCCACTCCATTGAGCCAATCTACAAAGAGTGCTGACACAGGAAAGCAGCATCCATCATTAAGGACCCCCACCATCTAGGCTACACTCTCTTCTCACTGCTGCCATTTGGAAAGAGGTATAGGAGCCTTAGGACCTATACTAACAGGTTCAGGAATAGTTACTGCCTCTCTACCATCAAGCTCCTGAGCAAGGTTGATAACAACACTCACCCCAACACTAAACTGATTTCACAAACTTGGAACTTAAGCTCCCAATATAATTTATCTCTTATTTATCTATTATTATTTTGCTTTTCTCTTTGTATTTGTACAATTTGTTGTGTTTTGCACATTGTTTGTCCACTTTTGTGTGCAGTTTTTCACACATTCTATTGCTTTTTGTTTGTAGTTACTGTGTACGCTCACAAGTAAATGAATCTCAGGGTGGTATATGGTGACATGTATGTACTTTGATTATAAATTTACACTGAACTTTGAATTTCAATTTTAACTCATAAAAATCAAAATGAGGGAAAAATACAGAGAACAGAAAGATCAGTGTTGTTGGCAACATTACATTCCCATTGAAACTCCTTTAGTTTGAATAAGTTAGAGAAAGTCTGCAGTGAACGTTAAGAACATGTGAAACAAGAGCGGGATCAGGATACCTGGGCCATTGAGCCTGCTCTGCAAATCATTAAAATCATGGCTGATATTCCATCTTCCAGCATTTTTCCCATGATTCCCTTGACATTCAGGAATCTATTGATCTCTGTTTAAGAAAGCACAACAAGTGAGCCTCAACCACTACCTTGGATAGTTAATTCCAAACATAGCGGAGAAAAGTAGGTTCATCACCTTTCTGTTAGCCTGCTCATTTTCAAACCATACCTCAGGTCTTGGACTCTTGAGACAAGAGATCCCTCATTCCTGTCTCTTTTCTGACAAGCCATACAAGAACTTTATAAACTTCAATGAGAACCCTATTCATTCTTCTAAACGTTAGAGAATAAGGTTCAAGTCTACTCGATTTTTCTTCATAAGTCAAAGAAAAAAAATCATTGTAACCAGTCTAGTAAAGCTTTGCTACACTCCTTCTGAGCAGTGAAAGAACAGTGGGATCTTGGAGTACAGTTTATTGATCTTTCTTTTAGATGATGAGGCTAGGCCTAATACTTCAGGTGAGATCTCACCAATATCCTGCACAACTGCAATCCTGTACAACCTTTTTCCTGTATTCAACCATCTTGTTACAGCAAATGATATATCATTTTTCCACCTAGTTGCTTACTGCATCCAGATGTTTAGCCTTTTTATTTATTTATTGAGATACAGCGCAGAATAAGCCTTTCTGGCCTTTTGAGCAGCACCACCCAGCAACCCCCGATTTAACACTAGCCTAGTCACAGGGCAAGCTACAATGGCAATTTCTTTGGAAAAGGGAGAACACACAAACTCCTTACAGATAGCAGCAGGAAGTGAACTCGGATCGCTGTACTGTAAAGCGTTGTACTAACCACCATATATATCCCTTAGATTCTACCAAAGGAGGTGTAAGGCCTGCTAGTCACTCTTGTGCGAAGTGTAGCACCTGCTTTGACCCCTGTTCAGGGTCATGTGAAGACACGGAAGCAGCTGATGGATGGTCTTACGAGCAGCTGGTTCATATCACAAGTGCTGGTTATGTGACCACTGACGCCAGGCAGACAATCTCTGAAAGGTATCGACCATGGCTGGGGTCACCAGTCTTGTAAAGTCTCTGCCCAGAAGAAGGCAATGGCACTTCTGTAGAACATTTGACAAGAGCAGTCATGGTCATGAGACCATGATCGCCCACTTCATACAACATGATAATGATAATATTCCCTTGGATTATACATTTTCTATACGTACGGACTGAAGCACTGACCCTTGTAGTAGTCTACAATTCACAGCCCCTCAAAATGAGAATTGTCCATTTATCCCCTCTCTTTAACTTTTATCAGTTAACCAGTTTTTAATTAACTATCCCCAATTCCATGTTCCTCAAGAGTTGACTGTTGACTGTTGACCTGCCACAAAATTTCAATAAATTACAAAAAAAAATTACTGATTCATTTTATCTATTCTACTTCTGATATCTTCAAAGACTTTGACTCCAACAAATTAGTCAAAAGTGATTTTGATTACATAAAGCCATTTGACTCTGCTTACTTCTAGAATTGCTTCCAAGGTATTCTGTGGCTACGTCCTTCGTTATAGATTGCAATGTTCCCAGTGTCATTAAGATAACAAGTTGGTACTTCTCTGTTTGAACTCTCTCCTTAAAAGGTGGGATTATGTCTGTTGCCTTTGGGAACAATTTCAGAATTCACAGAACCCAATAAAATGCATACTATAAAATAAGTTTTTTCAAAATTCAAGTATGGAAATCATTATGTCTTTGAGTTTTATTAGCTTTCAAACTCAATATAACGCTCCAGAAAGATCGCTGGACTTATAGATATTTTCTTCACTTCCTCATTCATACTAGGCACTTAATATATGTGGCTAAGTTTGTGTGTCTTGTTCTGTCAAATAGACACAGAGTATTCATTTAATTCCTCTTCTCTTTCTTACTGACAATATATAAATTGTTCCACTCTCTGAGCCCTGAATTTGCTCTCTCTAGTCTTTCCTTTTTACATTTTTTATACAAACACTTACAAATAACATTCATAAACATGAGACATTCTGCAGATGCTGGAAATCCGAACAACACACACGAAATGCTGGAGGAACTCAGCAGGTCAGGCAGCATCTATGGAAATGAATAGGCAGTTGCTGCTCCGGGCCAGGACCCTTCTTCAGGACTGAGAAAGGAGGAGGAGGATGCCAGAATACAAAGATGGGGGGAGAGAAAGGAGGCTAGCTGGAAGGTGATAGGTGAGGCCAGGTGGGTGGGAAAGCTCAAGGGAAGGAGAAGAAGGAATAGAAACATAGAAACACAGAAAATAGGTGCAGGAGTAGGCCATTCGGCCCTTCGAGCCTGCACCGCCATTCAGTATGATCATGGCTGATCATCCAACTCAGAACCCTGTACCTGCTTTCTCTCCATACCCCTTGATCCCTTTAGCCACAAGGGCCATATCTAATTTCCTCTTAAATATAGCCAATGAACCGGCCTCAACTGTTTCCTGTGGACGAGAATTCCACAGATTCACCACTCTCTGTGTGAAGATGTTTTTCCTCATCTCGGTCCTAAAAGGCTTCCCCTTTATCTTTAAACTGTGACCCCTCATTCTGGACTTCCCCAACATCGGAAACAATCTTCCTGCATCTAGCCTGTCCAATCCCTTTAGAATTTTATACGTTTCAATAAGATCCCCCCTCAATCTTCTAAATTCCAGTGAGTATAAGCCTAGTCGATCCAATCTTTCTTCATATGAAAGTCCTGCCATCCCAGGAATCAATCTGGTGAACCTTCTCTGTACTCCCTCTATGGCAAGAATGTCTTTCCTCAGATTAGGGGACCAAAACTGCACACAATATTCTAGTTGCGGTCTCACCAAGGTCTTGTACAAGTGCAGTAGAACCTCCCTGCTCCTGTACTCAAATCCTTTTGCTATGAATGCCAACATACCATTTGCCTTTTTCACCTCCTGCTGTACCTGCATGCCCACCTTCAATGACTGGTGTACAATGACACCCAGGTCTCATTGCATCTCCCCTTTTCCTAATCGGCCAAATAATAATCTGTTATTATTATAATAATAATCTGTTTTCCTGATAGGAGGGAATCTAATAGGAGGGGACAGTGGACCATAGGAGAAAGGGAAGGAGACCTTAATAGGCAGTTGAGAAGAGGTAAAAGGTCAAATGGGACACACACATTGTAGCTTGCCTTTCTTTATCATATACTGAATCTTCATTTACTGAGTTCTAAACTGCTCTCAGTCTGTCAGCCTACCATTAATTCAGACAGAACTAGAAGCCTCTTCTTTTGGTTTAACGCCATCTTGAATTTCCCCGGGGTCAGCCCATAGCTGAATCATTGGAGAATAAACTAAGTAGAAGTTCACATTTGCAAAACAACCAGACTGAATCTCTCTGAAGTACAATAAATGGAAAGAAGCACTCGCTTGTTCTTTTCCAAGGATGAAGTGCAAGGCTTCACTTTATAAATCTACACTGACTCGAGTGATTCGCAGGGATTGGACATACACTGTGAGTGGTGATTCACGCTGCCTGGTAATTGATGATTTCACTTTTTGTGCATTAGTTATTCACTATTGCTGATCCTTTGTACCTTTATAGTGGTTATAATCTAAATAAACCATGTTCAAATAGTACACATTTGAACTATTATGGAACTGTGAAGGTAGAATGAGTAGGTCTTACTCAGTGAGCGGTAGAGCACTGAGGAATGCTGTAAAACAAAGGGATCTGGGAATACTACAGGCCCATAATTTATTGAAAGTGGCATCACAGTTGGATAGGGTCATAAAGAAACTTTTGACATAATCAAGGAATTCAGTACAGGAATTGAGATGCTATGTTGTAGTTGTGTAAGGGGTTGGTGAGGCCTAACTTGAAATACTGTGTTCAATTTTGACCAGCTCCCGATAAGAAAGATGTCAATACGTTTGAATGAGTTCAGAGAAAATTTACAAGGGTGTTGCCGGGACTGGAGGACTTGAGTTATAAGCATGAAAGCAAGCATGCAGGTACAGCAGGCAGTGAAAGCAAGCATGCAGGTACAGCAGTCAGTGAAAGCAAGCATGCAGGTACAGCAGACAGTGAAAGCAAGCATGCAGGTACAACAGTCAGTGAAAGCAAGCATGCAGGTACAGCAGACAGTGAAAGCAAGCATGCAGGTACAGCAGGCAGTGAAAGCAAGCATGCAGGTACAGCAGACAGTGAAAGCAAGCATGCAGGTACAACAGTCAGTGAAAGCAAACATGCAGGCACAACAGGCAGTGAAAGCAAGCATGCAGGTACAGCAGTCAGTGAAAGCAAGCATGCAGGTACAGCAGACAGTGAAAGCAAGCATGCAGGTACAACAGTCAGTGAAAGCAAGCATGCAGGTACAGCAGACAGTGAAAGCAAGCATGCAGGTACAGCAGGCAGTGAAAGCAAGCATGCAGGTACAACAGTCAGTGAAAGCAAGCATGCAGGTACAGCAGACAGTGAAAGCAAGCATGCAGGTACAGCAGGCAGTGAAAGCAAGCATGCAGGTACAACAGTCAGTGAAAGCAAGCATGCAGGTACAGCAGACAGTGAAAGCAAGCATGCAGGTACAGCAGGCAGTGAAGGCAAGCATGCAGGTACAGCAGACAGTGAAGAAAGCTAATGGCATACTGGCTTTTATAACATGAGGAATTGAGTATAGGAGTAAAGAGGTCCTTCTGCAGCTGTACAGGGCCCTGCTGAGACCCCACCTGGAGTATTGTGTGCAGGTTTGGTCTCAAAATTTGAGGAAGGACATTCTTGCAATTGAGGGAGTGCAGCGTAGGTTCACAAGGTTAATTCCTGGAATTGCGGGACTGTCATATGTTGAAAAATTGGAGCAACTGGGCTTGTATACACTGGAATTTAGAAGGATGAGAGGGGATCTGATTGAAGCATATAAGATTATTAAGGGATTGCACACGCTGGAGGCAGGAAGCATGTTCCCACTGATGGGTGAGTCCAGAACTAGAGGCCACAGTTTAAGAATAAGGGGTAGGCCATTTAGAACAGAGATGTGGAAAAACTTTTTTACCCAGAGACTGGTGGATATGTGGAATGCTCTGCCCCAGAAGGCAGTGGAGGCCAAGTGTCTGGATGCATTCAAGAGAGAGTTAGATAGAGCTCTTATGGGTAGCGGGGTCAAGGGATATGGGGAGATGGCAGCAACGAGGTACTGATTGTGTATGATCAGCCATGATCACAGTGAATGGCGGTGCTGGCTAGAAGGGTCAAATGGCCTACTCCTGCACCTACTGTCTATTGTCTATTGTCTATAAGGGAAGATTGAATAGGTTACAACTTTATTCCTTGGAATGTAGAAGATTGAAAGGAGATTTGATAGTGGTACACAGAACTATAAGGGGTGTAGACAGGGTAAATGCAAGCATGCTCTTTCAACTGGTGTTGGGTGGAACTACAACTAGAGGTTAAGGGTGAAAAATAAAATGTTTAAGGGGAAAAGAAGAAAACTTCTTCACTCAGAGGGTCGTGAGAGTGTGGAACATGCTGCCAGTGCAAGTACTGCATCCAAACTTGATTTCAACATTTAAGAGAAGGTTGGATAGGTACACAGATGGTTAGCATATGGAGAGCTATAGTCCTGGTGCAGGTCATTGGGGATAGGCAGTTTAAATGGTTCGGCACTGACTAGCTGGGCCAAAGGGCCTGTTTCTGTACTGCATTTCTCTGTGATTCTCTGGCTCTATAGTTTGCCAGACAGGGACTTGGACAAGGTATGGGAGGCATTGCAGAACATGCTTCATCAATATCAGCGAATCTGGGACATTCACAATTGTGCTCCTCCTCTGCTACTGATTTAAGTCAGTACACCCGCTGTGTCACTGTTGCAGCTCATAAGTGGTGGTCAATCCAGTCAGTAAACAATAAAAGTTCTCTGTGGCTCAAATAATCACAAAGGCCTATACAACTTGGATTAATTCATGAATTTCCCACCTCCATCAGGAGGTGCACAATTCAATAGTGTTCAATTGTCCTTGAGGTATTGAAGTACCTCAGACCACTGTTGGTACCACCTCGTATCTACAGGCCTAATTCACAGAAGTGTAGATATCCGGTGTTATTTCTACAGCTACACTTGGGGTAACATTTCCTTCTTAATCTTTTGATTTGAGATCACAGTTAATCAAAGTTCAAAGTGCATTTATTTTCAAAGTGCTGCATGTTGTGGTTTGATTGCAAGATTTGTTGTCTTGCAGGCATTTACGGGAAAAATAAGAAATATAATTGGAAAATCTTGGTAGTGCATTGAAAGCATTTTGGGGAACTCAGTTTCATATCCTGGTTAAGCAGCTCTTAAAATAAGAATAAAACTAATGTGAAACTAATGCTCATGTGTATTAAGGCAAATGGCCCCTCAATGTGCTGCAGTATTTAAGATACTTTTACTAGAAAAGTGGTTTCCTGAAAGAGAATAGATGATTGTTAATTTGTCTGTGCTTAATTTTCTAAGGATTGTTGCAACTATGTTGTTTCTTTATTAAGGAGGTCAGCCCATTAGCTTACATTCAAGCATGCTCTTGATTTTTGGCACAATGTAGCCAAGAGTTGAACGAATTATTCATCATTTGCTATTTCTTTTTCATTCCAACAAAACAAAGCTATTCATCTGGCTTCTGGTTTTATCAATTCCAGTTTGAAAGCCTTTAATTTTCACTGAGTACTTAAAAACCTTTTTACTAACTATGCTATAATTTTTAGTAAAAAAAATCTTTTTACTAAACAGCTATGTTAATTTTTCTAAAATAAAAATAGGGGTGCTAAGGCAGCATAGCATGATGCCATTACAGCTTGGGGCATCAGAGTTCAATTCTGACGCCGTCTGTAAGGGGTTTGTATGTGCTGTCCATGAACATTTGGGTTTCCTCCCAAATTACAAGGGCATACTGGTAAAGAAGGTTAGTTGGACTTTAAATTGTTCTGTGATTTGGCTAGAGCTAAATAGATGGGTTGCTGAGCAGTGTAGTGGGCCAGAAGAGTCCTGTTCCACGCTGTGTCTCTAAATAATAATAAGAAAATAAATTCTTGTTACTGTACTTATTCAATCTTGAATGCAAAATGTGAACGTGTTAATATAATAACATCACTGTTTCCTTGAAAGACATCCAGCTTGCTTTTAATAGATGTATAGATTAGAGGGTTATGCATTTGACCTACACCTTATATTCATTATCATTTCAGGCAGTTGTCCTTGGCCCATTTCTTTTCTTCACTGTACACTGATGATATCCCTAATAATTCTGCTGAAGGAAAGAAAAACATTTTATGTATGCAGACAATGTTGCCTCAGTAGATAGTGGCCCATCTGAATCTGTAATGTTGGCTGCACTTTCAACAGAAATGTCTTCAGTTTCTCAGCATGTACCTCACTAGCACCTTAAACTGAGCAGTGAGAAAGGGATAAATTAGATTTCTTCATCAAATGTTCATGGTGAATTATTTGTTTTAGTTGATGGGCATTGAACAGCCATGCAGTTCCCTTGCAGTGTCTAGGAGTTTGGTTTGAAGTTCCTAAGAGTGTTCACACATGCATTGAAAAGTATTGAGAAATAATCTTAAACAAGTATAATTTTTTTTCTGCAAGTTCAGTTATAATTTACAGCAGCAATATTACATTTCTTTATGTATCTTAGTTGGGAGTATTGTGGGGAATACAGTCCAATCTAATCAGTATTTCAACATTGAATTCTGTGTGCAAAAATAACAACAGCCTTCCTGCTTCATGCTTCAATATAATTTCAAAGATGACTGCTTCATCTTTTGCTCTGTAAGTGAATCAAATTCTTTTAGGAAGAAATGTGCTAATGTTATTTTACATTTTTATTATTATCACATATATTCACAGTTTTCGATTGGAATACTTTGAGTAAACTTCTATTGTCACAAAATCCTATCTAACTCCAGCCTTAATTGCCTTTGCTCAAAGTGCATTATAATTGTGATGTCAGCTTCTGCCTTCTTTGCTCTGACTTGTGCAATCTACTGTCCATGGGTATCAGCCAGTTTTCATCAGTATTCAGATAGTTTCTGCATAGTCACTTACTGCTGAACCACGCTTCTAATCATGACAACTTTATTGGCACTTGCTAAAACCTTCATACTGTTTACTTTGCTGAACTTTCCTCATGCATGTTGTTCGCAATATTTTATTCTAACTATACTATGTTTTATTTATTAATTCCTTACAGTGTTATTATCAAGTGCAGAGAAAACTCACTGTGTGCTATCAAGTGCCAAGTAAGTACTGCTTTGAGGTATAAATGAATAATATTTATGATGAATAGGATAAAGAGGAAGTGGTGCGGCTGGTGGACTGGTGTGAGAAGAGCAACCTAAGCTGGAATGTGGAGAAGACAAAGAAAATCATTGTGGACTTCAGAAAGATGCAGATAAACTATCCACCTCTGTAAGTAAATGGCTCCTCCATAGAGATAGTTAAGTGCACCAAGTTCCTGGGAGTTCAAATCATGGATGACCTCACCTGGTCCCTTACTATCACTTCTCTGAACGAGGAGGCACAGCATCGGATCAGTAATCAGTACAAAGTACATGAGTATGGCTGAGGGGATCATGGGGGTCTTCCTACATTCATTGGGGACGTTTATCAGGAGTGCTCCATACTCAGGGCCCTTAGTATTATTAATGACGTCACCCACCCATTCAGCATCCTCTTTGACTTTCTACCACCATGCATCTGCATCTGCAGATTTTCTCTTGGTTGTTACAGTCAGGATGAGAAACAGTTTCTTTCCCCAGGCCATTAGGCTTCTTTACTCCCTGCTGCATCATATTCGAAGTGTCACTAGTTAATACCTTCATAAATTATCATGTGTCATGTGTACTACTCTGCTTTACATCCTGGTTCAGAGAAATATTGTCTCATTTCTTTATACATTATATGGTTATATACTGTATGTTATATACTTGTATTTAGTTAAATGACAATAAACTTGACTTGACTTGAAATTTTAAAATTTTCTTAAAAAAACACCACAACCTTCCTGAAACATTAGTGTCCTACATGACTTTATATCCACCCCAAAGTTCAAAGTAAATTTATTATCAGAGTTCATCTATATCACCATATATAACCTGGGGATTCATTTTCTTGTGGGCATCCACAGTAAATACAAGCAACATAATAGTATCAGTGAATGACTGTACCCAACAGGATGGACAGCCAATGTGCAAAAGACAACAAACTGCTAATACAAAGGAAATAATAATAATAATACTACAATAAATAATTATCAATGCTGTCACACCTGCTGAGGTCCTCCAGTATTCTGTGTATATTACAAATATCAAGGACATGAGATGAAAACTGTCTGAAAATGAGTCCATAGGTTGTGGAAACACTTGAAGTTGAGTGAAGTAATCCCTTCTGGTTCGAGGCCCTGATGGTTGAGAGGTAATAATTGTTCCTGAACCCAGTGCTGTGGGCCCTGAGGCTCCTGTACTTTCTTCATGACTGAACAGTGAGAAGGGAGCATGGTTTGGATGGTGGAAATCCTTTATGATGAATGTTGCTTTACTGAGCACTCAATGTAGATGTGCTCATTGGTGAGGGTAGCTTTACCTGTGGTGACTGTACCATATCCATTACTTTTTGTGGGATTTTCCATTCAAGGGCTTTGGTACTTTTATACCAGCCCATGATGCAACTAGTCAATATACTCTCCACCACACATCTATAGAAGTTTGTCAAAGTTTTAGATGTCATGCAGAATCTTTGCAAACTTCTGAGGAAGTAGGGGTGCTTCTGTGCTTTCTTTGTAATGGCACTTACATGCTGGACCCGGGATGGATCTTCTGAAATAATAGCACCACGGAATTTAAAGTTGCTGACCCTCTCCTCATCTGATCCCCTGATGAGGAATAGCTCATGGACCTCCTCCAGAAGCCAATAATCAGCATCCTTGGTCTTACTGACATTGTGTGAGAGGACGTTGTTGTGGCACCACGCAGCCAGATTTTCATTTGCCCTCCTATATGTTGATTTGTCACCATCCCAGTCGCTACTGTGTAACAATGTAATGATCATTTGGAACTAAAATTGACTTGGTCCTTTTTTCCTGATTATATTCTTTCTTATAAAAATGGTATATAATTTATATTTCATTAACGTCTTTCTTGTCAATGGTGCTTATAAGTTGCTATGTGCTTGTGGTGTTACTGCAAGCAAGTTTTCCATGGTACCTGCGAGTACATGCAATTTTCCATTTGACAATGAACTCAACTTTGATACTGATTATCACTCGTGTTGACCCCTTTCAACTGAGGGGAAGGGGAAATCGAGGAAATGCAGACACACCCAACCTCTGACCTGCTGTTGAAGTTTGAGTATTCGCAGTATGTGACTGATCTAAATATGATTCTGGAAACTAATGATGGAGGACATTGCCTTGGCAATGCCATTCATTTTCAAGAGAGTGTTTAGAAAATTAACACGTTCTAAATGTATGTAGTTATATACATTATCTTGAGAGATTTGACTTTAATCTATGCTAATACGGTTATAGTTCTTTAGCAATGCAATTCCAAGAAAATCTTATAATCATTGTAAAAATCTGCATCCCATCCAAACCATGCTTTTGATTATTATTCAATCATGTACTATTGCCCAGATCATCTCTGAAGCATTTGACAAAATCTGGCCTCAAGCAAATATTCTGTTTATAGCTATTTAGGATTCTTTCCTGTTTAATAATTGATGGATCATATTTTAATGCTTTCTCAATTTACCTTGTTTTTTTACCTTGCTAAATGTGTTCTTTTACATCAATGCTGTAATGCATTCTTCATTTAGGCCAAACCATTTGCGAATGTTTCATCAGCACTGTTCAGTTCATGTAACATTCAACATGTTGTCCAATGTATGAATGTAAAGCAATGGTTGAAACTTAAGAAAATGTCTTCCAGCTTCCAGCTGACCTCACATGAAACATGACTGTCTGGTATTGTCAGTAAATGATACAGTCCATTTCAAGGGTGACACTATTTTAGCATATTTATAGTATTTTCTGAGTGTTGCATGAGTCTCATTTACCTAATACTTTTACATTATTCATTTGGTCCCCAGTTTCTCATTCTCCTATTTAAGTAACCTTGCTACAACCCTTCTACTTTCTCCCCTCAAAATATCAGGTACAGCGGGTAGTGTGTCCTTCCACATGCTAAGCCCAAGAGGTGGTCAAAGGACAGCAAGGTCTTTTTCATGACAGTGTTCTGATTTGCATGGAATCCTAAAGTGACTGTTGATAAAAATTGGACACCAAGGTTATCCAGTGGAAAACCCTGAGTAATGTGATGTTGGGCAACACTAAGCAAGTAGAGTTCATTGATGCTTTAAGGGGGTTGGTCAAACTGCACTTGGAGAATTCTGAGCAGTTTTGGGCCCTTTTTCCAAGAAAGTATATGTTAGCATTGAAGAGGGTCCAGAGGAGGTTCATGAGAATGATCCCAGGAATGAAATGGTTAACAAATGAGTGGTTTTTGATGGCTCTGGGCCTGCACTCACTGAATTTTAGAAGAATAAGGGGGGATTCCATTGAAACCTATAAAATATTGAGAGGCCTAGATAGAGTGGATGCGCAGAGAATTTTTCTTATAGTGGTAGAATTTAGGACCAGAGAGCACATCCCCAAAGTGGAAGGATGTCCCTTTAGAACGGAGCTGAGGAGGAATTTCTTCAGCCAGAGAGTGGTGAATCTATGGAATTCATTGCCACAGACAGGTGTGGAGTCCAAGTCATTGGGTATATTTGTAATGGAGGTTGATAGGTTCTTGATTAGTCAGGGTGTGAAAGTTCACCAGGAGAGGACAGGAGAATGGTGTTGAGGGGAATAACAAATCAGCCATTATAGAATCGCTGACCTGACTTGATGTGCCAAATGGCCTATTTATGCTCCTATGTATTATGGTCTTAATCAAAGACATAACCAAATCACTTGTTTGGTTTTGTGTGACAGCCCAGTTACACTTATCATTTTCCACTATTATTTTCTAAATGTCCTGGTTTCAATCTACTTCCGTTCTTCTAACTTACCATGATATTAACTCTCTACACCTTTTGTGGATTGATTCTCCATTAGGCATGCATAATGTATTAATAACACCTACAAGGTGATAGGGTGGTATATTGTGTATCATTGCTTGGATAAAATATTAAAATGAAGACTCACAAATCTACCCTGGAGGATGTTAATGATCCCATGGTCCACTTGTAGGAGAATAAGAACAGGAAGATCAGACAAAATAACAATGAGATTAATAGGAATCTGATTACCTCAATATTGCATGCTGGGAAATTGTTATTGAATATTTTCAAACTTACTATTAATGAACTGATTAATGAGTTAGATTATCAAAACCATTTCTAAAAGGAGTCAGCGAGGAATGTCAAATGGGCCTTACAGATCTCTGTTTCCTTCTCAGAAACAGACTCGACTAGTTCTCCTCCTCCACAACCCTCCTCCATCTACCCTCAACAATTTCTTTTTTGGCTTTTCCCACAATCTTCAAACTCAAGTTGTAGCTATGGGCACCTACGTGGGCCCCAGCTATGCTTGCCTATTTGTTGGCTATGTGGAACAGTCCATGTTCATGGTAATCCATGGTAATGCTTCCCAGTTGTTTCTGCACTACGCTGATGACTGCATTGGATCAGCTTCATGCAACCATGGTGAGATTGACAACTGCATCAACTGCCTCCAACTTCCACACAGCCCTTAAATTCACTTGGTCCATTTCTGACACCCCTCTCCTCTTTCTCAATCTCTCTGTCCCCATCTCTGGAGACAAACTCTCTACTGATATCATTATAAATATACTGATTCCCGCAGATTTCTTGACCGTAGCTCTTCCCAGTCTTCTGTAAAAATGCCATTCCCTTTACTGAGTTCCTTCATTTCCACTGCACCTGTTCCCAGGATGAGGTTTTACTGTCCACAACATCAGAGATGTCCTCCATCTTCAAAGAACAGGGTAACCCATCCTCCACCATTGATGATGTTCTCACCTGTGTCTCCATTTTCTGGACATCTGTTCTCACCCCATCTTCCAGCTGCCTTAACAGAGATGGAGTTCCTCTTCTCCTCACCTACTACCAAAGAGATTCCACATTCATTTTCTGCAACTTTCACCACCTTCAATGGAACCCTACCACCAAACACATCTTTACCTCCTGTCCCTCCCACTCTCCACTTTCCCCAGGGATTTCTCCCTCCGTGATTCCCTTATCTGTTCATCCTCCCCAGTAATCTCCTTCCTGGCACTTATCCTTTCAAGCTGAAGAGGTGTTCCTCCCTCACTTCCATTCAGAACCCCCAATGTTTTTTCCAGGTGAGGTAACGCTTCACCCACAAATTTTTTAGGGTTGTCTACTGTATCTAGCACTCCAATACGGCCTCCTCTACATTGGTCAGACCCAATATAGATTAGGGGACAGCTTTGTTGAGAACCTTTGCTTCATCTGCAAAAAGCAGGATTTCACAGTGGCCAGCCATTTTAATTCTAATCTACATTCCCATTCCCACATGTCGATCCATGGTCTCCTCTACTGTCACGTTGAAGTCACCCTCAAGCTGGTGGATTAACATCTCATATTCCATCTCGGTAACCTCCAACCTAATAGCATGAACATCGATTTCTCCAACTTCCCATAATTTTTCTCCCTCCCACCTCCCTCTTCTTCAATTCCCACTCTTGCCCTCCCTTACTAGTTCTCTACACCTGCCTATCACCTCCCCGATCCCCTCCTCCTTTCTCCCATGGTCCATTTTCCTCTCCCATCAGATTCCTTCTTCACCAGTCCTTAACCTTTAACCTCACCTCCCAGCTTCTTACTTCTTCTCCCTTCCCCACCCACATGGCTTCACTTATCACCTTCTACCTTGTATCCTGTGCCCCTCCCCATCACCTTATTCCAACATTTCCCGCCTTCCTCTCCAGTCCAGATGAAGGGTCTCGTCCCAAAAGATCGTCTGTTCATTCCTCTTCATGGATGCTGTCTGTCCTGCTGAGTTAATTCAACATTTTGTGTGTGTTGCAGTGAGGAATGTTACAGGTTTTGTTTCTCATTAATGGAAACAATGAGACGGGAGGAAACTATGGGAGAGGAGGTTAGTTCACCAGTAGAGCAAATAAGTAGACAGTGTGTGAGGGAGGAAAGGCAGGTGATGGAGAAGGGATGCACTCAGCCTGAAGATGTAGGGGAGAAGAAAGAAAAGGATAATAAATTTGAATGCATTGTTAGGGATGAAAAGAGAGGAGGAGGTGGAGAGTATCTTAAATGTATCTATTTTAATGCTAGGAGCATTGTAAGTAAGGTGGATGAGCTTAAAGCGTGGATTGATACCTGGAATTATGATGTTGTAGCTATTAGTGAAACATGGTTGCAGGAAGGGTGTGATTGGCAACTAAATATTCCTGGATTTAGTTGCTTCAGGTGTGATAGAGTAGGAGGGGCCAGAGGAGGAGGTGTTGCATTGCTTGTCCGAGAAAATCTTATGGCAGTGCTTTGGAAGGATAGATTAGAGAGCTCCTCTAGGGAGGCTATTTGGGTGGAATTGAGGAATGGGAAAGGTGTAGTAACACTGATAGGAGTGTATTATAGGCCACCTAATGGGGAGCGTGAGTTGGAAAAGCAAATCTGTAAGGAGATAGCAGATATTTGTAGTAAACACAAGGTGGTGATTGTGGGAGATTTTAATTTTCCACACATAGATTGGGAAGCTCATTCTGTAAAAGGGCTGGATGGTTTAGAGTTTGTGAAATGTGTGCAGGATAGTTTTTTGCAACAATACATAGAAGTACCGACTAGAGATGGGGCAGTGTTGGATCTCCTGTTAGGGAATGCGATAGGTCAGCTGACAGATGTATGTGTTGGGGAGCACTTCGGGTCCAGTGATCACAATAGCATTAGCTTCAATATAATTATGGAGAAGGACAGGACTGGACCTAGAGTTGGGATTTTTGATTGGAGAAAGGCTAACTTTGAGGAGATGCGCAGGGATTTAGAGAGAGTGGATTGGGTCAAGTTGTTTTATGGGAAGGATGTAATAGAGAAATGGAGGTCATTTAAGGGTGAAATTATGAGGGTACAGAATCTTTATGTTCCTGTTAGGTTGAAAGGAAAGGTTAAATGTTTGAAAGCGCCATGGTTTTCAAGGGATATTAGAAACTTGATTCGGAAAAAGAGGGATGTCTACAATAGATATAGGCAGCATGGAGTAAAGGAATTGCTCGAGGAATATAAAGAATGTAAAAGGAATCTTAAGAAAGAGATTAGAAAAGCTAAAAGAAGTTACGAGTTTGGTTTGGCAAATAAGGTGGAAGTAAATCCGAAAGGTTTCTACAGTTATATTAAAAGCAAGAGGATAGTGAGGGATAAAATTGGTCCCTTAGAGAATCAGCGTGGTCAGCTATGTGTGGAGCCGAGGGAGATGGGAGAGATTTTGAATGATTTCTTCTCTTCGGTATTCACTAAGGAGAAGGATATTGAATGGTGTAAGGTGTGGGAAACAAGTAAGGAAGTTATGGAACCTATGACAATTAAAGAGGTGGAAGTACTGGCGCTTTTAAGAAATTTAAAAGTGGATAAATCTCCAGGTCCTGACAGGATATTCCCCAGGACTTTGAGGGAAGTTTGTGTAGAGATAGCAGGAGCTCTGACGGAGATCTTTCAGATGTCATTAGAAACGGGGATTGTGCCGGAGGATTGGTGTATTGCTCATGTGGTTCCATTGTTTAAAAAGGGTTCTAGAAGTAAGCCTGGCAATTATAGACCTGTCAGTTTGACATCAGTGGTGGGTAAATTAATGGAAAGTATTCTTAGAGATAGTATTTATAATTATCTGGATAGACAGGATCTGATTAGGAGTAGCCAGCATGGATTTGTGCGTGGAAGGTCATGTTTGACAAACCTTATTGAAGTTTTTGAAGTAGTTACGAGGAATGTTGACGAGGGTAAGGCAGTGGATGTAGTCTATATGGACTTCAGCAAGGCCTTTGACAAAGTTCCACATGGAAGGTTAGTTAAGAAGGTTCAGTCATTAGGTATTAATGCTGGAGTAATAAAATGGATTCAACAGTGGCTAGATGGGAGATGCCAGAGAGTAGTGGTGGATAATTGTTTATCGGGATGGAGGCTGGTGACTAGCGGGGTGCCTCAGGGATCTGTTGTGGGCCCAATGTTGTTTGTAATATACATAAATGATCTGGATGATGGGGTGGTAAATTGGATTAGTAAGTATGCCGATGATACTAAGGTAGGAGGTGTTGTGGATAATGAGGTGGGTTTTCAAAGCTTGCAGGGAGATTTATGCCGGTTAGAAGAATGGGCTGAATGTTGGCAGATGGAGTTTAATGCTGAGAAGTGTGAGGTTCTACATTTTGGCAGGAATAATCCAAATAGAACATACAGGGTAAATGGTAGGGCATTGAGGAATGCAGTGGAACAGAGAGATCTAGGAATAACAGTGCATAGTTCCCTGAAGGTGGAGTCTCATGTAGATAGGGTGGTGAAGAAGGCTTTTGGAACGCTGGCCTTTATAAATCAGAGCATTGAGTACAGAAGTTGGGATATAATGTTAAAATTGTACAAGGCATTGGTAAGGCCAAATTTGGAATATTGTGTACAGTTCTGGTCACCGAATTATAGGAAAGATATCAATAAATTAGAGAGAGTGCAGAGACGATTTACTAGGATGTTACCTGGGTTTCAGCACTTAAATTACAGAGAAAGGTTGAACAAGTTAGGTCTCTATTCATTGGAGCGTAGAAGGTTGAGGGGGGATCTGATCGAGGTATTTAAAATTTTGAGAGGGATAGATAGAGTTGACGTGAATAGGCTGTTTCCATTGAGAGTAGGGGAGATTCAAACGAGAGGACATGATTTGAGATTTTGGGGGCAAAAGTTTAAGGGAAACACGAGGGGGTATTTCTTTACTCAGAGAGTGATAGCTGTGTGGAATGAGCTTCCTGTAGAAGTAGTAGAGGCCAGTTCAGTTGTGTCATTTAAGGTAAAATTGGATAGGTATATGGACAGGAAAGGAGTGGAGGGTTATGGGCTGAGTGCGGGTAGGTGGGACTAGGTGAGATTAAGAGTTCGGCACGGACTAGGAGGGCCGGAATGGCCTGTTTCCGTGCTGTGATTGTTATATGGTTATATGGTTATTAATGGTCTGGATTTATTCAAACTCTTCACTTCCTCCAGGAGATTACTTGACTGGTACAGGTTATAAAGTCTATGGAGCAGTCTGTCGGAAACCAAGTAGACCAATAGGTTTTAATTGTCCATTACAGTTTAAACATTTGATTGTGTGCAAAGAGGTTGTCAAATCATCTGCATAACAATAGTGATTGCATTTACAGCTTATATCACTGGTCATGAATCCTTTAGGAATTTGCTGCAGGTATAAAGGGTACTGCATAATTGAAAGTTCTTTATTTCTTACTGACAGGAAGATTGGCCTGTAGGTTGGACGCATGTCTGTCAATGAGAAGTAATTTGTCAATTTCAAGTACCTTAGAACCAGCTTCTTGCTTGTGTAAGGTATGATTCAAAGCTGAATTGCAATATGCAGAATGACAGTCAGAGTATATTTGACCAAGACAAGTAGCTTTGGTTTGGATTTAAATGTGAAAATACCGCAAGTTGTTCTTCAGATGGAGAATGTTATGACTGTGACAAAGTTGGAAAGTGACTGTAGCTGAGCACTCTAAACGGTTTTTATTCAGCACAGCATTTCACCTGTAGCACCACACACAAGATACTGGGGGAGCTCAGCAGGTCAGTCAGCATCAATGGAAAAGAGTAAACAGTGTCCTGAAGAAGGGTCTTGGTCCAAAACATTGAATTATTATTTATTTCTAATGATGCTGCCTGATCTGCTGAGTTCCTCCAGCATTTTGTGTGCATTGCTTTGGGTTTTCCAGCATTTGTAGACTTTATAGTGTTTATGATTTCACCTGGAGTGTAACTTTCTCCCCTCTCCACAATCAATAGTTATGTTTTATACCTTTTAAACACAAAATCAGCAGTAAACAACTATAAACACAAAAGGTTCCGCAGATGTTGGAAATCTTGAGCATCACAAAGTGCTGCAGGACTGAGCAATGTTCCTTCAGCAGAATAAACAATTACTGTAACTAATTTTCATGGCTGTAATTCTCTACTTACCTTTCACATGTTGACAGTATGCAGGTAACTTTTGTAGAATAGCCTATTTATAATAGGACTATATTCCAACTGGCAGTACCCATCAAATGGCTACTCTGAGGGATTCTGTGCACAAACTCCAGACACTCTACATATATCTCACCTGCTACAGTCCAGAGGGAAGGGTTCCTCAGTAGTACATGGAACTACAATGTTGCAGCCATTACTGAAATTTGGTTGAGAGAGAGGCAGGAATGGGTGATTAATGTACTGGGTTTTTGAAGTTTTGGAAAAGCTAGGGGAGGAGGTAAACGGAGGGTGGTGAGCTGCACTACTAATCAGGGACAATGTCACAGTTGCACTCAGGGTCAGGCACTGACTCCATTTGTGTGGAACTCCGGATTAGGAAAGGTGTAATCATACTAATGGCATTGTACCACAGAGCCCCTAATAGCCACTGGGACATTGAGGAACAGATTAGAGCAGCTTGTACTGGAGCCTACCAGGGAGGAGGCAATTCTGGATCTAGTGTTGTGTAATGAACCGAATTTGATAAGGGAACTCGAGGTGAAGGAGCCATTAGGAGGTAGTGACCATAATATGGTAAGTTTTAATCTACAATTTGAGAGGGAGAAGGGAAATTTGGAAGTGTCAGTATTACAGTGGAACAAAGGGGACGATGGAGCCATGAGGGAGGAACTAGCCAAAGTTGACTGGAAGGGCAGGGATGACAGTGGAACAACAATGGCGGGTATTTCTGGGAATAATACAGAAGGTGCAGTATCAGTTCTTTCCAAAGAGGAAGAAAGATTCTAAGGGGAGTAGGGGGTGACCATGGCTGACAAGGGAAGTCAAGGACAGTATAAAAATAAAAGAGAAGAAGTATAACATAGCAAAAATGAGCGGGAAGCCAGAGGATTGGGAAACTTTTAAAGGGCAACAGAAGATAACTAAAAAGGCAATACGGGGAGAAAAGATGAGGTACGAAGTTAAGCTAGCCAAGAATATAAAGGAGGATAGTAAAAGTTTCTTTAGGTATGTGAAGAGGAAAAAATTAGTTAAGACCAAAGTTGGGCCCTTGAAGGCAGAAATGGGTAAATTTATTATGGGGAACAAGGAAATGGCAGACAAGTTGAACAGGTACTTTGGATTTGTCTTCACTAGGGAAGACACAGACAATCTCCCAGATGTAATAGTGGCCAGAGGACCTAGGGTAATAGAGGAACTGAAGGAAATTCACATTAGGCAGAAAATGGTGTTGGGTAGACTGATGGGACTGAAGGCTGATAAATCCCTAGGACCCGATGGTCTGCATCCCAGGGTACTTAAGGAGGTGGCTCTAGAAATCGTGGACGCATTGGTAATCAGTTTCCAGTATTCTATAGATTCAGGATCAGTTCCTGAGGATTGGAGGGTAGCTAATGTTATCCCACTTTTTAAGAAAGGAGGGAGAGAGAAAACAGGGAATTATAGACCAGTTAGCCTGACATCAGTGGTGGGGAAGATGCTGGAGTCAACCATATAAGATGAAACAGTGGCAGATTTGGATTGCAGTAACAGGATCAGTCCGAGTCAGCATGGATTTACGAAGGAGAAATCATGCTGGACTAATCTTCTAGAATATTTTGAGGTTGTAACTATGAAAATGGACAAGGGAGAGCCAGTGGATGAAGTGTACCTGGACTTTCAGAAAGCCTTTGATAAGGTTCCACATAGGAGATTAGTGGGCAAAATTAGAGCGCATGGTATTGGGGGTAGGGTACTGACATGGATAGAAAATTGGTTGGTAGATAGGACACAAAGAGTAGGGATTAAAGAGTCCTTTTCAGAGTAGCAGGCAGAGACTAGTGGGGTACCGCAGCTATTTACAATATATACTAATGATTCAGATGAAGGGATTAAAAGTAACATTAGCAAATTTGCAGATGATACAAAGCTGGGTGGCAGTGTGAAATGTGAGGAGGATGTTATGAGAATGCAGGGTGACTTGGACAGGTTGGGTGAGTGGGCAGATACATGGCAGATGCAGTTTAATGTGAATAAATTTGAGGTTATCCACTTTGGTGGCAAGAACAGGAAGGCAGATTACTATCTGAATGGTGTCAAGTTAGGAAAAGGGGAAATACAATGAGATCTAGGTGTCCTTGTTCATCAGTCACTGAAAGTAAGCATGCAGGTACAGCAGGCAGCGAAGAAAGCTAATGGCATGTTGGCCTTCATAACAAGGGGAGTTGAGTATAGGAGCAAAGATGTCCTTCTGCAGTTGTACAGGGCCCTGGTGAGACCACACCTGGAGTATAGTGTTCAGTTTTGGTCTCCAAATTTGAGGAAGAACATTCTTGCTATTGAGGGAGTGCAGCGTAGGTTCACAAGGTTAATTCCCGGAATGGCAGGACTGTCATATGTTGAAAGATTGGAGCGACTGGGCTTGTATACACTGGAATTTAGAAGGATGAGAGGGGATCTAATTGAAACATATAAGATTATTAAGGGTTTGGACACACTAGAGGTAGGAAACATGTTCCTGATGTTGGGGGAGTCCAGAACCAGAGGCCACAGTTTAAGAATCAGGGGTAGGCCATTTATAACGGAGTTGAGGAAAAACTTTTTCACCCAGAGAGTTGTGGATCTATGGAATGCTCTGCCTCAGAAGGCAATGGAGGCCAATTAGACAATAGACAATAGACAATAGGTGCAGAAGTAGACCATTCACCCCTTGGAGCTTGCACCGCCATTCTGAGATCATGGCTGATCATCTACTATCAATACCCGGTTCCTGCCTTGTCCCCATATCCCTTGATTCCCCTATCCATAAGATACCTATCTAGCTCCTTCTTGAAAGCATCCAGAGAATTGGCCTCCACTGCCTTCTGAGGCAGTGCATTCCAGACCCCCACAACTCTCTGGGAGAAGAAGTTTTTCCTTAACTGTGTCCTAAATGACCTACCCTTTATTCCCAAACCATGCCCTCTGGTACTGGACTCTCCCAGCATCTGGAACATATTTCCTGCCTCTATCTTGTCCAATCCCTTAATAATCTTATATGTTGCAATCAGATCCCCTCTCAATCTCCTTATTTCCAACGTGTACAAGCCCAGTCTCTCTAACCTCTCTGCGTAAGACAGTCCGGACATCCCAGGAATTAACCTTGTGAATCTACGCTGCACTTCCTCTACAGCCAGGATGTCCTTCCTTAACCCTGGAGACCAAAACTGTACACAATACTCCAGGTGTGGTCTCACCAGGGCCCTGTACAAATGCAAAAGGATTTCCTTGCTCTTGTACTCAAGAACTTGTACTCTTGTACTCATGCTTTCAAGAAAGAGTTATGTAGAGCTCTTAAAGATAGCGGAGTCAAGGGATATGGGGAGAAGGCAGGAACAGAGTACTAATTGTGGATGATCAGCCATGATCACAGTGATGGCGGTGCTGGCTCGAAGGGTAGAATGGCCTACTCCTGCACCTATTGTCTATTGTCTATATTTAAGAAACAGTTAGATTGGTTTTTACATAATAAGGGAATTAAGGGTTATGGGGAAAAGGCAGGTAGATGGAGCTGAGTTTACGGACAGATCAGCCAAGGTGGGGGCAGGCTTGATGGGCTGGATGGCCTACTTCTGCTCCTATTTCTTATGTTATGTTATGTTATGTTATGTTATGTTATGTTATGTTATGTTATGTTATGTTCAGATATGCAATCAGATTAAGGAAATGTGTAAAAATAATAGAGTTGTTGTCATGGGGGATTCTAACTTCCCTAAAATAAACTGGGACCTTCTTAGTAGTATAAGGGGTTTAGCTGGGGCAGAAAGTGTCACCTGGAAGGTTGCTTGAATCAATATGTGAATGGTTGAGTGAATGGAGGGGCCATACTGGGAGTGGAGGGGCCATACCGGATCTGGTGTTGGCTAATGTGCCTGGCCCGGTGACTCATCTATCAGTGGGTAAACAGCTAAGGAAGAGTGATCACAATTCCTTAACTTCCAGGATAGCTATAGATAAGGATAAGTATGGTCCTTGTGGGTGAGTTTTAATTGGGATCACCTTTTTCCTGGCAATTCCATATCAGGCATGTGGAAGGCGTTTAAAGATCAATTTCACAGAGTACAAGAAAGGTATGTTCCTGTTAAAAGGAAGGACAGGGATGGAAAGGTAAGAGAGCCTTGGATGTCCAGGGATGTGATGAATTTGGTCAAGAAGAAAAAGGAAAAGTATGTAACGCTTCAGAAGTTAGGATCAAATGAAGCACATGAGGAATATTAAGAAGCCAGAAAAGAACTAAAGAAGGGAATTAGGAAAGCCAGGAGGGGCCATGAAAAGTCCTTGGTGAGTAGGATTAAGGTGAATCCTAAGGCATTCTATACATACATCATGAGCAAGATAATAAGTTGGAACCACTCAAGGATAGGGGGGGAGGGGACATTTGCTTGGATGTAGAGAATGTGAGTGAAGTTCTTAATGAGTACTTTGCTTCAGTATTTACAAAAGAAAAAGATATGGACGATCAGGAGACCAGTACGGAGTGTATAACTACATAGGGTGTTTAATGGTCAAGGAGCAGGAGGTGGTAGCCCTCCTAATGAGTATTAAGGTGGATAAGTCTGTAGGGCCTGATGGGATTTACCTCGGGTTATTGAAGGAGTGAGGTGGGAGTGATTAGGGTTTGAAAGTTTTTGATTTGCTTTTTAGCTGGTTTGGAAAAATATTGTGGGCCAAATGGCCTGTAGCAGTGTTGTACTTTGCTATGTTTTCTATGCAAATAGTGCAAACCTGCGATAGGTTTTGATGGCCTTAAGAGTCAGTGGAAATTAAATTGTGAACAGGCCTTTTTTTTTAAAGCTGGTTCTCATTTTAATTAGTAATAACTATCTACCGGTATATCCTTTCAAACTCCGGAATTGTGTCCAATAAAACACTAAATGCAAAAGATTCTACAGTTGCTGGAAAACTAGAGCAACACACAAATAAAGTGCTGTCGGATTTTGCTGTAGAAGCTCAGAAGGTCAGGCATCATCTATGGGAGGGAATAAACAGTTAATGTTTTAGCCTCAGACTCCTTCATCATGATCTGAACATTGACTCAGCTCAAAACGTTGACTGCTAATTCCCTTCCATAGATGCTTCCTGAACTTCTGTGTTCCTTCGGAAAAATCCTACATCATGCTAATTTTGCTTCTATAACTGTTAAAGTACTCGAGACACTTTTGGAAGAAGAGGCCTCCTAAACTTAAAGTACATCACATTTTTATGCCCTTAAGTTTGAAGGTAACTAAATGCTCTTTCAATGATTACAATGACATTATTTACTTTGAGTTGACAATGGTTCATTTAAGTTACATATAATTTTCAAACACGTAACTCTTCACACTGACTCTCCCGACACCCTAGATTGCATATTAATCACTAGTCTGTCTAGTTGCATTCATGCATATGCAGACATCTCAGGTGAATGTCTGTTTCCTGGTTTGCATCATCCCCGGTCTGCAGCTGCAGGAAGAGCTTTGTTCAAAACTGCATTTTAAATTCAATCGAGTCCACATTCAGATCTGAAGACTGCTTGCTGTTGAAATTAATATTTGCTATATACCATAACTTCAGTATATGCCCTACAATAACAATAAATAAATAAACAATAAGTATCTAGAACATGAGATGACCAGTCCTTGAAAGCGAGTCCATAGGTTGTGGGAACATTTCAATGATGGTGCAAATGAAGTTGAGTGAAGTTATTCCCTTTCATTCAAGAGGTTGATGGTTGAAGAGTAATAACCATTCCTGAACCTGGTGTTGTGGTTTTGATGGCAACAGAAAGAAGCGAGCGTGACCTGGGTGTTGTGGGTCCTGACGATGGATGCAGCTTTCCTATGACAGTGTTCTGTGTAGCTATGCTCAATAGTGGGGAAGGCTTTACTCGTGATGGACTGGACCATATCTTTTCATGATCTCTGAACATCCCAAAATGTTTTATCACCAATAAAGTAATTCTCAAGTGTAATATATGAAACCTAGCAGCTTGTTTGCTCTTAGCATTATGGTATACGCAGCCAGATAAGCTGTTTATAACTAGTAGTTATGTTTCAATAATATTGTTTAAGGGAATACATGTTCAGAAAACAAGGGACAACTCCTTTGTTACTCTTTAAATAATCCCTTGAAAACTTTATGTCCATCTGACTGGAACCTGAGTTTAACATCTCATCCAAAATATGCCATCTTTGAAAGTCACTTTGTGTCTGTAATGTTCTGTCTAAATTTTGTTTGCAAGTCTCTGGAGTGGAACTGGAATCCACAAATTTCTGACTCTGAGACATGATTGATACAACTGAGTGAAGGTTATGTCTAAAGCTTAGATGAGGTGGAATTTTAATGTGTGTCCTGAGGAGATTTTGAGCCATTGCACAAATAATCTTACTAGAGAAAGGTCAATACTGGATCTAATCTTAGGGAATGTAGCCAAGCAAGTGGTGGCAAAGTTAGTGGTCCCAATTCTGTAAGCTTCAAGAGAGCTATGGGAAGGAAAACATGGTCCACAGCTGGATTCAATTACTGAATATCAAAAGTAATTTTTTTTAATGCATAAGTACATGTATAATAAACTTGCAGCAGCATCATCTCAGGCATATAACATCATATAAGCAGCAGTCAAAAGGAAAGCACAAATTAAACACAATTTTTGCAAGGAAGAACACAATTATAACAAAAACACAAAATCCATTTTTGTGCAAAGTGATCAAAGTGGTCATAGCATTGCCAAACTTTAATGATTTAGTTTATGCTAATTGGTTCGAGAACTGAATGGTTGAATGGAAGAAGATATTCTTGAACCTGGTGGTGTGGGACATCAGCCTTCTGTACCTCCTTGATGATAACTGCAATAAGATGGCATTATTTGGATAATGGGACTCCTTGATGATGGATGTTGGCTTTTTGACACAGCAGTTCCTATAGAAACCACGAATGTCAGGGAGGAATATACCTATGATATATTGCCTTGTGTGCAGTTCTGGCTGATCCTCTGAGGAAGGACATGGTTGCATTAGAGAAGGTGCAGAGAATATTCACGAGAATATTGCCTGGGGCTGGATCATTTTGATTATGGGGAGGGTCTGAATAGGCTGGGTTTGTTATCTTTGAAGTGGTGGAAACTGCAGGGTTATCCACTTGAGGTATTCAAAATTCTGAGTAGCACAGATAGGGCTGGCAGTAGGAAGTTTTTCCTCCTCGCATGACTTTAAAAAAAATCAAAAGGGATACAGAAGTTAATGGGTGAGAGAATATGGAAGATATGTTAGTTTTTTATGTGAAGAAGGGGTTTGGGGATTTGGGGTTTGATGTTCTAGCTGCTGTTTTCCGTGCAGGTGATCTGTTAGTTTTTGTGCGAGTGAGGGGGCGTTGGGATTTGTGAGATTTTCTTTCTTTTTCTTTTTTTTTTGCACTGGGGAGGGGGTGGGGTTAATGTTTCTTCTTTCAATGACTTTTTGGTTTCCTAGCTGTCTGGAGAAGATGAATCACACAGTCATATTCTGCGTACATACTCTGATTATAAAATCAACCTTTGAACCTTTGAATCTGGAATGCACAGTCTGAGGGAATGGTGGAAGTCAAGAAACGTTTGGATGGATACTTGAATTGTCAAGACATGGAAGCTATGGGGCAAATGCTTGAAAAAAGGATTGATTTCAATGGGTATGGAAGAGTTGATATGGATATGGTGGGTCACCAAGCCTAATTTGATGCTGTAAGACCCCATGGATCTATGATATTACAATTGCTTTCAAAATTTAGTTAACCTGAAGACTAAGCAAGCTATCCTGATGCAGCAAACACCAACTGTTCTTCAATATTATCAACAAGGACTAAGAGATGTACAAGACGATAAGAAGCATTGATTGATTTGATAGCCAGATACTTTTTCTGTCCCAGGATGGAAATGGCTATTGCTGAAGGCATAATTTAAGGAGACTGGAGGAAAATATGGGGGGGGGGGGGGAATTATAAAGAGAGTGGTGAGTGCATGGAGCATCCCACCAGAGGTGATGCAGAAGGCAGAGACGTTAGGGGCATTTTTAAAACTCTTAGATAGGCAAAGTATTAATTAAAAATGGAGGGCTATGCAGGAGTTCCCCATCCACCTGCCTTCCCCCTCACCTGGTTTCAATATCATGTGCCAGCGTGTACTCTTATCTTCTTACTCCCTCCCTTTCCAATCCTAATGAAGGGTTTTGGCCTCAAAAGCTGACTGTTCTTTCTTCTTGATAGATGTTGCCTAACCTGCTGAGTTCCTTTAGCATTTTGTGTTTGTAAGAGTGTAGCGTTAAATTAACCTTGGAGTACGTTAAAGGCAGCATAACATAATGGGCCTAAGAGCCTGTACTGTGATGTAAAGTTCTAAGTTCTATTTTCTATGTTGTAGGTTCCATTTTCTATGTTCTAAGACATAAGACGCCAGCTCTGAAGCCGTTGCAGAGCATAGAAGCCCTCAAGCCACTCTATAAGTTCATGGCTAATTCAATATATTTTGGCTTTTAATGAAATGGAAGCAGGTCCACTGCAAAATATGCATGTAGAAATGGCATGACCTTGAATGGAAAGAATTAATCCTCGGTCTCTGGTATTTAAATCATGTTGGACGTACAACTGATGGTTCTACTTAGTGTCTGCATATTTGTGTGTGTGTGTATGTATATACATAGACACACACATCTACATATGAATCAGGTTTATTATCACTGGCATGTGTCATGAAATTTGTTAACTTAGCAGCAGCAGTTCAATGCAATATACAATATAGTAGAAGAATAAAACAATAATAATAATAATAAATAAATCAATTACAGTACACTTATATTGAATAGAAAAAAATCATGCAAAAAACAGAAATAATATATACTAAAAAATGTGAGGTAGTGTTCATGGGTTCAACCTCCATTTAGGAATCAGATGGCAGAGGGGAGGAAGCTGTTCCTGAATCGCTGAGTGTGTGCCTTTAGGCTTCTGTACCTCCTACCTGATGGTTACTAATGAAGTACAGTCGCTGTCTTGCCTTCTTTATGACTACATCGATATTTTGGGACCAGGTTAAATTCTCAGAGATCTTGACACTCAGGAACTTGAAGCTGCTCACTCTCTCCACTTCTGACCCCTCTATCAGGATTGGTATGACTTCCTATGTCTTACCCTTCCTGAAGTCTACACTCAGGTCTTTCATCTTACTGACGCTGCGTGCCAGGTTGTTGCTGCGACACGACTCCACTAGTTGGCATGTCTCACTCCTGTTTGCCCTCTAGTCACCACCTGAGATTCTACCAACAATGACTGTATCATCAGCAAATTTATAGATGGTAGTTGAGCCACACAGTCATGGGTATCAAGGGGGTAGAGCAGTGGGCTAAGCACCCACCCCTGAGGTGCACCAGTGTTGATTCCAGCAAGCAGGAAATTTTATCACCAATCCGCACAGATTGTGGTCTTCTGGTTAGGAAGTCGAGGATCCAATTGCAGAGGGAGATACAGAGATCCAGGTTCTGTAACTTCTCAATCAGGATTGTGGAAATGATGGTACTAAATACTGAGCTATAGTCGATGAACAGCACCTTGACATAGGTGTTTATGTTGTCTAGGTGGTCTAAGGCCGTGTGCAGAGCCATTGAGATTGCATCTGCCATTGACCTATTGTGGAGATAGGCAAACTGCAATGGGCCCAGGTTCATCCTGAGACAGGAATTCAATCTCGTCATGACCAACCTCTCAAAGCATTTCATCACGATAGGTGAGAGTGCTACCAGGTGATAGTCATTACGGCAGCTCACATTATTCTTCTTTGGCACTGGTGTAATTGTTGAAGATACCTCTCTACCAAAGGAGGAGTAAGGTGTTCCTTTCCTTTGCTAGCCTGCAGGTCATCTGCTTAGCCCTCTAATCAGGGTCACATTAAGCCATGGCAGCAGGTGGTGGATAGTCCTATGAGCAACTGGTGAATATCACATCCTAGCAATCTGTAAAAAGTACTGAATATGGCTGGGGTCACCCATCTTGTAAAGACACTGCCAAGAAGAAGGCAATGGTAAATCACATTTGTCTTCTGTAGAAAATTTGTCAAGTACAGTCCTGGTTATGAAAAGACAGATTGTTTACGTCATATGACACAGCACATAATAATGGTAACTGTATATATTCTTATTTTAATTTGTAGTTTTAAAAATTATTATTGCATTGTACCCTTGCCTCAAAACAACAAATTCCATGACATATACTAGAGATATTAAATCTGATTCTGATTCCAAGGAAATGAAGTGCTTTCAACATCACTGCTATGATACATATTCAATATATTCAGAACCAGCAATTTGAAGTGATAGTGGAAACAGCACTATATTTTTCATTTATACTAAAATTACCTCAAGCAAATAAAAAAATGTGTAAGATAGAGTTTCAGGGAAATATACAGTCTGAGGAATAGGAGATTTTGAAGAGACTTGGAAACAGCTCCTTGTGGAATTTACATGCCAGTTTTAAGAGGCAAGCAGAGCCTGTAACAGCTTGTCTGTGGAGCAGCAGACTGCTTGTCTTATTAGCAACTTAGCCAATAGAAAGAAGTTAGATTTAAGTCGAGCACCCATTGTGGGAGTGGTGATTGTTGGAGTGAGCCAGGGTTAGAGTGAGGGACTTTAGCTTGACAGGCTTCAACGACAACAGGTGGGGGTTAAGGGTGCTGGAACAAAGGAGCTGAAAACATTAATGTGGATAAGTCCCCAGTGCCTGATAGGATTAAGAAAGTTAGTTAACAACATCCCGGGTTTTATGAGAGGCAAGAAAAGACATTTCTGGGGCCTTAACAAATACCTTTGAGCCTTCTCCAGCCATAGACGAGTACTGGTGAGTAGCTAATGTTGTTCCATTATTCAAAAAGGGAATCAGAGATAATACTGGAATTGATAGACCAGTGAATCTCAGATCAGTGGCAGGGACGTTACTTGAAACAATTCTTAGGGATAGGAATTAGGAGCATTTGGGAAACTATGGCCTAATTAGATGGTCCAGCATGGCTTTGTGTAGAGCAAGTCGTGTCTTACTAACTTGATTGAGTTTTTTGTTGAAATGATGAGGCTGATTGATGAAGGAAGAGCTGTGGATGTGGTCTACATGGAATTTAGTAAGGTGTTTGAGAAGGTCCCTCATGGGAGGCTCAACCAGAAGATTAAGATGCATGGTGAATTGACAATTAGGATTCAGAACTGGCTTGCCCATAAAAGACAGAGTGTAGTGATCAAAGGGACTTATCCTAGTCAGAGGCGTGTGATTGATGGTGTTCTGCAGAGATCTATGCCAGGACATCTACTATTTGTGATATGAATAGATGACCTGGATGGAAATGTAGATGGGTGGGTTAGTAACTTTGCAGATGATATGGGCATTGATGGTATCATGGAAGGTGCAGGTGACTGGTAAAGAATACAGCGGGATATAGATCAGTTGCAGACATGGGCAGAGAAATGACAGATGGAGTTCAACCGAGCCAAAAGTAAAATCTTGTATCTTGGCTGGTCAAATGTAAATAAATAGTACACTATTAAAGGAATAGGTTTGATATAGAAAGTGATCTGGGGGGTCCAGGTTCATAGATGCCCCCTGAAAATGGCTATGCGGGTTGAGAAGCTGGTTAAGAGGTTGGTTAAGATGGCATATGACATGCTTGGCTTTTATTAGCTGAGTTATTGAGTTCAAAAGTCAGGAAATAAGCTGCAGTTCTATAAACTTCTAGTTAGGCCAGATCTGGAGTATCACATTCAGTTCTGATCACCCCATTATAGGAAGGATGTTTATACTTTGGAAAGGATGCACAGAAGACTTACCAGGATGCTGCCTGGATTAGAGGGCATGTGCTATGATGAGAGGTTAAACAAACATATGCTGTTTTCTCTGGAATGACAGAGGCTGAGGGGAGATCCGATAAAGGTTTATAAGATTGGGAGGCATATGCAGTGTAGGCAAACAGTATATTTTCTCAGGCTTAACATATCTAATACCAGAAGGCATGCACTTAAGGTGAGAGGGAGTAATTTCAGAGGCGATGTAAGAAGCAAGTTTTTTTACACATAGAGTGGTTGGTGTCTGGTATATGCTGCCTGGGGTGATAGAGGCAGATACATTAGAGATAGAGACATGAGTGTGAGGAAAATGGAAGGATATGGAAATTGCATAGGGAAGAGGGGATTAGTTTATTTAGCCATTTGATTACTAGCTTAACTGGCTTGGCACAGCATTGTGGACTAAAGGACCTGTACCTGTGCTGTACTGCTCTATATTCCCTCTTCTGTTCTAAAAACTGGAAATAAGTGAATTTAGCTGGGACTCATCCAAATTATTCAACATTCATTCTTGAAATGCTTTGTATAACAACAGAATTGAGAAATAATATTCAGCTATAGATGAGACAGGAGATAACCAACACATTTGCAATATAGAGCTGCCTGGATGACCCAAAATTATGACCCTGTTTGTTGCTGTATCCTTTTTGATCTTCCAAATATGCCTGTAGCCAAATAAAATATTGCCACCCCCCATAGATTTCATCTGATGATATACATGATCCATAGGTTACTTGGCTTGACAAGTCTCAGATGTGTCTGTGGCTTCAAATTACATTTGAAGAATATATATCTTCTGTTTTCTTTGGTAAATTTGACTCTCAAAAAACAGTCCTCTCTTACTTATGATCACACCTCAGACATGGAATAATGCACTCATGGCCTCAGATTTTCTAAAGCTGTTATCATTTAGTTATGTTACATTCTGCAAGAAAATTTTTAATTATGTTCTTGTGCCTGGACTCAATCTTTCAATGAAAGTGAGACCAATGCCAAGTGGACTCTCAGCTTACCGACTGCAGAATTTTGTCTTGTTTCCCCATCTGCTGCTAAAAAGGTTTTAAAGATTAGCTTGATTTGTCACATGTGCAGCAAAACATCGAAGCATACAGTAAAATTTATTGCTTGCATCAACCAGCAACGCAGCTGTGCTTCTGTCGCCAAAATAACACACCCACAATTTACTAACCCACATGTCTTTAGAATACGGGAGGAAGTTGATGCACCCGGAGGAAATCCATGCTGTCAAAGGGAGAATGCACAAACTGCTTACAGACAACAGTGGGATTCAAAACCCAATCACTGGTACTGTATAATGTTAATGCTAGCTGCTATGCTACCGTGTTTGCACAGATCAGAGGTCACCATAAGAACTATGAGCAGAATTAGGCCAGTCAGCTCATTGAGTCTGCTCCACTATTATATAACCATATAACAATTACAGCATGGAAACTGGCCATCTTGGCCCTTCTAGTCCATGCCGAATGTTTACTCTCACCTAGTCCCACCGACCTGCACTCAGCCCATAACCCTCCATTCCTTTCCTGTCCATATACTTATCCAATTTTACTTTAAATGACAATATCGAACCTGCCTCTACCACTTCTACTGGAAGCTCATTCCATACAGTTACCACTGTCTGAGTAAAGAAATTCCCCCTCATGTTACGCTTAAGCTTTTGCCCCCTAAGTCTCAACTCATGTCCTCTTGTTTGAATCTCCCCTACTCTCAATGGAAAAAGCCTATCCATGTCAACTCTATCTATCCCCCTCATACTTTTAAATACCTCTATCAAGTCCCCCCTCAACCTTCCACACTCCAAAGAATAAAGACCTAACTTGTTCAATCTTTCCCTGTAACTTAGGTGCTGAAACCTAGGTAACATTCTAGAAAATCTTCTCTGTACTCTCTCTATCTATTTTGTTGACATCTTTCCTATAATTCGGTGACCAGAACTGTACACAATACTCCAAATTCAGCCTTACCAATGCCTTGTAAAATATTAACATTACATCCCAACTCCTATACTCAATGCTCTGATTTATAAAGGCCAACATACCAAAAGCTTTCTTCACCACCCTATCCACATGAGATTCCACCTTCAGGGAACTATGCACCATTATTCCTAGATCATTCTGTTATACTGCATTCTTCAATGCCCTACCACTTACCATGTATGTCCTGTTTGGATTATTCCTACCACAATGTAGCACCTCACACTTATCAGCATTAAACTCCATCTGCCATCGCTCAGCCCACTCTTCTAACTGGCCTAAATCTCTTTGCAAACTTTGAAAACCTACTTCATTATCCACAACACCACCTACCTTAGTATCATCTGCATACTTACTAATCCAATTTACCACCCCATCATCCAGATCATTAATGTATATGACAAACAACATTGGACCCAGTACAGATCCCTGAGGCACACCACTAGTCACCGGCCTCCAACCTGACAAATACCGGTAGTTATCCACCACTACTCTCTGGCATCTCCCATCTAGCCACTGTTGAATCCATTTTACTACTTCAATATTAATACCTAACGATTGAACCTTCCTAACTAACCTTCTGTGTGGAACCTTGTCAAAGGCCTTACTGAAGTCCATACAGACATCATCCACTGCTTTACCCTCATCAACATTCCCCGTAACCTCTTCAAAAAATTCAATAAGATTTGTCAAACATGACTTTCCACTCACAAATCCATGCTGACTGTTCCTAATCAGACCCTGTCTATTCAGATAATTATACATACCATCTCTAAGAATACTTTCCATTAATTTACCCACCACTGACGTCAAACTGACAGGCCTATAATTGCTAGGTATACTCTTAGAACCCATGGCTGATCTGATTATCCCTCTCAGCCCCATTTTCCTACCTTCTCCCAGTAACCTTTGCCACCCTAACTAATCAAGAACCTATCAACCTCTGCCTTAAATGTACCAGATATCTTGGCATGCACAGCTATCTGTGGTAATGAACCCCACAGATTCACCACCTGCTGGCTAGAAAAGTCTCTTCTGATTTCTGTTCTAAGGGGACGTCCTTGCATTCTGTAGCTCTGCCTTCTGTCATAGATGTCCCTACTATAGGAAACATTCTCTCCACATCCACTCTTTCTAGACCTTTCAATATTTGATAGGTTTGAATGAGATCCACCCTAATTGTCTTAAATTCAGTGAGTACAGGGTCCAGAGCCATCAGACACTCTTCATACATTAACCCTTTCATTCCTGGGGTCATTTTTGTGAACTTCTGTTGGACCCTCTCCAAAGCTTAGCACATCTTTTCATAGATAGGGGCCCAAATACTCAAAAATCTTCCTCAGAAAGTTTTTCTGAGGAACCTCAAGCACCTAGAGAAATAGTTGAGAGTAATTTTCCTCAGAAAAACTTTCTCATCGTCAATGCTGTGATTAAAGAGAGCATGCATGACACATGTAGCCAGCACAATGGAACACGTAGTGGAAATGCTGCCTCACAATGATAGCAACCTCAGTTCAATGCTGACTTTGGCATCGCTTGTGTTGAGTTTGCACATTCTGCCTGTACTTGCATTGGTTTCCTTCCATGTGTCATCTTCCTCATCATCATTATGTGCCGTGTTGTATGATGTGGGCGATCATCATGTATCATGTGTAAATCTCGTTAACGTTGGTCAAAATTTCAAAGTTTTTTTGCTGTGAATTAGATATGAGGGCTATACATGGTACATGAATAATGTGTCCAAATCAAAAATAACATCAATTTTTAATGAAATTGCATTTGCATGGCAATTTAGAACCTGGAACAGCACAGCAGATCTTAGGAATGGTCTCTTTGACAACTCTGCTAACTATGATGTCATTTTTAACTAATCCAATTTGCCTGTTCATTGCCTTTTCCCTACGTGACTCCCTGTCTGTTCTTCCATTCCCATCAAATACACCTCTCCATGTACCTACAGGAGATGCAGTAACTACACTCTTCTCTTCCCAGCATACAAAGACTGAAGCAGTAATTTCTGTCTATCTATTCTAATATATTTGATAACCCAAATTCAATTCCTCTACACCATGGAAGCGCAGTGGTTAATGCAGTGCTATTACACCTCAGGATATTCTGAAGGTCAGAGTTCAATTCCAATGCCATCTGTAAGACATTTGTACATTTTCCCTTTGACTGCATGCGTTTTCTCTGGGTGCTCTGGTTTCCTCCCACATTCCAAAGATGTTCTGGTAAGTAGGTTAATTGGTCTTTGTAAATTGGCCTGTGAATAGGCTGGGGTTAAATAGGTGGTTTGCTGGACAGTGTAGCTCACTGGGCCAGAAGGGCCTGTTCCGAGCTGTATGTCTAACTATTAAGTAAAATAAAATGTAGATTGACTGACCATTTTGGGGAGCATTCAGTCCACAGAAATGATTCTCTGCTTCCATCTCCTTGTCACTTTATTTCTCTATCCCACTCCTGCCTTGATTTATCTGTCACAAACAAGGGAAAATGTGCATACGTTGGAAATCATTAGTGGGCCACAGATATCTTGGCCTGAAGTGTCAACTGTACTCTTTTCCATAGATGCTGTTTGCCCTGCTTTGTTCCTCCAGCATTTTGTGTGTGTTGCCCTGATTTATCTGTCTGCAATTTCCCTGCATTGTCTGAGCAAAGTCCCGTCATCCGTCTGAGCATTTTGCAGTCTTCCGTGTCAAATTCAACAACCGCAGTTAACTCACGTTCTTGGTTATTTTGAAAATAGTCTGTGTCTTCAAGATGACCTGCTCTGTTCCGTCCATATTTATTTATTTTTTTACTTTCCACTGAACCTATTGGATCTGTGGGCATTTCCTAAGCCTTGACCTGCATTTGTCACAACAAACATGGCACTTTGTTTTGTCTCTCTAAGTGCTCTCTTTAACTCATCAACCAGGCGGCTTCATTAACAGTCTATCAAAACCATAATCTTGGCCTCACTTCACCCAAACATCCCTCCTCATGCAATACAAAATTACTTTTCCTCCCTTAGGTACAGCCTGTACTGTTGGATGGATTTCACAGGCACCTTCATCTGTCTTGGAAATTGGTTCCCAACCAAATTTCTGGCTTGCCGACTGCTGAGTTACTGACAGTTCACCGGAAAGGAATCGGGCCATAACCTGGGGAGAACCTCTAAATTATGTTCTCTCTTTCCCAGGTGTGTCAAAGGATCTTTGACTGAGATACTATTTTTTTCTCTTTCCTCTGATGCTGACAGAATGCTGCTTTTATTCCAGATTCCAACATTTACAATTCTTTGATTCTCATTTTTTGAGGTTCCAGTGCACACAATTGAGAGAGGCTGTAAAGGATTTTTAGATTCAATCAGCTCCATCGCTGACACAAGCTTCCCATCACAGCGGACATCTTCAAATAACAGTGCCTCAAGAAGTCAAGGACTCTCACCATCTAATCATTAACGACACTCACCATCCAAGACATATCCTCCTCTCATTTTTACCGTCGGGAAAGAGGTAAAGAATATTGAAACTGGTCACATTCTTTTGGGAATGGCTTTTGCCTCTCTGCGTTCAGATTTCCGAGCATTCCATGAACCCATATGCTTCCTCACTGGTCCTCTTTTTCACTATTTTGTTTTGTAGCTGATAGTATTTTTTATTATGTATTCCACTCTTCTGCCGCCACAGAACAATAAATTTCACGGTTCAGTGATGATAGAACTGATTCTGATTCTGAATAACTATTAATTTCAATATGTTTAGTATTAACACCAGTTCATCTCTTATGCCCTTTCTATGCTTTTATTGAAACCCTAATTTGATGAAATAAAGTCTAAAAGCATATGAATATATTTTTTGATTAAACTTCAATCACAGTAAAACACATTCAATGTGATTGTTTAATCCTGTCAATATTGTGTGATAGCACTCATGGCAAATGTCATGGACTATTTTATGACATTTAAGATAGAAGATAAAATACAAAATATTGGCATTATTATTTAACATTAGCCAGACCTTTTATATAAGCTTTCAAGATGAGGAGACTTTCAGCATTCTGGTTTTCACAGTGGTATTGGAGCCATTAAAAGATGCAATCATTGCACTCTGCAAGTAGGAAGAAGCAGCAGTGAATATATTTAAGTTATTCCATGATTAATGAAAATTGTGGAAGACGGTAAAAAAAATGAAAGAGTGAATTATAATTACAGCACAGGCCTTCTAAGTGGTGCTTTTCTCTAGAACTGAAGCAGTTTAATTAGTTTTGCTTCATCAGTGACTCCAATCAATCTGTATTCTGAGGTATAACCTGTGCAGCTGTACACAAAAACTATTGGCAAACATTTCAATCCAGACAAAGAAATACAGTACAAGTTTGTTACATGGAATGAAACTGAGCAAACAAAATTAAAAAAAAGGGAAATCAGGCTGATTGTGCCATTAATATGACCAAATAAATTTTGGATTCTGCAGGTTATATTAGCATTATACAGAAATTCACTTGCATTGCAAGAAATTTTAAGTAGTTTAGAAATGAAATGGCCCACTATGTAATGAATTGAAGAAAGAACCAAGATTTATTCAACAGGACCTTCCATATTCATAAACCCTATTATCCAGAAAGATGCAAAGAAATTTGCTCTGGAATAAAATTACCAGTTTAGGGTGGCAGATTGGTGCAGTCAGTCGGCCTGCTGCCATTTGTATTGATGGCCATGGTTCAACTCTGTCCTTGGGTTCTACCTGTGTAGAGTTACATTTTGTTCCTGTGATAAAGTAGGATGTTTAACTGTCCACTGTACACTGCTGCTATTGGCAAAATGTGGCTGTTGAGCTAAATGAATGTTAGGTAGGATAACTGATTGAGGGAGATATTTAATAGATAATATGGATAAACATCAAGGAGCATTATGTATAAGATTCTTCCTCTCCAAAATCTACAAAACTGACATTGTTCCCTTCTCCTACATGGCCTATTTCTACCTCCTACCCAAGTTTCACAAACCTGACAGCTTCTTTAACAAGAATTCTCCACCTCCCACCAATCACAACTTCTCCAGACTTCAACCCTCCTCCTGTTCTTCAATACTTTGCTCTGGTCTGCTCGCTCTGGATTTTTTCATCTCTAATTGCCAGCAAGATATCAGCCATCTTGACTTCAGCATGCCTCCCTCCTACTCAAGCGTAATGCCCTCTGAGTGTGTACCCTCCACTCTCCCTGCACCAATCCCTACATCACTATCAAAGCCACGTTCAAGGAGGTGCTGTTGTAGTCTGGCAGACTGACTTCTACCTTCCTGAAGCCACAAAACAGATGTCAGATACCTCCACTTACTTACCTCTTAAGTAGGATCCCATTGAGGAGCATCAGGCCATTGTCTTGACAGTTCTCATGCACAACTCCCAAAAGGTTATTTTACAGGTTGAGTTTATGATACAGAAGGCAAATGCAATGTTGGCATTCATTTCAAGGGGAATCAAATATAAAAACAAGGAGATAATGTTGAGGCTATATAAGACACTAGTCAGGCCACACATGGAGTATAGTCAACAGTTTTGGGCTCCATATTTCAGAAAGGATGTGTTGCCTTTGGAGAGAGTCCAGAGGAAGTTTGCGAGGATGATTCCACAAATAAAAGGATTAACGTATGAGGAGTATTTTCCATCTTTGGGCCTGGAATCACTGAAATTTAGAAGAATTTAGAAGATCTCATTTAAACCTACCGAATGTTTAAAGGACATAAGGTGGATGTGGGTGGGGTACCTCTGGTGGGGGTATCCTGAACTGGAAGGCACGGCCTCAGAAATGAGGGGCAACCATTTAAAACAAAGGTAAGGGGAATTTTTTATTTAGCCAGAGAGTAGTGAATCTGTGGAATGCTCTGCCACAGACAGCTGTGGAGGCCAAGATCGTGGGTATACTTAAAGCAAAAATTGATAGTTCCCTGATTGGTCAGGGCATCAAAAGTTATGGTAAGAAGGCAGGTGTATGGGATTGAGTAGGATCCAGGATCAGCCATGATGGAAAGGCAAAGTCGATTCAAAGGGCTAAATGGCCTAATTTGGCTCCTATGTCTTATGGTCTCCCACATCATCACCAAATTCATTGACTCTGGACATCTCCCATCCATGGTCATCAAACTTATAATTCCTTTACTCTGCATAGCTTGTTTCTAGCTCCTACCCAAGATTAACAAACCTGACTGTCTGGGTAGGGCCATTGGTTCTGAGCGCTCCTGCCCTACTGGATGGTGGAGGCCCTTGAGGATGGATGCCTCTTTTTTATGGCAGCACTCCTTGTAAGTGTGCTCAATAGTGGGAAGGGCTTTGCCTTTGATAGACTGTGCTGTATCTATCACTTTCTGTAAGCTTTCATATAATCTCCTTCCACTACTATTTTTGAGAGCTTGAAGAGCAGGGAAACTTGATGAACAATTGGGTGAGAAAGTGTTCATACTTTTAAGAATAATAGGGTTGTATTACAGGGAGATTTTAATTTCCCCAGCAGTTACTGGAGTTAAGGGCCTGGATAGGGTGGAATTTGTGAAACGTATCCAGGAAAATTTCCCGACTTAATATATAGTGGGCCCTACTCAAGAGGATTCAATACAGGACCTCCTCTTTGAGAGCAAGGCAGGGCAGGTAACTGAAATAGCAATTATGGAGCACTTTGGCTCTAGTGACCATGATTCAATAACTTTTAAAGTAATGATGGAAAAGGACTGGACAGATCCCAAAATGAAGTAAGACTAATTCTAGGGCAATTAGACAGGATGTAGCTGAGGTCAATTGGTGAACCTGTTTGCAGGGAAGGAAATGCAAGTCAAGTGGGAGGCTTAAAGAGTGTGTTATCAAGAGTCCAGGGTCAGCATATTTCTGTTAGTGTGAAGAATAAGCCTGCTGAGAGATGGTAAGGCTCTTGTCAAGAAAAAGAAGGAAGCAGCTTAGGAGGGTGGGATCGAGTAAATCCCTTGATGGCTTGACCATAGACATGGATTTAATCAGTGTCTAGCACCAGTAATGAAACTGGGCCCTGTGGATATGTGAAAAGGTAATACAGAGCACTGCTTGTGCCGTGAGGATACTTGATATCATATCAGAGCAGAGAAGCACAATTTCTTTGTGCTTTACACTAGGTCAAGTAATTGTGGGTTAAACTTACAATGGAACCCAAGCATCCATTTTGCAGTATGAATTGGTTTTGCCTTCTATGGAATTTATTCCACAAATTCTTTTTTTAAAATTCCAAATACATTAGTTCTTTTTTTAATGGATGGCTTGTTTTGATGTCAGCTTTAGCATCAGCATTATGTTGAATTTATGAAACTCATATGAAATTAACACTATTTTTTTTACATGAAAGGCATTAGAAGTCGTGCATCTTTAAGGTAAAGCAATCGCAAATCTTCAGCGTTGCTTAATAGCATGGGAAATTGGCACAGCTGCACATTTGCAAAAATGCTTTTAGTGGTAATTCCACAGGATTAACCCTAGGCTTCGAAAAATGTGTTGTAATTCTAGAGAGATGTTCAGATTTCTACCTCATTAATTAGGAGTATTGTAGCCTCGACACAGGGAGACAATATATGTGATTCACTGCACAGCCCAATTGGTAGTAAATAACAAGCATTAATCATATCAACAAAGTCAACAAAAGGGAACACTGAGAAGCACCTAGTAGTGAATAGTAATCACTCAGATATATTGTAACCAGGAGAAAGACAAAGGGGATTAGAAGTAGTCAGTGGCAGTTTAAAACCACAGAAAGTACTGAGGCAAATCGGATGTATTAGATACATGCACTCATGTTGTTATTTAAAGTGAGAAGACATTGACCTTCAGGTCTTTGATTTTATGCTGTTATTTCTTTATACACTTTATACAGTTGCAGAGATAAGTTGAGATGCTATCGCCGCACAAATTTACTTATCTATTAAAAAGAAACAAATTCACTGCACCCCCATATCATTGATCTGCAATTATGCTAGCCTTGTGGTTGGCAAATAATATCCTGAAATTATATGATGGCAGAATATATTATTAATGGTAAGACTCCTGGCAGTGTGGAGGATCAGAGGGATCTTGGGGTCCGAGTCCATAGGACGCTCAAACCAGCTGTGCAGGTTGGCTCTGTGGTTAAGAAGGCATACGGTGTATTGGCCTTCATTAATTGTGGAATTGAATTTAGGAGCTGAGAGGTAATGTTGCAGCTATATAGGACCCTGGTCAGACGTGACTTGGAGCACTGTACTCAGTTCTGGTCGCCCCACTACAGGAAGGATGTGGAAGCCATAGAAAGGGTGCAGAGGAGATTTACAAGGAGGTTGTCTGGATTGGGGAGCATGCTTTATGAAAACAGGTTGAGTGAACTCAGCCTTTTCTCCTTGGAGCGACGGTGACCTGATAGAGGTGTATAAGATGATGAGAGGCGTTGATCGTGTGGATAGTCAGAGGCTTTTTCCCAGGGCTGAAATGGCTCCCACAAGAGGACACAGGTTTAAGGTGCTGGGGAGTAGGTACAGAGGAGATGTCAGGGTTACGTTTTTTACTCAGAGAGTGGTGAGTGCTTGGAATGGGCTGCCGGCAGCAGTGGTGGAGGAGGATACAATAGAGTCTTTTAAGAGACTTTGGGATAGGTACATGGAGCTTAGAAAATTGAAGGCTATGGGGAAGTCTAGTAATTTCTAAGGTAGGGACATGTTCGGCACAACTTTGTGGGCCAAAGGCCCTGTATTGTGCTGTAGGTTTTCTATGTTTCTATGAATTTGTGAGGCAGTGTTGTTAATAATGCTGTGGATTCCTGGACTTGATATAGTATAGAAAATGAGTAATTGTCCCCATGGCACTAGTTTTCAGGCTGGATATCTTGATCTACTTCTGGCCAAGATCAAAATTGGACTGGTTGGTAAAGTGGGTTACTAGTCTATTAAGGTTGAAAGAATATAGAGAAAATTTACATGGATGTTCCCTGATCCCCTTCCTGGTACTTATCTTTGCAAGCGGAATAAGTGCTACACCTGCCCCTACACCTCCTTCTTCATTACCATTCAGGGCCCCAAACTGTTTTTCCAGGTTCTGTGAGTCTGTCAGGGTTATCTACTGTATCCATTGCTCCCAATGTCGCCTCCTGTGTATTGGTAAGAAATGATGTAAATTGGGAGACCGCTTCACCGAGCACCTGCTAAAATCACCAGAAAAGCAAGATCTCTTGGTGGCCACCCATTTCAATTCTGCTTCCAATTCCCCTTCTGATATATTAGTCCATGGCCTCCTCTTCTGCTGTGATGAGGCAACACGCAGGTTGGAGGAACAACATCTTATATTCCGTTCTGGGTAGCCTTCAACCCGATGGCATGAAGATCGATTTATTGAATTTCAGGTAATTGCCATCTTCTTCGCCATTCCCATTCCCCTTCCCCTCTCTCAACTTATCTCCTTACCTGCCCATCACCTCATCACCTCCCTCTGGTGCTCCTCCCATTCCTTTTCTTCCATGGTCTTCCACCTCCTCCAATCAGATTCCTCCTTCTCTAGCCCTTTACAGTATCTCTTTCATCTATCAGTTTCACAGCTCTTTACTTCACCCCTTACTCTCTCCCTGTTTCACCTATCACCTTGTATTTCTTCTTCCCACCACCCCCCCCCCACCTTTTTGCTCTAACTGCTCATCTTTTTCCCAGTCCTGATGAAGAATCTCAGCCTGAAATGTTGACTGTTTACTCTTCACCATAGATGCTTCCTGGCCTGCTGAGCTCTTCCAGCATTTTATGTGTGTTTACAGGGAGGTTGCTGGGTCTGGAGGACCTGAGTTAAATGGAAAAATTGAATAGGTTAGGACTTTATTTCTTGAAATGTAGAAGAATCAGGGGAGATTTGACAGAGGCATACAAAATTATGAGGGGTACAGATAGGGTAAATGCAAGCAGACTTTTTCCACTGAGGTTGGGTAGGACTACAACTAGAGGTCATGGGTTAAGGGTGAAAGGTGAAAAGCTTAAGAGGAATATGAGGGGAAACTACACTCAGAGGGTTGTGAGAGTGTGGAACAGATTTCTAGTGCAAGTGTTGCATGCAAGCTCAATTTCAATATTTAAGAGAAGTTTGGATAGGTACATGGATGGTAGAGGAAAGGAGGGCTATGGTCCTGATACAGGCCGATGGGAGTAGGCCGTTTAAATGATTTGGCATGGACTGGATGAGCCATAGGCTCTGTTTCTGGTTGTATTTTTCTATGTCTCTATTATTCTATAATCGTCCGTGAGTATGGCTATATTGATCATACTATTTAGTATCAAAAATATCTATCTATGGACAATACTGCCTCACTTTATCTAGGTACACCAAAAGGCCCTTTACTTCAAAATTAATTCCAGAGGTTAAAAAAGAGGACCATTTTTGACTTTATCCTTACCCAGATGCTAGACTACTCAGTGCTACTTTTCCAATGCGCCCCCTCCCCATGCAGAACTGGTAAATTTCTGACTAATCTCTGGATTGCCGCTTGATCCACGTGACAGTGAGAATAGGAATAGAATGAGGTGGCAGATAAATGCGTGGCTGAAGAATTGGAGCGGGGGCAGGGATTCAGATTTCTGGATCATTGGGACCTCTTCTGTGGCAGGAATGACCTGAAAAGAACGGCGGGTTGCACTTGAACTTGAGGGTGACCAATATCCTGGTGGAGAAGTTTGCTAATGCCCTTGGGGAGGGTTTAAACTAGATTTGCAGGGGGATGGGAACCAAAGTGAAGAGGCAGAGGATGGGGCAGTTGGTGCACAAAAAGAGACAGCTTGTAGGAAGGATAGGCAAATGATAGAGCAAAGATGCACTCAGACTGATGGTTTGAGATGTCTATTTTAATGCAAGGAGTATCATAAACAAGTTGGATGAACTTAGAGTGTGGATCAATATGCGGAACTATGACATTGTGGCTAGTACAGAGACTTAGGTGTCTCAGGGGCAGGAATGGCTGCTGATTGTGCCAGGCTTTAGATGTTTCAAAAAGGACAGGGAGGGAGGCAAAAGAGATGGGGTTGTGGCATTGCTAATCAGGGATAGTGTCACGGCTGCAGAACAGAAAGAAGTCATGGAGGGATTATCTAGTGAGTCAATGTGGGTGGGACTCAGAAACAGGAAGGGGGCAATAACTCTACTGGGTGTTTTTTTATAGAGCCCCTCCCTCCAATAGTAACAGGGACATCGAGGAGCAGATAGGGAAGCAAATTCTGGAATGGTTTAATAATAATAGAGTTGTTTTGATGGAAGATTTTAACTTTCCTCATGTTGACTGGCATCTCCATAGAACAAGAGGTTTAGGTGGGGTAGAGTTTGTTAGGTTGTTCAAAGTGGTTTCCTGATGCAATATGTGGATAAGCCAACTGGAGGAGAGGCTGTTCTTTATCTAGTATTGGGATATGAACCTGGTCAGCTGTCAGATCTCTTGGTAGCAGAGCATTTTGGAGGTAGTGATCACAACTCTGTCTCCTTTACCATAGGGCTGGAGAGTGATCGAAGCAGAGAACTTGGGAAAACATTTAATTGGGGTAGGGGGAAATATGATGCTATTAGGCAGGAACTTGGGAGCATAAATTGGGAGCAGATGCTCTCAGGGAAATGCAAGGCAGAAATGTGGCAAATGTTCAGGAACCTTTGCATAACGTTCTGCATTGGTATGTTCCATTGAGGCAGGGAAAGGATGGTGGCTTAAAAGGAGCATGGTGTACAAGTGATGTGAAAAATATAGTTGAGAAGAAAAGAAAAGGTTATGAAAGGTTCAAGAAACTAGGTTCTGTTAGAGCTCTAAAAAATGACAAGGTTGCCAGGAGGGAGCTTAAGAATGAAATTAGGAGAGCTAGTAGGGGCCATGAGAAGGCCTTGGTGGGCAGGATTAAGGAAAACCCCAAGTGGAGGTAGTTAATGAGTGTTTTGCTTTAGTATTCATCAGGGACAAGGACCTAGACAATTGAGGGGATGACTTACAGTTGACTGAAATGCCTGAGCATATAGATATTAAGAAGGAGGATGTGCTGGAGCTTTTGAAAAGCATTAAGTTAGATAAATTGCCAGGACCAAATGAGATATACCTGAGGCCGCTGTGGGAAGTGAGATAGGAGATTGCTGAGCTTCTGTGATCTTTGCATCATCGATAAGGGTAGGAAGGTAGCAAATGTTGTTCCTCTGTTCAAAAAATGGAGTAGAGATAACCCAGGAAAATTATAGACCAGTGAGTCTTATATCAGTGGTGGACAAGTTACTGAGGACAATCCTGAAAGGGAAGATTTATGAGCATTTGGAGAGACAGAATCTGATTAGCGATAGTTAGCATGGTTTTGTCAAAGGCAGGTCGTGCCTTCTGAGCCTGGTTGAAGTCTTTGAGGATGTAGCAACACACATTGATGCAGGTAGAGCAGTGGATATAGTGTATATAGAATTCAGTAAGGCATTTGACGAGAACCCCCATGCAAGGCTCATTCAGAAAGTAAGGAGGCATGGGATCCAAGAAAAAATTGCTTTGTGGATCGAGAGTTAGATTTCCCACATGAGGTACAGGGTGGTTGTAGCTGGTTCGTGTTCTGCATGGAGGTTGGTGATTAGTGGTGTTCCACAGGGATTTGTTCTTCGACACCTCCTCTTTGTAATTTTTATAAATGACCTGGATGAAGAAGTAGAAGGGGGTTTAGTAAGTTCACTGATGAAACAAAGGTTGGGATTGTTGTGGGTAGTCTGGAGGGTTGTCAGAGGTTACAGTAGGATATTGATAGGATGTAGGGCTGGGAAGTGGCAGATAGACTTCAACCCAGATAAGTGTGAAATGGTTCATCTTGGCAGGTCAAATTTGAAGACAGAATATAGTATTAATGATAAGACTCTTGGCAGTTTGGAGGATCGGAGGGATCTTGGGGTCCATGTCCATAGGACCCTCAAAGCTGCCGTGCAGGTTGACAATGTTAAGAAGGCATATGGTGTGTTGGCATTCATCAACTGTGGAACTGAGTTCAAGAACCATGAAGTAATGTTACAGCTACATAAGACATTAGTCCTGGACATTTGATACATCCTTTAATTTTGAACAAGTCTGGTGACCCTTTATTCAATATTTTCACATAATTTAATTTATTTTTATTTATTTATTTTTTCAATCTTTTTTTATTTACGATTACTATGAGGAGTTGTAGCTTTTTTGACTATATTGTATATATAACAGCATAACATTTTACCATGATTTTGACATTATGTACTTTCTGTTTTTTTATTGCTGTTTATATGTCTTTTGTATTATCTGTTTGCTAAACTCCTCCTCTGATTTGTACATTTTTTTAAAATTTGAAATCAATAAAAAGATTGAAAAATGAAAAAAAAAGACCTTAGTCAGACTCCACTTGGAGTACTGTGTTCAGTTCTGGTCACCTCACTATAGGAAGGATGTGGATATTATGATATGAGTGCAGAGGAGATTTACAAAGATGTTGCCTGGATTGGAGAGCATGCCTTATGACGATAGGTTGAGGTTGAGTGAACTTGGCTTTTTCTCCTTGGAGCAACAGAGGATGAGAGGTGACCTGATCGTGTGGATAATCAGAGGCTTTTTCCCAGGGCTGAAATGGGTAACATGAGGAGGCATAGTTTGAAGGTGCTTGGAGTAGGTACAGAGGGGATGTCAGAGGTAAGTTTTTCACACAGAATGGCAGGTGCGTGGAATGCACTGCCAGTGATAGTGGTGGAGGCGGATACAATAGGATCTATTAAGTCTCACAGATAGGTATATGGATCTTAGAAAAAATAGAGGGCTATTCGGTAGGGTAATTCTAGGCAGCTTCTAGAGTAGGTTATATGATCGGCACAATATTTTGGGCTAAAAGTCCTGTAATGTGCTGTAGGTTTCTACGTTCTAAGTTATAATTGGCCAAGTTAGAAAGGCACAGGGTTCAATGTTTCAAGTGAACCTTGGGTGTTTACCATAGAGCAAATGCTAAAAATGTAACAATCACTTCTCAGCATTATTCTGCAGGACCAATTTTCCAGCAAATATTCTCCTGCTGGGTAAATATCAGAATGGAAATTACTGGCAGGGCTATCAATATTGAACAATTTGGAAGGTGGAACAACTCAGTCAAGTTCTGAATCCTGAGGTTTCTCTCATTCGCAACTATCAATGTACTGAAAGGCAGGATGTTGAGTCAGAACAAAAGGACTGAGTGATAGGCAAGTAGCAATAATGTGGGATGGCATGGTAGTGTAGTGGTTAGCACTACGCTTTACAGTACCAGCAACCCAGGTTCAAGGAGTTTATATGTTCTCCTCATTACCATGTGGGTTTCCTCTGGGTGCTCCAGTTTCCTCCCACAGTTTAAAAGTGTACTGGTTGACAGATTAATTTTTCATTGTAAATTGTTCAGTGATTAGACTAGTTGCAACTTGGTGGTTGAAAGATGGCTTGAAGGGCCGGGAGGGCATACTCCATGCTGTGTCTCAACAAATAAATAAAATGTCTGCTGAGAATCTCTTGTCACTTTGCATTTCTTATTTCACATCTCAGTCTCTTTCTTTTGGGATTCTCTTTCTTTCTTTCCAACTGAACTGAAAGCAAGGTGCATTTGGTAAATAAATCATCAGATCAACAGGTCAAGTTGCTTCGAAAGTTCAGGTCATTTTTATTTTACTAAAGGGCTTTTTTAACTCTGCAAAAAATAAATCTATTGCATCTCCTGCTCTTTCCTCACCTTGCAACAGGGCCACAAGAAGAAAGTCTGGCTTGTCAAAAAAAATAAACATGGATGACTTACAGTGATTCTCTTGTGGAATAGAAAGACACAACATATGTCCCTCTAGTACTCTGCTAAATGTGTGAGTCATAAAAGACTGTTGTGATAGTGCCATAATTACATTGGCACTTCTTCTAAGCTTTAATTTAAAACAAAACAAATTCACGTTGGTTCATATTTCAAGATGAACATTACTTTTCTCCATTTATTGTTGAGGGTGATAATTTACCATCCTCAATTTTTCGATGAACATAGTGCGTAGATCACCTCACATCTAGCTGATGGAAGAAAGCATTCCTTCCAGCAATATTTGTGATAAAGTTTGGTGGATGTTTCCTTTGCAGCTGTACATGAGTTTTTGACAAGAATTATGAGCCACATTCAGAGAAAATATTGCTTCTAGCCCCGAGATGTTGAAGAGAATGTTTTATATTCAAGGGACTTTGGAGAACCTGCAGGAGGGAGACAGCAGGTTTTCAGTTGCTCCCTTTCAGCCTGGGAGGAGGAGTCAGAGATCATATCTTGGGTCTAGACAATGGGATTGTAATTGTCAAGAGACGGTGGGTGTTGTGGCAAAAAGAATCACACACACTGTTTGTATTTCAGGCCAAACAGGAGCATATTTATTTCAATTGATCATGTCCTTGCAAGTGAGAAAAAGGTGGTTCACTTTTTCTCCCCCATTGTAGAGACTTTGGCATTTTTATACATTTGAGAGGCATAGTACAGATATTTTCCTACCAGTACTGCAGATTTTCAGTTGAAACTGACCTTGAAGTCATTATTGAAGTCACTGGCCCTGTGTTTTGCAGACCCTATGTCCACCGAGGCGTTTAATATGAGAAAGGTAGGTTGTTGTCCTGCCATGTTTGAATGCTGTACAAGCTAACCCTCCCAACTCTGCATTCCTCATAAAGTTCAAAGTACATTTATAATCAAAATATGTACTACATATATCCCTGTATTCTACCCAAAGATTCATTTTCTTATAGGAATTTGCAGTAGAACAAAAAAATACAATAGAATCAATGAAAAACTGCATGCAAACAAGACTGAAAAACAATCAATGTGCAAAAGAAGACAAGCCATGCAAATACAAAAAAATGAATAAACAAGCAAAATAATAGACAGACAGCTAGATAAAGAAACAAACAAAGAAATGAATGAATGAATGAATGAATAAATAAATAAATACATAACTAGATAGATAGACAGATAGACCTGAGTGGTCTCTGCTACATTTTCTGTATGCACAGGGGCCCATTATGAATTCAATCCCCATTATTCTCTACCATTGGTCTAATCTCTATCACATTCCTAATCTGTTATTGCATTCGACACATCCAATAATCTGTAAACCCTTTCCATTTTATCTTGGAGAGAGTTTACATTACTCTCAGCCTAATTTCTACCTGTCTATTTACCTGCAGGCTCCCCAAATGGCTACTCTCTATCTGTTTATGCAACATTCTTTTGGTAACAGTTATTGTTCATTCCCAGAAGCACAATATGCATTCATTACACTATGGCCTTTTGTTCTATTGCTTAAAAAGTGCTTTGAGACCAAACCAGCATGGGATCTTGACCCAAAAGATCTGTTTTAAGCAAAATAAAATACTGGAAGAACTAATGAAAGTGAGCATTTTTTCATTGACTTTATTCAAAGGGAAATTAACCCTCGGTGCTGCTCGTCACAATTCAGGCAGTATTGATGCAGAGGAATAAACAGACAGCAGTTTACACTGAAATCCTTGATCAGGAAAGGGGAAGAAGCAGAATAAGAAGTTGGCGGGTGGGGGAAGGGTTAGAAATAGGGCAGGTGAGGGAGGAAGGGGATGAAGTAAGAAGCTGGAAGGGTGAAAGATGGAAGAGGTAAAAAGGTGAAGAACAAGGAGGAATGAAAAAAGAACGTGTCCATATTTTGGGTCAAGAAACTTTTGCAAGTCCCTGATACAAAGTCTTGATCTGAAACATTACCGCATCACTTTGCATCTACAGATGCCCCTTGACTCACTGTGTCCTTCCACTAGCTTATTATTTTGCCTAAAGGGAGTTTATTTGAGTTGATATCCAGTCCTAGTTTTATAACCGTAGAACTGAGGCAATATCATCTTGAATACATATTGTACTTCTGAGATTGAACAAAGGAACATTGTATGAAAAGATGTCATGCCATGAGTGACTGACACGATAATTGTGTCAATGGACACAATGTGATATCAGGCTAAATTTCTGAAGTGGCATAATTTGACCTACTAGATGTAAATGACTTTCTGTGAGGTAAATTTAAAAAAAAAACAAAATACTGGTGACTGGATTTCCAAGCTGTTCTCTTGCTGATCTCCCCATTTACCAGTTTTGTTGAGATGACTTTGGGTAGAAACACAGATGAAGTACATTGTTGTAGCTACAGAACTTCCATAAAAAAGCCAACACAGTATATGATATTAGTTGGCATCACTTTAAAGAGTATCATACTTTACCAAGATGGTATGTTAATCAAAGTGTAGAAGCTTCCAGAGACTTTCTATGAATGTATGGAAATGTATAATAGAAGTGCAGTTTTACATAATGTGAGATAACACACAAAAGTGCTGGAGGAGCTCAGCAGGTCAGGGAGGATCTATGGAGAGTTAAAATGACCAGTTATCTATCAGTATCTCAGAAGTGAATGAGCAAGGATATTGAGGCAGGGAGTCAGAGATATTGAACAATGAAGATATGAAGCTTAAATGCTGTGCTGAATACAAGATGATGGGTATGATGCTTTCAAATTGAGATAGCAAGGAGGCCTGTGACAGCTAACATGGCACATGCTGAGGGACAACAAACTTCTATTTCATGGCACAAAAAGCTATTAGCTCGATTAATATTTCCACCATTTTATATTTTTATTTAATTGAAGCAGTTTATTTAATTTAAAGTTTCTTACTGGACATGATTTGTAAACAAGGAAAAATCTAAAGATACTGATTTTAAGGATTATAACATGGACATGTTAGAACCAGTCAAGGTGTTTGCTCCAATGGAGAATGTAAGCACCTTAGGTAAATAAGTTAACTGTTAATTAGAAAACAACATTATGAATCAATTCAAATTAACTTTAAGGATTAACCACATCAACAGATTCAGCAATTTAGGGAGGATTTGCTTTGAAGTGAGACGAAAGGTAATAACAACAAGGAAATTATTTCAGCGATCGTTTTAAATCAACCCAATAAAAATTGGCAAATCATAAGTGATTTGTTGGTAAGCTGTTCTCTGATTCATTGTCCCAATGTACAGGAGAGTTAATACAAATCAGTACTTGTTTGGATATTGCAAATACCTGTAATTCAGATGAAAGAAATGGATAGCATAGAAGTACTAGGAGACAGCAACTGCAGAACAATCAAGTTACAATGATAGGAATTAATCCCAGGCACACTGTTAGTTCAGACCTGAAGTTATGCAAGCAGTGAGCTACCATGGGCCAAGAATAAATTGCAATTTGTCCTCAGACTATAACTGAAAGCTTGTAATGGACAATAATGATATTGTTTACGACCAGCTCATCCCCTCAACCAGCCCACCTAAGAGGGAAATGTCATTTCGAGCGACTTGGCTGTGTGTGCTGGAGTTAATCACAAATGATCAGGAAGAGGAGGACCAGCCCATCACATCTCCAATGCAAATGAGAGTGCATCCTAAACAAGATAAAAGAGGACTTGGATTTGATAAATCTCAAATTTTGATGAGGTCAATGCAGAGTGTTAAGAATACTGAGGAGATATGCGAGGAACTGGCAATAATGATGGGGAAATTATTGAAGAGAGGGGATATATCAATAGATTGGAATTAGGCTCTCTGAAGCCTATATAGAATAGAAATTTCAAAAGCAAGCTTACAGGAAAACCATTATTTTTAATTCTATTTGATATATGTCAGAAGAAAATTATCTATACAATAGAAAATTATCTATTGTCCATGTTGAAAATCCTATCTTGATTTGATGTTGATTTCCTTGACATTGATTTCCAAACAATGCTGATTTCTTTGAGAAATTTCACAACATCTTTAACAAATTTCACCACATATGCTTGTGATATTAAACCTGATTCTGTTCTGAGAAATTGATAATCCAGTCATCATGTGTCCTGAAAATGAAGATTTGAATAGATCATTTCACATTTATTTTTCAACTATGTACAGAATGATATATAATATTAATAAATGAACCTGGGAAATATGGGAGGAATCATTCAACTAATAAGATGTCAAGAATATTGGACAGTGTACTGCGACAGGCGATCAACCTAAAAATCTTAATTGGTTTCAAGACGAAACTGAGCAGGTTCTTGTTAACAAATAGAATTCAAGGTTATTATACGTCTAGGGAATATTGTGGGTTACATACTGTAAGATATCACATTTAAGAAGAAAAAATGAGAGACATACATTTTTCATGAATAGTGTTTAAATAACTAAGAATCTCTGAAAGATGCATAAAAGTCAATGTGTGCCCAATATAAAGCTTTATCAACAATGGAGAGGGAAAACTCACTCAAGTCAAAAGAAGTTAAGATTACTCTCTGAAAGCAAAAAAAAATGCTGATGTTAGAAATCTGAAGTAAAAAGAGAAAATACTGGAGATATTTAACAACCCAGGCAGCATCTGGGGAAAGTATTTCACTTTCACGACCCTTCATTAGAACCGGAAAAGTGAGAAAATGTACTTATTTTAAATTGTAAGCTTTAATTTTAAAGTCTGCTTTTTGACTCAGTGGCCAGTTTATTAGGTACACCAGTACTTTTGCATGCCCCAGTTCTTAAGGAGAAATTGGTTTGCATAGAGGGAGGGAGAGCTTAAATAAAGTGTGTGGAAGGAGCTGACACATTTTGTGCTCCACAGTTCCTGAGAAGACATTGAATTGTGAGGAAAGGAACAGTAAATTTAAAAGAAGTGAGCAGGAGCAGTCAGCACATTTTGCATGCCACAGTTCCCGAGGAGACATTGGTTTGCACATAATTAAGCACTTGGCAAGATCTAATAAAAAGAAGTTAGGGTTAAGTGGAGCAGCCATTGTGCGAGTGGGATACCGTTAGAGTGAGCAGTTGATGCATTGGCTCATCGGAGCTTCAGTGAGGAGAAGTACAGGCTGTTGGTAGATTTCTTTTCAGTTTTATGCTTTCTGTCTTATTACACATTTAGAGTAGCAAGTGTGCCTGACAGGATAGTGGAATGCTCCTCTTGCTGGATTTTGGAAGGCAGGGAGATTTTCAGTGTCCCTGATGAGTACACCTGCAAGAAGTGCATCCAGCTGTAGCTTCTTTCAGAACATGTAAAGGAAATGGAGATGGAACTGGATCATTCGGGAGGCTGAGGAGTTGATAGACAAAACATACAGGGAAGCAGTTACACCCAAGATGCAGGAAATAAATAACTGGGTGAACATCAGGAGGGACAAAGGGTATAGGGAGCCAACGTAGAGTACCCCTGTAGTTGTTCCCCTCAACAACATGTATACCAACTTGAATACTGTTGTGTGGGGGTCATGGTGCGAAGGGTGTGGGAAAGATGACCTAGCAGAGGAAAGTCACAGCGGTCAGGTCTCTGGCACCGAATCTGGCTCTGTGGCTCACAAGTGAAAGAGGAAATGAGGCAAGCTGTAGCAACAGGGGATTCATTTAATAGGGAACAGAAGGAGATACTGTGGATAAGAATGAGATTCCCGGATGGTTTGTTGCCTCCTAGTGACAGGGTCAGTGACACCCTGGATTGAGTCTGTAGCATTTTTAAGTGGGAGGGTGAGCAGCCAGAGGTCATGGTCCATGTCAGTACCAATAACATGGGTAGGATGTGTGATGAAGTTTTCCAAAACGAGTTCAGGGAATTTGGTGCTAAGTTGAAGGACAGGACCTCCAGGCTGGTGACCTCGGGGTTGCTACCTGTGCCACATGCTAGTGAGGCCAGAAATAAGAAGATCATGCAGTTTAACACACGGCTAAGGAGGTGGTGCAAGAGGGAGGGCTTCAGATTTTTGGATCATTGGACTCTCTTCCAGGGAATGTGGGATCTGGACAGAAGGGACAGTTTGCACCTGAACTGGAAAGGGACTAATATCCTAACGGGAATGTTTGTTAGTTCTGCATGGGGGTGGGGTCTAAGGTAGAGATGGAGGGCAATGGGAACCGGAACACCAGAATAGATAGTGGAGTGGTTGTGGGGAAAGATGCTGTTAAGCCTGCATACGGAGTCATGAATCCAATGGTTGAGCATTGTGCACCAGAAGTTCAAAGCTGCATATATTTCAATTTAAGATGTATGAAAGGTGGATGATCTTAGAGTATGGATCAGCTTGTGGAATTATGATATTGTAGTTATTGGTGAGACTTGGCTGCAGGAGGCGCAGGCCAGGCAGCTCAATGTTCCAGAAGTCCATTGTTTTAGACGTGAGAGAGCAGGAGGGATTAAAGGGGGAAGGAGGGAATTACTATTCAGGGAAAATGTCACTGCAGAGCTCAATCAGATCAGACTGAGGAGCTTGACTAGTGAGGATTTATGGGTAGAACTGAGGAATAAGAAAAGTATGACCACATTAATGGGATTATATTAGAAACCACCCAACTGTCTGTGGGATTTGTAGAGAGATTGCAGACTGCTGCAAGAAACATAAGGTTGTGATAGTAAGTGATTTCAAATTCTCACATCTTTACTTGGACTTCCATACTGTAAAAGGGCTGGATGGGAAAGAGTTTTTCAGATGTATTCAGGAAGGTTTCCCTAATAAGTACATATAGGTCCCAGCTAGAAGGAGTTCAATACTAGATTTCCTATTAGGGAATGAGACAACGCAGGTGACAGAATTTTGTGCAGGGAAACATTTTGCATCTAGTAATACCATTAGTCTTCAGGTTGAGATTCTAAACTGGAGAAAAGGCACTTTTGATGGCATCACAAAGAATCTGGCAAGAGTGGATTGGGACAGGTTGCTTTCTGGCAAAAGTGTACTTTGTAAGTGGAAGGCCTTCAAACGTGAAAACTTGAGAGTACAGTTGTATGTTCCTGTCAAAATAAAAGACAAAGATAACATACTTGGTTTTTGAGAAATATTGAGGCCCTGGTTAATAGGAAGGAGGTGCATAGCAGATATAGGAAGGATGAAGCAAACGAGAGACTCGAGGTGTATACAAAATGCAAGAGAACACTTCAGAAGAAAATCCGGAGTGCTAAAATGAGGCAAGAGGTTGCTCTACCAGACATGGCTTCTACAGATATATTAAAAGCAAAAGGATAGAAAGCAACAGAATTAGTCCTCTGGAAGATCAGAGTGCTCATCTATGCGTAGAGCTGATAGAGATGAGGGAGATCTTAAATGGATTTGTTTGCATCTGCATGTACTCAGGAGATAGACACAGAGTGTAAAGATGTGAGGAAATGCAGTAAACAGGTTATGGACCCTATACAGCTTACAGAGGAAGAGGTGTTTTCTGCCTTGAGGCAGATTAGAGTGGATAAATCCCCCGACCCTGACAAGGTGTTCCCTTGGACCCCGTGGGAGGTTAGTGCAGGAATTACACAGCCCCACGCAGAGATATTTAAAACATCCTTAGCATGGGTGTGGTACCAGAGGACTGGAGGATAGCTAATGCAATTCTGTTATTTATGAAAGGCTCTAATAATAAGCCAGGATATCATAGGCCAGTGAACTTGACATCAGTAGTTATTGGAAGGTATTCCAAGGGACTGTATATATGAGTATTTGGATAGATAAAGACTGATTAGGGATAGGCAACATATTGTACTCAGAATATTGAGTTATGAAAGCCTATGTACCAAAAGCTTATTTTACGACCCTATCTACCTGCAACACCATATTCAAGTAATTATTGATCTGTATTCCCAGATCTCTCTGTTCTACTGAACTTATCAGTGCCCTACCACTCACCATGTAAGACCTACGCTGGTTAGTCTTAACAAAGTGCACACCTCATGCTTGTCTGCATTAAATTCCATCTGCCATTTTTTAGCCCATTTTTCCAGCTGGTCCAGAAGCCGCAACAAGCTTTGATAGTGTTCCTTACTGTCCACTAAACCCCCAGTCTTAATGTCATCTGCAACTATGTTGATCCAGTTTACCACATTATCATCCAGATCATTGATATAGATGACAAGCAACAATGGACTGAGCACACCACTAGTTACAAGCCTCCAGTCAGAGAAGCACCTAGCTACAATCATTCTCTGTCTTCTTCTGTGAAGTCAATGTCTAATCTAATTTACAGCTTCATCTTGAATGCAAGGTGACTGAACCTCCTTGACCGCAATCTCTCATGCGGGACCTTGCCAAAGACCTTGCTAAATTCCATTTGGACAATATCCACTGTCTTGCTTTTATCAACTTTCCTGGTAACTTCCTCAGAAACATCTATGTGATTTACGATGCACAAAACCACATTGCCTATCCCTAATCAGTCCTTATCTATCCAAATACTCATACATCCAGTCCCTTGGAAAACCTTGGATGTTATGTTTAAATAGTATAAGACATTGGTGAGACTGAATTTGGAATATTCTGTACAGATTTGATCACCTACTTACAGGAGAGATGTAAGTACGATTAAAAGAGTAGAGAAAAATTTCAAGGATGTTGCCAGGACTGGAAGACCTGAGTTATAGGTAAAGGTTGAATCGGTTAGGACTTTATAGAACTGATAAAATTGAGGGAGATTTGATAGAGGTATTTAATATTATGAGGGGTACAGATAGAGTAAAAGCAAACAGTTTTTATCCCACTGAGGTTGCACGAGACTACAACTAGAGGTTATTGGTTAATGGTGAAAGGTGAAGTGAGAGAGAACTTCTTCACTCAGAAGGTTGTGAGCATATGGGATAAGCTGCCAACACAAGTGGTGGATGCAGGGTCAATTTCAACAAGTAAGAGAAATTTGGATAGGCACATGGATGAAAGACTACGGAGAGCTGTGGTCCTGGTGTAGATTGATGGGACTAGGCAAATTATAGGTTCAGCATAAGCTAGATGGGCCGAAGGGTTGTTTCCGTTCTGTCTATGATTCTATGAGGTACTCAGTAATGCAAATATCTAATAGCCGATCATGTAGCAGCAACTTGATGCAGAAATCATGCAGACATGGTCAAGAGGTCCCGTTGCTGTTCAGACCAAGCATCGGAATGGGAAGACATATGAACTAGGTGACTTTGACTGTGGAATGATTTTTGGTGCCACATAACTAGAAGTGAGTTCTAAGATACAAAAATTTCCTCTTCTCCCCCTTTTCCATCTGAACCACAGAGCCAGACTCCCTGCTGGAGACCTGCTCGTTGTGGCTTCTCCTTGGTAGTTGACCCACAAAAATATCTTTAGTGTTGTGGGGGGACAACTTCACAAGAGTGTGTATCTTTAAGCTCCTGTAACTCCTCCCTGATGGTAATAATTAGAAGAGGACATGTCCTGGACGATGATGGTCCTTAATGATGGATGTCAGTCGATTAGTCTATCTTCACAGTATAAAAGAATGAAAAAGATCTGAAAAGAAACTGCAAAAGTCTCTAACAGGACTAGACTGACTAGATGCAGGTTGGATGTTTTTGATTGCTAGGAAGTTCAGAGCCAAGCACAACATGGAATACAGTATTTAAAACTGATATCTGGAGAAATTTCTTCACACAGAGGTTGTGACCCTGTGGAATTGTCTTGCACAGAAATCAGTGGAAACCATACCATTAAATAAATTCTAAAAGGGGACAGGTTGACTTTTTGGTACCAAAATGATTAAAGGATACATTGAGAAGACTGAAGTTGGATGCTGAAGTAGATGATCAGCACTGATCATATTGTATGTTGGAGAAGACCTGACAGGCTAGATGACCATTCCACTTCTGTTCTGATATCTGTGTTTCTAAGCTTTGTTCATAGGAGGCATTCTGTTCATTATTGGAGTTAACCTTTGCATTACACAGAGAAAAACTGATCTACAGCAGTCTTTACCACATCTCTCCAAAGATCATCAAAGATCCCCACCTTGTTGTGGTGGAGACTCTTGTGAGTTCCTGGGATCCTGGAGTTTAGCCATCCTGGTGCATGGTTCTGGATAGGGTCACCCATGACAGTAAGGTTAAGGAGCTTCCGGACAAAGAGCGACCTAACCAAGAACTCAACAATGGAGCAAGCACATTACAACTGCAGTGAAGGTGGAAGGAGGCTACAGCAGTGCAGTGTCCCCAGCTGTCTTGCACTCCATGCCACTGGGACTTGATCTCAATCTGACAAGTACCATATGGTGGTTGGCCTCTCCATGTTAAACAAAATCACACACAGGCATTTTCCATTGAGAGAATCCACATTAATATCCCAGTTATGTAGATCCCAGATAGACCTCTACAGCCATCTCTTGACTCAACAATGGAGAACCATTTTTTTCCCCTGCCCATTATGATGCTAGTGTTTAGAGCAGTAATGTAGGTCCTCCATCTCTGTGTGTGTGTGTGCACCATCATATACAGATAGAGAAAGGTTTTTCATTGTTGTTTCTGCAGCAGTTTTTTTGACCAGTCAGGGTTAGCTCTGAGCTGAACGCCCAAACCTGGAGGATCGATGAACCATGCCTAGTCTGACCTTTACCCATTAACCTGTTTGCCTTGGGTGATCCTAGCAAGAGCCAGAGCACAAGGCCCTGACTCTAGCCAACATAGCTCTTTGGATCATTGAGACACAGAAGCCTCTAAACCCCACAACAAGATCATGGTCCTCTTGGAGGAGACATCCACTTTGGAGAACATCATAGTTGACTCAAGTGATTGCACAACTACCACGGAACAAGGAACTGAAAGCATAATGAAGGAGATGTACAAACTGTTCAATTGTTCCTAAATTTGTTTGGCATTCTTGTATACCTGAAGCAAGAACACATACAGAAATATGATCATGATGTGAAACCACTGAAACAGAAATAAATTCAGAGGAAAGTTCACTTCTTACCACATGTAACAAGAGATGTCACATTCAGAAAATTTCATACAATTCAAAGAAGGAATAACTTGTAGACAATAGAAATCAAATAAGTTAGAAATATGTAAAAGAAACAGCGATGAAATGGGCGACAAAAACAGAAACATGTCCTTGTACCTCAGCACTGGTTCATTACAGATAATTCATGAGGTTAAAAAAAACAGTTCAGTGTATTTTCTATAGAATGTATTTGCCAGACTGGCAATACTAATGCATGAAATTATTTCCTCTGGAACTTCTGCTTCATCTTATCACATGGATAGCTAAAAGCAACACTTTTGAAATCCAGTTTACCTGGATAAAGATTCCAATGTAAGGATGAAATACCTAGTCAGTGTTACTTGTTACAAGATTATGTGTCAAGCATTTGCAGAGGTTAGTCCTTCATTCTGACTCTTGTGGAGATCCGGGCAATTAGCCGCCATGGAATAAAATCAGCCTCAGTTCCTGTTTCGGATCACCACCGCATTGGTCTGACTATAAAACCTGGGTATCGGTGGCTCCAGAAATTCATTCAGCCATGATGTTTCTCTTAAAATAATCTATAATTTTCACTTCTTGACATATACATGAAAAATAACTATGCTGGGATCCCACAAACTGCTATAAATCTTTACATCGACAGCAGTTGAACAATGCTGTCAGTATTGCTGGGAATACACTACAGTGCTCACTTAGTGCATGTTTCCTGACACAAACAAAATTGTTAGGAGTGAAACATAGCCATTAAATAAATAAACCCTTACTGGAGAAGGTAGTGTGTATGGTCATCAATAGCAGTAAATGACTAAGCAGCATACCCACTGCGCTGCGGAGTACATGGATCTGTCACACTCCTCCTTTCAACATTAATGTGCACTGCATTAGCCGATCGCAGCTGGGAAGTGTGAAAGGGCTGTAATTGGCTTCAGTATCCCTTAGGTTCGGGAAGGGAAAAGGAAAACGAGCTGGCGGCCCTCTCACTGATTGATCCTTGACTGGAAAGGGTGTGTGGAGTAAGAACACCATTGTATGCCAAAGCAATTAAGTGGTCAGAGTGAATTTGGAAAGAGATGTTAGCCCACGCTTATCCTGTGATAAATCTTGTCGGTTGGAACAGTCAATAGATGAAAAGTTTCACTGAGAAAGCTGGGCTTCTTATTTAATAATGAGTCAGTTCAATATTTATTTCAATATCCTGGGCTTTTAGCCACGGAGTTGACTATATTTGTACTTAACAGTGTGCCAAACTGTATTTGCACAGTTTGTTTTCTTTTGCAGATCGGTTGCTTGTCAGTCTTTGTGTGTAGATTTTCATTGATTCTGTTGTATTTCTTCACTCTACTGTGAACGTCTGCAAGAAAACGAATATCTGGATAGTATATAATGACATATATGTTACGTGCTTTTATAATAAATATACTTTGAATTTTGAACTCTGATAGGAGGGACTTAGAGGAAGGAATGGTTGCCCCCCACAAGTACTGGCATTTTAAACTTAAAGTGAATTGACTATCTGACTGCAGCTACCAGTTATTAACAAAAAGAGTCCTTTTAAATCTCAGTGCAGGTGTAATAGAGCTGAGAATTATGCAGGGCAATGATTGTTTCTGCTAAAGCTCTCGCTGTGTCGGATTAGGCTGTCAAAAGTGTCAACTTTATTTGCAAAGGGACAAAGAGATCAAGTATGGAATCAGGAAAAGCTAAAGCATTCCATGCAATCATGACAAATAACATGCATGTGCTATCCAGAGAGAGCAAACGGAGTGCACATCCAATGAAGCTTGTATGGCCAGATCTGCACTGGGAGAGCCTTCATGGAGGGGAGAATTCTTAGCAGAACAGCTGCTCCAAAAAATCTGCTGTTTACATTTAAAGAGAACTTCAAGGCAGGTGCTGCAGAAACTTTCTGGTTGGTAGAAAGTTTGAGGCAAGGACAGGGTAAGCAAAGCCCCTCTGCCTTTGCACCAGAATTTCTTCAGTTCCCTCTAAACACAGGCAGTGTCAGAAATGCCTTATTAGAGTTGTTTCAGCCTGTGAATGCAATCCCTCATGTTCATTGGTTGTGAGACTGAATGTGAGAAAGCTTTTACAACTCAGAAAGACTGCCAAAGTGAGAATACCTACAATTTGTCTGCTTTAAATAAATGCCAGAGGGTATTTGCTGCAGGAGTTTACCAAGACCAGATTCAGTTTTACCGAGGACCTGTAGAACATCCAGACAACTTTGGAAAGGAGACTATCTGTCCACAATTTGTGATGTTAATTCCTCCAATTAAATTAAATTAAACGTAGGATGGGAATCTGCATTATGGCCAATTTACCTAAACATTGGTTCTCCGGACCCATTTGGCACCAATGCATAGGGACATTTACAACTTCAATTGATATCATGCCATAGAAGCACAGTGTAAATAGAATTATAACAGTGCAAAATGACATTCTGCTCATCAAATCTATACTGGTTCCCATGTAGAATAATCCATCAAGTTCATTACCTCACCTTTCACCAAAGGCTTTCAATACACTATGCCATAAAATGTACTCAATTTTCTTTTGGAATACACAATAGACTGGTCATTTTCCATGTCTACGAGATGCACAGACTGACTGAGCAGTCAAAATATAAGCAGTTATAGATCACTCAGCCTGTTATCCTACCCTATCATTGAATGAGGTCCTGGCAGCTCTCAATATTCCCATCTATTTGTGGTGACCATTACCCCATGTTTACAAAGAATCTGTCTACACCTGCTTTAGAATCAGAATTAGAATTAGCTGCAAGCAAAGAGTTTTCCATTAATTCTGAAAGTGTTCATAACTGTTCTTCTATTGCCCTCTGAGAGAGAAAAAGTTACTTCACCTCATTTCTTTCGTATATGTGTGAAACCTTTAAGCTTATCACATGTTAAACAGTGAACCCTCTGCTGTTCTCCATGAAGTAAGATCATTTCCATATCCACCTTGTCAACACCCAACAAGATCTTATATATTTCATTGGAATTGAAGTTGGAATATTATTGTCACATGTACTGAGATACAGTGAAAAACGTGACTTGCATACAGTTTATACAGATTAAGTCATTAAACAGTGCGTTGAGGTAGAACAAGCTAAACCAATAACCATATAGCATAAAGTATAACAACGTAACAGCTATAGAGAAACTACAGAGTCTTCAGTCAAATCTCTGCTCACTCCTCCAAAGTTCAGCAGTTGTAAGCCAGGCTGTCTAACCTTTTTTAATGACACAATGCACCTAGATTAGGTATGAGTCTCTTCAGCATTCATCAGCATATCAGTACATCCTTCTATAAATAATCAGATTGTTACTATGCACAATATTCCAGATATGGTCATGCCAATGCCCTTTATAACTAAGACATAAACAGCTTTTATATTGAGCCTTTTATACAGGAGAGTGAGGAGATAATTGATGAAAGTTATAGAAAAGTAGTCAACCCAAAGTTGCAAGAGGCAAGTAGCTGGGTAACTGTCAGGAGAAATGGAAATAGGCAGTTAGAGCAGAGCACCCCTGTGGCCATTCCCCTAAAAACAAGTATACTGCTTTAGATACCTTTGTGGGAGATGACCCCCCAGGAGAATGCCATGGCAACTGTGTTACAGGCACTGAGCATGGTTCCAGGGTACAGAAGGAAAACAGAGAGAAGAAGGGAGTGGTAGTAATGGAGGACTCAGTAGGTAGGGGAACAGATAGGAGATTCTGTGGATGTGAAAGGAACACCCAGATGGCATGATGCCTCCCAGGTGCCAGGGTCAGGGACGTCTCAGATCATGTCCACCACATTTTGGGGAGGGAGAGGAGCAGCCAGATGTCTTGATAGATAGATAGATAGATACTTTATTCATCCCCATGGGGAAATTCAACTTTTTTTCCAATGTCCCATACACTTGTAGCAAAACTAATTACATACAATACTTAACTCAGTAAAAAAAATATGATATGCATCTAAATCACTATCTCAAAAAGCATTAATAATAGCTTTTAAAAGGTTCTTAAGTCCTGGCGGTTGAATTGTAAAGCCTAATGGCATTGGGGAGTATTGACCTCTTCATCCTGTCTGAGGAGCATTGCATCGATAGTAACCTGTCGCTGAAACTGCTTCTCTGTCTCTGGATGGTGCTATGTAGAGGATGTTCAGAGTTTTCCATAATTGACCGTAGCCTACTCAGCGCCCTTCGCTCAGCTACCGATGTTAAACTCTCCAGTACTTTGCCCATGACAGAGCCCGCCTTCCTTACCAGCTTATTAAGACGTGAGGCGTCCCTCTTCTTAATGCTTCCTCCCCAACACGCCACCACAAAGAAGAGGGCGCTCTCCACAACTGACCTATAGAACATCTTCAGCATCTCACTACAGACATTGAATGACGCCAACCTTCTAAGGAAGTACAGTCGACTCTGTGCCTTCCTGCACAAGGCATCTGTGTTGGCAGTCCAGTCTAGCTTCTTGTCTAACTGTACTCCCAGATATTTGTAGGTCTTAACCTGCTCCACACATTCTCCATTAATGATCACTGGCTCCATATGAGGCCTAGATCTCCTATTACATATTGGTACAGGAAGAAAAGCATTGAGGTCCTGAAAAGAGAATTTAGAGAGCTAGGTAGAAAGCTGAGAAGCGGGACCTCCTGGGTAGTAATTTCTGGATTGCTGTCTGTGCCACGTGCCAGTCAGGGTAGACACAGGATGATTTGGCAGATTAATATGTGACTGAGAAGCTGGTACAGGGGGTAGGGCTTCAGGTTCTTGGATTATTGGGATCTCTTCTGGGGAGGGGGGGTTATGCCCTGTTCAAAAGTGATGGGTTGTACCTGAACCCAAGAGGGATCAGTATTCTCATGAGCAGGTCTGTTAGAGCTGTTGGGGAGGGTTTAAGCTAATCTGGAAGGGGCTCAGCATAGTAAAAATTGTAATGATAGCTTGTAGTCAGACAGTTAGAAAGGGCAGGAAGGTGATGTAACTTTAGTTGCAGCCAACATGCTAAGTATTAAATCATTATTGATGCAGAATCTGAAAGGATAGCAGATACAGTACTCAAGGTATTGTATCTAAATGCATGAAGTATAATAAATAAGGTGGATGATCTTGTTGCACTATTACAGATTGCCAGATATGATGTTGTGGCCATCACTGAATTGTGGCTGAAGGATGGTTGAAGCTGGGAGCTGAATGTCCAAAGTTACATGTTATAATGGAGGGATAGGAAGGTAGGCAGAGGGGTTGGTGTGTTTCTACTGGTAAAGAATGGCATCAAATCAGTAGAGAGGTGTGACATAGGATTGGAAGATGTGGAATCCTTGTGGGTTGAGTTAAGAAACTGCAAGGGTAAAAAGGTATTGATGGCAGTTATATACAGGCCTCCTAACAATGGCCTGGAGGTGGGCCACAGATTACAACAGGAAATAGAAAAGGCAAGTCAAAAGGACAATGTTATGGTAGTCATGGAGGTCGATTTGGAAAATCTGTTTGGTAATAGATCTCAAGAGAGTGAGTTTGTTGAATGCCTAAGAGATGGCTTTCTAGAGCAGTTTGTCATTGAGCCTACTAGGGAATCAACTATCCTGGATTGGGTTTTTGTAAGGAACCAGAGGCGGTTAGGGAGCTTAAGGTAAAAGAACCCTTAGGAACCAGTGATCACAATATGATTAAGTTTAACTTGAAAATTTGATAGGGAGAAAGGAAAGTCTGATGTAGCAGTATTTCAGTGGAGTAAGGGAAATTACAGTGGTATCAGAGAAGATTTGGCCTAAGTAAATTTGAAGGAGCTGCTGGCAGGGATGTCAGCAAAGCAGCAATGGTATGCATTTCTAGGAAAAATGAATAAGGCACAGGAAATGTGTATTCCAAAAATGAAGAAATACTGAAATGGTAAAATAGTAGAAGCAAAAGAAAGAACATACAACAAAGCAAAAAATAGTGGGAAGATAAAGGTTTGGGAAGCTTTTAAAAACCTACAGAGAGCAACAAAAAAAAAATCATTAGGAGGGAAAAGATCAAATCTGAAAGCAAGCTAGCAAATAATATCAAAGTGGATAGTAAAAGGTTTTTCAAGTATGTTAAAAATAAAACCGAAATGAAAGTGGATATGAGAGAGGAAAGAGGACCGCTAGAAAATGAGGCAGGAGAAATAATAATGGGGAACAAAGAGATGACAGATGAACTAAATGAGTATTTTGCATTAGTCTTCACTGTGGAAAACACTAGTAGTGTGCCTGGCATCACAGCCTGGTTTGGAAACACCAATGCCCTTGATCAATAAATTCTACAAAAAATAATGGATTTGATCTAGTACATCACAAGTAAAGCCCTCACAACTATTGAGCACATCTACATGAAACACTCTCATAGAAAAGCAGTATCCATCATCAGAGATCCCACAGCCTGGACCATGCTCTCTTTTCACTACTGACATCAGGTAGAGCCTCAGGACTTGTACCACCAGGTTCAAGAACAGTTACTACCCCTCAGCCATCAGGTTCTTGAATAAAAGGGTATAACTACACTTACCTGCCCATCTATTGAGAGACTCCTACAGCCAATGATTTCACTTTGAGGCCTCTTAACTCATTATTTCATGTTCTCGTTATTTATTGCTTCTTATTCATAGTTGCATTTGCACAGTTGCTTTCTGCACTCTGGTTGATCTTTCATTGCTTCTGTTATTGTTACTAATCTATAAATTTGCTCAGTATGCCCACAAGAAAATGAATCTCAGGGTTGTAAATGGTGACATATATGTTCTTTAATAATAAAATTCACTTTGATCTTTGAAACTGCACACCTACTCGTTACTGCAAGTATCTAATCAGCCAATCGTGCGACAGCAACTAATGCATGCAGACATGATCAAGAGGGTCAACAGTTGTTCAGATCAAACATCAAAATGGGGAAGAAGTGTGATTGAAGTGACTTTGACAGCAGAATGACTGTTGGTGACAGACGGGTTGATTTGAATATCTCAGAAACTATTGATCTCCTGGGATTTTCATGCACAAAAGTCTCTAGAATTTAAAGAATGATGTGAACAACAAAAAAATCCATCCAGTTAGCAACAGTTCTGTGGGCAAAAGTGCCTTGTTAATGAGAGAGGTCAGTGGAGAATGGCCAGACTGTTTCAAGCTGAGAAGAAGGTGACAGTAGCTCAAATAACCACATGTTGTACTATCAAAACAGAGTATCTCTGAGCGTAGAACATGTTGAAGTGAATGGGTCACCATATCAAGAGACCACAAATACACAGTCTCATTCCTCATCTTTTTTCTCCAGTCCTGCTGAAGGGTTTCAATCTGAAACATCAACTGTTCACTTTTCCATAGATGCTGCCTGGCCTGCCGAGTTCCTCCAGGATATTGTGTGTGTTGCTTGGAATTTCAGCATCTGAAGATTTTCTCTTGTTTATGACCATACAGTCAAGTGGCTATTTTATTAGATACTGATTGTACCTAATAAAACAGCGACTGAGTGTACATTTGGCCACATTATACTCCATTTAGCATGTCGTTACTTACTCACTTAACCCAGCTACAGTATATCTGTTTGGAGCAGTAACTTGTGCTGTGGGTAGCAGGTAAACTATTTATAGAAATAATTTGATTGAAGACATCAAAGGTATTGCTGCTAAGTTTGCTGATAACAGGCATCTGGGAGAGTCTAGGATCAGAGGGCACTTCCTCAGAATGAAGCGTCATCTGTGTCCCTTTACAATAGAGATGAGGGGAAACTTCTTTAACCAGAATTTGTTAAATCCGTGGAATTCATTGCCAAAGATGATTGTGGAGGCTAAGTCATAGGGTACATTTAATGCAGAGGTTGATAGGTTCTTGATTAGTAAAGATGTCAAATGTTATGGGGAGGAGGCAGAGGAATAGAGTGGAGAAGGATAATAGATCAGCCATGATGAAATGGTGGAGAAAACTCAATAGGCTGAATGGCATAAATCAGCTCCTATGTCTGATAGTCTTATGCCTGTGAGTGACAGAGGAAATATTGAAGAGCGGATACACTATGGTCGAGTGAACTTGACTTTTTTTTCCTTGCAGCGATGGAGGATGAGAGGTGACTTGATAGAGGTGTATATGATGATGAGAGGCATTGATCGTGTGGATTGTCAGAGGCTTTTTCCCAGGGCTGAAATGGCTAGCATGAGAGGGCACAGTTTTAAGGTGCATGGGAGTAGGTAAAGAGGAGATGTCAGGGTAAGTCTTTTATGCAGAGAGTGGTGAGTGCGTGGAATGGGCTGCCGGAGACAGTAGTGGAGGTTCGCTACAATGGGACATTTAGAACTAGAGGGCAGAGCCTCAGATTAGAAGGCTGTAACATTAGAACAGAGTTGAGGTATTCTTTAGCCAGTGGTGGCGAATCTGTGGAATTTAATGCTGTGGAGGCTGTCACTGAGTATATTTAAAGCAGAGGTTGATAGGTTCATGATTAGGAAAGGTATCAAAGGCTACAGGAAGAAGGCAGGATAATGGAGTTGAGAGGGGTAATAAATCAGCCATAATGGGATGGTGGACCAGACTCATTGGGCCAAATGGCCTGATTCTGCTCCTACGTCTTTAGGTCCTATGCTTCTGTTTTAAAGAAGCTCAGTATCTTAATTGAACATGATTCCTTTTTCACAACGCCAAGTTAATTCAAGTTAATTCGATCTGACTACCTAGAACTTTACTAACAGCCTTCTGGTACAATAGTTATTTTATTTACTTCTATCCTCAAGGTTTGGCAGTGCTGTGTTCATTTTCGAAAGATGCTTGAAATCTGAAACAAAGGCACTGGTACCATCTGCAGCAAAACACGTGTTCTGTTGTCCGACTGTTGGACTGTTGGTACAGTTTTGTTTTCCTTATTTGTTCTCTGAAGAAGGAGGTATGGGTGGCAGCGTGGCAATACGTCTCTACCAAAGGAGGTGTAGGGCACAGCATCCTTCCGCTATCCTGCAGGTCACACTTGGGCAAAGAGTAACACCTGCTTAGCCCTCTGATCAGGGTCACGTGAAGCCATGGGAGCAGGTTGTGGATGGTCGTAGGAGCAGCTGGTATATCTCACAAGTCCCGGTAATGCAAACACTGATGCCAAGCAGACGATCTCTGAAGAGTATCGATAATGGCTGGGGTCACCAGATCTGCACAGATACTGCCCAGACGAAAGCAATGGCAACCACATCTGTAGAAAATTTGCCTAGAACAAGCATGGTAATGGAAAGAGCATGATTCCTTATGTCATACGACATGGCACAGAACTAGGAAGGTTTAATACGTGGCTGATGAGTCAGTGTAGTAAAGAAAGCATCAGATTTTTGGATCATTGAGCTCTCTTCCAGGGAATGTGGGACCTGTACGGATTGGATGGTTTGCACCTGACTATAAGGGGGACTAATATCCTAATGAGAAGACTTGTTAATATTGCAGAGTGGGGTTTAAACTGGTGTTGCAGGGGTATGAGAACCAGAATGCCAGAATAGTTAGTGAAGAGTCTGTGGATGCAGATGTTGGTAAGACTTTAGAAAAAGTTAGGAATCAAAAGGTTGAGCATGTTGTGATTGGGTCCTAAGCTATGTATAATTCAATGCAATAAGTATCATAGGAACCGGAGGAAATTGCAGAGGTACATAATGAGTACTTTGCTTCAGTATTAACTACAGAAAAGGATCTTGCGATTGTAGGGATGACTTACAGTGGACTGAAAAGCTTAGGCACGTAGACATTAAGAAAGACGATGTGCTGGAGCTTTTGGAAACCATCGAGTTGGATAAGTCACCGGGACCAGATGAGATGTACCCCAAGCTACCGTGGGAAGTGAGGGAGGAGATTGCTGAGCCTCTAGTGATGATCTTTGCATCATCAATGAGGACAAGAGAGGTTCCGGAGGATTGGAGGGTTGCAGAGTTGGTTCCATTATTTGAGAAAGAGAGTAGAGATAACCCAGGAAATTATAGACCAGTGTGTCTTATTCAGTGGTTGGTAAGTTGATGAAGAAGATCCTGAGAGGTAGGATTTGTGAACATTTGGAGAGGCATAATATGATTAGGAATAGTCAGCATGGATTTGTTAAAGGCAGGTCATGCCTTACAAGCCTGATTGAATTTTTAGAGGATGTGACTAAACACATTGATGAAGGTAGAGCAGTAGATAAAGTGTATATGGATTTCAGCAAGGCATTTGATAAGGTACTCCATGCAAGGCTTATTGAGAAAGTAAGGAGGCATGGGATCCAAGGACGCACTACTTTGTGGATCCAGAACTGGCTTGCCCACAGAAGGCACAGAGTGGTTGTAGACGGGTCATATTCTGCATGGAGGATGGTGACCAGTGGTGTGCATCGGGGATCTGTTCTGGGACCCCTACTCTTTGTGATGTTTATAAATGACCTGGATGAAGAAGTGGAGGGATGGGTTAGTAAATTTGCTGATGACACAAAGGTTGGGGGTGTTGTGGATAGTGTGGAGGGCTGTCAGAGGTTACAGCGGGACATTGATAGGATGCAAAACTGGGCTGAGATGTGGCAGATGGAGTTCAACCCAGATAAGTGTGAGGTGGTTCATTTTGGTAGGTCAAATATGATGGTAGTATTAATGGTAAGACTCTTGGCAGTGTGGCGGATCAGAGGGAACTTGGGATCTGAGTCCATAGGACACTCAAAGCTGCTATGCAGGTTGATTCTGTGGTTAAGAAAACATAAGGTGCATTGGCCTTCATTAATCATGGGATTGAGTTTAGAAGCCAAGAGGTAATGTTGCAGCTATATAGGACCTTGGTCAGACTCCACCTGGAGTACTGTGCTCAGTTCTGGTCACCTCACTATAGGAAGGATGTGGAAAACATAGAAAGGGTGCAGAGGAGATTTACAAGGATGTTGCTTGGATTGGGGAGCATGCCTTATGAGAATAGGTTGAGTGAACTCAGCCTTTTTTCCTTGGAGCGATGGAGGATGAAAGGTGACCTGATAGAGGTGTGTAAGATGATGAGTGGCACTGATCATATCGATTGTCAGAGGCTTTTTTAACAGGGCTGAAATGGCTAGCAGGAGAGGATACAGTTTTAGGGTGCTTGGAAGTAGGTACAGAGGAGATATCAGGGGTAAGTTTTTTATGCAGAGAGCGGTGAGTGCGTGGAATGGGCTGCCAGCAATGGTGGATACGATAAGGTCTTTTAAGAGACTCCTGGACAGGTACATGGAGCTCAGAAAAATAGAGGGCTATGGATAACCCTGGGTAATTTCTAAGGTAAGGACATGTTCGCCACAGCTTTGTGGGGTGAAGGGACTGTATAATGCTGTAGGTTTTCTATGTTTCTCTGTCTATGTTCCTATGAAAGGTAGATGATAATGCTGAAAATCAGGTAGCTAGTTTACAAACTGAGGCAATGTGTAGCGAGGAGAGGCTGTAGATAGGGCAAGATTGCAGCCAACAGGTTGAGTTGCAAGGCAAATGATGGACAGAATCAAAAAGGTTGAACACATGACTGAAGGTGTTATATTTGATTGCATGTTATATCCAGAATAAGGTAGATGAACTTGTAGTACAGTGGCCAAGTGGCATGTATGATGCCGTAGGCATCACTGAATCATGGCTGAATGAAGATTACAGCTGGGAGCTTAATGTCCAAGGATACATGTTGCATCGTAAGGACAGGCAGGAAGGCAAAGGGGACAGTGTTGCTCTATTGGTAGAAAATGAAATCAGAGCATTAGAAAGAGATAACATAGGGTTAGAAGGTATTGAATCATTGAGGATGGAGCTAAGGCACTGCAAGTGTAAAAAGACCCTGCTGGATGCTGTATACAACACCCCAAACAGTAGTAAGGATGTGGTCTACGAATTAGAACATAAGTTAGAAAATGCATAGCAAAAGGAAAATGTTACAATAGTTATGGGGAATTTCAATATGTAAATAGATTGGAAAAATCAAGTTGGTACTGGAATCCAGGAGGGGGATTTTCCAGAGTGCCTGGGAGATGGCATTTCAAAGCAGCTCATGGTTGAGCCCACTAAGAGATCAACTATTCTGGACTGGGTGCTGTGCAATGAACAGCAATGATTAAGGTAAAAGAACCCTTAGGGGACAAGTGATCAGAATATGATCGAGTTTCACTCTCAAACTGAGAAGGAGAAGCTAATGTCAGATGTATCAGTATTACAGTGGCATAAAGGGAATTACAGAGGCATGAGAGAAGAGTTGGTCAGAATTGATCGGAAGAAAACACTGGCAGGGATGATGGCAGAGCAGCAATGGCAGGAATTTCTGGAAGCAATTAAGAAGACACAGGACATATACATGCCAAAGAGGAAGAAGAATTCTAAAGGTAAGATGTCAGAAGCATGGCTAACAAGAGAAGTCAAAGCTAACATAAACACAAAAGATAGAGCCTATAACAGAACAAAAATTTGTGCGGAGTTACAGGATTGGGAAGCTTTTAAAATCAAACAGAAGGGAACTAAAAAGTCATCAAGAAGGTAAATATGGAATACAAAAGTAAGCTAGCCAATAACATTAAGAGGATACCAAAAGTTTCTACAGATACATAAAGTGTAAAAGGGGCAAGAGTGGATATCAGACTGCTGGAAAACTATGCTGTAGGGGTAGTATTGGGAGACAAGGAAATGGTGGATAAACTGAATAAGTATTTTGTATCAGTCTTCACTGTGGAAGACACTTTCAATATGGTGGAAGCTCCAGGTGTCCACGGTCATGAAGAGTGTGAAGTTACTGTAACTACAGAGAAGGTTCTTGGGAAAACAAAAGGTCTGAAGATAAATGTCATCTGGTCCAGATGGTGTACACCACAGAGTTCTGGAAGAGGTGGCTGAAGTGACTGGGGAGGTATAAGTAATGATCTTTCAAGAATCACTAGATTCTGGAATAGTTTGGAAAGACCGGAAAATTGCAAATGTTACCCCATTCTTCAAGAAGGGAGAGTGGCAGAAGAAAGGAAACTATCAGCCAATCACAAACAAGAGAATATCTGCAGATGCTGGAAGTTCAAGCAACACACACAAAATGCTGGAGGAACTCAGCAGGCCAGATAGCATCTATGGAAATGAGTACAGTCGATGTTTCAGGCTGAGACCCTTCAGGGCACTTCACATTACCTCTGGGTAGCTGCTAACATGATGGTATAACCATCAATTTCTTGAACTCTAGGTAATAGTACCCTTCACAATTCCCCATTCCTGTTTCCCTCTCTCAGCTTATCTCTTTACCTGCCCATCACCTCCCTCTGGTGCTCTTTCCCCCTTTCCTTCTTCCACAGTCTTCTGCTCTCTCAGATCAGATTCCCTCTTCTCCAGCCCTGTATCTCTTTTACCTATCAACTTCCCAGCTCTTTACTTCATCCCTCCCTTGCGTTTGACCTATCACGTTGTGTTTCTTCCTCCCATCCACCCACCTTCATTCCTGACTCTTCGTCTTTGTTTCTCCAATACTGATGAAATGCCTTGTCCTGATATATCAACTGTACTCATTTCTATAGATGCTGCCTGGCCTGCTGAGTTCCTCCAGCAATTTGTGTGTGAAACTATTGACTAGCTAGTCAGACCTCAGTGGTTAGGAAGATGTTGGAGTCGATTATTAAGCATGAGGTCTCAGGCTAATTGAAGGCACATGATAAAATAGGCAGTAGTCACCATGTTTCCTCAAGGGAAAAATTTGCCTGACAAATTTGTTGAAATTGTTTGAAGAAATAGTAAGCAGCATAGAGAAAGGAGAAATGGTTGATGTTGTGTACTTGGATTTTCAGAAGGTCTTTGACAAGATGTCACACATGAGGCGCTTAGTAATCTACAAGCCCATGGTATTACAGGAAATATTCTACATAGATAAATAAGTGGCCGATAGGCAGGAAGTAAAGAATGGGAATAGTGGGAACCATTTCTGATTGGCTGCCTGAGAATAGTGGTGTTTCACAGGGGTCTGTGTTGGGACTGATTCTTTTTACATTATATGTCACTGATTTGGATGATGAAATTGATGGCTTTGTTGCAAAGTTTGCAGAAGATATGAAGATAGCTGGAGGATTCGGTAGTTTTGAGGAAGTAGAGAGGCTACAGAAGGAAACAGACAGATTAGGAGAATGGGCAAACAAATGGCAGATAAAATACAGTGTCAAGAAGTGTATGGTCATTCACTTTGGTAAAATAAATGAAAGGGTTGACTATTTTCTAAATAGAGAGAAAATGCAAATAAAAATGAGGCTCAAAAGGACTTAGGAGTCCCTATGCTGAATTTCCTGAAGGTTAATTTGCAGGTTGAGTCTGTGGTGAGGAAGGCAAATGCAATGTTAGCATTAATTTCTAGAGGACTAGCACATAGAAGCAAGGATGTAATGTTGAGGCTTTTAAAGCACTGGTGAGACTTCACTTGGTGTATTGGAGCAGTTTTGGGCCTCATCTTAGAAAGGACATTCTGAAACTGGAGAGGGTTTAAAGCAGGTTCACGAAAATGATTCCAGTATTGAATGGCTTGCTGTAGGAAGAGCGTTTGATGGTTCTGGGCCTGTATTCACTAGAATTCAGAAGAATAAGGAGAGGCCTCATTGAAACCTATCGAATAGTGAAAGGCCTTGATAGAGTGGGTGTGAAGAGGATGTTTCCTATAACGGACTGTCCTATAACGGACAGTCTAAGACCTTAGAATAGATGGATGTCCTTTTGAATGGTGTTGAGGGATTTCTTTAGACAGAGAGTGATGAATCTATGGAATTCTTTGCCACTGGCTGCTGTGGAGTCCAAGTCTTTATGTATATTTAAGGATTTAAGGCAGATGTTGACAGATTCTTGGTTGGCCAGGCATGAAGGGATATGGGGAGAAGGCAGGAGATTGGGGCTGAGAGGAAAATTGGATCAGCCATGATGAAATGGCAGAGCTGACTCAATAGGCCTAATACCTAATTCTGCTATATCTTATGGTCTTATATCAAATATATTATAACACATTTGTTATATTATACCAAATGACAAAAGGAGGTAAGCTTTCTTTTCTTTTCTTATTCTTCAAGGAATGGTACAAATGTTCAACATGCTTTATGACAGTAGACACATCAATCAGGCTGAAATTAATATTCTTCACATGTTGTATCATTGAAAAAGCATTTCAAAATGTATATTGTATACATTTCTCTGACATTAAATGTACCTTTGAAACCTTTGAATAGCAAAATAGTTTTCATGGTTGTATCTTCTTCTGGTTTCAATCTGTGATTAGTAGACACTTAAGATAGTACTCAACTGGATGTGAGTTTTCAGAATCAGAATCAGAATTAGAATGGAGTATAATATCACTGTCTTTTATGACATGAATTTTTGTTGTTTTGCAGCAGCAGTACAGTGTAAAATTACTATATATTACAGAATAAATAAGTAGTGCAGAAGGAGGGAATCATGAAGTAATGTTCATGGGTTCATGAACCATTCTGAAATCTGATGATGGATGGATGGAAGCTGTTCCTGAATCACTGAATGTGTGTCTTCAGGCTCCTGTACCTCCTCCCTACCAGTAGTAACAAGAAGCGGGCATGTCCCAGATGGTGAGGGTCCTTAATGATAAATGATGCCTTCTTGAGACACCACCTCTTGAAGATGCCCTCAATTGTTTAGATTAGTTTTTCAGGCAGTATAACTACAGCAAAAGAAAGAAATTCACCAAGATACATTTATGGTTCTGATACAAGTTTCCAACAGCACTTGGAATAATTATTTCCTGAAGGGTAATCTGCAAAATAAATATGCCCATAAAAGCATTCTCTCCTACTGGGCACCTGCTGCACTGCAAGCAAACACAAATAACATCTTAGCACAGTGTTAAAGACAAATGGAGGATATTTATTTCTTCCATTAAGTAATGTGTACGTTTTGAGAATTTGTATTTCCACATATCTCTTGATGAATGTACTTTACTTTCAATATGTTACTTACCATTCCCTCATATGTACTGTATGTATGTCAGCTGAAAAACTAAATGTGATGACGAGTTTCAGGATTTCATTGACAAAGCACTTGGATTCCGGAAACATGAAACTTCACTTAGCTGTTCATTTTGAGGTCCCAGGATGTTTATCACTGTCATTTCTGCTGGCATCGACTGCTTGAAGCTAACACCTCCTATACCTTGTGCTCCAGGTTCTTCTGGGAGGATTTGTTCATCAGTCCCTTACAATGTGTGCCTCTTCTCCCTAAGGCTATAAAAAAGTGCTTACAGATCCTGGCTAGTAAATTAGATTTCCCCACTCACTACTGCCCAATTATAGTGCAATTCTCTACAGTAATCTTCAGCCTTTGCTTTCCCAGTGCTATTTCATGTACTTAACTGCTTCTGAATTTCAACTCGCAAATGATTTAGAGTACTGCTTCTTGTCATTGAGGGAACAGAGGGTTAAGTTTAAGCACATGGATAGAAAGCACTGAGAGTGCATGTGAATTAGTTGCAAGCATTTTTTTAACCATGGGCATGTAGTAACAGAGTTAGATTGTATAGTGCATTAATAATTCAAGGCTATTGTATCTCATGATTTTAATTGAGTGTGGTATCATCTCACCAAAAGAAGAGAGAATATTGAAGATGGAGAGTGAAAATTAACAAAATTTCTTTTATGATTTTTAATGAGAATCATTGATTGTTACCAACCATTAAAGGGAAAGTATTATAATTAGGGACATAGTTCATGTTGAAACATCATGGACAACTGCACCAGGATTCAAAGATACCCTGGGCTTTATCTTTTTATCTTCTTGTAGCTAGAATAGTGATAGTGATGTATGTAATACTCTGGTTGTGATATCTATATCGTTCTTTCACAGCAAAAAATGACTATGATTGCTCTTTGCAAAATTTTCTACAGAAGTGGTTTGCCATTGCCTTCTTCTGGGCAGTGTCTTTACAAGGTAGGTGACCCTGTCCAAATTCAGAGATCGTCTGTCCGGTGCCAGTGGTCAAAACCAGGATGTGATATGCACCAGCTGCTCATACGACCATCCACCACTTGCTCCCATGGCTTCACATGACCCTGATCCAAGGGCTTAGCAGGTGCTACACCTTCCTTAATGGTGATCTTAAGGCTAGCGGAAGGAAGAAGTATCTTCCACCTCTTTTTGTAGAGACGTATCTCCACCTTTGCCACCATTTCCTACATTACCTCATCCTATCAGTCTGAATTTGTGGATCTCCCTCCAATGCCCCACCTTTTCCATGATAAGCATTCTCCAAATACTGCCCCACCTTGGAGAGTGGTGCGGTGTTCTCCTTCTGTACATCTTTAGACAATTATCTAATGCAGCTTCCTGGTTTGCTGCATGGAAGGTCATAAATATCCAGCATAGAAGAAGATGCATTTAGTGTCCTCGAAATGGCTCACCACATAACTCATTTTTGGTTAAGGCAAAGAAGTTGCACTATTCATCTTAAGAATGCTTCCGAAATTCCAAATTTCCAAGCCTGGTTCTTGAACTATATTGGATTCTTACAGCCAGGTATAACCTGATTCAAGGAAAAGAGTCAATCTTAGAGTGGTTCCTAAGGAAAAGATGGAAAGCAAACTCTGCTGCACTCCAGGGAGGAGAATCCAGCTCTGCATGCCTTTCAAAAAGCCATAGATAATTCCCTTTCAAAATTATCACTGTCCTTTTCCGTGAAGAAATTGTGTATTACAAACAGTAGCTATTTATTTGGAAATCTCCATCTAATAAATTACACATTGCTGCATATTTCTTGCCTGTGATATCAGTTGAAATCCCTTTGGGATATAGCTCATCAATAATAAATAATTGTATTTCATTTCCTAACCAAATTTGTGGCCACATGATTTATCGTGGACAAAAAAGTTTAGTCACGCTGAGAGTTTGAAAATTAATCTTTTCTGTAAGGCTCAAAGCGGCAGCAAAGACATTAGTTTGTGCAAAATACAGACCAAATAATACCATGCTCCATTCCGGCACAGCCAGGGTAACTAGTGAAGGATAAAATGGAAAATTCAGGCTTCCCAATGAAACATAAGTATTATCAATATCACATTTGTGATATATAATTATCATCAATGCCCACAGAAGAGTAAAGAGAACAATAGCCTACAATCTACATATATATCAATAAAAATACTTTCATCTTCTTACCTTCGAATTGAAAATCACACTGAATTTCTAGTTATAAAAATAAAAACATCTTTCACAATAAATATGATTACATTTATTCATTAAATGTTTAACATTTTCTTCTACACCCTTTATTAAAATCTTTATTTTCAAGGCTTCCTCTCATTGAAATGCTAGACATGTGATTTAACTGTAACACCATGGTTCAGATTTTTACTACTATGCTGAAGGTATTTCATTTTAGCAGTTCTGTAAGAGCAGTCTGTTCTGCTTTCTCCCTGTTTGGGTTTGATCGGAGATAAGGGGCTTTGTTTTTCACCTTAGGAATGTGGTATCAGCCAATCAGGATGGTGGAATTGAGAGGAGGCTCTGGAGAACACTGGTGTGGGGAGGGTTTGGTTGGCTGGAGCTGACAGAAGACAGGAGGGAAGATGGCTGAGGATGCCATCCCAGGTACTTTGTGCAGATAAATGGCTTCAAGGAGGAAGGAGCAATACTCCCACGGGAGACCCGTTTGTTCGAGATGGATTTCGAGTGACATTCGGAAGGTGGTGTGTGCTTTTATGCAGACTGAGGGTCCAGTGTGTGGGTGACAGACTAGTTCAAGATGAGCTCCAACTTAAGTGCATATTTGACTGTTTAAGAATAATGGACAATTTTTGTTTTTTCTTCTTCCATTCCTTTAATAATTGTATGCAGTGTATGATCTGTACATCTCGTGATATGTACCAGCTGCTCATACAACCATCCACCACCTGCTCCTGTAGCCTTATGTGACCCCGACAGGAGCGACACTAAGCCGGTGCTACATCTTGCTCAAGGGTCGCCTGCAGGCTAGCAGAGGGAAGGAGCACCTTTCACCTGCTTTGGTTAGAGACGTATCTCCACCCCTCCACCCATCAAGGACATCACTGTGTAGAAACATAGAAACATAGAAAATAGGTGCAGGAGTAGGCCATTCAGCCCTTTGAGCCAGCACCGCCATTCAGTATGATCATGGCTGATCATCCAACTCAGAACCCTGTACCTGCTTTCTCTCCATACCCCCTGATCCCTTTAGCCACAAGGGCCATATCTAACTTCCTCTTAAATATAGCCAATGAACCAGCCTCAACTGTTTCCTGTGGCAGAGAATTCCACAGATTCACCACTCTCTGTGTGAAGAAGCTTTTCCTCATCTCGGTCCTAAAAGGCTTCCCCTTTATCCTTAAACTGTGACCCCTCGTTCTGGACTTCCCCAACATCGGAAACAATCTTCCTGCATCTAGCCTGTCCAATCCCTTTAGAATTTTATATGTTTCAATAAGATCCCCCCTCAATCTTCTAAATTCCAGTGAGTATAAGCCTAGTCGATCCAGTCTTTTTTCATATGAAAGTCCTGCCATCCCAGGAATCAATCTGGTATGTTTGGTCTGATCACTGAAACCCACTGAGGTTACAGGATATAAAAAATGAGCAAATAATTTTAGTTCTGGCAGGATTCCTGATTATGCTGGAAAGCAGAAAGTAATTTGACAGATTTTAACTTGAAAATTTCAGTAGTTTTTGAACATTCTTGATTTTTTTGAGCTACTCAGGGAGGGAATTCTGTCAAAGTCTGATTGCCCTTTATACACTCAGGAGTGAATGTCTCATTACAAAGAGTCTTCCCAATATTTTCTGCAAAATTTCTGATGAAAGGATTGCTGAAAAGCTATTTTACTGCTTTTTACCAACATTTATAAAACTCTGTTTCCATACTGCTGACTGTATTAAATGAAACTGTTTCCTCCTTTTCTCTTGATGGATGCAGGCTGGCCTGAAGATATGCAATATTTACCATTTTTTAATCATTTCCCAACCATGATAAAAAAAAGCTAAATGTTAAATATCTTCAACCAGCAGGGATGCTCCCGGTGTTCTCACACTAATCATGCTGCTGAATTTTTGGCCAGGTTTCATTCAGATACTGCTGCAATAATATGACCTCACTAACCTCTGGTGGTTGCCCTTGAACTTGTCTGATAAGGTCCATGTTAACTGGAAGGCATGGTTCATACAGCTGCAGCTGTTCAAACAGCTGGCTTACAGCCTTAGCAACTGGTGTGTTGGTTTTATGCAATTTACATGTTTTGTTCCAGAAACTCTATGGGTTGGTGTTTGGAAGTAGCAAAGTTTTATTATAGTTGGACGAGAAATTGGTAAGGGAAGATGTGGAACTTTTCCACAGTCTTTGTCCCTTCATCTAAGAAAGAATATAATAGCATTGGAGGCAGTTCAAAGGAAATTCACCATGCAAATTCCAGGGACATGAAGATTTTATTACAAGAGAAGCTAAACAGGTTGGGTCAGTATTCCTAAGGAGTTTAGCAGAATGAGACGTGATCATAGTAAAACTTTCTAGATCCTAAGGGGTAGGGGTGAGTAGATGTTGTCACTAGCAGATGAACAAAATCAAACAGGCACTTTGACCACCCTCCGCACAAAAGCAAATGAGAAAGTTGGGCATAAAACACAGAATATGACAAATTATAAGATTGAAAAAAAATCTAGAGTCCAAGACCAGGTCCAAAATGCAGAAAACCTGGGGAATACTCTTCGGGAACAGTGGCAGGCTCTCCCCTCTCCTGTAGTACAGTGATCAAAAGAATTATAGTGGCAGCCGGCGCTCACCTTCCTCACTTGCCTCGATGCTTCAATCTCTCTTGTCACTTTAATCGGCGGACAATAGAAGCTTTAATCAGAAAAAAGGAGTCAAAACATTTGCTTGCGCCCGGTCCCACAGCCAGTCCGCCATCAGCTTTCTTCTCAGAGAATGCAGATCTCTGAAACACCCAAACAATCTCCAAACAGCAAATCACAAGCCCCAGCAGTTCCAGACTCACATCCAAGATGAAAAACAAATGTAACCGACATAAAAGAAGTGGACTATTTGGTTTTGTGATCAAGCTGGAAGATATTGACTGAAGGAGCGTTGTATGTGGGCGCCATCTTACTAGCCCTTACTTTTCTTAACCTTAGCATCCAAAACTTACTAACCCTTATTAATTACTGCTATCACTCAACGAGTCTTTGGAAAGCTTTCATTTTAAATTTCTAGCATCTGCACCTGTTTTATCAGTTTGTATCAACGTTAACCTCACAGATGCATTTCAAATTTAACTTACATTACATGTATTTTATCTTTTCTATTAGCTTGAAGACGGTAATCACGTCACATGTCAGCTTTTTTTTTTGTTCTCTTAAGTTCCAAATTCATCTCCACTTGCAAATGCCATAGTTACAAATTTGTTTTGTAATTAAATGATTAGAAATGATTAGCCTTCCTAACAATCGCCTGACATTGACGGAATGCTGTCATAGAGTGATCACCAGTCATTTTGAAAGCTTTCTGCTTTGCCAATTTCTTCAATGGAGACCCATTCATTAGTGCTCAGTTTTTCAGAATCATTCTCCCGGTGGGGAGTTTTGCTTACCAGCAACACATATCAATCACAACAACTTGTATTTATGAAGCTCCTTTATTTGTGAGAAAAGAATCCTACCGTGCTTTATAAATAGAAAAATAATAGAAGAACAAATGTCAGTCTATGTAGAGAAAGGGTACATAAAAGCTAGTGGGGAAACTTTTATTTGTGCAAGTTTTCAGTGATCATGGGGAAGCGGAGCAGCAAAATAGACAGAGATCCTAGAACAAAACAGTGCAGGAACATGCCTTTCGTCCCATGCTGACAATAATGACAATTTAAACTTGCACATGATTCATCTTTCCTCATGCTCTACGTGCTTGTTGGCTTATCTAAATGTCTCTAAAATATCATGACTGTATCAGCTTCCACCACTTCCCCTGGCAGCACATCACAGTCACCTTCCAATCTCTGTGTAAAAACCTTGCCCTGTATATTTCCTTTAAACACTTCCTCTCTCACCATCAGTACAATCAGAAGAATTGGTTAAGAAGGCATACGGTGTATTGGCCCTCATCAATCGTGGAATTGAATTTAGGAGCTGAGAGGTAATGTTGCAGCTATATAGAACCCTGGTCAGACCCCACTTGGAGTGCTGTGCTCAGTTCTGGTCGCCTCACTACAGGAAGGATGTGGAAGCCATAGAAAGGGTGTAGAGGAGATAAACAAAGATGTTGCCTGGATTGGGAAGCATGCCTTATGAGAATAGATTGAGTGAACTCGGCCTTTTCTCCTTGGAGCGAAGGAAGATGAGAGGTGACCTGATACAGATGCACAAGATGATAAGAGGCATTGATCATGAGGGTAGTCAGAGGTTTTTCCCCAGGGCTGAAATGGTTGCCACAAGAGGGCACAGGTTTAAGGTCCTGGGGTGTAGGTACAGAGGAGATGTCAGGGGTAAGTTTTTTACTCAGAGAGTGGTGAGTGCGTGGAATGGGCTGCCGGCAACGGTGGTGGAGGCGGATACGATAGGGTCTTTTAAGTGGCTTTTAGATAGATACATGGAGCTTAGTAAACTAGAGGGCTATAGGTAAACCTAGTAATTTCTAAAGTAAGGAAATGTTCGACACAACTTTGTGGGCTAAAGTGCCTGTCTTGTGCTGTAGATTTTCTATGTTTCTAATTTCTTCACTATCCACATTTTTACTTTGTTTGCAAAGGTACTAATCAGCCCATCCACATTTTCATCTAAATCATTTATAGTTCACAATTAATAGAAATTCTAGCACAGAACACCACTAGTCACAGAGAGTACTCCAGTGAGCAAAACATCTCTCCACCATTACGCCTTGTTTTCTACAGACAAACCAATTTAGTATCTGATCTATCAAGTTTCCCTGGATCCAAATTCTGGGACTTTCATGAGGGACCTTGACAAATGCTTTACTGAACTGCATGTAGAAACATCCATCTTCCCAACCCTCATCTGTAATCATTGTCATCTCCTCAAAATCTCAGTAAGACATGACCTGACCCACTCAAAACCTGAAAGTGTGCTATCCCCAATAAGCACAAGCTTCTCCAAATGCAAATCAATCTTATCCCTAAGAATCTCCTCCAATAATTTCATACCACTGTTGTAAAGCTCACAAGCCTGTAACACCAATTGACTTTTTTTTAAACAAGGAATACCATTGGCTGCTCTCCAGTTCTCTGGGACCTCATTTGTGGATGGTGACAATACAAAAATCTCAGTAAAGACCACAGCAACTGACTCTCTAGCCTCTCACAGTTACATGAGCTTTCCCTGTTAAAGATACTGGGAGGAGCCAGATTATTCTATATGAAGGGAAGAAAAGATGACTGATAGGTTTTCTGATATGTTGAGATTAGGAGGAACCGAGGGACATGGGCCAAGTACAGAAGTTGGTGTGAATTTATTGGAGAGGAAGAGGGAAGAGATCAGTCAAGAGCTTGTCAGAGTGGCAACTTGTTGATTTTACATCTTATACAGTACTGTGCAAACATCTTAGGCTAATATATATACACTGTAACCTGGGTGCCTCAGACATATACATGATTTTGTAGTAATTTTATGTATTACACTGTACCGCTGCCACACAAAAAAATAAGTTTCATGACATATGTGAATGATGAGAAACTGTGGACTGAGAATTGGAAGGGGCAGGGAGAAGGAAATCATGGTTGGGAAAACAGGAAGGAAGATGGGAGGGAGCGAGAAGCACCAGAGAGACGTTCTGTAATGATCAATAAAACCAATTGTTTAGAACCAAATGACTTGGCTGGTGTTGCAGGGCTGGGTGTGCTTGCACTCGTGCCACCCTCCACCCCGGCATTCCTTCCTTATACCCCTTACACCCCTTCCGCAGCACTCTACACTCGCCATTCCCAACATCTTTTGCTCCCGCCAGGTTTACAAACTCGCTGTCCGTTCCATGTTGACAAATACAGTACTGTGCAAAATTCTTAGACACCTTAGCTATATACAGTGCCTATAAAAAGTATTTACCTCCCTTGGAATTTTTCACATTGCATTGTTTTACATTGAATCATAATGGATTTAATTTGGCTTTTTTGACTCTGATCAACAGAAAAAGACTCTTACGTGTCAAAATCAAAACAGATCTCGACAAAATGATCTAAATTAATTACAAATAAAAAACATAAAATAATTGATTGCATAACTATTCAGCCCCTTTGATATGATACACCAAATCATCACTGGTGCAGCCAAATGGTTTTAGAAATTAAATGGTGGTCTGTTTTTGGAGACCTGTGTACAGTAAGGTGTTTCAATTGATTATAGTAAAAATAAGCCTGTATCTGGAAGGTCCAACTGCTAGTGAGTCAGTATCCTGGCAATAACTACACCACGACGACAAAAGAACACTCCAAACAACTCTGCAAAAAGGTTATTGTAAATCACCAATCGGCAGATACATACAAGAAAATTTCCAAATCACTGACTATCCCTTGGAGTGCAGTTAAGGCAATCATCAAGAAATGGAAAGAATATTGCACAGCTATAATCTGCCTAGAGCAGGCCATCCTCAAAAACAGAATGGCTGCAAAAAGTGGACTTACAAGCATCAATGTCTGAGATGGGAGAGACTGCACATACAATAGCTGTTTCATGTGTGCTTCAGCAGTCACACTTTATGGGAGAACAGCAAAGAGAAAGCCACTGTTGAAAAAAAACACATGAAATCTCAGCTAGAGTTTGCAAGAAGACATGTAGGAGACTCTGAAATCAGCTGAAAGAAGGTTGTACAGTTTGATGAAACCAAAATTGAGCTTTTTGACCATCATACTAAACACCATCATCACAATCATACCATCCCTACCGTGAAGCATGGTGTTGGCTGCATCTTGCTGTAGGGATGCTTCACTGCAGTAGGCTCCAGAAGGCTTGTGAAGGTAGAGGGTAAAATGAATGCAGCAAAATACAGGAAAATATTGGAGGAAACCCTGATGCAGTCTGCAAGAGAACTGTGACTCGGGAGAAGATTTGTTTTCCAGCAAGACAATGACCCCAAGCATAAAGCCAATGATATAAAAGATATAAAATATACAAGACATAAAGCCAAAGAATGGCTTTAAAACAATAAAGTTAATTTCCTGTTGTGGCCAGGTCAAAGTCCAGACCTCAATCCCATTGAGAATTTGTGGCTGAATTTAAAAAGGGCTGTTCACTCACAATCCCCATGCAATCTGATAGAACTTAAGCAGTTTTGAAAAGAAGAATGGGGAAAAATTGCAGTGTCCAGATGTGGAAAGCTGATAGAGACACAGACTCCCTACATGACTCCCTTGTCTATTTGTCACTCCCCACTGATCTCCCTCCTGGCACTTATCCTTGCAAGCAGAACAAGTGGCACATCTGATCCTACACGTCAATTCATGACCTCCTCTACTGTCGCGATGAGGCCACATTCAGGTTGGAGGATCAACACCTTATATTCTGTCTGGGTAGCCTCCAACCAGATGGCATGAACATCGATTTCTCAAACTTCCCTGGTAATGGCTTCCCTCCCTCACCTTATCTCCTTGCCTGCCCACCACCTCCCTCTGGTGCTCCTCCCCCTTTTTTTCCTTCCATAGCCTTTTGTCCTCTCCTATCAGATTCCCCCTTTTCCGGCCCTGCAGCTCTTTCACCAATCAACTTCCCAACTCTTTACTTCACCCTCCCCCCCTCCCAGTTTCACCTTTCATCTTGGCTTTCCCCCTCCCCTCTCCCCCAGCTTCTTACTCTGACTCCTCAACTTTTCTTTCTGCTGTCTTGCTAAAGAGCTTTGGTCCAACACATCAGCTGCACTCTTTTCCATAGATGCTGCCCGGCCTGCAGAGCTCCCCCAGTATTTCGTGTGTGTTGCTTAGATTCTCAGCATCTGCAGTTTTCTCGTGTTTTTGACAGAGCTTGAGCAGTGTTCTGAAGAAGAACGGGGAAACATTGCAGTGTCCAGATGTGCAAAGCTGATGGAGACCTGTCCACACAGACTCAAGGCTGTAATTGCTGCCAAAGGTGCATCTGCTAAATACTGGCATGAAGAGGGTGAATACTTATGCAATCAAATATTTTGAATTTTATGGTTGTAATTAATTTAGATCAATTTGTAGAGATTTGTTTTCAACAGTCTTTTTCTGTTCAGTGTAAAAAAAGCCAAATTAAATCCACTGTAATTCAATTTTGTAAAACAATGAAATATGAAGACTTCCATTGGGGGTGAGTAGTGTTGGTAGGCATTGTATATGTGCCTAAGATTTTTGTATAGTGCTGTAGGCACTGAGGAAATTGCAACAACAATGTGAAGTACGGCAATGAGTACTGAGGCTGAGAAATTTAAATTGAATACACTGATGCACACAAGGGCAAATATAGAATAATGGACCAGAGGAGTGTCGTACTGAACTTTGTGTACAGGATGGGATTCATTAGTACTCAGAAGAACTAGAAGCGAACTATTTGAACCACAGAAGATTTTGAGTGGGCTTAAGAGGGTAAATGCTGAGATTTGTTTTTCCCTGTGGGGCAATCTAGATCAAGGGGGAATAGCTTCAGAATAAAAAGTTATCCACTTATTACGGATGAAAAGGGATTTCTTTTCTCAGAGGATAATTGGTAATTGGTTTATTATTATCACATGCACTAAGATGCAGTGTAATGCTTTTGTTTGCAAGCCATCCAAACAGATTATTCCATACATAAGTACATTGAGCTAACACAAAAGAAATAAATACAGAATATAGAACATAATGTTACAGTGACAGAAAATATGCAGTCCAAATTCCCTAATGAGAGATCATGAGTTCACCATTATAAGAGATCCAATCAAGAGTCTTATAACAATGGGATAGAAACTGTCCATGGGCCTGATTGTATGCATTCTCAAGCCTTTCTACCTTTTGTCTGATGGGTGGAATGGGGAGGGGGTGGGGTAGAAGAGAGAAAGACCAGGAGGAGGAGTACTTGATTATGTTGGCTGCTTTTCAGAGGCAGAAGAAAGTGCAGACAAAGTCAATCGTGCAAAGGTTGTCTTTTTTTTGTGATGGACTGGACTGTGTTCACATCTTTCTGCAAATTATTGCAGTCTTGGGCAGAGCAGTTGCCATACCATTTTATGATTCATCTTGGTAGGGTGCATTCCTTGGTTTATCTATAAAATACGGTGAGGTTCTTTGGGGATATGACAAATATCCTTATCTTCTGAGGAAGTAGAAGTGCTGGTGTATTCTGTTGGCCGTTGTGTCTATGTGGTTGGATCAGGACATGTTGCTGATATGTACATATGAGAATTTGAAGCTCACAACCACCTTACCTTGACACCATTGATACAGGTAGGAGCCTGCATTCCACCCAGCTTCCGCAGTCAATGGCTAGCTGTTTTGTTTTGTTAATATTGGGGGAAATATTGCTGCCTGGATTTAGGAGATTGTGGGGGATGAGGGGGGAATCTCATTTAAACCTACTAGATGTTGAAAGGACTAGATAGGCTGGATGCAGAGAGGATGATTCCTATGGTGGGGAGTCCAGAACTAGAAGACACAGCTTCAAAACAGAGGAGTGACCTTTTAGAACAGAGATAAGGAGATTTTCTTTTCTCAGCCATAGTGTAGTGCATCTGTGGAAGGCACTGCTACAGACTGCAATGGAGGCCAAGTCTGTGGATATATTTAAGGTGGAAGTTGATAGTTTCCTGATTGCCAGGGCATCAAAGGATATAGTGAGAAGGGTGTATAGGGTTGAGTGGGACCTGGGATCGGTCATAATGGAATCGCAAAGCAGACACAATGGGCTGAATGGCCTAATTCTGCTCCTAAGTCTTCTGGTCTTATGTCACCAGGTTTTAAATCTGAATTTTGTGTTCTATTTTGGAATTCCCTACATCAGAGAGTTGTGGGGCAGAACCATTAAATCTATTTAAGGCTGAGTGAGATTACTGGACTAAAATAGATTCAACGGTTATAGGGATTGGGGAAGAAAATTAAGTTAGGCCAAGGTCAGGCCAATCATGACTATTTTGGATGAAGGAACAGGTTTGAGAATTGGTAAAGTCAACCTCTGCTGTGATTTCTGATAATGAGGGTAAAATAGTAGAGTAGATCATTGGGAAGCAGCAATGCTAACACTGGATATGTTGGAAATCGCGAGAGAGAAGCCATATAGTACCCAAACTGCGGCCTTGTTCTTCTATTCTAATAAACAGAAGGTTCACAAAGTCTCCTGATACAAACCTTATTCAAGATACACAAGTATGTAACTGGATTGCGTCTCATAGTATTGCTGAAGAATATAAGAATTTTTAAGCTTTGTCCACCTGTATACACCTTGATGTGGCATGATTGATTTTACAAGGATGAAAACCTGTACGATTAATTTTTTGATTTCAGATTTCTGGCATGAAAGGCTTTGCCCTTTGGCAGTCCTTATTTAGAAGCCAGCTGTTCACTGTGAGGGACTGTGTCGTCATTCATAATTCATTTGGTTGGTTGGAAGGAATATGTCCAAATATCAATCAGTATTTTGAGCAAGTAAGGTAACAGTGTCAGAAAATGGTCCCTTGTACCTTCTCCACTTAGTCATGATTAGAACTGGCAAGGTTGTGGCAATGTCAACACTTGGGTCTAAAGGGACACCAGGTGACTGTCTACTAATGGTGATCCAATCTATCCTCTTTCCTCTTTCCCATCTTGGCTCCTCCTTTTTGTCCTGGTCTTCCACCCCTTGATAATGCCCAGTTCTTCCTCCTCCTCTGGAGACCCTGAGATAACAATTCTTTTCACCTGCTTACAAATATGTACTGTGAAGAGTACACACTGCTAAAGCTGGAGATCTTAGCAAGCTAGTTCTAGGGAATGGTGAACTGATCATAGGTATAAATGCCCTGTGATACTGTGGCTTTTACTTTAGCAGCTGTCGTCTACAGCATCACAGTATCGTGACAACAACTTTCCATCAATGTTTCACAACAAAAGAGCTGTTCATTGACTTGAGAGAGAGGTACTGTGCACATTCTCCTGTCTACATACATAGTGCTGAGGTTGAGAGAGTAGAGAGCTTCGAGTTCTAAGCTGTAATATCACTGATAGGTGGTCCTGATGCCTTGGCTAATAAAGCTCAGGAGTTTAAAAAGTTGACATGTTCCCATCAACTCTTACCAACTTTTATCAATGCACCATACAAAACATTCTATCGTGGATGTATAATGGCTTGGTAAGGCAACTGCTTTGTATGTGACCACAAGAAACTACAGTTGTGAACACAGCTCAGCATATCATAGGAACTGACCTGCCCTCTATGGACTCTGTCTTACTTCAACGTTCAAAGTTTAAAATAAAATTTGTTATCAGAGTACATACATGTCACCACATACTGAGATTCTTTTTCTGATGGCATGCATAGCAAATCTATAGAAAAGTAACTGTAAACTATAAAGAAACTGTGCAAATACAGAAATAAGTAATTATTGAGCATAACATAATAATAAAGCAGAGTTATTAAATGTGTAGCTATCCCCTTTTGTTCAAGAGCCTGATGGTTGAGGGGTAGTAACTGTTCTTGAACTGGGTGGTGTGAGTCCTGAGATACCTGTACCCTCTACCTGATGGCAGCAGGGAGAAAAGAGCATGGGCTGGATGTTGAGAATCTTTGATGAAGCATGCTGCCTTTCTAAGGCAATGTTTCATGTAGATTCTGTGCAAAGGGATCTGGGGGTCCTGGTGCAGGAAACACAAAAAGTTAGTATGCAAGTGCAGCAGGTGGTCAAGAAGGCCAATGGAATGCTGGCTTTTATTGCTAGGGGGATGGAGTATAAGAACAGGGAGGTCTTACTGCAGTTGTACCGGGTATTGGTGAGACCACACCTGGAGTACTGCGTGCAGTTCTGGTGTCCATATTTAAGAAAGGACATACTGGCTCTCGAGGCAGTGCAGAGAAGATTCACTAGGTTAATTCCAGGGATGGGTGGGTTGATGTATGATGAGAGGTTGAGTAGATTGGAACTCTACTCATTGGAGTTCCGAAGAATGAGAGGCGATCTTATTGAAACATATAAGATTGTGAAGGGGCTTGATCAGGTGGATGCGGGGAGAATGTTCCCAATGATGGGTGAAACTAGGACTAGGGGGCATAATCTTAAAATAAGGGGATGCCGTTCCAGGACTGAGATGCGGAGAAATTTCTTCACTCAGAGGGTGGTGGGGCTGTGGAATTTACTGCCCCAGAGAGCTGTGGAAGCTACTACACTCAATAAATTCAAAACGGAGATAGACATTTTCCTGGATAAAAATGGCATTAGGGAATATGGTGAGCGAGCAGGTAAGTGGACATGAGGTTAGGTTTAGATCAGCCATGTGATCTCCTGGACCAGTTTTCGATAGCCTGGATGGGTCGGAGAGGAATTTTCCAGATTTTTTCTCCTCAATTGGCAACTCGTTTTTTTTTCCCCCGGGTGATCACATGGGTTTGGGCGGGATGAATAATAAAATAAAATGGGCGGCATGGTGCCCTGTTTGATGGCACTGTTGCCTTGTGGGATTCGGTGAAAACTAGAGTTAAGATTGGATCAGCCATGATCTTGTTGAATGGCGGAGCAGGCTTGAGGGGCCGATTGGCCTACTCCTGGTCCTATCTCTTATGTTCTTATGTTCTTATGTAGATGTGCTCAATAGTTGGGAGGGTTTTATCCATGATGTAACGGGCCGAATCTTCTTGCTGCTTCAATAAAGGAGCCAACATAATTAAAGACCCCATCAACCCATGCATTCTCTTTCTCCCCTCTCCCTTTGGGCAGAAGCTACAAAAGCCCAAAAACATATACTATCAGCTTCGAAGACAGCTTCTATCTCACTGTTATCAACTCTTGAACAAACTGTACAATAAGATGGATACAAGCCACTTCGCTATAAACTTGTGCTTCATCGTTTACCGACACTGTGCTTTTTTCAGCAGCTTTTACACTTTATTTTGCATTGCTATCATTTTACCTTGTTCTACCTCAATGTGTTGTGTAATGTTTTGATCTGTATGAACAATATATAAGACAAGCTTTTCACTATATCTTGGTATATGGGACAATAATAAACCAGTATCAATGGCTGGACAAGGGGAGGGGTATCATCTCTTGCCCAATAAATTTATCTGCCACCTGAGAATGGAGTATTTTGTGATTCATGAAGTGTTCCAAGTACTAAAGGCTAAGCACAACCCTAGTATAGTTTATGACACCTTGAACCTTAAGAGAGCTGATGCTGCCAGCAAATCCATATGCTCCTTGATGCACCATCAATAACTCACTCTGAGACGTAAAGGTGAGTTATCGGCTTTTATTGACTGGAAGAAGGAACAAGCAGTGGTTGACCACCATTCTACATCCTGGAGACTGAGAGGCCGGGCTCAGACCTCAATCGCCTTTATACAGGAGTCTGTGGGAGGAGCCACAGGAGCAGTCAGCAGGGGGCGTGTCCTGACAGGTATATGTAGTTCACCACACTCCTGCTCCTGCTCTGTGGTCGAAGAAAGTGCAGGATTACACTTGTACTTGAGGGTGGAGCATCTTTAGTCTCAATGATGCTACAAATGCTTTGATAGTGGAGCTGTGTAGACAGCTGCTGTCACTGAAAAACTACTGCCACCATGTTTTTATGTATTTTCTTAACTTTTCAAACTTGAGTCAACATTATGGTATCAATAAATGTTGCACAGATATGCAATATTTTGAAATGGTGGCAATGCAACTTTCAGGTCAAGGTTAAGTCATAAAGGCACAGGAGGAGGTTATTACAGACATACTCCAGTTAATACCATTCCCTCAGTCTGTCTCCATATTTCAACAAGTTTATTTCCTATAAGTGCTATCTAATTCTCTTCAGAAATCATTGTTTTCCCTTGGTTCCTTTACCCTTGCAGACAACCCGATTCAGTTCATGGCCATTCTTTAGATTAAAACTTCTCATGTTTGCTGAAATCCATACAGTTATGTCTCCAACACTTATACCTTCAACTGATAAGGACTGTTGTTCAATGGCATCAGCAGTGTATATCTCTATCATTTCACTCCTGACTCTTTACCAGTTGAGAACAATCCCAATTTTCCAACTTAAACCTGTCACTAAAACTGTTAGACCCTGGAAACATTCTGGAAAATTTACTTTGCAGAGTCACACCATGAAGAAAAAATGCTCCTTTTTTTATGTTTCCTGCCAAAATGGCAAATTTTGCATGCTTCCACATTACCAGAATTTTTAACACTCCACTTGCCAATTCTTTGCCCACTCACTTATTCTGATAAGTATCCCTTTTAGCTTTGGTACCTCCTCTTAACAATGTATTTTCCAAACCACCCCTGCAGCAGCACCTTTAACAACAATGCTTTCAGTCATTGCACTTGTCATTAATGTAAATTGTGTAAATTTAAAACCTGAGCACTCACTCTCCTTCAAACTGAATGCAAAATTTAGTCACATTATCATTGCTGCTACCTTGAGGAAGTCTTCACAATGAAGTTGTTAATTAATCCTGATTTACTGACCAGTGTAACCTACCCTCTTGTTGGCTTCAAATATACTGTATTAAGCAATCATGTTGAAAAACATGTGTTCTCGGGTAACTTTGCTCATTTGATTTCCCACTTTCTATAGAGTGCAATGCTCCATGATTGTTACAGTACATTTCTGGCAGGATTCATTTCCTTATTTCTGGACACTCTCTCTAAGCACGTGGTTAATAAAGGGTCTGTACAGTACCAGGATAAGTGAATTCTTTTCTTTATTCCTTCTCATCTGCATCATACGTGTACCACGTTCCGCTTTCCTGACCATCCTTCTATATTGCTCCAAGACCACACCATAGTAAATAAATGGAGCTCTTCCACCTTTCCCCAGCCTCATGCCTTTCCAAATCATAATTTAGTCTTCAATATCCAGGTACCAATGCATGTTTATTCTGCAACCATGCCTCTATTAACAGCTATCAGATCAGATTTAAAGTACCGGTACTTATTTCTATTTACTCTCACACTTCATCTGTTTTATTTCACATTTCAAATGCACTCAGGTACTGTAGTTACCTGAGTGCCTTTAGTTTTGTTCTTTAATTGTTTCAGAAACCTCCAGCTTTATCTGTAGAGCTACTCTTGTACTTGTTATCCCTTCCTGATATAGACTGTTAATCATTTTCTATATTTTGTTCTTTCTGTTTAGCTTTGTCCCCACTCTGATTTTTATATAACTTTGATCCCTTGCCACTACTTCTCTGTTTAAACACTTGTCCACTTTCCTAACTTGCACATTGGTTTAAGTTAGTTATATTTGAGGTGCTACTTTTCAATTTTATTTATTTATTTATTTGTTTGTTTGTTTATTGGTGTACAGTGTGGAATGTTTCTATGAGATCCCCCCTCATTCTCCTGATCTCCAGAGAACACAGCCCAAGAACTGCCAGTCATTCCTCATACAGTAACCCTTCCATTCCTGGGATCATTCTCATGAATCTTCTCTGAACCCACTCCAATGTCATTGTATCCTTTTTAAAATCAGGAGCACAAAATTGCACACTATACTCCAAGTTTGGTCTCACGAGTGCCTTATAGAGTCTCAACATCACATCCCTGCTTTTATATTCTATATCTCTGGAAATGAACGCCAACATTGCATTTGCCTTCTTCACCACGACTCAACTTGGAGGTTAACCTTTAGGGTATCTTGCACAAGGACTCCCAAGACCCTTTGCACCTCTGCATTTTGAATTCTCTCCCCATCTAGATAATAGTCTGCCCATTTATGTCTTCCAACAATGTGCATGACCATGCACTTTCCAACATTGTATTTCATTTGCCACTTCTTTGCCCATTCCCCTAAACTATGTAAGTCTCTCTGCAGGCTTTCTGTTTCCTCAACACCACCTGGTCCTCCACCTATTTTTGTATCATCAGCAAATTAGCCAGAAATCCATTGATCCCATAGTCCAAATCATTGACATACATCATAAAAAGCAACAGTCCCAATGCTGACCCCCGTGGAACTCCACTGGTAAACGGCAACCAGCCAGAATAGGATCCCTTTTTTCCCACTGTCTGTTTTCTGCTGATCAGCCAATGCTCCACCCATGCTAGTAACTTCCCTGTAATTCCACGGGCTCTTATCTTGCTAAGCAGCCTCATGTGTGGCACCTTGTCAAAGGCCTTCTGATAATCCAAGTACACCACATCCACTGCATCTCCTTTGTCTACTTTGCTTGTAATTTCCTCAAAAAATTGCAGTAGGTTAGTCAGGCAGGATTTTCCTTTCAGAAAACCATGCTGGCTTTGGCCTATCTTGTCATGTGCCTCCAGGTATTCCGTAAACTCATCCCTCACAATCGATTCCAACAACTTCCCAATCACTGATGTCAGGCTAACTGGTCTATTGTTTCCTTTCTGCTGCCTCCCACCCTTCTTCAATAGCGGAGTAACATTTGCAATTTTTCAGTCATCCGGTACAATGCCAGAATCTATCAGTTCTTGAAAGATCATTGGTAATGCCTTTGCAATCTCTCCGGCTACTTCCTTCAGAAACCGAGGATGCATTCCATCAGGTCCAGGAGATTTATTCACCCTCAGATCATTAAGCTTCCTGAGCATAAGCAAATAAGAAATAGGAGCAGGAGTAGGCCATCCGGCCCATCAAGTCTGCCCCGTCATTCGATAAGATCATGGCTAATCTGTCCATAAACTCAGTTCCATCTACCTGCCTTTTCTCCATAACCCTTAATTCCTTTACTATGTAAAAAAATTATATAACTATTTCTTAAATATGCTTAGTGAAGAAGCCTCAAATGGTTCCCTGGGAAGAGAATTCCACAGATTCATCACTCTCTGGGAAAAACAGTTTCTCCTCATCTCTGACCTAAATCTTCTCTCCTGAATCTTGAGGCAATGTCCCCTAGTTCTAGTCTCATTTACCAACTTTCCTACTTCTATCTTATCTATCCCTTTCAAAATTTTGTATGTTTCTATAAGATCCCCTCTCATTCTTCTGAATTCCAGAGAGTATACTCCTAGGTGAATCAATCTCTCCTCATAGGTTAACCCCTTCATCCCTGGAATCAACCTGGTGAACCTCCTCTGCACTGCCTCCAAAGCCAGTATATCCTTCCTCAAGTATGGAGACCAGAACTGCACACAATACTCCAGGTACGGCCTCACCAGTACCCTGTATGGTTGCAGCAGGACCTCCCTACTCTTGAATTCAATCCCTCTAGCAATGAAGGCCAACTGTTTGCCTTCTTAATAACCTGTTGTACCTGCAAGCCAATTTTTTGCGATTCATGCACAAGCACTTCCAAGACCCTCTGCACAACAGCATGCTGCAATCTTTCACCATTTAAATAATAATCTGCTCTTCTAATATTCCTTCCAAATTGGATGATCTTGCATTTACCAACATTGTATTGCATCTGCCAGACCTTGGCCCACTCACTTAACCTATCTATATCTCTCTGCAGACTCTCCACATCCTCTGTACAATTTGCTTTTCCATTCAGTTTAGTGTCATCAGCAAATTTTGCTATGCTACACTCAGTCCCCTCTTCCAAATCATCACTGTAAATGGTAAACAGCTGCAGGCCCAGCACCGACGCCTGTGGCACCCAGTCACTACTGTCTGCCAACTGGAGAAACACCCATTTATACCAACTCTCTGCCTTCTATTGGTTAACCAATCCACTATCCATGCCAATACACTTCCTTTGACTCCATGCATCCATATCTTATTTATAAGTCTCTTGTGCGGCACTTTATTGAACGGCTTCTGGAAATCCAAGCATTCATCATCCACCTGTACCCCCCTATCCACTGCACTCATTATGTCCTCAAAGAACTCCAGTAAGTTTGTCAAACAGGACCTGCCCTTTCTGAATCCATGCTGTCTAATGGAACCACTTATTTCTAAATGTTTGCTATTTCTTCCTTAATGACAGCTTCAATCATTTTCTCGACTACAGATGTTAAGCTAACTGGCCTATAGTTGCCCGTCTTTTGCCTACATCCTTGCTTAAAAAGTGACATGACGTTTGCTGTCTTCTAATCTTCCGGGACCCGCCCAGAGTTCAAGAGAGTTTTGATAAATGATTACCAACGCGTCAGGACCAGGGGCTTATCTACCTTCAGGCCCTCTAGTTTGCTCATCACTATCTCTTAAGTGACAGTGATTTTATCAAGGTCCTCACCTCCCATTTTGTCCATAACATCCTTCTTTGGCATATTAGATGTGTCCTCCACCATGAAGACTGACTCAAAATGGTTGTTCAATGCCTCAGCCATTTCCTTATCACACAATATCAGTTTCCCCTTCTTGTCTTACAAGGGACCTACGTTGACTTTAGTCACCCTCTTCTGCTTTATATATTTATAAAAACTTTTGCTATCTGTTTTTATATTTTGTGCTAATTTACTTTCATACACTTTCTTCCTTTTCCTTATTTCTTGTTTAGTTGTTCTCTGTTGCTTTTTAAAGTTTTCCCAATCCTCCAGTCTCTTTGCGACTTTGTACACATGAGCTTTTAATTTGATACTATCCTTTATTTCCTTAGTTATCCAAGGCTGGCTCATCCCATGCTTACTGTCCTTACTTTTGACTGGAATATACTTTTGTTGAACATTGTGAAAAATCTCTTTGAAAGTATTCCACTGTTCCTACTGTCCTACCAAATAGCCTGTGCTCCCAATCCACATTAGCCTACTTCTCCCTCATTCCGTTGTAGTCTCCCTTGTTCAGGCATAATACACTAGTTTTAGATCTAACTATTTCATCCTCCATCTGAATGCGAAATTCAACCCTACTATGATCATTCTTTCCGAGAGGATCCCTGACAACAAGATCGTTAATCTCACCCTACCAGCCTCCGGATCCAGCACATTATCCTCCGCAACTTCCGCCAGGTTCAACAGGACCACACCACTAAGCACATCTTTCCCTCTCTACCCCTCTCTGCTTTCAGCAGGGATCGTTCCCTCCGTGACTCCCTGGACCACACATCCCTCCCCATGGATCTCCCACCTGGCACTTATCCCTGCATGCGTAAGTGCTACACCTGACCCTACACTTCCTCTCTTACCACCATTCAGGGCCCCAAACAGTCCTTCCAGGTGAGGCAGCACTTTACTTGTGAGTCTGTTGGGGTAATCTATTGCATCCCGTGCTCCCAGTGCGGCCTTCTCTACATCGGTGAAACCCGATGCAGATTGGGGGACCGCTTCATAGAGCACCTTCGCAACAGACAGGATCTCCCGGTTGCCACCCACTTCAACTCTGCTTCACATTCCCATTCGGATATGTCTATACATGGCCTCCTCTACTGCCACGATGCGGCCAAACTCAGGCTGGAGGAGCAGCACCTCATATACTGTCTGGGTAATCTCCAGCCCCTTGGCATGAACATTGAATTCTCCAACTTCCGGTAATTCCCTCCCTCTCCCTTCCCCCATCCCAGTTTCACTCTGCCTCCTCCTCCAGCTGCCTATCACCTCCCTCATGGTTCCGCCTCCTTGTACTATCCATAGTGCTTTCCCCTTACATTCCTTCTTCACCTTTCCTGCCTATCCCCTCCCTGCTTCCCCTCCCCCACCACTTGATCTTTCCCCTTACTGGTTTTTCACCTGGCACCTACCAGCCTTCTCCTTCCCACCCTCCCCCCACCTTCTTTATAGGGCCCCTGCCCCCTTCCTCTTCAGTCCTGATGAAGGGTCTCAGCCCGAAACGTTGACTGCTCGTTTCCACAGATGCTGAGTTCCTCCAGCATGTTGTACATGTTGCTTTGACCCCAGCATCTGCAGAGTATTTTGTGTTAATCTTATCTGTCTCACTGCAGAGGACTAGATCTAAGAAAGTATTTTCCCTTGTAGGTTCACTGACATGCTGCTCAAGAAAGCCATCACGGATGCATTCCATGAAGTCCTCCACAAGACTTCCTTGACCAACCTGATTCACCCAATCTATGTGGAAGTTAAAATTCCCCATGGCAACTGCATTCTGTTCTTACAAGCCTCATTTATTTCTGAGAGCACCTTCTCAGTCATAATTTTCACTGCACATACTTCTCTTCCCTGACATTCTTGAATGACCGGTATACTGCAAATCTCTTCCACTGTGAAGACTGATGCAAGATATGCATTCAGTTCCTCTGCCATCTCTGCATCTATCATTACAATATCTCCAGCGTCATTTTCTATTGGTCCTATATCTATCCTCAACTCTCCTTTACCCTTGCTTTTAGTATCTTCTCTGATATTAGTCATCAGCTTCCTTTCATAATTCATCTTATCCTTCCTAATGACCTGTTAAGTTTCCTTCTGCAAGTTTTTAAAACCTTCCCAATCTTTTATCTTCCCAATAGCTTTGCCTTCCTTGTGTGCCCTCTCTTTTGCTTTTACTTTGGCTCTGACTTTACTTGTCAGCCAATGTAGTGTCCTTCTTCCATTCAAAAATGTCTTTTTATTTGGAATATATCTGTCTTGCACTTCCCTCATTTTTCGCAGAAACTCCAGCCATTGCTGCTCTGCTGTCCTTCCTGCTAGTGGCCCTTTCAGGTCAACACTGGCCAGTTCCCCTCTCATGCCATTGTAAGAAACATAGAAACATAGAAAACCTACAGCACAATACAGGCCCACAAACCTCTGTCGAACATGTCCTTACCTTAGAACTACCTAGGCTTATCCATAGCCCTCCATTTCTCTAAGCTCCATGTACATACCCAGGAGTCTCTTAAAAGATCCTATCATTTCTGCCTCCACCACCGCTGCTGGCAGCCCATTCCACGCACTCACCACTCTCTGTGTAAAAAACCTGCCCTTGACATCTCCTTTCTACCTACTACCAAGCACCTTAAAACTATTCCCTCTCATGCTAACCATTTCAGCCCTGGGAGAAAACTTCTGACTATCCACACGATCAATGCCTCTCTTTATCTTGTACACCTCTCTCAGGTCACCTCTCATCCTCCATTTCTCCAAGGAGAAAAGGTGAAGTTCACTCAACCTATTCTCATAAGGCATGCTCCCCAATCCAGGCCACAATTTCCCTTATTGCACTGAAATACTGACACGTTGGGAATTAGTTTCCCCTCAAATTTCAAAGTGAACACGATCACATTGTGATCACTGTTCCCTAAGGGTCCCTTAATCTTAAGCTCTTTTATCACCTCCAGATCATTGCATAACACCCAATCCAGCACAGCCAATCCCCTTGTGGGCTCAACAACAAGCTGTTCTAAAAAGCCATCCCTTAGACATTCTACAAGTTCTCTCACTTGAGGTCCAGTACTGGCCTAGCTTTCCCAATCCACTTTCATGTTAAAGTCCCTAACTTCATTTGGCAGTGAGTTCTATATATCAACCAATATTAGTATAAAATACTTTCCCCTCATATCTTCTTTGAAATCCATCACCTCACACTTTAAAATTATAGCTTCCCTGTTTTTGGTATCTCTACCATAGGAAATATAACTTTGACAACTATTACAATTTTCAAATTATAATAGTTTACACAATCCGCTACTCTACCATGCCATTCCTTTTTCTTGGGTGATATATTCATTGATAAAATTCTTGAAGTTTTAGTGCACAGTTTATGATTTAAAAAAAAATACTCCTTAAAATCATTGCCCATTTTCCAAACCAGCCTTGCTCATGGCAAAGTGCTCATCAGTGATTTGGGACTAACGTCAGGGCAGGTGTCCAGTGACCCAGGGTGTTGAGAAGACCAAAGGGGAAAGGCCATTGACTCAGTGAAGTGGGCTCGGGTGCTGGACATGAGAGAGCCAGCCCCGGCTGACAGACATGCTGCAAATTCTGCAGTTTGGCCGCCAAATCAAGTATCTTGAGCTGCAAAACCTTACATCAGATGCATTAGATGTTGGAGACACAAGAAACATAATGGGTTAAGCAACATCCATAGGGAGAATGGAACTGTTGATCTGGATCAGAAAGACAACAATTCCTTTCCCACCACAGATGCTGCTCAGTCTACTGAGTTCCTCCAGCAGAGTGTCACATTAGGCACTTGCTTTGATCACACAATACAATCAGGGTGCTGCATTTGTCACTTTCTAAGACTTCAGCAATTTGCTTACATACATCTGGGGAATAGTCGAAGTTTTGGGCCAGATCCTTCATCAGGACTGGAAAGGAAGGGAACAAAGCCAGAATAGGAAGGTAAGTGGAGTGGAAGGAGTACAAGATGAAGCTAGTTTGGTGGGGGAGGGGCATGCAATAAGAAGCTGGGAGGTGATAGGTGGAAAATTCTGGGAAAGAAGAAATCTGATAGGAAAGGAGAAAGAGAAGGAGGAGAGGCACCAGGGGAGATAATAGGCTGATGAGGAGAAGATAAAGGATAAGAATGGGGCCAGAGTGGGGAAATGAAGAAGAGGGAAGGTGGAGGGGGAAGAATTTTCAAAAGTTAGTGAAATTGATGTTCATGCCATTAGGTTGGAGTCTATCCAGACAGAATATGACATGTTGCTCCTCCAACCTGAAATCTCCCTACACTGTTATCAGAATATCTGGACCTCTCTGAAGCAACAGTGTTGATCCAAAAAGGACCCCTTCTCATCTTGTCTTCTTGGTTATAGAGAACTTTCAAGAAGTTTCCACTGACAAGGATAACAGTTTTTTCTTTCTAATATCTTTTCAGAGACTCCTATTGAGATTATGGAAGGAATCTGATAGGGTGATAAAGAAAATTTCAGACAATAGGTGTGGAATAAATTCTGTCAGGTACCTCATATTAATGTTGCAAATGTCTTGGTCCAACATTTATTTTTTAAGAATGAAACAGAATCAGAATTGTTTTAATAAAATATTAAATATTCAGATAGAATATTCATCCTAGGAATTTACAAAATTAAATTTGAAATAGCTAAATTCAAATGAATATGAGGTAAGGGAGAGCACAGGAATGAAACTCATATCTCTTTCCATCGGAGAGCCGGCAAAAAGCAATTTGCCAAACAGCCTCTTCCTGCATTGCGATTATTGATGATTCAGAATCTGTCTAATCTGAGGAATGTTAAAAAATAATTTGTTTTATTTAAGGAGGAACATAATATTTATCTGTGACACAAGTCCAATTATGGTTTTGTGCTGTGGTAAAATGCTAATACTGCTTAAGGAAGAATGGGACTAATTTTATCATCACTAAGGAGGTAGTGTCTGTGATGAATGAGGTGATTCATCTTATTTCACATAGTAAGCATTTCCATATTGCATTTTTGTTATTGTTTTGGTAGCTTGCCAATTCTGCAGCAAGTTTAAAATGGCCCCGAAACTGCAATCTGGGAGAGTTTGTCTGCTGTTTTTGTTTCTTTGTAGTGGAGCAAGGTGAAAAAAAATCCACATCCCTGGCTATTATGTAGTTGCCTGTAGGCAGACTGCTGTCAGAACAAATGGTTTGATTGTTTCTTTAGACAGATATGTGAGTTGGCTACTGCAAGAAAGCGTCAGAGCTATTATCTGAGATGTCTATCTCAACAAGGAGTCCTGTTTACCAGACTGACAGGTGGAGAGTTGTGAGTTTGGTACCCAAGAGGCTGCCTTGTTACCTGTGAAAATAAGATTTGATTGATGAGTTTTTGACTGCAAGAAATGTTTCACGGTGGGTTAGCTTTGATTAATTGCAGACGATATCTGCCTGTCTTCCAAACAAAAAGAAAAGAAATCTGCAGATAGAGTAAATCTGAAATGGCAGCTGGAGATGTTGTAAACTACATTACAGGTCAGTCTGCATCTGTGGGAGGGGTGGGGGGGGGGGAGAGAAATCAGTGTTTTAAGTAGCTTACAGCATTCTCTTCCGTAATAATCTGTTCCTTCTCCAACTACAGCATTTCAATATTTCTTCAGATGATATATCTGGAAAATCATTGCAGATATTGATCAACTTTTACACAAAGAAATATTTGCTGAACATCAACCAAATGCAGTGTCAGTATAAATGCTGACATAACTTTATGCAGAATACTTTGACAAGAAATTGCAAATATGTGCAGCACTGTAAGATTTTATAGCAGACACCGAAGTTTTGTGCTCCTCGGATTTGTTGAGAAATAGTAATTTGTGGTTTTTTTTCCATTATATCTTCACATCTTATGCATTATCATTCTAACTATTTGAATCAAAGCCTGTCGTCATATCTAAAAATGAAGTGGACATTATTGTCAGATAATTTGTGCATGAACATTTAAGTCAGATTTCACTTGATAGTTTAGAGCCTTTTGCAGATGGTAAATGTAAAAAAAATGCCTGTGAGACTGCTGTAAGGACACGAAGAGAGACATAAACACAAGAAAGCCTGCAGATACTGGAAATTCAAAGCAGCACACACAATATGCTGGAGGAACTCAGTAGGTCAGGCAGCATCTACAGAAATAGATACACAGACTTTTCAGGCTGAGACACTTTTTCAGGACTGGAAAGGAAGAAAGAAAACACCACAATAAAAAGGTGGGGAGAGGGGAAGAAGGATAGCTAGAAGGTGATAGGTGATAGGTGATAGTCAGGTGGGAGGAAAGATAAAGGGTTGGAGAAGAAGGAATCTGATAGGAGAGGACAGTGGACTATAGGACAAAGGGAAGGAGGAGGCGTAACGGAGTAGGTGACAAGACAGGTGAGAAGAGTTAAGAGACCAGAGTACCGAATAGAAGAAGAGGGAAGAGGGGAGATTTTTTTAACTGGAAGGAGAAATCAATATTAATCCCATCAGGTTGGAAGCTAACCGACAGAATAGGAGGTGTTACTTCTCCACCTTGAGGGTGGCCTCATCTTGGCTCAAGAGGAGGCCAAAGACCGACATGTCAGAACGGGAATGGGAATCAGAATTATTCAGGAAGTTGTATTTCTGATGGATGGAGCAAAGGTGCTCAATGAAGCGATCCCCCAGTTATTATATGATGGGTTTTACCTATGTAAGTTTATGGAAGATGTCGGTGGACAGTTTGTCTCTAGAGATGGAGACATAGAGATTGGGAAAGGGGAGAGAGGTGTCAGAAATTGACCAAGTGAATTTAAGAGCAGGGTGGAAGCTCAGGGCAAAATTGATGAAATTGACGAGTTCAGCAAGGGTGCATAGAGAAGCACCAATGCAGATGTCAATATAGCGGAGGAAGAGCTGGGGAGCACTACAGGGGAAGACTTGGAATATGGGCTATTCTACATAGCCAATGAAGAGGCAGGCATAGCTACGGTCCGTGAAGGTGCCCACGGATATCCCTTGAGTCTGGAAACGAGAGACATTTGTCACTAACATCAAGAGATCTTTCTACAAAGCTCACACACCCATGCAGAACTAAGGGCCAGGCAAATTATTCAATACCTTGGTCACTGTGTATTCCCTCTGAAAATGATGGCAATAAAATTTATTCTTGTCCCTGAAACTTTTAAACAATCATATATAAACGTCTACCTAAGGATACTTTTTACGTTTACCTAAGTTTGCCAATTTTCCACTGAAGGTTGCTTCAACTGCACCATTTCTGATGTGCACCTGTTAAAGCCTTAATAGTTCATTTATATCGTCTCCCATGTCTCACCAGGCAAAATTAGTTCACATTCTTACAGTATATTCACATTTGGCATATGTTGCTCTTGATTCACATCTGAATATAAAATTTCAAAAGTAAAACCTTCACAGAAGTAATTACACTTATACATCTGGTGCCATAACGTTTTCCAGACCAAGAATCCATATAAAATTCCTTAGTAAATAAATCTATATATTAAACAGAAAAATTAGTGTTTGTCTTAAAGATCCAGTCCCCTTGCCCAAGTTCCACTGCAGCGCATTGTCTACTTATATAATGAATATCCAAACAGAAATCATGACCTGGTACGTTAGCTGTTTATTGCTTTCCACAGATGCTGCCTGACCTGCTGAGTCCCTCCAGAACTTTGTTTGTGTTAATCATGACTAACTGACTATCTTTCATTGACTTGGAGTTCTAAGGAATAATCATCATAAAGTTTCATTTTTTCTTTAGAATAAAATGCAACTGAAACACAATGGCAGAATTCTCAGAATTCTTATTTCTGTCTTAGTCTCCGTATTTATGCAGTTGAGATGGATTCACCAGCTTGGAGACATTTTCCAAATCCCTATCTAAATAAAGGAATACTGGTCCACTTCATAAGTACAACTTAGAAAGGTGATTGCATGACACCATTTCAAAAAGCTTAGTTTATGGTTCACTTAAACCACACCATAGCACTCTTTTGGAATTAATTTTAAATACCGTAGATGTCGGATTATAAGCCGCTACTTTTTTCCCACATTTTGAACAGCTTTGAACACTGCGGCCTTTACTACGGTGCGGCTAATGCATGATTTTTTTCATGCCGCCAAAAACATTTTGCCTCGTAACAGTAGACCAATAAAATTGATGAGTAGTTCACAGAGGTCCAATGAAATTGTACGATAAATCAAGCGCACTTTCACAATTAAATTATTGTAAATCAGTCATTTGTACTCACCCTCATCAACATGGAAAACACTCGAAGAAAAGCATTGTGCTGCCTTTATGGCAGTTATTTAGTTTATAATATTTTCGCTTAGTAATTCATTTGTTAGTTAAAGTTAGAAGTGTTTTAACTATATTTGTTTTCTGTACTACATCCCGGGATGCTATGACGTCACACCCGGTTTTGCCGCGTCTTGTGGGAAAAATACCGGTTTGCGATAAACGGGAAGGCGGGGGGCGAGCGGCGGAGCGGCGGAGCCAAAACGCTGCTTTTAAGTTAAAGGCGATCAATAACTTTTCCTGGTAGGCTGCAGTATATATATTTTTTACCAGTCGTTAGGAGATATTGGAATGTTGTTCAGTAAAAAAGTATACGCAACGTATATTTAAAAGTAGCCGCGTTACAGGCACGGTTCGAAAAAAAGTATTTGCAATATGTATTTGTTTATGTTACCATATGGATTTAATTAAAAGTTAAAAAATCCTCACGTGTAATATCTTTCTGTGTAAATATCTCATATTACAACGTGGGACACCTGCGGCCGAAAATCCGGTGCGGCCTGTACAAGTACAAAATTGATTTTATTTCTAAAATTAGAGCCAGCGGCTTTTAATCAGGTGCGCTCTGTAGTGCGAAATCTACGGTACTTTTTTCTGTATGGAACAGACCCCTTTTGTCACAACCACAGATTCCGCTGCACAGTAACTTTGGCAATTGCCCTCGTGAAAATGCACGTCAGCTAATTATTATTTCATTATGGTAGTATTTAACTCCTTTCTGTTTGTTGTGGCAATTTTCAAGTCTTGAGCAAAGCACAGCAATGTTGTGCTGCCTGCTTGCATTTGGCCTTGCCTGAGAATCTGGATTACCAAGTCGACTGACGCTGAAGTCTAGCGGTATTCAGTTTATATTTAGATATTCCTTTCAGCCGCTGTGTTGGCATCTAGTTTTCTATTTGAGAGTGTTAGTTAACAGCCCTATTTGGCCTAGCATTTATTTGTTTTCTTTTCCCTTAGAATCCTGTTTGCATTAAAGTCTGTGAACAATCGTCCCACTTCAGCACTTATCTCTCTCCACACTGAGCCAAATGTACTGACACTTTTGGTCCGATAATCTGCACCATCCAGCAGCACACCTTTTTACACCACCTTAATCACAGGACACTTTACAATGACCAATTAGTCAACTAACTGGTACTTCTTTGGACTGTGAGAGGAAATTTGTGCACCCAGAGGAAACCCGTGAAGAGAGCACGCAAACTTCTTACAGACAATGCCAGAACTGAACTCCAAACTTACAGTCCTTCTAAGAACTTAATAGTCCTTATCAGAAACCAGCCGTTAAATTAAAGTCCATCTGGAGGTTTGATCCATTGAATGATATATACGTAAATATACAAATATCATACTGACATCTGACATCTAAGTTGATCTATTCTTTTAGACTCGGGAATTAGAATGTTGAAATTAATGTTTAAATATTTTTCTTATTTTGTAATTATTTCAGTTTGGATTGTATAAAGACATATATTTGAATGGTGGAGTGAAAAGGGACAGAGAAACAGAGATTTTTGAAGAACAGGTATCCTAAATACTAAAAGTTGCCTCACAGATTAGCCAGACAACGCGATATGCAAACCAAATACTGAAGATTTATTTCTGTGGGAGCCTGTTGAATGGAGTGGAATTGTAAAGGAAGAACCACCTTTGGATAATTGGCTGCAGTATTGTTACCATATTTTAAGAAAAAAGAGAGTGCAGGGAGATTGGGAGATTTGTAGATCATGAGAACAAAAATATTCATTTTAAGAAACTATGTCCTGTATACTTAGTGACTATTTTATTAAGTACTTAATGTACCCAATAAAATAGTCACTGAGTGTGTGTCCATGGTCTTCTGCTGCTACCGTCCATGCACTTCAATGTTCAACGTACTGTGCATTCAGAGATGCTCTTCCGCACACCACTATTGTAATGCATGGTTACTGTTGCCTTCCTGTAAGCTCGAAGCAGTTTCAAAGTATTTCAAAGTGCATTTATTATCAAAGAATGAATAAATAATATAACCCTCAGAACTGTTTACTTACAGGCAGTCGCCAAGCAAGGAAACTGAAAGAACCCAATTCAAAAAAAAAAGACCAACCCTCAGTGACCACAGAGAAAGGGGAAAAAAACCAAAAGAAATCATGCAAACAATAGATGCTAGCCACAACAACAGCATTCCGAACCAAATTGAGTCTTTAGATCCAAATCCCTGGAACAATTCACAGTAGGCCCAAAGCCTCAGTATTCAGTCCATCATATTAGTGGAGCAAATGGCTGCAAAGTTTGCAGACATGAAGCACAACAGCTGGGAATGGTCTAACAGCCTAGGCGTTGCAGTGCGCAGAACCCCCAGACTACTTGGGCCGGCGTTGAAATTGTCTGAACCTCGCACTAGGACCCTGGTCCTGACAAATTGTTCTAGGCTTAGACTTCACTGCCGGAGAAGCTGTTCTTGGCCTCTCCAAATCAGCTCAGTGTGCAGAGCAATCCAACCTTATCAGAATCAGGTTTATTATCACCGGCACGTGATGTGTAACTTAGCAGCAGCAGTTACAATGCAATACATAATATTGACTAGATTAAAAATAGTGCAGAAAACTGAAATGATATATATTTAATAAGTAAGGTAGTGTCCAAAGGTTCAATGTCCATTTAGGAATCGGATGGCAGAGGCGAAGAAGCTGTTCCTGAATCGCTGAGTGTGTGCCTTCAGGCTTCTGTACCTCCTACCTGATGGTAACAGTGAGAAAAGGGCATGTTCTTGGTGCTGGAGGTCCTTAATAATGGACGGTGCCTTTCTGAGACAGATGTCCTTGAAGATGTCCTGGGTACATTGTAGGCTAGTACACAAGATGGAGCCAACTAAATTTACAACCCTCTGCAGCTTCTTTTGGTCCTGTGCAGTAGCCCTCCCCGCCATACCAGACAGTGATGCAGCCTGTCAGAATGCTCTCCACGATACAACTATAGCAGTTTTTGAGTGTATTTGTTGACATACCAAATCTCTTCAAACTCCTAATGAAGTATAGCCACTGTCTTGCCTTCTTTATAACTACATCGGTATGTTGGGACCAGGTTAGATCCTCAGAGATCTTGATACTCAGGAACTTGAAAGTGCTCACTCTCTCCACTTTGGATCCCTCTGTGAGGATGATCAGTATGTATTCCTTCGTCTTACTTTCCAGAAGTGCACAGTCAGCTCTTTCGTCTTACTGACGTTGAGTGCCAGGTTGTTGCTGCGGCACCACTCCACTAGTTGGCATATCTCACTTCTATACGCCACCTCTTCATCATCTGAGGTTCTACCAACCTTGCCCGCCTCTCGACACCCTACCTTTCCAGTCTATCTGGGACGGCGTTTAGATTATCCAAACTGTCACATTAGGACCTAGGGCTCGCCGCAGTGAATCTCTCTGGGTCTAGAAAACTGTAGGCAGGCAAGCCATTCTCCCATGACCTCTCTTATAAACAAGGCATTTTTGCCCATCAAGCTACTACTCATTGGATGATTTACGATTTTCGCACCATCGTCTGTAAGCTCTAGAGATTATTTGCATGAAAATCCCAAGAGGTCAGCAGTTTCTGAGATACTCAAATCAGCCCGTCTGGCACCAACAATCATTTAACAATCAAAATTACTTAGATCACGTTTCTTCCCATTCTGATGTTTAGTCTGAGCAACAAATGAACTCAGTTGCTGCCACATAATTAACTGATTCAATGTTTGCATATGCGTAGCGGTGTCCCCAATAAACTGCCCACTGAGCGTACTCTTGTTATCTCAAGAAAAGAAAGATAACAAATGATTTAATAGAAAATTTATTTTAATTATGAAAGGATTTATTTGACACAGTGGAGACAGAGAGAATGTTCCCTCTTGTGGAGAAGGACATTACTGGATCCCATTAATATAAGGCTTTCACCAATAAATACAAGAGGGAACTTAGAGAAACTTCTTCAACCAAGTAGAGATGAGTATGTTAAATGTGTTGCCGTAGCTTCTGGTGGAAGTGATTAGCATAGATGGATGTACAGGAGGTTGAACAGCATGTGAGGGAGAAGGTAATAGAAGATGACACTGACAGATCTGGTTGAGGGAAGAAGAAAGGAAGCTTAAACCAAGTAACAAAATGATAGAAATTGTGAAGACACAGACAGTCTTAAAACTACAAATGACAAATATGATTGCAAATTTCTTCTTTATTAGAATTCTCACTTAATCAATTTATTATTACAAACCAAATAATTTTGCTTTTCATTGCTTGTTCTCTCGGATTATGAAGTGGGAAACATGGCAGCCAATTTATACAGCACGGTTTTCATAGTAATAATGTGACAAAGACACAATCATCAGTTTTTGTAATGTTAGTTGAGAGCTAACTACAATGCAGAGCACTGGTGACAAGCTCAGACCTTCTTTAATTAGTGAAGTAGAAACATTTCTACTCACTGGAGGGAGGAGAATCTTAATATCTCATCTGAAGGTGGCATCCCTAACGTTCCCTCACTTCTGCACTGGAGTGCTAAGCTGATTTTTTTAAATATTAATATCACAAGAATGAGGTTTGAATCCATTTGGTTCTAAATCAGAACTGTGTATTCCGCCAACTAAGTGACAGCTGAAAATCTTGAAAATCTCTGGATGGACACTCCTAAATCTCCTCATGGTCTTGGCCTGAAATGTTGACTGTTTGCTCTTCTCCATAGATGTTGCCTGACTTCCTGAGTTTCCAGGATTTTGTGCATGCTTCTCATATCCAGCATTTATAGAATCTGTTGAAGTACATTTTGTGAAGAGTACCTCAAATATATTCTGTGTTTTACTCTATTAGAAGTTCAAGTTCAAGTTTAAATTTCATTCAACTGTTACCCATGAATACAGCCAACTGAAACAGCGTTCCTCTGGGCCTAGATGCAAGACACAGTACCCACAGTCACACACAGCATGAGGCACATATAAGATAGCAATTTGGCTGTCATCTGGTAATCTCAGGTTGTATAAACATACAGCACAGAAACAGCCAATCATCCACTCCCCATCACTGACCATCCATTTCTGCATTTGTCCATATTCTGTCTACTTCTCTGAGGTTCTACACCTTTTTGTATTGACTCAATAACTTACTAATCTAAATTTCTTTGGCATGTAGGAAGGAAACAGGGTGGCCTGAGAAAAGTGACATGGTGACAAGGAATACATGCAAACTGTATACACCAGCACTAGAGATAAAGATTGAGTTCAGATGCTGGAGTAGTGAGAGAGAATTACTACTAACTCTGCACTAGGCTACTCCAGTTATTGACCAGAAGCAGTACAAGAACGGCTTGTGGAAAGCTGACTGGATAGATAACGGATTGGCATGATCTCAACCTGCATATGACTGCAAGAAACTCCTGAGTCGTGGACACAGCTCAGCACATCACCCTCCATGGACTCTGTCTGTACTTCTCACTGTCTCAGTAAACACCACAAGACCACAAGACATAGGAGCAGAATTATGCCATTTGGCACATTGAGTCTGCTCTGCCATTTCATGCTTGAAAGCATATACCACCAGGCTCAAGGACAGCTTCTATCCTATTATAAGACTATTTAAAAAATCCCTAGTACAACAAGTAGGACTGTTGACCTCACTATCTAATCTGTATGATCTTGCATCCTACTATTTACCTGTACTGCTTTTGTGGATGTTACACCTGATTCTGAATTAATATTGATTTATGTCATTCCATTGTAGAGTAATCTGATCTGTATGAACAGTATGCAACAAATGTATCTCAATATGTGTGAAATAATAAAACATGAAATATCACCAATATCACCAATATCACCAAGACCAAGGAGATGGTGGTGGACTTTAGGAGATCTAGGCCTCATATGGAGCCAGTGATCATTAATGGAGAATGTGTGGAGCAGGTTAAGACCTACAAGTATCTGGGAGTACAGTTAGACGAGAAGCTTGACTGGACTGCCAACACAGATGCCTTGTGCAGGAAGGCACAGAGTCGAATGTACTTCCTAAGAAGGTTGGCGTCATTCAATGTCTGTAGTGAGATGCTGAAGATGTTCTATAGGTCAGTTGTGGAGAGCGCCCTCTTCTTTGTGGTGGCGTGTTGGGGAGGAAGCATTAAGAAGAGGGACGCCTCACGTCTTAATAAGCTGGTAAGGAAGGCGGGCTCTGTCGTGGGCAAAGTACTGGAGAGTTTAACATCGGTAGCTGAGCGAAGGGCGCTGAGTAGGCTACGGTCAATTATGGATAACTCTGAACATCCTCTACATAGCACCATCCAGAGACAGAGAAGCAGTTTCAGCAACAGGTTACTATCGATGCAATGCTCCTCAGACAGGATGAAGAGGTCAATACTCCCCAATGCCATTAGGCTTTACAATTCTACCGCCAGGACTTAAGAACTTTTTAAAAGCTATTATTAATGCTTTTTGAGATGGTGATTTAGATGCATATCATATTTTTTTACTGAGTTAAGTATTGTATGTAATTAGTTTTGCTACAACAAGTGTATGGGACATTGGAAAAAAAGTTGAATTTCCCCATGGGGATGAATAAAGTATCTATCTATCTATCTATGAAACATAGAAAACCTGCAGCACATTGCAGAAAGTGTGCCAAGCATGTCCTTACCTTAGAAATTACCTAGGATTACCCATAACCCTCTAATTGTCTGAGCTCCATGTACCTATCCAGGAGTCCCTTAAAATTCCAGTTCCAGTTCATTCTAAAAGAAAGCTATGTGATGTTGCAAAAATATCACATAGTTGAAAAATATCAATGTTGAAATCCCTTTCAACACCTGCACTGTGAGCCGGTGGTGATAGCTTCTTTCAGCTTTACTTGCCCTATCACTAAACTGCTCCTACAATATAAGGTTTCATTTTCAAGGACTCTTCATCTCACGTTCTCAATGTTTATTGCTTATTTATTTATTATTTTCTCTTTTGTAATTGCACAGTTTGTTGTCTTTTGCACATTGGTTTGTTTTCCCGCTCTATCGGGTGAGGTCTTCCACTGATTCTACTATGGCTTTTAAATTCACTAAGTATGCCCACAAATAAATGAATCTCAGGGTTGTATGTGGTGACATAAATGTACTTTAATAATAAATTTACTTTGAACTTTGAATGCCATGCCAAGAGCTTTCAATAATATAACTCTTAGCATGTGTTGGTAAAAAGGACAACGGCACTGAAAGGTGATTTTTTGAATCTACATCACTAACTTGGAGTTTTGCTTTACACACAAGCCTATAGTGGAAATTTGGGCACATCATGTCACAGATTTTACAGATATTAAATAAAAGTTGGGAGGCTGTTTCTGAGACATACCCTTTAGGTGAGTGAGCCTTGTTTACTTCTCAAATTATCTTCATTACCTATTCTCAAATTTTCAATTATAAAGGTTTAAGGAGCAATTGAGTTGTCTAAAAATATTCACATCGGAAACAACAAGATAATTGATTTCTTCATATTTTGCTCAATTTAATTACTGCTATTTCACTTTATTTCTAGTTATTGTACACATTAATTACAATAACAGTGTGTGTCTGATAGTCATGAAATATGTATCTGGCTATTTAGCAATGATGTCATGCATAAATGATTTGCACAAGTGGTGAATCATCTCCGGCTGGCAGACTGAGCAGTATCATGCGAAGGATGGCAGGTTGTTTGTGTTCTGTTCTAATGTCTCATACAGACCCTGGGCTTGAAATCTGATTAAGGAAAACTAAGGAATGTGCGCTTAACGGTTAGGCAGAATTCCTTTCACCAGCTTTTTGGTGGAGCCTCTAACAAGATTTTTAAACAGGACAGGATCTCTGATAAACTTATAGGGACAGATATGGTTAGTTATCTTCTGTTACTATTTCACTCTATAAAACATAGCCCACGACTTTCACAAAAACAAGTTTGGAAAACATTTATTCTCCTTCCCTTGTGAAGTGATCATTTCAATGATCGAACATGAACTGCATAGCATCATACAGACCCTTCAGCCTCCCTCATTGAGCCAATCTGTTAACATACTCATGATCAATCTAACGTTGCATAGATCTTGTGGGCATATTCAACAAATATACAGAATAGTAACTATACCAGAATCAGTGAAAGACCAAATACAAATTAACAAAGCACAATCAATATAAATACATAAATTAGCTTATCACCTCACTCTGGTGCTCCTTCCTACTTTTTCTTTCTTCCACGGCCTTCTGTCCCTTTAACCAATCAACTTCCCAGCTCTTTACTTCATCCCTCCCCCTCCAAGTTTCACCTATCATCTGGTGGTTCTCACTCCCCTCCCCCCCCCCCCCCATCTTTTAAATCTACTCCTCAGCTTTTTTTTTCTCCAGTCCTGCCAAAGGGTTTCGGCTGGAAACGTCAACTGTGCATTTTTCCATAGATGCTGCCTGGCCAGTGATGTGTTCTGTTCTGTGTTGTTCTGCTGAGCAAGGTGGGGCTGCGATGATGGCAAAGGAATGTGTGATGGCACTTGCTGACTGCCTGGGTACATCCTTCAGTGTGATGGTCATTAACACAAAGAACACATTTCACTGCATGTTTCAATACACATGTTGATAGATAAATATGAATACAAATCAATATGTGATTGTGTCCAATGCCCTTGAATGGAAAATCCTACAAAAAGTCATGGACATGGACAAGGCCATCATGGGTAAAGCACTCCCCACCACTCAGCACATCTACATGGAGCATTATTGCAGGAAAGCAGCATCCATTGTCAGAGACTCCCATCACCCAGGTCATGCACTCTCCTCACTCCTGCTATCAGGAAGAATCTACAGGAGCCTCAGGACCCACACCACCCACTTCAGAAACTGTTACTACCCGGCAACCATCAGGTACTTGAACAGAGGGGATAATTTCACTCAATTTCACTTGCCTCGTCACCGAATTATTCACGTTACCTATGGACTCACTTTCATGGGCTCTTCATCCCGTGTTCTTGAAATTTACAGTTTATATATTTACTTTTGTATCTGCACAGTTCGTTTTCTTTTGAGTACTGGTTATTGTTTGCAGTCTTTCTTTGATTCTGTTATAGTTATTGTATTTTTTGAGTGTGCCCGCAAAAAAATGGATCTCAGAGTTGTATATGATGTCATATATGTACTTCGATAATAAATTTCCTTTGAACTTTTGAATTTTAAACATTACACTGCTACACTGCTTTTATTTTATTTACAATTGAAAACGTACAAAGGTGAATTCTGCATTCCTCTCAATTACAGATGGATGTCAATGGCTACTTTTAGAATATGTGAACCAACCCATCTCTTTATTGCATCAGAGAACTTTTCCTGCCCTCAAAAGCTCTATGTCACGTATTAGGGCAAGATGCTTCGTTTTTCATGGATTTTTTTTGGATTTCTGTTATTTTACTATTGCTTCCTGAGAGTGTTAATTGGGAAATGGTAATTGCTTTATTTGTTGTCACATCAGAATCAGAAACAGAATCAAGTTTAGTATCACTAGCATACGTTGTGAAATTTGTTGTTTTGTATCAGCAGTATATTGAAATGCGTAATAATTAAAAATATGTAAATTTCATAAGAAATATATTTTATAAATTAAATGAAATGGGTACTGCAAAAAGAGAGCAATAAATTGTGAGGTTCTGAATGAGTTCATTGTCCACTCAGAGATCTGATGACCGAGGAGGAAACATTAAGCGTGTGTCAGCTTCTTGATGGTAGCAATGAGAAGAGGGCATATTCTGGGTGATAGGGGTACTTTTTGAGATATCTCCTTTTGATGATATCCTTGATGGTGGGGAGTCTAGTGCCAATGATGAAGCTGGCTGAGGTTGCAACTCTGCAGATTTTTTTTTCGATCCTGTGCAGTCACCCTCCCATACCAGACAGTGATGGGACCAGTCAGAATGCTCTTCATGGTGTCGAGATATGGTGAAAAGATTTTGGTTACATGACATCTAGACATAGAGCATTCTATACATTTGTAGCTCGAGGTTGTACAAAAGATCAAAAAAAGAATGCAGGATATAATCTTAAAAAGATTATATATTATATATTATAGATTATATATTCCATAGAAAGTACAGGGCAGATAGACAAATAAACTGCAAAGGCCATGATGAGGTATATCAGATTAACAGATCAAGAATTTATCTTTACTTCATAAGAGGACTATTCAAGAGTTTCACACTCAAAATGCTGCAGAACCTCCTTAACCTTCTGAGGAAGTAGAGCCCTGGTTTACTTTCATTAGCATCGGCCTTACTGGAATGGGACAAATGGTAAGACTCTTGGCAGTGTGGAGGATCAGAGGGATCTTGGGGTCTGAGTCCATAGGACACTCAAAGCTGCTACATAGATTGACTCTGTGGTTAAAAAACATACTGTGTATTGGCCTTCATCAATTGTGGGATTGAGTTTAAGAGCAGAGAGGTAATGCTGCAGCTATATAGGACCCTGGTCAGACCCCACTTGGAGTACTGTGCTCAGTTCTGTTCGCCAGAAAGGACGTGGAAACCATAGAAAGGGTGCACAGTAGATTTACGAGGATGTTGCTTGGATTGGGGAGCATGCCTTATGAGAATAGGTTGAGTAAACTAGGCCTTTTCTCCTTGGAGCGATGGAGGATGAGAGGTGACCTGATAGAGGTGTACAAGATAATAAGAGTCATTGATTATGTAGATAGTCAGAGGCTTTTTCCCAGGGCTGAAATGGCTAGCACGAGAGGGCATAGTTTTAAGGTGCTTGGCAGTAGGCACAGAGGAGATGTCAGGGGTAGGTTTTTTATGCAGAGAGTGGTGAGCACATGGAATGGGCTGCCAGCAGCGGTGCTGGAGGCGCAAATGATAGGTTCTTTTAAGAGACTCCTGGATAGGTACATGGAGCTTAGAAAAATAGAGGTCTATGGGTAAGCCTTGTAATTTCTAAGGTAAGAACATGTTCGACACAGCTTTGTGGGCCGAATGGGCTGTATTGAGCTGTAGGTTTCCTATGTTCTATGTTCTAAATGGTTGGTGATGGCTACACCTTGGAATTTAAAGCTCTTAACTATTTCCATCTCACAACCATTGTTGGTGCAAACAGGGAGGTATGTTCTGTCCCACTTCTTGAAGTCAATGAGGAGCTCATTTGTTATGCTGACAATGAAAGAAAGGTTGTCATGACAAAATGCCAGTTGGCTCTCTATCTACATCCTGTATTCCACCTTCTGTTGTTTGAGATCCAGCACACTACATGATGTCATTTGCAAAATTGGATTGTGGAGCTGGTGGATCTGCTGATAAAGATGAGATAGAATACCTCCTCTCCTTCCAAAACTGAAATTTCCAATTTTGGCTACGTCTTTCAGGGAGAGGCTCTGTTTTGATCTTAGTGGCATGTCTGTTTTCTTTTCAAAATTCACAGTTCAAGGTAAATTTGTTCCCAAAGCATGTATATGTCACCATATACTACCTTGAGATTCATTTTTAGGCATTTACAGGAAAATAAAGAAATGTAATTGAGTTTAAGAAAAATTATGCACCAACCTATGTGCAAAAGAAGACAAATTGTGTGAATAATAAAAAAGGTAAATAAATAATATTGGGAGCATGAATATTGGGAGTCCTCGAAAGTGAGTCTATCGTTGTGGAGTCAGTTATGAGGCGAGTGAAGTTATCCACACTGGTTCGGGAGCCTGATGGCTATAGGGTAATAATGGTTCCTGAACCTGGTGGTGTGGGACCTAAGGCTCCTATTCCTCCTGTTTGATGGTAGTGGTGAGAAGAGAGCATGGCCTGGATGGCAGGGGTCCTTGATGGTGGATGTTGCTTTGTTGTGGCAGTGCTCCTTGTAGATATACTCAATGATGGGGAGGGCTTTGCCTGTGATGGACTGGGCTGTATCCATCACTTTTTGAAGGCTTTTCCATTCCTAGCCATTGGTACTTCCATACCTGGCCACGATGCAACCAGTCACCGTCTGTGACGCTGCAGTAAGTTGCCATGATTAGACTTTGAGTGTTCCAGGTTGGTACTACCTGCTTTCTTTTCAGGGTATGGATCTATTGATAATACAGCATCCTTCTCTAACAAACCAGACCCAGGAAAAGAAACTAGTCTTTGATGACATGGCATAGAAGGGCAGAAGCAATAGAACCCCAATTCAAGCTCAAGAAATCTGCAGAGGTTGGAAATCCAAAGCATCACATACAAAAATGAATGGATGAACTCCACAAGTTCAGCAGCATCTTTGGAAAAGAGTAAACAGACAACATTGTAGGCTGAAACCCTTCATCTGGACTGACAGGGAAGGGACAAGATGCTTGAATTAAAAGCTTGAAGGTTATAGGTGAAGCCAGTCACAAACAAGAGAAAATCTGCAGATGATGGAAATCCGAGCAACACACACAAAATGCTGGAGGAATTCAGCAGGCTAGGTACTCTTTTCTGTAGATGCTGCCTGGCCTGCTGAGTTCCTCCAACATTTTGCTTGTGTTTATAGGTGAGGCCAGGTGGGTGGGAAAGATCAAGGGTTGGCGAAGAAAGTATCTGATAGGAGAGGAGAGTGCACAATAGGAGAAAGGGAAGGAGGAGGAGACACAGAGAGAAGTAATTCAAGCTCATGCCTTTATGGAAAGATAATGTAGTGAGCACAACACGAAGAAGATTGCAAATCCTGACTCAGAAAAACAACATGGTTAAGAACGTAGGAGCTGCCTTTCAAAAGCACAGTGCATGTTTTAAGAATTTAATTCAGCCAGGCAAGCTTGGCAGGATAATCACCACTCATCACCTTATCAAACAGAAAATGAAGCCCTGGTAATTCAAGTGTGTGGGAGGAATCCAGTGGTTCACAGATGTCACTTTTGAATAGGTGATAGCGACTGCTTGATTGAGCAAGAGATAATAGCCATGAGGACAGTAACTTTCATCTCAGTCACAATACTGCCCATTTATATAGTGCCTTTAGCAAAGAGGAATGCAAAATGGATTCTTAAAGGAATGTATTCAAAAGGACAAAAGTAGTTGACCTTTAAATGGCATGTCAAAAAACTTCATCGAACAGATGTTAAGGTGGAGCTTCCGATCGGGCTAAGGAGGGAAATATAGACTACAGGGCTGAAAGGCTGACTGTCACTGTTAGGCCAAAGGGAATACTATAGACAATGAATAAAAAGCAAAACTGGAAAGTTTTCAGAAATCTGAAGAGCTGGAGGTCATTCTAGGCACCAATATAAGTCAGTGAGCACAGGAGAAATGGGTAAATGGGTCTGGATGAGACAGAAGATGCAATCTGTAGCATTAAAATTTACCAAGGGAGGGATATGGGAGAAGAGCCAAGTAGCATATTGAACCTGAATGTGACAAGGGCCTGACTGTGGTTTCATGTCTTCACTTTAGCTGCCTTGTTATATGACAGGATTGTTTTTGTAACAGTAGCTTTGTGGTCACTTTTTATTGACACCAGCATTTTATTGACATAAGCCGTTTATTGACATCGGCTCTTTCATTCTAAATATTTTCAAACAGAAATAAAATAGTCAAGTTTCTGATATGGGTACTTAGTCCATGTATCTGGGTTATTAATTCCAGAATATGGCTATTATTCTACGAATTCTAATGCAAAACTTCAGGCAATTCTGCTTCGAATTTGGAGTTCAGTTTCTTGTGGTGGACAAACCATTCGCTATGATTGGTATTGGATTTAAGGTGAGTCTGGATAGATACTTGAATGAGCAAGGTGTAGAGCCATCTGGAATTAATGCAGGCAAATAGGATTAGTATAGATAGGCGTGATGATTGGCATGGATACAGTGGTTGAAGAGCCTGTTTCTATTCTGTAAACCCGATGACTCTAATTGAGTCCTCATGGATCTCCTGAACATATCTAATATTGGGCAAAGTTTATTAAATTAATTTTATATTATTTTTCTCACTGATTCATGATCTATAATAACACCTCTATGGTTCCTTTTGATAGCTGTAAAAGAGCCCACAGATGCCATATAATTATTATCCCAACCTTTGGGGGAATTCATCCAATATTGCCACAAAATGATGGCATTCTTCATTAAGGATCTCCCATCATGATAACAAAAAATCTACAAGTTACCATCAGAGATATATTATCATCATTATGGGACATGTCATATAACATAATTGATCATGACCATGACTGTTCCTGAGATGCCCTCTTTGCCTCGCTACAGGAGCTTGAAGGCACACATTCAAAGCTTCAGGAACAGCTTCTTCCCCTCTGTCATCAGGTTTCTGAATGGACAATGAACCCTTGTACACTCCTTCACTATTTTCTTTCCTTTTGCTCTTTTTTTACACTACTATTTGATTTAATTATATATATATATATATTTATTCTGGTGGCAGTGTGGAGATACATCTCTACCAAAGGAGGTCTAAGACGCACTTTCCCTCTGCTAGCCTACACGTCACCCTTGAAAAGGGTGTAGCACCTGCTTAGCCCCATGATTAGTGTCACATGAATCCATGACAGCAGATGATGGATGGTCGTATGAGCAGCTGATGCATATTACAAGTCCTGGTTATGTGGCCACTAATGTCTGGAGGACAATCTCTTAATAGTATTGATAATGGTTGGGGTCACCCATCTTGTAAAGGCACTGCATTGAAAAAAGCAATAGCAAACCAGTTTGGTAGAAAAATGTGTCAAGAACAATCATGGTCATGGAAAGACCATGATTGCCTATGTCATATGACATGGCATATAATGATGATTATGGTATATTTCTTACTGTAATTTATAGACTTTTTATTTTCAATATATATTGCAATGATTGCTGTTGCAAAACAACAAATTTCACATTATGTGTCAGTGATGCTAATCATGAATCTGATTTGGATTATTATATAGAATGAATCATCCTCATCAGCCTAAGAGATCCTCTCTCTGTGGCAGCCATGAAGCTGACATAGGAATGAAGACCTTGAAGGTGAGCGTACATACAGGAAAGAGCAGAAGTACCAATCTCTGAGGCCCTGATTGATCCAAAACAAACATTATGGTATCCTTAGCAATGATGCATGCGTGATCAAGGGATATGGGCAGATCAGTCTTGTAGGCATCACAGACCAGAGAAAAGTAGTATACGTGAGGGAACACTTGAGTGATGCTTGTGCCCATGAACTGAACAGTGAAATCTGTGCATAGCAGCGCCTGTGAATGAAATATTAGTGCCACAATGGGAACCCTATTATTTACAAATCCTTGCTGATCTGTAGTGGGATTTGTTCCTTGTTTCCTTGTGCCTATTAAATGAAGGTCAACAGTTGAATCTTTATGAACTAGTTTAGTTTAGCAACTGCAGAAATAGCTGCTGTGTACAAAATGTGCAGCTGATTTTGAGCTGGATGAAGTAACACGTACAACTGGGTCCAAATACTCGGCCTAAACAATGTTAGTATTCCTATAATGATGATAATACAGTACTGTGCATATATATATAGCTAGGATGCCTAAGATGTTTGCACAACACTGTCATAATTTTAATGTATTGCATTGTACTACCACCACAAAAAAAACAGATTTCATGACATGTAAGTGATAATAAACCTGATTCTAGTATGGACCTCCATTGTGGTCTGAGAGTGGGAAGGGGGCAGGGAGAGGGGAATTATGGGTGGGAAACGAGGAAAGGAGAGGGGAGGGAGTGGGAAGCGACAGAGAGATATTCTGTAGTGATCAGTAAATCAATTGGTTGGAATAAGATTACTTCGCCTGGTGTCTCAGGACTGCATGAATCTACATCCATTCTACCACCCCCCCAACCTGGCACACCTCCTCTGTCACCTGCCCCACCCTTGTCTTTCCAAACATCCTTTGCTCCCACCAGATTTACAAACTCACTCTCTGCTCCACGTTGACAAATACAGTGCTGTGCAAAAGCCTTAGGCACCCGAACTATATATACTGTATGTACCAAAGATTTTTGGACAGTACTGTATTTTGTTAACCTGAGTTGCTGTCTTGAGGTATTTTGGACAATTCTGACATGACTTCCTTGAGCTGCTCATCTGATAAATGTTTAAAGGTCAAAGTTCAAAAGTTCAAAGTAGATGTATTATCGATGTATGTTTATGTCACTGAGATTTATTTTCCCGCAGGCATTCATGGTAAAGCAAAGAAATGCAAAAGATGAATGAAAAACTAAACACAAACAAAAATTGACAAACAACCAATGTGCAAATGAGGAAAAATCATGCAAATACAAAATACAAAAGTACATGCAAATACAAAAAAAGTATCAAATAATACATAAATTAATGAAGCTGAGAAAATGTGTTGTGGAGTCCTTGAAAGTGAGTCCCCAGGTTGTGGAATCAGTTCAGTGTTGACGTGAGTTAAGTTATCCATGCTGATTCAGGAGCCTGGTGGTTGAAGGGTAATAACTGTTCCTGAATATAATAGTGCAGAACCATATAATTTCAAATGCAGTTGACAGCCTCAACTGCTTTACTGGTAAAGAGTGAGATAGAAGGAACATAAAAACCTAGGTGTTTCTGTGCACAAAATATTGATCATGGGAGGGTAGGTCGAGAAAGAGATGAAAGCAAAAGATACCTAAAGTTTTTATCGATCCTGATGAAGGGTTTTGGCCAAAACGTCGACTGGTTTCTCTTTTCCATAGATGCTGCCTGACCCGTTGAGTTCCTCCGGCATTTCGTGTGTATTACTCTGATTTCCAGCATTGAAGATCTTCTTTTGTTTTTAAAATTCCTTTAGCTTAAAGGAGTCATATATAGAATGCAAAAACAGGGAGAATATTTTGAAGCTTGGTAAAATGAATCATCTGATCACTGTACTAAGGCTGCTGTTCATCGATAATGGTTCAGTGTTCAACACAAATATCTCATACAAACTCATCAACAAGCGTCAACATCAGGGCCTCTGTACCTCTCAGTCAGTAATGATTAGTAACAACAACACAGGTACACATCACAGCTATGTGCTTAGCCCCCCTGCTATACTATTTATATATTCTTGACTGTGTGGTTAAACATGGTTCCAATGCTGTTTCAAATTCATTGATGACACTACTGTTTTTGGATGAATGAGAAGTAGTGAGTGATGTGTCAGGTTACCAGTGTGAGATTGGTCACCTCGGTTGGGTGATATCTCTAAAACAACCTTTTACTCAACCTAACCAATGAGGACACGGATGCAATCATAAGGAAAATACTTTCTGAGGAGCTTAAGTCAATTCTGCTTTTATCGAACACTCTAGCAAATGTCCACACATGTACCGTTGACCAGTTGCATCATGGTTTAATGCAACAATTGCAATTCAAATGTGCAGAAATGTAAGAAGCTTCAGAGAGTAGTGGACTCTGCCCAGTGCATCATGGGCACATCTCTCCCCACCATCTATAGCATCTACAGGAGATGCTGCCTCAAGAATGCAAACTCTGTCATTAAAGATCCCCACTATCCAGGCTATGCCATCTTTTTGTAACTACTGTTGGGCAAGTGCTACAGAACCCCAAACCACGAGGTTCAAGAACACTACACCCCTTCAACCATTCTTTTCTTGAACCATTTGGCAAACCTCAATTACTACAATTTAGATAATTTAGATGTGCTATAACTACTATGACTTTTTTTGCACTAAAATTAACTTTTTTTTTACATTGTGTTTTCTTGTAAAACAAGAGTATTGTTGATGTTTAATATAAATTTTTCTTGTGTATAAGAGCCAAATGGCCTAATTCTACTCCTATACTTATGTCTTATATGATGCAATATACCTATAATGCTGCAAGTAAGTTTTTCATTGGACCTGTTCATACGTGTACTTGTGCATACAAGAATAACTTGACTTTGAATTTGACTTTGTGAACACCTTAGGGAATTGCAGAAAAATGTCAGCAGAATAGTACTGGGAATGAAAGACTTCAGTTTAGTTGCTAATGGAAAAACTGGAATAGTTTTTGTTGGAGCAAAGGTGGTTAAATAGAAGTATTTAAAATCATGGGGGAGAAAAAAAAGATCAGCTGTTCGTATTTGGAAGAAAGTTTGAGGCCAGAAAATGACTGGCAAAGGATCTAGTGTTTCATGAGCATAACTGAGAAGGTGTTCATGTTATGGCACTCATTGTCTGAATGGTACTGCCTGCAGATTCAATTGACACCTTCCAATGAAAACAGGATAAATATGTGAGGGAGAAAATATTGCAGGGGTTTTGGAGAAAGCTAGGAAACAGGATTGGCAGTTGTTCTTACAGTAAGTCAATGCAAGCTCGGTGTGCCAAACAACCGTCTGTGCTGTAATGGCTGCATGATTGTAATTACCATATTGGCACTGAGTACATTTTATATTCAGAATGCTCACTGAACAGAAATCGTGGAGGTGGGAAGGTGAGTGAGGGAAGCAGATCTTCTGCCCATAATTATCCAGCAATTCATGTTACTAGACATAAAGTCCCAGGTTGATTATGTTATAAGCAGTTTTTTTTCCATCCATTTTTTAATATATTCACAAAATCATTGCACATAGTAACTAAAGTATATTATTTTAAATAATGAAAGTAAATTTGCATTGTTAGATGACAATAACAGCATAAATCAGTTTCTATCCGTTGATGTAAGTATAGTTTACATCAGGGTTCTTTTTGACATGTTAAAGTGCCTTGCTACCTAATAGAGAAATTACATTGGTCTAACTGAGGGCTCTCAGCACAACCAAATCTGTGGGTTAATTATCGATCCACATTGCATATGCATGTGCAACTGACCCAAGCCTCTACACATACGCATCCATAATTGATAGTTATTTCTCCTTTAAGTCAGCTGGTCTTACCTTATGTTTCTAACATAGAAACATAGAAACATTGAAAACCTACAGCACAATACAGGCCCTTCGGCCCACAAAGTTGTGCCGAACATGTCTCTGCCTTAGAAATTACTAGGTTTACCCATAGCCCTCTGTTTTTCTAAGCTCCAAAAGTCTCTTAAAAGACCCTATTGTATCCACCTCCACCACTGTTGCCGGCAGCCCATTCCACGCACTCACCACTTTCTGAGTAAAAAACTTACCCCTGACATCTATTTTGTACCTACTCCCCAGCACCTTAAACCTGTGTCCTCTTGTGGCAACCATTTCAGCCCTGGGAAAAAGCCTCTGACTATCCACACTATCAATGCCTCTCATCTGTTTCTGTATTGACTTTTGGTTGGTGCCCTTTTGCTCGATCTTTATAAGAGCTACATTTGCAAACATCGATTCAGCAGGCTAAAATGAAATAAATAAACTTATGGAAAGATGAAACTCACCCTCCACAGATTATGTATGTTAAGATGCAGTCAGTGGCCAGTTTACCATATACACCTGTGTGTTAATTTAAATATATAATCAGCCAATTATGTGGCAGCAACTCCCAAACAGAGACAAAGTTATCAACATACATGAGTCCTACTGAAGGGTCTCAGCCCGAAACGTCAAGTGTTTTCTTTTCCAAAGATGCTGCTTGGCCTGCAGAGTTCCTCCAGAATTTTTTGGGTGTTGCTTGGATTTCCAGCATCTGCAGATTTTCTCTTGTCGAGAGAGAGAGTTATACTAGATCTCCTATTAGGGAATTTGGACAGGGCAGGTGCCGGACTTTTGAAGGAGAACACTTTGCATCTAGTGATCAAAATCTGATTAGTTTCAAGGCAATTATGGAAAAGGATAGGTCTGGTCCTTGGTTGAGATTCTAAACTGGAGAAAGACCAATTGTGATGGTATCAGAAAGGATCTAGCAAGTGTGGATTAGGAAAGGTTGTTTTCTGGTAAGTATGTAATTGGTCCTCTGGAAGAGCAGAGTGATAATCTATGCGTGGGGCTGAAAGGGATGGGGAAGGTGGATTTTTTGCATCTGTATTTACTTGGGAAATGCATACAGAGTCTATGGAAGTAAGACAAAGCAGAATGAAGTTCATGGACCCCGTACGGTTTACAGAGGAGGAGGTGTTTGCAGTCTTAAGACAAATTAATGTGGATAAATCCCCAGGGCCTAACAAGGTGTTCCCTCAAATGCTGTGGGAGAGTAATGCAGAAATTGCCATGGCCCTAGCACAGATATTTAAAACATCATTCTCCATGGGAGGATACCTAAGGATTGGAGGATACATAACATTGTTCTGTTTAAAAGTTCTAAGAATAAGCCATGAAATTATAGGCTGGTGAGCCTTACATCAATAGTGGGAAAGTTATTGGAAGATATTCTAAAGGACTGGATATATGGTCTATTTGGATAGACAGGGACTGATTAGGGACTTTGTGTATGGTAGGTCATGTCAACCAATCTCATTGAGTTTTTCATTAAAGTTACCAGGAAATTCAATGAAGGCAAGAGAGTAAATATTGTCTACATGGACTTTAGCAAGGCCTTTGACAAGGTCCCACATGAGAGGTTGGTCATGAAGGTCCAGTTACTTGGCATTCAAGATGAGGTTATAAATTGGATTAGACTTTGGCTTTGCAGGAAAAGCCAGTGAGTTGTAGTAGATAGTTGCCTCTGTGACCAGAGGCCTGTGGCTGGTGATGAGCCCCAGGGATTGGTGCTATATCTATTGTTGTTTGTCATCTACATCAATGATCTGGATAATAATATGGTATACTGGATCAGCAAATTTGCAGATTGGGGGGAAGTAGAGAACAGTGAGGAAGACTATCAAACTTTGCAGTGGGATCTGGACCAGCTGGAAAAAATAGACTGAAAAATGGCAGAAGGAATTGAATGCAGACAAGTATGAGATGTTGCAAATATGAGGGTTGGTCATGTTGAGTGGAAGGGCACTGAGAAGTGCAATAGAACTCTGGGAATACAGATCCATAATTTCTTTAAAGTGGCATCACAAATAGATAGGATTGTAAAGAAACGTTCTGGCACATTGGTCTTCATAAATCAATGTCTTAGTACAGGAGTTGTGATGTTATGGTGAAATTGTATAAGACGCTAGTGAGGCCTTTTTTGGAGTGTTGTGTACAGTTTAGGCCACCTACCTACAAGAAAAATGTAAATAAGAATGAAAGAGTGTGGAGAAAATTTACAACAATTTTGCTGGGATTTGAGGACATGAGTTATCGGTTAGGACTTTATTCCCTAGAGCATAGAAGACTGAAGAGAGATTTAAGGTATGCAAAATTAAGAGGGGTATAGATGGGCGGAATACAAGCAGGCTTTTCCACTGAGATTGGGTGAGACTGCAACTCAAGATCCAGAGTTAAAAGTGAAAGGTGAAATGATTAAGGGGATCATGAAGGGGAATTTCTTCATTCCGAGGGTGGTAAGAGTGTTGAATCAGCTGTCAATGTAAGTGGTGAATGTGAGTTTGATCTCAATGTTTAAAAGAAATTTGGATAGGTACATGAGTGGGAGTAGTACAGCGGGCTACATTCTGGATGTAGGTCGATGGGACTAGGCAGAGGAATGGTTTGGCATGGATTAGATGGACCAAACGTCCTATTTCTGTGCTGCGGTGTTCCATGACCTGCTCAATAAAGTAATTATCTAATCAGCCAGCCATGTGGCAGCAACTCAATGCATAAAAGCATGCAGACATGATCAAGAGGTTCAGTTGTCCTTCAGTCCAAACATCAAGAGGATAAGATATGCTGACTTTGATTGTTGGTGTCAGATGGGGTGGTTTGAGTATCTCAGAAACTGCTGATCTCCTGGGATTCTGACACATAACAGTCTCTGGCACTTACAGAGAAGGGTGCAAAAAAACAAGAAACATCAAGACAGCAACAGTTCTTTGGCTGAAAATGCCTCATTAATGAGTGTGGCCAGAGGAAACTGACCAGACTGGTTCAAGCTGACAAGAATGTGACAGAAACTCAAATAATAATACATTACAACCATAGTGTTCAGAAGAGCATCAATGAATGCACAACACACTGAACCTTGAAGTGGATGGGCTACAGCAGCAGAGGAGCATAAGCGTAAGTGGTCACTGAGTGAAAGATGAAATACATCTGTAGAGTGGACACAGTAATCAGAGCCTGAAAATACTCAAGGATTCAACAGTAATCACTTTGTGGGAAATGAGATGACAATAGGCAACTACAAACCTGTGGACTGCCTGGTCATCAGAGGGAGAGAGAATGGAGTGGCTGGAGTACATGTGATTGGGGAGGGGTTGGAGAGAGAGAGAAAGGTGCAATCATTGGACGTTCTCAGATATAATTACAAACCGGATTTGATGATTCTTTTCAGGGTAGTATTCCACCATTCATGCTTTCACATTGTGTTCAGAATCAGAACAGCTGTTGTGAAATTTGTTGTTCTGTTGTAGCAGTAGAATGCAATACATGAAATTCACAATAAGAAATACTGTATATTTAACAATAAATTCAGTAAGTAGGGCAAAAAGAGAGCAAGAATAATGAGAAAGTGTTCATGGGTTGGTTCATCGCTAGTTCAGAAATGCAATGGCAGAGGGATGAGTCTGTTCCTAAAACATTGAGAGTGCATCTTTAGGCTCCCCCACCTCTTTTTGGTGGTACTGATAGGAAGGAATGGTACTGGGGATGGAGGTCCTTAATGATGGATGCCACCTTTTTGAGGCATTGCCTTTTGAAGGTATCCTTGGTGTTGGGGAGGATAATGCTCATAATGGAACTGGCTGAGTCTGCAAACCTCTACAGCTTTTTCCTGTGCATGTGGCTTCTCCATATCAAATAGCAGCGCAACCATTTAGAATGCTCTCCATGGTACATCTGTAGAAATTTGCTAGAGTCTTTGGTGACATACCCAATCTCCTCAAATTCCTAATGAAATACGGCCACTCTTGTGCCTTCTTCAAAACTGCATCAATATGTTGGGCCTAGGATAGGTCTTCAGAGATACAGACACTCAGGAACTTGAAACTGCTTGCCATTTCCACCGCTGACTTGTGTATTAACTCAGCTTCCCCTTCCTGAATTCCATAATCAATTCCTTGTCCTACTGACGTTGATTGCAATGTTGTTGTTGTAACATCACTCAACTAGCCGAGGGTTTGGTAGATTCAGCTTCAATATTCCATCCAACATTTTAAAAAAACTGGCAGATGGAATACAGTGTTGGGAAAAGTATGATCCTGTATTTTGGTGAAAGGAACAATAGTGCGGACTATTATCTAAATGAGGAGAAAATTCAGACATCAGAAGTGCAAAGGGAGTGCTTGTGCAAGAGCTCCAGAAGGTTAATTCACAGATTGAGTCTGCGGTGAAGAAGGCAGACACAATGTTGGCATTTATTTCAAGGGGAATAGAATATAAAGACAAGGAGATAATGCTGAAGCTTTATAAGACACTAGTCAGTCTGTACTTGGAGTATTGTCAACAGTTTTGGGACCCTTAACTCAGAAAGGATTTATTGTCATTGGAGAGATTACAGAGGATGTTCACGAGGATGATTCCTGGAATGAAGGGATTAACATATGAGAAGCATTTGTCAGCTTTGGGCCTGTATCACTGGAATTTAGAAGAATGAGTGGGGATCTCATTGAAAGCTACCAAATGTTGAAAGGACTAGATAAGGTGGACGTGGAGAGGATGTTTCCTTTGGCGGGGGAATCCAGAACTAGAGAGTACAACCGCAAAATTCCGGACTGACCTTTCAGAACAGAAGTAAAGGGGAATTTCTGGTCAAAGCATGGTGAATCTGTGTAATACTCTGCCACACACTGAGGCGGAGGCCAAGTCCATGGGTATATTCAATGCCGAAGTTGATAGATTCCTGATAGTTCAGGGCATCAATGGATATGGTGAGAGAGCAAGTGTACAGGTTTGAATGGGATCCAGGATCAGCCATGATGAAACGGTGGAGCGGACGAAGGGCTGAATGGCCTAATTCTGCTCCTATGTCTGATGGACTTCTGGATGTGTAACTCTAGGCTAATTCTTCCTTTATTAGAGTTCTGATTCTCTTAATTTGAGAATTAATTTGCTGAATGTTTTTACATTGTAATTATTGATGGTCTGTTAACAGAGTCCTAACCTTGTATTTTTTCAAATTGTCCATTTGACAGGCAGAATTGACAGATAATCTATGATGTATTTCCCCTCCTGGAAAAGCTGTCTATTTAGGTGAGACCTGTCTCCATTACTCAGCTAAAGCACAAGGATTAATTTCAGTTAATCCTCAGGCCTCTTGGCCCAAGTAACGTCTGAGACTGAGGACGTTGCTAAAAAACTCTCTGGAATGCAGGCCCAATAAAGGCAGGAATGCAACATAGTGGTTAATATAATCCTTTACAAGGCCAATTGTAAGATCGCGGTTCAATTCCCACTACTGTCTGTAGGGAGTTAGTATGTTCTCCCCGTGACCACTGGATTGTCCACCATCCTTCCATACAAGCTAGGGCTGGTAAATTTTGGGCATGCTATGTTGACTATAGAATCATAAAGACACTCGTGAGCTACCTCCAACATGTCCTCAAAGCAGGTGGCACATTTCACTGTATGTTTCGATGTTTCAATATAGCACATTTATTTTTCACCCTCCCCTAGTGTTGCCACCATGTCCTCGTGGACCTCCTTGGGTGATAAGCCCTTGAGACCGAGGTAGCAGATGACTGCACGAAGGCCGATGTTGTCCATTTTCTCAGACAGTGCTTACTTGCAATTTTCAATTATCTGAAACAGAAATATCACAAAAGTTATTAACTTCAAACTTTCTGCATAATCACTCAAAGAGTTGAACTGCACGTCATGTAATGAGAGCTGTATAACTCATCTCCTTCTACCTTAAGCCACTAACTTATCAATCACCCCTGCTGTGGACCACTTTCTGGAGGTCCAAGATGCCGACTTCTACAAAGAAGGGATCCGTATGTTCCATGACCGCTGGACTAAGTGTGTAAGTGTAGGAGGAGACTATGTTGAAAAATAACTGTGCTAGGTTTTCTAAAATTTACTCCTTCTACCATAGGTCACAAACTTATCAATCACACCTCGTACACTAATAAAGCGAATCTTTCTATTTAATATCTTACAGATAAGTCATAGCAGGATGAAAGGTAGGCCCAAAGTGCCAAACTTTGGTCAAACAAAGAACACTTAACCCTTCCTGCCTCTTATTCCTTCACCCCACCTCCTGAATGTGAGGTTTCTAAAAAATACACCTGCGGCACAATTGCAATATGCTGTTAGTGTCACAGGCGTTTTCTAGTTGCTCTTGCCGATTTTGTACAAGTAGTTGATTAGAAAAATTTACAGGTGGCCTGGTTGTTAAAATAGCCCAGTCCTCATTTCTGCACTAGTGGTTGACTGCCCATCTCTCTTTGCTAATCACCCAGACAAAACCCACTGGAGTTAAAATCAGGGCGACATACATTGTGCACAATGTAGAACTGAATGCGGACTAATAGAGTGTTGTTCTTCACAACAGGGAGTTTAATAAAAAAAAAACTCCAAGCAATAGGTCATGGCTCTGGGGTACTGGAATTGTTTCACTGAATCAGATTGGCAGTGGGAGAGAGATGTACTGATTTCATTCTTGCAATTACAGAGACCCAGGCAGGCACCCTGCAGAGAGTATCTTACCTTACATTTTTAATTTGGAACTCCGTCTGTGAAACAGTCTGGCACCTGGCACCCTCTCTCAGTGTGCGGGATAAGTTACGAGCTTGTCTATATTTGGCCTGAAGTGTGATAGGAAAGAAACTATGATGTGGTTGTAATCAAGCTACTTTCAGTGGTATAGGAAAGAATATATGCACAGGATCATTGCTGTTTTCTTCATGCCACCGGATTTTAGAACTTCGGGTGCAACAAACTCCACTGTAACCCAATAAATATTTTACACTTTTGGTAAACAAGCTATTAGGAATTCACTGAGACTAGCCTCATGATTATTCTATCACTAATTGTCCTTCCTTTTCATGTGAGCCTGAATTTAATGTTTCCACACAGCAATGAACTTGAGCTGAAGATTGCAGTGATATTAAACATGACTGGCACGAACTTGGCTTATCCCAAATTCCAACACGCTGCCTGTAATTTCAATTTATAAACAGTTCATTAATTGGTACCTGTCCCTTTCTCTATTTCTCTGTAATTTTCACACTTCAGAAATGGATATTTTATCTGCTCCAAGCATCCCTTGGGATCAAGTACATTTGCTTGTAATCCTCTGTTTCTCGAGCTGCTGCTTATAACGCTGGAACCCCTGTCGATGTACAGTGCTGCCTGCTTCACTGCTGATTTCCTCGAGGAATCCAATTTCGAGCAGTGTTCGGGTAGAAAGGTTACTCATGTATCCCAGGCAAACATTTAGACTCTACACTTGGCTTACTTCTACGTTTATTAATCCTTTTCTCCTGAGTCATCCTTAAAGAGCAGAGAATTTGCTTCCCTTGTTGAGTGTTCAGTTAGTGACTGTGAGCAATGGGTAATCCCCTGTCCTCAGTCTGTGGCCTGAGGATTTGCAGCTAATTGATGAAAGCAAGCCAGAGCCAGCTGACAGACTCTTGAGAATGCTAATGTCTGTCAGTGAAATTATTAAAAATGTTTTGCCTAGCATTTAGCTGCAATGTTGTTTAGAATTGCTGTTAACACGACTACATTTCCTTATATGCATTAGCTATTACAATATTTTGAAACCATTCAGACACAATTAGTAAAGAGTCAAAGTAAAAAGTATCAGGATAGGTGAACTCACTATTTTTAATTTGTAAAATACCTAATCCCTTCTGATGATCAATGACAATTAAGCAAGAAATCAAATTAGGTGCACCTGCACTAATTTTATGCAAGAAGCATATTCATAAATTTCTTTGGCTTCCAGTCACCAGTCCCCTTATCAATTCCATACATAAGTATATCTAAACCGTCCTCTTTGGACAGTAGATGTCTGTTCCAATAATAATGCCAATTGCTTTTACGTTGGTGATAGCAAACTTCGATTGTCCTGTGGTCAGGAAGAAAAGTGTTGGAATTTTTTTTGACAAGAAACGAAAAGATGATTGCCTTCATTGGGTACAAACAGAAATCAAGACTCCTAAGTTGGCATTGTTGGAAAAAAAGAGTGAATTTATGATTTTTTTTACTTCCTGAAGGTAATTGGTGGTACATAAATAAAGAAATACTTTGTATAGATGAGGGGACATGATTAAATTATTTTGCTTAAAGACTGCAAGCATTTGGTCCAATAGATTCTTTCCGGTGTTTATGCTTCACAAAATTCTCCTCCTTTTATAATAATCTGAATTTAACACCATAATCTTCTATTCCTCTCTTCAAAATCTGTTTCTTAATATATCTAAACACAAGTAGTCTGCAGATGATGGAAATCCAGAGTAACACACACAAATTGCTTGAGGAACTCAGCAGGTCATGCAGCATCTATGGAGAGGAATAAACGGTCAAAGTTTCAGGCTGAGATCCTTCATCAGGACTTAATATATCTCATCATGTTTTGGGAGTCAATACTTCATACTAGTCACTTTCTGGGATTTCCGGCATCTCCAGATTCTCTCTTGTTTCTGGGTAAATAAAGATATTTATTCAAGGAAACTCCTTTGTGGATTTATCAGTGGGTGTTATTGACTCTGGATCTTGACCTCGAATGGAAGTATCTTCTTCATGTCTACCTTTTTAAACTCTATCATAATGTGAAAGGCTTCTATCTGGTCACCATTTACATTTTTAAAAATTTAATACATGACTAAATTTCCTTCCAACATGTTCAGCTATGTTTCTCTATGTTCAGCCCAAACCACTAACTGCAGCCATTACTTACTCTTGCTCACACTGCCCCAATAGACAATAGACAATAGACAATAGGTGCAGAAGTAGACCATTCGGCCCTTCGAGCCTGCACCGCCATTTTGAGATCATGGCTGATCAATTACTATCAATACCCGGTTCCTGCCTTGTCCCCATATCCCTTGATTCCCTTATCCATAAGATACCTATCTAGCTCCTTCTTGAAAGCATCCAGAGAATTGGCCTCCACTACCTTCCGAGGCAGTGCATTCCAGACCCCCACAACTCTCTGGGAGAAGAAGTTTTTCCTTAACTCTGTCCTAAATGACCTACCCCTTATTCTCAAATCATGCCCTCTGGTACTGGACTCTCCCAGCATCTGGAACATATTTCCTGCCTCTATTTTGTCCAATCCCTTAATAATCTTATATGTTTCAATCAGATCCCCTCTCAATCTCCTTAATTCCAACGTGTACAAGCCCAGTCTCTCTAACCTCTCTGCGTAAGACAGTCCGGACATCCCAGGAATTAACCTCGTGAATCTACGCTGCACTTCCTCTACAGCCAGGCACTTCCTTAACCCTGGAGACCAAAACTGTACACAATACTCCAGGTGTGGTCTCACCAGAGCTCTGTACAAATGCATGAGGATTTCCTTGCTATTGTACTCAATTCCCTTTGTAATAAAGGTCAACATTCCATTAGCCTTCTTCACTGCCTGCTGCACTTGCTCATTCACCTTCAGTGACTGATGAACAAGGACTCCGAGATCTCTTTGTATTTCTCCCTTACCCAACTCTACACCATTCAGATAATAATCTGCCTTCCTGTTCTTACTCCCAAAGTGGATAACCTCACACTTATTCACATTAAACGCCATCTGCCGAGTATCTGCCCACTCACCCAGCCTATCCAAGTCACCCTGAATTCTCCTAACATCCTCATCACATGTCACACTGCCACCCAGCTTAGTATCATCAGCAAACTTGCTGATGTTATTTTCTATACCTTCATCCAAATCGTTAACGTTAACCAGAGTATGTGGATCCTGGATCAGCCTTCAGAGCCAGTTGAGGTCGCACCAATCGAGAACACTTAAGGAGAATATCATATTTGACTCAAATGATTGTACAATAACAGGACTTCAACTGTGGGCAATCAAGTTTCCTGACTGCTTTTCAATTCTGTATTAGTTGTTAAAAATAAACTTAGAGCTAAATAAGTAATTGATATTCAAAGCAAACTTTTTCAAAGGATTGCCATCTAATGTAATGAATGCAAAACTGATGGAGCATTCAGAAATTAGATTAACTGATTTTTCTAATTAAGCTCAGAGGAGAAAGCTATGTTTTTAACACCATGAAAGAGACAGGTGAACACTGCCTAAGTATTTATAATAAAAAATGCCTTTAATACAAACAGTTATAGATGGGTAGGACATTTATTCTTATAAGGCAGCAGCTGAACCGAAATATTTTTGCAGAGGATACCTTGAAGTGATATGTGTATCTTCATACTAAAAGATCACTTACTGCTTCACACCACAAAGGGAATATAGCAAATGGGTTAAGATAATTGTTTCAACTAGGACAAACCACAGAGGAGAAAATTTGTGGACAATGTAGTCATACATTACTATGCAAAAGTCTTCGGCACCCTGGAGTTTTTAAATGGTTTCAGGTGGTATGGCCTCTTCAGAGCCCTGATCTCAAGATCATTGAGGCAGTTTGGGATAACCTGGAGAGACAGATGCAAGTGAGATAGCCGAAGTCCGCAGAGGTACTGTGGCAAATTCTCCAAGATTATTTGAAAAACCTACCAGCCGATTTTCTTATAAAACAACACGACAGAATACCTAAGAGAATTGATGCAGTTTTAAAGGCAAAGGGTGGTCACACGAAATATTGATTTGATTTAATTTTTTTTCTGTTTACTTCTCTTTAGAGTATATCTTTTGATACTTAGAAACTTTTCATTTCATTATTTTTGAAAGCATCTTCACTTTTTTTATATGTACCTAAGACTTTTGCACAGCTGAAGGGATCACATGAAAAACAGCAATTCATTCAAATATTTCTATACATTTTATTTTAAAACATGTTACATTCAGACAGAAAGAAGTACAATGGTTTTTAAAGCATTCCTACAATGTAGCTATGTCTCTGTGATTCCACTGTGTGGTGCTATCAATGTTTTGTGTTGATGATTATATTGTGCCCATTTTCCTTTTACCAATGAATATACTCAATATTTCCCAGAATTAGCAAAACTAGTATATAAAATGTTTACATATGTAAGTGAGAGCAATGCTCCTCAGACTGTGGTTATCATTCATCTGGCAAAAACTTTTTCCTAACCATTAAGGGTAAAGGAAAAAAAAATGAGATCAATCTTTAGTACATGCACACAAAATGCTGGAGGAACTCGGTAGGTCAGGCAGCATCTATGGAAATGAATAAACAGTCAACATTTATTCGGGCTGAGACCCCCCTTCATCAGGACAGGAGATCAATCTTTACCATGAATCAATGCAAGAGTTCATTTGGCACGTGGCCTTTGGCAGAACATCAGCACAATAATAGGTCATCCATCTCTCTTGCCTGCTCTGCCATTCATTTAGGTCATGCCTATACCATGAACTGAACCTTGTATGAAAACAAGCAGCCCGACATTACAAGCTGGGGAGCCTATTGCAAGTTCATCTGGGGTCACAGAGGATGATTTTCCTGAACATGTTACTGTACGTATAGACTTTGAACATGGTTGCACTGTGATATTTCGGCTGGGAGTGCATTAATTACAGTGCTGAGCCAACTCTTAGGCATGTATACATAGCTCGGGTGCCAAAGACCTTTGCACAGTATTTTAGTAACTCTGGATTGCACTGTACTGCTGCCACAAAAAAAAAAATCATGACATTTGTGAGTGATGAGAAACCTGAATCTAATTTGGGTCACTGCTGTGGAGTAAGAGTGAGAAGGGAGTACGGAGAGAGGTGGAAAGAGGAAGCACCAGAGAGACATTCTGTAATGATTAATAAACAGTTGTTTGTAATCAAGTGGCCTTGCCCCATGTCTCAGGTCCGGGTGTGCCATCCTCCACCCTTGGCACTCCTTCTCTGTACCCGTCCCACATTCCTCCCATGGCTGTCTACCCTCGCCATTGCCAACATCATTTGCTGCCGCCTGATTTACAAACTCGCTCTCCGCTCCATGTTGACAAATAGAGTACTGTGCAAAAGTCTTAGGTGCCCTGGCTATATACAGAATGTGCCTAACACGTTTGCACAGTACTGCACATGTCAGGAAGAACTCACAGAACCAAATCTTATCTGTGTATTGACTCATCAAGGCTGGAGATCTTAAATTGGCAGTTCTCAACATCTGGAGTAACATACGCAAAATGCTGGAGGAATTCAGCAGATCAGATATCATCTATGGAGAGAAATAAACTCCTCTTCTTTCAGACAAAGACACTTTATTAGGTCCCTCCAGCATTTTGTGTGTGTCATTCTGATTTCCAGCTTCTGCAAGATCTCTTTTGGTTATGTTTTCTTAACTCTATAATGGATAGCTGATGTGACTAAACATGCATGACCCCAGAATGGAGTAGGTGCAGGCATTCTGTCTATTATATGGAAATGGTGATGTCAAAGGTGGATTTCCAAGGACAGGATCACAATTGTCGCCCTGACTGAAGGAGTGTAGAAGGCCTGGCAGAGGTCAACCCATGGGCATTATCCATAGCTTCCTAATGTTTGGATTATTGCAGAACATAGGGGCTAATCTGTGCCACAATTCTCACATTGCTATGCATTGAGTCGAAGGTAGGGCATCTGATGCTGAGGAAGAACAGGCAGAGTAAGAATTCATACAGATCTATGAGGACTTAGAGACTTGTGGTTAAGGAAGTGATAGACTGCACTCTTGTGACTCTGTGAACACCCCTTCAGAACCTAAAGTTCTTTGTGAATTAAAAGGACTATCACTGGATTATGCATGAATGTTCAACTTGACCTTGACAACAAGAAGAAATTTGTTATCATTGATGCTTTGTATCAGGAGATCACATTTTTAAGGCTCCTTTCTTCCACGTCAGTCCTAGTCTGTTAAGCTTAGGTCATTACATTGCATCGGACTTCTTGTATCCTACTTATAAGGGAATGCCATGGTGTTTCTGCAGTTTGTCTGCACGTGTTGAATATCATGCAGATGTTTTCAGGCCCATTGAATCCATATTTGTTTCTTTTTGTCATATGTACTGAGAAAGTGAAAAGCATCATAGAGATCAAATCATTACACATTGCATTGAGCTAAACAAGATAAAACAATAACAATGCAAAATAAAGTGCTACAGATACAGAGAAAGCACAGTGCAGGTAAACAATAAAGTGCAAAATCATAATGAGGTGGATTGTAAGAATAAGAATCCATCTTATTATATCAGAGGGCTGTTGGAGAATCTGATAACAGTGGAATAGAAGGTGCCTTTGAGCCTGGTGGTACATTTTCTTAGGCTTTTGTATCTTCTGCCCAATGAGAGAGGGGAGAAGAGAGAACGTCCCAAGTGGGTGTGCTCTTTGATTATATTGGCCTCTCTACTGAGGCAGCAAGAAGTATAGACAGAGTGTATGGAGGGATACCGGTTCCTGTGATGTTTGAACTGTGTCCACATCTCTTGGGTTTAAACTAATGAAGCAGGAAAGACGGAACCCAAAATGATAGCATAGCAGGAGGAGAGAAAGAGGCATTGGTAGTAAATGAATCAATCAAATCTATTGGGCAGCACACCACCAGATTCAGGAACAGTTATTACCCCTCAACGATCAGGCTCTTGACTTCACTCAACTTCACTTGCCCATTACTGAATCGTTCCTACAACCTGTGGACTCACTTTTAAGGACTCTTCATCTCATGTTCTCAATGTTTACTGCTTATTTATTTATTTTATTTTTTTTATTTTTGCATGTGCATAGTTCATTGTCTTTTTGGTCATTGGATGTTTGTCCATCCTGTTGGATGTGGTCCTTCATTGTTTCAATTACTGTGAATGCCTGCAAGAAAATGAATCTCAGATTTGAAAATAGTGACATCTATGTAATTTGATAATAAAGTTGCTTTGAATTTTGGACTTTTCAACTTTGTAGTAGAAAGGCAAGGGTGGGTAGGATAAGATGGTGGTGTGCATAATTGCATTTACTTTGATGCAAGAGCCTTGCAGGTAAGACAAATGTAGAGAGAGTAAATAAACACCTGGTCCGTGCATATTGTTATGATATTGTGGCAATCAGGGTCAGGCAGAAGAGCATGGCTGGCAGCTGAAGTTCCTTGAGTATAATATTTCAAATATGAATAGGTCTCCAAAAGGGGAGGAAGTGTTGCCCTGCTGATTAGGGAGATCATTATACCAATATTCAAGGAAGCCAACCTGGAGGGTTCAGCAAAAAATGTGATATTGGGAAAACACAGAAATAAGTAAGAGGTGATCATCTTCCACGTAGTCAGCAGGATGTAGAAGAGCGAATATATGGACAAATAAGAGTGAGGTACAAAAATAATAGGATTGTTGTCATGGAAGAGTTTAATTTTCCAAAGAATGGATGGTTGTGTAAGGAAACGGGGACATAGAACAGCTGGAAAGTTGGGTGCTTGATGGATGGATAGCGAAGTAATGGATTTTGTGCTTTCTAATGCTGGCCAGACATGACTAGTAAATTTAGAAGGATTTCTAGGTGTGGCTGGGAAGTGGAGTGGAGATACATCTCTACCAAACAAGTTGTAAGGCGCTCCTTCCCTCCACTAGCCTGCAGATCATGCTTGGGCAAAGTGTAGCACCTGTTTAGTGTCAGCCCCCCCCCCCCCACCACCCCATATCAGGGTCATGTGAAGCCATGGGAGTAGGTGGTAGATGGTTGTATGAATAGCTGGTACATATCACAAGTCCTGGTTATGCAACCACTGACGCCAAGCAGACAATCTCTGAAGGGTATTGATAGTGGCTAGGGTCACCTGTCTTGTAAAACAGTGTCCAGAAGAAGGCAATGGCAAGCCACTTCTGCTAAAGAAATTGCCAGGAACATCATGGTCATGGATAAGATGATGATCGCCCACGTCATACACAGCACATGAAGATGACGATGAAGGGGAAGCACAGTTAGCATAAAGCTAGCACAGCATGACTGGCCCAAGTTCAATTCCATGCTGCCTGAAAGGAGTTTGTATGTTTTGCCTGTGGCCGTGTGGGTTTCCTCCCATGTTCCATAGATGCACAGATTAGTAGTTTAATTGGTCATATGGGTGTAATTGGGCGGGTTGGGCTCATTGCACCAGAGGAGCCTTTTATCATGCTTTATTTCCAAATACAAAATAAAATATATAAATATTAAGAAAGACTTTGTGGCGCAAGTTCATTTCTCCAGAAAAATGGTGACACTGGTGAACAGAGTAGTTCAGAAAGCATCTAGTTTGCTTACCTTCATAGCTAGGGATATTGAGTATGAGAGATGGAATGTCAGATGGATCTGACAACGGGTAAGTCATATTGTTTGCAGTTCTGGTGCAAAGGAGATTCACCAGGCTGTTGCCTGGAATGGAGAGTTTTATTTATGAGAAAAGGTTGAAAAGGTTGGGATTGTTCTCACCGGAGAGCAGGCGGTCAAGGAGTAACCTTATGGATATTTGTAAAATTATGAAAAGCATGGATAGAGTAGATGGCCTCAGTCTAAAAGGAGCCTAAAACTAAAGGTGATAGGGTGATAGGTTTAAGGTGAGAGGGGAAATAGTTTAAAAATGTCTAAGGGGCACATTCTTCAGAAAGAGTTTGGAACATGCTGCTGGAGTTTTTGAAAAGCACTTGAACAGGTATATGGATAAGAAGGGAACCAAGGGATATGAGCCAAATATAGGCCAGAGAAATAGGATTAGTACAGATAGATATCGTAGTTGTCTGCAATGACTCAGTCCAAAGAGCCCATTTCTGCGCTGTAATGATTCTATGACTAAATGTGCGTAGAAATTTGGAGGCTACAGGTACAAATACAGAAAGTATCCAGCTATGCCTGTAACAATATTCCAAAGTGAGTGAAAGCAGACTCTTTTAAAACACCGATGACTCAAGAGCAGAGTACATACATAAATGATTTATTGACAACAAATCAGTTTCATAGACTGGCCTGGAAGTCGATGCTGCCATTGAATATGATTTAACAAATAGATGCTATATAATCTTCCTAAGAAAGTAAAATAGAATATTACGCTTCCAGGAGTTATGCCTTGCCAGTACAAATGCCAGGGACTATAACCGTAGATTCTCTGCAGGTCGTAAGTATATGTTTAATCCCCACTGATACCACTGCAGGCATCAGATATTCAGTACTGTCAAATTCTATTTCTTCACACAGTCTCCCTTTTAACTTCCATGGAAGCAAATGAAAATTGCTAATGCTGCATAATTTCTAGGATTCATACTGTATCAGAGACAATGATTATCTTTACTCACCATTCAGATACAGATTGTCTTTATTTTCTATTCAAAGTACATTCTTCGATCAGAAAGTGTTTCATTCAGTCAGTGCCCTGCTAGCATCTAATGACTATAATATTGTCAAGAAAGATATGTGCCATGTTTCTGGCTCATGGCACTATCCTTTATCATCGCTCAATCATCATTAGACAGTCTTTTGAAAAATAATCTTTCCCTGATATCTGGTTGGTTGTTATGTTGTGGTCTGTGTGCTAAATAAATTGCGTACTGTAGTTGCACATTTATGATGCCTTTCACAAAGATCATATAAATCACCACAGGCCAGATCTTGCTGAAATCTGTGCACCCTGTTGAATTTCCACCTGCTGTTCCTGCTCTAGCTGGATGTGAAGAGCAATGGAATTGGCCCTCCTATACCTTACAGCTGGCCACAGATTCAAGCCTCACCCTCCAGAATGCCCCTAGCAGTGTTTGACAGCTGGCAAAGCTGGGGCTGGGCAATTACCTTTTGCCCAATCATGACATCTTAACAAATTTTAAATGTGTCTGGCATTCAATTTATATAAAATAAAGTTATTAAAAGTAAAAAGATTGTTAAAAATCTAATATATAAACAAAAAATAACTTCACTTTAAATATACAGTATATTTAATATACAGTATATATGCAGGGTGACTTGGACAGGTTGGGTGAGTGGGCAAATGTATGGCAGATGCAGATTAATGTGGATAAATGTAAGGTTATCCACTTTGGTGGCAAGAACAGGAAGGCAGATTACTATCTAAATGGAATCAAGTTAGGAAAAGGGGAAGTACAAAGAGATCTAGGTGTTCTTGTACATCAGTCAATGAAAGCAAGCATACAGGTACAGCAGGCAGTGAAGAAAGCTAATGGCATACTGGGTTTTATAACAAGAGGAATTGAGTATAGGAGTAAAGAGGTCCTTCTGCAGCTGTACAGGGCCCTGGTGAGACCACACCTGGAGTATTGAGTGCAGTTTTGGTCTCCAAATTTGAGGAAGGACACTTCTGCTGTTGAGGGAGTGCAGCGTAGGTTCACAAGGTTAATTCCCGGAATGGCAGGACTGTCATATGTTGAAAGATTGGAGCGACTGGGCTTGTATACACTGGAATTTAGAAGGATTAGAGGGGATCTGATTGAAACATATAAGATTATTAAGGGATTGGACACACTGGAGGCAGGAAGCATGTTCCTGCTGATGGGTGAGTCCAGAACTAGAGGCCACAGTTTAAGAATAAGGGGTAGGCCATTTAGAACAGAGATGCGGAAAAACGTTTTCACCCAGAGAGTGGTGGATATGTGGAATGCTCTACCCCAGAAGGCAGTGGAGGCCAAGTCTCTGGATGCATTCAAGAGAGAGTTAGATAGAGCTCTTATAGATAGCGGGGTCAAGGGATATGGGGAGAGGGCAGGGTCAGGGTACTGATTGTGTATGATCAGCCATGATCACAGTGAATGGCGGTGCTGGCTAGAAGGGCCGAATGGCCTACTCCTGCACCTACTGTCTATTGTATATAATTTTATATGTATAATCTTTATAGCCAGAATGTTTCAAGCTGACAGGAAGGTATTGAGCAGAAGAGCATCTCTGAATACACAACACATCGGACCTTAAATTGGATGGGCTACAGAAGCAGAAGACTACAGGCATACACTCAGTGGCCACTTTATTTGGCATCAGTTAGAGCAATGCTATTACAGCTTGAGGCCTTGGAGTTTAGAGTTCTATCCTGGCATCCTCCCTGTTATGTTTTGTAACCTTAAAACATAAAACTAATTAAGAGAAATACAAGGGGGTCTGGAATGTGAGTCTAACTTCATTTTAACTTTAAGCGAGGTGCACATGTATAATGTGGTGGCGTAATGATGTATGCCATTTATTTACTTTTACATATAATATGCAGTACATTATGTAAACAATGATGAATGTTTACCCAAACAATATATTTATAAGATCACTCAAATATTACTGAAATATTAAGTACACAACACTTCCTGTGGAATGCATGGGTTTTCACCAGGTCCTCTGATACCCTCACAGAGCCCAAAGGCACACTGGGTAGGTAATTTGGTCATTGTAAGTTGTCCCATAATTAGGTGAGGATTAAATGGGGGTTGTTGGGCAGTTCATCTTGATGGGCTGGAAGGGCCTGTTCCACACTGTACTCTCAGACCCCGCTTAATGCTGAGGATGCATTCCTCGGAGATGGAGCACTATGTAGATCGGTGCTAAGTAGGGTCATTGTAATACTACATAAATGGGCACGTTTGCCTGATTAAAAAAAATCAAACCTGAGATATCTGATATATTATTTTATGTAACAAGCACACAAATAGGCCTAACCTGTACATCAGCGGAGCAGCAGTAGCGGTGGGAAGCAGCCGGTGGTTACATCTTAGAGGCAGGACCAGGCTGTGGGTCTTTCTCTAACTTTGGCTTCTTCAAGTAGGGGTCAAGATTTGACTGCCTTTTCTTAGGTTTCCTCTCATGAAGTGGTTCTCGCTAGCAGGAAATCATGTCAAGAACACCTATCCTTGCCTTATTGCTTCACTCCCAGTCAGGGTCATTATGAATGAACTGGTCCATGATTTGTGTGATCGTGGTGATGCTGGTGCTGAGGTTTCTTGCTGGTGTTTCCTCTTCCCCATCCTTGTTCTCAGATTCACCCAGGATGTATTGCTCTGCCAATTCTTGAAGCTCTTCGTTATTAAGGCTCTCACCATGAGAATGCAGTAATTCTTCAACATTGCCATCATTAACATCCTCGTGCCATATCACTTGCAGTTTCACATCCATGCTAATGCCTTTCCTAGATTTCTTAGTTGTACTATTCTCACTGGAAGTTTCCAGACATTATGAGTGAAAAAAATGGAATAATTTGGCAAGGGAGCAGGAACATTTACACACACAGGGGAGGCAGAGGGTGAACTAATATGTGATTGGCTGTGAGTGGCTCAAAGTGTATGTAATGCATTCTCATTGGCTGATAGAATGTTTACTGCAATGGCAGCCACTCTTGAGGAGTTTTAAGTGTTGTTTAGAATTAATTAAAAAAAAAATTTCAACAAAGAATTAAATAACTGCATTGTAACAAATCAGTGCTATGTATGGCTACGTTATGCGGGGTCGGAGTGTGCCTCTAAATAAATAAAAAAATGAAAATCAGAATTAAACAAAAACATATATTAAGCAAAAACAAATTAATGAATAAACAATAATTTGCCTCCAAATCCTAATGTTCAAACCAAGTATTCCCATTCAAATCATTGAGATTTCAGATCCTGTGCCAGTTCTGACCAGGCATCGGAAATGTCAGGCAACTCCCTCGCACAAGACTGAAGAATCCCAGCAAACATGAATCGGGCCAATCGACTCCATGTAGAATGCATCAGATCTAGAGGTTGCCCCCAGTGTTGTTTCTCCATGAGTACCAAAGCACTACAAAAGCTCATCTTGAAAAATCCAACTACTTCTGGATAAGTTCAATTGGGATGTTACCACTATCAGAAATTAATTCAGGATTTCTGCAGGTACCAAGAAAAATGTTGATATGTAGCCTTGTGGACAATTTCTATGCTGGTAGTGAAGTAGATTCTTAACGTGTATGAAACTTGTACCATGCACACATAGGAAAATCATTATTCCATAACGTCTGAAATAACCTACCAGGTCCCTCTGTTCAATATCACATGAGGGTGCATACTTGTTATCTGATGATTCTGATAATTGTGAAATTCTAAAAAAACTGTCTTCAAATTTGAGTAAGGTAATTTAGAAGTGAAATTAGGAAGGAACGTTTCATAAAATGGCAGGAATGGCAGGAAAACCAATTTTTGCTCTGCATGTTACAGATACTGAATTTTCAGGATTGAGACTGATAGATTTCTGTAAAAAGTATTAAAGGAGAAAGGGAGATTAGTTTAGTCATTGGTTGACTGAGTAGTGAAATCATCTATCAGCCATTTGAATGGCCTACGCCTGTTGTTTTAAGTTCCTTTCTTCAGTGTTTGGATCCAAAATGAACCATACTTTGTACGTGAAATGATATTCAGCTGGTGTGTTGAATCTGGTTCATATAAGGGATGGAATGGGAGATGTGCAGATGGAGCAAAATCATAAATTAATCTTTATGTGTCTGGATTTCCCAGTGCACAGACCTCTATCACCACTCCCTCAATTACATACTGAACAAGCATGCAGTAGAGAAGCAGCATCTTTTAAATTTGGTGGTTAAATTTCATTGCGGAATTTAACAAAAGAGCATTTAGAGTTGAAATCATCCTCTGCAAATCAAAAGCAGTATTTTCTTAGTCTTTAATTCTTACATTGGTAAACGATCGAATGCAATTGTCGACTGTGCAAGAAATACAAATCCACTCATGTCTGAACACACCCATACAAAACCAATTTGCTATTTACAGTCTTTTATAATATGTGCAGCCACGATGAAACGCTTACACCCCCTAACAAAAAGTGGTCAATGTAGGATTCTCAAAACAGGTGAAGCATTTTTTTAAGTGTTCTTTTGTTTGCCATGAGCACTGGAAAATGTAGATAAAAATATTGTTGCAACAAAACCAATTGTAAAACATAGAGTGTACTCCTTTGATGTGAAATTGGACCCACTTGTATCTTTCCTTAAACTAGAAAATCACAGAAATCAAAGCACTTTAGTGCACAATAGATTTCTCTACCAATCAGCAATGGTTAGGAAACTGGTGCAGTTCTTTACCTTCATTCACCTTAGCATATCTGAGTGGTTACAGAAGGAGACCGACTGGTCCCCTGAGCCTGCTTCACCATTCAATAACATCATGGCTAGCATGACCTTTAGCCTTGCACCAGCTTGATTTTCATAGCTTCTTATTCTCCAGGATTCTCAAATCTAGGGAGCAGAGAATTCCAAATTCCAGACATCCACAGCCGTCCGAGAAAAGAAATACCATTTTATTTTAGTCTTAATTAATTGGCCTCCTCTTCAGAGATTGTACCACATATCTCTGGAGAGTTTCACCAGGGGATGCATCTTGAAACCATCAATATTGACAGGTTCCCTCAAAATCTTGTAAATTTCAATGAGATCATCTTTAATTATTCAGAACTCTGGAAACTATAGCCCTAATCAAACATTCCAAAGCAGGCACAAGATCAATAGTTAACTCTGTAATTATCTTCAGATCAAAAACCCTTCCCAATTATCTCTTTCTTTTATCAATTTCTTTGCCTGCTCCTATTCTTCTTGGTCTATTGAAATTCCCTTTCTAAACTTTCCAACCTTTGTCTCCCTTTCTCTTCCCTAAGACTTTTAGTAAATGTTATTTATTTCCCTAAGCTTATTCCACCTCCGTGTTCCTCTCTCTGAAGCTGGTGTCCGGGTGTGGCTCAATTAGACATGTTTTAAATGCAAGCCCTGCTCCTGAGACACGAGCACCAGGATAGAGTTTAATATTTCGCGCAAGTTTGAGGGAGTTAGGGCCATGCTGAAAATGCTATTTCAAAGTTCAAAGTATGTATACATTGTCCAACCTTGAGATTCACCTTCTTGCAGGCAGCCACAAAGAAGCACAATAGAATCCATGAAAGACACCACATGACAAAAACTGTTAAACATCCAATGTGCGAAAAAATAACAACTCATGCAAACAATAAAAAGAACAAATAATACACAGAACATGAACCACAGAGTCCCCGAAATTAAGTCCACGGCTACAGAGCCAGTTGAGCGCTGAGGCGGTTGCAGCACTGCAGGAAACAGGCGCAGAGTCAGTTCAGTGCTCGGGTTAGTGAAGCCAGTCCAGGAGCACAATGGGTACAAGGTAACAGCAGGTCAGGAACCTGGTAGCGGGCACAAAACTCCTGCACAAAGTGCCGGAATGGTAGCAGTGAGAAGAGAGGGAGAAGTGTCAAATACAGGCAAATGAGCCGGGCTCAGGTTTTCCTTAGCAAAACAATGAGTCTATATCTTTAAGGGTGACATTATTTTTATTACGAACGGGGCAGCTATCCAAGTATTGTGGCCTCAATATACATTGTGCACTCCCTACAGTGTTCATTAAACAATATTCCTTTGAGCAAATTGGTGCCATAAAATATATAATTCACTGTAAAATGTTACGGAACATTCTGATTAGATTTGAAGTGCATTTTATAAATGCAAGTATGCTAGTCTTTATTCTTTGACTCTATTATTTTCTGTTAAGTAATATTGAAACAGTTTGATTTATACACTCTGTGGCAACTTCATTTGGTACACCTGTGCACCTGCTCATTAATGCAAATATCCAGTCTGCCAATCACATGGTAGCAACTCAATACATAAAAGCATGCACACTTGGTCAAGAGGTTCAGTTGTTCAGACCAAAAATCAGAATTACGTGACTTAAGTGACTTTAACCGTGAAATGATTTTGGTTCCAGATGGGGTGGTTTGATTATCTCAGAAACTGCTGACCTCCTGGGATTTTCTTGCATAATAGCCTCTAGAGCTTACAGAGAATGAAGCAAGAAACAAAATTTATCTAGCAAGCTGCAGTTTTGTGGGTGAAAACACTTTGTTAATGAGAGAGGTCAGAAGAGAATGGCTGGACTGGTTCAAGCTGCCAAGAAGGCGACAGTAACTCAAATAACCACACGTTACAACAGTGGTGTGCAGAAGAGCATCTCTGAATGCACGATACGTCAGATGTTGAAATGGATGGTCTAGAGCAGCAGGAGACCATTCAGTAGCCACTTCATTAGGTACAGGGATTATCTAATAAGTTGGCCACTGACTGTATTTCAACATTTTAAAAGTATAAGTTGGTTGTTGCAATGTTTGTCTAATGAATTTAGACATCTGCTTTAAACTTTTCGTTAGAATTATGCACCTACATTTAAGTTATCTAAATTAATAGCTTGCAATGGAGTAGGTTAAGACCTTTCTGTACATATTAGAGATTCCTGTTCAGATTTAGTTAACCATCACCAAATCAGCTACAAGAAAGAAAAGCCAAGAGAATTCTTTACTGTTGGTGAGAGCTAATGCTCATGTTTCTTCCATTAATGCCATCACTGGTTATTTATTCAATGTTGAAGTGTTATTCTCTACTTTGTCTTTCTGGATATTGTCTTGTGTTATTAAAAGAGTCCCTTTCTAATTGGATGTCAAATTTCTCTCTCTTAAGTAAACTAGAAATACTGGGAATATGAAGCAGGTTGGCCAGCGTCAGTGTCCATCACCTTCAGAACTAAAACTATAACACAGACAAACAGCCATCTTGGTTAAGGCTACAAAAGGTAGCAGCTGTGACAACCCTAGAGGAAGCTGACTGAACAGCTTTAATTGATAACTACATGATTCTAATATTCCCCTTGATGTTTTATGAGGGGAACATTTAAACAACAATAAGATCTGAAAAGAAATTAAAAAGATGCTGCTTAGTCCCATGACAAACAAAAATGCACAAACATGGCCCATGCAAGGAAACCTGTTTTTAAAGACAGATTTTCAGCTTCTTGATGTAAAATAGAACTGTGTACTTTTAAAATATTTCTGTGGAAGCAGATCTTGATGCAGCAGTGAGATCAGTGAAAAATCCTCAAAGTGTTCTGAATCCAGTCCCCGAGGAGCCATTCTGGCAGCCTGCCTTCACCTTCAGATAGGACTGGCAGAGATGATTGCTTTAGAATGAAAGAGTCATGACTGCTCCATGGGAAAAGGACATTGACCTGCATAATGATGTGCTCATCATCACTATCTGGTTGCATGTTGATGGAATTAAATCTTTTAACAATGACTTACATTTATGTAGCATCTTTAAGATATAATGTTCTGTCAAGGCCTAAAGTGAAGGCACTAAAGTGATTTTAAGTTCAAAGTTCAAGGCAAATTTATTTTTAAAGTACATATATGCCACCATATACCATGCTGAGATTTGTGTTCTTGTTGGAATTCACAGTGGATGTAAAGAAACACAGTAAAGTCAATTAAAAGTTACACACATCAGAGGCAAACAACCCATGTGCATAAGACAATAAATTGGGCAAATACAAACGAGCAATATAATAATAAATAAGCAATAAATATCTTATTAAAAACAAGAGGTGTAGGGTTCTTAAAAATAAGTCCATATATTGTGGAATCAGTTCAGTGTTGGGGTGAGTGAAATTATTCCCTCTGGCTCAGGATCCTGATCATTAACAGGCAATAACTATTCCTGAACCAGGTGGCATGGGATTTGAGGCTCCTTGTACCTCTTTCCCAATGGCAACAGCGAGAAGAGAACATGGCCTGGATGTTACAGGATGATGGATGCTGCTTTACTGCGACAGCACTCCTTGTAAATAGGCTCAGTGGTGGGGATGGGTTTACTTGTGATTTGCTGGGCTGTATTCACTACATTTTGCAGGTTTTTTCCATTCAATGACATTGGTCATTATTAAGGGCATTATTAATTGATCTAGACCATTAGCTGTTTTTGGAAAACCAGCAATGTGATTACATTGGGAATTTTTGTCATACCTCTGTCTCTGATATGTGGAGAAAACATTGAATGAGTTGTCCTGTAGGAGTGAACTTTAGACATGTGGTGAACTACATATACCTGTCTGGACTGCTCCTGTGGCTCCTCCCACAGACCCCTGCTTACTGCTTCTGTGGCTCCTCCCACAGACCCCTGTATAAAGGCGATTGAGGCCTGAGCCTGGCCTCATTCTCCAGGATGTAGTGTTGTTCATTCTTCCAGTCAATAAAAGCCGATATCTCGCTTCTTACGTCTCAGAGTGAGTTATTGATAGTGCATCAAGACACAGATGTACCTTAATAGTTAGCTTAAATTACAGATGCCCCTGTTTGTGCTCTGGATAGTGTCAGTCAATGTAAAGTTAAAGACAGTAAGAAGATAATGTCCACAATGCTTTGCTCAGTTACCTTTAGGCCTTGGTATTGCCACATGTACAGTAACAACAGTACAGAGTGCAGTGCAGGTAAACAATAAAGTACAGTATCATATGGTAGATTTTGAGGTCAAGGGCCATCTTATGGTACAGGATAAGATTTGCTGGTAATCTCTTCAAAATCCCAGCTGATGGTTTTTAACTCAATAGTGACAAAAGAATAGTGGCACATTTGATTTACCTACCACCTTTACTCTCCGCTCCTTTGTCTTCTTCCATCAAATGCATTGCTATTCAATACTTCAACAGACATAAATTTTGAGAACATTACTGCATTCAGGCCAAACACTGAATTTCATTCACAATAGTAAATGACACTTCAGAAATTCTATAACCATGAGTTTTTTGATTGTTTACCTTTGTTTACATAATTATTAAATGTCCTAAATCTTGGAAATTTTCTGTGAGGATATGGAATTGGAATAGCATGAATCCAGATGATCACATTCACACTCATTTATAAGAGGTAACAGAAATACTTCCTTACAGTGGAGCTGTTCCTTCTGGCCAAAATTTACATTTCCTTCTTTTCTTTCCTCCTTCATCTTTTGATTAGCAGTCATTAGCTTTGCTTATTTACCCATGCATCATTTGAATGCATTAGTAAATGACTTTACATATATCTGCATTAATGTGCATAGCCATTGTGCAAAATAACATTTTCTACTGAAGCTCAGTATAGATTCTGATGTCACAGGAATCTAAACAGTGAACTGTGAAATATAGACCAATATATCCGTCATTTCAGTATGTTAATAGCAGATTGCTGGAATGAAATTGCATGCGATCTTTTATTCTTTCCATCTTTCTTCCACCAGACAAATGGCTTCCATTCCAGAGCAAGTGGGCCTCATGCCAGGATGATGGAGCATCCTTACCAGCATATCGGTTCCTTGTCTGTAACAAAGTGTCACAGAAGCTTAAATGCGAATCATCCAAGAATCCCCATGGACTACGTTACTAATGAAAAACATAAATATCAAAGTGATATAGGTGGAAATTGTTTAGAAAATAGGAAATAAATAATTGGGACCAAATGCCATTTAATTACCAGCAGCATTTTCCTGAAACCAAAGGCTGTAAATATCAGGAGAAAAGAGACTACAGATATTAGAATCTAGAAGAAAGCTGGAATAAATACCAGAAGGAATCTGGTCAGGAATTATGTGTGGAAAAAAAGATGTAATTCAATGTTTTAGATTGAGATCATGCAGCAGGACAAAAGGGAACAGTGTGTGTGTGTGTGTGTGTGTGTGTGTGTGTGTGTGTGTGTGTGTGTGTGTGTGTGTGTGTGTGTGTGTGTGTGTGTGTGTGTGTGTGTGTGTGTGTGTGTGTGTGTGTGTGTGTTGCGCGCACTCACATAAGTGTGTGTGACCACTTGATGAGAGGGTGGTGGATGATAAGTGAAAGGTAGAGTTAGATGAGGAGGGAAAGATGCTACCTATTTGGGAAGAGGAGAAGTGGCAGTGATGGGAAATATGAACCAAGGAAGAAGAAAACTAGTAGACAGGTGAGTGCATGGTGGAAGAATGTAGGGGTGAAAATTATCTGAAGGTGGAATATTCAATATTTATACTTTGGGTTGTAAATTAACCAAACAAAGTGTGAGATGCTTTTCTTCAGATTAGTATTTGGACTCTTTGCAGCAAAGGTAAAGATTGAGGATGGGCAGAGTGGTGTTGAAAGGGGAGAAGAACATTTTGTGGAGAAAGCCGAGGTCTGCAGTAGTCATTTCTACTTTATGGTTGTATGTCATTTTACCTCTCCTTCCCACTTCCAATTCACTCTAAGTGGGATGCATGAATCTAAACCTGTTATCATCGTGGATCTTTGTAGGGACTAAGTCAGGATTGAAGAATTCAGGATTGCTTAATGTCATTTCCTCTATAAAAGTGTAAGGGGAACAAAGGAGATCTGGTGCATCACAAAAAAAAAACACAAACTATAAATAGTAATAATAATAAATGAATATAAATACAAAATAGCTTCCATACAGAGACTGATTGTATGTCCCTAAAGTGACATTAGATTGTACATAGGCTGACTGATGGGAAATAATAAAGTCATGGTGGAGTTAGTAGGTGGAGGTGTTCTCTGAGGTCTCCGCCAGTCAGTATTGACCATGGATATTGCATCCTAGCTGTGTAGATATGCCAGCCTGGGCAGTGCAATATGGAGGGCCCATGTAGCAAGCTCGTCCTTTACACACAACTGATGAACCCAAAGGAATGGGAAAGACCGATGCATTTTGGTACTATCAGGGTCGCAGGAGTTGCCAGTCAGTATTGAACTCAAAGTAGGACTGCCCTAGGGGCTCCAGCACTGTATTTTTTCCCTCAGGGTTTACTCCCAAAGCCTTCCCCATGAGTGGGTATTGCCGCAAGGCAGCAGAGGTTTGAGATCAGAATTTTGCTTCTCCTAGATGAGCTGCCAACCACAGCTAATGAGCCCCATCTACCCAGAGCACCAGTAACCCATCTTTTCTAAGGTTGCTTTACCCCTTCCCCTGTCAACAGAAATGGTTCTGCTGGGTTTAGTAGCTAAGCCACATGTGAAGGCCAGGAGCTGGACTTAGTTGTCAGAGGCTATTTGAGATGCATGCCATTGGGAGCATTTAATGGGTAGTGGGAGCTTATCCCCGTTGCCACCCCCAGCTATAACAACCTTAAGGAACCTGATCAGTGTTACTGCTCGAGAAAAGTAACTGTTTTCGAGTCTGGTGGTCTTGGCGTGGAAACCACATAGCCTCCTCCCTGATGGGTCGGATAAATGGAAAGTAACAACTCTAAAGAAGAGAAATGAAAAAGAGTTGGGTAATATTTGCACCCTTATGAGATTGTTTGTTTGTAAACTATGTTCACGCTTTATGCACACAAATGGTCTCAGAGGAAAATGATGCTGCAGGTGCATCACATGCATAAACACTTGAAAACTATCCTCTGTTGACATACATGTTGAAATTTAGACATATGAGGAAAGTGTAACTTGCAGGGATTTGTCAGAGTAGTTATCAGGTTGATTGAATGAAGAATTTTTTAAATATTAATTTGCAGTGAGTAGTTCCCAAGAATAAGCATACATGGCTGTGTAGCTAAGCAAAATGCCTGAGCCATCTGGTCCATTGGACAAATCACAAGTGCAATGAGATAGGACACTTGGTTGAGTGCTGCTGCACAACCTCTTGCTCAGTGTTAGCAAGAGAGTCACTTATTGACTTCAAGTAGTGAATGAAGTACAATCTACATAGTGCCAGTCTTTGGCGGATTGGTGGTGGAGAGAGTCAGAAGCTTTAAATTCCTGGGCATTAATACATCAGATGACCTGTCCTGGGTCTAGCACATCAGCATTTTTACTTTCATAAGAGGTTAATGAGATTCTGTGTGTCACTAAACAGACAAAAAATTCTAGTGATATACTGCTGAAACTATCCTGTCAGTCAGTAGCATGGTCTAGGATGACATTTTGAATGTGCAGGAATGTAAGAAGCTGCAGAGAATAATGGATTCTACCCAGTACATCACAAGCATTCACCTCCGTAAACACAAGAAACTTTGCAGATGCTGGGAATCCAGAACAACACACACAAGATGATGGCAGAACACTGCAGATCAGGCAGTATCAATGGAGGTGAATAAACAGTCAATGTTTTGTTGCTGAGGCCCTTCATCAGGATTGGAAAGGGAGGGGTAAGAAGCTAGGATAAGAAGGCAGGGGAGGAGGAGAAGTACAAGGAGGAAGGTGGTAGGAGAGCCAGGCAAGGGGTAAGGTGGGTAGGGGAGATTGATGTAAGAAGCTGGGTGATGATAGGTGAAAAGGTTAAGGAGTGAAGAAGAAAGAATCTGATAGGAGAGGAGAGTGGACGATGGGAGAAAGGGGAGGAGGAGGGGCAGCAAAGTAAGGTGAGAGGCAGGTAAGGAGAAGGAAAGAATTAAGAGGGGAGCCAGAATAGAGAATGGGGAGGTGGGAGAAAGCTCTACACAATGGTAATATCTATAGGAGGTGCTTCTACAAGAAGGCAACGTCAGTCATCAAAGATCTCTATCTTCTGGGCCATAGCATCTTATTGCAGCTGCTGGAAGTACAAAGCTTGAAGTCCCAAAATACTAGGTTCAAGAGCAGCTATGTTCTTTCAACCATTCTGTTGATGAACAAACCAGCAAAGCCATAATCACCATGAAAGTTTAACAACAGAATTCCCACCCTGATCACTTTGCACTAAAATGGACTTCATTTTCTTTGTTCTGTGTTATTATTGCTCATAATTTTTTTGTGCTACATTTAATATTTTTCTTGTGAATGTTGCTGATATGATGTGATGTGTCTGTGATGTTGCTGCAAGCAAGTTTTTTTTTGCACCTGTGCATACATGTGCATAAGACAATAAATTTGTTTTAACTTAGTACAATCACTGCATTCCCTAGATGCTGCTAAATTGCACAATGTTCTTCTTGTACTCTGTAGTTATATCCATCCCACATTCCCAACACTTAGTCCTTCTCCCACACACATTCTGTCTCATGTTTTCCTTTCACTTCTCTTTACAACCCAAAAATACTGGTGGTGTTAATAGAGGACTAACACATCGTGTTTTTCAGACATCTTTCCGCCTGAAATTTTTAATGGTAGTCTATTTGTCAGGGTAAACACGACAGTAAAGGAGTGGACAGATAGATGGCATTCAGAAACAATAGGAAACCTTCTTTGTGATGGCAGTAATGTATAAAAAGTCTATTTGCATGTCTTTGAGAAAACTTTGTGCAAAAATCCCGAATAAAATATTATGTAAAAAGGCATCTCCTTAGAACCTGAGCTTCATTGAAAAATGATGTGATGGTAAAGAAAACACCTCATGCATAAAGCAGACTTTGCATTAACTGGTAGCATTCATGCACTTCCAATATAATTCTGCTTATGATTTTTATGTCTCAAAAATTACCATGATTATTGAGTTTATATGCATATTCCACAGAGTTATATTACATGGTAAGATCCGGGTTAGTTTTCTTATTGCAGTCAAGCAGATGACATTTCATAAACTTTTTAGCTCTAATGCCAGCAATATATTACTATCTTCCGAGGAAACGTCCTGAAACATTTACATAATAATGTCACTGGCATGCTGTGACAGATGGAACTCATTGATGTAGAGACACATTGTGTAAGGGTTTGCAATATATTAAAATATCAATATTGTGTTGAAAGATATGAATTTATTGCATAATGCATTACTGTTTCTGACCGAGGTTGAAGCCCAGTCAGGAAAAGAGTTTATCTGAGATGTAGTGAGTTGGATTTTTTAATCAAATTTATTCATAAAGTTCTCCCAACGGCTCTGTTGATAAATTTGCTGCCCAATGTGAAAGTGAGCCACAAAGACGAGTACAATACCAGGTCCTTACTATTTTTTTTTTACGAGCTAACGGACTCTACAGAGAAGCTGGTGGAGGTAATAGAGGTGTAGGTGGAAAAATCAGTCAGGAAAATATTTGAATGATGTTTAGTGACCTTTAATGGAAAGAGCATGACGTTAGTGGGTGGAACAGTGGCATAACTAGTGACCTAGGTTCAGTTGTGATCTGCAGTCTGTCTTGTGGAATTCGTATAAGACTGCATGGATTCCACTGGGTGCTTCAGTTTGCTTCCAAATGCCAGTTGTTTGTGGGGTTAGCAGGTTAATTGCTATGGAAATTTTATGAGGGTGGAGGGGAAATTTGATGGTAATACAGGAAGATTAGATTACAGGGAAAATTAGTGGGAGAATCATTGAACTGACATAGACTCAAAGAACTGAATAGTCTCCCTCTGAGTCATAAGGAAATACGGCAAGTAAAAAAAGATGCCGTAGCAGCCTTGGCCTGCAGTTGAGTAATGGACATTTAATAGTTAGAGGAGGAGAAGTAGAAAGGAAAGATAAAGGAACTGGTTTTCCATAATGGGAACACAAGAGGCAGCAATAGTCTGAATAGATGGTTTTGTATTGACCCATTTTATCTGGATTTAGGTTTTTGAAGTGCTGTCCATCATTTCACTTTACAGAAGCTGTTTAGCCCACTGATTCCTCGAGCAACTCACATCTAGCTCCTGGTTTTCCATAAACTCAGTGGTCTTCATACCTCTGTATGCTGTGAAGAGAGTACCTGTTGAGAGAGGACTTGATACTTGGAACATTCAATAAACTTAAAGAAACTTGAGTGGCTGGAAACCATGTTGCCCCAGAAAAGCAGCCAACATAGTAAAATACACTTTCCACCTCATTCATTCTTTCTTCTGCTTTAACTCATCAGGCAGAATATAAAAAAACTTAAGAACGTATACCACCAGGTTCAAGAGCAGCTTTCCACCTCACTATTGAGGGTATTGAGTGCAGGTAGGTGGGACTAGGTGGGAGTAAGCGCTCGGCACGGTCTAAAAGGGCCAAGATCGCCTGTTTGCATGCTGTAATTGTTATATGGTTATATAAGATATTGTGGTACATTGGACTTGGTAAATCAAAGTATTGAGTACAGGAGTTGGGATGTTACTTTGGGGTTGTATAAAACATTGGTGAGGCCTAAATTGGAGTTTCCTGTGCAGTTCTGGTCACCTACCTAATGGAAAGATTGAAAGACAACAGAGAGAACTGGCAAGGATGTTATCAAGACAGGAGGACCTGAGTTACAGTGAGAAGTTAGGACTTTATTCACTGGAGTGAAGGAGAATGAGATGAGATTTAATAGAGGTATACAAAATTATGAGGTGTATAGATAGGGCATATGCAAACCACCTTTTTTCCACTGAGGCTGAGTGAGACCAGAACCAGGAGGTTATGGTCGAAAACTGAAAAGTAAAATACTTAAGAGGACAGGATTTAATTTCTTCACTCTGGGGGTGATGAGAATGTGGAACAAGCAGCCAGCGAAAGTGGTGGATGCATGATCAATTTCAAAATTTAAGAAAACTTGGATAGGTACATAGAGGAGAGAGGCATGGGTGCCAGTCAGTGGGACTAAGCAGAACAATGATTTGGCGTAGACTAGAAGGGCTGACAGGCCTATTCTGTGATGCAGTATTCTATGATTCTATGACTATAGGGCAGAACTCTGATAAAATAAAAATGAACTTTGATTATTCCATCTGCTGTATTTTATGGCCCTTGTATTATATTTGTGCAGCTGCACTGCACTTTTTCTGTAGCTATAGCACTATACTCTGCATTCAGCTGTGTCTTTCTTTTGACTATCTCAGTGCTTTGTTGCATGGAATGATTTGTCTGGACAGCATACAAACAAAAGCCAAACACTGCACCTTGGTACTTGTCATAGTGATTATATGTGAGAGGTTAAAGGGCATAACGATGAGAACAAAAGGATATGCAGTGTAATATTTTATCAGAAGTATGTGATAGTTAATAAGACCATAAGACTATTCAGCCCATCACATCTGCTCCATCACTTCATCATGGCTGATCCAATTTTCCTCTCAGCCCCAATATCCTGCCTTCTCCCTGATTATCCCCTGATTAATCAAGAATCAATTAACCTCTGCCTTAAATAAACATAAACACTTGGCCTCCACAGCTGCCTGCAGCAAAGAAATCCACAGATTCACCACTCTCTGGCTGAAGAAATCCCTCCTCATTTCTGTCCTGAGGTTGTGTCCTCTGGTCTTAGACTCTCCCACCATAGGAAATATCCTCTACACATCCAGTATAGACTTTCCCCATTCGATAGGTTTCAAAGAAAACTCATTTTCTGAGTTCTAGTGAATACAGGCCCAGAGCCATCAAATTCTCTTCATATGACAAACCATTCAATCCTGGAATCATTTTTGTGACTCTCCTTTGAACCTTCTCCAGTTTCAGCACATCCTTTCTAAGAGGGGTCCAAACCTGCTCACAATACTCCAAGTACTGCCTCACTAGTACTTTATAAAGACTCAACATTATAATCGCAACACGAGTGAATCTGCAGATGCTGGAAATAAATAAAAAACACAAAATGCTGGCAGAACTCAGCAGGCCAGAGAGCATCTATGGGAGGAGGTAGTGATGAAGGGTTTTGGCCCAAAATGTCATCACTACCTCCTCCCACTGATGCTGTCTGGCCTGCTGAGTTCTGCCAGCATTTTGTGTTTTTTTTCCTCAACATTATATCCTTGGTTTATATTCTAGTTCTCTTGAAATGAATGCTAACATTGTGTTTGTCTTCCTTATCACAGACTCAACCTGCAAATTGACCTTCAGGGAATCCTGCACAAGGATTTCCAAGTCCCTTTGCCCTCAGATTTTTGTACTTTCTCTCCATTTAACCCTTACATGCTGTTTGGGTCAAATTTGACCCGTTTTGACATTTGACAGCAGTAAAAACACCCTAAATGCCATTTTTTTTTAAGCTGAAATTTGATGACTTTTCCTAAAGTGATGCAAAGATTCAGATTCAGTTTATTGTCATTTAAAAACCACAAATGCAATGCAGTTAAAAAATGAGACAACGTTCTTCCAAAATGATATCAACAAAGCACATGACAAAATAGACTACACTAGAAAATCCATATAACGTTTGGCAATCCCCAATCCAGAGTCCGGAGAGGCTGCTGCGTATTAATATCACGCTACCATTTTAGCGCGTTCCCCGGAAAGAGCTTCAAACCCACCAGACAAAACAAGACCAAAAACTAAAGCTACAAGACCTGCACAAAACTACATAGTTACAACATATAGTTACAACAGTGCAAACAATACCATAATTTGATTAAAAAATAGACCATGGGCATGGTAAAAGATTGCCCAAAGATGTTAAAAGACTAAGTTCAAAAGAAACCACCACATAGTTTCCACAAATCCTCTGGGTCCAGATAAATTCATCATCTCACGCTGGCAGCAGAAGGGAATACCCCCCCCATGGACTTCCATGGTGCTGCCCGACTCAGCCTCGCAGACGTAGCATACAGTGAAAGCTCCGTCGAACCCAGACTCACAGACACAGCACACACTGAAAGCGACCTGACCGCAGCGGACTCCGAGTCCATCGAACCTCCGAGCCTCCGACCATCCCCTCCGGCACAGTTTCTCCGAGCATCATCCTCTGCCGAGTGTATTAAGACAGCCCCGCCAACGGCCACCAGCAACGCGACCCCGAAGACTGGGGGCCTGTTCTTCTCAGCAGAGACCCAGACCTCACAGCAGCAGCAGCAACGAAGAGGGCCTTCCTGGAGATTTCCAGATGTTCCTCTGTGCTCCCACGTCTGTTTTTCATTAGATTAGGATTGCGCACGGCACCCCGCTTAACAAATAACATTTCAGCTCCGGAGTGGCCGCTGCAAGCTACATCGTGCCACCATCTTGTACCTCTTGATTGAACTATTTAAAAATGAAAAAATGAAAATATTTAAAAAATGTTATACTTTCGTACAGATGCTACAAATTTTTGTACATTGAGGCTGTTCTGGGTCAAATTTGACCTGTATCTATTGAAATGGATTTTAGATCTCTGAAACATTAATTAGGGATTAATCACCCATTTGTTAATGTCAGATAGGCTATTTACACATTCTAAATAGATCTGTGGTTCAAAATTTGGTATAGACACTTGTTATGAGGGGATTCTTGGGCCGGGTCAAAATTGACCCGGAACATACTGTGAAGGTATAGAATATGAACAGGTTGCCTGTGTTAAAAAATAGTCCACTCTTTCATTTTTTCTACCATAGTGCATTACCATACACTTCCAAGCACTACAGGCAGAATAAGAATTGCGAGGACAAGATAAGAATGGAAAAGTGGGAAATGAAACAGTTCTGACACTGTAACTCTATGCACCCACATTAGGGAATGTTTCACTGATGCAAAGTTAGCTAGATATGCTGTGAAATAAGGACCATTTGATTTTTAGATGTAACATTTGAAGTCCCGATTCAGTGGTTTGGTAGGAAGAAGAAATCACTGCTCCCATAACACTCTTCAAAGCCCCCAGCAACTTCACTGAAGATGATACATGAAGTGGACTCAGTAGGCAATACAAGAAGTGTTGTGCATGGATTGATCGGTCACAATGAAGTGGTAAATTGTGTTACGTATCCCGTAACTGGATCACTTACCAGCAAAGATAGAGAGGTCCGCTGAAGTCTGATGGTACCATTTTTAAACGTTTTTATTTATAAAGGGGCACAAAAGTAATACAAACATTCAGATAACATACGTCGTCAATACTCAATCTAAAGTGCAGGTATAGTAATAATCAATAAGAAATAAGCTCTATCGTTGTCTAGGGGTAATGTATATATTGTCCGCTGTATATCTAAAAGTCTCTTGCGTTCACTGCAGTTCCACCAGCTGCCGTCTTTTGGGGCGTCGCGGTGGTGCACTTTTGTTAGAGAGAGAGAGAGAGATAGAGATTGAATGAAACAGTTACCCGGAGGGTTTTTTCCAACCTTTAGGAGTTCGATCTGTCGGAGTCTCATTGGGGGGTGGCCGTTCACTTGTGGCCTCTCCTGTAGCTAAAGCCGTTCTTTCGTGGTGAGGTCGCCAATCCCAGGCAAGGAAAAGATGCACACGAACCCCCCCACCGGCTGTCGCTATTAAACGCTGTCACAGGATTTCTAGCGTGTCTTCTGGTGCGTCTCGGGGGGCCGTCTTTACAACCCCTCTTTTATCTGAACTCACGGGGTCTCAGATGTCAATCAGGTTGGGATGATGCAATCTCTCTCCGTCTCTCCACCCACGTTGCCCTGAGGGTATACACGTAGTACAGTTCCCAATTCACAAAGGTGTCTCCACGAGACAATAACCACAGTCGCCAGCTTTTGCCTCGCCGTGAAACGAGGGACACCGCACGTATCTCTCTCTTCTCTTGGGTCATTGACCCCCCCCTTCACTAGGGCTCTGGCGATTCTCACAAAGGAGGGAGCTGGGATCATAACAATTGAAACTCTTCCTCTCTGTTCATTTCTACATCACATGTGCACCCACAGTCATAACCTCTACTTCCCTTGACCTTCTTTTAGTCACTGTATCATCCCTCACACATCCTTCAGGCTTAATGTCACATCGCATATCCTATTGTCCTCTCATTATGCTCCTCATCTCCTCACATCTGTAATATTTCACACATAAGCTATACTGACGCTTGTTGATGTGAACCTTCTCAAAGCATGTCACAATGCTGCCATCAATACCGTTCCTGTTTTATTACCACAAATCTGGTGAAAAATATGCTGGAAAATGTGATGATCAGTACAGGGACAGCTGCAGGAATATCCTTCACCAGTCAAGGAATGGTTAGTTGACCTTGTGGACAGGACAAGTAACACCATGGAGTGGCAATTTAACACACTGAAAGACAGCTTTTTATCATTATATCCTCCCAGTCCAGAAGTCAAGGCCAGAAGAGCAAACCCATGATCATAGAATTATGGGGTCTAAGCCACTCGTTGGCAAAGTCTGGTGGGCAAAGCTTAAGTTTGATGCCCAGAGAATAGAAAGTCTGGAGGAAGAAACCCAAAGGTCAAAAAATGAAGATAAACACCCAAATGAGTCATCAGGGCCCAGGTCACCGGGATCGAGGTCCACGCGAGTCCAGGAGTTGAGGCTCGATGGCCAATCAGATGATTAGCAATTCCTGGGGTGAGGTCTCATGTTAGAGACTCAATGTCTGTAAGGCTACAAGTCTGGATCAAGAGCTGGAGGCCCAGGCACAGCTGATTCTGGGGGGGAGAGGGGGGGAGGGGGGGAGGGCGGAGGGATTGTGTGAAGAGGGCTTATTTTGCTGTTGTCTGGTTTTGTTTTCTTGTTATTGTTGTTGCTTCTGTTGTACCGCAGAACCTTACAGGCATACTATTCTGGTACCAGACTGTGTGTTGACCCTTGCTGCTACCGCTGCACATCCTTTGTTGTTAATCCAAATTACACATTTTACTGTATGTTTTGATGTACATGTGACAAATAAATCAGAATCTCAAATCCGAGTCTATTTGCTTCACAAGGCTAAGCCACTGTGTAGGTTCATTGTTAAGATGCCTTTGGCAGTCATTCATCTCGCCCTGAAGAGAAGAGTCATAGAACACTACAGCACAGTAACAAGCCCTTCAGTCCATGACAAACAATCAATCTGTCTAGTCCCATTGCTCTACACCTAGACCATAAACCCCCATACTCCTTCCATCCATGTACCTATCCTGATGTTGAAACAGACCCGAATGCTCCACTTCCACTGGCAGTTTGTTCTACACTCTCACCTTTAAACAGATCACCTTTCACCCTTAATCTGAGACCTCTAGTTCTAGTCTCACCTAGCCTCAGTGGAAGAAGCCTGATTGCATTTACTCTATCTCTATTTGCCATATATCATGAAAAAGTCTGTTTTTTCTATTTCAGATACAGAAATTATACAGAATCATTAAACAACAGAGCAGAGGAGAGCATTATTCATTAAGTTGACTTTACTGTAGCATGAAGACTGGAACCAGATTTAGATAAAAGGATTTCACACAACTGTGCATGAGATGTAGTGGGTAAAGAGAAAGACACTGGGATGAGCCTGATGGTGTCACAGGGGGACATGGGGACTGGACCCAAATGCAGGATGCAGGCACCGAAGTACTAGGGGCAAGACAGGAACAATTAAAGCATAGAACAAAATGGGGAGACCACGGCATGCAGTGACACTGGGGTTCAGAGAGTTCATGGCAAAGGCAGGACCCTGGCTGGGTTAAAGGATGGGTCTATGGGACAAGGAATGCTGGGAGAATAGCCCCCTGGGCAGGCCACATAGCTCCTGGGCAGGGCCACCTCCCAGGCAGGAACACGGGGGCCTGAGCAAGAGGCAGAGCACCTGGGCAGGTTGCAGGGCACAACCCATCAGAAGAGAGGGGTAGGAGAGGGTCAGAGTCCCCCGCCAGGCAATGGCAGTCCAGCCTGCTTACCCAACAGAGGCAAGGGATCAGAAGGAAGCTCAGTCCAGGGTGACTACAAGAACAGACTTACAGAACTAGATGATTAACAGTGGGTACTCCAAGCCAGGGTCAAAACAGGATAGCCAGGTGAACAGCACAAACAAGGCAAACCAGACAGAGCAGCAGGTACAAGACACACAGAGGGGAACAAAAAACAACAAAACTCAGTCCCAGAGCCCCTATATGTACACCTGCCAGCCGATAGGTCTCAGGTGCACCTCCTTAAGCCAAGATGATCCTATTTGGGCTTAAGGGTGAAAGGAGGGACAGCTACAAGACCCGGAGTCCGGAGTCCGCGGACCAGATCAAGACACGGAATGCGGGTTTCGGACCGGACCATAACAGATGGACTTAAATCTTCATGCACACATTCTGTATGCAACGATCTGGTCTCTGTTTAAGAAAGAAAACTGACATTTATATTTTTTTTCCTAGGCTGTGCTTCATGATTGAGATCGCTTGCTTCCACTCCAGTTTTGTTAGTACTTGAGATAGCTGATTAGACTAATGTTGGACAAAGATGAGAAAATCTGCAGATGCTAGAATTCTAAGCAACACACACACAAAATGCTGGAGAAACTCAGCAGGCCAGACAGCATCTATGTTAAAGAGTAAACAGACGATGTTTCAGGCCAAGCCTTCGTCTTGGAACCTCGAATGTTTACTCTTTTCCATAGATGCTACCTGGCCTGCTGAGTTCCTCTAGCATTTTGTGTGTGTTGCAAGACTAATGTGGGAACTATTGTAAAGATAGCTCAGTAGATTCCTACCAGAGTGTACAGCACTTAGGTTTTCCTGGTGCATGGGCTTTATTCACTCAATGCCATCCCAAAATATTCCTTCCCCATTCTGTATACTTGTTGGGTCATTGGGTCAGTTCCAATTGTTAGTGAGGATATTACATTTTTTCAAGGGACCTTGAGCTGAGAATAGTGTGTCCATTTTGAGAAGTCCAATGAGCAACGAGCACTTCCCCTCCCCTCCTCCTTATTCTGGCATCTTCCCCTTCCTTCTCAGTCCTGAAGAAGTATCTCAGCCTGAAAAATCAACCATCTATTCATTTCCAAAGATGCTGCCTGATCTGATGAGCTCCTCCAGCATTTTGTATGTCAAACACTTCCCAAGGGTGTTGACTAAGTTTATCTCGGGTTTGGTGGCCTCCATACTATGAAAAATGAAGTTCAGTAGGACCACTGCAAACAAGATTTTCCTAAATGGCAACAATTTGTCCCAAGGGTTCCTAAAGTGTTAAGCCCTTCAAAGAGTTTCTTTCCTGCAAGATCTCACTGAACAGAGCTTCTGACACTAATTCAGACATCCCCTGTAGCTCAGGCTGCTATTGTTTTGGCATAACCTTACATAACATTAAAGAGATGTTTGGCAAGTGGAGCAAAGTTTAGGGGGAATGTCAGAGGCAGTTTTTTTTACACAGAGAGTAGAGAATGCCTGGAATGCACTGCCAGTGATAGTGGTCAATTCTGATACTATAAGGACATTTAAAAGACTCTAAGAAAGGCATATGGATATAAAGAAAAATGAGGGCTGTGTCAGAAAAAAGGTTGGATTGACTAAGGAGAATGTCTGTCTATCAATATCATGAGCTGAAGAAGATATTCTGTGTGTATTGTTTTACATGTTGCTATACAGACTAGATGACTGACTTGCAGAGCACCTGTGCTTTGTCACAGTGGCTATCCAACTCTGCCAGCTGCATACCATTTCAGCTCCCCTTCCCATTCCAGACCATTCTGTCCATCCTTGGCTTTCTTTACTTCCAAGGCCTGCCCAGTGCAAACTTGAAGTATGGCACCTGAAGCTTCATTTGGTCCACCTACAACTGAATGGCATGAAAACTGAATTTTCCACAGGAAAACCTGTAAGGGAGAGTTTTTAAAGTGGAAAAGCCATTGCACTGGGGTAGTTCCACTCTGTCAACCTCTGAAGTCCAGGTCCAGTGGTACAAAAAGACATCACAAACTGGGGTCTTTCTTGATTGCAGTGGATGACCTTAATGTCTTCTATTCAACACACACTAAATGCTGGAGGAATTCAGCAGGCCAGGCATCATTTATGGAAAAAAGTAAACCGTCGATGTTTTGGACTGAGACCCTTTATCAGGACTGGAGAAAAAAATTCTCCAGTCCTGATGAAGGGTCTCGGCCTGAAATGGCAAATGTTTACTCTTTTTCATAGATGCTGCCTGTCCTGCTGATTCCCCCATCATTTTGTGTGTGTTGCATAGATTTCCAGCATCTGTGACGATGCCTTCTATGCTGTTTTAAACCCCTCTCTCCTTTTGACTTACCCCTGTCCTGCCATTTTATTTCCCTTTCCCATACACTATCTCTAGGTTCACATTTCCGATTTTTCTGGTCTCTCCCTCCAACTCTTAGTTCCAACCACTTACCACCCATTCATTTCACCCATTAGATTCTTTCTTCATCTTGTTCCATCAGTTGTCCTTCTGTCCTTCACATTTTCAAGATTCTTACTTATCAGACTGAGCAGTCAGACCCTTGGTCTATCTCCCTTACCTCCCTCCAGTAGCTGTCTCCACATTCACCCTTCCTCAGTAACCTTGTGGTCTACTGACCCCTGACTCACCACCTCACCTTTTCCTATTTATACTTCTCAGAGGGTCTACCATCTCTCTTCACTCTCAGTCTTGATGCAAATTCTCAGCCTGAAATGTTGATAGCTGCTTCTCCCTCCATAGGTGCTGCTTGACCCTTTGAGTTTCTCCATAATTTTCCTTTAGCTCCAGACCTTAGCATCTGCATTTTCCTGCATCTCCACTAATTTCCTCAGTTATACAAAAAGAATAAATAGGTTAGGAATTTATTCCTTGGAACATAGAAGACTGAGTGGAGATTTGATAGTTTTATACAAAATTATGAGGGGTATAAATAGGGTAAAAGCAAGCAGTAATTTTTTCACTGAGTTTGCATGAGTCTACAACTAGAGGTCAAGGATTAAGGTTGAAATTCAAAAAGTTTAAGGAGAACATGAGGGGAAACTTCTTCGCTCAGAAGATGTGAGGGTGTGGAATGAGCGACCAGTGCAAGTAGTGCATGTGAGCTTGATTTCAACACTTAAGAGATGTTTGGATAGGTACATAGGTGGTCAGGATATGGAGGTCTATGGCCGATGGAAGTTGGCAGCTTAAATGCTTTGGTACAACCTAGATGGCTGTGACTCTTTGGCTCACCTCTGACTTCTTTTTATTTAAAATTTCTAGCTTCCACATTATTCTGCTTTTCAGTAGATCCTTTCCTAGCTCAAAGTGAGCTGAACTAATGACCTGTAAGCTTTTTGTGCTCTGCAGCTTAGTTGAACAATAGCTAATTTGTTGCCAGTGAGGCAGCTATTTTTCTTTCTAGAATTATATTGTTAAAGAAAAGGACAGGATGCAGTGCTATTAACAGACAAAGTGACTAATGGGACAATGTATTCAGCAGCCATTAACTTAAGCAGTAATGACAGTATAAAAAGTTGACCAAAATGGAAAACTTTTCTTACGTCCTAATCCCCAAATGGTACTGAGGTTGGGGGAAATGACTTGTTATCATTGTTTACAGGTCAGTTATTACAATCAGCTGATTAACTGCATAGTCTATTAAAGCCTGAATGACTTTGGGATATATTAAGAATCTGGCATTCTGGGATTTCTGATGATGATAATGATTCTCAGATCATTACGAGGAGGTGTACAGAAGGGAGACAGATCAGTTGGTTGAGTGATGTTGCAACAACAACTTTGCACTCAACATCAAAAAGGCAGCATCCATCATTAAGGACCCCCATCACCCAAGGCATGCTCTCTTCATATTACTTCCAGCAGAGAGAATGTACAGGAGCCTAAAGATCCAATGTTTTAGAAACAACGTTTTACCCTCCACTATCAGATTTCTGAATGGAAAATGAACTAACCCATGAATACTACCTTACTATTTGGCTCTCTTTTTCACTATATACATATATACAGAGAAAACATGAGGAAACCTGCAGATGCTGGAAATTCAAACAATAACACACACAAAATGTTGGTGGAACACAGCAGGCCAGGCAGCATCTATAGGGAGAAGCACTGTCGACGTTTCGGGCCGAGACCCTTCGTCAGGACTAACTGAAAGGAAATATAGTAAGAGATTTGAAAGTAGAGGGGGGAGGGGGAAATGCGAAATGATAGGAGAAGACCGGAGGGGGTGGGATGAAGCTAAGAGCTGGAAAGGTGATTGGCGAAAGTGATACAGAGCTGGAGAAGGGAAAGGATCATGGGATGGGAGGCCTTGGGAGAAAGAAAGGGGAATGGGGGGGGGGAGCACCAGAGGGAGATGGAGAACAGGCAGAGGGATGGGCAGAGAGAGAAAAAGTAAACAACTAAGTATGTCAGGGATGGGGTAAGAAGGGGAGGAGGGGCATTAACGGAAGTTAGAGAAGTCAATGTTCATGCCATCAGGTTGGAGGCTACCCAGCAGGTATAAAAGGTGATATTCCTCCAACCTGAGTTTGGATTCATTTTGACAGTAGAGGAGGCTATGGATAGACATATCGGAATGGGAATGGGACGTGGAATTAAAATGTGTGGCTACTGGGAGATCCTGCTTTCTCTGGTGGACCAAGCGTAGGTGTATATATACAGTACTGTGCAAAAGTCTGAGGTATATATAGCTAAGTGAATAAGACTTTTGCACTGCACTGTAGTAATTTTATGTATTGCTCTGTACTGCTACTGCTGCTGCAGAAACTAGTTTAATCACATATGTCAGTGATGATATACCTGATTCTGAGATAAGACTTTGGTGTGGACTGAGAGTCGAAAGGAGGCTTGGGAAAAAGGGGAAGGGAGTGGGAAGGACCAGTGAGATATTCTGGAGTGATCAATAAATCAACTTTTTGGAATCAAATAAGCTTGCCTGGTGTCTCAGGGCTGGGTGTGCAAGCACCGGCACCACCCCTGCCCCTTGCACTCCTTCTCTGCCACCCCTCTTATGGCACTTTACCCTCCCCATTCCTAACGTCCTTTGCGCCTGCCAGATTTACAAACTTGCCCTCTGCTCCACATTGACAAATACAGTACTTGCAAAAGTCTTTGCTATATATATATTTAAAACTTTATAGATATAGTGGTAGATATCTGTAGCTTTCTGTAGTGGTGTGTGTGTACCTAAGAAATCTGCACAAAAATGAATATACCTATAAATGTAATTTATTATGTTTTATATATTGGACTGTACTGCTGCCACAAAACAAGACATTTTATGACCCATGTCAGTGATATTAAACCTGACTCTGACTCTGAATCTCCCCCAGAATACCAGCTGAATGCCGCCTGACTACTCTCACATTTCACACTGTAAACTGGTAGAGCTGGAAGGGGGGGGGGGGGTGGTGGGGAGGGGGAATTATTGACACCTGCTGAAAATATAAATCTACAACTAGAAGGCACAAAATTGTAGGCACTGGGCAGTGAACACAAATGGCAGAAATTAAAATTCTGATGTTGTTTCAAAAACGTGGCCAAGATGAGAGAGGAATGTAAATCAATGTATGTTCATATTTCATATTTGAATGTTCTCCTTTTATTCAGCACAGTTCCACTGCAGGTCATGTTTGATTTTGTTGTCTGTTCCCCTTCCAAAACACAATAATTTTGACATAATAGCAGTTTATAGTGTAGTTTACATGGTTGCTGAAAGAAATAACATATTCTTGAATTATGCATGGGCACTTTCTGCAGATGGGGAGGTATTAAACAGACTTTACAATGAAAATGGATTGCTGTAAGATCCTGATAGTAAAAGAAAACTTCATAAATTTATTTTGTAGTGGATTTCTTCACCTGCTGTCTTGCCTCTTGCTCATGTGATCCCCAGTGTTTCAGGTGTTTGAGCAATCACACTTGAGCCTTCATACTAAATGTCTGAATGCTGCTTCAAGTTCCCGGGCATCAACATCTCTGAAGATCTATCCTGGGCCCTACATATTGAGTTGCAATTATGAAGAAGGCATGCCAGCAGCAATATTTCATCTGGGGTTTGAGGAGATTTGTTATGTCACCATAGACTCCAGCAAATTTCTATAGATATACCATAGAGAGCATTCTGACTGGTTACATCACCATATGGTATGGAAGCACCAATGCACAAGATCAGATAAAGCTGGAAAGGGTTGGAAATTCAGTCAGTTCCATTATGGGCACTAGCCTCCAAACCATTTAGGACATCTTCAAAAGAAGATACCTCAAAGAGGCAGCATCAATTATTAAGAATCTTCATTGTGCAGGAAATGGGGTACCATGGTAGCGTAAAGATTAGCACAACTCTATTACATTTCAGGGCATTGAAATTCAGAATCCAATACTGACATCCTCTGTAAGAAAGTTTGTATCTTCTTCCCGTGTGCATGTGGATTTCTTCTGGATGCTTCGGTTTCCTTGCACAGTCCAAGGAGATCCCATTAAGAAGGCTAATTGGTCATTGAAAGTTGTCCTATGACTAAGCTACGGTTAAATCAATAGCTTGCTGTGCCAAAAGGACCTGTTCAGCGTGGTATCTCGGAATAAAAAGTATTTTAAAAGTACATCTTCTTGTCATTACTGCCATCAGGGAGGAGGTACTGGAGCCTAAAGACTCATGCACAAGGTTTTAGGAACAGTTTCTTCCCCTCTGCCTACATCAACCCATGAACACTTTCTGACTATTTTGCTCTTTTTTTCCCTAATTATTTTTTATTGTAACTTACAATCTTTTTTTGTATTACACCTCTACTGCTGTCACAAAAGAACAAATCTTACAACATAGAGTAAGTAGTTCGTTATATGTCGTATTGTATAACGTAGGTGATCATGGTCTTTGCATGGCCATGATTGATCTTGGCAATTTTTTCTACGGAAAGGGTTTGCCATTGCCTTCTTCTGGGCGGTGTCTTTACAAGACAGGTGACCCCAGCCATTATTAGTATCCTTCAGAGATTGTCTGGAGTCAGTTGTCGCACAACCAGGACTTGTGATAGCTAGATACCTGTGTATGCTGTGGGCTTTCTCCTTGCACCTGTACCTTGTGTTTCCTGCCTGTTCTCCTCATCTTGTTTGGCTCCCCATGCCTCCCTCCTACTTGCTTTCCATGCCAGTCACCTGCGCTTTGATGGCAACTTGATCTGGCCGTGCTCACATTATGTGCTAGCTTCCTCTGCTTCATATCAATGATCCCAGTCCCTGGATCTTGCTTATTATCCCCATTCATTTCTCCTGTGTAGAGCCACTCCCTGTGACCCTTGGTTATGCTCACTGGTCCCTCATGTGTAAGGAGTGTGTACATTTTCTTTGTGGCCAAGTGGGTTGCCTCCCAATGCTCTGATTTCCTCCAAACGATGTATGGATGAAGGTTGGTAAATTGCAGGCATATTGTATAGGCACCGGAAGCATAGCAACACTTGCAGGCTGTGTTGGTTGTTGACACAAAACAACGTACACTTAGTGGCCACTTTATTCAGTACATATGTGTACCTACCTGTTTATGCAAATATTTAATCAGCCAATCATGTGGCAGTGATTCAATACATTAAAGCATGCAGAGATGGTGAAGGGGTTTAGTTGCTGTTCAGCCCAAATATCACAATGCAAAGAAATGACTCAAATCGTAGAATGATTGTTGCTGCCATACGGGTGGTTTAAGTATTTCAGGAACTGATGACCTCCAAGGAATTTTGTGCCCAACAGTCTCTAGAATTTCCAGAGGATGGTGCAAGAAACAAAAAAAAATCAAGTGAGTGGTGGTTCTGTGGGCAAAGATGCCTCATTAATGAGAGAGGTCAGAGGAGAACGGCCAGAATTCACTCAAGCTGACAGGAAGTTGACATAACTGAAATAATTATGCGTTACAACAGTGGTGTGCAGTAGAACATCTCTGAATGCACAACACATCACATCTTGAAGTGGATAGGCTATAGAAGCAGAAGGCCATGAAGATACACTCAGTGTCCATTTTATTAGGTACCTCCTGTATTTCACTGTATGTTTCAATGTTTTGATATATATACAGAATATATGTGACAATTAAAGCTAATCTAATCTATCTAATCTCTAGGTGAAAAAAAAATCTTCAGATCTCCTTTAAACCTTTTCTTCCTCAGTTTAAATCTATTCTGAGTGGCATTAGATACCTATGCCAGAAAGAAAAGTTTCTTCCTTTCTGTCTTCTACGTGCCTCTCTTAATTTTGCAAACCTCCTTCCAAACCCCCTCACCCCCTCATTGTTCCAAGGAAAATTAAACAAAGCCTACCATTTTGCTCCAACTGAAAGATATAGCAAAAAGTACTTTGGAAGGTCTTTTAACCAGAGAGTCCTAATAAAGATTTCATACATATATAAAGGCACAAGTGAATGAAACACCCATTTCACATCTGTGGTCAAGGACTCTTAGCCACACCACCAGCACAAACTGTCCTCAACCAATTCCCCCTTCTATCCTTTCCACAATCTCCAGCACATTTTCACACATTCCCATTAGCCACCTCCACAAATTTTACACCTGGTGATTTTAGCTTTTACTGATGCGTTTGACATGCTGCCATCAGGACATTATGTCTCCATTTCAAATCAAAACACCAAAGGTAAACTCCACTCCACCTGCATCAGAAGTATGCATGTGAAAGCCATGGCTAGAGGATCTTTTCTGCCTTTATCTAGGCTTGGAATGCAGAAGCAGTTGGATCGACTATGTTGTTGCAGTTTACACCCAAATCCCAGTGATTTTGATCTTATCCTAGATGTGGCCAATTGGATGATTTTTATTTCTGACTAGTGATTGATTATTTTCAAACAAGCCATTTATTTCAGTCCTGATAGACTTGTGTTCCAACTGGCTGCCTAAAGACATGGAGAATCATGAAAGAGCTCCAATTCATATTGCCCACAGACGGCACACTTAGAGTTCGATAACAGTTTGTGTTGTATGAATTTAAACATTTTAAGTATAATGGCATTTAATGTACACTCACCCAATTATCCAGTTTCAAACAGAAAGGCTGAACGTGTGAAGAGAGTACTTAAGAACCATTAGAAGCTGAAGTTAATGTTGGATCAATGAACTTTACATTAAGATGCAGGCTGGGAAACCTTTTGTTCAAAATAAGAACTACTTCACATTTAAATATAAGGTTTTACAACATGTCAGTTCTTCATCAATAGTCTTTTTTTCCAATTGCAAGGCACCATTGGACATTAAGAACTTCAAGTACTGCAGATCTACTGCACTGGGGAGTTGCTCATTAGTGCAGGAGCTGGGCTTGGTGAAGACTGTGTGGCTGTTTGTTGCACAGAGGAGTTGGAGCAGGTGCGCAAAAGCAGTGTGAAGTCTTGGGACATTTTTCTTGTCATCGCAAGACCCTGTCAGATATTGATAACATAGAATACTGCAAGTCTAGTTTATTGGCTTTTTGTGAGACAGATGGCGGGGGAGCTGTGTGGCCTCGGTTTTAGTGAAGACTAGGCTTCATGCCGTGGTGTTGCCTGTTGAGATGCTGGTGGCGGTGTGGCACAGTGTGCATGCTGGACTGGGAGCAAGCCCCTCCCATTAGGGAGGGTGTGTGTGTGTGTGTGTGTGTGTGTGTGTGTGTGTGTGTGTGTGTGTGTGTGTGTGTGTGTGTGTGTGTGTGTGTGTGTGTGTGTGTGTGTGTGTGTATTGGCTGCAATTGCTACAGGCTTGTTCTTGCCAGCAGTATCTAGGCATCTGCAATCTACAGTTCACGACACTTGGGGATTTGGGCTACATTTTTCATGGATTTGAGGACTTGGACTACGCTCTTCTTGTGTGACTGTGTATTTACTACTTTCTTATATGTGCAGTGTGTGCTTTCTGCTGTGTATGACTATTGGTATTGTGTTTTGTACCTTGGTCTTGGAGGAACACTGTTTTGTTTGGCTGTATTCATGGGAGGAACACTGTTTTGTTTGGCTGTATTCATGGGAGGAGTACTGTTTTGTTTGGCTGTATTCATGGGAGGAACACTTTTGTTTGGCTGTATTCATGGGAGGAACACTGTTTTGTTTGGCTGTATTCATGGGAGGAACACTGTTTTGTTTGGCTGTATTCATGGGTGTTCATGTATAATTGGATGATTATTAAACTTGGACTTAAACTTGAATTTGAAATTGAGTAGGACACATCCAGCTAGATTCAGCTTTGTTTGCCTAAATTTGGAAGGGATAATTGAAGGAAAATAATTAAGGCGTGCACAACTTGATGGTAGACATCAAAGGAGTGGATCTACCAGTAGCAGAAGAGATGGGGTTGGGTTTTTGGAAACATTGGAATACTTAGAGACGCTAAAGTTCTTTGAGTCCTTTGAGTGAAGAAGAATATGAGAAGACTTGATACAGGTGTTTAAGATGATAAGAGGTATTAACAGAGTTGGAAGCCAGCACCCTTTTTCCAGAGTGGCAATGGCTAATACAAGAGGGAATATTTTTAAGGTGCTTGGAGGAAAGTATAAAGGGAAGGTCAGAGGTGGTTTCTTTTCCACATGAGAGGTGGTAGGTGCAATGGAACACACTGCCTGGATAGTAGTCAAGGAAGATACATTGGGGACTTTTAAGAAAAGCACATAGGATGATACAAAATGGAGGACTGTGAAGGAGAGCAGGTTTAGATTGATCTGGCACAGCATAGTAGCTTGATGGTTCACACAATGCTTTACAGTATCAATGACCCGGGTTCAATTCCTGCCTCTGCCTGTGACCGCATGAGTTTTCTCCAGGTACTCTGGTTTCCTCCCACACTCCAAAGTCATAGTGGTTGGTAGGTTAATTGGTCATTGTAAATTGTCCCATGATCGAGAGTTGATGGACAGCATGGCTCAAAGGGCCAATAATGCCTGTTCTGTGCTGGATCTCAATAAATAAGAAAAATATTAGAATAGGTTGAAAGGTCAGTGCAAAATAATAGGCCGAAGTGCCTGCACTGAGCTGTACCATTCTATGTGCAATGCTCTATGTAAATCTGAGAGTGCTCAGACACCAGTCAGCACACCATGACCAACGTTGGAAAGTTAGCAGCAATGTTAGAAACTCTGGAATAGGAAGGGATTGTGTGAAATTTAATTGTAATGCCCTGGTTCACATCTTTACCGTTATGCTTTAGGTATTTCATTCAGCAGCTCTGTAAGAGCAGTCTGTTCTGCTTTCAGCCTGTTTGGTGATTGCTGAAGGGCATTTAAGGGTATGGGGTGAGAGCAGGGGAGTGGGGATGACTGGAAGAATTGGATCAGTCCGTGATTGAATGGTGGAGCAGACTTGATGAGCTGAATGGCCTACTTCTGTTCCTATACCTTATGGTCTTAAGATTTGAGACTGTCTTCTCTAGACTTACATAGCCAAGGAAACCAAGGTGTTTCACAGTGATGGGGAATTGAATGCACCTCTGGATCCGATCACACAGTAGTAGCTACCAATGCACCAAGAACATTGTGTGAAATTGATATGAATTATGCAAGAACCAGCAGGGTAGATCAGGTAGATACTCAAGTGAGTAATTGAATATCCTAGGAATGTTTCAAGCATCAATTTCTTTAAGCAGTTCTCAAAGAGAGCAGAATCCAATCAAAGACTGAATCCTTAAACCGGAGAGATTCCACAGATGCTGGAAATCTTGAGCAACACGCATAAAATGCCGGAGGAACTCCACAGGTCAGGCAGCATCTGTGGAGGGGAGTAAGCAGTCAACATTTCAGAGCCAGACTCTTCATCAGGATGACTGCTCCAGCATTTTGTCCATGCCCCTTAAAAACAAGTGTTGTGTTTATATTAACCAGAAAACGTTTTATAAGTATTTGGGATATATGTCAATCTTTCTCTTAAAAACACTGAAGCAGTATTATGTATGCATGTACATCTTTTTAAAGAGTGCCAATATAAAATTCAACTTTACTGATATTGCATGATATGTCACTATCTTTGATGAGTAATCAGACTAGGTAAGCACAGCGGACTCTACAGAGAGATTACTTTTCCCATATGTACAATAAATAGTCATTAAGTAAATACAATAACACTTGGTCAAGTCTTTGCATTTCTAAGGAGAAGATTGCACCAACCATCACTGTGAATGTGTAACAATTATTTTGCATAATTGTTCAAAAGGACAGCATTTTGTGGTACACTTCATTGTAATTTGAAATGACACAAAGATAGGCAGCATTGCAAGCAGTTTAGACAGTACAAAGAAACATTAATAGATTAAACAAATGGGGAAAATACGACAAATGGATTTGAATGCAAACAAATGTGAGATCATATACTTTGAAACGAAAATGGATCAAATTGAGCACATTTAAATAAAGGATAGCAAAATCTTACCTACATTTTTCTTGTCTAACATAATTTTTGGAGCAAAATTAGGCCATTTGACCCACTGCACTTGTTTCACTATTTCATTATTGCTGATCCGTTTTCCCTCTCAGCCCCAATTTCTTGCCTTCTCCACATATCCCTTCATGCCTAATCAAGAATCTCTCAACCCCTGCCTTAAATATATCCAGTGTCTTCCCTCACAGCCATCTGTGGCAACAGATTCCACAGATCGACCACCCTCTAGCTAAAGAAATTCCTCTTCATCTCCGTTCTAAAAGAACACCCCTCTGTTCTGAGGCTGTGTCCTCTGATCATAGACTCCTCCACCATAGGAAACATCCTCTCCACATCCACTCTATCAAGGCCCTTCAACATTTGATAGGTTTCAATGAGGTCACCCTTCATTCTTCTGAATTCCAATGAATACAGGCCCAGAGCCATCAAATTTTCTTCATATGACAAGCCATTTAAAACCGGAATCTTTTTAATAAATAGCCTTTTTTTTTTTACAGAGACTAATAAACATAAATAAAATAATGGTAGGGCATTTATGGGAACAATTTTTTTTATCTCTGAAATGTTTTAATAGCTTGCTTTTTTAGAATTACATAATAACTAGACCTGATTGTATCACTTCACTGATTCTTGCGACAGTATTTATGTGATGATATCTGTACGTATAAGCTCAAGAGAGCGTCTGCTCTAATTTGTCCCATGAATATTTGTGCTGTTTTAGGTCCCCAAGGGTTGCTTCTTTCTACTACTTTCTCTGAAGTTGCTTGGATTATAAATCATGGCTCCTCATTGCTCTTTGATACCTCTCTCCGTGATGGCTGGACTCATGTGAATTAATTGCTAAGTTCTATAGAGCAGTCAGAATGAGAATTCACTTTTTTAATTATTGTTTTGATTATTAACACTATTAAGCTCCATCAACTGAGACATAATTGATTATGAGCTGTTGAATACCAGGAAATACCAACACTAAAATATATTTCAGTTTTCAAAGTTAATGTCAGTAGAAATGCAATCGAAGCTGAGCTCCTAAGTTTGGTTAATACACACAAAGTGCCGGAGGAACTCAGCAGGCCAGGCAGCATCTATGGAAAAGAGTAAACAGTCGGTGTTTCGGGCCGAGACCTTTCATCAGGATTCCAGCCCCCTCCTGATGAAGGGTCTCAGCCCGAAACATCAATTGTTTACTTTATTCCATAGATGTTGCCTGGCCTGCTGAGTTCCTGCAGCATTTTGTGTGTATTACTTTGATTTCCAGCATCTGCATATTTTCTCTTGTTTGTGATTCGACCCAGGTTTAATTAATTACTTTCTGAATAATTTAATAATCAATTAATTTTTTTGCATGTTTGGTAATGGATAATGACCTACAAGAAAAGAAAGCACCTTGTTCAAAGGACCACTATTTCATAATACCATATTATAGTAATTTAAAATGACACATGAAACATAATTCAGCAGAACCATTCTTATCATACCATCTGCTTCAGTTCAATAAAATTTAATGAAAATCAAAGATAATCATGTTATCATGCCAAATTTACCATATTGCCATTGGGGTAGTAACATGTCATCATTACAATGGCCAGATTGCTGTACCAGTTAACAATCTTCCTGCAACAACCAATATTGTTTTAATTTATCCTGTCTTAACCTATATGTAGGGTTCAAATACATAGCTTTTTTCTATCTTGTCATTTCTGAATTCCATGCACCTGCATTTTCAAACAAGGAGCTGAATGGTTAGAGGGGACGTGTGATTCTGTTGGGCAGAGCACACTCCACAACCTGACTATCTGTCTAACTGTCTGAAGCACAGTTCTGAAGAACCGTGCTGGTAAACAGACCTTCAGGAAAATAAGTTGTTGTAGGTGTGATGCATTTAGCTGAGCCTTCAATGATTATGTCAGCTACTTCAACCAATCATGAACTAAATATCACAGAGGAAATGCCATCTGCAGTCATGAAGGCAGCAGATTACTTAATGAGAACACCAAGAAAATTAACATTAGCCAATAAAGACAACAGTGTTTAATCAGTGTATGTACGCACTTCTTTATTTAGCATCACTGCAAGGTATGGGAACTGCTCTGTGGCAGACAGGAATGCTTTACAACAGGTAGTCCAAACAGCCCAATGCATCCATGAGGGATTGGTTCTGGGACCCCTCGCGGACACCAAAAACACGGATGCTCAAGCCCCTTTATTTAACCTGTTTCAGTGCGGTGGACGTTAGGACCCAGCGGAACCCCGGCCCTTACTTAACCTGTCTCAGAGTGGTGGACGTTAGGACCCAGCAAAGCTCTGAATCCACAGTGTTTCTGTTCACAAAAATCACGATCACGATTGAAAATAAAGTGGAAATGATAAAGCGATCGGAAAGAGATGAAACGCCATCGGTCATTGGAAAAGCGTTAGGCTACAGTCGGTCAACAATCGGAACAATTTTAAAGGATAAAGTGAGAAAGGCCCTGCCCTGATGAAAGCTACAATTATTACTAAGCAACGCAGTGGTTTAATTATTGAAATACATATGTTTCTTAAGTGTTTTATATGCATAGAAAGGTATATACTATTTTCATGTATGACTAACTGACGCTAAATAATACTGGATATAGCTGTTCCAACTTACTTAGTAAGAGAACTTCTGATTTTTTCCGATCCCAATCCATGATAATCTACGCACATTCTCCCGTTTACTTTAAATCATCTCTACATTGCTTATAATACCTAATACAATGTAAATAGTTGTGTAATGCTATGTAAATAGTTGTTATACTGCATTATTTAGGGAATAATGACAAGAAAAAAAGTCTGTACACGCTCAAAGAACGAGTACTGGAAGAGCACTTCCAGGTTTTCTCGATTCAAGGTTGGTTGAATTTGCGCATGCGGAATTCACGGATAAGGAGGGCCAACTGTATAAACACACAAAGCAGAAAGGTGCTGGAGAAAGGCCAGCAATATCATAAAGGATCCTACCCACCCTGATATCATGGAGTGTGTGTCCAATTTCCTTTACGGAGGAGGCTATGCATGATCCGTGCCAAGATGACCAAACTCAGAAACAGTTACTTTCCCCAAGCAGTAAGACAGATCAACACTCCCACCCACTAACCCACTGGTGCGCACCCCAAACCATACCTGCTTTATCATTTTCTATCAGTCACTTCATAAAAACATAGAACAATAGAAACATAGAAAACCTACAGCACAATACAGGCCCTTTGGCCCACAAAACTCTGACAAACATGTTCTTACCTGAGAAATTACCTAGGGTGACTCATAGCCCTTTATTTTTCTGAGCTTCATATACCTGTCCAGGAGTCTCTTAAAAGACCCTATCGGATCTGCCTCCACCACCGTCGCCGGCAACCCATTCCACGCACTCACCACTCTCTGTGTCAAAAACTTACCCCTGACATCTCTTCTGTACCTACTTCCAGGCACCCTCTCGTGCTAGCCATTTCAGCCCTGGGAAAAAGCCTCTGACTATCCAAACAATCAATGCCTCTCATCATCTTGTACACCCCTATCAGGTCACCTCTCATCCTCCGTTGCTCCAAGGAGAAAAGCCCGAGTTCACTCAACCTATTCTCATAAGGCATGATTCCCAATCCAGGCAACATCCTTGTAAATCTCCTCTGCACCCTTTCTATGGTTTCCTCATCCTTCCTATAGTGAGGCGACCAGAACTGAGCACAGTACTCCAAGTGGGGTCTGACCAGGGTCCTATGTAGCTGCAACATTGCCTCTTGGCTCTTGAACTCAATCCCACGGTTGGTGAAGGCCAATGCACCGTATACCTTCTTAACCACAGAGTCAACCTATGCAGCAGCCTTGAGTGTCCTATGGACTCGTACCCCAAGATCCCTCTGAACCTCCACACTGCCAAGATAGATAGATAGATAGATAGATACTTTATTCATCCCCATGGGGAAATTCAACTTTTTTCCAATGTCCCATACACTTGTTGTAGCAAAACTAATTACATACAATACTTAACTCAGTAAAAAATATGATATGCATCTAAATCACTATCTCAAAAAGCATTAATAATAGCTTTTAAAAAGTTCTTAAGTCCTGGCGGTAGAATTGTAAAGCCTAATGGCATTGGGGAGTATTGACCTCTTCATCCTGTCTGAGGAGCATTGCATCGATAGTAACCTGTCGCTGAAACTGCTTCTCTGTCTCTGGATGGTGCTATGTAGAGGATGTTCAGAGTTATCCATAATTGACCGTAGCCTACTCAGCGCCCTTCGCTCAGCTACCGATGTTAAACTCTCCAGTACTTTGCCCACGACAGAGCCCGCCTTCCTTACCAGCTTATTAAGACGTGAGGCGTCCCTCTTCTTAATGCTTCCTCCCCAACATGCCACCACAAAGAAGAGGGCGCTCTCCACAACTGACCTATAGAACATCTTCAGCATCTCACTACAGACATTGAATGACGCCAACCTTCTAAGGAAGTCTATCATTAATACTATATTCTGTACAGACACTCCCATGGCTAATGTCACTTTATGTTCATACAATCAATCTATGAATACAATCGTTTTTATGTATTTATATTTTATTGTTTTTTTTATTGTGTTTTTTATCTTAGTGTTTTTAAAGCTGCATCATATCCAGAGTACCGATTATTTTCTTCTACTTTACACTTGGGTATTGAAAGTGACAGTAAACAATCTTGAACCTTGAATCTTACTATTCATTCTTCCAAATATTTTCAACCTGATGCTCACCACTTATTTTTCACCTTACTTTCTTTGTGTCATGTCTCTCCACCTACTCCGGTGTCCCAGCATTCAGAATTTTTAATCCATATACTCGCAGTGTCTAAGGACTTTAAATTTTATGGCTCTCACCACACCTCTCCCCATTCCTCAGCTGGCTGGGAATCAATCAGTTCATCCTTTTCTGTAGATTCAAACAGTAAGTAAGACTTACTCAATGATAAAATTAGCAGTGATAATTATTCACACCTTATTTCTCGGCTTCCAAATGCTTGCTCATTTAGAACAATGGGATGCATTCTAATTGTGACATTTCCCTGTGAGCAGTGTTTGATGGATGGACAGACACTGAGATCGACAGATGGATAACAGCTATCAATATTAGAGTCAAGGGAATAATAGCAAAATACCAGACGTACTGAGGCAATATAAACTAAATGGTAACATTTTTATAGGGAGCGCAGGCACAAAGACTTTGTGAGTTGACACACACAAATCTGTGAATCTGTACAATTAGATGACTGCTGGAATTTAGAAGAATGAGGGGGAATTTCATTGAAACCTATTGAATGTTGAAAGGCCTTGAGAGAGTGAATGTGGGGAGGATGTTTCCTCTAGTGGGGTGTCTAGGACCAGAGGGCACAACCTCAGAGTAGAGGGACATACATTTAGAATGGAGCTGAGGTGGAATTTCTTTAGCCAGAGGGTGGTGAATCTGTGGAATTTGTTGCCACAGTCGGCTGTGGAGGCAAGGTCACTGAGTGTATTTAAAGCCAGGTTGTGAAAGGTTATGGGGAGAGGGCAGGAGAATGGGGTTGAGAGAGAAATGGATCAGCCACGATCAAATGGCAGGGCAGACTTGATAGGCTGAATGGCCTAATTCTGCTCCAATGTCTTATTGTCTTATGAACATCTGACAGGATATATTGGTAAATAGAAAACATGCAAAGCCCCTGTCTTAAATAAATTTGCAGATTAGAAAGGTAGGGAAACTACATAAAATAAATGAACATAGGAAATTTTCAGCAGGTCAAAAAGATTAGCGAAGGAAGAACAGAGTTTCAACAGAACATGTTAAGAAGTGAAGGACAGGTGCAACAGGAGGGGGCAGAGATAAGCCAACAGAAACTCAAAGTCAAAACTAATCTGTCACTGGCCCTCAGTTGCATGGTGTTCAATATACAAAACTGAAAGCAGTACAAGAACAACAGAAGTGTATTTACTTTCTTCTCACTGAAACGGAAGCCACTCAAATAACCCTCTAATTTAAAGAGCAGTGCTATTGTACTTTATCCTTCGAAACATGATGCAGCCCTGAAGAACAGTAACTTATGATTCATTTAAAAGCATCGTAGCTTTCCACATTCACCAGTTACGGATAATGATTTTACTATTCCCATTTCAGTCTTTTCTGGCCTTTCTTTTCTACTTTAGTTTGTCCATGACAAACTCTTCTGTTTTGCACTACCAAACACTATGTCATATTGCTTGATGTCTTCCAACCTATCTCGGACATTTACTTCTCTTCGTTCTCCACAGATTTACTGTTTCTAAACTCGCTTAAAAATTGCACGGAGTGCAGTTCTCAATATTGTGACATGAGACACGCACAATGATTGTGATCAAAGGCGGTATTAAGAAAGCAAGTACTGCAAAAAGCATCCTTCTCTCTCATATCTGTGTATCAAGTACCTTCCCCCTCTGTTCTCAGGGATGACACAGGGTCTCAGCGCAAAACGGCGCCAGTTCCTTTCTTCCCACAGGGGTTCCTTGACTCACCGAGTTTCTCCAGTACTGTCTTTTGCATCTGCAAGTCGATGAGAACAGCAAGTAAAATGTAATCTTAGAAATAACTATCACCACAAGTCACTCAGATTCTGAAAATCCTGTTGTGATTGGCACCACCAGAATGTTCATACATTAACGTTGATGTTGGTTTGGCTCTGCTCTGAAAATGTGAGGGAAAGAAAGAAAGAAATAATCAAATAAAGGGTAGTAGGGAGAGGATAATGTAATTTCTGTTTAGCACTGATGTGAACACAATGGGTCAAGTTGTCTTCTGTTCAGAAGTAGGAAAGAAATTTCCAAAACTGAGGTTCAATGGGAGCATTACTGAAGAAAGAAGGCCATGCTCAAGATATTGCTCAAAAGATCATGGGGGGTGGATGGTGTGTCCACATTGGGACTTTGAGGAAGGTAGTGAGCTTAAATGGATATGATACCAGACACTGGGAGATTCATGGTAATGACATGGGGGGGGGGGGGCGGGGAGAGGTAAGCCAGGGAAACCAATGATTTTTTTGGAAAAATGTAGACAGCACCAGAAGGGAACTGGAGAACTGGGAACAAGGAGCTGAAAGATCAGATACAGAATCAGATATATTAGGTGCCATGAAAGCATAGTGGTTAGTGAACCACTATTTAATCTAGGGGCGTTATTGTAAAGAGTTGAATCCCACTGCTGTCTGTAAGGAGTTTGTACATCCTCTCCATGCATGCATGGGTTTCCTCCAAGTGCTTTGGTTTCCTCTCACATTCCATGGACGTCTCGGTCAGTAGGTTAATTGGTAATTGTAAATTGTCCTGTGATTAGGCTGGGGTTAAATAGGTGCACTGATGGGGTGTGTTTCAGTAGGCTGGAAGGGCTTGTTTCTCACTTTATCTCTGAATAATTAAATAAGTAAATGAATAAATTGCCACTGACAGATGTAGTGAAATTTGCTGTTTTGTAGTGTGAGGCATTAAAATGACCTCATGTTATACATAAATAGTGCCAAAGACGACAAACAAGTTAAAGTTCATGGGTTCACGGATCATTCAGCAATCTGACGGTGGAAGGGATGAAGGTATGTGTGTGGGTTTTTACTCTCCTGTACCTCCTCCCTGATAGCTGTAACACAAAGAGGGGATATCCCAAAAGGTGAGGGTCCTTAATGATGGATGTCACCTTACTGAGACTCCCCGTTTTGAAGTCGTCCTCGATGGTGAGGAGAGTTGTACCTGTGACCGAGTTGGCGGAGTCCACAAATCTCTGCAGCCTCTTTTAATCCTGTGCTGTGGTGTCTACTTGGGTAGTGATGTAACCTGACAGTGTGCTTTCTACTCTGTAGAAACTTACAAAAATCTTACTGACATGCCAAATCTCCTGAAACCCCTAATAAAGTGTAGCCACTGGTGTGTCTTCTTCCTGATTGCATCAATGAATCGGGCCCAGGATAGAGATCAAAGCAGTCATGGAAAGGAAAATCTGCACTGGAGAAACTTATGGAACTAAAACGCAATAGATCCCCAGGACCTCCTCAAGTTCAAGTTTAATTATCATTCAACCATACACAAATATAGTCATAAAAAAAAACACATTCCTCTAGGGGCAAGGTGTGAAACACATTTTCAACAGCGCGCAACACACACAGCACGCTGCACACAGCACCTAGCACAAACTGCACATATAGTTAAGATTTCACAGAAAGAAAACATACAGGCACCAAGAGAAAAACATATAGCCCAAGTCCCTGAGAAGCATGACTGTAGATTGTCCTGTTCCAGCTTGTTCCACTGATCGAACACTGGACAGGAGGGGCCAGCTCCCAACCCAGCGCAGATTCTAGAATGCTCACAGAGGCTTCTGCTCTAAAGTCCAAGAGAAGACCCAAGTCCACTCTATCAGTACCGAGCAGCTCGCTGGTGAGATAAGCCCTACAATGCTTGATGCTCTTAGTATCCAGCACTGACTTGCCATCATAAAGAAAAGACTTACAGTACAAGATGAACAAACGCACCTTGGATTGGCATAAGAGGCACTGCAGATGCTGGTAATCTAGAGCAATACATACAATGTGCAGAAGAAGCTCAGCTAGTCAGGACTGAAAAGGAAAGGGGAAGAAGTCAGAAAAAGACATCTGACTTCTTCCCCTGCCTTTCCAGTCAGGATGAATGATCTCGATCAGAAATATCAGCTGTTTGCTCCCATCCATAGATGCTCCTAACCTGCTGAGCACTTCCGTACACTGTGGGTATTGCACCTTTGATTGGACCTGGAGTGCCTATAGTGTCTGAGAAGGCCACCATCTTACCAGACATTCCTGATAATCATTTTTAAAAGAATTGCATAAAGAGGAAAGACGAGCGAGAGTTCATTGCCAACTGTTTTCCTTTTGATTGCTGCTGGAGGAGGAATATGGGAGTGGCCTATCACTATGTGACTCGCTGTGGCAGGAGGGTAGGCCTCCAGGCCTCGTGTGGTGTAACCTCTCTCTCGATGAATGTCGGTGATATCATAGGATGGTATTGTGTTTCTACGTTTATGGATTGGACTATTGCGTTTAAAAACAGTGGACTTGTTCAGACTTATGCTTTTTATATTTTGAATTGTTTTTTTTTATCTCCCATTCCTTTTCTGTTTTGTTGACCAAGGAGAGGATGTTTGGGGATTGATGTTCTGTTGTGTTCTAATAGTTTCTTTTTGTGCAGGGGAGAGGCTTCTTTTGGGGACGATGTTCCGTTTTGTGCTGGGGGATCGGGGTTTTTGGGAGTTGATGATCAGGATGCTTTTCTTTTCTGTGTGGGGCAGAGAGATGTTTCTCTCTGAATAACTAACAGGTTCTGTGCAGGCCAGGCAGCATCTATAGGAAGAAGCACTGTCGACGTTTCGGGCCGAGACCCTTCGTCAGGACTAACTGAAAGGAAAGATAGTAAGAGATTTGAAAGTAGGAGGGGGAGGGGAAAATGCGAAATGATAGGAGAAGACCAGAGGGGGTGGGGTGAAGCTGAGAGCCAGACAGGTGATTGGCAAAAGGGATACAGGAAGAGCCAATGTGATCACATCCTCTTATACCAAATTGCTGATAACACACTCCATTCAAATTCCACTGCTTAAATTAACCAATGAAACAGCCCCTATTCAAGTAATGTTTCCAGAAAGATACAAGGGCAACTGCAACATCTAAAAACTTCACTGAACAAGCACATGAATTATGAGTAATTATATAAAAATACAAACAAGCACAAGAGAGTTAAACTCCAAGGAAAATAATAGTTATGCAGTCCAACCTAACAAGGATGAAAAGGAAAGGTGTGAGATTTATCTCAGGAGTAGCGATCCAGAATTTGTTTTTTATTTAAAGACAGAGGAATGGAATAGACCCCTCTGTCTCAACAAGTCCACACTGATCAATTGCACCCATTTGACCAATTAACCTACTAACCCATACAACTTTGGGGTATTGGAGGAAACAAGAGCACTCAGAGGAAACGTACAAACAGTGGTGCTGCAGTAGCATTGCAGTAAGTGCAAAGTTCCCTAAGTTTGCCATCATCAGAGGTGGTAGTAGGGATAAGCTCCCACTAAATGCTTTCAATGGCATGTGCCTCAAATAGACTCTGACAACCAAGTCCAGCTTCTGGCCTTCATGTATGACATAGATAATAAGCTTGCTGGAACCATTTCTACTCACAGGAAAATGGGCAAGGTTGCTTAATGGAGCTATAAAACCAGTTGCTTCAGGCAAACGGGGCTCATCGGCCATGGCTGACAGCCCACCTAGGAGAAGGAAAACTGAGATCTTAAATCTCCGCTGCCTTGCCCTTACACCCACTCAGGAAGACTTCAGGAGTAAACCCTGAGGGAAAATCCAGAGCTGGAGTCTCTAAGGCAGTCTTAAGCTGAGGTCAATGCTGACTGGCAATTCCTGTGACGCTGCTGGTGGCAAATTGCATTCAATTGCATTCACTCCTTTGCGTTCAACAAATGCGTGGAGAGGGGAGTTTGCTACATGGACAACAGTTTGCTCTCCATACTGTACTGCCCTGCCTTGTGTATTACATAGGCAGTTATGACATAATATCCATAGTCGACCCTGACCACCAGAGAGCCTCAAAAATGCAAAGAGCTACTAGTAAATCCACCAATTTAATGGGGCCTGGGTGTGTCCTTATCTGGAGTACTGTGCATAGGTCTCATCTCCTGACTTAAGGAAGGATATTCTGACTATAGCAGGGATACAATAAATTGACTTCTCGGACCACAAACAAGAGAAAATATGCATATGCTGGAAATCCAAAGCTACACACCACAATATGCTGGAGGAACTCAGCAGGTCAGGCAGCATCTATGGAAATCAATAAACAGTTGACTTTTCAGGCAGAGACCCTTCATCAAGACTCCAAAGATAAAAGGCTTGCAGGTTGAAAGGTTCACTTAATTATCAAAGTATGTATGCAGTATGCAAGTCTGAGATTCTTCTTCTCTAGTCAGAGAATATTGAAAACTCAGAGGAAAGGAATGATCTCATTGAAGCTCAAAAAGCCCTTACAGGGTTTATCAGGGTGGATACAGGATTAAAGTTCACCCTAGCTGCTGTGCCAAGAATGAAGCATTAAAATAAAGAGTCAGCTGCTCAGGACTGAGATGAGAAAATAAAATCTTCACACAGTGAGTTATGAATCTTTGGAGTTCTTTACCCAAGGGGGGCCATGGAAACAAGTTGCTGAATAAATTCAAAACAGAAATTAAAGGATTTTTCAATATTAAGCGAATTTAGGGACGTGGAGTCAGTGCAGGAAAGTGGCACAAGGTGAAGTATAAGCTATGAATTAATGAATTGGAATGAAGGAGCCTCAAGTGCCCAAGTCACTGGAAGAGGAGGTCCATTTGTACCTGGAAGTCAAGACCTGAAGGTCAAACCCATGATTAGTATCCCGAGGTGAAGTTCAAACTTGGAGCCCAATGACTGCGAGTCTGAGAGTCCAGGTACAAGGACTGGAAGCCTATCTTGGTGGGCGGGAAGGTGGAAGGGTTGGGAAAGGGGCTTGCTTTGCTGTTGGTGTCTTGTTAGTACTTTATGCTGTTCTGTGGAACATTATCGGCATACTATGTTAGTGATTGAATGTACAGCGACATTCCGATTTGTCCTGGAAATGGTAGCAATCATATTCACTCTGGATTCATGACACTGGAAAACTAACCTTTTATATCTGAATTTGTGGGGCATTAAATCTCCAACATTTTCTAGTTCCAGGGAATATTTATTGACCTGAAAGGTTAATCCTGTTTCTCTCTCTACTGATGTTGTGTGACCTTATGAGTACTTCCGGCATTTAAACTGATATTTCAGATTTCCAGCCAAGACAGTATTTAGCTTTTGACGTCTGCTGAACTTTTCTAAACCTCCGATCAAGGTATTGGGGAACAAATACTCTATACTTTTTCTGCCATAAATTTTAATGACTCTGCGATTTAAGTGCTGGGTTATTGAATGAAAGCACTACTGTGAAAAGCTGGGTTATTGGAAGCTGGGGGTCACAAAATAGAGAGGCTGCTTCTAAGGTGCTGTTACATGAAATGGAAAAACAAAACTGATTCAAAAATGATAGCCAGAAATACGAGCCAGTAAAATGATTAGAATAGACTGATAATCAAATGAGGATATGTAAATACTAAAAAGACATAATTATTCAAAAATAACAATAATTTCTTAATAACTGCATAAGAGGAGTGTTGCCATAGGTTATAGATATAACAATGGCAAATGAGTCTTGAGTAAGGAAATGTCGTTCCTATAGAAACTGGGCGACTATTTAGAAATAGTATGCTCTTAATAATAGTAATCATGTCAAGGGTTTTTTGATTGATTGGTCACTAAACTGTAATTTTTTTAGCATGCAACCCTTAGAAGACAATGAAATTGCTGCATTTTATATGGAACCACTTAAATGCTGGTGTAATTTTAGAATGCATTTAATCACAATTTTCTTCATTGTCTGTTGGATTTTTTATCTGTTCTTACCAGCCCACTCAACCTTCATCTCCAACAGTGAGTACAAGAAAATCATGCACTACTTTGTCAGTGATTTAAATTATCTGTCTACATGCTTCTGTGGCTGCTTGTTTTCCTTCCATCAGCAAGGCCGAAGAATTGATTGTGGACCTCAGGAAAGAAAACCAGGGGAACACACATCAGTCCACATTGAGGTGCCAGCGGTGGAAAGGGTGAACTGCTTTAAGTTCCTGGTTGTCAACATCTTGGAGAATCTGTCCTGGACCCAGTGCATTGATGCAATTATGAAGAAAGTGTACACACAAAAAAATTCTTCAGATACTGGAAATCCAAAGCAACACACACAAAATGTTGAAGAAACACAGGAGGTCGGGCAGCATCTGTGGACAGGAATAAACAGTCGACGTTTCAGGCTGAGACTTTTCTTCAGGACTGGAAAGGAAGTGGGAAGACCCTTTAATAAAAAAGGTTGGGGGGGAGGGGATGGAGGATAGCTAGAAGGTCATTGGTGAAGCCAGGTCAGTGAGAGGGGTAAATGGCTGGGGAGGAAGGAGAGGAGAGTGGACCATGGGAGACGGGGAAGAAAAAGGGGCACCAGGGGGAAGTGAAAGGTATGAGAGAAAAGGTAAGGGGCCAGAATAAGGAATAGAAGAAGAGGGAAAGGGAGGGACTTTTATTAACTTGAAGTAGAAATTGATATTCATGCCATTAGGTCGGGAGCTACCCAGATGGAATATAAGGTGTTGCTTCTCCACCATGAGAGTAGCCACAGGCAAGAAGAAAGCATGCCTGTGCCTTTACTTCATTAGGAGTTTGTGGAGATTTGGTACGTCTCCAAATACTTTTTGAAAATTTTTAATAAGTATGGAGGAAAGCATCCTGATGGTATGGTGAAGTCTGTAATGGAGGTCCCAAAGCACAGGATTTCAAGAGACTACAGAGGGGTGTAGACTCATTCCTCTCCATCATGGGCATGGTCGAGAAGATATTCAAAAGGCAGTGCCCCAGGAAGACAGCATCCATCAATAAAGATCTTATGATTTGGGACATGCCCTTTTCTCATTACCACCATTGGGGAGGAGGTATCGGAGTCGGAAGATCCACACTCAAATGATTTACAAACAGTTTCTTCCCCTCTTCCATCAGATTATTGAACAGTACATGAACCAATAAACACAACATAATTTGTTTTATGCGCTATTAACGATTCTTTTTCTGATTCCATTCGAAAAGCACTCCAGTAGAAGCCACCTGCCAAAGGGCTGGTTTCTCATCCTGTCCTCCCTAATACCAAATTTCTTTCAGACTTCACCCGAATGATGAAATCCACAATGACTGATTTTACACCCATTCTTCGGGGATTTCATTCTCCATTTTTTTTTGAGAGACTGTTGTTCCTCAAAACCATGCCCATAATGCTGATCTTTTCATTCTTCACCTTCCTTAACATTGCTTCTGTGTTTGGCACTGTTACACCCTCCTCCTTTTACCCCAACTATTAAATCATGATCAAAGTATTACCATTAATAGGTGTACTTCTCGCTCCTGCAGTGTTATATCTGTAGGGATCTGGCTTTGGTCCTTTCATCTAGTTCATTCTGCTTTTTTTAAAATAATATTTTCTGAAGACATACTTCTGGCAAATGGCTCTGTGTTCCAAATCTTCATCAGCCATGATCTCAGAATGGTGGTGCAGTCTTGAAGGGCCGACTGGTCTACTTCTGCACCTATTGTCTATTGTCTATAACTCTCTGTGACTTTCTACTTGCTCTGTTCTACCAGGCTGCATATCTGAGATTATTTCTTGACCAAAATGCAAGTTACACTTGGATTCTAATCATGTGTACCATCGACACACAACTATTCCTGGGCTTTCCTGGCCAATTTCTCTCAAAAGTAACATATAGACCTTCTCTTCATCTGAAGAACAGGGTGACATTACTTACTTTCTAGCATGCAGTTTTAAACTATCTTGTAGAGCAAGAATTGTGATCACAGATTCATAGAGTTCTAAAGCACAGAAAGAAGCCTTGTAACCAACCATGTCTATGAAGGTGATGCAAACATTCACAAGTATGTGATTAAGCTTGATAGGTCCAGAATGGAACATCGAGAACATCACTGGGGCCTCCCTCCCCTCTATTTGTGACATTTACTGGGATCATTGTATACAAAGGGCCCAAATCATTGCTGGGAATCCCTACCACCCATCCCACAATCTCTTTGACCCATTACTACCAGGAAGGAGGTAGGGGAGCATCAAGACTTGGACTGTCTACTGGATAATAACTTCTTCCCTCAGGCTGTGAGCCTAATGAATACCCTGTCATCATTGAGTTCTTGTCACTAGGACAGCAAGCTGTTCACTGTTTCTGTCCTGCTTACTGTTTATCGGTGCTAGGCACTACATGCTTTTTGAATGAACTTATTTGTGGTAATATTTTATGCAATATGCTGTGTGTGATATATGTTTTGTGGGAACACTGTGATCTGCAGGAATGTTGTATATATGTACAGTCAAGTGTCAATAAATTTGAATTTGAACTTGAACTTGAAATGATTCACAAGGATGCTGCTAAGGCAGGGTTATAAAGAGATTTGATTGGCTGGGACAGTTTTTAAAGGAGTTTATGAAGCCACCTTATAAAGTTATGAAGGGCCTAGACAGGATAGGTATCACAGTATTTTTCCAAGTATAAAGTAGGAGGGCATAGGTTTTAACTTGAAAGAGGAATGATTTAAAGGGGAAAACAAAACTTCCTCACTGAGAATGGTAGGTATACAGAATAAGTTGTCAGAGGAGGTGTTAGAGCCAGATACAATTACAACTCTTAAAAGAAATTTGGACGTGGATAGAAAAGGATAAAGAGGGTTATAGGCCAAATGCAAGCAAATTGGACTAGATAGATAGATAGATAGATAGATAGATAGATAGATAGATAGATAGATAGATAGATAGATAGATAGATAGATAGATAGATAGATAGATAGATAGATAGATAGATAGATAGATAGATAGATAGATAGATAGATAGATAGATAGATAGATAGATAGATAGATAGATAGATAGATAGATAGATAGATAGATAGATAGAAACTTTATTCATCCCCATGGGGAAATTCAACTTTTTTCCAATGTCCCATACACTTGTTGTAGCAAAACTAATTACATACAATACTTAACTCAGTAAAAAATATGATATGCATCTAAATCACCATCTCAAAAAGCATTAATAATAGCTTTAAAAAGTTCTTAAGTCCTGGCGGTAGAATTGTAAAGCCTAATGGCATTGGGGAGTATTGACCTCTTCATCCTGTCTGAGGAGCATTGCATCGATAGTAACCTGTCGCTGAAACTGCTTCTCTGTCTCTGGATGGTGCTATGTAGAGGATGTTCAGAGTTATCCATAATTGACCGTAGCCTACTCAGCGCCCTTCGCTCAGTTCAGGTGGGCTTCAGATAAATTGGGTCAAAGTTTCCGTTTCTATGCAGTATAACTCATAGAGTCAATACTACTAGACCATAGTAATAGGCCCTGTGGCTTATCTAGACAGTGCCATTCTGCATAGTCCCATCAACCTGCACCTGGACCATAACACTCCTTTGACCTCCTATCCATATACTTACCCAAACTTCATTGACTCTGTCTATATTCATCCTATTTGCTAGCACCAGGCCCATTATGATTTGATGATTTGAGTACTTTCCCTGATATGTCTTATATTGCAAGAGGGTCTGCCTCTATCATCAAACACTCTCTAAGTTAAAGAAAAATCTTCCTTAGACGCCCTCTAACCCTTTTAACCCTTATACTAAACCTCGACCCTCTGGTTATATACTGTACATGAAGAGTTGTGCTCTTCCTTTCTCTAGATAATAAATCACAACTGTGTGCTTCTCTGATTATGGTTGCTGCTTCTTTCATCTGCTCACCAAAGAATCCTGTTCCTACATTCTCTGTACTCACTATTTAAAAAAAAAGAAATGAAAGAAGGTAGATGGTACAACATCTTCTCATTGGGTCATGTAAGAACGTGATTCCCTCTGAGACTGATGAATAAATGAATGTTGAAGTCCTCAATATTTAGTTAATTTTTTCATTTAATTTTTTGCTAGTTTATATGCTTGATTAACACCATAAGGTTCAATCTAAATTGCAAATAGGTATACATTATGCAATCATTTTGTGTCAAAAGTGGTTGTGAGCTTTCTTAAAATCTGTCTCTATGAAGTCAGCATCAACTTTAAGATAAACCTACGTTATGTACTGTACATTCTATAAATGACTATGTAAATGCCACGAATGATCTCTTGTAAGGTAACATCATGACATTCTTGTATTTGTGATAGGCAGTTAAGTAGGTCATGAGTTGTAGCAATCTTCACATCATGCAGTTTTCTTCTATTACTTAGCCAGAGGCAGAAAATAGAATGACACTGGCGCTGACTTGAAAAATCACACCTGTTCCTGCGAATTCCTCAGTGATGGTATTCCCTATTTTGTCAACAATACAGCAAACTTTATCTTGGATTTTACTCCAACCTAAAGACAACAGCAATGCCAAGCATCATGAAAGAGGGTGCTGGTGAACTTCAGGAAGGTGGTACGGGAGCCTCAGGACTTAGACCACAAGGTTCAGGAACAGTTATTACCTCTCAATCATCAGGCTCTTAAACCAAAAGGGGGTAACTACACTCAATTTCACTTGCCCCATTGTTGAAGTGTTCCCACAACTTATGAACTCACTTTCAAGGACTCTTCATCTCATATTCTCAATATTTATTGCTTATTTATTATTATTATTAATTTCTTTTCGTATTTGCACAGTTTGTTGTCTTTTGCACACTGGTTGAATGCAAAGTTGGCAAGGTTCTTCACTGAGTCTATTATGGTTATTATTCTATTATGGATTTATTGAAATGCCTGCATGAAAATGAATCTCAAAGTTACATATGATAACATATATGTACTTTGATAATAAAATTACTTCAAACTTTTTCCTTTCCTTTCTGAATGGTTGGGGTTGGCTTCATTCATCAATTGTAAAAAAAAAGCCAAACTCTGTGACATTAAAATGTTCCGTGGCAGAGTCAGACAATAAGACCAAAAGTCACACAAGCAGAATTCGGCAATTCAGCCCATCGAATCTGCTACACCATTCCATTGTGGCTGATTTATTAACACTCTCAACACCATTCTCCCCGTAACCTTTGACTCCCTGATTAATCAAGAACTTATCAACCTCCGCTTTAAATATACCCAGTGACTTGGCCTGCGTAGCTGCCTGTGGCAATGAATTCCACAGATTCACCACCCTCTGCCTAAAGAAATTTTTCCTCATCTTTGTTCTAAATCGAACTTTACCCAACCAGCAACTCATTCTGTGCCTTTCTCTGAGGCATTATTTAGACCACACATGAGGGAGATACAAGAAGAACAAAAAAAAAACAGAAATGGACTAAATCCACTGTCCAGTATTCTTGAGTACTATATTTACCTGCCTGTGCGTGTCATTAAAATATTGATTACATCAAATAAATATATGGAATAGAACTGTACATCTTAAGAGAATCACCATGAGATATGTCTTAAACATTTTCAGAATCTTCTTTCTTTAGTGGAAACAGGTAAGGGACCTCAGTTATGAATATGCCATCTGTTTTCTTACTCTTTACCTGTAGACTGCAGCAAAGGAGCACTCTTCATTGCCCACATGTCCTTTTGTGGAGTGTGAGAATAAATCTCAAGGATATTCTGCCCCATGATATCCATTATGCAACATGGTTTGAATACTTTGCTATCTGCAATATTAAAATTTTACAGCAAAAATTAACTCCTTCATGAATTCAGGGGAATAATGATACTTCTGATCATTTTACACTGCTATGCACCCATCCGCAAAATCACTTGCTTTGTGAAAGCCATAGAAGCTCTTTTTGAATGAGACTGAATTTTTCTGTACGCAGCCTGCGGTGAACTACATATACCTGTCTGGACACGCCCCCCCCCCCCCCCCCCCGCTGACTGCTCCTGTGGCTCCTCCCACGGACCCTGGTATAAAGGCGATTGATGCCTGAGCCCTGGTCTCAGTCTCCAGGATGTAGTATGGTGGTCAATTGCTGCTTGTTCTTTCTTCCAGTCAATAAAAGCCTATATCTCGCCTCACATCTTGGAGAGTTATTGATGGTGCTTCACAGCCTCACACAAATATCTATTTTAAGTTAGTTGTAAAGACCTTTGGTTGATTTTGAAGAAAGAGAAAATCTGCAGACGCTGGAAATCAAAGCAATACACACAAAAAGGACCTGATGAAGGGTTTCTGACTGAAACATTGACTGTTCACTCTTTTCTATAGACGCTGCCTGGCCTGCTGAGTTCCTCCAGTATTTTGTGTGCATTGCTTTAATTGATTTTGACTTGGATCCACTCTTATGTTTTGTAGTAGAGTCTGTTATGCATACTGAGCTTTCAGCTGTGAATTTTTTCAAAACAAAATAAAGTATTCATAATAAATAATTACAAGAATAAATTCTGCAATGCCTTTATTTATTTTACTTATTAAGAGATATAGCATTACGGCCCAGCAATGTGAGAGGAAACTGGATCATCTGGAGGAAATCCACATGTTGATAGTGAGAATGTGAAAACTCCTTACAGATGACATTGGAATTAACCACTGATCTCCAACATCCTGAGCTGTAATAGCATCACACTAACTACTACACTATAGTGGCATTTTTTTTTACATTCTTTACATTCATAGTCAATGCTTTCAGTAGTGTTCTATTCTAATTCCTACATAGTAACAGCACTGTTGCCACTCATGTGGCACCTTGGGGTGGTATACCACGACGATAGTTAAGGAGCTTCCTGACCCGAACTAGCCAGTCCCTCTCTAGTTACACTGTGGTCCGTCCCCATTGACACTTTGCAGTGGCTGCAGCAAGCTTCAGTGTGTCACTCGGCACGTAGTCCTGTAGCCTGGAATGTGCCAGTTGGCAGAATTCCTCTATGGACACCTCAATGTGCTGGCACACCAACAGGTTTCTGGCAGACCAAAGGGTCTCTTTCACTGAGTTGGCTGTTCAGCTGTGAACTTCTCCATAGTTACAAAGAGACAAACAAGGAGTAGAATAAATTGCAGTGAAGGTTCATATTTTGTAGGGTCTAGATCTGGTTTTACTCTATTTGCACTAAAAGACCAGTAGAAATTAGGTAAAGTGGAATGAAGAGTTAATAAACAGGTCATAAAGATAAGCTTTATTGGACACCAGTATATTGAGATATACAGTGAAATGATGGAATGGCAGAGCAGACTTGATGGGCCAAATGGCCTAATCTGCTTCTATTTCTTATCATTTTATAGAACTGCATTGTTTGCATCAAATCAAATCAGCGAGGAGTGTGCTGGATAGCCCATAAGTGTCGCAAACATAGCATGCCCACAAAGCACTAAATCTAACCATTACGTGTTTGGCTGGTGGGAGGAACTGAAGCACCCAGAGGAAACTCAGGTGGTCATTTGGAGAATATACAAACTCCTTGCAGACAGCTGGCACTCTAGTACATTATGCTAACCATTACACTACAGTGCCGCCGTGTGTTAATAATAAGATTTAGAAGGAAATGAAGACTGAACAACACAGTGCATTTCCAAAGATTTCTGAAATATTGTTTGCATTGATTTATATTAAGGTCAATGCTAAAGGCCAACAGGGGTTGAGTATTTTTTTACCTAGCAAGCAAAGACCAAACTCTGAATTGATGAATAAAAATTTGGCCAAGTCCAAAATCCAGGTGGAGCACCATATGGTCAATCTTCCTGGCCAATGGAGCAACAAAGACTGATAGCAGAGATCACTAGAAACAAAATGAAGACACGTCTCTGGTTGACTTCAAAATGATCAGGTGCCTGTGAACCAATTAACCATTCCCTGCAGGTTTCCACTACTGATTATTTGTAGTATTGGTGGGACAGATTTTATTTTAAGCCTGGTGCTACTGCAGATTGCAATTAATGGGCATGTGAGGAAGCACAATCCAGTATTAAATTTTACAGGTTTAAATCTGTTTTTAAGAATGAGAGAGAAATGGAGATAAAATTTCTGTGTGGGCCAACAGGAAATATTGTGAGAATTGTAGTGTGAATAGAGGGTTAGGTGTATAAAATAGGGCTCAAATATTTTGAATTTTTAAAAATTAATGTATACGGAGTGAATAATACTAAAATGCTCATTTTGTGGGAATTTAAAGCTCCTTTGTGCTATTCACTTAGAACAATGGGAGACCATAAGACCAGAAGACATAGAAGCAGAATTAGGCAATTCGGCCCATCAAATCTGCTCTGCCATTCAATTATGGTTGATTTATTATCCTTCTCAACCCCATTGCCTTCTTTCTCCTCATAACCTTTGACACTCTTACTAGTGAGGAACATTTCAATCTCCGCTTTAAGTATTCCCAAAACCTTGGCCTCTACTTCTGTCTGTGGCAATGAATTCCATAGATTCACCACCCTCTGGCTAAAGAAATTCCGTTCATCTCTGTTCTAACGACATACTCTTGTATTCTGAGGCTGTGCGGGCACAAGTCGAAAAAAAATCACATCAAGATCTGAGTAGACTAAAAAAAATCTTTGTAGAGCACTAAATGAAATGTATAACTCCTTGTCATTACACATTATTCAAACAAAATTATGCTAATTGTAAATTTAAAAATAGGAATATTGAAAGCTATGGAGAGCAAGCAGGAGAGCGAGACAAGAGAGGTTGTGTAGACAGAAAGAAAACAGTATAATTTATTTAATGAAATGAATAATCTGTGAAACTGTCCAACTTGTATCAAACTGAAATAGCAACATACCTGCAGCTCTCCAGATTTGGCAAACCTGGGTGCTAAGAATTTCACAAGAAGCCTCAGGTCCATGCAAATGGAAAGAACCATCTTCAGAGCATGATGTAATGGCTTCACTTGCAGGGTATTACATCCTAGGGATGGAAAGCTGTTAAGATTAGCAGACTATATCTGTATCTGCTACCAATCAGGAACAGATTGGAACGTGGCAACAGGCTAATTGCCAAGGAGAATGGGGAGATATGTTATTAAGACCACTTGTACTCTATTAAGTATCAATAATTTTGGTTAATTCAATCTCAAGTACAGAGAATTGAATGATCTTTATTGTCATTATACATAGGTACAATGAAACTCTGTTTAGCTTCCTCTCAGGCAATTAAGTAAAGCAGTAGATAAAAACAAGACAGTAATAAAAAAAACAGTATTAAATAGATAAGAGAATATATATTGAGACTTCCATTAGGTCTTTTTGAGGACGTGAAACATGTGGAACTCATTATTCCCCTATCCTTTCCTTTCATCATGTTCAGGATGTAATAGAAGCTCCGTCTCTCTTAGCCTAAGAATAATAGTTTTGCCGAAACATGGTTTTTGCTCCATTTTTATTAATCTCACTTTTGGCCTAGGATTTACATTTTTATTTTTTTGGACAATTAAACTGCTTTTGTAAGGGATACATTTTCTCATATTACCAGAGTACTTCTAAAGCTGAGTTAATCTTATATGTTCATCCTTCGCTCAGAGTGCAAGTCAGAAAAAAAATATCTACAATATTTGCATCTCTCAGCATTTTTCAGATCTGAGTCATGGATCCCTCTCAAACAGGCTTAGGTTTGCAGGTTCCTTCTCATAGCAACAGTCAGTTCATTTATAAACATTGCTTTAAGTAAGGGAAGTGCCAACTTTTCAAAGTGACAATGAAACCTTCAAAGCAACATTGCACTGAAAATGTTACATCTGCAACATCCAAAGGATGGACATATAACAACTTGGTCAGTTTAAGGGACTGATCCTGTGAAACCTTTGCAGGTTGGCCATGTGGCAGAGTCCTACTCCAAAGAGATACAAGAGTTTAATTCAAAATCTTCTCCTGCAAAAGGAGATTCATGACCTTTGAGTTAAAAAATGGTCTCTGTTTATTTCTTAACCTGATTATGAAACATTTCTGTTGCCCTTTTGCCTCAGATGACTGTTTTGACCTTTCATGTTGCGAGTCTTTGATCTCGCTTCTTATCAGACTGAGGGATAACTGCCTGGGGGATTATATATTTGTCTTTTATGCATCTGATGACAGCAGGTACTGCCAGGTCAGACACACCCTGCATACTGCTTCCCTGGCTATATTTTATATCACTCAACTTCAAAAATGCTCCCTGTTATGAAAACGCTGTGACATTCAGTTATTAAAATAATCAATTTAATGCTGTCTTGGATAGAGCTTTATGCATGCTATAATTTTGATTTTGAATCTATCTTGTTGAGATGAAAATAAATAAAGTATAATCCCTTTTGTCTGGACTGGATTTGAACCTACCATCCCAGAGCTAAAGCAACAGCCTTCAGCAATTCATTTTTCTTTAATGTTTTGAACATCTAATTATCCTTTCTTATTTTGTGGTTAAAATAATGTCATAGAATTGTTTTCCATGTTCTCTAATAAAGGAATTGAAATTGAGCATACACACATTTAACCATCCAGCTAATAGAATAGCAAACAATGAATATATATATATAGGAATATGTTTAGCATTTGAGATTCTATGAATCTAACCCAATTACACAGTTATGAAGTGTATGGTAAGTAAAACTGACTGTATTAAAACACACAATAAGCATTTCTTGGTAAAACAGAATGACAATCAGTTTATACGCCTGGAAATATTCACGGTTTTGCTGTTGTCAACTGTTTCAGGGACTTTAATTTTCGCTGGTAAGCACAACTCTCATATAACATTGTCAAAAATGAAATAAAGTTATGTCATTGAATATTAAAGCAGTAAGTGAGTGAATGCCAAAACAAATTTCTTTGAATTTCATGCTGTTATTACTAAACAGCCAATTAAATACACTTCATTCTATCAAAGACCGCAGTACTGCTGACCTGAAAATTGCAAAAATTAATAGAGCATATGATGTTTGGGTTTGCAGAATGCCAAAGTGTTATTTTTTAACTGTTCAGTTAGTGATTAATTCGACAGATATTTTTTCTTACCTTTAGATGTACATTCAGAGGCCACATCATTAGAGACCTCTTGTGCCTAATAAAGTGGCCACTGAATGCATGTTTGTGTTCTTCTGGTGCTATAGCCCATCCACTTCAATGTTTGCCGTGTTTTGTGTTCAGAAGTGTTTTTTTTTGCGCACCACTGTTGTAACACGTGATTATTCAAGTTGGTGTTGCCTCCCTGGCAGCTTGAACCAGTCTGGCCATTTTCCCTCATTAACAAGGCATTTTTGCTCTCAGACTGCTGCTCAATAGATTTGTTTTTTGCATCATTCTCCATAAACTCTAGAGACTTGTGCTTGAAATTCCCAGAAGATCAGTAGTTTCTGAGATACACTAACTACCCTGTCTGGCACCAACAATCATTGCATGGTCAAACCATTTTGATCATATTTCTTCCCCATTCTCAAGTTTGGGGTGAACTACAACTAAACCTCTTGACCATACCTGGATGCTTTTATGCATTGAAATGCTGCCAGATGATTGAATGATTAAATATTTGCATTAACCAACAGGTGTACAGCTGCACCTGATAAAGTAGTCACTGAATTACATGTTTTTCTTCATTCCCAGGTTTCAAGTTTAATGAAATTTGATAACCATGAAGTTGGCATACCACCTTAAATATAGTTCAAATTAACAGCTATGAGATTAGTGAAAGCACGGATAAAAAAAATGCTGGAGGAACTCAGCAGGTCAGGCAACATCTATGGGAATGAATAAACAGTCGATGTTTTAAGCCAAGACCCTTCTTCATGACTGGAAAGGAAGTGGAAAGACGCCACAATAAAAAGTTGGGGTTGGGGAGAAGGGGAAGTAGGATAGCAAGAATGTGATAAGTGAAGTCAGGTGGGAGGGAAAGGTAAAGAAGGGGAGGTCACCACTTCCCTGGCTATAGATTGACTCATTACAGAATCTAATCGCCAGAGGGTAAGAAGGACCTCTCTGGAGCAGTGCAGTTGTCTTAGTCTTTTACTAAAAGTGCTCCTCTGTTCAGCCAAGGTGGCATGCAGGGGTGAGAAACATTGTCCAGAATTGCCAGGATTTTCCAGAGGATCCTTTGTTCTACCTCAGCCTTCAGTGTGTCCAGTTTGACTCCTGCACCACCCTTCCTAATCAATTTATCGAGCCTGTTAGCATCACCCATGTTGATGCCATTGTCCCAGCACACCACTGCATAGAAGACTGGTGCTGGTGACATCAGACTGGTAGAAGATGTGAAGGAGAGGTCTACATACCCCACAGGACTTCAGTCTCCTTAGGAAGTAGAGGTGACTTTGGCCCTTCTTGTATATACCCAGCCTTTGTGTTGGTGATCCATTCAAGTCTGTCATCCAGGTGCATCCCCAATCACTTGTAGGTCTTCACCACATCCACTTCCTCACTATCAATAGTAATAGGAAGCAATGCATGCGTAGTCTTCCTAAAGTCCATCACCATCTCCTTGGTCTTACTGATGATGAGCTGCAGATGATTCAGCTTGCTCCATTTGACAAAGTCGTCCACCACGGCCCTGTATTCATTCTCCCCTCCTTCCTTCATGCAATTGTTGCTGAGTCATCAAAGAATTTCTATAGATGACATGACTCAGTATTGAACCTAAAGTCCAAGATATACAAGGTAAACAGGAAGGGAGCCAATGCAGTCTGCTGTGGGGTCCCTGTGCTGTTTATAGCCATGTCTGATACACAGCTCCGAAATCACACAAACTGTGGTCTGCAAGTCAGGTAGTCCATTATCCAGGATACAATGGAAGTGCCAACCTGCATTGAACAGAGCTACTCCCCCAGAAATGAGGGCTGTATAGTATTGAAGGCACTTGAGAAATAAAAAAAAAATGAACCTCACAGTGTTGCCCCGCTTATCAAAATGGGAATAGGCTCTGTTCAGCAGGAAGATGACAGCAGTGTCAAATTCAATGTCTCCTGGTAGGCAAACTGCAGGAGATCGAGGGTTGATCTGACCAGGGGTCGGAGGTGAACCAGGACCAGCCTCTCTAGGGTCTTCATGCTGTGTGGAGTCAGGGCCACTGGGTGGTAGTCATTCAAGACTTTTGGTTGGCCCTTTTGGGTACCGGGTCCACACATGATGTTTTCCACTCAGTCCACACACTTTCCAGAATGAGATTGAGATTGAAAATGCACTGAAGTACTCTACAAAACTGCTGAGCACACTCCTACAGGATCCTAGGGTTCACACCATGCAGCCACAGTGCGTTGCCGTGGCTAAGTTTCCCCAGAGACCTTCTCATCAGCTCAGTAGTGAAGGCGAGTCCTTAATGACTGAGGAGTTGGTGGAAGGTGGGGGCAGGGGGAGATGAAAATCCCGACAATAGCAGCTGTTATGTGGAGGTGTGGATGGTAGCTGCAGGGTAAGGAAAGGATGAAGATAATAGCGGCCTCTGTTGTTAATCCACGTGTTGAACTGGAGAGGAGAGGAGGGAGGAAGGGATATATCAGTACTGAGGGAGCATTGGGTGCCTCGTCATCTGGACCGGTGTGCTGAGGGGGGTGTGAACAGGAGGGCAATTGTCAAACATATTGAAGAATTGGTTTTACTCATTAGCTAATTCATGGCTGCATTTCGAGGCTGTACAGCTAGGCTGACTGAAGCCAGTGACGTTCTTCATGCCTCTCTACACCTTCCATGTGCCACTCTCCCCAGGCTTGTTCTCCTGCATTCCTCTTTAGCCTCCTTGATCTCCTCCTTTAGCTCCCTCTGCACATGTTTCAATTCCACCCTATCTCCTGGTCTAAAGACTCACTCTTTGTGGTTGAGAAGAGCCTTTAGATCAGTAGTGACCCACATTTTTTTGTTAGAGAAGCAGCGGAGGGTCCTTGATGGTATTATAGTGTCCTCACCCGAGATAATGTAGCCCGAGATTCTCTGTTCTCTTTGATCAATAGCAACACTACTTAATGCAGCCATTAAGCTGTGAGTAAATATTGCTACAAGAGGTATGATATGAGCATGTTGTAGTCCTGACCCTACCTATACGTCAAGACCCAATATACAAGCGAGGAAGTATAATTGAAGCCCATCAAGTCTGTTCTGTCATTTGACCATAGCAGATTTATTTGTCCTCTCAAACCCATTCTCCTACCTTCTCCCCATTACCTTTGACACCCTTACTAATCAAGAACCTATCAACCTCTGCTTTAAATATTTCCAATAACTTGGTCTCCAGTCATCAGTGGTCATTTAATTCCTCAGATTCCCCAAACACTAGCTAAAGAGATCTCCGTTCTAAATGGACATCCTTTTATTCTGAGGTTGTTCCCTCTGGTCCCAGACTCTCCCATTATTGGAAACATCCTTTCTGCTTCCATTCTATCTCGGCCTTTATTTGAAGGGTTTCAATGAGATCTCCCCTCATTCTTCTAAACTCCTGTGAGTACTGGCACACAGCCATCAAACACTCTTCATGTGTTAACCGTTACTTTCCTGGGATCATTTTTGTAAATCTCCTCTAGACCCTCTTTAATGCCAACACATCCTTTCTTTGAGATGGGGCACAAAATATTCATGACTTCTTATAGATGCACAGTGCAGAGTATCCCAATATGCCAAGTCACAGTGTGGTACGGTGTGGCAGACAGGAGGGCTCTACAATAAGTAGTTAAATGACTACTCATCACCTACATCAGCCTACCCACCACAAAGAAATATGCTCGAGAAAGACTCGCACTACGATGAAGGATCCCATCTACATTGCTTATGGACTTTTTGTCCGGCTCCCATCAGGGAAGAGGCTACACTGCAACCACAGCTGGACTGTTAGACTCAAAAACAGTTATTTGCCAAAGGGATTTGGCCTGAAACGTCGACTGTACTCTTTTCCATAGATGCTGCATGGCCTACTGAGTTCCTCCAGCATTTTGTGTGTTGCTTGAATTTCCAGCATCTGCAGATTTTCTCTTGTTTGTGAACAGTTTCCATCAGACTGATCAACACCTTGCAACTCTTACGATACTTCAAATGCAGTCTGACCAATGTTTTATAAAGCTTCAGTTTTGCATTCTCTCAGAATGGTTGTTAACATTGCATTTGCCTTCAATACTACCAACTCATCCTACATGTTAACCTTATGGTAATTCTGCACTAAGACACCTAATTCCAAATTTGAATTCTGAGTCTGCTCCCCATTTTGAAAATAGTCTATGCTTTTATTCCTTCTGCCAAAATACATGTTCAGTCCTGATCAGCAGCTGGAATCTTAGTCTGTTTGCTTGGTCAAAGATGCAAAGAGGTGATTTTATATTTATATTTCAAAAATTTATTTTAAATTCATCCGTGCTGTCAGCTTTTTTTCCATTTATTTGGGTGATGGTTACAGGAGTAATTCAGAAAGATGGATGAAATCTGATCTCAGCAGCTTGTTTTCTGAAGAATGGTATATCGTTCTTCAGTACAATGTGTTCCTCCATTGCATAGCTGAACAGAAACAGAATAGAAAAAGAGGCTTTATAAGGTATGGTCGGATTTCACTTGGAGTATTATAAGGAGTTTTGAGGCTCTTATCTAAAAAGGGATGTGCTGGCATTGAAGAAGGTCCAAAGGTGGTGCACAAGTATGATCCCAGAAATGAAAGATTTAACATATGAGGACAGCTTGATTACTCCAGGCCTGTACTCGCTGAAGTTTCGACAAATGGGTGGGTGGGGGGGAATCTCATTGAAACCTATTGAGTATTAAAAGGCCTTGATAGAGTGGATGTGATGTGAATGTTTCTTATGGTTTGGGAGTCTAGGATCAGAGGGCACAGACTCAGAATATAAGGACTTTCCTTTAGAACAGATGTGAAGAGGAATTTATTTAGCCAGAGAGACCACAGGCTGCTGTGGAGGCCAAGTCATTGGGTATATTCAAAGTGGAGGTTGATAGGTAAGGGCATCAAAGATTATGGGGAGAAGGCAGAAGAAAAGTTTAAAGTAAATATATTATCCTTATTCTCAACCCCATTCAATAAATCAGCCATGATGAAATGGCAGAGATGACTTGGTAAGCCAAGTGGCCTAATTCTGCTCCTATGTCTTATGGTCATATGCTCTAATTATATTGATTAGATGCATGTAAAATTTATTGAGCATTGAACATTTTTGGAACCTGAAGGTCCTGAAGATGGGTCTTGGCCCAAAACGTTGACTGCGCGTTCATTTCCATAGATGCTACCTGACCTGTTGATTTCCCCCAACATTCTGTATGTGATATTTTATGATCATTCACTCCTTTTCCTTTCAAAGAAGCTGAAGTTTGTAAGTTTTTTTTCAGCGTTTAATAAATTGTTTTAGCTTGTTTACGTGAGGTCTCTATTTCAACTTCGCTGGCAATGGAACAGAAAAGGGGAGTGTTTGGGGGAGGCATTTTAAATAAAACCAAACACCCATGTTCACTGTTCACACTGTTGGCTCATTCTGTCTAATGTTAACCAGCTGTTTTGTGAAGGACAGCCACAAGTAGGAAGCAGTATTTAACTTTATCTGAGCAAATTGGCATCGTTAATCTTCTCAGCAGAACCATATCTGTAATCTTAGTTAAGACCTAAGCATGGAAGTAATGCTTAAACTACATTAAACTATATATATATCCTTTCCATCCATACACCTATCCAAGAGGAACAGGATGACTTTTACCTTTCAAGCACCACCATCCTCACTCCCCCATCCAACCTCCTTTGTTCACCACTTGATATTTCTATACATTTTATCCTCAGAGCCTGGGTAGCTGTGGATATTGGTAGCTGTGAGATGTTCCTTACCATCATTGCTCAAAGCTGCCTGTCCATCCAGGTATATGGTGGATCTTCATTTGAACAAGTTCCTGCCCATGTCTGCTTGCAATTGTGTTTTGTTTTAACACTTCCACCTTCCTCCTCTTCGGGAAATCACAGACAAGGGTATTAATCTTCACTAATAAAATGGTGCTTCAAAAAAAAAGTGCAAGTATTCTCTATTAAGAAGTGTAAACTAAGTAATGTATATCAAAAATTTAATTCAAATTAATTGCATTATCTGACCACCATTTCATATTTCGAAATAGTATCCTTCTCAGGTTCCATTGCTGCATCCAAAAAGATGCATTCATACAATAACTACCCTTTTCCTTACACCAGAACAACAGAGAGGGTGAACTCGCTAGCTTCTGATTCAGATTTAGATTTACTTATCATGTGTACAGTGCAATGCATCATTTGCATTAACAACCAACACACCTCATGCTGTGTTAGGAGCAGCCCACTATTATCGCCATACAGTATGCGGGGGAGGAAATCCATTGTTCATTTTCCCTTCTCCTTATTCCCCTGTAATCCTGCAATTTATTCTCTTTTGCACACACCCATTGATACCCAATTAATTATTTTTGCAATAACCTCCACAAACTGGTGATTTGCCAAAGTTAGCTACCCAGCCAGCATATCCTTGGGTCTTTGGGATGGCTGAAACCTAGACACCTGGAAGTGTGTGGCAGCAGTACTATCTGCAGTGTGTGCATTGCATGTACCAACTAAATTACACAAATAGCCCAAAGGTAAAGTAGTTCAAATTTCAGACCAAATCTTCAGTATCAAACTTGTTACCTCTGGGTCAGGACACAGTTATTCATCATTGTAATAGATTGGCGACCTTTAGACAACAAAATGATGTGCCTCATTTGATACAATAATTCATGTCCGGTGAAAAAAAATTGTTGTCCACTCTTCTCCAATTTGTAATTTATAATAGTTATCAGGACCAGTAGATTCTAATCTTCTCTGTGAACTAGGTTCAAAGGTGAGGTTGCAGGAATAAAACAAAGACACAGATGTATAATGGTTAAATTCTATTTTACTTCTCGGTTTTGAGATTAAGGCGATTACGTCATCTAGAAACTTAAATCATGCTTTCTAAAACAGGTTTGACTGTGGAAATTTTAATTTGATTTAGTATTCACCTAAAATAATAATCAATCTATCTCTTTCAGTTAATAACTATTTTATACCTACAGCTTTTTCGTTCTTCATTTTAAAATGCCATTACTCAGCTTTTTCTTTCCTGTCTGCTAAATGGAAATATGCCCCTTCCATATGACAGTGCTTTTATTAACCATCTTGATTCTGCAAAACACTGTTGAAAACTTAACGTGTGTGCATATTTTATGTACACTTAATATGGATGTAGAGGTTGTAAATTTTATAGTTTACTGAAATGCAAAAATAAGGAGCTTATCTCAGACATGGGTATAGCTTAAGCAACGGATTTAATGAATTGCAAATCTCATTGCCTACAAAATAATTAAAGCATAAGTTTAACTTGCAAAGGAGCACACACAGAAAATAACACTTTGAAAGACTTGGTATTAAGTGTACTAAATTGGCATTCTTTTACTACATAGTAAATGATTCAGATTTAACTTTAGAGAGAGTTCTATTCCATGGATAGCAGTTTTGGAAAACAAAAGGATCTTTCTTTTTAAATTAGACTTGAAGAATTATTGACAAGTGAAGATTATGCCACGTATCAACGTATTGCCCAATTTTGTCAGATCTTAATATATGATCACTCACGCCAAAGGTTAATTATCTAGTTTAGAGAACAGAAAAGATGAGCCAAAATCTTATCTACAGTTTCTGAAATCTTTGCTTCTTTGTGCTTTAGTCAGGAGAAAATGTACCCACAATTGTTTTTAATATTTAGATTAAGGAGCCCAAGCTCAAGAACAGTCTGTAGTCTGGGCAACACAAAGCATGGAAATATTGGTCAGTTTTAAAATTGTTGATTGAGTTCACAAGTCTTTAAAAGCTTAGGTTCAATCAAGGGAAACTTAAACTAAATGTGATGAAGAAGTCACCCGTTCTAAGGTGTTAAGATAAACATCATTTGGCAAAATGGTGATGTTTTGAAACACTCGCATTCTTTAAGTTCATTCATGCCAAGTCTGACTTTTTGGCTCCGATATCTTAGTAACTACAATTTGTCCAGATTTACCACTCACCAACACACAAATCTTACACTTATCTTTACTAAACAGCAGCAATAATCAAAGCCATTCTGATCCTTTAAAACTGGCTATATACTCTATCACATAGAATATACGGCCATCATCAATAAACTGTTGTAAAAATTATGTCTAGCTGAACCGTTCATACTTAAAAATAAATTCAATGAAATTGCACTTACAGATCCATTGTTCCTTCTTCCTTAGCATTTAGAAAGTAACTACTCCCTTCACAACACCCTGGCCTATTTGCCCATCTCCATGGAACTTTTCCATGTGAGCAAAAGCACACAATATCTGTCTTTTGTTTATTTGATTTAGTCTACTGGGTTTGGTGCTCAGAATTCTGTCTTCTCTCCATTGGACAGACCACACACAGATTTGGTGACCGTTTCGTGGTGTATTTGCTTTCAGCCTTCTGAGCTTCCAGTTGCTTGCCACGTTAATTCTCCATACCACTCCCATTCTGATCTGTCTGTGGTCTCCAGCACCGTCTTAACAAAGCCCAAAATCAGCTTGACAAACAATAACTCATGTTTATCTGGCCACGAGGTAGCCGTTGAACCTGAATATCAAAGTCAGCAATTTCAGGTAACTAGCTGTTTAGTTTGTGGTAGAACTGCAATATTGACTCAATCTGTCTCTCTCCACTAGGAAAATCCTGATCTGTGAGGCATTTCTTACAGCACTCTATCCCACACTTTTTACTTGTAGCTTTGCATGTGATTTCCTTTTTCTCTAACAGACTCATTAACCTATTAACTACACACAATAAAACAACCTGCTGGTAGAAATTGCTCCAGGGTTTGTTGTTTTTTGTTTGTTTTTCAGTCCAGATGCCAACACGTGTACCTAATAGAATGCATCGTCAACAGTTTAGCACCATGATGACTTCAACCCCACCCTATCAGAGATATTCTGCTGTTTCAAGCTCTCAATTCTGATAATAATGTCTATAACCAAAAATCTTAACCCTAAAGCTTTCCTGGTTAGTCAGAAAGCTGAGGAGCCAGTTACAGATGACATCAATCCTTCTGAATTTTTAGTGATGCACCATAGAAAATAATTACACATAAATGCGAGAGGATTCAGCATATCAGACTGCATCGATGAAGGGGAATAAACAGTCAGCTATTTAGTCTGAGACACATCTGTGCTCATGAGCCCTGATGAAGGGTTGCAGCCCAAAATGCCGATGACATATTCCCCTGCATAGATAATGCATGACTTGCTGAGTTTCTCCAGCATTTTCGAAGTGTTGCTCAAGGTTTCCAGTATCTGCTGAATTGCTTCTGTTTATGTCCTGGATGCATGACAGTTTGCCACAGGAACTGTTGTGTATGTGGCAACAAGAAACTACAGACACAGGTCAGCACATCCTGGAAACCAGCCTCCCCTCTATGGATAATGTTTGTACTTCCTGCTGCCTGTCAGTAAAACAGCCAGATAATCAAAGACCCCTGACCCTATACATTATCTCTTCTCCCCTCTTCCACTGGGTGGAAAATGCACAAACTTAAAGGCACATATTGTCATGCTCAAGGACTGCTTCTGCCCCACTGTTATAAGACTATTCAATGGTTCTCTAATATGAAAAGATGGATTCCTGCCTTCACAATCTAACTTGCTTAGAGCTTATACCTTACTATTTACCTGTTCTACACTTTATCTGTAGCTGTTAGCTTGCATCATAGACTGGGATGCTCCCTTCAGTTACCAGATGAGCTAACCATAGCCTTTGGGAACACAGACCCCTGTACCTCATTCCTGAAGGCAGCTGTGAGAAGAGGTCATGGGCTGGACGTGGGGATCCTATGCTTTCTTGTAGCTGTGCTCTTTGTAGATATGCACAGTGATGGAGAGGGCATTTGCTATGATGAAGTGGGCTGCACCCATCACTTTTTGTAGGTTTTTCCATTCTTGGCCACTGATGTTTCCATACCAGTCCATGATGCAACCAGGATATTCTCTACTGTGCATCTATAGAAGCTTGTTACAGATTTAGATGGCATACTGAATCCATGCAAACTTCTAAGAAAGCAGTTTCTATGATTCTGTTCTGTTATTTCCATAATTTGCATGTACTTACCTTTAGTTCGACTTCCTAACCGGAAGACCACAGTCTGTGTGGATTGGTGATAACTTATCCTCTTGGTTGATGATCAACATTGCACACCTCTGGGGTGTGTGCTTAGCCCACTGCTCTCCTCTCTATATACACATGACTGTGTGGCTAGGTATAGCTCAATACCATCTACAAATTTGTTGATGATACTACCATTGTTGGTAAAATCTCAGGTGGTGATGAGAGGGCGTACACTAGTGAGATATGCCAACTAGTGGAGTGGTGCCAAAGCAACAACATGGCACTCAACGTCAGTATGATGAAAGAGTTAATTGTGGACCTCAGGAAGGGTAAAACAAAGGAACACATACCAATCCTAATAGAGGTATCAGAAATGGAGAAAGTGAGCAGCTTCAAGTTCCTGGGTGTCAAGATCTCTGAGGATCTAACCTGGTCCCAACATATTGATGTAGTCATAAGGCGGCAAGACAGTGGCTATACTTTATTAGGAGTTTGAAGCGATTTGACATGTCAACAAATACACTCAAAAACTTCTATAGTTGTACTGTGGAGAGCATTCTGACAGGTTGCATCACTATCTGGTAGGAGGCGCTACTGTACAGGACCGAAAGAAGCTGCAGAAGGCTGTAAATCTAGTCAGCTCTATCTTGGGTACGAGCCTACAAAGTACCCTGGATATCTTTAGGGAGTGATGTCTCAGAAAGGCAGCGTCCATTATTAAAGACCTCCACCACCCAGGGCATGCCCTTTTCTCACTGTTACCATCAGGTAGGAGGTACAGAAGCCTGAAGGCACATACTCAACGATTCAGGAACAGCTTCTCCCCCTCTGCCATCTGATTCCTAAATGGACTTTGAAGCTTTGGATACCACCTCATTTTTTTTTAATATACAGTATTTCTTTTTTTGCACATTTTTAATAATCTATTCAATACATGTAATTGATTTACTTGTATGTTTATTAATATGTTTTATTTTATTTATTATTGCTTTTTTCTCTCCCTGCTAGATTATGTATTGCATTGAACTGCTGCTGCTAAGTTAACAAATTTCACATCACATGCCGGTGATAATAAACCTGATTCTGATAATCAATTACTAATGTGCAAATCATGCAGGTGAAGCCCGCATTCAGTACTTTCAGTGTAGACGTTAAATTAATCTGCTTAAAATTACTCTCTATTGTGGAATAAGCCAGGAGCTGTCTATTGAATGTTAAGTAAGTTTCTAGTAGATACAAGGATTTATTATCTATGTTGGTATCAAATTTACATATTGGAAAAGATTTCTATGTGCTCAATGAAAATGGCAATTGTGAGTTTGTAGTCTATACATACATTTACCATTTTATTCGAGGAAATGTTTCCACCTATCGCAGATGTCACACAACATTCTCCAGAGCATTATGTTATTTTTGGAAATTTTCTCTTTTCAGTTTGATTCACAGCATTTCCTGGAGCTGGACCTTGTCCCCTGACACTATAATCCTGAAGCTAAATATTTATTGAACATCTGGCCTTTGCAGACAGCCAATTATCTTGCATGCAGTAATCTCCTTGCCCGATAATATCTTTTCTACAATTTCACTCTCTTTGGATTGGCAGAATTGAAGAAACAGCAGAAAATCTACTGGCTAAAGCAAGTTAAAATATTTATTTTTAATTATATTTAAAGAAATTATTACATGCAAAATAATGTACCTGACAAGTAGAATATAAAGAATATAACATAATTGCTTTAGCAGGTTAATTAAGTTTTTGAAAAGGTCCTTGGAAAACAACAGTGTGATCTTGGCCTTTAATTTCACTTTTGGTTCTGTTGATTCTGTTTTGCTGGGATGTTCACAATGCAAGTCCTATGTCTAACCAAATCTCAAAACTCAAGTGGATTGCTAGACTGAAATACCTTGCAATTCAAAGTACGTGTACCTCACCATATCCTGCTGAGGATCAGATCAGAGGCATTCAACTCTGGCAGCCAAGAATGTTACAACAGGTCCAGGTATAATCATCTGGAAAGCCATCTCACGGGTGAAGTGATAATTCCAGACTAAACTCGAATCAATGAAGGATGCTGGACAATTGTGACAGGACTTGAAAGCTATCACCTCTTATAAAGTAGAATCAAGTGACATAGGTGAAAATAGGGCCTTGCTTCCAAATGAGCTCAATGCATTCTATGCTCACTTTGACCTTCTAAACATAGAGGAGCCATTAGGAACTCTCACAGCCCCTGATATTACTGTGACTTCAGTCTTTGAGGTCGACATTCAAGCATCCTTCAGGAGGGTGAACCCATGAAAAGCATCTGGCCCAGATGGGGTACCTGGCCAAGTACTAAAGGCCTGCGCAGATCAACGGGCTGGAGTGTTCACTGAGATCTTTAAACTCTCGCTTCAGCAGTCTGAGGTACCCACCTGCTTCAAGTAGGCTTCAATTATATTGGTGCCTCAGAAGAACATGGTAACCTGCCTCAGTGACTTGCGTCCTGTTGCACTGATAGTGAGGAAGTGTTTTGAGAGGTTGGTGCTGAAACATATCAACTCTTGCCTGTAAAGTGACTTGGATCTGTTCAAATTTGCCCTCTGGCACAAGAGGTCCAGAGCTGCTGCCATCTAATAGGCTCTTCACTCAACCTTGGAACATCTGGACAGGAAAGATGCATACATCAGGAGACTCTTTATCGACTACAGCTCAGCATTCTTTGTCATCAACCCCTCAAAATCTAATCAATAAGCTTCAAGAAATTGGCCTCAATTTCTCCTTCATGCCATTGGATCCTTGATTTCCTCACCTGCAGATCCCATGAGTGCGGATTTGGAGCAACATCTCCTTCACCATCTCCATCAGCTCAGGTGCTTCACAAGGCTGTGTGCTTAGCCCACTGCGATACTCGCTTTACACTTATGATTGTGTGGATAAACACAGCTCCAATGCCATATTCAACTTTACTGATGACACCACTTTCAATGGCTGAATCAGCACATAGGAGGGAGATTGAAAATCAGACTGAGTGGTGCCATGACAACAACTTCTCACTCAATGTCAGCAAGATGAAGGAGCTGATTATAGAATTCAGGAGGAGGAAACCAGAGTTCCATGAGCCAATCCTCATCAGAGGATCAGCAACTTTAGTCTCCTCAGTGTTATCATTTCAGAACATCTGTCCGGTGCCCAGCACATAAGTACAATTATGAAGGGAGCACTGCAGTCTCTCTACCTGCTTAGGAGCTTGTGAAGATCTGGCATGGCATCTAAAACTTTGCCAAACCCCCATAGATGTCTGGTGGAGAGTATATTGACTGATTGCATCACAGCCTGGTATGGAAACACCAATGCCATTGAATGGAAAACTCTACCAAAAGTAGTGGACACAGTCCAGTCCATCACAGCTAAAGCCATCCCCACCATTGAACAGATCTACATGGAGCACTGTCACAGGAAAGCATCATCCCTCATCGGGGGTGCTGACCACCCAGGTGATGCTCTTTTCTCACAGATGCCATCAGGAAGAAGGTACAGGAGCTTCAAGACTCACACCACCAAGTTCAGAAGGAGTTCCTCATCCATCAGGCTCTTGAACCAAAGGGTATAACTGCACTGGACTTCACTTGCCCTATCACTGAAATGTTCCTTACAACCAATAGGCTCACTTTGAAGCACTCTTCATCTCATGTTATTGATATATATTTGTTTGTTCATTTGTTTATTTATTTATTATTTCCTTCCTTTTGTATTTTCACAGTTTGTTGTCTTTTGCACGCTGGTTGAAAACTCAGGTGATGCAGTCTTTCATTGATTCTATTATGGTTATTATTCTATTGTGGATGTATTGAACAGGCCTGCTGGAAAATGAATTTCAGGGTTGTACATGGTGACCTACATGTACTTCGGTAATATTGTGACGTTCTGGGTGGGGGCGTGGTCCACAGCCTGCCCCTGCATTTCTAATGACCAGCACTGTTTATTGTTCTTGTGTTAAAATGCTTTTGTGGGATTATGGTGGGAATTTCCAGTTCATTTATTGTTACATTTTAGCTTGGGTTATACAGTTATTTGCTTGTGTATTTGTGGATCACCCTAACTGTAACTGGGGTGTGTGATGGTGACCTCCCCCGTCGGTGTAAGACTGGTTTAGTTCACTCTCTGGGCAATGGTGCTTGATCTGTTTGTGTCTATCACGATAAAACTGTTGTTCAGTTCAAGAGCTTCCTCGTCTGCCATTATGGACCAAATGCTCACCATGAAAGATTAACTTTGAACTTTGAATTCTAATCTATTGAGATCAAAGACCCCTCTGTCCGGGAAATCTCTAATATTTTCCTTCCTGCTCAAAAGCAAATAATGATTCATTAACAAACAGAATTTCTTTTGGATCAGTGAATTCACCCTAACTTCCTGCTGGCTTTCAAATAAACAACTCAAAAAGCGAAAAATTCTGCAAAGAAAGAAAGACACTGTAATCTTATTCCTATCACTGTTACTTTGCGGGTTAGCAAAACACTTGAATATAACCTGCAAAACACTCTGTGTCCATGGTTAGGTATTTATTGCATTTTAATTAACAATGAGATGCATAACTTTTATTTACATGTTTTCCAGAATCATCCTATCTTTTCAGGTCTTTCTCGATCTTTTGAACGTGCAAGTTCAAATTCTGCAAATAACTGGTCATTGGATTGGAATTCATAGTTAAAAGCGACACCTGAACTGTTTTTGCTCTTAGAAATATTCATGTGTAAATTTCAGGGAATAAAAATAATCGTTAATCAGAATTTGTAGGGGAAACTTCACAATTTATAGATGCAAACAATTGCCTGAATTATGGCTATAATTGTAATGGCCAGAAACTGGCAAGGTGGTGTGCCCATTCTCTTCTGCCCAATACTTGCCAATTTGAAGTGAAAAATCTCTTCCACTGTTACAATCAGAACACAAGGTTAGATAAATATCGACAGTAAAATTGTACTTTTGTTATTCTAGATTTCTCCAGTGGAATCCAGCAACATCTTGAAATTCAAAAGAGGATGAATTAGGTATGTAAAGAAAAGGTAGATAGTTTGCTCACCTGGTCTTTGATTCATCTGGATTTACTTTGCTTTTTCACTCTTGCTCCTACCTTCCCTCTGTTTTCAGCCCAGGTGGCAGGTGATGATCTGAAACATCCACTGTCCATTACCCTCAAAACATTTATTTATGCACATATTTAGAGAAACAGGGTGGATAGATCCTTCCAGCCCAACAAGCCACACTGTCCAGCAACCCACCTATTTAACCCTAGCCTGGATAGGGTTGCATTTTGGGACACTTCAGGAAAAGTCATCAAATTTTGGCTAAAAAAAATGGCATTTAGGGTGTTTTTTACAGCTGTCAAATGTCAAAACGGGTCAACTTTGACCCGAACAGTATGTAAGGGTTAACCCACTAACCAGTACATCTTTGGAATGTGGAAGGAAACCTGAGCACCTAGAGGAAGGCCACTTGTACACGGGGAGGATGCAAAAACCCCATACAGACAACACCAGAAATGAACTCCAAATACTGATACCCCAAGCTGTAACAGCATCATGACAACTGCTACACTGCCATGCTGCCCTCATCGGCTGAGTTCCTCCAGCTTTTTGTTTGTACCAGCAAGGTATAGCCTGGATTAGAAAATGTTTGTGATAAGAAGAGATTGGACAAACTTGAATTGTTTTCTATGGAGTGTCAGAGGCTGTGGACTGACCTAATAAAAGTATCTAAAGTTATGAGAAGCACGGATGCAGTAGACTGAGCAACATAGAGAAAATGCTAAAGGAACGCAGCATGGAAATGATGGAGTGTTCTGATGAAGGGTCTCGGCCTGAAGCATCAACTGTTTATTCATTACATAGATAATGCTGAGTTCCTCCATCATTTTGTGGGTGTTGCTCTGGATTACCAGATTCTGTAGAGTCTCTTTTGTTTACAGGGTAGATTGATTATTTTTATTCTCAGGGTGAAAATACAAAATACAAGATGACATAGATTTAAGGCAAGATGGAGACAATTTAAAGGAGATTAGTGGGTGCTTGGCGAGATGATGGAAGTAAATGTGATAGAGCCACTTAAGAGGCACTTAGGCATGATTATGAACAGACTGGGGTTGATGTACACCATGTGTAAGCAGACGGGAGTCAGTTTAACTTGACAACATTTCAGCAGACATCATGGGCCAAAGGCCCTGTTGCTGTACTTTATTGCTCTGTTTTTTTGTTCTAATGGAAATTATACTGTTGTAACACCATTGAAAAATACCACTGATGCTGAAAATGATTGGCATGCTCACTAAGTCATCAAGTCAAGTTGCAACTGCGGAGAAAGAAACACAGTTTACATTTTAGGGCGTTGAACTTTTATTAGTAAAAGAAAATGGAGGCAGTGAAACGGGTTTTAAATAAACCCAGGAACTGACAAATCATTGGTTGGAAAAGTAAGAGTAAGAAGAATCCTTACAATGTGTTAGAAGATTCAGTGATATGTGGTGAAAGCTCAAAGCAAAATAGGTGGCAACTGCATAAGAAATTTGCTTCTATGGGACCTGTAAATCACCAAACACAATTATTGCTAGACTTCCAAGAATAGCAGTGGTGATGATGCAAAATTGTTAAAATCAATCCTGAGCTTGGAAGGCTATAAATACTGTGATTTTTCTCGGGTTCCTTGAGTAGATAAGTGTTGTATCACCTCTGGTTTCATTGTAAGGTGCAATGGAATGTGCAGGAATGCAGCATCCATTATCAAGAACCCCCATCACCCTGACCATGCTCTTTTCTCACTGCTGCCATCAGGAAGGAGGTAGAGGAGCCTCAGGACCCACACTGCCAGCTTCCGAACCCCTCAATCATCAGGATCTTGATCCAGAGGGGATAACTTTACTGAGTTTCACTTGCCCCATCATTGAACTGTTCCCACAAACCGTGGACTCACTTTTAAGGACTCTTCATCTCACGTTCTTGATATTTATTGCTTGTTTATTTATTATTATGATTTTACTTTTGTATTTGCACAATTAGTTGACTTTTATACATTGGTTGTTTGTCCATCCTGTTGAGTATGGTCTTTCATTGATTCTATTGTTTCCTAATTTTCTGAGTATTCCTGAAAGAAAACAAATCTCAGGGCTGTATATGGTGACATATTTGTACTTTGATAATAAATTTACTTTGAACTTTGAACTTTGAGATGGAGGGTGGTGGGCTGATCAATGCATGAATTGCCCATTGAATTTAGTACTGAAATATAAGTATAATGATCAATGATAAATGTATTTTTTAATGATGCAATAGTAGTTAATAATGACTAAGAAGTAACCCCTTCAGGTAGCAGATACTAGCTGGATACTTTAAAGATATCAAAGAGGAAGTTTATCTTGAGCTTTAATGCATAGTCACCTGTGTTGTGACAGACACATTTATCAGTTACTGCCCAATTTCATTGACAGCAATGTAACTGAATCTAAATGCAAATGAAAATAGAATTTTGGAACTTTTTCTCTGAATTGTACAGAATGCATTTTGGCTGGACATTTCTTTTATTTTGCTACTTAAGTATTTAATTTCCCTTTTGGTCTTATCATATCTTTGGTCTCACTACTTCTCACTTGTAAGTGATTTACCTGAAACTCACTAAATTACTACGCTACTGTGCATATGACAATAAACTCGATTTTGACTTTGGTATAGTCAAGGATGTTTTCAGATTTAAGCCTACTGTTTTGCCAGGTTTTCTCAGTCATGGAAACTAGAGAGCCACCATGCACCCAGATTGGAGAAGAGTAATCTCCTTTCAGTTTCCAAGAAGAAAATCCTTCTAACTTTCTGTCTACCAAATGAGGACAAGATTAAATTCACTTGTGATATGTGCCACTAACTAATCAACTGTGACACTCACCATTACAGACTGCCCCTGATTAGCTGCTTGAGGGAGTGCCAGGTTACCAATACAATTTGAGCAATAATCAAGATATTTTAGAGACAAAGATAGCGCAAACGTATCATAAACTGCTGATGATCAGCTTGTCTGTGAAAATCATTAATTTCAATCTTACCTCAATCCAAAAATCACCATTATCCTTAGTAAGCCATAGATTTTTTCAGTACCTTGAATATTTATCAATTCAAAGTAGAATTTGCTTGAGAGAAAGATAGTTAAAAACATGTATCATTTTAAGCTCTGTATTTTTGACTGTAGTTACAAGTGTGATCTGATTTTGCAGTGTCAACATCTCCAGCACCCTATAATTAACAGTGCCCATCCAGTTAGCTGTCACTCTCCAAAGTCTACCTGCACCCATCCTTTACTGCCTGTACAGTGTTTCTGTGAGGTGAAGGATGCACAGAATAAATAAAAGTGTAAGTGTAAGATCACACTGTGTGGTTTAATAGGCATATGCAGCATCTTTGAAGCACGCGTAGGTCTGGAAATCCTCACTTTCGATTCCTTACATCATATATGTCAAACTCAAGGCCCGCGGGCCAAATCCGGCCCGCGGTGGAATTATCTTTGGCCCGCGAGATAATATCTAATTACTATTAAAGCTGGCCCCAGTAATCGAAGCGCCTATGGCGTATGACATGGCTAATGCTGAGTTTATTCAGGTACCAGGTTTTCAGGGTTTTTAGTGTTTATTCGGCAGTCTTGCTCAGCAGACTTCTTCATAAGAAATGGAATTTGTAAAGTGAAACACTTTGTAGTTATAGCAGAGACTGAGACACATGAGAGCAGGCTGAAAAAACGGAGGCAACGAAAGCTGCGTTCACACGCGTCCGACTGATCCGGCCCGCATGAAGCTGCATTTTGCTCAATCCGGCCCGTGACCTAAAATGAGTTTGACACCCCTGCCTTACATGTACTGAATTAACGGAACTCAGAGGCTCAGCATCTCTGGATTGGTGGGTGAAGGGGAAAGAGGGAAAAGGAAAGGAAATTCTGGCTCGGTCTGAGTTCGCCCATGCCTGAAATGCAGAAGGCATGCAGCATCTCAGCAGCTGCATCACAACACAAGTTGCAATGCTCTGGAGAGGGAAGAGGAGACATCCAGAGGGAGTGGGGGGGGGGGGGGATGGATAGGGAAGTAAAATGTCCATAAAGATAAGGAAACGAACAGCAGCATAAACCCAGTTGGAATAAACTGCCCACCATTTCATTGTCCAAGTGACAAAGTCCACCAGCACATAAACTGCAATTGGGGCCCACAAAGTTACCACAAAGATGATGAGAGGCATTGATCATAGTCAGAGGCTTTTTCCCAGGGCTGAAATGGCTAACACAAGAGGGCACAATTTTAAGGCACTTGGAAGTAGGTACAGAGGAGATGTGAGGGGTAAGTTTTTTATGCAGAGAGTGGTGAGTGTATGGAATGGGCTGCTGGCGACGGTGGTGGAGGCAGATACGATAGAGTCTTTTAAGAGACTCCTAGATAGGCACATGGAGCTTAGAAAAATAGAGGGCTATGAATAACCCTAGGTAATTTCTAAAATAAGTATATGTTTGGCACAGCATTGTGGGTCAAAGGCCTGTATTGTGCTGTAGGTTTTCTATGTCTCTGTGTTTCACTCTACTGATCTGTTACTATGTTCATTCCTCAGTTCTTAAACTTTTGGTGAATACATTCATTGACAAGAAACTTAACTGGAGCAGCCCCAAGAATATTGAGGCAACAAGAGCAATTCAGAGGCTGTGTATCCTGTGCCAAATGACACACTTCTCAAAACTAAATGGTTTTCCCATTATGCACAAGGCACATGTTAGAAAATGGCACTTGCCTCGGGGAGGCCAACACTATCCACTCTCAAGAAGATCAACACATCCCGAAAACCAGACAAAAAAGAGGTGGTAGATGCTGGGAATTTGGATCAACACACCTAAAATGCTGGAGAAACTCAGTAGGTCAGGCAGTATGTATGGGGAGAATAAATGGTAAATGTTTCAGTAAGAGACCCTTCATTAGGACTCATGAATGAAACGCTGACTACTCATTCCCATCCATAGATGCTGCCTGGCCTGCTGAGTTCTTTCTGCAACTTGTGTGTGACCAATCAGGACATCCTATTATAAGAGTACTTGATGACATCCTATTATTAACCTTGTGGACTTTATTTGTCTGTTTTGAAAAGCTTGGGGGCCTTTTGGGGCTTGTCTGCAGGGTGGGAGTTTATGGAGAAAGTTGGAGACAGTTCCTTGTAGACTTTTTGTGTCAGTTTTAAAAAGTGAGTGGGTCCTCTTGGGACTTGTCAGTGGAGTGGGGGGTTGCTTGGGTTATAAATAACATACCGAGGACTAATAAAAAGAAGCAAGGTTGAAGTAAAGTGACCATTGTGGGAGCAATCAATGTTTGAGTGGGCCAGTGTTAGAGTAGTCAGACTTTGGCTCAACAGGCTTCAGCATGAACAGGTGGAGGCTGAGAGAGCTGAGTCTTTTAAATCAATTTGTTGACTGTAGAACTTAAGCTTAAGAAGTTAGAGCCAAATATATAAAAATGTGTAGGTAGGATGGGAGTTAAGGCAGTGGGATGCTTCTCCTGAAAGATGTGGCACTGCAGATTATCTAATGGTCTCCCTGATGACTACATCTGCAGGAAGTACACCCAACATCAGCTCCTGACTGACAAGGTCAAGGAACTGGAGCTGGATGCACTCAGGATCACGTGGGGGGGGGGGGGGGGTGGGGGGAGGGCGTTGTTGAAAGCCTTATAGATGAAACCTTTACTGAGGTGATCACACCAGAGTGAAAGATCACCAGGAGAAGTAAAGGAAGTAAGCAGTCAGTGTAGGGTTCCCCTGTGGCCATTCCCCTTAGCCTCAAACATATCCCTTTGGATACTGCTGGAGGAAAGACCTATCAGAACACAGTAGCAACAGCAAGGCCAGTGATATTGTGGCATGTTCTGAAGCTTAATGGGGAAGGCAGAGTGATAGGAGATTCATGGACAGGAGATTCTGTGACTGTGAAAGAGGATGATGTGTTGCCTCCATGGTGCTAGGGTCTAGGATGTCCCAGAGCAGCTGCAGAAGATTCTCAGGAGGATTGTGAGTAACCAGAGACTATGGTGCACTTTGGCACCAATGACAGAGGTAGTAAGGGGAAAGAAGTCCTACACAGTGAGTATATGGAGTTAGACCTTCAAGGTAGTAATTTCTAGATTACTTCCAGTGCCAGGTGCTAGTCAAGCGAGGAATAGGATAATATTACAGGTGAATGAGAGGCTAAGGAACTGGTGCAGGGGGCAGGGTTCTTGGATAATTAGAAACTTTGCTGAGGCAGGGTGACTTGTAGAAGAGGGGAATGAATACCGTGGCTGGAAGATTTGTTGGTGCCACTTGGGAGGGTTTAAACTATTTTAGCAGGGGATAGGAACCAGAGCACCTGGTCAGAAAGTGGAGGGATGGAGGTTAGGTTCGAGAGCCAGTAAAAATGGGCAGGAGCAAAGTAATAGACATAATAGGATGGATAGTTTGAAGTGCGTGTATTTTAATGCTCATTGTATTATGGTTACAGTGATGAACTGAGAGCATGGATTAACACATGGAACGATGATGTTATAGCCATTACAGAGACTTAGTTGAGAGAGGGACAATAATAGGTGTTTAATGTCTCAGGGATATGAGGTTTTAAAAAAATATAGACAGGGAGATAGAAGAGGTGAGTCCACAAACTTGGGTTCACAAACCCTTTGGTTAATGGTCAGGTTCCATGGCATGAAAGAGGCTGGCTACCCCAGCTGTAGAAGCTTTCCTTCTCTGTTCAGGAATCCTGTGAGACCCTCCCTGCTGCTCCCCCTCTGTGATCCCTGCTGCTATCTGTCTCTCAGTCCATGTGCTCACGGAGACTTCGAGTCTTCGTGAGAGGTATCGGTTGAGATACCAAATGCTAATTTTCCTCCATAGATGCTTTCTGTCCTATTGAGTTCTTCCAGCATTTTATGTGTGTTAGCTAAACAGATGTTAGCTGCAGTTCATTGCATGTTCCATCATTATGTTGATAAATCACATTTTCATATATTCAGGTGATCGAAAGTAACACATAAGAACATATCAGAATTGGATTATTAGTTAATTTAAGAATATTGATACCTCAAAAGGTGTGATTATAGTGCTTGTACAAACTTACTCTTATAGAATCATGCATTGGTGATTGTCCATCGTGTCCGACGATGATAGGAAACGTTTAAAATGGAAAACCCTTTGCACTGAGGCAGTTCCACTCTCTCGACCTCAGAGGTCTGGGTCCGGTGGTACGAACAAGCAACATAAACTGGGGTCTTCCTCGGTTGCAGTGAGTGATCATGATGTCTTCTGTGCCTTGTCACTATCACTCTCCACAAAGCATTACAGTACAGCCTTTCCTTTTTTTTTGTAATTTATTTTTTTATTGAAGTTCATCAAACAAACATTTCCATAAGATGTATTTCAGACATTGTACATATACATCATCTAATCATATATATAACAAATCTCCACAAAGTATTTATCTGAGGTATACACTTACAGAAAGAGAGTGGAAAGAAAAAACAAGCAAAAGGAAAGAACTACGTACAAGTAGAGAGTGATCTTTTTTGGACAACAGATTCATTGATTTGTGAGAATAAAATCAGGCCTGTGAGGCATTTGTAGTTAAACCATTTTCCCAGTAAGAATCAAATTGTTCCAGCTTATGATTAACAGATGCTGTTAGCTTCTCCATTTTGTAAATGTCCATTGTAATTTCCATTGTATTTAAAGTTGGGCTCTCCCGTGATAACCATTTCCTAGTAAGAGTCTTTTTACCAGCCACCAACAGTATATTCATTAAATATTTATCTCTTTTCAACCATTCTTGAGGTATATATCCAAAATATATGGTCTTACTCTCCAAGGGTATTTCACATTTAAAGATATCTTGTAGGGCATTGTGTACCCCCCTCCAATAGTTTTTGATAACAGGGCAGTCCCAAAAAATATGATAATGATTTGCATTTTGATTTCCACAATTTCTCCAGCAAACAGGGAGGTTACTATCATAACGGGATTTCTGAGAGGGTGTAATAAAATATCTTATCAAGTTTTTCCATCCAAACTCCGTCCATTTCTGTGAATTGATACACTTCCATTGATACCTCCATATTGTTGTCCATTCTTCCTCAGATATAATTATCCCTCCTTCCTTCTCCCATTTTGTTTTAATGTATGAAGTCGAATGTGTTTTAAGATTTGACAACCCCTTATACATGCTTGAAATGATTCTACTACCGTTATCTGAATTATATGCTTTTCTAAAGAGCTCTATCAAGCATGTATTTGCCTTGGTTACATTTTTAAGCGTCTTATTAACATATTGTTGCATTTGTAAAAATCTTGTTTTTCTAATAAGTGTTTCTCTTTAAGCATTTCAAAACTGAACAGTGTTCCTTCTTTCATTATGTTGCAAAGAACTGTTATTCCTTTAGCTGTCCAGTCCTTAAATCTAGCATCCAATTTATTTGGTGTAAAATCAGAGTCATATGCACACCATTTAAGAATTGCAATAGCTCCCTTGAGATTATATTCTTTTATAGTGGTTTTCCATATTTTAAGAGTCAATTTCACCCATGGGTTATCAATAGTATTTATGTACCTTTGCAGGTTGTTATCAGCCAAAATTGCTTGTATGGGGATGGGAAGTACCCGCTCCTCAATGTTTTTCCATTGAGCGTCATATGATGGGTTGCACCAACATATCACAGCTCTCAACTGTGCTGCAAAATAATAATCTCTAAGAGAAGGCAAGCCCCATCCCCCCCTTTTCTTTTGCTAATTGCAAAGTTTTGAGATGAACTCTAGGCCTTTTACCCTGCCAAATATACCTTGATAGCATCTTGTTCCATTCATTGAATTGATTTTGATTAATCTCTATTGGTAGGGTCTTAAAGAGATATAACAGTCTGGGCAGTATTTTCATTTTAATAGACTCAATCCTTGAACTGAGACTGAAAAAAGGAATCAGGGTCCATCTTGCCACATCTTCCTTAATTTTTTTAACAGTACCGCCTTTCCTAGCCATTGGATCTCACTGTAGGTTTCATTCACCCAGTCCGCCGGAGCTGACTCCACACGCTAGGATAGGTGTGTCCCCATCTCACTGAGGTATGAAGCTGCCTGCTACCTTCACCTAGTTTAACCTGTCTGTCAAAGCAGTGTAGCAGAGAGTGGCTGCTGTCACATGCAAACAGCTTCTTGGAGCCATAGGTGAGAGCTGAGTGCTCAGTGGGGACCAAAGGTGAGTGAGCTACCCTGGAAGGAACACGACAAGCCCCTTCACCAGAGGTGCTATCTGTCCCTGACACCCCATACACTCCAAAAAACTATGCATAGCTGTACTGTATAGTCATACCACTGTACAGTAATTCTACAAAAGGTAGTGGATCAGCTCCCAACCATTGAGCACATCTACATGACACACCGTTGTAGAAAGCAGCATCCATCATCAGAGATACCCACCACACAGGTCATGCTCTCTTCTCACTGCTGACATCAGGTAGAAGGTACAAGAGCCTCAGGGTTTGCACCACCAGGTTCAAGAACAGTTACTGTCCCTCAGCCATTCAGGCTCTTGAATAAAAGGGGATAACTTCTCTCATTTGCTCCATCATTGAAATGTTCCTACAACCAATGATCTCACTTTACGAACTCTTTATCTTGTTATCTCATGTTCTTGTTATTTATTGCTATTTATTTATATCTGCACTTGTACAGTTTGTTGTCTTCTGCACTCTTGTTGATCCTGTTATAGTTACTGTTCTGTAGATTTTCTGAGTATTTTGGCAGGAAAAATAATCTCAGGGTTGTATATGGTGACATATACGTATTTTGATAATAAAATTTGCTTGTATTTTGAGTTAAAATGTACAGAAGTGTTCGGACAGATAGGCTTTCTGTGCGATATGATATTAGAGCTCCTAAAGGGAGGCACTAGGTAGGAAGATTTGACATTATCCAGTTGTGGAGGGCACTTGTGGATTAATCAGTACACTTATATTATGTTTCAATGGCTGTAATCCTAAATCTATCATTTCTGTTTAGCCTGCGGCTCCATAAGATTAATGTACAGAAAAAAATAATCTGCCCCAAATGCTGAACACTTTTTATCACTGAAACGGTGGTTCAGAAATTCCTTTAGATTGGTCTTCTCCAATCTTCTAATGCCCACAATAATTCCGCACATCTCCTATGTTAGAATTTTAATATCCTAGAAGTTTGATTTTCTTGGGACTGTACATTGCTCAAGTTTATCAAAGTTTCTTCAGTTTCAGAAAAAAAAACATACAGCAATGGATTTCAAATAAGTTTTGTTTGTACACAGTACCTTTAGCAATCAACATTGCATTCCTCTGTTTCTTTCATGAGAAACTGGATTCAGCATTTGTCAATTGCAAAACCACTGGACTGCTTTAATATGTTGTTTAAATGTACAATTGTTATCCATAGCTTAATAATAAACAATTGCTTCTCCCTGCTTCCTTCTGCAGCCTGGCTCTCGACCTCACATTATATTTAAGGTCTGTTTATAGATGACATTCGTCAGTGACAAGAAAAGTGGTTTTGATTTTAAATTGAAGAATAAAATGCTAATTTGCCACATTCAAAGTTAATTAATCATTTGTCAAGTTGAGTGATCAGATTGTTGCAATTGAGCAAATATATCTGAAGACATATGGTGTGGATGTAGCCAGGACAGGAGTTTGAACAGATGACTGAATGATTTGTGATACATTTACAATTCCCACCTGAACAATCCCCACCTGCAAGAATCCCAGGAATGGATCAATTACTTTCAGAAATGAAATAGGATTAGCTTTTTCAGAGTTAGATTCCACGAACTTATTGTCCCAATCAATGTCTCCATCAGCAAGCACATTTAAGCACACCATTTAAATTCAGTCAGGGAAGGCACCATTTAATCACACCACTGTCAACTCGCTTGGACGATTATTTTTCACTCTAAGTAGCAGAGACATGGAAAAGGATGTAAATCCAGTGAATTGGCGATCACCATCAACTGCAGTGCCGAGCTGTGGAACAATAATAAACCACCATTTGTGAGATAGATTCTATAGAGAGATAGAGTAACACAAATGCCCCAACTCATGGCTAACTCACCTCAGAAAATAATGGTGACAAATAATTGCTCCTTCTGCAATCTGATCTAAGGTGTTCATTATCAATGCAGGGTGTTCAAGTCAAAGATATACAGGATTTAGAACAGTACAGTACTATGTACAGGTGTGGCACAATATTACAGCACCAGCAACTGGGTTCAATTCTGCTTCTTTCTATAAGGAGTTTGTACGTTCTCTCTGTAATTGTGTGAGTTTCCTCCTGGTGTATCAGTTTCCTCCCATATTCCAAACACGTACAAGTTAGTAGGTTAATTGATCACATGGGAGTAATTGGGTGACATGGGCTCATTAGGTTAGATACAGCCTATTACCATGTTGTATTGTAAATAAAAGGTATAGGCCCTCCGGCCCATGAAGTGGTGCTGATCTTTAAACCTACTCCATCCCTCAAATATAACCCATAACCCTCAGTTTTCTTCCATCCAAGTGGCTATCTAAGAGTCTCTTAAATGACCTTAATGTATCAAACTCTCACACACCCCAGGCAGTGCACCCAAGACATTTACACTCTCTTTATAAGAACAAACTTACCTCTCACACCTCCCCTAAACATTCCTGCACTCCTATGCAAGGACTTAGGTTTGACCACATTGACAGATGTGTTTTAAACAGAAGCATATTGGATAACCATAAAGATCAGACCTTGCCAGACTTGCTCGGGACCTTGGACATCAGCAAGAAGAGCAGGTGGAGCCAACATATTGGACGTCTAGTCCACTGTTACAAATGTACCTGAAAAGTAGCTAACAGGTACTCGCCATACAATCAGATGTTTGGGTACGAGGTAAGGTTGCCCATTGACCTTTGTTTTGGGACTGACGAGGGCAACTTAACACCGAAGATTTATCAGAAGTATGTGCCTAATATGAGAAGGGAGCTGAAAAGGGATTACGAATTAGCTGGGGTCATGGCTGCCAAGCAGAATCAAGGAAATAAGAAGAGGTATGATCAGAAGGTGAGGTTCCCCCAACTCCTGCCAGGAGACCGAGTTCTCATAGTGGGACCCTGCAAGGGATGAAGCAGAGCTTAGCCAAGGGACAAAGGGGTCAGATATGCAGGTGGGCATGCGTGATAGACCGGGAGGGGGTTCACCAGGTAGACCAGAAGTATCCCCAGTAATGTTGGAACATGAAGAGGTAGATGAGGGGGTACAGAGCTCTCACAGAAGCTGGAGACCACCAGATAGGCTGGCCTACAAAGCACCAGGGGAACAGAGTGTGGCCCCTACTGATTTGGGGAGCTATGTCACTGCCTTTTACATCTGGGTTGGACTTTGTGCTTTGCAGGAAGAGGTGGCGAATTATCTCAACGTCATGAGGACATGACTAAATTTGTTGGTGGGAGAGTGTAACACCCTGAAAAAGGTTTCACTGCTAATGTAATTGTTTCTCTCTAGCAGCAGTATTTGGGTTACGACTAGAGATAGCAGGAGCTTCGGAATGTGTACCATCCAATGAGAGGCGTGTTGTTTCTTCTTGTGTGTCTGAGAGAAGGGATTTGCGGGCTTTTTCTCGGCAGGAGAAGGAGAGAGAAGATGCCAGAACAGAGAGGTCGTAGACTGCAAGACTGAGTGGACATGGAATGGGGTCAGAAGTCGATAAAACCTGGGGGAAATCAATGGAGGACGAACAGACAGGAAAACCATGAGCTCCAACGTGCATGTGAGACTGTTCTATTAAAATGGGCCCTTTTCTTTTTGTTTTCTTTACTAACCCTCTTGTCAAATTAAGAATTATAAAGCTAAATCATTTAATTGCATATGATGTACCGTTTGTTATTTCGTGGTAGTGATTTGTATCAGGGGAAAACATCACGCAGCATCCATACAAACAAGATTTCACAAGTTTGGTGGGGCCAGAGAGTGTCTTTCCCTAGACTAATACAGCCCAGCGAACCTAAGGGTTACATCTGTATCATCACCAGTTTAGAAATCTAATAGTTCATTCATTCCTCCAGGTCATTAACATAAAGAGCAAATAAATGAAAACCAAGAACTGATTCCAAGATATTCCAGCCTGAAATGGATCTATTTATTCCAATTCTTTGTTTTCCATGTGTCGGCCAATTTTGAATCCATGTTAACACACTTCCTTTAGTACATATATGGGATTCTTAATTCACGGACCAATTTCTTACGTGACACCTTATCAAGCACCTTTTGGAAATCAAACTACATTACACCAATAGGTCCCCTTCTAACAATTCTTCCTGTCACATCCTCAAAGGATAGGAACAAATCTGTCAAACACGATTTACGTTTTGTAAAATTATGCTGACTTGATCAAGCATATTAAACTCATTCAGGGGAATTTAAATAATTTAAGAAAAGCCCTGGTCACCGTGCAACCATGTGTCTGTAATAATTACCAAATCACACTCATACTGTGCTGACAACTCTTTGTTACAAATAAGTGCGTTCAAAGAGAAGCAGTTAAGCTTTGAATTTTTAGTGGTTCCACCAACTCTGGATTTGTTTTCTACTTTTGTTTGCTATTTCAGCCCTATCCCATCAGTTTGCTTGTCAATATCTCCAGCACTGTCCTGTTCTCTCATTTCCTCCTGATTTATGAAACACTTTGTTCTTGGAGCCCACCCACTTCCTACTTAGCCTAAAGCGCTGTGTACAACCCCAGTTTCACAATTCACTGGAGTACTGGTCCCAGCGTGATTCAAGTGAAGCACTTACTCAACATAATCGTATTATCCTCACCTTTTCAAAAACAGCATGCTTTAATCTACATCTAATCTTATTTATCCTTTGTCGCACATATAATAATCTGGATGCTATAATGTTTGTGGCACTGCTTTTGAATTTTACCCTGAATTCCTCATAATCCTTCAGCAGAACTTCTTTCTTAGTCTGGTCCGATGTCATTAGTGAATGATTCATGACAGCTGGATCTTCTCCATCCCATTCCAAGTTCTTCTCCAACTCTGAGATTAATGATTTGTGTATTTAAATTACCGGTATGTCATCTTTGTTTTTTAACATTACTGTAAAACAATGTGAACTAATTTCTACACTCACTGTAAAATACATTGAGCAAAGTCTGCCTGCAGGTGATTACTATTAACAAACACAACTAAAATTTGTTTGGGTGTATTGTTCTATATCTAGTCGCATAAAGTCTTATGCCATATTTAACTTACCTACTCCAATGTCCTCTAAACTTCAATGCCATGGCCATTTTGTGATAGGAATTATCTGTAAGTCTCAACAAGGCTTCAAATAGCAGATACCGAAGTAATCTCTCTGCTTTCAAAGGCCTTTCAAAAGAATTTAAACAACCAAAATGTGTTAAAAGTGATTAACACAGAGTAGTAACTTTGCTTGAACAACACATTTATGATGGTAGTAGATGTAGGCCGATATATCACGGCCACATTTCTCCCCACAATTGGAACTACTCAAAATCAGAATTAGCTTTATTATCACTGACAAATGTCATGAAAATTGTTGCTTTGTGACAGCAATACTGCGCAACATATAAAAATATTGCTGTAAGTTACAAGACTGTTTATTTCCCTCCACGGATGCTACCTGATCTTCCAGCCTTCGGTTTCATCCAGCCTCCTTCAGCAGATAAGTTCTTCCAGCATTTTCTGTGCTTTTCAATGTGATTAGCTTTGAAATTTGTTAGAATTTCCATAAGCATGTGTTGAATGCAAGCAAGCTGATTAAACAATTGCAAGTGGGAAACAACAAAAAATCTGAAGAATTTAAGCTAAGATTTAAAAGAAGCTCAAAAACTCCCAATTGCAATTTAGTTAATTTTAATATGAGCTGACCAAATACATCCAGCTGCTTGAAGAGGGAAACAATACAGAAAATCTAGTTCGCTAATGATTCAACAATGCTGTATTTTGCAAAAAGGACAAAAAGTTTGAAAGCGTTGAATATTACATTAATCTTAATGAATTTGCTAATCACAGCCTGTAAAGCAATTAATTAACATGAATAAAGCCATGTGTCACTATTTATCATCCGCTTTTGAACTGCATAAATTATCTTGTGCCTCACTGGCATTCACAACACTCCTTAGGCCAAATCTATTAATGGAACAATGTCCTTCATGTCTCCATAAATGAGTTATCCATACTGAGTATTGCTGCAAATATCCCTGAGGTTAGAGTCGTTTTCTGTGGAGGACAATAACATGACACAGGTGAATGCTAATTCCTCGGATGAGATGGAACTATGACGAGACATCAAAGATGAGCTTTTCATATCCGACCAAGTAATCAGGGAGACATTTGGATCTTCTCAAGGTGTTTACAGAACCACCTACAGAGCACATCTCAAAATGTACAGTAAATAGAGAAGGAAGTTAATACTGCTAATGTCAGTAAGTCATCTTCATTACTTCCCGTGACAGTTCAAAACATGATTGAATCATAAAATTTCAGAATCTTCCAGTGCAGAGGAAGAGTATAGCATGCCATTACTGTATCAGTTCTTTGTCCAGTTTAGTCTCACACTCCAACCTTTACTCCAATAATCTTGTAGATTATCCTCCTTCTCAATCATGTTTGGAAAATTTCTGTGGATGCTTATCCACCACCATTAGAAATCAGTACTCTAAAGCTGAACAATCTTCCATGTGAAAAAAAAATCCTCATTCTGTCTTGTGGTTCTTTTGTCCTGTGTACCCCTTCTAACTGGGTGGTGGGGGGAAGATACATCTCTACCAAAGGAGGTGTAAAGAGCTCCTTCCCTCCACTAGCTTGCAGGTCACCCTTGGGCAAAGTGGAGCTTAGTCCCTTAATCAGGGTTATGTGAAGCCATAGGTGGTGGATGGCCTTATGAGCAGCTGGGGCATATCACAAGTCCTGGTTATGTGACCACTGACTCCAGACAGACAATATCTGAATCTCTGTGTTCACCTGCCTTGTAAAGACACTGCCCAGAAACAGGCAATTGCAAACCACTTTGGTGAAAAAACTAGCCAAGAACAATTGTCGTCACGAGACCATGATTGTCTCTGTCATAAATAATGATGATGATGATCCCTTTCTAAGGCTTTAACATCTTCCCTAAAGTCTGTAATAGAGATATGTGTACAATGGCCCAGGGTTTGCCATCATTAACCACATGACAATAACAAAAGGGTCATGAAAAGATGTGAACAGTGGAACATTACAGAGAGAAGCCAGATTACAGTGCATCCTTGTGTAGAGACAGGGTCATAACATGGGTTGTGTCAAAAACACTTGATGAACACACAAAATACTGGAAGAACTCACCAGGCCAGGCAGCATTCATAGAAAAGAGTAAACAGCTGATGTTTCAGGCCAAGAACTTTCATCAGGACTGGAAAGAAAGACGAGAAGTCAGAATAAGAAGATGGGGTAAGGGGAGGACAAAGTACAAGGTGTGAGGTGATAGGTGAAACCAGGAGAGGGGGAGGGACTGAAGTAAAGAGCTGGGAGGTTGATTAGTGAAGGAGATAAAGGGCTGGAGAAGGGGGAATCTGATAGGAGAGGGTAGAAGACCATGGAAGAAAGGGAAGGGGGTGGAGCACCAGAGGGAGGTGATGGGCAGGTAAGGAGATAAAGTGAGAAAGGGAAACAGGAACTGGGAATGGTGAAAGGGGGCTGGGGGTGGAATTACCGGAAGAACTTTATTTAAAGATACAGCACTTGTTCCAAAGCATTTTATATCTAAGTGATTTAAATGTCTATCTTGACATATTTTTAATGCTGTTAGTGATCCCGATTCATCCACTCCCTTAGTCGGTGAACTTCAGGTACTAACCACTCCGTCTAAATCTTTTGCACCTAACCCAAAATCATTGTCCTCCTGTTTTACCTTCCCCTGACGCGAGGAAGTGTTCCTGCACTCCGCCCTATCCACATTCATAGAGTAACTTGCACATTTACCATTGTTCATGACTCTGCAACAATACGCAGGTCTCTTATCACCTCCTCCTTTCCTCATCAATCACTGTCCAGATGATAATTTGCATTCATATTTTTGCCACCAAAGTTATTGACTCATATTTACTCACACCCTACTAAATCTGCCATGTACCTACCCATTCATACAACCCTTGCAAGTCATACAGGAACGTTTTTATATTTACCATATATCTCACACACACAGCTTTGAGTCATCCACAGGCTTGAAGATCTTTTAATTACTTAATTGAGATAATTCATATTTATTGTGAATAGCCGTGGTTGTGGAACCCTGTGGTACTCCACCAATCACAGAAAAGCACCTGAGCCAACATTTCTCCAAGCACATAATGCACTGTGGCCACTTGCCAGCTCCAGTGAATCTTCATATTGTAAACTAACCCATTTCATTAAAATTTGGGCTGCTACAAGTCCAGACCAGTGCAAGTTATTTATACATGTTTCCTGCTGAAAGAATGTGGTAATTATTGCAACCTTGCACTCCTTTATTGGACCCCATTAGGAGCATAACATCAAATTGCATTTGTGAAAAATTCACTAATTTCCTTATTTTTACTTTTACTTAGAGATACTGCATGGTAACAGAACCTTCTGGTTCAAAGAGCCCACATCAACCAATTGCACTCATATGACCAATTAACCTACTAACCCATGTCAGAGGTGATGGGGAGAATGCAGGAGACTGGGATTGAGGGGGATAATAAATCAGCCACAATGCAAAGGGAAAGCAGACTCAATGGGCTGAATGGTCAAATTCTTCTCCAATGTCTTATGATCCTATGTCTTTGGAATGCAAAAGGAAACTGTAATACTCAAAGGACACCCACACAGTCACAGAGAAAACGTACAAACTCCTTACTGACAGTGGCGAAACTCAACCCGGGTCACAAGTGCAGTAATAGCAATATGCTAGTTGTTGCACTAACATGCCACACCTAGGTGAAAGTTCTGAATTTCTCCATTCTTCTAGCAGTCCCAAAGAGTCTATTAAGTAGGGTATTGCCTCCAAATCCATGCCAGTGATGCAGTCGAGTCTTATCATTGATGAATAGGGGCAAATGTGGTTCCTTGGTTTACAAAGCTAATTAGTCTACGTGACTTATTAACCAGTTTATAAACCTGACCAGCCGTCTCCAGAAACACGTGGGTGTATGTTTATATGTCTGTTCTTTTATATCCTCACAATTTTACAATATCTATTTCATCAGTTGTTTTCCCTAGAACTTAGTTGTGTTCAGCTGCATCTGTCTCCTGGGTGACCACTTCAGCAGACAATTTGTCCTTTTGAAGTGTCCTTCTATCATCATCATCATTTTTTCCTAAATAGCCATAAGACCAAAAGACCATAAGACATAGGAGCAGAATTAAGCCATTCTGCCCATTGAATCTGATCCTCCATTCCATCATGGCTGATCCCAGAACCCACTCAACTCCATACACCTGCTTTCTTGTATTCTCCTTGATGCCTTGACTAATCAGGAAACTATCAACTTCCTCTTTAAATATACCTGCAGTCTGTGGCAGAGCATTCCACAGATTCACCACTCTCTGACTTAAAAAAAAATTCTCCTTACCTCTGTTCTAAAAGGTCCCCTCTCAATTTTGAGGCTGTGCTGGATAAGCCCACCACAGAGAACATCCTCTCCACATCCACCTAATCTAGTCCTTTCAACATTCAGTAGGTTTCAATGAGGTGACCGCTCCCCCCCCCCCCCCCGCGTTCTTCTAATTTCCAGTGAGCACAGGCCCAAAGCTATTGTGTTAACCATTTCATTCCCAGAATCATTCTCGTGAACCTCCTCTGGATGCTCACCTCCAATGACAACACATCTTTTCTGAGATACGGGGCCCAAAACTGTTGACAATATTCCAAGTGTGGCCTGACTAATGTCTTATAAGGCCTCACCATTATTTCCTTATTTTATTCTATTTCCCTATATCCCTTGAAATAGATGCCAATATTGCATTTGCATTCATTACCACAGACTCAATCTTTAAACTAACCTTCTGGGAGTCTTGCATGAGGACTCCCAAGTCCCTCTGCACCTCTGATGTTTGAACTTTCTCCCCATTTAGGTAATAGTCTGCACTATGTATTATCATATATTTCTCAGCATTGCATTCCATCTGCCACTTTTTTGCCCATTCTTCCAATTTGTCCAAGTCCTGCTGCAATTGCATTGCTTCCTCAGCACTACCTACCCCTCCACCTATCTTCACCTCAAAGCCAACAACTCCACTATCTCAAGTCAAGTCACTTTTTATTGTCATTTCAACCATAACTGCTGGTACATTACACAGTAAAAATGAGACAATGTTTTTCAGGACCATGGTGCTACATGAAACAATACAAATGCTACACTGAACTAGGTAAAACAACAAAAAAACTACACTAGACTACAGACCTACCCAGAACTGCATATAGTGCACAAAAACAGTGCATTACAATAAATAATAAACAAGACAATAGGCACAGTAGAGGGCAGTAAGTTGGTGTCAGTCCAGGCTCTGGGTATTGGGGAGTCTGATAGCTTGGGGGAAGAAACTGTTACGTAGTCTGGTCGCGGGAGCCTGAATGCTTTGGTGTCTTTTCCCAGATGGCAAGAGGGAGAAGAGTTTGTATGAGGGGTGCGTGGGGTCCTTCATAATGCTGTTTGAATTGCGGATGCAGTGAGTGGTGTAAATGTCTGTAATGGCAAGAAGAGAGACCCTGATGATCTTCTCAGCTGCCCTCACTATCCGCTGCAGGGTCTCGCAATCCAAGATGGTGCAATTTCCAAACCAGGCAGTGATTCAGCTGCTCAGGATGCTCTCAATACAACCCCTGTAGAATGTGATGAGGATGGGGGGTGGGAGATGGACTTTCCTCAGCCTTTGTAGAAATTAAAGATGCTGCTGGGCTTTTTTTGCTACAGAGCTGGTGTTGAGGGACCAGGTGAGATTCTCTGCCAGGTGAACACCAAGAAATTTGGTGCTCTTAATGATCTCTACTGAGGAGCAGTCAATGTTCAATGGAGAGTGGTCGCTCTGTGCCCTCCTGAAGTCAACTACCATCTATTTTGTTTTGTTCACATTTAGAGGCAGGTTGTTAGCTCTGCACCAGTCTGTTAGCTGCTGCACCTCCTCTCTGTATGCTGACTCATCATTCTTGCTGATGAGACCCACCATGGTTGTGTCATCAGCGAGCTTGATAATGTGGTTTGAGTTGTGTGTCATTAAATCATTAACAATAAATGTGAAAAGTATTGGTCCCAATACTGACCCCTGAGGAACACCATTAGTCACTGGCAGCCAACCAGAAAAGGCCCCCTTTATTCCTGCTCACTGCCTCTTACCTGTCAGCCATTCTTCTACCCATGCCAGTATCCTTTCTGTAATGCCATAGGATTTTATCTTGTTAAGCAGCCTCATGTGTGGCACCTGATTAACTGCCTTCTGAAAAACCAATAAATGACATCCACTAATCCTCCTTTGTCCACCCGTCTTGTTACTTCTTCAAAAAGATTTGTCAGGCAAGATTTTCCTTTACAGAAACCATGCTGACTTTGACTTATTTTATCATTAGTCTCCAAGTATCCCAAAAGCTCTTCCTTAATAATAGACTCCAACACTTTCCCAATCACTGAAGTCCGGCTAACTGGCCTATAATTTTCTTTATTTTGCCTCCCCCCCTTCTTAAAGTGTGGAATGACATTTGCAATCTTCCAGTCCTCTGGGACCATGCTAGAATCAAGTGATTCTTGAAAGATCAAGAGCATCTCTTTTGCAACCTTTCTCGGGACTCTGAGCTGTATTCCATCTGGCCCAGGTGTTTTATCTACTTTAAGACCTTTCAGTTTACCTAGCACTTTTTCTTTTGTAGTAGCAGTGATACTCACTCTTGCACCCTGACATTTACGGACCTCTGGCACACTGCTAGTGTCTTCCACAGAGAAGACCAATGCAAAGTACTTTTTAACTTCATCTGCCATTTATTTGTTCCCCATTACTACCTCACCAGCAACAGTTCCAGTGGCTCAATATCGATTCTTACCTTCTTTTTACTCTGTATATCACAAAAATAATCTTTTAGTATCCTGTTTTATATTATTGACCAGTATAGCTTTTTTTAGTTGCCATTTGTTGGAATTTAAAAGTGTCCCAATCATCCAACTTTCCACTCACTTTTGCTACCTTATATGTCCTTTCCTTGGCTTTTATGGAGTCCTTAACTTCCCTTGTCAGCCACAGTTGCCTACCCCTGCCATTTGAGAACAACTTCTTCTGTGGGACATATCTATCCTGCCCCTTGTGAAGTATTCCCAGAAATTTCAGCCATCCCTGCTCTGCAATCATTCCCGCCAATCACTCAGAAACATCCAAATTTTTCTAGCTATAATCAAGGTCAAATTATTAATTGCTAACTAAAAAGATGCCTGGAGTACTCTCTTATCATCAAAGTATCTATTCAGCTTTAACTTCTGACATCCATTTCACAGTTATTGTCAGAAAGAAAGGAAATGGTTCCAGGAGTGAAAGGGTTAGCATGTAAGGAGTGTTTGATGGCTCTGGGCCTGTACTCACTGGAGTTTGGAAGAATGAGGGAGTATCTCAATTAAACCTATTGATTATTGAAAAGCCTAGATAGAGAAGATGTTGAGAGGATGTTTCCAATAGTGGAGGAGTCTAGGACTAGTGGGCACAACATCAGGATTCAAGGACATCCCATTAGAACAGTAATGAGGAGGAATTTCTTTAACCAAAGGTGGTGAACCTGTGTAATTCATTGCCACAGATGGCTGTGGAGACCAAGTCATTTGGTATATTTAAAGTGGAGGTTGATAGGTTCTTGAGCAGCAATGACAACAAAGATTATGTAGTCAAGGCAGGGGAATGGGATTGAGAGGGATAGTAAATGAACCATGACGGATTGGTGGAGCAGACTCAATAGGCCAAATGACCTGATTCTTCTTCTAACTCTTTTGGTCATACTGAATGTTCATATACAAACAGGCTGTTCAGCCTTACAAGTTCTCCTAAACATCAAGCGCTCTGTTAGTCATCGATAATGCCATCATTACTTTAAAGTTATTGCTGCTGCTTTCTATCTAAATATTTTATGTGGCCAATTAAAAGTCTAGATTTTCATTCACCTTCATCAGACATTGTTCTGCCTTATTAGAGGGTCATTAATGAGAGGGTTAAAAGCAAATCTTTTTAAGTGGAATGAAGTTGTCTACCAACAGTACTCATAATTGGCAAATTTGTTAATTAAGTAGGTAAGTCAGACATTATTCCCGGGGTCCATGAACCCCTGAAGCATGCAGATGTAAGGTATTAAGGAAAGCGGCAGCTTGTATTATTTTTGCTATGCACAGAACTCTTTCAGTTGAGAAAGTTGTGTTTTATAAGATTTTCAAAAATAAGAGAGACTAGTTCAGTGGAAAATATAAAAATCCTCCTTACACGTCTATCATTCAGAAATAGTTTTAGGATTGTAACTGACTGGTATGCATAGATTAGAAATGAATCACAGGCTTTCTTGATTATATAAGAGTGAGCAGTGACTAAGCTCATCGGACTTCTGTCCTCAGGCCAGAACATGATCGGTGCCAAGGACCTCAAAGAGTCTCGAGACAATTAGTATAAATTGGGGCCCTTGATCAGAACGGCATAAGAATGGCTATTGTTTCCATCATTCTTTACTTTGTTTTAGAAATGTTGTATTGTTAATTGTTTGTATCACTAAATAGAAGGGTGTGGAGTTTGTTTATCAATTATTTTAGACTTTGTTTTGGACTTCATTTTACACTCCAATAAAGTACCCTAAAGCAACCTGAGTGTGTTGGCTTGCTCTCGCTGATCCAAATTCTCAAAACTTGTTTACCTTTACAATCAGGTAACGCTTTAACAAATACCTAATGACCTTTTTCAGTGAGAATGAGTTTTGCCATTGACATGCTGGAATATGTTTATAATATGACATAAAATGCTGTGTGTTTGAAAATATGTGGCCCCATTGCAATCCCTCACTGATAGCACTCCGGAAAGCTCTTAGAATGACGGAGCTATACTGCTTGGAAGCAGGCACTTCGGCTCTTCAGGTTCATGCCAAACAAGGTTCCCATCTGAGCTCATCCCATTTGCTAACGTTTACCTATATCCCTCTAAGCCAATGTCTGATGAAGGTGAATGAAATACTAATATAGTTTTAATGGTAAGACTCTTGGCAGTGTGGAGGATTAGAGGGATCTTGGGGTCCGAGTCCATAGGACACTCAAAGCAGCTGCGCAGTTTGACTATGTGGTTAAGAAGGCGTACGGTGTATTGGCCTTCATCAATTGTGGAATTGAATTTAGGAACCAAGAGGTAATGTTGCAGCTATATAGGACCCTGGTCCGACCCCTCTTGGAGGATTGGGCTCAGTTTTGGTCGCCTCACTACGGGAAGGATGTGGAAGCCATAGAAAGGGTGCAGAGGAGATCTACAAGGATGTTGCCTGGATTAGGGAGTATGCCTTATGAGGATAGGTTGAGTGAACGCGGCCTTTTCTCCTTGGAGCGAAGGAGGATGAGAGGTGACCTGATAGAAGTGTATAAGATTTTGAGAGACATTGATCTTATGGATAGTCAGAGGCTTTTTCCCAGGGCTGAAATGGTTGCCACAAGAGGGCACAGGTTTAAGGTGCTGGGGAGTAGGTACAGAGGAGATGTCAGGGGTAAGTTTTTACTCAGAGAGTGGTGAGTGTGTGGAATGGGCTGCCGGCAAAGGTGGTGGAGGTAGATACGATAGGGTCTTTTAAGAGTCTTTTGGATAGGTAGATGGAGCTTAAAAAAATAGAGGGCTATAGGTAAGACTAGCAATTTCTAGGGAAGAGACTTGTTCAGCAGAACCTTGTGGGCCGAAGGGCCTGTACTGTGCTGTAGGTTTTCTGTGTTTCTATGTTATTGTCTGTGCATTGAAATATAACACTTTGAATACTGTATTTGATAACCTTTTTGATTTTGCATCCCTAATACACTGATACTCATCCTGCTGGCTGCAATTACGTCCTATCATCTGCTTGCCATTCCTGGCAGCCTGACTGCACATTATCTTTGCCTTTTTAACCACTCGGCATATCCTGAGACCCTTTTGGATAGGTACATGGAGCTTAGAAAAAATAGAGGGCTACAGGTAAGCCTAGTAATTTCTAGGGTAGGGACATGTTCGTCACAACCTTGTGGGCCAAAGGACCTGTATTGTGCTGTAGGTTTTCTATATTTCTGTGTTTCTAAACCGGGTGTTTCCGATGTTCTTATGCCATGGGCCAATAACAGTAAGCAGGGGTCCGTGGACACCAGGTTGGGAACTCCTGCTCTAAACCTTTTCTATCGATTCACCTGGCCAAGTGAGTTTTAAATACTGTTAATGTACCTGCCTCAACCACTGCCCTGGCAGTTCATTCCATATTTGAAGTACCCTCAAGCTGCAAAAATTGTCCCTCTCACCTTAAGCATCTGCTGCAAAGAACTACTGTATATTTCCATTTGGAGACCATTAACAGTCAGAATGTGCTGAAAACCAACATAGCGGAACAATACTGCTCATAATTTTCTACTATCCAATTCTTATAATTAATTTCAAATTACGGTGAGCAGATGTTCACCTGCTTTGAATAAATTAATATCACATTTCTGTATTATTGGTGCAGGTGTTTATGGGAATGCGATCTCAGAATGACGGTTTGTTTTTAGTTTGCCACTGGAAACTGGTAACTCTCTTGGGAGGAAATGTAAAATGACTGATTAATAAATTTTAGGATGACACAAAAACTGTGAATAGTGAATGAAGCTGTCAAAGGATACAGCAGGATGTAGATCAGCTGCAGATGTGGACAGAGTAATGGCAGGTGGAGTTTAATCCAGGTAAGTGTGGGATGTGGCGCACTGAGAGATCAAATCTAAAGGAGTGTCAGGAGGAGCATTGAAGTACAGTGGAATCTTAGGGTCCAGGTCAATAGCTCCATGAAAATGGCAGCATAAGCTAATAGGTGTTAAAGAAGGTGTATGGCATGCTTGCTTTCAGCTGTCGGGCATTGAGTATATGATTATTGAGGTTATATTGCAGCTTTTGTCAGGCTGCATTTGGAGTATTGTGTGCCGTTCTGGGCAACCCATTACAGGAAGGGCATGGGATGCTTGGAGAGGCTCACTAGCTTAGTGCGTGGATTAGTTTATTAGCTATAAGAGAAGGTTGTTCAAACTTGGGTTGTTCTCTCTGATGTGTCAGAGGCTGAGAATTACAAAATTATTAGAGATATAGATAGGGTAGATTTGCAGTCTTTTTTCCCCAGGAATGAAAAGTCACATATTAGAGAATATGAGGGTGATGCGGGAAAGTTTAAAGATGTATGGGGTAAGGTTTTTGCACAAAATCTGCACAAAGGGTGGTAGATGCCTGGAATGTGCTGCCTGGGTGGTGGTGGAAGCAAGTATGTTAGCAGCATTTAAGAGGCATCTAAACAGTCACATAAATGTACAGGGAATGGAGGGATACGAATCCATTGCAGCCTATCAGGTTTAATCTAATATGGTGTCATGGTCAGGACAGATGTCATGGGCCAAATGACCCGTTACTAAGCCACGTGTTCTCAGTCTCAGGTTGAAAGCCGCATATTTTTTTTTAGCAGAATTCCTTTAAGTTGGTGTTCCTGAAAGGGAAGCGGCATGGAATTTCACAGCAGGTGGAAGTGTGCTGGTGTGATAGACTGACAACCTAGCAACCAGGAAAGCTCAGGGCAGAAGACAGTGGACAGAATCAGAATCAGGTTTAAGATCATCGGTATATTTCATGAAATTTGTTATATTTGTGGCAACAGTGCAATGCAATACATAAAAATGGAGAAAAACCCTGCAAATTGCATTAAGTATATATATTAAATAAAAAATATAGAAAACCTACAGCACAATACAGGCCCTTTGGCCCACAATGCTGTGCTGAACATGTACTTACTTTAGAAATTACCTAGACTTACCCATAGCCCTCTATTTTTCTGAACTCCAAGTACCCATCCAAGAGTCTCTTAAAAGACCCTATCGTATCTGCCTCCACCGCCATTGCCGGCAGCTCATTCCATGCACTCACCACTCCCTACATAAAAAACTTACCCCTGACATCTCCTCTGTACCTACTCCCCAACACCTTAAACCTGTGTCCTCTCATGATAGCCATTTCAGCCCTGGGAAAAAGCCTTTGACTATCCACATGATCAATGCCTCCCATCATCTTATATACCTCTATCAGGTTACCTCTCATCCTCCGTCACTCCAAGGAGAAAAACCCAAGTTTACTCAACCTGTTTTCATAAGGCATGTTCCCCATCCAGGCAACGTCCTTGTAAATCTGCTCTGCACCCTTTCTATAGTTTCTACATCCTTCCTGTAGTGAGGCGACCAGAACTGAGCACAGTACTCCAAGTGGGGTCTGATCAGGGTCCTATATGGCTGAAATATTACCCCTCAGCTCTTGAACACAATCCCATGGTTGCTGAAGGCCAATGCACCATATGCCTTCTTAAACACATAGTTGAACTGCGCAGCTGCTTTGAGCATCCTATGGACTCGGACCATCAAGATCCCTTTGATCCTCCACACTGCCAGGAGTCTTACCATTAATATTATATTCTGCCATCATATTTGACCTATGAAAATGAACCACTTCATACTTATCTGGGTTGAACTCCATCTGCCACCTCTCAGCCCAGTTTTGCATCCTATCAATGTTCCATTATAACCTCGGACAGCCCTACACACTATCCACAACACCCCCAAACTTTGTGTCATCAGCAAATTTACTGACCCATCCTTCCACTTCCTCATCCAGGTCATTCATAAACATCGTGAGAGAAGGAGTCCCGGAACAGATCCCTGAGGCACACCACTGGTCACCAACCTCCATACAGAATATGACCCGACTACAACCACTCTTTGCCTTCTGTGGGCAAGCCATTTCTGGATCCAGAATGCAAGGTCCCCATGCATTCCATGCCTCCTTACTTTTTCAATAAGCCTTGCATGGGGTACCTTATCAAATGCCTTGCTGAAATCCATATACACTACATCTACTGCTCTACCTTCATTAATGTGTTTAGTCACATCCATAAAAAAATTCAATCAGCCTCGTAAGGAATAACCTGCCTTTGACAAAGCCATGCTGACTATTCCTAATCGTATTATGCCTCTCCAAATGTTCATAAATACTGTCTCTCAGGATCTTCTGCATCGGCTTACCAACTACTGAAGTGAGGTTCACTGGTCTATAATTTCCTGGGCAATCTCTACACTATTTCTTGAATAAGTGAATGACATCTGCAAACCTCCAATCCTCCGTAACTTCTTCCGTCCCCATTGATGATGCAAAAATCATTGCCAAAGGCTCAGCAATCTCTGCCCTCGCCTCCCACAGTAGCCTGTGGTACACCTCATCCGGTCCCAGCTCCAGCACATCCTCTTTCTTAATGTCTATATGGTCAAGCTTTTCAGTCCACTGTAAGTCATTCTTATAACCACCAAGGTCCTTTTCTGAATACTGAAACAAGGTATTCATTAAGTACCACCACTACCTCCTCAGGATCTATACACAGTTTTCTCCTGTCACTCTTGATTTGTCCTATTCTCTCATGTCTTATCCTCTTGCTTTTCACATACTTGTAGAATGACTTGGGTTTTCTTTAATCTTGCTCACCAAGGCCCTCTCATGGCCCCTTCTGGCTCTCTTAAATTCATTCTTAAGCTCCTTCCTGCAACCCTTATTATTTTCTAGATCTCTATCATTACCTACTTTTTTGAACCTTTCAAAATAGTTAAATTAAATAAGTAGTGCAAAAATAAAATTTTTTAAAAATAGTGAGCTAGTGTTCATGGGTTCAATGTCCATTCAGAAATTGGATGGCAGAGTGGAGGAAGCTGTTCCTGAATAGATGAGTGTGTGCCTTCAGGCTTCTGTTCCTCCTTCCTGATGGCAGCAATAAGAACAGGGTATGTCCTGTGTGATGGGGGTACTTAACGATGGGTGCCACCTTTCTGAGGCATCACACCTTGAAGTCGTTCTGATCACTATGGAGGCTAGAGTCCATGATGGAGCTGACTAAAGTTATAACTTTCTGCAGCATACTTTGATCCTGTGTAGTAGTCCCCGATACCAGACGGTGCTGCAGCCAGTTAGAATACTCTCCATAGTACATTTGTAAAATTTGCCAGTGTCTTTGGTGACATACCAAGTTTCCTGAAACTCCTAATGAAATATGGCCTCTGTTATGCCTTCTTTGTAACTGCATTGATATGCTGGGTCCAGGATAGATCCTCAGAGATATTGATGTCAAAGAGCTTGAAATTGTTTACTTTTCCACTTCTGATTCCTCTGCGAGGTCTGGTGTGTGCTTTCTAGCCTTACCCTTTCTGAAGTCCACAATCAGTTCTTTGGTCTTACTGACATTGAGCGCAAGGTTATTGCTGTGACATCACTCAATTAACTGGTATATCTGGGGATCTGATTGAAACATATAAGATTATTAAGGGATTGGACACACTGGAGGCAGGAAGCATGTTTCTGCTGATGGGTGAGTCCAGAACTAGAGGCCACAGTTTAAGAATAAGGGGTAGGCCACTTAGAACAGAGATGCAGAAAAACTTTTTCACCCAGAGAGTGGTGGATATGTGGAATGCTCTGCCCCAGAAGGCAGTGGAGGCCAAGTCTCTGGATGCATTCAAGGGAGAGTTAGATAGAGCTCTTATAGATAGCGGGGTCAAGGGATATGGGGAGAGGGCAGGAACGGGGTACTGATTGTGTATGATCAGCCATGATCACAGTGAATGGCGGTGCTGGCTAGAAGGGCTGAATGGCCTACTCCTGCACCTATTTTCTATTGTCTATTGTCTATTATCTCACTCTTGTAGCCCCTCTCCACACCATCTGAAATTCTGTCAATAATAGTTGTGTCACTGGCAAATTTATAGATGGCATTTGAGCTGTGCCTAGCCTCACAGTCATGGGTGTAGAGAGACTAGAGCAGTGGGCTAAGCACACACCCCTGAAGTGAGCCGGCGTTGATTGGAGGTGGAAGCAGAACTGAAGGAAATATGAAATTAGAGATGGAAAAGGACACATAGTACAAGGAAGCAAGAGGGAAGATAGATAGATAGACAGATACTTTATTGGTCCCAAAGGAAATTACAGTGTCACAGTAGCATTTCAAGTGCACAGAAATACAAATATTAGAAGAAAGGTAAGAAAGAATAAAAATGCTTCCTTAAAAATACAATGTACAAGATTTACAAGTCAAGGATTAGAAGACCACTTCCCTGGCTATTGGTTGACTCATCATAGACCCTGATGGCTGAGGGTAAGAATGATGTCATACTTGGAGCAGCAAAGTTGTCTTAGTCTACTACTGAAAGTGCTCTCTGTTCAGCCAATGTGACAAAGGGGGGGGGGGGGGTGAGAAACATTGTGCAGTATTGCCAGGATTTTCTGGAGGGTCCTTTGTTCTACCACAACCTCCAGTATGTCCAGTTTGACTATTATAACAGAGCCAACCTTTTAAATCAATTTATTGGGCCTGTTGATGCCATTGCCCCTGCAGACCACCACATAGAAGATTGTATTGACAACAACAGACTGGTAGAACATGTGAAGGACAAGCCTGCATACTTCAAAGGACCACAGTCTCCTTAGGAAGTAGAGGTGACTCTGGCCTTTACTGTACACAGTCTCTGTGTCGGTCGTCCACTCAAGTCTCTCAACCAGGTGCACCCTCTAGTACTTGTAGGTCCTCACCACATCCATGTTTTCATCATTAATAGTAACAGGGAGCAGTGCAGGCTGAGTCTTCCTAAAGTCCATCACCATCTCCTTTGTCTGACTGATATTGAGCTGCAGATGATTCAGCTCGCACCATTTGATAAAGTCCTCCTCCAGGGCCCTGTATTCATCCTCCTGTCCTCCCTTTATACACTCAATTATTGCTGTGTCGACAGAGAATTTCTGCAGATGACATGACTCAGTGTTGTATCTAAAGTCCCAGGCATACAGGGTAAACGGGAAGGGAGCCAATACAATCCACTGTGGGGACACAGTGCTGGTTATGGCCATGTCTGACACACAAACTGTGGTCTGCCAGTCAGGTAGTCTGTTATCCATGATACAATGGAAATGCTAACCTGCATTGAACAGAGCATTGGAGGGAGTGTCATCAGGATAGGAAGTACTTAGGATGAAACTGAAAAATGCAGATGTATATAAATGCCATTTTTAAGTTTGCTAATTACACACGCCACTGTTGTTGGCTGAATCAAAGATAATGGCAAATCAGCATATAGAAGGGAGATTAAAAATCTGGTTGAATGGTGCCACAACAACAAACTCTCACTCAATGTAAGCAAAACCAAAGAGTTCATTATTGACTATAGGAGGAAAAAATCAGGGTCCACGAGCTAATCTTTATCAGGGGTTTGGAGGTGAAGAGGGTCAGTAACTTTAAATTGTTTGGCTTTATCGTATCAGAGGACTGCTCTGTGACCAGAACATACCATTACAAAGAAGACATGGCAATGTCTATACCTTCTCAGAAGCTTGTGCAGATTCAGCATGCCATCTAAAACTCCCGAAGCTGATGAAGTGCATATATTTATATTCATTCCCTTCAACACTGAACACAACCCGTGGACTCACCTGTAAGTACTGTACAACTAATGCTCTCATAGCTCCGCACCAGGACCACCAGACTCAAAAACAGTTACTTTTCCCAAGCAGTAAGGCTGATCAACTCCTCCACACACCTGCACTGCCATTATTTCATCATTTCCTGCCAAAGTCACCTTATATACAAACACTCCTGTGCCTAACATCACTTTATAGATCTACAATTTATGTATATAAGCTATTTTATGTAACTATATTTATTGTATCTTTTTATTATTGTATTCTTTATCTTATCGTCCTTTTTGTGCAGCTTTGGATTATTTCATTCTCTTTCACACTACATACTGGAAATGACATTAAACAATTTTGAATTTCAAATTTTGAATTCTTTATTCTATTATGATTCTATTGTATTTCTCTATTCTACTATGAATACCAGAAAAAAAAAGATTTCAGGTTAGGATATAGGACATTAATTTACCTTGAACTTTGAATTTAAATAGGAGCACGGTGCCCTTTTTGTCTTATTTTTAGAAGGTATGTTGGTTGCCATTTTATCTAGTTTCCAATAAAACTGGAAGCAGACATTTTGTGAATGGGTTTCAAAGTTACAATTGCTCTGATTATTTCTCCTTTAGAAAACAACACATGGTGTAGATAAATTCTCAGTGCTTTCCCTGCTTCCTCCAATTCTGCCTTTCAGTGAGAAGTCACGTGTGTTTGAAAACATTTCACTTTCTTGAGTACAAAGGTAATTGTTTCCAGAATGTTTGCTCACCTGGGAAAACCACCTTCTTGTGGTTCCTGCTGTCAATAAATGCAGTAAAATGGTAACTGAAGGCTAATATTGACTGCCAGCTCAAGGTAACAAATCAGTTACAGAGCTCTATAAGCAGGTGGGAGAGGCAACGGGGAATTAGAAGATGATAATCGATACCGCTATAGAAAAATGGGCTCTCAGGGTCAATCAAAAGGGAGGGGAAGGGCAAAATACCTTTGGTTGCAAGCAAACCAGGAGATAATTCTTAATAAGCCACTGGAACCAGGTTACTTGAAATTGGCAGGTGCCTGAATTCATTTATAATTTGAGAGTGAAGGAGTGATTACAGTCTAATCATAAGGGAAGAGTTGGATTTGGCATTAAATATAGATAAAAAGAAGTCTTTAAAAAGTCATAGGCTTCTAGGAAGGATTAAACAGCCAGAGGAACTAAAGAAAACAACAGAGAAAAACATGATTATCCTGAGAAGAAGGATTATGGAAAGAGAAGTATTCCACATTAGAAGAAAATAAAAAGGAAATAATTCATAAATGAAATTACAGATAATTGTTGGAGTTCATGATAATTTGGTTCTATTCCATGGGAGAAGATTCTTCACCTTGGCTCTACTCTGAATCTCCAATGACACTTACATTGACATTGACAATCACAATGACAGTTCTACTTTGTTTCTGTAGACATTTGTGAATTTGTAACAGTGTCAGAATTAATAGCTATTTACCAAACCATAGACTTGCCTGTAAAGGTCATTTATATACATTAGCCAGAAAATTTTTCAATACTAATCTATTCCATTGACCTCCCTGAATTACTGACTCCTGTTCTATGGATTGTATCTTGAAATTCAGATAGGTGCTTTGGGAAAATTAGAATGATGGCACACAGTAGGAATCTATAGAATACTGGTTGTTCCCAGTTCAATTCCTGATCTAAAACTGCAACCCAAACCCTTCACTTCTTTGCCTCTGACTCTCTCAGTTCTCTGGTGCCAAATGCATTCGCTCATAATTTCTATCTGCCCCAATCATCCCATCTCCCTGCACCCATCCCTTCCCACTCTAAAATTCAACCCTTAACCCAAATCCTTTTCTCTGCAATTCAGTCTTTGGTAATGATTCAGTCCCAATTGTCTCTATGTTCCTTTATTCCCTGATTTGCACGTTCCTTAGCTGCATCTCCAACTTTCATGGTTTCTTGAATCCTGGCTAAATCCTGAACCCATCACTCAAAGGCCACGTCTGTAAACAGTTCTTCATTGTAGTTCACCATCTGTCTCTGAATCTCAGTAATGAGTGTGTGACCCTAATATCTAAAGAATCTAGAGAAAATATCAAAAATAGTAGCGGTGATATTATTTGTGTTAAATTGGGCTTGCAGGTCATTTGCAATACCAGAGGAAACAGCACACTGGACCATACTTCCAATATAACTCGGAGTCCTGCCATGTGCAGAAGTTCGCTGATGACACGGCCATAGTGGGGTGTGTCAGGAATGGACAGGAGGAGGAGTATAGGAAACTGATACAGGACTTTGTGATATGGTGCAACTCAAACTACCTGCGTCTCAATATCACCAAGACCAAGGAGATGGTGGTGGACTTTAGGAGATCTAGGCCTCATATGGAGCCAGTGATCATTAATGGAGAATGTGTGGAGCAGGTTAAGACCTACAAGTATCTGGGAGTACAGTTAGACGAGAAGCTAGACTGGACTGCCAACACAGATGCCTTGTGCAGGAAGGCACAGAGTCGACTGTACTTCCTAAGAAGGTTGGCGTCATTCAATGTCTGTAGTGAGATGCTGAAGATGTTCTATAGGTCAGTTGTGGAGAGCGCCCTCTTCTTTGTGGTGGCGTGTTGGGGAGGAAGCATTAAGAAGAGGGACGCCTCACGTCTTAATAAGCTGGTAAGGAAGGCGGGCTCTGTCGTGGGCAAAGTACTCGAGAGTTTAACATCGGTAGCTGAGCGAAGGGCGCTGAGTAGGCTACGGTCAATTATGGATAACTCTGAACATCCTCTACATAGCACCATCCAGAGACAGAGAAGCAGTTTCAGCGACAGGTTACTATCGATGCAATGTTCCTCAGACAGGATGAAGAGGTCAATACTCCCCAATGCCATTAGGCTTTACAATTCTACCGCCAGGACTTAAGAACTTTTTAAAAGCTATTATTAATGCTTTTTGAGATAGTGATTTAGATGCATATCGTATTTTTTTACTGAGTTAAGTATTGTATGTAATTAGTTTTGCTACAACAAGTGTATGGGACATTGGAAAAAAAGTTGAATTTCCCCATGGGGATGAATAAAGTATCTATCTATCTATCTATTGTTGCGCCACCATGCTATTCCATGCCCTCATTTCAGGAAGTCTGATCACTTGGCTGTATTTCTACTCCCTGAGTATAGGCAGAGACTGAAGACTGCAGCACCAGTAGTGAGGACCAAGAAGGTTTGGACAAGGGAAGCACAGGAGAGCCTACAGGACTGCTTTGAATCAGTGGACTGGACTGTATTCAGGGATTCATCTTTGAATCTGGATGAGTATGCTGCAGTTTCTGCCGACTTTATTAAAACCTGTGTGGCAGAGTGTGTGCCTACAAAGACTTACTGCACATTCCCAAACCAAAAGCCATGGATGAACCAGGAGGTACGTTGTCTGCTGAATGCTAGAACTGTGGCATTCAAGACTGGTGATGCAGGTCTGTACCAAAAAAAAACAGGTATGACTTGTGGAGGGGTATTTCAAGGGTGAAGAGACAATTTCGAATGAGGTTGGAGGCAACACTGGATATACAACAACTCTGGCAGATTTTGCAAGACACTACTTCCTACACTGAAACCCAATAGCATGAATGGCATTGATGCTTCACTACCAGATGAACTCAATGCCATCTATGTCCACTTTGAAAGGGAGATTATAACTACAGCTGTGAAGTTCCCTGCTGCACCTGGTGACCTGATGATCTCTGTCTCAGAGGCCAATGTTAGGCTGTGAACCCATGCACAAGGGTGAACCCATGCACAGAGGAAGGCCCCGATAGAGTACTTGGTAAGGTTCAGAAAACTTGTGCCAACCAACTGGTGCGAGTATTCAAGGACATTTTCAACCTCTCACTGCTATGGCGGAATTTCCCTCTTGCTTCAAAAAACCAACAATTATACTAGTGCCTAAGAAGAATAACGTGAGCTGCCTAAATAACTATCATCCATTAGCATTCACATCCACAGTGATGAAATACTTTGAGAGGTTGGTCATAACCAGACTGAACTCTTGCCTCAGCAGAGACCTGTACCCACTGCAATTTGCCTATCACCACAATAGGTCAATGGCAGACAAAATCTCAATGGCTCTTCACACAGCCTTAGACCACCTGGACAATACAAACACCTATGTCAGGATGTTGTTCATCAATTATAGCTCAGCTTTTAACACCATCATTTTCACAATCCTGATTGATAAGTTACAGAATCTCTGTACCTCCATCTGCAATTGGATCCTCAACTTCCTAACCAGAAGACCACAATCTATGTTTTTTTTTCTATCTGTGCAGATTGGTGATAATATCTCCTCCTCATTAACAATCAACACTGGTGCACCTTGAGTGTGTGTGCTTAGCCCGGCTAGGCATAGCTCAAACACCATCTATAAATTTGCTGATGTTTCAACCATTGTTGGTTGAATCTCAGATGGAGATGAGAGGGTGTACAGGAGTGAGGTACACCAACTAGTGGAGTGCTGTGCTTCAACAACCTTGCACTTAATGTCAGTAAGATTAAAAAGCTGATGGTGGACATCAGGAAGGGCAAGACAAAGGAACACATACCAATCCTTAGAGAGGGATCAGAAGTGGAGAGAGTGAGCAGTTTCAAGTTCCTGGGTGTCAAGATCTCTGAGAACCTAACCTGGTCCCAACATACTGATACAGATACAAGGACAGTGACTATACTTCATTAGGAATTTGAAAAGATTTGGTATGTCAACAAAAACACTCAAAAATGTCTATAGACACATTGTTGAAAGCATTCTGACAGGCTGCATCACTGTTTGGTATGGGGGGGGGGGCGGTGGCTACTGCACAGGACTGAAAGAAGCTGCAGGGGGTTAGCATGATGGTTTTACAACTCAGGATGTTCTGGGGTTTGGAGTTCAATTCCAGCATTGTCTGCAAGGAGACTGCACATTCTTCTTGTGATTTGCATGTGTTTCCACCGGGCATGCTGGGCTCCTCCCACAGTACAAAGACATACCTGTTAGTAGGTTAATTGTTCACTATAAATTGTCCTGTAATTAGTCAAGTGTTAAATAGGTATGTCGTCTGTTTGGCAGAATGGCCTGTTCTAAGCTGTATTGCTAAATAAATAAATAATAAGTAACAAAGCCTTATTTCGGATGCAACATTAAACTGATGCTCTGCCTGCTACTCAAATCTGTGTTGAAGCAATTGTCCTTGTGACCCAGTTAATATTTATCATTTAACCAATATCATCAAAAATAGAGTAATTGACCATTCATTTCATTGCTCTTTATGGGACCTTTTTACATGGAACTAGGCACAGTGACTACACTTCAAAAGTAACACATTGGCTGTAAAGCACTTTCAGACATCTTGAGGACATCAAAAATGTTATATAAATGCAAATTTCCTTTTTTACTATATGACAGTTAGAATTGAATGCTCCGTTATGATTGATATCGTTTGATGCAGTCGTTTCTTTTGCTTGACCATTTATTTTTACGTCAGATAATGCCAAACTGCATATGCATAAATCATAAAAATACATCAAGTTTTCCAGTTATATATCATGATTATTTTACTGTTGAGTTCTAATATCATCTAACAATGAATATTCATATCCCCATCATATGAATCTGGCCTCTCCATCTTACTTTTGCTCTGCTAGATAGGAACATATTAAACAGTTAAAGGAAGTGACTAACATGCAAATTTCAGAATACTTTGTGTGTGTAGGTTTAACATCTTCCCTTAAAAACAAGTGTGTGTTTGTGTGTGCATGCATATATGCATGTGTTTATGTGTGTGTGTGTTTGTGTGTGTGCATGTGTGTCTGTCTGTGTGCATTTGATAATTCATACCAACCTTGCCAAATGTGGGTAAAGCTGCTAACTGACCACAACAGCAAGCTGAAGGCAGTATACGTCAACATGATCTCATGCTGGAGGAAGCATAAATATAGAGAAAAGAAGCTTGCATAAATAACCTCGGCTGAGATGTTACTTCCTCTCTTCTAATGATTTCTTTTGACAAATCTGATTTCTGTCATTCATAACAAAATATACCAAAGAATTTGCATGGAAAACCTGGATACTTAGATTTGCAAGCAAAATATGAGAGATCCAGAATGGAAAGCAGATAAAAAGCAATGTAATGAAAATGGTATTTCATTCCTTCTGAGTTTTTTGTGCAAATGATATTCCATGTAGCTTCACAGTGATGTAGTCAAAAGACATTATAGAAAGGTACAGGTTTACATGTTCCATGAGAAATCAGTAGCATGTTTTCTCAAAGCTTTTCAGAAAATGGTCAAAAAAACTTTGTGCTTCTTATTTAATTCACTGTTAATCACTTGCACTGGCTCAGAATCTAAGATGGGAAACAATATTGGGCCTTTTTACTACAGAGAGGTTAATTTTCATCTTCTCCGTGGATTGTCACCTTGTCGTGGTGGAGCAGCTTGTGTTGTCCTGAGATCCCGAGAGTGATGCCGTCTGGAGCTAGGTCACCCACGGCGGTAAAGTCGAGGGTGAGGTCCCTGACAAAGAACAATCCTACCAAGACCTCAACGGTGGAACAGGCGGACGAAGTTACTTCGAACTCAATGGCTGTGAAGGCAGATGAAGGCTGCAACAAATCCATCAGTTCCAATCGTCGTGGTTTCCATGCCATTGGAATCAGTTGGTTGATTTGTGAAGTGTCATGTGCTTCTTGGCGTGCAACATCAAGTACATGTTAAACAAATACATGCATAGGCATCTTTGCTCTGTGGAAAAGGACCGAAGACCATCATCCTTGATCTCGAGGGATAGCCACGATGACGACAACGAATTTTCATTTTATTTTACAATGTACCAAGAAGATCCAATCTTGGTCGAATTTGGCCATTCTTTCACATTTTATAATAGTGTTTGGCAAATTTAGTTAACTTCAGTTTTAATGAAAAAATTAAAAGAGATGCCCCAACACCAGCCTCATCTGTTCAGAGAGAAGGAATTGTCTCTTTGCACAATTTCTATGTCAGTCATTCTCAGAATCTGAATCAGAATCAGGTTTAATATCATCAAGATATGTTATGAAATTTGTTGTCTTTGCAGCAGTTGTACAATGCAATGCATATTAATAGAGAAAAAATCTCTGAAATACAGTAAACACAGTATATATATTAAATAAGCAGTGCAAAAATATCAATTTTAAAATGTAGTGAGGTTGTCATGGGTTCAATGTCCATTCAGAATGAGATGGCAGAGGGGAAGAAGCTGGTCTTGAATCATTGAGTATATACCTTCAGGCTCCTGTACCTGCTCCCTGATGGTAGCAATGAAATCAGAGCATGTCCTGGGTGATGGGGCATCTTCCTATTTTGGTCCTCATTACAGAATGTAGCATGATATTTATTCTTAGATTGCTATGTATTGCAGAGATTTCATCAATTAGAATAGCTGTTCTTTTATTACTTGCAAGTATCTAATGCACTGCAAATCACTTTGAAAAAAAAACTTGTGTGAACCTTGGATGACAGAGTTCTCACTGCAGGAACTCATTTTAAGTTTTATGTGCTGCACCGCATTGTTGATTTGAAATCCAATAGATTTGTTTTAACAGGTGTCTCTCACATGATATCTCTGGACTCGTTACAGACTGGTTCGAGTTTTCCCTCATTTCTTTTGCAAAATCTTTTTTTTCACTTAATTCAAGGTTCATCTTTTAGTTGTGGACAAAGCCACATGCAGCTTTTCGGAAGCAAAATGTGAAATCTTCATGATAAATGTTAGAGTGGATTGTGGACTTCTTTTGGTGGTAAAATAAAGTTTTGTTTTCAAGTAGGTCTTAAGTAGTTTTTACCTGGTCTTTAAAAATGTCCCAACTTAAGTCCACCTTTGTATCAAAATGCTGGAGGAACTCCACAGGTCAGGAAGCATCTACGAAAAGGAATATAGAGCAGATGCTTGAAGGGTCTAAGGCCAAAACGTTGTCTTTATTTTTCTCTATAGATGCTGCCTGACCTGCTGAGTACCTCCAGCATTTTGCCTGTGTTACTTCGAATTTCCAGCATCTGTAGAAACGCTTGTATTTAGAAAGAATAGTGCTGAAAGGCAAAGATTTAGGGAAGATTCTGAATCAGGAAGTATGCCTACAAGATCCTTCATCTAATCATAATAATCTATAAAACAGTAGAGATAAATCCTACTTGGATAAAAGACAATCCTTCATTCTGCAGTTTAAAATAAAACAAATCTTTCTTTACACGTATAACCTTATTAATTCAAATAAAATTACCAGAGATAAAAGCGTATTTTTAAAATACTACCAGGAACTGTGGGACTTGAACATCTAATTTGGAGGAAAAGATGCTGCCATTAATTCAAGGTGAGATACGGAGTTAATTTTACTTTTATTGTACCTTGCAGAGTGCAAAGAACGAAGTTAATGGAGACTAGAGATGCCATTTTTGAATTGGATGGAAATTTCAGGATGAACACGATTCTCTCTGCTATGTGCAGCCAATCCTTTATTCCTGCATAAATTAAGAACATCTTCACTTTATATTTAAATATACTTAACCTTAGAAATATGTTTACAGGCTGAAAAAACATCTCAACAAACAGGGATAAGTATTGATCTTAGCTGAGATCAGTAAAAATTTGATATCAGAACAGCCTAAAGGAAGATTTGGAAAGATCATGGATGGGTGTGAGGGGTGTGAGGTTTTATATATATATATATATATATATATATATATATAAAAGAATCAAGAGCGTTAAATACATCTCGATGACCAGAGCTTCTGCAGATGTTGGAAATCCAAAGCAACCCACACAGAGTGCTGGAGAAACTCCACAGGTCAGGCAGCATCTATGGAGCATAATAAACAGCCAAGACCCTTCATCAGGAGTGATGATTAAAAAAATCATTCTTATCTTTGTCGAAGGAGTCATCAGAAGGATGGCATGGAGTGCCAACAGCAGATCTGTGTAGAGTTTTTGATGAACATTAAAAACATAGAAAACTGACAGCACAATACAGGCTCTTCGGCCTACGATGTCGTGAAAAAAGTAATTATTTTAGAAATTACCGAGGGTTACCCATAGCCCTCTATTTTTCTAAGCTCTATTTTGCACAGTTTTTCATGATTGAGTGTATTTTGGGTTGCTAGCAGTAATGATGGTGCTTAATATGTCAAAGCAGATTTGGATATAGTCCCAAATAAGATCAGTGATCTTAAAATGAATTAGACTGTTAGCTCCAAAGTTATTGATACAACTTGCTTAGAGAATAGGAGCTGACTATTTGATGAAGATGTGAAAAGGATTGCTAGGCGCTGAAATTTGGCAACTGATAACCTTGTTCAAAGTAAATTTACTATCAAAGTACATATATGTCACCATATACAATCTTGAGATACATTTTCTTGCCAGCGTTCACAGTAAATACAAAGAAACACAATGGATTCAATGAAAGACGGCACACAAGATGGATAAACAATGTACAAAAAACAACAAACTATGCATATGCAAATAGAAAGAACAAATAATAAGAAACAGACAAGCAAACAAGTCAGACAAATAAATAAATAGACAATAAATATTGAGAACATAAGCTGAAGAGTCTAAGTCAATTTTTGGATTTTCATTAGACTGCCATTTAATAAAGAGGGATTAATAAAGAAAAGGTATGGAGATTAGAAACAAGAAAATCTGCAGATACTGGAAATCTACGCAACACACACTGAAAAGTGCAGGAACTCAGTAGGTCAGGCAGCATCTGTAGAAAAGAGTAAACAGTCTTGGCCTGAAACGCCAATTGGTTACTCTTTTCCATAGATGCTGCCTGGGCTGCTGAGTTCCTCCAGCATTTTGTGTGGGTTAGATCTTGTTGCATTTATTTTACAGAGAAAAGACAAGACCCTGTTCAGATTAAGTTTCTGTGCCTTAATAATGCCTAAAGGCTCTCTGAAGGAAACCTGGTATAATTCAATTTTCATGTGCCCGGGGCAGCATTGAAAGTATATATTTGTACTAATGACGGATCTTACAAGAGTTTCGGCCTTCGCCAAGAAATGAGGTCATCCCAAGCAGAGTGCAAAAAGTTTCAGACTTTTCTAGATAATTCCTAGTAAAGCAGGCACAACCGTAACTATAATTCAAGGTAGGTTTGATGGACCCTTCAGAATAGTTGCTGACCTGTTATAAACACTCATTACCACCCATTCATCCTAAAGAGTCTACTATGTCATTCAGTGCTTAATCTCCTACTTCAGCATCATTTTCCTGCTTTCTTTTTCTGATATCCAATGATGCTTTGCTTCTAAATACCATCTCCTTCTTAAAAATATCCAGTAATTTGACCTCAACAGCCAGCAGAATGAATCTATTCCACAAGTTCATCTTCCTCCAAGTGCAGGTAATTCTCCTCATATCTCTTGCCCTGTAACCTGAGACTGTGATTACCCCAGCCAAGATAAACATCTTCCCAGCATTCAGTCTGTCTGCCTTTGTCTAAATATTAAATCAATTTTTTTTCTTTCTTCTAACATCTAGTGAGTGCAAATCTAGTCAACCTAATCACTTCTTATTACAGCATTCCTCCCTTTCAGAAATTAGTCTTGTGAATCTCCTCTGCACTCTGTTTCAGGCAAGATGATCTTTTATTTCAAGAGGCATCTGCACACAATACTTCAAATGTGTTTTCATCAAGTTCCTATGTAAGTTTAGCAAAAAGCCTTTGCTCCTATCTTCACACCGCCTTATGATGAAGGCCAACTTACTACTTGGCTTTTAAGCTGCTTGCTGAACTCTATGCTTGACTTTGGTATCTCTTGTACTTTACATTGCACCTCAACACTTACTAATAGAGCAAATGCCATATTTATTTTCCTCTTACCAAAGTGGATACCTCCTTATTTATCCCTGTACACCACTTCTGCAATTATTATTGTTCACTTGTTAAATCATTCTAAGTTGCCTCGAAACTTCTTTGTGGCCTCTTCTGAATCATCAATATACACAATGAACAGACCCTGTGGTACTTCACGAGCCACTGCCTGAGACTCTAAAAGAGACTCAATTATTCCCCCTCCGTTTCGTGTCCTTCAAGCAATTCCAGAGATTCAAAGTATATTTACTAACAATGCACTTGCAATCATGTTAGTTCATTACATCAACACCAGTTATTTACCCTTGCACACATGGTGTTTGCAAAGTTCAAAATAATTTTTTTATTAAAATACATTTATGTCACCATTTCTTATGGGCATTCAAGAGAGTGTTAACAGAAAAGCTTTCTGAACTACAAGTACACCCCAACTATTAGGCCTCCCTTTGTCTATTCTACAATTACTTCTGTCAATTTTCAAACACTAGCCTCTGTGGAAAACCCACACTGACTTTGTTGAATCTCTTTGATAATTTCTAATTGTCCAGCAATCTCATGCTTTATAAAAGCCTCCCTATTAAACAATGTTCTGTCTCTACTTTTAAATAGCAGGCTCACATTTTCCACTCTCTAATTTGCCAAAATCATTCTATCATTTATAGAACTCTGGAAAAAGAAATCCACTATTTCCATGGCTACCCCTATTAGTATCCTGGGATGAAAATTATCAAGCTCTGGAGAATTATTGACTCTTAGTGTCATTAATTTCTCCAGCAATATTTTCTTACAATAGCCCATTTCTTTTAGTTCTCAATCATTTCCACAATTTTCTTACTTAAGCAGTGTGACAAATAGAGACAAAGCTGTTTCATGCTAAGGTACACGATTCTGATGGATTGATAAGAAAAGTGGGTCGTCTGCTCTACCAGAGTATCCCATAGGCTGTGAAGATTAAAATTCACCTTGACATGTTGAAGGGAAAGGTCAGACTTCCATCATCCTTGACCTTTCCTATTGTCCCTAAGTGGCCAGACTTATGAACAAATCTGTTAATGTTCAATTTATTATTCATTTCCACCACTTTCCCTACCTGTTATATTTTGGTTTAGTTGACCAAATACTGAACATTCAGGAAAATCTAAGAATTCTAAAAAAAAATTGCTGTTTGTTAAGTTGGCCCTGGATCTTGCGTAGACGCTCAGACTGGGACATAACGTATGCATGAGGAACTGTCAATCTATACATTTATATTTACTGGTAGCGATTTGATAGAACACACTGCATCTCACAAATTGACATAAAAAAACCTGTGGATTGTTTAGTTTTGATGAAAGATCATCAACCTGCAGTCCACAGATGCTAATGACCTATTAGGTATAACCAGGATATAACATTATCAAATTATTTATATCTTTAGTGATACCACGTGGAACAGGCCCTTTCAGCCCAAAGAGCCACAATGACCAGCAAGCCACCTAGTTAACCCTAGCCTGATGGTAGGACAATTTACAATGACTAATTAACCTACTAACCAGTATGTGTTTGGACTGTGGGGGGACACCGGAGCACCGAATGGAAATCCATACTTACAGATGACACTGGATTTGAACTCTGAACTCTGATGCTCTGAGCTGTAATAGTGTTGTGCTAACCACCATACTGTTGTGCACCCCTAATTGTTTTTTTTTAATTTCTGAAATCCTACATCTCCCATCCTTTACTCCTACAAGATTTTGTACAAACTCTGACTCCATTCTAAATACACCACTATGCACCTTGGTATTGGTTTTCCTAATAAACAGACCTCGTATTGTCAGGATGTATAACTGTTCCTCCATCCTCTTGATCCTCAACACGAGTGCCCTAGAGGGCTGTGTGCTGAGCCCACTGCTGTACAGCCAAACACCTGAGTGGGGATCATCACCAACAATGATGAGGTGGCTTGCAGAGAGGAGGCGGAAGAGTTTGAGACCTGATACCAGGCAAATCACCTCTTCCTCAATATCAACAAGATAAGGGAGATGGTTATTGACTTTGGGAGAATTTGCACTGTCCACACATCCCTTTTCATTGGCAGCACAGCAGTGGAAACTGCAAGCAGTTTCAATCTCCTGGGAGTCCATATCTCACACAACCACTCATGGTCCCAGAGCACATCCTACACAGTCAAGAAAGCTCACCAACACCTCTACTTTCTGGGGAGGCTGAAGAGAAATGGACTTTGCACATCGATACACACTCATTCTACAGATGTGTAGAAGACATCATCCTGACAAGCTTAATTACCATCCAAGCCAGAACTACTAGACTGAAAAGCAGTTACTTTCCCCAAGCAGTAAGGTTGATCAACACCTCCAGCACTACTTTATTATTTCCCGTCAGCCACCATATGTCTATTTATTTATGTATTTAGTGATACATGTAGAGTTAGCCATTCAGGCCCTTGAACTATGCCACCCCAGTAACCACCGACAAACCTAATCACGAGACAATTTACAATGACCAATTAACGTACCTAGTAATCTTTTAACCATGGAAAGAAACTGGAGATTCCAGAAAAACACACACATTCCATGGAGGCTCCAGAGGATTTGAACTCTGAACTCTGGAATGGTGCAAAATGAAATAGTGCTCGCACTGACCGCTCTGCTACTGTGGCACCAGAACTTTAAGTATGGCTTAGCATCACTTTATGGACATATAATCAATCTATTTACAGTACTGTGCAAAAGTCTTACACACACACACACACACACACACACACAAACACACACACACACACACACACACACACACACACACACACACACACACACACACACACACACACACACACACACACACACACACACACACACACACACACACCCTATGATGCCTAAGACTTTCGCACAATACTGTATTTGTCAATGTGGAATGAAGAGTGAATTTGTAAATCTGGTGGGAGTAAAGGACGTTAAGAATGGTGAGGGTGCAGCACTGTGAAAGGGGTATGGGAAAGGAGGCAGCGAAGGAGTGCCAGGGGTGGGAGCTGGCAGCAGTTCAGATACACCCAGCCCTGAGACACCAGACAAGGTCATTCGATTCCAAACAATGGGTTTATTGATCATTACAAAATGTCTCTCTAGTGCTTCCCACTCCCTCTCCTCTCCCTTCTCATTTTCCCAACCATGATTTCCCTCTTCCTGCTCCCTTCCCACTGTCAGTCCACAAAAGAGACCCATGTCAGAATTGGGTTTATCATTGCTCATATATGCTATGAAAGGTTTTATTTTGCAGCAGTACAGTGAATACAATGATGAAGAATATTGCACAGTACAGCATATAAACAATCTTATATATTTATATTTATTGTATATTTTTATTATTATTATGTCCTTTATCTTTTGTGGGTTGTTTTTAGCTGTATCTGATCTGGAGCAACAATTATTTCATTCTCCTTCATATTTGTGTACAGGAAATGACATTAAACAATCTTGAATCTTATGTTATGAAAATAAATCTCACTGCCCTCCTAAAGGGGCTGTGGATTACTTCTGTAATTTCATTTTAGTTCCTAACTTTAGTAGCTTGCATCAGGCTTGAACTATGCACACCAAAAAATCTAATTCCCTATTACTTTTGTTCTAATGTGTGGTTTATGAAAATAGAAAGGATTGAACAATTTTGTTGAAACAGGCTAATTTCTGATTACATAAAAGCAGAATGATAATTATTTGGGCTTGGTGAAATGAACATTATCCACTAATGGTCCACAGCAGTCCTATCCAAAAACTAGTAATTATAAAACACTAATGCCATGTCATCAGCTGTAAATAGTTTGCTAAAGGAAAGCTGACTGTAATTTTTGCCAAATGCATTAATTTAATGTATAAATGATCTTCTAAAATAAGGGTTGCATTTTGATTTCAAAAGGGTTGGTTAGGGTCATCTAAGGTATTAAAATGAAAAGAAAACTTTAAACTCAACCCTACCTTTCCAATAGTATCTAGATTTAAGGAGAGAGAACAGCCAATCCACTCTCAAGAGCTCGGCTGAAATTACAAAAGAATTACATTCAATTGCTGCAAAACAAAAGAGATTCTGCAGGTGCTGGAAATCCAGAGTAACACACACAAAATACAGGAGAAAATCAGCAGATTAGGCAGCATCTATGGAGAAGAATAAAGAGTGGACGTTTCCGGCCAAGACCTTACGTCAAGATCAAATTAGCTTTATCAATTATTTTTATCAGGTGCTGATGAAGGGTCTTAGCCCGAAATGTTGGCTCTTTAAAAACATTTGATAGGTGCAGTTGTCAACTATATCAATGACCTGGATGATAATGTGGTTAACTGGATCAGCAAGTTTGCGGGTGTAGTGGACAGCATGGAAAGCTCTCATGGCTTGTAGAGGGGTCTGCATCAGCTGGAAAAATGGCAGAGGGAATTTCTTGCAGATAAGTGCAAGGTGTTGCACTTTAGGACCAACAAGAGCAGGTCTTACACAGTGAATGGTAAGGCACTGAGGAGTGTGGTAGCAGAAGAGGATCGGGGAGTACAGATCATTAATTTGTTTAAAAAAAAGCATCACAGGTAGAGAGGGTTGTAAAGCAAGCTTTTGGCACATTGGCCTTCTTAAATCAATGTACTGGGTTTCGAAGATGGTATGGTAGGTTGAGGTTGTATAAGTTATTGATGAGGCCTAATTTGGAGTATTGTATGCAGTTTGGTTACCCACCTACAGGAAAGATGTAAATGAGATAGAAAGAGAACAGAGAATATTTGCAAGGATGTCGCTGGGTCTGGAGGACCTGTGTTAAAAGGAAAGATTAAATAGAGTAGAAGATTGAGAAGAGATTTGATAGAGGTATATGAACTTATGAGGGGTATCAATAAGGTAAATGCAAGCAGGCTTTTTCCACTGAGGTTGGGTAGGACTACAATCAGAGGTCATGGGTTAATGATAAAAGGTGAAAAATTTAAGGGAAACATGAGGAGAAATGTCTTCACTCAGAGGGTCGTTAGATTGTGGAATGGGCTGCTAGCACAAGTGGTGCATGCAAGTTCGATTTCAGTGTTTAAGCAAAGTTTGGATGGATGTTAGGTGTATGGAGGGCAATGGTTCTGGTGCAGGTTGATAGGAGTAGGTCGTTTATATGTTTTTGGCATAGACTAGGACCAAAGGGCCTGTTTTTGTGCTGTATTTCTCTATGACTCTATGCTGCCTGATCTGCTGTGATCCTCCAGCATTTTGTGTGTGTTATGTTGGGTGGCAGGGTGGAGATGCATCTTTACCAAAGGAGGAATAAGGTGCTCCTTTCCTCTACTAGCCTGCAGGTCACCCTTGGACAGGGTTCAACACCTGCTTATCTCCCCAGTCAAGGTCACGTAAAGCCATGGAAGCAGGTGGTGGATGGTCATGAGCAGCTGGTGCATATCACAAGCCCTGATTATGCCACTACTGACCCCAGGCAGACAATCTCTTTAGAGTTTTGATCATGGCTGTGTCACATGTTTTGTAAAAACTCTATGTAGAAGAAGGAAATGACAAGCCACTTCTGTAGAAAAATTTGCCAAGAACAATCATGGTCTTGATACCCTGATCACCCACGTCATACAACATGGCACAAAACAACGATGATGATGTTTCACAGAATCCTTAGGAAACATAATAGTTGAAGAGAAGTAGGGACAGCTTTGAAAAAGCTAACTGCTTTTCTGAAGTATTTGGGCCAGAGGATTGGCATCGCCACTTTGCAAACACTCAATATCCTGCAAGAAGACCTTAGAAAGATTCCAGAGTCAGGGATTGGTCGCCACTTGGGGTACCACATCCCAATATCACTAATATCAGACAAGGGTTCTGGAGGGAACCAATTGCCTATGTGGTTAACGTTTTGCTTCTGTTTCATTACTATAATTGAATATGCTTGTTAAAACATATTGGAGATAAGATTAAGAGCAATATTTTCCAGGACTCATAGTTCCAATTCAATTATATTGCACAATGGATCAGTTCATCAAGCAGATAAATGGTCAGTAAGCATTTAAAACTATTGAGGATAACGAGCTCCACATCACTTCTCTACAGTCTCCCAGCCATCGTGCTCATCTTCAATAATAACGCCTCAAGAAGGCAACGGGTCCTTAATGATGGACGTTGCCTTATTGCTACCATCACCAAGGAGATACGGGAGCCTGATGACAGATCCTTCACTTTTGCACAGTATCAGAAGTAGGGATGTTCATCGATGCTTCCACACTTTTTTAAAATCTCATGTGTAGATCCTCAGCTAATGAAGCTTAATGATATCTGACTCATGCTGCCATGTGTGGTTGAGCTGGTGGAGGTAGTGGCCAGATCTGGACAGCATATGGGCACGGGTCACAGTATTCGCACCATAAAATGTCAGGCAAAAGCATCTCGAACACTGGAAAGCCTGAGCAATGTGTGGTTAGGTGCTTTGCTCAAGGACACACACGCAAGCCTCAGCCAAGGCTCGAACTAACGACCTTCAGATAACTAGACAAATGCCTTAACCACTTGGCCATGCGCCAACACACACACACACACACACACACACACACACACACACACACACACACACACACACACACACACACACACACACACACATATATAATAAGCTGTGAAAAAAAGAAAAAAAATAGTGAGATAGTGTTCACGGGTTCAATGTCTATTCAGAAATCTGATGGTAGAGGGGCAGAAGCTATTCCTGAATCACTGAGTGCACAGGAGAGGAATTAGGACATTTGGCCCATTGAGTCTGCTTCACTTTTCAATCATATTTGTCTTAATTTCCCTCTCAACCCCATTTTCATGCCTCCTCCTTGTCACCTTTGATTCTCTTACTAATTAAGAACCTATTAACATCCACCTCATCACTATCTGGTATGGAGGGGCTACTGCACAGGACCGAACGAAGCTGCAGAAGGTTGTAACTCTAGTCAGCTTCATCTTGGGTACTAGGCTACAAAGTACCTAGGACATCTTCAAGGAGTGGTGTCTCAGAAAGGCAGCATCCATTATTAAGGACCTCCAGCACCCAGGGAATGCCCTTTTCTCACTATTACCATCAGGTAGGAGGTACAGAAACTTGAAGACACACATTCAGTGATTCAGGAACAGCTTTTTTCCCTCTGCCATCCAATTCCAAAATGGAGATTGAATCTTTCGACACTACCTCACTTTTTAAATATACAGTATTTCTGTTTTTGCACATTTTAAAAAATCTATTCAATATACGTATACTGTAATTGATTTACTTGTTTATTTATTATTATTATTTTTAATTTATTTATTATTTTTTCTCTCTGCTAGGTTATGTATTGTATTGAACTGCTGCTGCTAAGTTAAAAAAAAATCACATCACATGCTGGTGATAATAAACCAGATTCTGATTGATATCCAATGATTTGGCCTCCATTTCTGTCTGGGACAATGAATTGCATAAATTCACCACCCTCTAGTTTAATGCAATTCCTTCACCTCTCTGTTTTAAAGGGACATTCTTGTATTCTGGGACTGTGCCCTGTGGTTTTACACTCTCCTGCTATTGGAGATATCGCCTCCACATCCACTCTATCTAGGCCTTTCAATCTAAGTAGACCATTTAACATTACTGTGTACACCACTGACCCGAGGCACAATTGCAGCGGCTACGTAAATACAATGGATATAAGAGTAGGTCAGAGGCTGGACATCCAAGGTTAGGTATTCACTTTCTGCCACCGTAAATGTTTAAAGACAAAGTGCAAATCAAAGGTTTAATCAGCCACTCCCTATTTGCTTAGATGAGAGCTGCTCTCTAAGACTTAAGAAGCTTAAATTTATCCAGGGCATTGATTAGTCCTGAGCTATACCCTCCACCATTGGCACATGAAATGACTGCAGTATATTCCATCCTCGAAATGCAGTGCAAATATTCACCCAAGTTACTCTGGAAAATCCCTCTCAAACCCATGACCACTTCCTAGCAAGAAGCACAAGTGCAGCATGTGTACAGGGACACCAACACGTGCAGTTCCTGATGTGGAAATACATCACTGATCATTCTCTGTCATTGGAAATGAGAATCAGGTTTAATAACGCCGGCAATACGTTGTGAGATTTGTTGATTATGTGGCTGTAATACATAATAATAGAGATAAAAATTGTGAATTAGAGTGTGTATATATATATATTAGATAGTTAAATTAAATGAAGAGTGCACAAAATAGAAATTAAAAAAGTAGTGAGTTAATGTTCATGGATTCAATTCTATTCAGTAATCAGATGGCAGAGGGGAAGAAGCTTTTTCTAAATCGCTGAGTGTGTGCCTTCATGCTTCTGTACTTCCTTCCTGATAGTAGCAATGAGAAGAGGGCATGATCTGGGTGTTAGGGGTCCTGAATGATGGACACCAGTTCTTTGAGGCATCACTCCTAGAAGATGTCCTGGATACTACAGACGTTAGTGCCCATGAGGAAGCTGACTAAGTTTACAACATTCTGCAGCTTACCGGTACATCAATCTTGTACAGTAGCCATGCCCTCATACCAGAAGGTTTTGTAGCCAGTAAGAATGCTCTCTACTCCCGGTTCCCCCACCCCCACTCCCAAACAGCATTGTGCGTAGCAAATTTGAGAAGGGTAACAGGAATTCAATAAAGGGGCTCACCATCACTTCCACAGCAACAAGGGGGTGTCCAATAAATACTGCCATTGCAAAACTGAATTTAATAAAACCAAATCCAGCATATGCACAATTATTCTATAATGAATATTTCTGAATAAATCCTTTATAATAATAACTAACATAGAGTCACAGAGCCACACAGCACAGCAAGAGACCGTCCAGCCAGGTAGATCTACTGTATGTCGACCTTTATTCCTATCTACACTAATCCCATATCCTTCTAACCCTTGCCTGTTTCAGTGTCTGGCTAAATGCCCTTTAAATGTTGTAATTGCATCTGTTTTCACCATTTCCTATGGCAACATGAGCTAGATAGCAACCACTCCCAGTGTAAAAATATCACCCCTTATATACTCTTTAAAACTCTTTCCCTTCACAAACATCTTTGATTTTCTGAAAGATGATAATGATTATAATAGCTTTCTGTTATACAGTGCCTCAAGTATTGAGAATCTCCCTAAGGCTCTTCATTTAAGAGAAGATGCTGGAACATAATAGTTTTAATGCTTGCTGAATATGTTAAACCAATATGCTGCCTGATGATCTGTTCGACTGTGCAATATAATAAAATTGAAAATATTCGGTCATGTACGCATTCATGATAGTTCTTCATCTGCAATTTAGTAGCTTGTCATCAGAATGCAATCTTACCTTTCTTTGTTGTTTTTAATGAATTGAGTAGGATTTTGAATATGATAGAACAACACGATCAATTTCAGGTTCAATTTCAAGTTTGTTGTTATTGAACTGTATATATGTATATCACCAAATGAAACAAGGTTCCTCTAGACCAAGGTGCACAACACAGTACATATAACTCACACACAACAAAAAAAACTACAAATAAATTAGCAAACAATAAATTATATTCCAGAAGACTGACATTTAGTATGAAGTGCATTTATGATACAAGTTAAAAGTAAACTATATAACACTATTGCTGCTTCATATATGATGAGACCTGGGTGGTGGCAGGAAATTCTGTAGCTTCATGGCCTAGGCAAATAAGCTGTATTCCTCCCTCACAGTCATTGATCTAATGCTACTAGACCTCCTGTGTGATGGTGGGAAAGATCAAGAGATTATGGGATGGATGGGAGGGATCCTTGACAATGCTAAGGGCCTGCATACACAATATCTAGGATGGGTGGAAGAGAAACCCCAATTACCCTCCCAGCAGCCCTCTCAATCATTTTTAGGGTCTTCCATTCAGATGCTTCGCAATTTGATGGTGATGCAGCTGGCTCAGACACTGTCAATGGTGCTTCTATAAAAAAATTGGATAGAATGGTGGCGGAGGGGTGCGCTCACTTAATTTGATTTCCTCAGGAAGTGGAAACACTGCTGTGCTTTCTTGACAAGAGGTGAGATCATTCATTACGTGCATTCTCAGAAAAGTGGTGCTCCAAACTCTCTCCACAGAGGATCTGTTTATGTGCAGTGAAGAGTGGTCAGCCTGGACCATCATTTCTTTAGTCTTTTTCACGTTGAGACTCAAGTTGTTGTTGTGCTCTCACCACTCTACAAGACGTTCTACCTCCTCTCTGTGTGACGTCATTATTGGTGAGACTAACTACTGGTGTGTCATCAGCAAATTGACGATTTGGTTTGAGCTGGATCCAGAAGTACAATCATGCATCAACATCGTTAACGTCAGCAGACTGGGCATGTAGCTCTGGAGTGTGCCAGTACTTAGCATGATGGAGCTAGAGATTTTGCTGCCAACTTAGACTGACTATGGTCTTTGTGTCAAGAAATCCAAGAACCAGTTGGAGAGAGGTGTTGAGACCCTTCAATGACAGAATAGTGTAGAAGCATATCAGCTCCTCATAGATCCACTTCAATTCGCCTACTAAAGCACAGGACTACAGCAGATGTTATCTCATTAGCTCTTCACACAACCTTGTAACCCCTAGACAGCAAAGATGCATACATCAGAATGTTCTTTGTTCATTACAGCTTGGCATTTAATGCCATCATCCCCTCAAAACTAATCAGTAAATTTTAAGACCTAGGCCTCAATATTCCCTTGTGAAATTGGATCCAGTCTGTATGGATTGGCAAAAGCATCTCCACAATTTCCATCAGAACAGGAGCACCACAGGAATGTGTACTTAGAAGAAGAATACAATTACAGCACGGAAACAGGCCATCTCGGCCCTTCTAGTCTGGGCCGAATGCTTACTCTCACCTAGTCCCAGCAACCGGCACTCAGCCCATAACCCTCCATTCCTTTCCTGTCCATATACTTATCGAATTTTACTTTAAATGACAATATCGAACCTGCCTCTACCACTTCTACTGGAAGCTCTTTCCATACAGCTACCACTCTCTGAGTAAAGAAATTCCCCCTCATGCTACCCTTAAACTTTTGCCCCCTAACTCTCAACTCATGTCCTCTTATTTGAATCTCCCCTACTCTCAATGGAAAAAGCCTATCAACATCAACTCTATCTATTCCCTCTCAACCTTCTACGCTCCAAAGAATAAAGACCTAAAATTAGCTCCCTGCTTATAAAATTAGCTCCCTGCTGTACTTGCTTTACACCTATGACTGTGTGGCTCAGTACAGCTCCAACATCATATACAAGTTTGGTTGCAACAAGACTTTGTGGGCTGTATCAAATGGGATAATGAATCAGCTTACTGGAGGGAGATTGAAAATTTGGCTGAATGGTGTAATAACAACAACCTCTCACTATTGTCAATAAGCCCATGGAACTGACTGTAGACTTCAGGAGAGGGAAACCAGAGGTCCATGAGCCAGTAATCATTGGAGGATCAAAGGTGGAGAGGAGCAGTAACTTTAAATTCTTGTGTGTGTCACTATCTCAGAGGACCTGTCCTGGACCCGTTACATAAATATTATTGTGAAGAAAGCACGATAGTGCCTCTACTTCCTCAGGAGTCAGCAGAGGTTCAGCATGTAATCAAAGAAAATTGGCAAACTTCTATGGATGTGTGGTGGAGAGTGTGCTGACCGGCTGCATTATAGCCTGGTATGGGAACACCAATGCCTTTCAGCAGAAAATCCTACAAAAGGTAGTGGATTCAGCCTAGTACATCACGGGTAAAATCCTCCCAACCATTGAGCACATCTACGTAAAATGCTGCTGTGGAAAAGTAGCATCCATCATCAAAGATCCTCACCACCAAGGCCTTGCTGTTTCCTCACTGCTGCCATCAGGTAGAAGGTACAAGTGCCTCAGGACTCGCACCACCAGGTTCAAGAACAGTTATTACCCCTCAGCCATCAAGCTCTTGAACAAAAAGGGATAACTACACTCATCTAAGGACTCTGTTTTATTGTTACAGTATTTCATGTTTGTTATTTATTATTATTTATTTATATCTGCGTTTGCACAGTTTGTTTACAGTTACTGTTCTATAGATTTGCTAAGTATGCCCACAGCAAAAGAATCTCAGGGCTGTATGTGGTGACATGTATGTACTGCGATAATAAATTTTACTTTGAGGTTTGAACTTTTGACAGTTTACACACTAGCTTCTGAGGGGTGACCATATTAACTGCTGAGCCAAGTTGATAAGCAGCATCCAGGCGTATGAGATATAATTTTACGGATGTGACAGGACGAAGTAGACCCTGTTGAATGTGTTAAACATGTGCAGAGCAAGAATAACAGTGGTGTTGTATGATCAAACGTTCTTACTGAGTTTTGTTAGTAATGATACATGCTGGACAACCTACAGTGCAGGAGCTACGGTCCGGGGCCACCAAGGGAAAAAAGCTGTGAGCCTTCGAAAGCCTGTGCTGAAAGTTCAGGCCTTGTGCGCATTGGAGGTCTAATCAATTCATTGTGCAATCGATCAGCCACATGCACACGTCACATTCTCACAATCGATCTGTACAAATCAAAATGTAAAAAAAAATTAAAGAATGAAAGCTGAAAGACTTTACATTCACATATGCAGACTGATAACATTTTATATTTAATTAGAGGTACAGTGTGGAACAGACCCTTCCAGCCCACTGATTTAACCCAAGCCTAATCACAGGCCAATTTAGAATGATCAATTAACCTACTAACCAATATGTCTTTGGAGGAAACCAAAGCACTTGGAGGAAACCCAAGTGCCCACAGGAAGAATGTACAGAGAACATTGGAATTGAACAACCTCCAGTGCCCTGAGTTGTAATAACATAGAGCTAACTGCTATGCTATATTAAGGCAGCCTGGGAAATTGAGTGCATAGGGAGTGATAAGGTAACATAAAATAGTACTAAAGCAAATATAAGTTCATGGGCTTGTGGTCAATATATATGCATAGAAAGAACATTGCTTTAAAGGATGGTAGTAGAATAAGAGTAAAATATTGTTTTGAAGATATCGGGGAGACTAATTGAGTGCAAAAGGGATCACTTCTCTGGGTCTAAGCTTCTCAGCTTTTAATGTTTTGTATCAATAGTTCAAGTGTGTATCCTATCAAAATTTATTTATAAAACAAAAACTACTGAAAAGTTAGTTAAGCAGAAAACACAAACAGTTTGGTTGTGGACAGATTAAGCAAATGGGCAAGAAAATGGCAAATGAATTATAATGTGTGAAACTAAAGTTTACTAATTTTAGTCAGAATAATATTTTTAAGGGTAAAATATGACTACATCTTGCTGTACAGAAGGATCTTAGTATGTTTGTCCATAGGGCAGAGGAAACTAACATCAGGCTGAGTAAGCAAGTCAAAATAAAAACAAATAGAATGTTGGAATTATTTGCAAGGGATCTGGATTACAAGAGCTAGGAAGTCTTGTCACAGCTGTAGCACTTCGGTGAGACCTCACTAAGAGGACTGTGTGTTGTTTTATTCTCCATGCTGAAAAAAGACTTACCTGGAGGCATTCAAATGCTGATTTATTGAATTGATTCCTGTTGATTGCTGGGACAAAGCAGTTGCTCTAAGAGGAGGATTAGCCTATATTTACTAGAATTTAGAAGACTGAAAGGTGTGACCTTTTTGAAGTTTCTAACATTCTGAGGTGGATTGACAGGACAACTACCAAAAAACCATTTTCTTTACTTTGAATGCCCATAACCAGAAGGATAAGTGGTCAGCAATTTAGGACGGAGATTAGGAGCAATGTCTTACTTAGAAGGTTGTAAATCATTGGAATTCTTGATCCCAGGGGGTTGTAGGTGCTCAGTCATTGAACATTTCAAGACAGAGATCAATAGTTTCATGGGCACTAAATGAATCAAAGGACATGAGGATCGAGCAGTAAAGTGGATTTGAGGTCGTGAATCAGCCTTAGTGTTATTGGATTGTGGAGCAGACTCAAGGGATTAAATGATCTATTCCTACCTTTGTGTCTTCTTGGCATATTAGATTGCTGTCATTCCTGACAGATGCAGAAAGAAAGCTCACCACTAATTCTTATCCCTCCCTAGTTACCATCTCCTGATTAAAACAACTGTTCATGATAGTACTTAATTCTTCATCAGGTTGATCATCTCTGCACATTAGAATACATGGACATCTATGACTTACACTCAGTATTAAGTATCTCCTATTTCCCTGATGTATGACAGCTACTGACAACAGTGGGTGAAATTGTAAGCAATCCAAATTATTCAAGAACAAGGAATGGCTGATGCTACTGAACATTACAAAACCATAAGCCAACCATTTTCCAGGATCATTCTTATCTCCAGACTCTGCTAAGACAGCATTTTAGTAACCTGTTCAATTCTATTCCTGAATCCTGACATGATATTTCCTCAATTATGAAGACAGCTTAATTTCATCTCTATAAAATATACTTCCTTTCTGTTTGTCAGCACATCTTTTCTATTTATCCATTACATTCTTGAGCATTACAGTGTTTCTCCCCTTCTATCCTCCACATTCCATAACCTTTGATTAAGCCAAGCTCATGCTGTCAGTATTTGATCCTATCATAAATCTTAATAAATTATTGTCTATCTCCTTGCTGCCCCATTTTGGTTCATGATATTGTAGTATTTCTAGTTTATTATTTTCTGCCTGGACTTAGCACTCTTTGTAGCCTTGCCCCTATTTATACTGTCTCTAAGTGTCTTCAAAATATCTGTCTGTCCATCTGTCTTTCTTTTGATTTTTATCCATCTGTCTATTAGTCCATCTATCTATCTCTCTATCCATCTATCTGTCTCTCTATCTGTCCATCTATCTATTGAGCTATCTATATATCTATCTGTCCACCTATCAATCTATTGTATCTCTCTCTCTAAATATCTATCTAGCTACCTACCTATTTACCTACTCTATCTCCCTTCTTTTTCCATGTTTGTGGCCTTCTGTCAATTTATCCTCAGGTTGCTTTCAGCTGCCTGGCCTGAATTTGTTTTAATTCCTTGTCTGAGGCCCATGCTCTTCATGTTTCTTGTTTTTCTTGAAGCACTCCTATGATCCAACTATTGGTCGCCCATCTAAATAGCCCAAATTTTGCAGTTAGAATGAGAGCAGAATGGTTTTGATTTGTCCATCATTAAAACATGAAGGTGATATGAACTATTGAATGATGAAGTTAAAATGGAGATCTAAATATTCCAGTTCATGGTGCCCTACTGGTTCACAGGCTATATCTATTAGCATAATCTTCATAAATCTGTGAACTTATGAAAACTTCAGATACCTATTGAAAAAATGAAAATGTAATACTTTCTTGCTTGAGGTATAATTGTTTTTAATGGCATATTAAATCATTATTACTCTTTCATAATGTCTTTGACGATCAAAAATAATTTTATTTGTGTGGTTTGTCATTCCCTCCGGTAATTATTTTAAAATGTCATGCTTTCTAATACAGTAAAAAGCTTTTTGTGAACTTTGATAATGATATCTCAGATTCTACCTAAATTACACACACACACACACACTTTCTGAACTTTTTTGTGGAATGGACAAACGTGAGGTTAAACATATACTTTTTAATTCTTTACTGCTGCCAACAAAAACATGTTCAAATGTGATTGACGGTGCACCCTGATTGATGACATGCAGCTACTAAGTAGTGGTGATTCTTTAGAATGAATGCCCGCCAGTTACAGATGTCAGGAAATATAAAGTTCATGTCACAGAAACCTCTGGATTTTTATGGGCAGCTTCCTTCAAAGTCACCAGCAAGTATTGCTGCTGATCTCAAAATACAAGTCAAAACCTCTTTCTACAGATCTCCATCCACATGTTTCTGAACACAGAGCATTTAATGGTGTTGGGATTTAGAAAAATGAGTAGGTATCTCTTTGAAATCAACTATATATTGAAAGCCCTAGAGATAGTGCATGAGCTGAGGATGTTTCCAAATGTGCATTAGGCCAGGACCAGAGAGCTGTGGAGGCTAAGTTGTTGGGTATATTTAAAGCAGAGGTTGATAGGTTCTTCATTCGTAAGACCATCAAAGCTTACAGGGATAAGGTAGGAGAATGGCATTGAGAGGGTTAATAAATAAGCCATGAGTAAGTGTCAGAATAGGCGCATGTTATTCTCCCCACATTACCATCAGTGAAACGTGAGTAAAAATAACAATACAGATTGAACTGGTCAAGCAGTGTCTCTGGAGGCAAAGGCATTTTGGGTTGAGACTTCAGTCCTGGGAGTGCAGACAGAAATTAGCCTGCGTAAAGAGCTGAGAGGAAGGTATGAGACAGAAAATGGAATACATCCGCTGGATAGGATAAAGTGGGTGATGATAGGCCAGATTGCACAGGGTCATGGGAGAGTTTAGAGACAGAAGCTGGTGGGTGATAAGTGGTGTGATGGGCAGGTGGAACTGCATGAGGAATTGGTAGGGAGATTAAGCCAAAGGAGAAGAAAGACAAGTACGATATATAAGTGCATAGTTTATCGTCGACTGGAATCAAGTGGGGTAGGTGACAAATCTAGGTTTAGAGAGGAGCTTGGTGAGTGACAGGTAGAAACAGACAAAGAAAAATAGGCAGATAGGACCAGATGGGGTTCCAGCGGGAGATAGGATGGTTGGGGGTGAGTTATGGAAAAGCTGAACACAGGGAGAGACAACCCAACTGGAATGCTAGGATTCCACAGCTTCTCTATGCACAAATGGCTATTTTCTATGGATAATGAGACATCTCTGCCTAATGGTAAACATGATTTCATAAAGAAAACAAACTTACTATTTCTTTACTCTCTTCTAATGAGATCTTCATTTTTTATTGGTTAAACAAAGAATAAAAGACCTACATTTCTGTAGTATCCTTCAAGACCTAAGGTTCTTTACAATCATTAAAGTGTAATCAATGTGATAATGTTGTATATCTGTGCATATCAATGTCTCATAGAATTCAGTTGGTCTGTTACAAATATTAGCTGATGGATAAATATTATCCAGGAGCTTAGATGGAAATATCCTGCTCTTCTTCATTACAGTGACAGTATATTTTCATATGTCAACTTAAGAGGACAGAAAAAGCTCAGCTTCATGCAAAAGAAAACACTTTGTTCTGAATGGTTCTCCAGTTGAGATACCAGAACCTGCTGTGTGCACAGCGGGATTCCGTGCTGAGTAGGGACTGACCACTCCCACTGGTGCTGCCCTCCAGTGTTCACTCCTGGGAAGACAAGTTGGATTCCCTTGGTCTGTGGCTCTGCATGTGCAAAAGAAGCGACTGCTGCGGCTTGTTCTTGCAGAATCATCCCTCCAGGGTAACATCCATATACCACCAATTTACAGGTCATGACACTCAGGAACTTGGGCTATATTATTATATTTTTAATATACATTTTTGTAACTAGCCTGTAAGTTTTTCTCCTACTATTATTATATGTGTATATGTGCTGTGTGTGACTATTGGTTCCGTGCTTTTCACCTTGGCCCTAGAGGAATGCTGTGTGTGGTTGAATGGCAGTTAAACCTGAACTTCAGTTCTACACTGGATTGGCACTTCTGTGCTTAAGTCTCAAACTTATTATTTCGGAGTGAATATGCTACTATGTTTTAGTTGTAACAGCCTGTATATAAACTCTGTTGATATGACAATAGGATAAATCTCTACCCGTAAAGAAAATGAATGTTGATATTTGTGCAGTTTGGATTTGAGACATCTGTGCATTGGATATATAAGTATTCAAAAAGTAACAAGTTACATGACTCAGTATAGCAGCAAGGCTGAAATGTGTGAGTTAAATCTGGATGCTCGGGCTGCCTCAGCAGCTGAGAAATAACTTGAGTGGTGTTAATGATGCAAATAATAGTTTTGCACCACAACATAAAGCTGTCGAAGTAACAGAGCATAGAATGTGGAACAGTAACAGCACAAAACAGACTGTTTGACCCAAAATGTTATGGCAACCCATATAAATGTACTCCACAACCAATCTAACACTTCCCTCCTACACAACCAATAACCACAATTTTTCTAACATCCATGTGCCTCAGAGTGTCATAAATGCAACGGACAAGGGAAAGGAATCTGTGAGACTTTTACAGAAGTATGTATTCCATAACGTCATCCTGAATTGAGAATCAGGAGCATCAGACTCTTGAACCAAAGGGGATAACTTCAATCATCTTCACTCATCCCAATATTGAAATGTTCCCATAACCTATGGACTCACTCTCAAGGATGCTTCATCTCACGTTCTTGATATTTATTGTTAATTTATTTATGTTTGCATTTGCATGGCTTGTTGACTTTGGCAGACTGGTTGATCACCCACATTGGAGCATCTTTCATTAACCCTGTTATGGATTTTAATGATTATGCCAGCACGAAGATGAAAATGAATCTCAAGGATGTATATAGTGACATATATTTACTTCAAAATTTGAAACACAGTTAAGTATTCAATATGAGTAGAAAGAGAGAAAAGTTATATTGGGAGGCAAGCATCTCTGTATGTTAAAAGCAGTTTCTGAAAGAGAAATACAACTGTTGCTTTAACTTCCCTTTTATTGCCATCGAGTAATTCAAAATGGGATTTCAGGGTAGATAAGAATACCTCAGGACTTTTTATAAAAGAAAATTTATTCACTTATGGGATTTGGGCATCGCCAGCAAAGCCAGCATTTATTGCCCATCCCTAGTTGCCCTTGAGAAGGTGGTGATGAGCTGCATTCTTGAACTGCTGCAGTCCCTGAGGTGTAGGTACATTCACAGTGCTGTTAGGGAAGGAATTCCATGAATCTGACCCAGCGACAATGAAGAAATGGCGATATGTTTCCAGGTGACTGGATAGTGAGTGACTTGGAGGGGTATTTCCAAGTAGTGGTGTTCCCAGGTATCTGCTGTTCTCGTCCTTCTAGATAGTAGTGTTTGTGGGTCTGGAAGGTGCTGTCTTAGGAACTTCGGTGTGTTGTTGCAGTGCTTCTTGTAGATAGTATACACTGCTGCAACTGTTTGCTGATGGTGGAGAGATTGGACGCTTGTGGAAGGGGTACCAATCAAGTGGGCTGACTTATACTGGATGGTGTCGAGTTTCCTGAGTGTTGATGGAGCTGTACTCATCCAGGTGAGAGGCGAGTATTCCATTAGTCAAGTCATTTTTTATTGTCATTTCGACCATAACTGCTGGTACAGTACACAGTAAAAACGAGACAACATTTTTCAGGACCCTGGTGCTACATGAAACAGTACAAAAGCTACACTGAACTACGTGAAAACAACACAGAATAAAAACTACACTAGACTACAGACCTACCCAGGACTGCATAAAGTGCACAAAACAGTGCAGGCATTACAATAAATAATCGATAAGACTATAGGCACAGTAGAAGGTAGTAAGTTGGTGTCAGTCCAGTCTCTGGGTATTGAGGAGTCTGATAGCTTGGGGGAAGAAACTGTTACATAGTCTGCTTGTGAGAGCCCAAATGCTCCGGTGCCTTTTCCCAGATGGCAGGAGGGAGAAGAGTTTGTATGAGGGGTGTGTGGGGTCCTTCAAATGCTGTTTGCTTTGTGGATGCAAAGTGTAGTGTAAATGTCCATAACGGTGGGAAGAGAGACCCCGATGATCTTCTCAACTGACCTCACTATCAGCTGCAGGGTCTTGTGATCCAAGATGGTGCAATTTCCGAACCAGGCAGTGATGCAGCTGCTCAGGATGCTCTCAATACAACCCTTGTAGAACGTGATGAGGATGGGGGGTGGGAGATGGACTTTCCTCAGTCTTTGCAGAAAGTAGAGATGCTACTGGGCTTTCTTTGCCATGGAGATGGTGTTGAGGGTTCAGGTGAGATTCTCTGCCAGGTGAACACCAAGAAATTTTGTGCTCTTAACGACTTCTACCGAGGAGCCGTCGAAGTTCAGCGGGGAGTGGTCGCTCCGTGCTCTATTGAAGTCAACAACCAGCTCTTTTGTTTTATTCACATTCAGAGGCAGGTTGTTGGCTTTGCACCAGTCTGTTAGTCGCTGCACCTCCTCTCTGTAGGCTGACTCGTCATTCTTGCTGATGGGACCCACCACGGTTGTGTCATCAGCGAACTTGATGATTTGAGCTGTGTGTTGCAGCACAGTCATGGGTCAGCAGAGTGAACAGCAGTGGACTGAGCACAGAGCCCTGGGGGCCCCCGTGCTTAGTGTGATGGTGTTGGAGATGCTGCTCCCGATCCAGACTGACTGAGGTCTCCCAGTCAGGAAGTCTAGGATCCAGTTGCAGAGGGAGGTGTTCAGGCTCAGTAGGCTCAGCTTTCCAATCAGATTCTGAGGGATGATTGTGTTGAACGAACAGCATTCGAATGTACATGTCTTTTTTGTCCAGGTGGGTTAGGGTCAGGTGGAGGGTGATGGCAATGGTGTCGTCTGTTGAGCGGTTGGGACGGCTCATTGGGAACATTACACTCCTGACCTGAGCCTTGTAGATGGTAGACAGGCTTTGGGAAATCAGGAGGTGAGTTACACGCCACAGGATTCCTAAGCTGCTCTGGTAGCCACGGTAGCCATATGGCTAACCAGTTCAGTTTCCTGTCAATGACAGCAGGGGATTCAGTGATGGTGATGGCACTAAACAGATGCATTTTATCTCCTACCACAAAGATATATACGTACTTCTGTTTGTTCAAGCACAAGGCTTGACTTTGTTGAGGATATATCAGCTATGATTTAAATAATTTAAAGTAATTAAATTTCACCTGGCTGTCGTGTGATGTTCCTTCGCAATGACTTTGCTTTAGCAGTGAGTGAAAGGTTTTCTTATTCATAATGATAACTTGAACTGTTCTGTCTTTGCCCCTTATTGTTGTGTATTTAATATGTCAGTAATAATTGAGTAAATATATTTTTGATTAAGCGTTCTTTGTTGTTTAGATAATTCATTTTGGGATATATATAAAAGTACGTGAATGGCATATGTCATTACACTACCACATCATATGTGTGCACCTCACTAAAATAAACACAAGTTCTCCTGGGCTTCCTTAATTTTCTTTTGATTAGTTTTGGAGGTACAAAACATAACACTTATTACCCCCAGGTTCCTGGGTCACCATCTCTGAAGATCTGTCCTGGGCCCAACATTTTAATGCAATTACAAAGAAGACATGCCAGTGGTTATATTTCATTAGGAGATTTAGCATCTCACCAAAACCTCTTGCAAATTTCTTCAGAGATATCGTGAAGAGCATTCTGACTTGTTGCATCACCATCTGGTATGGAGGGGCCACCGCACGTTATTGCAAAAAAAGCTGCCGAGGGGTGTAAACTCAGCCAGCTTCGTTATGGCCAGTGACCTCCCCATGATCGAGAACATCTTCAAAAGGCAATGCCTCAAAACGGTGGCATCCATCATTAAAGATCTTCATTCCCAAGATATGTCCTCTTCTCATTACCACCATCAGGGAGGAGGTATATGAGTCTGAGCACATGCACTCAACATCTTAGGAACAGCTTCTTCCCCTCTGTTAACAGAATTCTGAATATACAGTATATATATTGTAATTTTTAGAATATTTTATCTATTGAACTGTACTGCTGATGCAAAAATCATAAACCTGATTCTGATTCAGAAACCTTATGCATTCAACATGAGTTTGCTGAATCAGAACACGGAACAGAGAACACTAAGCACAGTCTAGACCCTTCAGTCTAGACCATCAGTATAGACCCTTCAGTCTACGATGTTGTGGCAACCTTTTAACCTACTTTAAGATCCATTGAACCATTCCCTCATACAAATCCCTCCATTTTTCTATTATCCATGTGCTTACCTAAGAGTCTCTTAAATGTCCCTAATTTATCTGCCTCTACCACTACCTCTGACAGGCCATTCCACCACATAACACTCGCTGTGTAAAAAAATTACCTCTAACATCGTCCCTATACTTCCCTTTAATCACCTTAAAACTATGTTCCCTTGTATTACCTATTTCTGCTTGGGAAAAAAGTCTCTGGCTATCCATTCAATCTATATGTCTCGTACACCTCTCATTCCCCCTTCGCTCCAAAGAGAAAAGCCCTAGCTCGCTCATCTATCCTCATAAGACATGTTTCCAATCCAGGTAACATCCAGGTAAATCTCTTTTGAACCCTCTCTAAAGATTCTATGTCCTTCCTATAACAAGACAACCAGAACTGAACACAATATTCAAAGTGTGCTTCAACCAGCATTTTATAGAGCTGCTATATTTTCTGCGGGGAGAAAATCCAAAATTCTGAGATGCAAAGGGACTTGGGAGTCCTTGTACCGAACACACTAAAGGTTAACTTGCAGGTTGAGTCAGTGGTGAAAAAGGCAAATGCTTTGCTAGCATTCATTTTAAGAGGTCTAGAATATAAGAGCAGGGATGTGATACCGAGGCTTTATAAAGTACTGGTGATGCCCCACCTTGAGTAATGTGAACAGTTTTAGGCTCCTCGTCTAAGAAAACATGTGCGAGCATTGAAGAGAGGTTCACAGGGATGATTTGAGGAATGCTTGATGGCTCTAGGTCCATACTAGGTGGAATTTAGAAGGATGAGGTGGGATCTCATTGAAACCTTTCGAATGTTGAAAAGCCTGGAAAGAGTAGATGTGGAAAAGACGTTTCCCATGGTGGGGTACTCTAGGACAAGAGAGCACAGTCTCAGGATAAAGGGGTTTCCATTTAAAACAGAGATGCAAAGATATTTCTTTAGCCAGAGGGTGGTGAATTTGTGGATTTTGTTACCACAGGCATCTATGGAGGCCAGGTCGTTGGGTGTATATAAGGCAGAGCTTAATCGATTCTTGATTGGACATGGCATCAAAGGTTTTGGGGAGAAGGCCAGGGAGTGGGGCTGAGGAGGGGCAAAAGAAGTTAGCCATGATTGAAGGGCAGAGCAGACTCAATGGATCAAATGTCCGAATTCTGCTCGAATGTCTTATAGTTTCAGTATTATCTTGTAATCTTCAAATTTTGCTGATTTTGTTTTGATTGAACTGTAAATATACAGTATGTTGTTTTGGGGGTTTTGGGCTGCTGTACAGTACTGTGCAAAGATCTTATGCACATGTATATGCTGGGGTGCCTAGAACATTTGCACAGGACTGTATGTTGGTTAAAATAGGTGGCTGGGAAACTGTAACAGAGTTTGGTTAAGTTGTGAGTTTTTTTTCCAATGTATTCGCATCCATCCTTAAACATGAAAGTCAATAGACAATAGACAATAGGTGCAGAAGTAGACCATTCGGCCTTCGAGACTGCACCGCCATTCTGAGATCATGGCTGATCATCTACTATCAATACCCGGTTCCTGCCTTGTCCCCATATCCCTTGATTCCCCTATCGATAAGATACCTATCTAGCTCCTTCTTGAAAGCACCCAGAGAATTGGCCTCCACTGCCTTCCGAGGCAGTGCATTCCACACCCCCACAACTCTCTGGAAGAAGAGGTTTTTCCTTAACTCTGTCCTAAATGACCTACCCCTTATTCTTATACCATGCCCTCTGGTACTGGACTCTCCCAGCATCTGGAACATATTTCCTGCTTCTATCTTGTCCAATCCCTTAATAATCTTATATGTTGCAATCAGATCCCCTCTCAATCTCCTTAATTCCAGCGTGTAGAAGCCCAGTCTCTCTAACCTCTCTATGTAAGACAGTCCGGACATCCCAAGAATTAACCTTGTGAATCTACGCTGCACTTCCTCTACAGCCAGGATGTCCCTCCTTAACCCTGGAGACCAAAACTGTACACAATACTCCAGGTGTGGTCTCACCAGGGCCCTGTACAAATGCAAAAGGATTTCCTTGCTCTTGTACTCAATTCCCTTTGTAATAAAGGCCAACATTCCATTAGCCTTCTTCACTGCCTGCTGCACTTGCTCATTCACCTTCAGTGACTGATGAACAAGGACTCTTAGATCTCTTTGTATTTCTCCCTTACCTAACTCTACACCATTCAGATAATAATCTGCCTTCCTGTTCTTACTCCCAAAGTGGATAACCTCACACTTATTCACATTAAACGTCATCTACCAAGTATCTGCCCACTCACCCAGCCTATCCAAGTCACCCTGATTTCTCCTAACATCCTCATCACATGTCACACTGCCACCCAGCTTAGTATCATCAGCAAACTTGCTGATGTTATTCTCAATGCCTTCATCTAAATCGTTGATCTAAATCATAAACAGCTGTGGTCCCAATACCGAGCCCTGTGGCACCCCACTAGTCACCACCTGCCATTCCGAGAAACACCCATTCACCGCTACCCTTTGCTTTCTATCTGCCAACCAGTTTTCTATCCATGTCAATATCTTCCCCCCAATGCCATGAGCTCTGATTTTACCCATCAATCTCCTATGTGGGACCTTATCAAATGCCTTCTAAAAATTGAGGTACACTACATCCACTGGATCTCCCTCATCAGACTTCCTGGTTACATCCTCGAAAAACTCCAATAGATTAGTCAAGCATGATTTGCCCTTGGTAAATCCATGCTGGCTTGGCCCAATCCTATCACTGCTATCTAGATATGCCACTATTTCATCTTTAATAATGGACTCTAGCATCTTCCCCACTACTGATGTTAGGCTGACAGGACGATAGTTCTTTGTTTTCTCCGTCCCTCCTTTCTTAAAAAGTGGGATGACATTAGCCATTCTCCAATCCTTAGGAAATGATCCTGAATCTAAGGAACATTGGAAAATGATTACCAATGCATCCGCAATTTCCAGAGTCACCTCCTTTAGTACCCTAGGATGCAGGCCATCTGGACCTGGGGATTTGTTAGTCTTCAGTCCCATCAGTCTACTCATCACCGTTTCGTTCCTAATGTCAATCTGTTTCATTTCCTCTGTTACCCTATGTCCTTGGCCCATCCACCCATCTGGGAGATGCTTGTGTCTTCCCTAGTGAAGACAGATCTAAAGTACTTATTAAATTCTTCTGCCATTTCTCTGTTTCCCATAACAATTTCACCCAATTCATTCTTCAAGGGACCAACATTGTTCTTAACTATCTTCTTTCTCTTCACATACCTAAAAAAGCTTTTGCTATCCTCTTTTTTATTCCTAGCTAGCTTGCGTTCGTACCTCATTTTTTCTCCCCGTATTGCCTTTTTAGTTAAGTTCTGTTGTTCCTTAAAAATTTCCCAATCATCTGTCTTCCCACTCACCTTAGCTCTGTCATACTTTTTTTTAATGCTATGCAATCTCTGACTTCCTTTGTCAACCACTGTGGCCCCTTTCCCCCCTTTGAATCCTTCCTTCTCCGGGGGATGAACTGATTTTGCACCTTATGCATTATTCCCAAGAATACCTGCCATTGCTGTTCCACTATCTTTTCTGCTAGGATATCTGTCCATTTAACTTTGGCCAGCTCCTCCCTCATGGCTCCATAGTCTCCTTTGTTCAACTGCAACACTGACACCTCCGATCTGCCCTTATCCTTCTCAAATTGCAGATAAAAACATCATATTATGGTCACTACCTCCTAATGGCTCCTTTACTTCAAGATCGCTTATCAGATCCTGTTCATTACAGAACACTAAATCCAGAATAGCCTTGTCCCTGGTCGGCTCTCGTACAAGCTGTTCCAAGAATGCATCCCGTAGGCACTCTACAAACTCCCTATCCTGGGGTCCAGCACTAACCTGATGCTCCCAGTTCACCTGTATGTTGAAATCCCCCATAACTACTGCGACATTACCTTTGCCACATGCCAATGTTAACACCCTATTCAACTTGCACCCAATATCCATGCTACTGTTTGGGGGCCTGTAGACAACACCCATTAGGGTCTTTTTGCCCTTACTGTTCCTCAGTTCTATCCACACAGACTCTACTTCTCCTGATCCTATAACCCCCCTTGCAAAGGACTGAATCTCATTCCTCACCAACAGGGCCACCCCACCCCCTCTGCCCACATTTCTGTCCCTACGATAGCACGTATACCCTTGTACATTCATTTCCCAGGTCTGATCTCCCTGCAGCCATGTCTCTGTTATCCCAACAACATCATAGTTACCCATTCGCACCTGAGCTTCAAGCTCATCTGCCTTATTTCTGACACTTTGTGCATTCAGATATAGAATTTTTAGCCCATTTCTCCTCTCTCTGTTTAAATCGCTGCCTATTGTGCTTAACCCAGCTCCCCGAACTCCCATCGGGCTATACGCCCCTTGAATTTTGTTGTCCTTCCTAAATTTCCTTATTCTTTCTGCACACTTAACTCCATGTTCCGTCAGACCATCCCTCTGTACATGTGTCCTCCTTATCACTTGTTCCGCCTCACCTTTCTCTACTACACACTTAATATTCCAGAATCGTGTAGTCCCCACCTGTCCTTTATTCTTCATCTCGCTATCCTCTCTCACTTTCTGGATCCCTGCCCCCTGCAAATTTAGTTTAAACCACCCCCCCCCCACCCCCCGAGCAGCACGAGCAAACTTTCCTGCAAGAATGTTTGTACCGCTCCAGTTCAGGTGTAAACCGTCCCGTCAGAACTGATTCCCACCTTCCCTGGAACAAAGCCCAATTATCTAAAAACCTGAAGCCCTCCCTCCTGCACCATCCTCTCAGCCACGTATTAATCTGTATAATCTTTCTGTTCCTTGCCTCACTCACACGTGGCACAGGTAGTAATCCTGAGATTGTTACCCTGGAGGTCCTGCCCTTCAGCTTCGCACCTAACTCCCTGAACTCACTACGCAGGACCCCCTCACTCATCCTACCCACGCTGTTGGTCCCTACATGGACCACAACATCTGGGATCTTGCCCTCCCTCTCGAGAATAACCTGCACCCGAAAGTCAATCCTGTCCATAGTGCTCCAGCAAAAGTATTACCTCAATACTTGTGTGTACTATTCCCTGAGAAAAAATAACTTTTATTAAATATAACTGTCCACTTTCCCTGGTTACTCACTGTACCTGAGCACCAGCCTCTTGAAAATGATACAATAAGATATTCTGTATCTCAGTGCTTTACAATCTATCAGATATACAGTGACATGCAAAGGTTTGGGCACCCCTGGTCAAAATTTCTGTTACTTTGAATAGTTAAGCAAGTAAAAGGTGACTTGATTTCCAAAAGGCATAAAGATGACTCATTTCTTTAATATTTTAAGCAAGATTACTTTCTTATTTTCATCTTTTACAGTTTCAAAATAACAAAAAAGCTAAAGCTTGGGCACCCTACATGATCAATACTTAGTGGTAACACCCCCTTCGGCAAGTATCACAGCTTGTAAATGCTTTCTGTAGCCAGCTAAGAGTCTTTCAATTCTTGTTTGTGGGATTTTTACCCATTCTTCCTTGCAAAAGGCTTCTAGTTCTGTGAGATTCTTGGGCCATCCTATATGCACTACTCTTTTGAGGTCTATCCTCAGATTTTCAATGATGGTTAGGTCAGGGGACTGTGAGGGCCATGGCAAAACCTTCAGCTTGCGCCTCTTGAGGTAGTCCATTGTGGATTTTGAGGTGCGATTTGGATCATTATCCTGTTGTAGAAGCCATCCTCTTTTCATCTTCAGCTTTTTTACAAATGGTGTGATGTTTGCTTCCAGAATTTGCTGGTATTTAATTAAATTCATTCTTCCCTCTACCAGTGAAATGTTCCCCGTGCCACTGGCTGCAACACAAGCCCAAAGCATGATCAATCCACCCCCGTGCTTAACAGTTGGAGAGGTATTCTTTTCATGAAATTCTGCACCCTTTTTTTTCCAAACATACCTTTGTACATTGCGGCCAAAAAGTTCTATTTTAACTTCATTAGTCCACGGGACTTGTTTCCAAAATGCATCAGGCTTGTTTAGATGTTCCTTTGCAAACTTCTGATGCTGAATTTTGTGGTGAGGATGCAGGAAAGGTTTTCTTCTGACAACTCTTCCATGAAGGTCATATTTGTGCAGATGTCGCTGTACAGTAGAACAGTGCACCACCACTCCTGAAGGTCTTTTGCAGTCGAAAGGGGGTTTTGATTTGCCTTTCTATCAATCCTTACAGACCTCAACTTGACCTCCACCAATCCTGTTAACTGCCATTTCTTAATTACATTACAAACTGTGGAAACAGCTACCTGAAAACACTTTGCTATCTTCTTATAGCCTTTTCCTGCTTTGCAGGCATCATTTATTTTAAAATTAATTTCCTCTAGGCAGCTGCTTAGAGGAACCCATGGCTGCTGATTGTCAGGACAATGTTTGAGGAGTCAGGGTATTTATAAAGCTTTGAAATTTGCTTCACCAGGCCTTTCCTAATGATAATTGTGAACAAACCATGGTCCTAACAAGGTAATTAGGGTCTAAGACCTTGGTAAGAGTTCAATTCTCTTGGGGTGCCCAAACCTTTGCATGGTGCTCCTTTCCTTTTTTTCACTCTAAAATTGTACAAAATAAAAATAATACACTAATCTTGCTTAAAATGTAGAAAATAATGTTTCATCTTTAACTTTATAACTTTTGGAGATCAGTTAATCTTCTACTCACTTAACTATTCACAATAACAGAAATTTTGACCGGGGTGCCCAAACTTTTGCACACCACTGTAACTATTCCTTATCCAGCTTCACTAAAACTTTTAAGGAAAATATATTCCAAATTTTCATCAGCATGCTATCCATTTCACCTTCTCATCTTCCATTGGATTTCTTCCCCATGGTCACCAGGTCTAATGCTCGCTCTCTCTTCTGAAGACTTCAGTTTAGATGACATTCTCCCGATGACCATATGGCTCTCCTCCGGGTAATTTGGTTCCTTCCCACATGCCTGACGCCTTCAGCTTGATAGTGTAATTAGTAACAGTGTCAGTGATTGTGTCGATTGTGGTAAAATCTGCAAGATTTGATGAAAAACTGAAGGGAGTAAAATGGGATTTGTGTAGGATTACTGTAAATGGGTCTTTGATGGCTAGTATCAACTCAGTGGGTCAAATAGCCTTTATTTATGCTGCGTGACATGTTTTCAGTTTTGATTTTCTCATTATAGGAAGGATGTGGATGCTTTAGAGAGTGTTCAGAGGAAATTTACTAGGATCTATCAGGACTAGAGAGCAAGTCTTATGAGGGCAGAGTGAACGAGTTTGCACTTTTCTCAATGGAGTGAAGGAGGATGAGGTGACTTGACAGATGTGTATAAGATGATAAGAGGTGTGGATCAGATACCCAGCACCTGCTTCCCAGGGTGGAAATGGCTAAAGCAAGAGGGCATATTTTTAAGGTGATTGCAGGTAGGTATAGGGGTAATGTCGGTACAGGGTTTTTGACAACAAAGTGGAGGTGTGTGTGTGGAACACACTTCCAGGGTGGAGGTAGAGGCAGGTATGTTAGGGATATTTATAAATCCTTAGATAGGCACATGAATGAAAGAAAAGATAGAGGATTATGTGGAAGGGAAATGTTGGATTGATCTTGGAGTAGGTTAAGATGTTGGCACAACATTGTGTGATGAAAGGTCTGTACTATGCTGTACTGTACATCAAATTGCAATGTATTCTATGGCTCTAAGATCAGTCTAACTGGTACGAAGAAAATCTTGAAAAATTCTACTTCTGGGCTTCTTGCAATTGTACAAAACTACTGTTTATGAGGTCAGATTTGCAATATCATGTTCAGTTTTGATCACCCTGAAATGGGTAAGTTGCTAAAAAGCTGTAAAGAATGCAAAGAAGATTTATAAAAATGTTGCCAGAATTTAAGGAACTGAATAATGGAGTTGATAGTAATAATAATAATAGTTGAGCAAGTTGGGACTTTGTTAACTGGAGCTTAGGAGAATGAGGTGTGTATATAGAGTTGTATCAAATAATGAGGGGCATAGGTAGGCTGAATGTGCATAGTCTCTTTCCCAGGGTTGGGGAATCAAAAACTAGAGGGCAGAATTTTAAGGCAAGAGGCAAGAGATTTCATAGGAACATGAGGGATAGCTTTTTCACCCAGACAAAGAGCTACTCGAAGCTGCTGAAGCAGGTACATTATATCAACAAAATTTAAAAGGTACTTGTACAAGTACCAGTACAGGATAGCTTTAGAGGATATGGCTAGCTACAGGTAAGTAGGACAAGCTTAAATGGAGATCCTGGTTTGCAAGGACACGTTGGGCTGAAGGCCTGTATCCAGTGGGACTCTATGGCTCTACGACTCTATCCAAATCTCCTCTCCAAAGCTCTCAACACGTTTCCCAATAGTAATTAATGTCATAGTGTTTGCCATTTTCTTCATGAAGTGAATATTATAGTGCAATAGAAATAGAAATACTATGGCACAGAAATAGGTCCTTCAGCCCAACTAGTCCATGTGAAACTATTAATCTACCTTGATTAATAGTTCCCATCCAGCTGCACCTGAAAAGTAGCCCTCCCATCCATGTACCTATCCAAATTACTCTTAAATGCTGAAATCGAACCTGCAACTACCATTTCCCTGACAGCTGGTTCCACATTCTCACCACCTTCTGAGTGAAAAAGTTCCCCCTTATGCGCCCCTTAAACTTTTCACCTTTTGCCCTTACCCCATGACCTCTAGTTCAGTCTCACCCAACCTCAGTGGAAAAAGCTATGATCTAAAAGATTTAATCTACTCACGTCTCTCATAATTGTATACCTTTCTCAAATTTCATTCTCCTACAATTTTATGGTTAATGTTTGCTGTTACTGTTGCTGTTTATCTGGGCATTACTTTTGATGTTCTTTTACCTGAAGTACTTGTGTGGGTGGGCTTGTGGTTTGATGAATATTGCTCTGGCCAACAATTGTCCCTGAATTAGCATCATTAAGTAAAACAGATTATTGAGTTATTTTTACACTACTGATTGTTGAAGGATGTTTTGTGTAAACTAACTGTCACATTTTCAATATATGACACTTCAAAAGGTCTCTAATAGTAATAATTAATTTAGGAATGTAGGGAAAGGCGGTATGTAAAGTAATGTGAAAACATCTTAGGCACATATATATAGCTAGAGTGCCTAAGAATTTTGCACAGTACTCTATATTGGTTAAAATAGGAAGGTGATTGGCAAACAGAAGTAAGAATATTAGATTTGTATTAGCTCAGTAATATTAAGTGTTAATTGGTAACTGGAAAGACATAATATACGGTACTGTGCATTGCTTGTGGTCACACTCGTGCACAATGGTGTCAAAACTGTAAATTTGCAAACATGCTTGTTCTGACTGCAATCCTTATGAAAGAGAAGTGTTGAACATTATACCGACTATCAATGCATTTGTGAAAGGCAGATTCAGAAATCCTGAAAATGTGTTTGCCAGAGCCAAAGTTCAAAGGTTGCAGTAAATAGTGCTGTATGTTTTCTGTGTTTTTATGTTTAAATTTATTATCAGTGTATGTATGTGTCATCATAGACCACCTTGAGATTCCTTTTCTTGGCAGCACTCACAGTAGTTACAAAGAAACACAATAGAATCAATGAAAATATATACACAAAGAAAGATGGACAAACAGCCATATATGAAAGAAGACAAAAATGTGCAAATGCAAAGAAAACAAATGTAACCCTCAGGTTCGGCCAGTGACATTAGTCTAGGGGAAGGCAGTCTCCGGCCCCGATGCTGGGTAATGTGTTGCTCCGTTACAAATCCGTACCACGAAGTGTCTGACAGTACACCATACGCAATTAAATGATTGAGCTTTATAATTCTTAATTTGACTATAGGGTTAGTAAAGAAAACAAAAAGCAAAATGGCCCATTTTAATGAAACAGTCTAATGCGCATGTTGGAGTTTGCCGTTTTCCTGTTTGTTCGTTTTCTATCAATTTTCCCCAGGCGTCGTCGTCTCCCAGCCCCATTCCAAGTCCACTCTGTCCTGCAATCTATGACCTCTCCGTTCTGGCATCTTCTCTCTCCATTTTCCACTGAACAGAAGTCCCCGAATACCTCGCACTCGGGCGCACGAGACAGAAAAACACTCCCCTCATTGGACAGCGCACATTCTAAAGCCCCCGTTATGTCTAGTCATAACCCAGACGCTGCTGCTACAGAGAAACCATTACACTAGCAGTGGAACCTTTCCCAGAGTGTTACACAAATAATAGTAATCAATCAATAAATAAATAATGCTGAGAATATAACCGTAAAGTTCTAGCCCCACCAGTAAATGGGGGGAAAGAATCAGGTCTTTAGTGAGTGAGATTTGGAGGTAGTGCTGTTTGTGTCCAACAGGAAGAATACCATGTCAGTCTTGAGGAGGCTGTGGATGCCTGCCATCAATTCATAGAGAATCCAGAGCTTCCTGCAGACTGGTGCTCCATCTGTATGGGTAGTGAGCCTCCTGTGAGCTGGTCTGACTGCGTCTCTGTTACTTCTTGCTGCAGTCAGTGAGCACAGAGCTGCTGTTGGAGTTGTTGCTGGTGTCTTGATTCTCACCCTGCCGTCTAAGCAAAGTAGCAAAAACAATTTCTCCGCGAGTATAGGAGTGAGCACCCCGCACAACCTCGCATTGTCCTGGTACACATCCTCCACGGTCAAGAAAGCTCTCCTATGATTCTACTTGCTGAGGAGGCTGAAGAGAATTGGTCTCTGCACGTCGGTGCTCATGACCTCCTGCAGATGTGCAGTAGAGAACTTCCTAACAAACTGTGAGGTATGGAAACTGCACTGCAGTCTACTGAAAGGTGTACAGAATGGTGCCAGAAAAAGGACAGACCTATCATAAAGGATACTACCCATCCTGCTCGTAGACTGTTGTCCCCCTCCCATCAGGGATGAAGCAACACAGCATCTGCACCAGGGCCACTGGACTCAAAGATAGTTACTTCCCCCAAGCCATCAGGCCGATCAATGTCTCCCACCTCCACCTATTAACCCACCCCACCAACCCCGCCTCCACTGCATACACAGCACCCAGCACCACTTTATGTACAACATTTGTACGTACATATGATCAGTCTATGTGTATAACAATTTTCAATTTATTTAGCAACATAATACCGAATTGGCCCTTTTGCCCCTTCAAGCCTCTCCGCCCCAGCAACCCCCACAACCTGGATTTAACCCTAATCAAATCACAGAACAGTTTTCCATGACCAGTTAACCTACCTGATATGCCCTTAGATGGTGGGAGGGAATTGGAGTGTGGTGAACTACATATACCTGTCTGGACTGCTCCTGTGGCTCCTCCCACAGACCCCTGCTGACTGCTTCTGTGGTTCCTCCCACAGACCCCTGTATAAAGGCGATTGAGGCCTGATGCCCGGCCTCATTCTCCAGGATGTAGTGTTGTTCATTCTTCCAGTCAATAAAAGCCGATAACTCGCTTCTTACGTCTCAGAGTGAGTTATTGGAGCATTAGGAAAAAAGACACGTTCTACACAACATATAGACAGACTCCTTACAGATGGGGTCAGAATCGATCTCTGGACTCCAAAACTCAGCCATAATAGTGTTGCACTAACCACCCATTGTGCTTTATAGTATTGTATTTAATATTTACATTTATATTTATTGTGTTGTGATGCTTATTTTATCTTTTGTGCTGCATCAGATCCAGAGTAACAATCATTTTGTTGTCCTTTACACTTGTGTACTGAAGAATGACAGTAAACAATCTTGAATCTCCAGAGTTTACAAAATTATCCCTCAACTGAAGTACAATGGACAAACCATTTCCCACTAGCAGACAAGAACAAAACTCTGCCTGCTGCATGCATGTCAAAGATTGATTCCTCTGTTCGTTCACTGTACTTCTCTTGGTTTCGCTTTTATTTGCAGCCTTCTGAAAAGGAGGAGAACAAGAACACATCGACATTTAATGATCTTCAACCTGAATTTCTTTACTTTGTTTTCCTCACTACCAATGCCGATTAGCCTGCTGAGTATTGCAGCATATTTGGCTTTTATTTCAGATTCCTGGCATCTACTGTTTATTGTTTTTCACTCAGAGCAGACCCAGAAAGTGGTTAAAGAGGAATATTGTTTTAATTATTTGCCCTTCACAAATCCTTTGCAGTTTGCAGCAGGAGTCCATTTCCGTGAGCTATTTGTAACCCAAACAGTTTTGTAAGTCAGGACCAGGGGTGGCACAGTAGCACAGCAGTTAGCATAAAGCTTCACAATGCTAGTGTCCTGGATTCAATTCCCAGCACTGTCTGTAAGGAGTTTATATGTTCTCCCCATGACTGTGCAGGCTTCTCTGGGTGCTCCAGTTTCCTCCTTATTTCCAAAGAAGTAGGAGTTAGTAGGTTAATAGATTACATGGATGTAATTGTGTGGCACAGGCTCATTGGGCCAGAAGGACCCGTTTCCATGCTGTATCTCTAAATAAAATAAATAAACGTGGCCACAAATGTAGCGCCCGCATGGCAGGAGATGCTTGAGGCCTCATGGCAGCCGACAAATCAGCAGTCTTTTGTATGTATTGGCTGCACTTCAAGCGTTCAGAAACTGGGTAAGATCTGCAGCTAAAGACAGCCTAAAGACAGCTTGTCCCTGGATCGGGACAAGAAGGGTGGTGTGAGAGCTAAATTCTGCAAGAAGGCAGTTCTTTTAAAAACTTCTTTGAGTACAAGAAGGGTGAGACTGCGCAGGCTCGTGGCGTAGACAGGACAGTGCGGAGAGTCTATAAAGAAGACCGCCCTCTACAGTAGGCAGCGGAGTGAGTGGCAGCAGTGTGTAGGGCTTTGGCTCGATGGCCTTAGGCAGTAACGGGAAGAGGCGAGAGCGAGGCACCAACTCTTTTTTCCAGTTGGCGAATTGGCCCAGACAGACGGAGGAACAGCAGGGCTCACACAGCTAACGGTATGAGCTAACAGTTTAAAAAGTTTGTGCGTTTGGCGAGGTAAGTGGGTGAGTAGACTTGTTTTTACTTGTTCATTCCTGTAGGCGTGTCTGCAGGGTTACTGCTTTGTTCAGGGTGTTAGATGTGGGAATCCTGGGAGACATCCAGCCTCTCTAATGGCCACATCCGTGCCAGGTGCACCGAGATGCAGCTCCTCAGAGACCGTGTTAGGGATCTGGAGCTGCAGCTTGATGACCTACTGCTTATTAGGGAAAGTGAAGAGGTGATAGACAGGAGCTACAGGGATGTAGTCATCCCTAGGCTACAGGGGTCAGAAAACTGGGTGACTGTCAGGAGAGGGAAGGGAAATGTCTGGATAGTGGAGAGCACCCCTGTGGCTGCCCCCCTCAGCAACAAGTATATCGTTTCAGATGCTGTTGAGGGGGATGATCTGACAGGGGACAGCCATTATAACCGGGTCTCTGGCACTGAGCCTGGCGCTGTTGTGCAGGAGGGAAGGAGGGAGAAGAGAAATGTGGTAGTCATAGGGGATTCCATAGTCAGGGGAACAGACAGGAGATTCTGTGAGACTGATAGAGATACCTGCATGGTGTGTTGCCTCCCAGGTGCCAGGGTACGGGATGTCTCGGTTCGGGTCCAGAATATTCTGAAGGGAGAGGGCGAGCAGCCAGCTGTCTTGGTACATGTTGGTACCAATGACATAGATAGGAGAAGTCCTGAAAAGAGACTTCCGGGAATTAAGAAGGAAGCTGAGATGCAGGTCCTCCAGGGTAGTAATCTCAGGATTGCTACCTGTGCCACGTGCTAGCGAGGGCAAGAATAGTAGGATCAGGCAGGCAAATTCTGGCTGAGAGACTGGTGCAGGGGGCAGGGCTTCAGATTCATGGATCATTGGGATCTCTTCTGGGGGAGGTATGGCCTGTTCAAACAGGACAGGTTAGACCTGAACCCAAAGGGGACTAATATCCTGGCGGGAAGGTTTAATAGAGCTGTTAGGGAGGGTTTAAACTAATTTGGCAGGGGGATGCGAACTGGAATGATAGAGTGGAGGAGGGGGAAAACAGAAATAAATCTAAGATAGTGAGCTGTAAAGGTGTCAGGAAGGATAGGCAGGTGATGGGGAAAAATTTGCAGCCATTGGGATGAATTGCAGTACAATAAAGTTGCAGTGCATTCAAAGCAAGAAGTACCAAATACTGGACTTAAGGTGTTATACTTAAATGCACACAGCATAAGGAATAAGGTGGATGATCTTGTCGTACAACTACAGATTGACAAGTATGATATTGTGGCCATCACTGAGACGTGGCTAAAGGATGCATGTCTCTAGGAGCTGAATTTCCAAGGATACACGGTATATCAGAAGGATAGGCAGGTAGGCAGAGGGGCTGCCGTGGCTTTATTGGTAAGAAATTATATTAAATCATTACAAAGAGGTGGCATAGGATCAGAAGGTGCAGAATCTTTATGGGCTGAGCTAAGAAATCGCAGGGGTAAAAGGACTCTGATGGCAGTTATATACAGGCCTCCTAACAGTTGCTGTGATGTGGACTACAAATTACAACAGGAAATTGAAAAGGTTTACCAGAAGAGCAGTGTTATGATAATTGTGGGGGATTTTAACATGCGAGTGGATTGGGAAAATCAGGTCTCAAGCTCTCAAGAAAATTTTCTCAAGCTTGGGAAAATCAAGATCTCAAGAGAGAGAATTTGTAGAATGTCTGCAAGCTGGCTTTTTAGAACAGCTTGTTGTTGAGCCCACTAGGGGATCGGCTGTACTGGATTGGGTATTGTGTAATGAACCAGAGGTGATCAGAGAGAATGAGGTGAGTGATCATAACATGATTGAGTTCACTGTGAAATTTGAGGAAGAGAAGCCGAAATCGGATGTGTCAGTATTTCAGTGGAGTAAAGGAAATTACAGTGGCATGAGAGAGGAACTGGCCAAGGTTGACTGGAAAGGGACACTAGCGGGAAGGACGGCAGAGCAGCAGTGGCTGGAGTTTATGCGAGAAGTGAGGAAGGTGCAAGACAGATATATTCGAAAGAAGAAATTTTCGAATGGAAAAAGGATGCAGCCGTGGCTGACAAGAGAAGTCAAAGGCAAAGTAAAAGCAAAGCAGAGGACATACAAGGAAGCAAAAATTAGTGGGAAGACAGAGGATTGGGAAGTTTTTAAAAGCTTACAAAAGGAAACTAAGAAGGTCATTAAGAGGGAAAAGATGAACTATGAAAGGAAGCTAGGAAATAATATCAAAGAGGATACTAAAAGCTTTTTCAAGTATATAAAGAGTAAAAGACAGGTAGATATAGGACCGATAGAAAATGATGCTGGAGAAATTGTAATGGAAGATAAGGAGATGGCAGAGGAACTGAACAAGTATTTTGCATCAGTTTTCACTGAGGAAGACATCAACAGTATACTGGACACTCAAGGGTGTCAGGGAAGAGAAGTGTGAGCAGTCACAATTACGACAGGGAAGTACTCAGGAAGCTGAATAGTCTAAGGGTAGATAAATCTCCCGGACCAGATGGAACGCACCCTCCTGCTCTGAAGGAAGTAGCTGTGGAGATTGCGGAGGCATTAGCAATGATCTTTCAAAAGTCAATAGCTTCTGGCATGGTTCCGGAGGACTGGAAGATTGCAAATGTCACTCTGCTATTTAAGAAGGGGTCAAGGAAGCAAAAAGGAAATTATAGACCTGTTGGCTTGACATCGGTGGTTGGGAAGTTGGAGTCGATTGTCAAGGATGAGGTTACGGAGTACCTGGAGGCATATGACAAGACAGGCAGAATTCAGCATGGTTTCCTAAAAGGAAAATCCTGCCTGACAAACCTATTGCAATTTTTTGAGGAAATTACAAGTAGGCTAGACAAGGGAGATGCAGTGGATGTTGTGTATTTGGATTTTCAGAAGGCCTTTGACAATGTGCCGCACGAGGCTGCTAAACAAGATAAGAGCCCATGGAATTACGGGAAAGTTACATATGTGGATAGAGTGTTGACTGATTGGCAGGAAACAGAGAGTGAGAATAAAAGGATCCCATTCCGGTTGGCTGCCGGTTACCAGTGGTGTTCCACAGGGCTCCATGTTGGGGCTGCCTCTTTTTACATTGTATATCAATGATTTGGATTATGGAATAGTTGGCTTTGTGGCTAAGTTTGCTGATGATACAAAGGTAGGTGGAGGGGCCGGTAGTGCTGAGGAAACAGAGAGTCTGCAGAGAGACTTGGATAGATTGGGAGAATGGGCAAAGAAGTGGCAAATTAAAAACAATATTGGAAAGTGTATGGTCATGCACTTTGGTAGAAGAAATAAAGGGGCAGACTATTACTTAAATGGGGAGAAAATTCAAAGTTCTGAGATGCAACGGGACTTGGAAGTCCTCATGCAGGATACTCTTAAGGTTAACCTCCAGGTTGAGTCGATGGTGAAGAAGGCGAATGCAATGTTGGCATTCATTTCTAGAGGAATAGAGTATAGGAGCAAGGATGTGATGTTGAGGCTCTATAAGGCACTGGTAAGACCTCACTTGGAGTACTGTGTGCAGTTTTGGGCTCCTTATTTTAGAAAGGATGTGCTAATGACGTTGGAGAGGGTTCAGAGAAGATTCACTAGAATGATTCCAGGAATGAGAGGGTTAACATATGAGGAACGTTTGACCGCTCTTGGACTGTACTCCTTGGAGTTTAGAAGAATGAGTGGGGACCTCATATAAATATTTTGAATGTTAAAAGGCATGGACAGAGTGGATGTGGCAAAATTGTTTCCCATGGTGGGGGAGTCTAGTATGAGAGGGCATGACTTAAGGATTGAAGGGTGTCCATTCAGATACAGAGAAGTGAAGAAATTTTTTTAGCCAGAGAGTGGTGAATCTGTGGAATTTGTTGTTATGGGCAGCAATGGAGACCATTCTCCCAATTTTCTCCTCATTGGGTATATTTAAGGCAGAGATTGATAGGTATCTGAGTAGCCAGGGCATCAAAGGTTATGGTGAGAAGGTGGGGGAGTGGGACTAAATGGGAGAATGGATCAGCTCATGATAAAGTGGCAGAGCAGACTCGATGGGCCGAATGGCCGACTTCTGCTCCTTTGTCTTATGGTCTTATGGTCTTAAATCCCACGACAGCAAACTGAGGATCTGAATTAAATATAGTGTAAGGAAAAGCAACCGTAGAGTTTTCATAATATTATAAAATCTGACTAGGCTATTGCCATAATTTAGGAAAGGAAACTTCCTCATTATTCATTATCTACCTTGTTATGAGGTGTAGTCATGTCAGTTTATTTTAGGTACAAAGTTGCAAGAAATGCAGGAGGCCTGCAAATCCAAGTACATAGAAAATTCCATGAAACTGAGTGATACTAGATGCAATTAGTTCATTCACTGGTTGTTGTACTGTCATAACTATTGATTACTCAAGTTCCCTTTTCTCACTATAGAATATACCTACAACCAATGGACTCACTTTCAAGGACTTGTCATCTCATAGTCTCATTACTTATATTTACACTTGCACAGTTTGTTGTCTTCTGCACTCTGGCAAAACTTCCTAGTTGGTGGTCTTTCATTGATTCTGTTATAGTTAGTATTCTACCGATCTGTTGCGTGTGCACACAAGAAAGTGAATGTTAGTGTTGTATATGGTGACATATATGTACTTTGAAAATAAATTTTACTTTGAACTTTGAACTTGAAATTTGAATGTAGTTGAGAGGGACAATAAATCAGCCATAATAGAATGGTGGAGTCGACTCGATGAGCCTAATCCCGTCCTTTTGTCTTATGGTCTTGTGATCTTATGGGTCAGAAATATTACATTTCAAGATTTTAAAAAATGCTAATAGTATTTGGCAGTCTAGGATTAAAACAAATTACTATTCATAGTAAACGTGGAGCTAAAGGTTATTGGTTCCAAGGATGTGTTTCTTTTCACAAAAAAAGTCAGAGCCACTGGAAGATGTCATAGTGATGATTTCCCTCTACTTCTTTACAGAGTAACTTGGCAAGTTCCTGACAGTTTTCAAATGAAAGTTAGTAGTTGGCCAGGATTGTGAGGAGTTATGGGTGACCTTTGTCTCCTGGAGTTTATTTGATTGCCTTAGGGAGTTAAAAAGACATTTTACAGAGACTTTCCTGAATTGTCTTCAAGTTCTTGTTCTTTTATATTACCTCTTGCAATAGATTGCACAGCTATGAGTCTTTGCTGCACAACAGTTACTGTGGTTTAAATGAGATTGTTGTTTTTTTGGTCTTTATTTTTGAGGCTCATGTGTAATCGAATATATATTTTGGAAATTAACAATTCTTAAATTTAATTTAGGTTAATTAATTTAACTTCTGCCACACTTTTGCAAACATCTCGCAAAAGAGATATGTCTTGCACAAACTTAATCCCTATGATAATAACAGGCAAAATTATTAATCCCTCGTCTGTAACACTAGATGCTTTCTTTCATTTAATATCAGCTTTAAGCTTTTGTCTTTGGCTAGGTCAGCTTTCCCTTAACATGGATAATAGTACAATTCAGGAAATGGTAGCAGAAAAATTATTTAAAATAGATAGACAATTATTGGAATGCTAGTTAGTAGCTCTAGATATATTTTCAAAGTCTTTGCAAATTAAGAGCTCTTGTGCTCTAAATTCATAAATATATGGATATGGAGGTATTAAGAACAAAGGTTTTTATAGATAAGGGAATGGACAGATAAATAATATGTGAAAATAAATAAATTTTAGATAAATACTTTCTCTGCACCGAGAAAGTGTTAATTAATATTGTTGTATGGGGCCTTTAGAAATTTACATTGCATGTGAAAGTGATATAGATTAATATAAAATCAAAATCTAAATATAAATACCTAGGAAATGTAGAGAGAGTCAGTGATGAGTTGTCTGTGGTGAATTACAAAGCTGCATTCAAAGGTATTTCAAGCTATCATTTAAGGACATAATATATGATTTGCATAAATTATCATTGACAACAAAATCCAGCCAGATATGTTATTTGTCAGTAGCAAAACAAGGAGAACTGAAAAGGAGTATTACATTAGTGGAAAAAGACTTATGAAGTTGCCAAGAAATGCAATGAACCTGAGGTCTGGAAACATTTTGTTTAGCAAAGAAGAACCAAGAATTGGATAAAGAAAAGGGAAGCAGAAGATGGGACATAATTGGTGTGAGCAATAAAATAGACAAAAGATTTTCTTCAGTCAAGTAAAAAGGGGGAAAAAAACCTAATGAGAATAAATTACAATGGTAACAAAGGAAACATTAAAGAAATTAAACAAATCTTTTGTGTTTGACTTTGTGGAAGATACACAAAATAGCTGTCAGAAATATGAAAGAAAGATAATACAGCTGGAATGAGGAAATTAATAAACTTAAGATTCATACAAATACTGTATATGTAATTAAAGAAATGAGTCAGAAAATCAATAATCCCCAAAGACAAATGTCTAAATCCCAGAATTTTCAAAGAGCTGATGATATTAATAGTGCATTTGTTATCATGTTTCAAAATTCAAAGTATTTCTGCAGTTTGGTGGGGGGTGGGGTATTTAAGGATGAAAGGAAGAAGAGTAGAGCCAAGAATGAAAATCTGTTAGCATCAGCAGTAAGGCAAATGCAGGAATCTACAGGAGAATCAAGGATGGATTAATAGAATACCTGGGAAAGAATTGAACTGAGTCAGTGCAGATTTATAAACTGGTCCTTCTAGTTTAACATTGTGTTGGTGAAGTCCAGCAACCACTTTTCAGCAGCAAACAAAACAAAGTAAACAAGAAAGTACTTCATTAAGGATGATGACCACAAATAATGGAGAGGCAAGTGAGGCAAGTCGAGGTGAGTGGAGGTGGAAGTGGAATCGAGGAATCCATGAGAGTGAGGGAAGATCTAAAGTTTGATTGATTTGGAAAGGATAGGCTAACACATGGCAGCGGTTTCCAGAACTCAGAACAGTCCAAGAGAGTGACCCAATGTTTGGATGATACAGTGCCAGGCCAGATTGAAAAGGTGAGGGTATTGGGACTGGAGGCGAGAGATGGGCTGGTTCTACCCACTTCTATTCAGAGCTGCTCACTGCTCTGCAGCATTTACTTGGCTCTGCACTGAACTGAAACCATGGCTTGCTCGGGCTGCAGTGATGCCTGGCTTCAACGCATTCATAAAACTTCAATTCTAACTGCTATTTGCCTACTTTTATTATTTGAACAATTTGATATTTTATCTCTGCGCATTCTTCTGCACAGTCTTTTTTTTTGAAGGGTTCTTTTGTGTTTCTTTGTTTTGTGGCTGCCTGTGAGGAGATAAATGTCAAGATTGTATAATATATGCATACCTTGAGAATAACTGTACTTTGAACTTTGAAGGAAAACTCATGTTAGACTACTGGAATTTTTTTGAAGTTGTATCTAGTAAAATAGATAAGGGGGAACCAGTGGATGGGGACTATTCAGATTTGATGATGTCCCGCATCAAAGGTTGGTCTACAGGTTATTTTGTAGGGTTTGGGGTAATGAACTAATATGAATTGAGAACTGACTAACAAACAAAGGAATAACTAGAATTCAATTGACATTGGTTTCTTATTGTCACATGTACCAAATTACTTGTGGGCTACCCAGAAAAATTCTCACTGATCTGATTTGATGCAAAAGTGCTTTTCACTGTTTTGATGTACAGGTGACAATTAAAGCTAAACTTGAAATGTAATTTAGGGAGAAAATCTCTCACAGTTGTAATAAATAATGAATCATGTTTGAAGAGACAGATAACCTACATCTGTTTATTTCATATGTTCTTATGCTTATGTATAAAAGTGCTGGGGCTGGTAGCGTAAAGTGTAGGTACATACAGTATACATTAGTAGTTAAATGCAACTGAGAGATATTGATGGCAAATAATACAAATGCTTCGGTTTGGTAAAAGAATGGCAGAAATGAAAAAGGCTGTTTTACAGAACAAATAGGATTCTGTGTTACGTGAACACTGAACATAAAACAAAATGAATATGTACAATGCTCACTGTGCAAACTTGCTTCTGAGCGACAGATTTATGAGTTAAACTTAATTCCAGGTTATAAACTCATAATAACGAATTATACCTCAATGTCAATCTACAAAATTATTAGTTGATAAGGTGTTGCTCTCCAGCTTAGATGTTATACTAAAATTGTATTTATCCTGATTGATAAATAAGACGAAACATCTGAATTCAAAGGAAAAACTGTCTTAACAGAACAGTCCATCCTCAACAGATAACCTCGAAAAACATTGTTCTTTCAGCTCTCCATTGTGCAAAAGATCTTTTGTACTAAATGACGGGGAGGAATCGCCACAGGATTTTGCTGTAGAGAAGCTGTATTTTGCGGAGAAGCACAGTTACTGTGTTCCTGCCACATCTGTGCTTCATAAAAGTTGCAGAAGATTATAAACTCAGTCAGCTTCATCATGGGTCTTCCCACCATTTAGGACATCTTCAAAAGGCAATGCCTCAAAAAGGTTCCATCCATCGTTAAGGATCCTCATCACCCAGGACATGCCTTCTTCTCACTATTACCATGAGGGAGGAGCTACAGGAGTCTGAGGAGAGACTCCCAATGTTTTAGAAACAGCTTTTTACCGTCCACCATCAGGTTTCTAGATATCTCATATATCCATGAACATGACCTCAAAATATTTTGCTTGTTTTTGCACTACCTATCTTATTGGTTCCTTAGGGTAGTTATGACCGGGGCTGGTAATGGGGACAAGCTCCCACTGCCTAATAAATGCTCACAATGTCATATGCCTCAAATGGCCTCTGACAACCAAGTCCAGGTCCTGGCCTTCATGTGTGGCTTAACTACAAAGCTTAGCAGAACTACTTCTGACAGGAGAAGGGGAAAAGGCGGGCGACTGGTGCCTTGATATAGGTGGGTTACTGGCACTTCGGGCAGGTGGGGCTCGCCAGCTGTGTTTGGAGAACACTGTGTTCATCTAGGAGAAGGAAAACTCTGATCTCAGACCTCCACTGCCTTGCAGCTATATCCACTCATGGGGAAGAATTCGGGAGTAAACCCCAAAGGAAAAATCCAGAGCTGGAGTCCCTAAAGCAGTTCTACAATGAGTTCAGTGCTGACGGGCAACTCCTGCGATGCTGCTGGTGCCAAACTGTATCAGTCTATGCTGTTCCTTTGGGCTCATCAGATGCGTAGAGACAGGGAACTTGCTACATGGGCAACAGTTCCCTGTCCATATCATACTGTCAAGTCTTGCATATTGAGACAGCTAGGACGCAATATCCATAGTCGACCCTGATTGACGGAGTCCTCTGACTTCGACTCTGAATTTTTATTATAACTTTTAAAGTTCAACATAAGGTCTTTTTATGTATTGCACTCTATGCTGCCACAAGGAAACAAAAATTATAAGGCGTATAGATAGGGTCAATGCAAGCAGGCTTTTCCATTGAGGTTGGGTGAGACTAGAAATAGAGGTCATGGGTTAGAACAGTACAGACCCTTTACTAGTTAAATTAATAGACACATGGCTAACAAAACTAATCTCTTCTGCCCACGGAATGTCCATATTCTTCCATTAACCTCGCATTCACATGCTTACCTAAATATCTCTTAAGAATCCCAAATGCTTAGGGTTATGGATGGAAAGTGAAAAGTATTAGGGGGATATGAGGGGTGTTTCTTTACTCAGAGGATAGTGAGAGTGTGGAACGAGCTGCTAGGGGAAGTGGTAGAAATGGGTTCTATTTCAACATTTACGGGAAATTTGGATAACTTACATGAATGGGAAGGGTATGAAGGGCAATAGTCTGGATGTAGGTTGAGAGGACTAGGCAGAATAATAGTCTGGCATAAACTATATTGGCCAAAGGGGCTGGTTCTAGCTGTAATGTTCTATGACTCTGTAACTCAGTGATAAGAAATTAGATTCTGATTCTGATTTATGGGCCAGGGTAGGGAATGTGATGCAGGATTGTTTAAGGAGGGTGGCGGGTACTCAGTCAGATGCTGCCTTGATGAAAAAAATATTCACTCTCACCACCATCTGGACCTTTGTCCATGTCAGCCACAGGCGGTAATGAGGTCCGGAGATGAGTAAATCTGGCAGAATCCTTGCTGAGTATCAGTGAGAAGATTATTGTCAAAAATGTAGCAAAGATAACTCTTCCCCATCATTTTAATGTAATTAAGGTAGCCTGATAAGACAGTATCGCATCCCTTCACACTTTTGCTTTATGAGGACTTAAAGAAATACAATGATTTTCCACAATATCAGACAATGCTGACCCATAAATAACAGCTTAAATCCTATTACATTGGGTGGTTATTTCAGTTATTGTATTCAGTGAAGTGTGGAAGTGTGAATGTAGACTAGAATAAGAATGGCAAATTTCTTTGGACACTGAGGGAATAAGGCAACTCAAGGATTGAGCTGAAAAATGGACTTTGAGGTGTACGATCAACCAGAATCTTGTTGGACGACGGATTCAGCTCATGAAGGCATATGGGCTACTGCTTATATTTGATTTGTGTTCTTAAAGCATTCCCTGAGTTCAAAGACAGAACAGTTTCTGCAGATGCTGAAGATCTTGAGCAACACACACAACTTGATGGGCTGAATGGCCTGATTCTGTTCCTGTGTCTTATGGTCCTATAGTCCGATATCAATTCAGTTAGCCTTTGCTAGGTACTTGAAATGGATTGAATTAAAGTTACCCAGATATCCTGTGTAGGTGGTGCCTTGAAAACGAGACCAAGAGTCATCATCCATTTTGAACTTCTGGCTGATGAAGCTTGTGAATGTTTCACACTGCGGATTTTCACTTATTTGATGGCCTACAGCATCAAAGAGGAAAAGGGTCTGTGAAACCTCCTCTTTTGCTTGAGTTACTTAATTGTCTTTCATAATTTGTGACTGAATATGGTAGAAGTCCAGAGCACTGGCCCTTCAATGTCTAAAAAAGGAATTAATAATGGCATTTACAGATAAGATAAAGTTTCCCTGGCTTTATTAATAAAATGAGAAAAGTATTACAAAGTATTAGAATAAGGAAGTGTGCCACGTTACAAGACAATTAGATTCCACTCTACCCTTTTTATATTCATTTAATGCTAATCCTGCTGCATAATGAACTCAATGACTTAAATTTTCCACTTGGATGAGACAAGATTTCTGATGCCAAATGGGATGTGATCTGACTACATTGTAAGTTCCAGTTCAGAGTCATTTCAATAGACATAATGAAATCCCAGGTCCATGGCCACCTCCAATCAAGTGCTCACTATTTTGGCTGTAGACTTTAAAGGTCTTTAAAGAGGAAACAATATTTCAAACAGAAATTGTAAGAAAAATATTTTCAAGAAATTTTAGAGACAACATCAGAATTGATCTATGTTTGCTCATGAGAACTGCAAACGAAATCACAAACTATCGTAAAATATCTAAGTATTTTGCGAAAAGATCAGAAAGATGGAAGACTGCAAGATAGTCAAATAAAACAAGGGCTTGGAGTCATATGAGTCATAGAAAAGTACAACACAGAAACAGGCCCTTTGGCCCATCTAGTCCATACCAAACAATTTAAACTGCCTGATCCCATTGACTTGAACCAGGTCCACAGCCCTCCACACCCTTACCATTCATGCTCCTATCCAAACTTCTCTTAAGTATCGAAATCGAGCTCGCATGCACCACTTGTGCCGGCAGTTTGTTCCACGCTGTCATGACCCACTGAATGAAGAAGTTTCCCCTCATGTTCCCCTTATGTTCTGGCGGCCCAGTCAGCAGTGAGAGCAGAGCAGAGCAGCAAGGTTTCTCGCAATGTTTGTTTAAAAGGAGAGCATTGTGACCATTCAGGCTCATTCTGGAAGTCCCATCAGCAGTGGGCGCAGAGCACAGTAAGTTAAATAATAGTACAGAAGGGACAAGTGGGCGGCCATTGTTGGAAATAGGCCAATGGTGAGAGTAAGAGTGTCAGGCTTTGCCTCAAAAGTGGCTTCAGCTTGAAAAAGGTGTTGGGTACTTTTCTGCTAACTTTCCTTTTTTCTGTCTCTTACTGAATCTAGTGTAGTAAATGGCCATTGTATGTTCTTCATGACGGATGTTCGAGTCCTGCGAGACCTAGAACTACTAGTCCAGGGAACTACACCTGTGTGAAGTGCATCCAGCTGTAACTCCTTGAAGACTGTGTAAGGATCTGGAACAGCAGCTGGGTGACCTTCAGCTTGTATTGGAGAGTAAGGAGATAATCAATCAGAGTTACAGGGAAATAGTCACCCTGAAGTTGCAGGAGGCGAGTAGCTGGGTGACTGTCAGGAGAAATGGAAATGTGAATAGGCAGTTAGCACAGAGCACCCCTGTAGCTATTCCCCTCAAAAATAAGTATAGCGTTTTGGATACGGATATGACAGATGACCTCCCGGGGAGTGTCATGGAGACCAGGTTACAGACACTGTTCATGGGTCCATGGTGCAGAAGGGAATGAGGGACAAGATGGGAGTGGTAGCAATAGGGGACTCAATAGTCAGGGGAACAGACAGGAGATTCTGTGGACGTGAATGGGACACCTGCATGGGATGTTGCCTCCCAGGTGCCAGGGTCCGGGAAGTCTCAGATCGTGACCACATCATTTTGGAGGGAGAGTGAGAGCAGTCAGATGTCTTGGTACATATTGGTACCGATGACATAGGATGAGAAAGCACATAGGTCCTGAAGAGAGAATTCAGAGGGCTAGGCAGAAAGCTAAGGAGCAGGACCTCCAGGGTAGTAATTTCTGGGTTGCTAACTGTGCCACATGCCAGTGAGGGTAGAAACAGAATGATTTGGCAGATGAATAGGTGGCTGAGAAGCTGGTGCAGGGGGTCTAATATTCTCGCGGGCAGGTTTGTTAGAGCTGTTGGGGAGGGTTTAGAATAATTTGGCAAGGGGATGGGAAACCGGAGTGAAGGGACTCAGGATATGACGAGTGGTTAAAAAGGCAAAGATAATGTGCAGCCAGGCTGCCAGGAATGGCAAGCAGATGATAGGACGTAATTGCAGCCAGCAGGATGAGTATCAGTGTATTAGGGATGCAGAATCAAAAACGTTATCAAATACAGTATTCAAAGTGTTATATTTCAATGCACAGACAATAACATAGAAACATAGAAAACCTACAGCACAATACAGGCCCTTCAGCCCACAAGGTTCTGCTGAACAAGTCTCTTCCTTAGAAATTACTAGTCTTACCTATAGCCCTCTATTTTTTTAAGCTCCATGTACCTATCCAAAAGACTCTTAAAAGACCCTATCGTATCTACCTCCACCACCTTTGCTGGCAGCCCATTCCACGCACTCGCCACTCTCTGAGTAAAAAACTTACCCCTGACATCTCTGTACCTACTCCCCAGAACCTTAAACCTGTGTCCTCTTGTGGCCACCATTTCAACCTTTGGAAAAAGCCTCTGACTATCCACATAATCAAAGTCTCTCAACATCTTGTACACCTCTATCAGGTCACCTCTCATCCTCCGTCACTCCAAGGAGAAAAAGCCGAGTTCACTCCACCTATCCTCATAAGGCATACTCCCCAATCCAGGCAACATCCTTGTAAATCTCTCTCCTCTGCACCCTTCCTATGGTTTCCACTTCCTTCCTGTAGTGAGGCGACCAGAACTGAGCACAGCACTCCAAGTGGGGTCTGACCAGGGTACTATATAGCTGCAACATTACCTTTCGGCTCCTAAATTCAATTCCACGATTGATGAAGGCCAATACACCGTACGCCTTCTTAACCACTGAGTTAACCTGCGCAGCTGTTTTGAGCGTCCTGTGGACTCGGACCCCAAGATCATTCTGATCCTCCACACTGCCAAGAGTCTTACCATTAATACTATATTCTGCCATCATAGTTGACCTACCAAAATGAACCACTTCACACTTATCTGGGTTGAACTCCATCTGCCACTATAAGAATTAACATGGATGATCTTTTTGCACTATTACAGATTGTCAGATATGATGTCGTGGCCATCACTGAATCATGGCTGAAGGATGGTTATTGTTGGGAGCTGAATGTCCAAGGTTACAAGTTGTATCAGAAGCAGAGAGGGTGGCGTGGCTCTACTGGTAATGAATGGCATCAAATCAGTAGAAAGTTGTGACATAGATTCAGAATTCTTGATTCTGTTGATTCCTTGTGGGTTGAGTTGAGAAACTGCAAGGGTAAAAGGAACCCAATGGCAGTTACATACAGACCTCCCAACAGTAGCTATGACGTGGACTACAGATTACAATGGGAAATAGAAAAGGCATGTCAAAAGGTCAATCTTATGATACTCATGGGAGATTTTAACATGCAGGTTGGTAATGGATGTCAAGAGAGTGAGTTTGTTGAATGCCAACAAGTTAGATTTTTAGAGCAATTTGTCATTGAGCTTACTAGTGGATCCGCTATACTGGGTTGGTCGTTATGTAATGAGCAGGAGGTGATTAGTGAGCTTAAGATAATAGAACCCTTAGGAGGCAGTGATCGCAAAATGATTGAGTTCAACTTGACAGGGAGAAGTAAAGTCTGACGTAGCAGTATTTCAGGGGTTACAGTGATATGAGACAAGAGTTGTGCAGAGTAAACTGGAAGAATATGCTGGCAGGGATAACAGCTGAACAGCATCATTGTGAGTTTCTAGGAAAAATTAGTTATCTCCAGGATAGATCGATTCCAAAAACAAAGAAATGCTCAAATGGCAAAATGGTACAATCATGGCTGATGAGGGAAGTCAAAACTAATGTAAAAGCAAAATAGAGGGCATATCACAAAGCAAAAATTAGAGGATTGGAAGTTTACAGAAACCAACTAAAAGAATTATTAGAAGAGAAAAGATGAAATATGAGAGCAGGTTAGTAAACAATATCAAAGTAGATAGTAAAAGCTTTTGCAAGTATGTAAAAAATAAAAGAGAATTGAGAGTGGATATAGGACTTCTAGAAAATGAGGCTGGAGAAATAATGGGGACAAGGAGATGGCAGATGAACAAAATGTTGGTTTTGCATCAGTCTTCACTGTGGAAAACATGAGCAGTGTGCCACATATTGAACGGTGTGCTGAAAGATCTAAGGGTACATAAGTCACCCAGACCAGATGAACTGCACCCTAGGGTTCTGAAAGAAATAGCGGTGGAGATTGTGGAGGCATTAGTAATGATCTTTCAAATATCATTGGACTCGGCCATGGTGCCAGAGGACCAGAAAATTGCAAATGTCATTGAACTCTTTAGGAAAAGAGGAGGCAGCAGAAAAGAAATTGTAGACCATTTAGACTGACCTCAGTGTTTGGGAAGATATTGGAGTCAATTGTTAAGGATGAGGTTATGGAGTACTGTACTTGTTGACACATGACAAGTTAGGACAAAGTCAGCATAATTCCCTTAAGAAAAATCTTGCCTGACGAACATGTTGAAATTCTTTGAGGAAATTACAAATATGATGGATAAAGGGGATGCAGTGGATGTTGTATATTTGGACTCTCAGAAGGCCTTTGACAAGGTGCTACACATGAGGCTGCTTTTCAGGTTAAGAGCCCATGGTATTACCGGAAAGTTTCTAGCATGGTTAGTGCACTGGCTGATTGGTAGGTGGCAGTGAATAGGAATAAAAGGATCATTTTCAGGTTGGCGGCCAGTGAGTAGTGGTGTTCTTCAGGGATCAGTGTTGGGACCGCTTCTTTTTATGCTGTATATCAATGATTTAATTGATGGAATAGAAGGCTTTGTTGCCAAGTTTGTGGATGATACAAACCATGGTGAAGGGGTAGGTAGTATTAAGGAAACAGGTAGGCTGTAGAATGACTTAGATTAGAAGAATTGACAAGAAAGTAGCAAATGAAATAAAATGTTGGAAAATGCATAGTCATGCACTTTGTTAATAGAAATAAATGTGCAGACTATTTTCTAAATGCAGAGAAAATCCAAAAATCTGAGATGCAAAGGGACATGTAAGTCCTTGTGCAGAACTCCCTCCCTAAAGGTTACTTTGCAGGTTGAGTCGGTGGTGAGGAAGGCAATTGCAATGATAGCATTCATTTCAAGTGATCTAGAATACAAGAGCAGGGCTGTGATGCTGACGCTTTATAAGGCACTTGTGAGGCCTTACCTTGAATTTTGTGAACAGCTTTGGGCTCCTCAACCAAGAAAAGATTTGCTTGCATCACAGAGGGTTCAGAGAGGTTCACAAGGATGATTCTGGGAATGAAAGAGTTACCATACAAAAAAAGTTTGTTGGCTTTATGTCTATACTCGCTGCAATTTAGAAGGATGGGAGGAGGATCTCATTGAAACCTTTCAAATGTTGAAAGGTTTTGACAGAGTAAATGTGGAAAGATGTTTCCTATGATGGGGGAGTCTAGGACAAGAGAGCCTTGGGATAGGTGGGTGTCTATTTAAAACAAAGATGCAGAGAAATTTGTTTAGCCAGAGGGTAGTGAATTTGTGAAATTTGTTGCCACACGCAGCTGAGGTGGCCATTTTGTTTGGTGTATTTATGGCAGAGATTGATAGGTTCTTGATTGAACATGACATCAAAGGTTACAGGGAGAAGGCCAGGGAGTGGGGCTGAGGAGGAGAAAAAAGGACCAGCCGTAATTGAATGGTGAAACAGACTCAATGGGCTCTGGAATGAAAATCCTCATCCTGAAAGCAAATGTGGCAGAGTCAGAAGTATTAAGAGAAGGGAATGGCATTTTTATCAGTAACAGGGTGGTAAGAGGTATACTCCAGGTAGCTGTGAAAGTTCTTCTCCTGGATTCATTACTTTGATTCATGAAGGTCAATAAGCCAAAAGCTTTCTATTGATGTATCACACTGAGAGAGATTGCAGAAGAGATAATGGATGCATTGGTCATGTTCTTTCAAGAATCGCTTGATTCTGCATGGCTCTGGAGGACTGGAAGATTGCAAGTGTCACTTCACTCTTTAAGAAGGGAGGAAAACAAAAGAAAGGAAATTATAGGCCAGTTATCCTAACCTCAGTGGTTGGGAAAGTGTTGGAGTCTATTATTTAGGATGAGTTTTCAAGGTACTTGGAGACTAATGATAAAATAAGTCAAAGTCGACATGGTTCCTGCAAAGGAAAATCTTGCCTGGCAAATCTGTTAGAGTTCTTCAAGGAAGTTAAAAGCAGGGTGGACAAAGGAGAGTCAGTGGATGTCATTTACTTGGGTTTTCAGAAGGCATTTGATAAGGTGACGCACGTGAGGCTGCTTAACAAGATAACATCCTATGGCATTACAGTAAAGATACTGGCATGGATAGTAGAATAGCTGACAGGCAGGAGGCAGTGGGTGGGAATAAAAGGGGTCTTCTGGGGTTGGTTGCCAGTGACGAGTGTTGTTCCTCAGGGGTCAGTATTGGGCTTGCTGTTTTTCACATTGTCTGTCAGTGATTTAAATAATGGAATTGCTGGTCTTGTGGCAAAGTTTGCAGATGATACAAAGATAGATGGAGGGGTGAGCTCTGGGGAAGCAATGCGATAGTAGCAGCACTAAGACAAATTGGAAGAATGGGCAAAAACGTGGCAGATGGAATACAGTATTGGGAAATGTATGGCAATGCATTTTGGTTTCAGGAACAATAGTGAGGACTATTATGTAAATGAGGAGAAGGTTCAAAGATCAGAGGCGCAGAGCGACTTAAGAGTCCTCATGCAAGACTCCCAGAAGGTTAATTTACAGTTTGAGTCTGTGGTAAAGAAGGCAAATCCAATGTTAATATTTATTTCAAGGGAGATGGAATATAAAAGCAAGGAGGTAATGCTGAGCCTTTATAAGACATGAGTCAGGTGACATGCTGAACAAGCTGCTGAATGAAGTTGTTGAAGCAGAGACAGTACCAACATTTAAAAGACATATAGACAGCTACACAGAGAGGAAAGGTTCAGTAGGATATGGGATGAATCTAATCAAATAGGCCTACTTTAGATGGACATTTTGGCCAGCATGGATGAGTTAGGCTGAAAGGCCTGCTTCTATGCTGTACATAACTCTGTTATTCTACTTAAGATGACCCACAAGGCCTGTGGTCAAGATTCTTGCTTTTGAGTTTCAATGTGACTCAGTCAGTGCAATTTATTGCCAAACGTCATGGAGTTCGCCTGCTCTGTGATAAAGACCTGCACAATTAATGTTCTAATTAATATTATCATGGACAGATGCTTCAGTAGCAAGCAGATTGGTAAAAATGAGATTAATTATGTTTTCCCTCCAGTAGTTCTCAGTTGCAAATCCAACTCTAGCAGCTATGACATTCAGGAGTCAGCCGGTTAGTCAGTATTGGTACCATGGAGATAGATTGGTGATGGACATTGACATTCGAAATGTTGAGTAATTCTAGCATTTTGCTACCTTCAGACTGGTTGAGGTGGTCTTCAGTATGGAGAAGTGATGCCTGCTGAAGAAGGATAGGAAATGGTGATCAGCAAGGCCTTTCCTTGACCATATTTGATCCAATACCGTGAAATGAGGAGTCATGCGATATGGAGTTAATGACTGTATCTACTTGACGACAGCACTTCTGACCTACAGTCAATAACGGACAATTCCAGGACACTTATTGGAAGTTATGTTCATGGAGGATGATCCTGTCAGGCTGTTGCTTGATGGGCCTTCCAAAGAGTTCCCTGAACATTCACACATATCTCCAGATGCCTGTGAAGAGGATTTTGTGCAGCTGACTGCACATAATGCCTCTTTATCTTATTCAAATACAGTGTTAAGCTTAATGCTAAGTGATCCATCCAGCTTTATAGTATTTTCCTTTCACTCCCTTGAATAAAGGGTTGTTATTTAAGATCTATATAATTAACTGGGTAAGGAGTTAGCACATTCTGTTTGTGACCATACAGATTTCCTCCCAATGCTGCAGCTTTCCCCCCACATTCCAATGACATATGGGTTCATAGGTTACAGTTATACATCTCTAATATAAAAAAAAAATGTTGCTCTTGAATTTTTGGACTTATGTCTGGCTCCACAGGCTTCGCTGGTGCTTAAAGAGAATCAGATAACTTCAAGTTGTTGTTAGTATTCTCTGAACAAGCGACACATCTGATAGAGATGGACTGCGAATCTGGTCATAGCATGTGGTTATACTTGCCAATAGCTCCCCTTGAATATGAAACATCTACAAGCACTCTCAACAACCAATAAACAAGGAAGACTGTTTCTGCCTGGATGCTACGGTGACTATGTGCTGACAGGTGGGTGGCAGATGTCTGCAGTGCGGTCTCATTAGTCTGGTCTCTGTCTGTTGCTCCCCCCTCTTCTTTTATGCAGCAGAGATAGAGGGTGGTTCCCAATGGGCATGTCATTGTGCTTCATGTCAAAATGAAGACTGTGGGAGGAAAACAAATAGCAGCCAATCTACAAACGCTAAAAAAAATATCAGAGGGCAAAAACAGGAGGAGGAGAAAAAATAGAAGCAAAATAGACACTGCATCTGCAAATACGGATGCTTAGTCCCTTTGATTTATCTTATGCCTTCAAGGACTTGGCAACACTGAGTCTATACTGCTGTTATTGTGAAAAGTTATGAAAATACAAAAACCTTCTTCTCTGCTTCGTTGTTAAGTAATTACTAGATTCTGAAGCTTAGAGAAAAAACATATTCAGGCATCGCCTGGCATTGTTTTCTTCAGCATATGATTACCTACATTCACACAAGCTCAGAAGAATAAATACCTCACTTTTAGTGTCAAGACAGTGAAATCACGCAGGAGGAAAATTATCTCCAATACTGGAGGTATTGCTGCTAAATCTGACTCTAAATTTACTCCTGTTTCTATGTGAAGTAGCAGTAGATAGTGTAAGGATTGTAAACATAATTTTCCTTAATATAACAATATTTAGATCACTATACACTCAGTGTCTTCTTTATTAGGTGCACCAGTGCACCTGCTCGTTAATGGAAATATCTAATCAGCCAATCATATGGCAGCAACTCAATGCATAAAAGCATACAGACATTGTCAAGAGGTTCAGTTGTTGTCCAGACCAAACATCAGAATGGGGATGAAATGTGATCTAAGTGACTTTTACCATGGAATGATTGTTGGTGCCAGACAGGGTGGTTTGAGTATCTCAGAAACTGCTGATCTCCTGGGATTTTTCACACATCACAGTCTCTAAAGTTTACAGTGAATGGTGCAAAAAGAAAAAAAACAGTGATTGGCAGTTCTGTGAGGGAAAATGCCTTATTATTGGAAGAGGTCAGAGGAGAACAGCTGACTGGTTCAAGCTGACAGGATGGAGACAGTACCTCAAGCAACAATGGTGGGCAGAAGAGCATCTCTGAATGCACTTCACGTCAAACCTTGATGTGTTGTACAGCAGAGGACCATGAACATAGACACTGTGGCCACATTATTAAATTCAGGAGCGAGATAATAAAATGGCCATTGAGTGCATTTTGGGCTAGCAACAGCAAAAGTTTTGAAAATGACAAGATTCTTGACTCAGCAGAGATTGAATATCAACTTTTAATATTATAAACTTGAGACTAAGAATCAAATTCTTAATAGTCTATGATACCAATAATTTGATCAATTAATCAACTAAATAATTACAATGCTAACTGCATATTGGAAAATAAAATATTTAGGGAATCTCTGACTTACTTACTTTATAGAAAAATACTTAATTGAAAAAATTAATATTAACCAAAACTAAACATTATTTTAAATGTGCTTGTAACGAATCACCATGAGCTACAGTGATGGAAAAGTTTGCCCAGTGATTGGGCAAGAGAGTGTTCAGTCTATCCCCTCTGGGGATCTCTATCCTTTCAATCCCTGTGCATATCTTTATAATTTTATGCCCTCATATTTTTATTTTACACCACATATTGTTTCACTCCCTCATGCCTTAATATAATTAAAGTAATCAATAAGTGATTTTCACCATATTTAAATGTCACTTATCACCAGAGTCTCAGAATGGTAGAATCAGAATCAACCAGCACAGCAAAGGGCCCTTTTGGCTAACTTCATCCAACTCTAATGGTTATCTATATTCCCCATGACCGCATGGTTTCCTCCAACTGCTCCAGTTTCATTTCACATTCTAAAGGTGTACAGGTTAGTTAGTTGTGGGCATGCTGTGTTGACACCGGGAAGCATGGTAACACCTTTAGGATGTCCCCTGCTTATCCTCGGACTGTGGTGATCATTGACACAAATGACATATTTCACTGTGTGTTTCAATGCTTTGATGTACATTCACATTAAGAATCATTTATTTATTACAGTACTTCAAAACCTGCAATGAAAAGCGCAATTTGCATTAACAACCGACGCAACGTCAGTCTGAAAGTGACGCCATGTATTCCAGCGCCTACAGAGCATGCTCACTATGATCAGCAGAACAACAAAGAACACAACAAGCATCGGGAAAGGGGCTTAGCTAGATGGTGATAGCTGAAGGCAGGTGAGTGGGAAAGGTAAAGGGCTGGAGAATATGAAATCTAACAGGAAAGGAGAACGAAAAGTAGGAGAAAGGGAAGGAGGAGGGACACCAAGGGGAGGTGACAGGCAGGTGAGAAGAGGCAAGAGGCCAGAGCAAAGAACAGAAGAAGAGGAGAGGGGAGGGAATAATTTGTTAACTGGAAGAGAAATCGATATTCATGCCATCAGGCTGGAGACCACCTGGATGGAGCCAAAGGCCTCACCATGACACAAGAGGAGGCAATGGATCAAGATGTCTGAACAGGACTAGGAATATGAATCAAAACATTTTGTCACCAGGAAGTTCCACTTTTAGCAGACAGAGTGGAGGTCCTCGATGAAGCGATCCCCCAATTTATGACAGGTCTCAGCAACATAGAGGAGCATAGAGGAGCGCCCTCTTCTTTGTGGTGGCGTGTTGGGGAGGAAGCATTAAGAAGAAGGACGCCTCACGTCTTAATAAGCTGATAAGGAAGGCGGGCTCTGTCGTGGGCAAAGTACTGGAGAGTTTAACATCGGTAGCTGAGCGAAGGGCGCTGTGTAGGCTACGGTCAATTATGGAAAACCCTGAACATCCTCTACATAGCACCATCCAGAGACAGAGAAGCAGTTTCAGCGACAGGTTACTGTCGATGCAATGCTCCTCAGACAGGATGAAGAGGTCAATACTCCCCAATGCCATTAGGCTTTACAATTCAACCGCCAGGACTTAAGAACTTTTTAAAGCTATTATTAATGCTTTTTGAGCTAGTGATTTAGATGCATATCATATTATTACTGAGTTAAGTATTGTATTGTATGTAATGAGTTTTTGCTACAACAAGTGTACGGGACATTGGAAAAAATGCTGAATTTCCCCATTGGGGATGAATAAAGTATCTATCTATCTATCTATCTATCTATTGGGAGCACCAGATACAACAGAGAGCCTCAGTAGATTTTCAGGTGAAGTTTGCCTCACATAGAAGGGCCTCATCGAGCAACTCTGCACCATCCGCCAAAAGTGAAACTTCCCGGTGGCCAAACACTTTAATTCCAATTTCAGTTCTAATTCTAACATGTTGCAAAATGGCCTTCACTTGTGCTGCGATGAGGCTGCCTTCAGGGTAGAGAAGCAGCACCTTGTATTCCTTATGGGTGACCTCTAGCCAGATGGTATGAATAATGATTTTTGTTTCTGGTAGAAATGATTTCCTCCTCCCTCTCTTCTTCTGTTCCCCACACTGGCCTCTTGCCTCTTCTTGCCTGACTGTCACCCACCCCTGGTTCCCCTCCTCCTTCCATTTCTCCTATGGTTCACTCTCCTTTCCTGGCAGATTCCTTCCTCTCCAGCCCTTTACCTTTCCCATCCACCTGCCTTCACCCATGACCTTCCCTTCCCCCTCCCTTTTTATTCTGACTTCTACCCCCTTAATTTCCCATCTTGAAGAAGAGTCTGAACCTGAAACATAACTGTCTGTTAACTTTCATAGTTGCTGCCTGACCTGCTGAGTTCCTCCAGCATTTTGTGTATATTGCAAGAGAGTTGTGGACACAGCTCTAAGGAAACCAACCCCCCTTTATAGACCTTGTCTGTACCTTTCACTGCCTCATTAAAGGAACCTGTGTGATCAAAGACCCCACCCAGCCCAGACATCCTCTCTTTTGCCCCCTCCCTTTCAGAAGATACACAATCCTGAAAGCACATGCCACCAGGCTCATGGACAGCTTCTATCCTGCTTTGAGGAGACTATTAATGGTTCCCTAGTACAGTAAGATGTACTCTTGACCTCACGATCTACATCATGGTGACCTGGTATCCTAGTGTTTACCTGCACTGTACTTTCCCAGTGCTATAAAACAATATTCTTCACTTTATTTTTAAACTGTACAATCTCCTTACATATTGTGATGAATTGATATGTATGGATGCTATGCATGTTTTTCGCTGCACCTCAATACATCTGACAACAGTAAACCAATTTAACAATTTAATGTATAGTAACCAGAATTGTATACTGTCTGGTGTAATTTAAGTAACACAGTACTGTTCAAAAGTCTTACACACACACACACACACGCGCGCACGCACACCCCCCCCCCCCCCCCCCCCAGGGTGCCCAAGATTGTTGCGCAGTACTGTATTTGTCAATTTGGAGTGGAGAGTGAGTTTGTCAATCTGGTGGGAGCAAAGGATGTTGGTAATGCCAAGGGCTGAGTGCTGCAGAAGGGGTGGCAGAAAAGGAGAGCTGGGAACTAGTGCTGACACACCCAGCCATGAGACACCAGACAAAGTCATTTGGTTCCAAACAGTTGGTTTATTGATCAGTCTGTCAGGTGCTTCCTGCTCACTCCCCTCTCCCTTCCCCCTTTCCCAACCATGATTCTCCACTCCCTGCCCTCTTCCCATTCTCAGTCCAGAATAAAGACCCACATCAGAATCAGATCTATCATTGCTCACTTATGTCATGAAACTGGTTTCTTTTTTTTTGCAGCAGCAGTACAGTGGAATACATAAAATTACTACAGTGCTATGCAAAGGTCGCAAGGATCCTAGCTATACATATTTGCCTAAGACCTTTACACAGTACTATATAGTACAGCTGCAACATGAAGTCTTATTCCCATCTCCTCTTCTTGACTTCTGCATGATCATTTACAGTTGTAGGTTTCAGGAACCATCTGAAACAGGTGTTGCAATTACATCATGGTTCTCCTCAGTCAGAGAGTCTAAGGACCAGAGGGCACTGTGGTGAACTACATATACCTGTCTGGACTGCTCCTGTGGCTCCTCCCACAGACCCCTGTATAAAGGCGATTGAGGCCTGTGCCTGGCCTCATTCCCCAGGATGTAGTGTTGTTCATTGTTCCAGTCAATAAAAGCCGATATCTCGCCTCTTACGTCTCAGAGTGAGTTATTGATGGTGCATCAATGCACTGTCTCTGAATAAAAGGTGGTGAACATGTGGAGTCCATTGCCGCAGATGGCTGTGGAGGTCAACTCATTGGTTCTACAATATTTAAAGCTGAGGTTAATGGGTACTTAATTAGTAATAGTGTCAAACATTATGAAGAGAAGACAAGAGATTGAGAGTGAGAAGGAACATAAACCAGCCACAATTGAATTGTGGAACAGACTCGATGAGTAGAATGGCCTAAATCTGCTCCTTTGCCTTTTGCTCTTATGGAACCATCAGCTGTTGAGCACAATGATCTGGCCAATGAGAGCATAGAAAGTGGTAGTATATTCCAGCAATTTTAACCACTTCTGTTTAGTTCATCCATTAAACTCTGACATCTAACCTTTGTCCATTAGATGCACAGGACATGGACAAAATGGAGGAAAGAGTACACTTGGGCATTTCAAATTTCTTCCTGTAGTAGACGAAATTTGCATTACAGCAGACAAAGTATTCATACTAAGTATTCAAAACAGCTTTAAGTACAATAGGATAAATCTTTCAGCAGCAAAGTCATAGTGTATTTCTACTACATATTATTTAACTGGGTATTGACTGAAATTTATTATCAGAGCTGAGTTTCATTTATTTTTTCCATTGCATTTTACACTGCATTATTAACCAGCAAGTCATATTATAAATTCTTAAATGCAAACTGATTTTAATTCCACACAGTTCTCCTCACATCCTCTTCAGAACCTCAATATCATTCATTAATTTGTAGGTGAGAATGCTAGGTGTACAATCTCACATATTCTTTTGCCCATTACGCTGCTCGTGTTTAAAGCAGCAATGAAGATCCTCCATCTCTGGTGGCATTCGATGTTTCTTCATTGTGTCAGAGGCTTCCACTCGGTTTACCGTCATGCAAGTCCCAGGTGAAGTTATAGGAATGCTGTCTCACTCAGATAGAATATAGAGCATAGAAACCTACAACACATTACAGGCCCTTCATTACACGGACCCCAAGATCTCTCTGATCCTCCACACTACCATGAGTCTTGCCATTAATATTATATTCTGTTTTCAAACTGGACCTACCAAAATATACCACTTCACACTTGCCTGGATTGAGATCCATCTGCCACTTCTTAGCCCAGTTCTGCATCCTATTGATGTCTTGCTGTAACTTCTGACAGGCCTCCACACGATCTACAACACCGTCATCCTTTGATAGATAGATAGATAGATAGATAGATAGATAGATAGATACTTTATTCATCCCCATGGGGAAATTCAACTTTTTTCCAATGTCCCATACACTTGTTGTAGCAAAACTAATTACATACAATACTTAACTCAGTAAAAAAAATGATATGCATCTAAATCACTATCTCAAAAAACATTAATAATAGCTTTTAAAAAGTTCTTAAGTCCTCAGTTTCTTGTGTCATCAGCAAACTTGCTAACCCACCCTCCTATTTCTTCATCCAGGTCATTTATAAAAATCACAAAGATAAGGGGTCCCAGAACAGATCCCTGAGGCACACCACTGGTCACCAACCTCCATGCAGAATACGAACCATCTATAACCACCCTTTGCCTTCTGTGGGCAAGCCCATTCTGGGTCAACAAAGCAAGGTCCCCTTGGATCGCATGCCTTCTTATTTTCTGAAGGAGCCTTGCATAGGGAACCTACTCAAATATCTTACTGAAATCCATATACACTACATCCGCTTCTCTACTTTCATCAATATGTTTTGTTACATAAGACAGACGTAGAAGGATTCTTCAATGCTGTTTCCATAACAGTTTTCTGTGACTAGTCAGGGTTGTTAGCTGTGAGCTGAACACCCAAATCTGGAGTACTGATGAATCACGCTTAGTCTGGCCTTTACCCTTTTGATTTGTTTGGCATGGGTGATCCTACCAACAACCAAAGCATAAAGCCCTGTCTCCAGCCAATATAGCTCTCCAGGTCATTGAGGGATGGAAGCCTGCAAGCCACGACAAAGTTGAGGTTCTCTTGGAGAAAGTATGTTCATGTTCTATGGTCTTGGTCATAAATGTTGAATTTCTATTCACGCACTCTATTTATAAAGATATGTTAGCAATCAATAAGTTGTTACGTGATCTGAAGTCATTAGTGGTTCTACTATATAACATAAGCATGCGTGAATGTGCCAAGCAAGGATCCAGAAAGGTTCACTATTATTTGCATAACTTGTCAGAAAAGCTAAAGATCACAGTGCTTGTTAAGAGATGCTTATTTAGCTGATCTATAATTTAAAGCATCTGTACAGTTGCCTTACTGGTGTGATTGCTCAGAGGAAAATTTTGTGAATTAACTGTTCACAATTAATTTGTATAAATTTTTTGGTCAATGTTACTGATGTTCCTAACAATAGTCTGGAATTAACATATTGCATAATGGTGTACGCTTGTGATTTTCAGGAGCAATGGAAATCTAATAACACAATAAAAACTAGCAAGGGCTAGAAATGTTGTATGACTTCTATCTGGCTGTATTGATCTTTGTGAATTATGCAAATATCTAACCTATTTTTAAATTAATAATCTCTAGATTTTCCTTTAATTTAGCCAAAGGACTAAGAGGGATTTGAAGGTTGTTTACTCTTTTGGAAGAATATGTATCTGCATTTTCAGAAGATCAGAAGATCATGCTAGACCAGGGGCTTCACAACCTTTTTTATGCTATGGACCAATACCATTAAGCAAAGGGGTCAATCGACACCAGGTTGGGAGACTCTGTGCTAGACAGATTGACTGAGAACATAAAATAACAAACATACCAGAATTTCAAATTTGTCCCACTAAAATTAGATTACACTCAATCTGAACTTCTGCCTCATAGTACACTTATTCTTGGCTTACATAGACCTAACCAAAATGCAAACTTTGTCCAAATATAGCATTGGAACAGTACCTTTCTCTCACCATACCCATGCCAACCATCAAATACTAATCTGATCAATTCTGATTACTAATTAACAATCTCAACTTTGAAAGTTCCATATGGCAATCCATCTATTTCATACGATAGGAAGAGAACTTTATATTTCCATGACCCTGTGAGGCTGGAAAATGCTAAGTTTTCTTGCTTTTGAATTACCTGGCTCTAATTTTAAGATGATCCCATCATGGTTTGGATCCTCCCTAAAAGAAAATAGCTTATTTACATCAATCCTAGACATCCAATAACAGACTGAAAGGTTGGTAGGTTTTACAATAAGAGTGTAATTTGTTTTGTAGACTATGGCAGAGTTAGGAATACTAAAGACAAAAACACTATTATTTTCATTGTAAGATGTGATAGCATGTGGAAGAGCAATGTATTTCTGCCATATGTTTACTGACAAATTTGTTGTTATACAACAGTGTTTAGCAAACAAACACAAAGGTTGGTTGAACATTCTTCAATTCACTTAATCTTTTAAGTGAATAGAAATTAAATATCCTGAACTATTACCTATCTAACCCATTACAATTATCCTTGGTAAATGGTTTATACCAACCTCTAGCTTCTGCTAACTGAATATTGATTACACATTTTCCAAGCTCACAACCAAAATTACACAGTCACCTTCCATTAAATGTGTTGCTTAACCTGACATTTCCAGCTTTCCACCAAATTAAAGCATGTTACAAGCAATAATAACCAATTGTGTAAAACGATTTGCAATTTGGACAACCTTCTAATGCAATTAAAATTATACTTGTTATTTTTACAAGTTACTGTACAACATTAAATTCTTACTGATATCCAGTGTGACTTCCTGTTAACTAAATACTCCTTTATGTTTTCCTGCATTTTGCTCTGTTCAGGGTGTTAATTGTGACAGAATTAAACTGGCAACAATATCAATGCAGTGTTGTCACCAGTCATTTATGAGCCTGAATAACTAGTGGCAACAAGTTACTCACAATGGAGGAAATCAGAGTTGAGGTATATACATTTTATGCAATTTTCATTATAATGAATTTCAGTGCAGATACTATAAAAAGTATCCAGAAAATGTTTTAGGCACATATAAATGACTAGGGTGTCTAAGTCTTTTGCACAGTACTGTAGTAATTTTATGTATTGCAATGTACTGCTGCCACAAAAAAACAAATTTAATTACATATGTGACTGATGATAAACCTGATTCTGATATGGGTCTCTATTGTGGACTGAGAGTGCGAAGAGGGCAGGGAGAAGGGAATTATGGTGGGAAAAGGGGAAAAGAGAAGGGAGGGAGTGGGTAGCACCTGGGGAACATTCGGTAATGGTCAGTAAACCAATTGTTTGGAATCAGATAACCTTGCCTGGTGTCTCAGGTCTCGGTGTGCCCGCCACTCCCACCTCTAGCATTCAATCTTTGCCATGTGTCTCACATGCCTCTTGTGGCACTCCACCCTCGCCATTCCCAACATCCTTTGCTCACGCCAGATTTACAAACTCGCTCTCCATTCCACGTTTTCAAATACAGTACTATGCATAAGTCTTACGCACTCTGGCTATATATATGTGCCTGAGATTTTTGCAACCTTGGCTATGTATAATCACTCACACTTTTGTTCAAAAAAGGACACTTAAAGATTCCAGACTTCAAATGTTCACCTTCTAAAGTTACTGTATTATCTATCATTGCATTTTGGAAAGTTTCAAAAATACATCATTGACAATTACTTTATATCTGAGCATTGTTTCTGATCAGGTACAGGTTTTTTGAGTTAGTGCAAAGGGACCTTTGTAACTGTTTCAGCATCTGTAAGCAGCTAAAAATGTAGTTGAGAAGGAGGTATAGTCATTTCTTGCATGATTTAATATCAATGAAAAAACTTCCATTGAAGAATATGAGACATAGACCAGAATTAGGCCATTTGGCCATTTGGCCCATTGTGTCTGCTCTGCCATTCCATCATGGCTGATATATTAACCCTCTCAACCTATTCTTCTACCTTCTCATTGTAACCATTGCTGCCCTTACTAATCAAGAACCTATCAATCTCCACTTTAAATATACCCATTGACTTGGCCTCCACGGTCATCTTGTGGAAAAGAATTTCACAGATTCACCAGCCTCAGGCTATAGAGATCCCTCCTCATCTCTGTTCTAAAGGGATGTCTTCATATTCTGAGGCTGTGCCCTCTGGTTCCAGACTTCCCCATTATAAGAAACATCCTCTCCATGCTCACTCCATCTAGGCCTTTCAACATTCAATAGATTTTTAAATGAGAGGTACACTGCAAGTTGCACAACATCGAAGGTTTTTCTTCCAGGTCCTCCATAACTCTGAGGAGCTAACTGGCCATGTGCAGTCCTGTTCGCTGGTGAGCAGGTATCCCTTGCAACATATTGGATCACACTGATCAACGTTATAGACTCCACATCTAGGGGGAAAAAAATCTCTCTGTACCTCCCTTCTTAAACCAACTAGGAATTTTATGGGTTTCATTGAGATCGACTCTCAGTTTCCTGAAGTCTGAACAGAGGCCAAGCTAATCAATCATAAGTGTCATAGTGGGTGCTGGCATTGACTGAACCCATGTAGAGACAGAGAAACAAGTTTATACATAGGAATTCCAACAGAACATCAGTGACACTGCGAGATGAATCATTCTGAACACAAGGACCCCACGATTAGCGCTAATTGGATGTCTGCTATAAATAATCACAGAATGTGGAAAGTCCTTGCCAGTCAAAATCAGCTGAACAAATTTAAACAGAAAGCACAAGGGCTTAACAACTCTAGTTAAGTCAACAATTAATAAATATAAGTACTTGAGGAACCTAGAAGCTCAAGCTCTATGGCTAACTGCAGAGGCACACAGGGACCTGACATCTTGCAAACAAGTCTGATGAACTGTCATTGTACTCCCTCTAGGGCAGGAGTTCCCAACCTTTTTTATGCTATGCTTCCCTACCATTAACAGAGGGGTCTGTGGACCCCAGGTTGGGAATCCCTGCTCTAAGGTGAATTTCTTTTCCCAGAAAAGGTGACATAATCTTGCAGGCATGACTTCACTAAGCCCTATATTATGGTTGTTCGATAGTTTTGCTCTTTTAGTGAAATCTTCAATAAATTGTTGCTCTCAGATTATTTGCCTTTCCAATTGCCTCCTGCTCAGTCATGTAAACTGTAAGTGTCTGCAGTGCAGGAACAGCAAAGTCTCAGTATTTCCTAGTCTGTCACTGTTCATAAAATATTCGGAACTGCTGCTGTTTTTACTAAAGTCGCTAACCTCATATTCTTCCACATTTTACTCCTCCTCTCATGGTGCTACATACTCCCAACTTGTCTACATCCTCTTGAGGCTTTCTATTGCATTCTCCATATCACTCACAGGCCTGGTTAGTTTTGTATCATTAGCAAAACTATGAATGTTACAAATGTTAGCCTACACATCATCAAGGACATGTAGTATACAGAAAGCAGCTAGAAAAAGGCCAGTAACATCATGAAGGATCCAACCTACACTGCCCATGGACTGTTTGTCCCACTTCCATCAGGGTAGAGGCACATCCACACCAGGATCACCAGACTGAAAATCAGTTACTTTCCTCAAGCAGTAAGGCTAATCAATATTTCCATCCACTTGCCCACCCCATCTCACTATTTTATCATTTCCTGTCAGTCACCATATCTACAGGCACTCCTGTACCTAATGTCACTTCAGGGAAGAGGCTACGTAGCATCCACACCAGGACCACCAGGCTCAAAGCAGTTACTTCCCTCAAGCAGCAAGGCTGATCAACACCTCTACTCAATAAACTACCCCACCACCACTATTTTAATAATTCCTGTCATAGTCACCGTAAGTACAGACACTCCTGCACTTAATATCACTTTATGTATGCACATACAATCTATGCATGTATTTCAGCAATCTTATGTATTTATATTCATTGTGTGTGTTTTTAGCCTTATGTTCTTTATCCTGTAGTGTTTTTTCTCTATGCTGCATCAGATCTAGAGTGATAATTATTTAACTTATGTTCTGGAAATTAAACAATCTTGAATCTTGGCCCAACTCAGCAAATAATTGAAATAGGTTGTGCGTATTTGGAGTCCAAAGTCCAGTCTCTATGGAATCCATTTATTCTTACTTGTTATTTCCTATTTGTTAACAAACTCTCAATCAATGCTGTTTTCTAGCACTAATTCTACTCGCTCTAAAGTTGCTCAGTAACCTCCTGCATGAATTCCTTTCAAAGGCCTTCTAAATATCAATGGTGTGGTATGATACCATAGTGAGGTGGAAGGGTAGCATAGTGGTTAGAGTACTGCTCTACAGCGCCTTCAATAAGATTGGGCTTAAGTGGTTTATATGCTCTCCCTGTGACAGTGTGAGTTCCCTCCACATGCTGTGGATTCTGCCCACATTCCAATGATGTACCAGTTGGTGTTAGTAAGTTCTGGGCATGCTATGTTGATACCAGAAGTATGACAACACTTGTGGGCTGCCTTTAGCACATCCTCAATGCAAGTAATGCATCTCACTCTGTTTCAATGTACTGTACAGTAAATATGACAAATAAAGCCAATCTCAACTTAAAAAAAACACTACATTTGCCCCATCTATTTCACTAATTATGTCCTCAAAGAACTTCTATAAATTAGTCAGATATGATTTTCCTTCCATAATTCCATGTTGAACCTGATTAACCGTCTTATTATTTTCTAACTGTATAGCATCTTTGTTATACATTCCAGCAGTGCCAAGCTACAAGTTAAAGTTTCTGTTTTCCATCTCTGTCTTGTCATCACAGCCAGTCTGTGTCACTTTCAAACAGCCATGAACCACAGTCTGAACAAACAGAGACACTGTGCTCTGATTCACTGATCTCAGCCACCAGCATAGATGTTGCCACTGTGAGAAATTTATAGGCTAGAATAAAAATTAGGTTTAATATTTTATTAAATTAGTTGTTTTGTGGCAGCAATGCATTGTAATACATAAAAATAAAAAAGCTATAAATTACAATAAGTACAAACATAAAAATTTAAATTAAATATGTAGTGCCAAAAGAGAGAAAAACATAGTGAGGTAGTGTTCATGGAATCATTGTCCATTCAGAAATCTGACAATGGAGGGCAATAAGCTGTTTCTAAAACATTGAGTGTATGTTTTCAGGCTCTTGCCCTTCCTCCTTGGTGGTAGCAATGAGAAAAGGGCATCTTCTGAGTGATGGGGTCCTTAATGATGGATGCCCCCTTTTGAAGGTGTCCTCGATGCCGGATAGGTTAGTGTCCATGATGGACCTGGCTGAGTTTACAACTTTCTGCAGCTTTTTCTGATCCTGTGTGATGCACCATCAATACCTCACTCTGAGACGTAAGAAGCGAGATATCGGCTTTTATTGACTGGAAGAATGAACAACACTACATCCTGGAGAATGAGGCCGGGCTCAGGCCTCAATCGCCTTTATACAGGGGTCTGTGGGAGGAGCCACAGGAGCAGTCCAGACAGGTATATGTAGTTCACCACACTGTGTAATGACCTGTCCATACCTGACAGTGATGGAACCAGTTAGAACCCTCTCCATGGTACACCTGTAGAAATTTGTGTCTTTGGTGACATGCTAATTTAAAAGGCATGACCTCCCAGTGGACAATGATTGCAAATGTAGCCTGGATGGCGGAAAGGAATGCATGGGTACCAACCTCCTGCAGGTCAAGCTCTGCGACTTTGAATTAAGGCTTGATTCTTGACATAATGAATGAACAACTTGAGAAGCATTCTGAGGGAGTGGAATGGATTGAAGTGTACTTGTCTTTACATTTAATTACAATAGAGATGCTACTCTAGGTAAATTTCCTTTGAGTAGTTATTGCATTTCCTTCTCCCTCTTCCAATGACTTGTTTGTCCTCAGGTGCTGACCGCTTGTTCTCCCATAATGTATTTATTTACGTAGAATGTGGAGGAATTCAGCAGGTCAGGCAGCATCTAAGGAGAGGAACTAACAGAGTCTTGGGCCCCGATGAAATGTCTTGACCTGACATTCTCAGTTCCACAAACACTTTGTGTGTGTTACATTGGATTTCCAGATCTACAGAATCTCCTGCGTTTATCATTTGTGCAGAAGCTTTGAAGTCAGGTTTAACAACAGGAATACTACATCCTGCAGTTCTTTACTGTCATTGAAAAACTCCAGAATTCAATAAATATTTGTACAAGTGTACCAATGTCCAGAAGAAATTATTCACAAACTCAGCTGAAGTTTGTGTCTGGTCCCTTTAAGTAGGCATGGGGGAGGACTCTCCTGCTGCATATTAGTTGTTCAAGACTAGGAAGGTTGTTAGTGGAAGCGAGGAACTTCAAAGAGACACTGGTATCAAATCAAGCTCACAGACAAGTTACATGCACTAGTGGTCATTGGATATGCATTGACATATACATACACTTCCAACTTGATATTGGAACTGATTTAGAACAGCAGTGATCCAAAACTTGTGCTAGAAAGCTGAATATTGTAGCTAATCAGATTCCATCTTTCCCTGTAATTCTGTGATCTTGGCACCTACTTTTCTAGAATCAAAATGTCTTTCTCACCTATGGCTCTGTGACCTGTCTCATGTTTGGACCACTGATGTGACAGTATTAAAAACCTTAATTATCTGTGTCCATTGTTGTTGTCCAACAGGGCCATTCTTTGATATAGACCCTTCTGCCACTGGCCAGCACTTGATCCATCAATGGGGATGATTCAATATTCTAAGGATCTACTTAGAAGTTTCCAAAATCCAACCCTTCTAATATGGACAAGCTTCTTGTTGAAACGGAATTCTATTCCAGGAATGCTATTAACATGTAATAATAAATTGAACGTGTCCTATCAGGAGAAAAGCTCACTCTTGATTAGATGAATGGAGTTTATCAGGAGCAGTGCCACACTGGGGAACATTACTGGCTCTACAGTATTTTTGACCATAATTGGTCATCTATGCCTGTGTTATCCTTATAACCTTCTCTGCGAGGAAAAAAAAACATTTCCCTTTCTCCCATTTCTCTTGATGTTTTACAATGTACAATGTTGTCAGTAAGCAGAACCCAACTGGATATCTACAAGTGGCAGACTGGGTCAGGTATCTGATCATTGAGAGCAGTGATAATATCTGAAGAGAGCAAAATTGTTCACATGGTATACCACAGAGAGGTATTAAAATAGAGTCTTTGGAGGAACGACTGTGCAGTTATGGTAATATAACCTCATTGCATTAACTAGGAATGAGTAAAGTCTGTATTAAATCGACAACATACAAAGATGCCCCATTAATCTCTACATTCACCAACTTCACAATGCCAAGTAATTTTAAACAAAATCACACAATTAAGAGGCAGCCTGTATCTATAAGGCAGTGATCAGTTCCAAGGCTGATTAACTGACAAGACTACAGACTAAAGCATTTAATCAAAGCAAGAGGAGCACTTATTGCAAAGAATATTGGAGATAAATGGACATTATCTCAATTTTGTGTGCCATTTAAGACAAAACTGTGAATGTGCATGCTATCATTTAGAGAGGCTGCTGTAATAATTCAAAAGGCCAGGTTTCAAATTTTAGTTTATATTGAGTTAGATGGCACCAAGTGGTAGAGTGTGACAGGAGAAGTACAATTTTCCTCAGTTTTATTTTGCTTGGAGAAGAAGGTTGACCAAGATTCCTTCTTCTACTTTCTATCCAGAAGAATCTGCTGAAAATGTAATTTAGTAAAAGTATAGATCATGATTTTCCAACATGATTAAGTTCAAGAGCCGTGAGGTAATGTTACAGCTATATAAGACCTTAATTAGACCCTACTTGGAGTACTGTGTTCAGTTCTAGTCACCTCACTACAGGAAGGATGTGGATACAATAGAGTGCAGAGGAGATCTACAAGGATATTTCCTGGATTGGTGCACATGTCTTATGAAAATATGTTGAGTGAACTTGGCCTATTCTCCATGGAGGATGAGAGGTGACCTGATAGAGGTGTATAAGATGATGAGAGGCATTGATCATGTGGATAGCCAGAGGATTTTTCTTGCGCCGAAATAGCTAACACAAGGGGGCATAGTTTTAATGTGCTTGGAAGTAGGTACAAGGGGGATGTCAGAGTAAGTTTTTCATGCAGAGTGGTGGGGGCGTGGAATGCACTGCCTGCAATGGTGGTAGAGGCAGAGATGATGGGGTCTTTTAAGAGACTCTTAGATACGTACATGGAGCTTAGAAATGTAGAAGGCTCTACGGTAAGGAAATTCTGGGCAGATTCTAGAGTACGTTACATAGTTGACACAACATAGTGGACCGAAGGGCCTGTAATGTGCTGTCGATTTTAAAAAAAAATGACAATACAGGAATGCCAACTGGAAGCATCATCAAACACTTCCAAAGGACCACCTGATTGAAAGCACAACACATGCATCATCAGTGATGACAATTTCCAATTACATAGCAAAACGTCTGAAAGCAATACATGCATTTACTATTCGTGATAAAATTAAGGTAAGCACATATAATACTAAGGCAGACTGGTCAAAGAGATAGGGTCAAAGGAAGGAGTAAGTGTAGTGAGGGGGGCGTTGATGGTGCAGGAAGGAAAGCTCTGTTCTTTGAAAAGGGAGGACATCTTAGTTGTTCCCAAATGAAAAGCCTCATCCTGAGATCAGATGCAGATATGGAGGAATTGAGAGAAGGGAATAGCATTTTTTGCAAGTGACAGGGTTAGAATGGGTATATTCTAGGTAGCTGTGAAAATCAGTGGGTTTATAAAAGATATCAGTGGATAAACTGTCTCCGGAGTTAGAGACAGTGAGATTGAGAAAGTGGAGGGAAGTGTTGGAAATTGACCAGGTAAGGTTGAGGGCAGGGCGAACGTTGGAGGCAAAGTTGATGAAGTCGACGAGCTTGGCATGGGTGCAGGAAGCAACACCAACCAATGCAGTCGCTGAGGTAGCGTAGGAAAAGTTGGGGATTGATACCAGTGTGGGCTTGGAACATAGACTTTTCCTCATAGCCGACAAAAAGCCAAGTATAGCTAGGAACCATGCGAGTGCTCATGGTTACCCTTTTTGTCCCAAACCTATTGGCTGCTCTTCTCTGGTAATTTTGTGATGATATTCTGTGACTGGAATTCACCAGCTGTGCAGGAATTAACAGCATATCTCCAGAGCCTTTACCTGGGCAGTTGGCCCAAATGAATTTGTGCCAGGTTAAACAAGCTGAAGGAAGAGGAATTGACTGCGAGGAACAAAAAAAAAACACTTAAGAAGTTTGCTGTTTAGATATAAGTACACTTAGTGGCCATTTTATTAGTTACAACTGTGCACATGCTTGTTAATACAAATATCTAATCAGCCAATCACATGACAGCAACTCAATGCAAAAAAAGCATGCAGACAAGCGTTTCAGACCATACATCAGAACTGGGAAGAAATGTGATCCTAGTGGCTTTGACTGTGGAATGATTGTTGGTGCCAGATGGTGTGGTTTGATTATCTCAGAAACTGCTGATCTCCTGGGATTTCCATGCACAACAAACAGTCTCCGGAGTTTACATAAAAAACAAAATAAAAAAGGATTGCCAGTCCAGTGAGTGGCAGTTTTACAGGTGAAAATGCCTTGCTAATGAGAGAGGTCATTGAAGAATGGCCATACTGGTTCAAGCTGACAGGAAGGCAGCTGTAACTCATATAACCACACTTGATGACAGTGGCATGCAGAAGAGCATCTCTGAATGCACCCTATGTTGAACCTTGAAGTGGATGGGCTACGGCAGCAGAAGATCATGAACATACACTCAGTAGCCATTTTATTAGTTACCTCCTGTACCAAATAAAATGGCCATCAAGTGCAGTTATGATCATGTATAAGCAATTAAATGTAAAAGTTTTTAAAAATTAATAGCCAAGATTTTTAATAAATTACCTTTGAAACTTTTGCATGTGAAACAGACACTTGGAACAATTTAAAGGTATTGATAGAGGTTGCAACTGTTTACGTTAGGGTATTTAATTTAGTTGACTGCCAAGGTTTGATGGACAGGTTTTATTTTGTTACTGCTCCTCTACCCTTCCAAATCTATTGCAACCTCCACAACCCATCCCACATCTCATGACAATATCTATAAGTATACCTTCCTGCTGCATGCAATGACTCACTATTCATGATTAGAATGCCTACAAGCAAAAGTTCACATTGGCAGCTCTTCAGAAAGTAAGTTTCTTCTTGACTCATGGAGCAATAGTAAACATGGGTTATGTGCTGTTGCAGCCCAGATTTTCACAAATTTAAGGAGTCACGGTAAATTGCTCATCATAACAGAATGCTCTAATACAAATTAAATATTATGTTTTTTTTCCCTTTTTTTCTCTATTCTCTCTCAGTCATTCCACCAAATATCTTCTGGTCCAAATCTTGATGATTCATTCCCCTTGTCTGCAAGTCTGGTCCAAAAGATCCAGCTGAAAGAACAGACTTCTCAGGATTAACTGAGAATGCCAATAACTTTTTTTTATGGAACTTTGTCACTTTTTTTAAATGCTTAGAAATTGGTCATTCAAGATCTTCATCTTATGAATCTATCCTAACTGCTGTTAGCATATGCTCAACCATCAGTCTCTTGAATCAAAAGGGATAGCTTCACTCAACTTCACTTGCCCCATCATTAAAATTTTTCTACAAACAATGGACTCACTTTCGAGGACTATTCAGCTCATGTTTTTGGAATCAAGCAATCAATTAATTAATTAATTAATTAATTAATTTATTTATTTATTTATTATTTCCTTTTGTATTTGCACATTTTGTTGTCTTTTGCACACTGCTTGAATGCCTGAGATGGTGCAGTCTTCCATTGATTCTGTTATGGTTATTATCCTATTATGGATTTATTGACTATGCTCACAAGAAAATTAATTTTGGGGTTATATATATGTAGTTTGATATTAAATTTACTTTGAACTTTGTTAAGTAGAGTATAATGTATCAATTATGTGCCTAATAATTTATTCCAGTTTTATATTGTAAAGAAGTAAGGAAAATGTGTCTACAATTGTTTTCATCAATGTTGTCATCATTTTGACATTTACTCCAGAGTGACCAATTTTGAAATTTCTGGTAACATGAGAAAATCAGCAAATACTGGAAATCCAAGCAACACACACAAAATGCTGGAGGAACTCACTAGGTCACACAGCTTCTATGGGAATGAATATAGTCGACATTTCGGGCCGAGCCCCTTCATCAGGACTGGAGAAAAAAAGATGAAGAGTCAGAATAAGAAGATGGGAGGGGGAGGAAGAAACACAAGGCAATAGCTGAAACAGTTGATTGGTAAAATAGATACAGGGTGAGAGAATGAGGAATCTGATAGGAGAGGACAGAAGATCATAAAAGAAAGAAAAGGGGGAGGGGCACCAGAGGGAAGTATTGGGCAGGTAAGGAGATAAGGTGAGAGAGGGAAATAGTAATGGGGAATGGTGAAGGGGAATGCAGGGGGACATTACTGGAAGTTTAAGAAATTGATGTTGGTGTCATTAGGTTGGAGACTACCCAGATGCAATACAAGACATTAGTTCTCCAACCTGAGTGTGGCCTCATTGTAGCAGTAGAGGAGGCCATGGACTGACATGTCAGAATGGGAATGGGAAGGGGTATTAAAATGGTTGGCCACTGAGAGATCCTGCTTTATCTAGTAGATGGAGCATAAGTGCTCAGCAAAACAGTTTCTCAATCTGCATCAGGTCTCACTGATATACAGGAGGCCACACCGAACACAGTATATGACCCCAACAGACTCACAGGTCGTGTCACCTCACCTGGAAGGACTGTTTGGGGACCTGAATGGTAGTGGGGGAGGTGGTATAGTGTCAGGTGTAGTACTTGTTCTGCTTGTAAGGGTAAGTACCAGGAGGGAGATCAGTGGGGAAGGACGAATGAACAAGGGAATCACGTAGGGAGCAATCCCTACAGAAAGCAAAAAAGAGGGGAAGGGAGGGAAAGATGTGCTTGGTGTGAGATCCCACTGGAGATCGCGGAAATAATGGAGAATTGAGTGCTGGACACAGATGCTGGTGGTGTGGTAGGTGAGGACAGGAGGAACCCTATCTCTGGTGGAGTGACAGGAGGATGAGGTGAGGGAGACATGTGTGAAATTGAAGAGATGAGGTTGAGGGCTCTGTTGATGGTGGAGGAATGGAAGCCCTTATATTTAGAGAAGGAGGACATCTTCTTTGTGTGAAATGAAATGCTTCATCCCAAGAGCAGATGTGATGAGATGGAGAAATTGAGTGAAGGGAATTGCATTTTCTCAAGTTACAGGGTGGGAAGAGGTTTAGTCCGGGTAGCTATGAGTGTCAGTGGGTTTATAGTAGACATCAGCTGGTGAGCTGTCTCCAGAGACAGAAACTTAAAGAAATCAAGAAAGGGGAGGGAGGTGTCAGAAAAGGACCAGGTAATTTTGAGGGCAATGTTGAAGTGGAAGGCAAAGTTGACGAAGTCATCGAGCTCAGCGTGGGTGCAGGAAGCAGGACCAATGCAGCCGTTGATGTTGTGTAAGAAAAGTGGGGGAGTGATATCAGTGTAGGCTTGGAGCATAGCATGTTTCATGTAGCTGACAAAAAGGTAGGCATAGCTGGGACCCATCCATGCGCCCACGGGTTCATCTTTTGTTTGAAGCAAGTGGGCAGAGATGAAGGATAAATTATTGAGAGTAAGGGCAAGTTCCGCCAGACGGAGGAGAGCAATAGGCTCTATCCCAGCAGGAGGAGATAGGCAGGTGAGAAGAGATAAGAGGCCAGAGTGGGGAAGAAAAGAAGAGAGGAGGGGGAGGGAAAATGTTTTATTTGCCAGAATGAGTAATTGATATTCATGCTATCAGGTTGGAAGCTACCTTCTTTCCACACTTCCCCACCCTCCCTTCCACATTCCCTGTAAACCCTATGCCTCCTTTAGAATGACTGATAATACTACACGTATTATTCCTTTATTTCTCTTAATTTTCCAGAATAAACACCAACACACCAACATTCCTCGGGGATGGATGTGTTCTGAGTGTCTTTTTACCTGTAAGGGACAGTGACAGTTTGTGTTAATATTCAAAAATTGTGTTACTAATATCCAAAGGTGCAGAGCATGAGATAATATAAAATATAACTTTCTTGATAATGAGTTCATCACCTTCTTTGGGAAAATATTCCATGAAAGGATGCATTTCTTCCATAGCAGCAGAATGGTGATTGTAACATAGTGTTCTGAATGTACTAGACAAGAGTGAACAAATCCAGACTAAAATGCCCAAATCTTTTGTGGATCCCTAAAGGGACCTAATATTAACCAATTTCTAGAAGTTAAGCTGTTTTTTAAACTGTATAATTAAGCTCTATCTTCTATTTATCTGGTGTGCATGAGGCATTAAGCAGTTCCCATGCTGATTAACTGCCAAGACAGCAGGCCAAGGCATTTAATCAAAGGATGCAAGTGATTTATTATTGAAAGCTTTCTAAATAAACAGCATTTTTGCAATATTTTTATGTGTCAGGAAAAAAATTCTAACTTTAAAACAATAAAATATGAATTTTAATTCAATTACATTTCTCTTCATTAATTATAATTTTTATAGTCTTTGAATACAAGAATTAAGTAGGTTATGAGAAATTTTGAGTTGTGAATGTTTAATCTCATCCACCTATATGTGTGGTTACTAACTTCAAACCAGGGATGCTTGCTACAGATGCAGAGCCACTTACTGGGAGCAGAAGTACTGGTCCATTGCAGGGTATAGAGAAGATAGACTGACCTATGTTTTGGTGTTGGTTCTTTCACAGAGATGATAAAGTCCTCAATTTTTCAAGTGCTTTATTAAATTATGTGACTAGCAGTGGAAAATAACTTGGATAGTCAGAATTAGTTGATGCAAAATTAATTTTAGTCTTGATCTTATAAGACCATAAGATATAGGAGCAGAATTAGACCATTTGTCCCATCGAGTCTGCTCTGCCATTTCACCATGGCTGATCCATTTTCACTCTCAGCCCCAGTCTTCTGCCTTCTCCTCATATCCCTTCAAGCCCTGACTAATCAAGAATCCATCAACCTCTGCCTTAAATATACCCAATGACTTTCCCTCCCTAACTGCCTATGGCAACAAAGATTCACTACTCTCTAACTAAAGAAATTCTTCCTCATCTCCATTCTAAAAGGACACCCCCCTATTCTAAGGCTGTGTCTTCTGGTCTTAGACTCTCCCATACAGGAAACATCCTCTCCACTCTATCGAGAGCTTTCAAAATTCAGTAGGTTTCAATGAGGTTCCCCCTTCATTCCTCTGAATTTCACTGAGTACAGACCCAGAGCCATCAACTGCTCTTCATGTGATAAGCTGGTGAATTCTGGAATCATTTTCATGAACATTCTCGGATTTCTTTCCAATGTCCACATATCCTTTCTTAGATAAGTGTCCAAATCTGCTTACCAGTGCTTTATAAAACCTCAACATTACATCTTTGCTTTTATATTCCATATCTCTCAAAATGAATGCTAACATCCTATAGTTCTCAGTGCGCTTTCAAATAATCCCCCACACACCTCTCTTCTCCATCATCTGATCTCAACTATCATCTGCCAACCTTATACCTCTACCCCCCCCACCTTCCTATTCTGTCTTCTTCCTCCTTCCTTTCCATTCCTGATGAATTGTCTCAGCCTGAAATGTCAACTATTTATTCCACTCCATAGATGCTACCTGACCTGCTGAGCTACTCCAACATTTTGTATATGTTGCTTTTTCAAATATATAATAGCTATTTTCACCATGGAAATATACAACATAACGAATGCCGTTCCACCTATCACGACATGACTTTGAATCCTTCCAATCCATGTATCAGGCTAAAATTTTAAAGCAAGAGCATAGGAGACTGTGTTTACTTTAAATTCAAACAAATTTATGCATTTCTTTTCATTGGAGTTATCTGCATTTTTCTGATGTGATATTGCATGTAACAGCAATTGGCAGATCGATCCTATAAATATCCTCACAAAAAGGCAGGGGGTTATTTCTAACAGGTAGCTTCACCTGGTGGACGCGCATTGTGGAAAATTACCGACTGACAGCCTATAATTTTCATCTGTGATTAATGGATAAAAATTTATAGGCAGAACACCTGCAAGCTGGCAGTGTGACAAGGGTTCGAGAAAGGCAGTTACTTTATAATGAGCATAAAAGATTGTGAATTGCAAAAATGAGCTGATGTTTTGCTGGAACAGGTATCAGAATAAGAATATTTCACAATTCTCTGCCCATACCTGTGAAAAGATGTCAAATCATTGTCTGATGCGCATCAGGTAAGTAAATCCTAGTCCACTGCTGTTTGTCATGTATGTGTGGGCAGATAGCACTTCACCCATCATTGTTATTTTACAATAGATAATGAGAGAAAGACAAGTACACGATTGGACATGATGGGCAAAATTCCATAAAGATTCCCCGCTCATTTTGCATTTCAGTAGGTCACCAATAAAATCCTATGGTAATTCAGCAACCATGGGCTGTTAAAGATTAACTTTATTTGTCACAAATGCATAATAACAAAGAAACATACAGTAGAATGTATCATCTTGCGTCAATGACCGACACGGTATGAGTGTTATCTGGGGACAGCCCACAGGTTTCACTGCGCTAACCCTAATCCATCTGTTTTTGTGCTGTGAAAGGAACCCAGAGCGCCTGTAGGAAGCCCAGCAGTCACAGAGAGAACACACAAGCACCTTGCAGACTGCGGCGGAAATTGAACCCTGATGGGTAGTCGCTGTTGCTGCAAAGCTACACTTTTCATTTTGGAACTACCTTGAGATGAGCGTCGTTACTATTCAGCAAGCTGGCTTCACCTTCTCACTTCAGTTACCTGGATTCCTGTTTCTCAAACCCTCCAGCTCTTCATCTTTTTCTACTCTTTTAAAAATTAGCCATCTTTTTAAAGCTTGGTGACATACTTTTGGCAATTGGGATTTTTAAAATCAAATTTTAGCCTGTGTAAATTTGAATTGGTTTAGTTAGTATTATTTACAACTATCTCCATTCTTCCATCCTCAGTTTCCTGCTGGATAGAAAAAAAATGTGAGTATTGCCAAAATGCTGTGAGTCTATCATTGGGATGAGGTAAATCAGGCAACTTACATTGCCAATTACAGTGAGTTGTGAATCTATTTAGATGCAGAGTCGGACAAATTTTGCACACTTATAAAAACATATTTGTTAATCTCAACAACTGCCTGATCTTCCAACCTAAGAAAGCTGAATTTCTTATCTTTCCACCTGCATAAATGCATCTGTTCAATTGATACTGACAGTATATTTTCCCCTACCTGCTAATGTTCTACATTTCAAAAAGGCTGGCTAAATGCTGTCTTAATAATGTGACCAATGAAGAATTCTGCATATTATTTACCAAGCTTATATTTATATTTCAAATTATATTTTTTGAGATATATATTTTTATGGAGTTGCAGAGCACAGAATTATCCCTTTTGCCCACCTCATAGTCAAGCACATTCATATCTCAATTGCTGGGAACTTTTGGGCTATTCTAGTGGTGGTTAGTATCATGGCTTTCCATAGATTTACATAGATATTACTTTGTAGGACTAATTGTGTAATGCTTCTGTGTTATGACTTTAGGATGTTACCAGTTGCAGATATTCCTATTGGGACATTGTATACCCTGTTCATGTTCCATAGTCTTTCAATTTCCTCTTTTAATTTGGCAAATTAATGGTGTTTTTCACTTAGTGATTTCTGTTCTGTATGTGGCTATCTCAATTAGCTAAGTTGTTCTTGTTTGTTCATCCTGTAATATCATGTCCAGACGGTTATCATATATTGTCCCATCTGTAATAATGGATTGGTTGTAACATAATTTGTGGGACTCTGACTCTAAATCTGGATCAGGCTTGTATTTATAGTAAGGTATGGTGACTCTTATGAGTTTGTATTTTAAAGAAGATTTTGGTGAATGATGGTTGCCACTTGATTGTGTCTGTGTTAATGCACATTAAACTGTGGCAGAACCCCGTAATGTGTAGAATTATTTTTGCTTTCTGCATTTATCATCTTAAATTTGATGTTTTTTTATTTTGTATTTTTGGTAATTTCTTGTGTTAATCATCTCCTCCTGTATTGTCTCAAGGGTCCCTTCTGTTTCTGGGAAGTGGGCTCCAACATTGAGCCAGGTGTTCGACTCTTCCTTGTTGACATCTAGTCTGCTCAGATCGTGGGGATGTCTTCCATGGAATGTCATACTCTTTCATTGGCTAACATTTTCTTCCATAGCGATAATTTCTTCATTTTTCTAAGTTGTGCTTTCACTTAAGCTTAGTCGTGTGTATTTCTTATCAATCTTGCATATGCTCTGTTGAATGGTGAATCCTGTTTTTGTTGAAGAAAATATATACTTAGAAGTTTTATCTGACTGTTGTGTAAATTGTTTATGTCTATTATTCCGCTTCCTCTTTCTGTGCCAAGTAGGATTAATCTAAGTGCCTTCGAGTGTACACAGTGTTTTCTAAAATTTGTCATTTCAGTTCTTATTTTTGTTTGTGAATCTTCCAGATCGAACTTGCAAGCAGATATTATGCCAAAAGAGTATGTTTATATGGATATAGCAGAAGCATTTATTGCCTTTGTTATATTTTTACTGTTGAGCTCTGTTTGGAGGATCTTCTTAAGCCTTGAAGTAAATTCTATCAAACGTTTTCCCTTTATTGCACTACTATCTATTTTCTTCACTTGTTGATATCCCAGTTACTTTCATATTCATCCATCAGTTGTATTGTATCCAGCTGCTCTGTTTTATGTTCTACTAAGTCTATTATACTTTTCTTTATGTTTAATGTTTTGCACTTACCTACTTCAAAGTTCATTTTTATACCTTTCAAAAATAGTTCTATTATTTGAATTAATTGATTTAGCTTTACTGATGAAGGAGCATATAATTTCAAATTGTCCATTTATAAAGAGTGTGTCAAGGTATAATTTGTTAGCTTGTTTCTGATTTGATACCTTATTTTCATTCAGTTCAGTCGAGAACAGGTTTTTAAAGCTTGACAAAGCCATAGTGGGCTTAGAGGGTTGTATTGGAAAAAGCCTCAGTTTATTTTGATGACAGTGATTGTTCTTTTTTGATTGTTAATAAATGGAGTGATTATAATATGACAATCTTCATCGGATGTTGTAGGAGTTTCACAATTATTGGGTGTAGTTTATACATATTAAGAATTTCTATTACCCATAAGCATGGGGCAGAATAAAATGCTTTTTGGTAGTCAGTATGACAACGTGAAATACTTCTTTTCAGCTGGGCTTGATTAAATTAAAGTATTTATTATCCGTTGTACTTTACATCCTTTCATACTCTTACCGCATCCATTCTGGTCTTCTGTGAGTTTATTTTTCTTACCTAAGTGAGTGGAGATTAATTGCAAGATACGTGATGTTATTATTTTGTTATAATTTTAAATATAGTTTGCAATTTTCTGTCAAAAATTTGGCCACTTTTTCAGGATGTTTGAGAAAATTGTTGATACGTATTAATAGGTACGAATGAATGCAAGTACGTTTTAAACCAATAATTATGAATATTATGAGTGTCAGTACTTTTCCAGTTGTGGGTATTTTTGATATTCATTGTAACTTCAGGTGTTTGAATATGTGAGTGTGTTCTTTTTCCTCTCTAATCCAGCTTGCTTCTTGACTGTGTGTCATCCTGTTTGATCAGGTATTAGACTAATGATGATGATGATGATGATGATGATTATTATTATTATTGCAGCCAGCCGCACCACCATCTCATTTTACTTACCTGGAAAACTCTTTCTTAATTCCTTCACACCTTTTAAGGCAGTCTAATTTGTCCACCTTGAGACCATCCTTCTAATCCTTGCCTATTTACAGTAAGTACAAATCTAAATATGTCTAAAATGTAGTGATTGTATCTGACATCATCAACTCTTCTGGCAAAATTCCAGATATCAGCCATTTTCTGAATAAATAAGTTCTCAATATCTCCTTTAAAACTTCTCATAAACCTTTGACCTCTTTGTTTTTGATACTATTGGAAAAAGATTGTGACTGTCTAACCTATTGATGCATTTTACAATTTTACATATCTCAAACAGCTCACCCTTAAGCCTCCCTTCATTCCAGAGAATATAAATGTAGAGTATCCAAAATGTCTCTACAAATAAAAGCCATTAATCCAGGCAATATGCAGGCAATCTTCCCCTCCCCTATCTCTATTACTGGGCTTCGGCCCTCTCTTCCCCCCCCCCCCCCCCCCATTCCTGATGAAGGGTCTCGGCCCAAAACATTGGCTACTCTTTTCTCACGGATGCTGCCTGACCTGCTGAGTTCTTCCAGCTTTGTGTACGTATTATTTGATCCACAGCATCTGTAGTTGTATTTTTGTGAATATGCTGGTGAATCTCTTCTGCACACACTTCAGTGCAGCTACAGTTAATATCTACAGTCATCAGATTCCACAAACAGCATGAATAACTTCATTCACCTCAATGCTGAACAAACTTCACCACAGCCTCAAGGACTCTAAAACTCACATTCTCAATATTATTTATTTTTATCATTTGCATGATTTCTTTTCTTTTGCACATTGATTGTTTGTCAGTCTTTGTTTACATATGTTATTCATAAATACAATTGTGTTTCTTTATTTTCCTGTAAGTGTCTGCAAGAAAGTGAAGACAAACATGTCACATGTCCTCTTCACCATCTATATACCATAGTTGCCTGTGTGAAACTATGGACTTGAAGATAAAGAACCTAGTGACTCAGTGTCATGACAATAGCCTTTCCTGCAATGTCCGCGGAACAAGTGAAATGGTCATTGACTTCAGGAAGGAGGATGGTACACATGCTTCTGTGTATATCAATGGTGCTGAAGTTGAGGTGGTTGAGAGCTATAGGTTCCTAGGAGTGATCATCACCAAAGCCTGTTTTGGTTCATTTATGCTAAAGTCATGACCAAGAAAACTCATCAGCACCTCTTCTTCCATGAGGTGCTAAAGAAACTTGTCACCATGGCTCCATCCAACTGTGGGGTCTTTGTGTTCAGTGAGATGCACTCAGTCCATCCTCAGTATGCTCCATCTTATTCACATGTTTCTTTCAGTTTTCCCAAAAATCATATTTCTTTTTACAGTGTTTTTCTTGCCAAAGGGAACAAAACAATAAATATTGCAAGAGATTTATTACAGATATGTCCAATATTTCCCTACAGCTTCAGCAATCTAACTCCTTCTACCAGAATTCTTTTGCTGAATGCCTGGTTTTGCCACAATGGTAACATTGATTGCCAATAGATGTCTCAATCTTAAAGTCAGTAGAATCTTTCTGAACTTGAGAAGATACACTTTAATAGTTGTGCTTCTTTAGCTGCCATCTCCATAGATGTGCTAATCTAAATTGCTTTCAGTAATGTTAGTCTGTTTTCTGTCAGCAAACATTTCTGAATTGCCTCACTACACAAATCACATATGAATCTATCATGGAATGTGTCATACAGTGACTGCCCAAAATCACAGTGCTTCAGTACCGCTACTAACTGAAATAGACTTACTTCCACATGATTCCTTTTTATGAAATCTAAACCTCTCAAAGGCTTAGGTGAATAGTAGTCTTTTAAAACTTTAGCTATGTCCTCATGAGGTTTATTGCTAGGCTTAGCTGGTTGCACTGGACTGCATAATAAATTTAACGCTTTTGCACCAATCACAGTGAGAAAAGTTGGAACACCAATATCATTTGAAACTTGATTTGCTAGTACAGAATATTGAAACATTTTATTATATGAACTCCAGCACTCTGTTGTTTTGCCATATGCCAAATATTTCCAAACATAGTCACCATTTTCAAGCACAATCATGTTCCAGAAGTTAACTAGTCTTATCCACTTCTCTCTCCCTTTCATACTTGTCTTATTTAACCATCCCATTCTCATTCTCTTCACTTGAATTCTTCAGTCACCATGCTCCCTGGTTTGGTGATGAGCACACCCAGGAACTTGAAGCTCTCAACCACCTCAACTTCAGTGCTCGCCCACATTACACACAAACCTTTCTTGTTGAAGGGAACAAAAGAATAAATATCGCGTGAGGACTTGTCTCCTTGTCACCAGTTGTTATGTTTGTAGTACTGGGAATCCGGTGGCTGTGAATAATGCACTTGAGAGACAGAGAGGTGTGGTTCAAAAAGAGGTGTTTATTTTACTTGTTAATCATCTACCCAGAACGCCTTCTCACATTACGTTCAGTACGTAACATAGAGGGACGGTTGACAGCAACTTGTAAGGATCAAAATATACATGAATGTATAACGTATAACTGCACAGTCTACCTCATTTTGGCCATGTACCTCATGGTCTGTCTGCACTGCACTTTCTCTGTAACTGTAACATGTTATTCTGCATTCTTTTGTTTTTTCTCCTGAACTACCTCAATGGCTAATGTGATGAAATTTATGAATGGCATGCAAAATAAAGTTTTTCACTGTACCTCATTATATGTGACAAAGATAAACCAATTGACTGCAGTGTTGGGTGCAGCACCATGAATAGTAGCACAGCATTCCTGGATTCAAAATCTGAGCTAGATTCTGTATATGCCTACAATGAAGGGACTCAGCCCGAAAAGTCGACTGTACTCTTTTTCATAGATGCTCCTGGCCTGCTAAGTTCCTCCAGCACTTTGTGTGTGTTGATTGGATTTCCAGCATCTGCCGATCTTCCCTTGTTTGTGATAGCATATTACTTAATGTTTTTAGGGAAAATTACTGCTGTAAACACGTTTATTTAGTCCTGACAAGTGAGAATGAACTAATACTGCCCAATTAGTTTTACTTAGGGTGAAAGTTAGAATGCTACAATGTTTAACAACAGTCCCTTTATTTCTCTCAGACCAGCTGGATTATTTTCTCATCTTGAATTAATGAGAAATTTCCTTGTACATTTCACAGGAAGAAATGAAAAAGTGGAATATTATCTACTTCTTGATAAATAACTGAGGTTCTTTTCTTTCTGATTGAAGGTTGGACTAAAGTGCACAAACATTTGTTGAGATGTGTAAAATTTAATTCTTACTTCCATTTTTTTAACATGTGGTTGTTAATCATCAACAGAAAATTATGGCAACAGTACACAGCTGCACAGGTTTTGCTGAATACTGATAAGCATTCAAATGGAGGCATGTCTCTACAAATTAGTATTCCTCTGCCATTCACTAAACTTTGCTGATCTGCAAATTGTCACTTTGTGGAGAATCTAATTACTGGAGCTTCAAGCTTCTGTCATAAACCCACAAATAGTATAAGCACCAGACTGTTCCTTAGCACCTTTATGAAAGCAAGGTGAGAAATATCATTTTCTGATGCATGATTTCCCAGGTCAGCTCAGCATCAATAGAAGGTCAAACCTGACTTTAAGAGCTCTCAAAATGTCATGAGTTCAGTCAGTTACTCACTTGTGGCCTGCAACACCAAACTGAGAGGATCTTTTCTTTAGCAAAATGGGTCAATGCTACAAAGAAAGCAGATAGATAATGTTACCAGTATAAAATCATTCATTTAGTATCTCAAGTGAAGTTATCTCTTTTGCTTTGTTCCCCAAATTTGAAAATGAAAATTCCTCTAGTGCTTAAAGTTATCTGGAATCTTTTTGCCAATGGAAGCATCTGCCAGTTAAAAGGAAATCTTCCCAAAGTCTTTCAAAGGCCGACATGAAATGAATAAATATAAAAGTTTGGCTTATTATTATTTTATTCTTATTTAGAGTTACAGAGCTGTAACAAGCTCATCCAGCCCAATGAGCCCACAGCATTCAATTACACCTGTTTGACCAAATGCCCTACCAAAATGCCCTACCAAATGTGTGTCTTTGGAACGTGGGAGAAATCCAGAGCACCCACAGTAAACTGACTGGGGCATGGGGAAATGTACAAACTCTTTACAGACAGAGGTGGGATTGAACTCATGTTGCTGGCACTGTAATATCATTATGCTAACAGCTATGTTGCTGTGCCACACCAATCTATCAAGATTAGATAGTTAAATTATCAGCTAACTTCCGTTTTAGATGCTAAAGCAGGGGGACAAGGCTAGTCCAGAGGAGCACGTGCAAATTAACAAAGTGCTTGTGCTTTCAATGTTTTTAAGTTAGTCTTGAAAAATGTCAGGATTGAAAGTCCATAGTGGAGATCTTTGGAGTAATGTGGATTCTGCAATGCCATTACAAAAAATTGTGGGGCAGATCATTCCAGTTGCCATATTCACAAAGTCAATAATATCTGCAGTGAATATCTGAAGAAGCACACAATACTGGCAAGCCACTGCAGATGAGGAAGAGTTCTCAGGAGCTGGTTACATGTTCAGAGTGTGTTCTACCTAAAGTTTAGCAATGCATAGTGAGTACGAAATGCAAGTAATTAGTGCCAAAAATACTGCTAAATATATTCAGCAAGTCGGGCGACACACTGTATGTGGGGTGAAACCTTTAAGATCGATGATCTTTCATTGGCATGGGTGACTCACACAAAATGCTGATGGAACTCTGTAGGCCTGGCAACATCTACGGAAAAAAGTGCAGTCCTGCCAAAGGGCTTCGGCCCGTAATGTCGACTGTACTTTTTTCCATCGATGCAGCCTGGCCTGCTAAGTTCCTCCAGCATTTTGTGTGCATTGCTTGGATTTCCAGTATCTGTAGATTTTCTCTTATCAGTATGGGTGACCTTAGATTCACTGCAGAATCCACTAATGTTCTTGAAATTATTTATTTAATTCTTTACTTTTTTTTTCGATTTTCACAATTTATTGGATTTTGCATATTGGTTGTTTTCGACCATCTTTGTTTTCAGTACATTTTCATTGCTTCTATTGTGGTTCTTGTACTTAGTATGAATGCCCACAAGGAAACAAAACTTAAGGTTGTATATGGTGAGATATATATATATACACTTTAATAAAAAATTTACATTGAACTTTGAATTTTGATCAATTCCGATGAAATCCTAGTGGCATGGGTTTTGTAGATTATATGTACACTAAATTGCCCCTATTATGTAGGCGAGGGGTAGAATCTTATGGGCAAGGTGAGTGTAACGATATAGTTAGTGTGGACATTGTGTTCTGAAGGGCCTGTTTATATGCTGTATCCCTCTGATGGAGAGCTGAAATATTAATTCAGTTTCTCTTTCCACAGATGCTGTCTACATTCAGCATTTTCTGCTGTTGCTTCAGCTTTCCAGGCTTTTGCATTCTTTGCTTCTCATCAGATCTGTGTACCATCTGGGCAACAACAAGGAAGTCCTGAATAAAATCTGCAGTCTGCCGCGGCCATAATTAATTTTCCATTTTAGAGGAAAACAAATAAGTGTAGCTTTGACATGGAAGCAGGAAACAAGAGCATATTTCCATCACTTTCCTTTTTTTGTTCACCATTGAGACACATAGCCTGACTTTAATCAGTGCAGGGTTGCTTTAAGTGATGTTAGCTCCTCAGAATTCGGGGACCTCTCTTGAGGCATGTCGCCACACAACAGTATTGTTAGTGTTGGCTGAATCCTGCAATCATGTTAATTAGCAGACAGCAGTAAGTTGGCACACTGCTTGCATTGGAAGCAAAGTGTACAAGCTAATTCCACAAAACAAACCCGATGTCTGCTTCTGGGTGCGATTGAATTTAGTTTCTTGGATCTACAGAATTTCTATCAAAATCCTTGTGATTTGTGTCTCATACTGCAGTACATATATTTCCTGACTGTAGCTGTTCAGAGCTTGCTGACGTTTTCTTTAAAATAAAAGGAACTGGTGTTTTAATTCTGTCGAATAACCAGCCTCGAACCAAAATGTTTGCAATTCCTTTCACCGACTCCCCTCCCCCCCCCCCCCCACCTTTCCCACTGATGCTGCTCAATTCTTTGTGTTCCTCTAGCACGTATTCTCAAGTTGGAGGAGCAACACCTCATATTCTGTCTGGGTAGCCTCTAACCTAATGGCATGAGCATTGATTTCTCTAAATTTCCACAAACCCCCTTCTTCCCCTTCTCTCTTTTTGTATAACCCAGTCTGGCTCCCTATTTACCTCTTCTCTTTTCCTCATCCACTTATCATTTCTTTCTGGTGGCTCTGCTTCCCTTTCCCCCATTGTCCATGCTCCTCTCTTATCATATTCTTTCTCAATCAGCCTTTTACATTTTCTACCTCTCATCTCCCAGCTTCTCACTTCATGACCACTCCTCCACTCAACTACCTGCTCATTCACCTCCATTCAGTACACCGAAGTCCTCAGAGGGGAGGTAACACTTCACATGCAAATCTGATGGGGTTGGCTATTGCATCTGGTGCTCCTGATGCGGCCCCCTCTACATTGGTGAGACCGGTTGTAAATTGGGGGGTCCACTTCTTCGACCACCTCTGCTCCATCCACCAAAAGCAGAACTTACTAGTGGCCAAGCATTTTAATTCTGATTCCTATTCCACTTCTGATGTGTCAATCCATGGCCTTCTCTTGTGGGAATGATATGGCCATCCTCGGGGTGGAAGATCAACACCTCATATTCTGTCTGGGTAACTTCCAGCCTGAAGGCAAGAATATCAATTTCTCCTTCCAGTAACAAAATTCCCACCCCCTCCCCTCTTCTTCTATTCTCCACTCTGGTCTCTTACCTGTTTTCACCTGCCTATCACCTCCTCCCGAGTCCCATCCTCCTTCCCTTTCTCCTATGGTCCACTCTCCTCTGCAATCAGATTCCTTCCTCTCCAGTCTTTGACCTTTCCTACCCACCTGGCTTTGCCTGTCACCTCCTAGCTGTCCACCTTCCCTTCCCCCACCTTTTTATTCTATCATCTTCCCCATCCATCCCAGTCCTGAAGAAGGGTCTCGGCCCAAAACATTGACTGCTTTATACATTTCCATTGATGCTGCCTGACCTGCTGAGTTCCTCCAATATTTTGTTTGTGTTACCTCCTCCCTCACCTGACTTCACCTATCACCTGCCAGCTCGTACTCCTTCCCCATCCCCCACCTTCTTATTCTGGCTTCTTCGCTCTTCCTTTCCAGTCCTGATGAAGGGTCTCAGCCTGAAATGTTGTCTGTTTATTCCCCTCCATGGATGGTCCCTGACCTGCTGAGTTCCTCCAGCATTTTGTATGTGTTCTACCAACACACTGCCTGCTGCTCCAGTTTCCATCATCTGCAGTTTTTGACGACTCCTTGATATTTTATCAACTTCATCCGTTTTCTTCACCTGCAGGAGTTCCCACTTCCCGCCGTAGCTACACCCACTGCTTTTGGTGCCTCTGGTACCGACAGGACAAAGCAGTTTGAGTATAAATACAGTAAGACATGAAAATGCCATTCGCTTGTGGTTGATCTGATTGTCCAACTCCCCAGAAGCTTCAGGATTGAATATTGTTTACTGTCATTCTTCAGTATACGAGTGTAAAGTCGAACAAAATGATTGTTACTCTGGATCTGATGCAGCAATAAAACACAATAAACATGAAGAGTACAATTAAAAAAAAAACAAAATAAAAGCACAATAAATATAAATATGAAAGCAATCCTATAAAACACAAAGTACAAGTAACTGTAATACAGAGAGATTGATTGTATGTATATTAAGTGCCACTAGCTGAGGTGTATGTTGTGGTGTTAATGAGTGGAGGTGTTGATCAGCTTGTCGGCTTGGGAGAAGTAACTGTTTCTGAATCTTGTGGTCCTGGCCTGGATGCTGCCTCCAGTGGCACTAGGCATCAGTCGGCAGCAATACTGGATGGAAGCTCTGTCTGAATTTATTTCCATCACCAATTCTGGAATCATCATCATCATCATTATTTGCCGTGTCGAATGGCATGGGTGATCATAGTCTACATGACCATGATTATTCTTGGCATTTTTTTCTACAAACGTGGTTTGCCATTGCCTTCTGGGCACCGTTGGTACAAAACAGGTGGCACTAGCCATTATCAACACTTCTCGGAGATTGTCTGTCTGGCGTCAGTGGTCACCTAACCGGGACTTGTGACATGCACTAGCTGCTCATACAACCATGGCTTCAAGTTACCCTGATCAGGGGGCTAAGCAGGTGCTACACCTTGCCCAAGAGTGACCTGTAGGCTAGCGGAGGGAAGGAGCGCTTTACACCTCCTTAGGTAGAGACATATCGCCGCCCCACCACTCAGATTCTGGAATACTGATCTGAATTTTCAAATGCTCTTTTCCCCAGAGAGCCAAAAAGTTTGCTGATGTCCTGAAGAATCAGAATTAGAAACAGGTTTATTATCACTGGTATACTGTGCATTGTGAAATTTGTTGCTTTGTGGCAGTTGTACAGTGTAATACATAAAAATTACCATAAATTACAAAAATAAATACATAGCACAAAAGATAAATAACGGGGGAATGTTCATGGTTTCATGAACTGTTTAGTAATCTGATAGCAGAGCAGAAAAAGCTGTTCCTAGATGTTAAGTGTGAATCTTCAGGCTTTTGTATCTCCTCCCCGATGATAGTAATGTGAAAAGATTATGTTTCAAATTGTGAGGGTCTTTAAAGATGGCTGCCACCTTCTGGGCATGCTCTGTTGTCACAAGAAAAATGGCTGACCTTGCAGGCTGCCCCCAGCACAAAACTTGCTGATTTCATTTGACAAAAATGACGCATTTCACTGTATATTTTGATGTATTATACAAGTGACAAATAAAGATAATCTTTTGTTTATCTTTCTTGAGGCACCACCATTTGAAGATGTCCTTGATGACAGGGAGAGTTATCCCTGAGATGGAACTGGCTGTGTCCAGAGCCCTCTGCAGCCTCTTGCGACCTCATGCGTTGGAGGCTCCATATCAGGCTGTGATGCAACCAGTCCAAATGCACTCCACCATACAGCTGTAGAAATATGCAAGAGCCTTTGCTGACAGAAGAGTTGTAAGACTGAAAATAAATCATCCTCAATACCAAGGGACTGCCCTAAAAGTAGTGACGATATAATATCTACTGGATTATGAATTACCCTGTCAGCAATTAATTCTGCTTTGGGATGTGGTACTTCTACATCCCCCTTCACCCATGTACGACCATCACTTTGGGAACTGATTCTTAAAATGGGAATTAGATGATATTCTAGCCCACACAGAAGCCTACACACCGATAATTGTTTAGTTAAAATCACTTCTTCCCAGTAGAGAATTCTCTGTGATTATATAATAGTCACAGTCAACACAAATGCTTCAGTCTACAAACATATACATTTTATTTACTCACCAGCTCCTAAAGAAAATTTGAATTAACTAGTGTCTTAGAAAAGTATAGTACATAAAAGGCCCTTCAACCCATCTAGACTGTGCCAAACTATTTAAGCTGCCTACTGCCATCGACCTGCACTGGGACCAGAGCCCTTCATACTCCTACTATCCATGTACCAATTCAAACTTCTCTTAAGACTTTTAAATCGAGCTCAAATGCACCACATGTTGGCAGCTTTTCCACACTCTCATGATCCTCTGTGTGAAGAAGTTTCCCTTCATGTTCCCCTTAAACTTTTCACCTTTTACCCTTAACCCGTGACCTCCAGTTGTAGTCCCACACAACCTCAGTGGAAAAAAACCTGCTTGCATTTACCCTATCTATACTCCTCATAATTTTGTATAACTCCATCAAATCTCCTCTCAGTCTTCTATATTCCAAGGAATGAAGTCTTAGCCTGTTCAATCTTTCCTTCTAACTCAGGTACTTCAGTCCCAGGAACTAGTTTTGACCAAGGTCTTGGTCTTGAACATTTTCATGTCTGATTTGTTTCTCAGTCAGAGCAGTAATAAAGGAGAAATTGAAAGTACTTGAATTCATGTAATACTGTCTACATCCTTAAGATGTACCAAAGCTTCAACAACCAATTAATTACTTTTGAAGTGCAGCCACTGTTACTTTTCAGGCAAATGTGGCAGTCAATATCCGCACATCAAGGTCCACAAGCAGCCGTGTGATAAATGATCAGTTAATTTGTTTTTGGTGGTGTTCATTGAAGGATAAATTTGGCCCAGATACCAAATAAATTTCAGAGTGCTTTGGGAATAGTGCTTCGTGTCCACTGGAATAGTCAGACAGATTATCAGATTAACATCTTATCTCAGTGAATGCACCTCAGAAAATGCATAGGTTCTGTGGTTGTACAACAACTGGTTTTGAACTCGCAAGCTTGAGACTCACAGCTGAAAATCCTGCTGGTAAGCCAGGCTGATGTTAAATGATCGCATGATATATCTTTCATAATGACTTCATATCCCCCAATTGCAGATATAGAATGTTCCTGTACTAAATCCTCCTATACACCACACTGGCTCCAAGTCTGCACCTTGGACTTGTGCCAAGTTGGTGAAACCTGCCTTAACTGAACATAAAATGTGGATTCAAGCTGACTGGTCAAGATTTCTTCTCTAAGTATTAGTATTCCATACGAAGTTTACTGGATAAACTAAGAAGCAAAGTGAGGGTTGAGCAAATTTGGAGAATCTAATCACTTGCTTCTGGTTTTCAAATCTCAATACCCAGCACAGGTCTATTCTCGTTTTTGAAATGTTCCAGGGTTTTGAACAGGAAGGGATGAAGTGTGATTACAAGTGATATCTATGGCTGTGCATGCATTGGTTGACTGAAGATATACTTTTCATCGAAGTCTCATATGCACATAACCCACCTACCATTATGAAAACAAATTGGTTTATCTGATTCTTTCTAATCCCTAGTCATATCTCATTTATGACTACACATAAATGTAGTCATAATTTATGACTACCACATTTACCGCCACATTTACTCTAATACTATATTCCTGTTTTATACAACATGTCCATGCAATACCCAATAACATGCTGATTGAAAATTACATTTTTAAAGATATTTGCATTATCTACACACTTTATACAAATATTTTCAGTGAATTAATGCACTAATATTATTCTTTTAAAAACTTACACAAATTGAAATTGATAAATTTACTATAATTAAGTGAACTTGCTTGATGGTCAACCTTGGTGCCCACATACAAAACTGAGAAATCATTCTATCATTTTTGTCAAGGTTCAGTGCTATTTCCAATCCTTTTCTACTTTTACATCTGTGACTTACTGGACACAACATCCAAAAACATATTTTTTTTTACCCGACATATTGTATTTTTTTGGCTGAAATTTCTATGAGTTAGAGCAAGGTCAACTGATGATTTGGAAATAATAGCTATCCACTGTCATCTTGTTAGTATCACCAGATGGTGAGCAAAATTTTCCATCTTTTGCAAGAGCTGGAGGGAAGTAGTTGAAGCTAACAACTAACAAAAAGATGGCGGGAGTCTGAAGCTAACTGGATGAAAGTGTCAGAGGAAGAAGCCATCATCACATTTTTAAAATGTCAGCATGATCCCATGAACAGATAATCGTACGACAGAGAAATGGATTATATTATACTGAATTGCACTTTTCCATCTAAGTGGACTTGATGGATCATAAAATGTCCTTCTATTCCATAGATACAGCTCGGTCCACCATAGAAAAAGCCCTCCCCACTACTGAACACATCTGCAAGAAGCACATCCGCCATCAAGGGCTCCATCATTCAGACCAGTCTTTGTCTGTGTGTAGTTTTCCATTGATTTTATTGTATCTCTTTGCTCTACTGTGAATGCCTGCAGGAAAATAAATCTCAGGGTAATATTTGGTGGGCAGCACTGTACAACCCAGGTTCAATCCCTGCCACTGCCTGTAAGGAATTTTTATATTCTTGCCGTCGCCATATGGGTTTACGTGACCATCTGGGTGCTCCAGTTTCCACCTATAGTCCAAACATGTTCCAGTTAGAAGGTTAATTGATCATCGTAAATTGTATTGTGATTAATAATAATAATAATAATGATAATAATAATAATAATAATAATAATAATAATAATAATAATAATTATTATTATTATTATTATTATTATTATTATTAGTAGTAGTAGTAGTAGTAGTTTGTTGATCCCGAGTGGGAAATTCTTTCTTTACAGCAGCAACATTTAAAAACACACTTAGCAGTGTGCAGACTTAACTAATAATATACATAATTATATGTACAGAATAATAATATACACAATAATAATTTACCAATGTGCAAAGATAATGTATGAAATATTAAAACAAAAACTATTGTACTATGATGTGTGTTCTCCTGTAGCTCAGAGATAAGCTGTTGTATAGGCTTCTTGTATTTGGTAGGAAAGATTTTCTGTAAGAATGCTTGAGACAGCGGAGCTGAATGTGTCTGTTTGAAATGTTGCTCCACTGCTTATTCAGTAGGTCATGGAGAGGATGTGCCATGTTGTCCATAATGGATAGCAGTTTGATTAGTGTGTTCTCCTCTTCACCACTAACTCTAAAGAGTCTGGATTGTAGCTAAGGACGGATCCAGCCTTTGTGATGAGTTTATTTAGTCTATCTGCATCACAAGCGCCGAAGCTGCTCCCCGACGTAAGGCAGCAAAGAAGACTGCACTCACAACAACAGGATGGTAAAGGATCTCTAACATTCTGCTGCACATATTGAAGAATCTCAGCTTCCTTGGAAAATAGAGACTACTCATCCCTTTCTTGTAAAAAGCCTTGGTTTTGGTTTTCCAGTCATGTCTGTTGTCGACGTAAACACCCAAGTATTTGTACTCCTCCACCACCTCAACTTTTTCTCCCAGGATGTATACAGGACTCGTCACAGCCCTCTTCCTCCTAAAATCAGTCACCATCTCCCTGGCTCTAGCCAAATTCAAGAGCAAGTGATTCCTCCCACACCACTCCACAAACGTGTCCACCAGTCCTCTGTACTTCGACTCCTGTCCATCTCTGATACACCCAACCACCGCAGTCATCAGGGAACTTCTACAAGTGACAAGTCTCAGATTTGTACTGAGAGTCTGAAGTGTACAGTGTGTACAGAAACTGAGCCAGGACAGTCTGTGTGGTGCTCCAGTACCACGCACAACCATATAAGACAGAGAACTAGAGCACTACCCAGCCGTACAAATTGGGGTCTATCTGTCAGGTAGTCAGTAACCCAGGAGATAGTGGATTTGTTTATGCCCATGCTTCGCGGCTTCTCACTCAGAAAAAGTGGCTGGATTGCATTGAAGGCACCAGAAAAATCAAAAAATGTGATTCCCAACAATGCCACTAGCATTGTCCAGGTGGGAGTGAGCTCTCTGCAACAGGTAGATGATAGCATCATCCACTCCCGCATGAGATTGGTAAGCAAACTGTAGAGGGTCCAATGAAGATCTCACCTGTGGTTAAGGTTAAATAGGTAGAATGCTGGGCAATGTGGCTTTTATTGGGTCAGAAGGGACTGCTTTGCCATGTACAACTAAATAAATAAATAAATGGACATCCTTTGATAATAAATTCACATTGAACTTTACATTCCCTTATACTATGAAATGGTTGGATGTACAAATGTAGATGGATTGACCAAAGTGCTAAATAAAACATTGTTGAGTTTCTAACAAAGAAGACCAGAATATGACATATTTATACTGAGAGGATAATAATAGCTGGTCATTCACTTTCTCAGCTTGTGTCAAAACTTCTCCACCTGAAATGTTGCCTCTGTGTATCTCTCTCTAGTAGGCTAGTCTAACCTGTTGGTTATTTCCAATTGGTCTTCCTTTCACCCATTTTAGATTCCTTTATTTTAGTCCTGTCCTTCCCTCCTATACCTTCATTAATCTCTCCACCATACAACTTTGTCAACTACTTATCCCCATGGCAACCCTTGTCTCATCTTATTTTCAATTGTCCTATTTATCTTTCCCCAACCTTCTCTGAAATTTGTTTTCACTCCATCTTCGTCATTTGCCCTGAAACATTAACTCAGACTCTTTCGACTGATATTCCATATAGAGCCGGGTCTCTTCATCATGTACTTATTTACTATATTTAGTTATTTATTTAGAAATACAGTGCAGAACAGGCCCTTCTGGCCCAATGAGCTGCGCTGATTAGCAGCCCACATATTTAACACTAGCCTAACCACAGGACAATTTACAATGACCAATTAACCTACTAACCGGCGCATCTTTGGACTATGGGAGGAAGCTGGAGCACCCGGAGGAAACCTATATATTCATGGGAAGGACATATTAACTTATTACAGAGAATGCCAGAATTGAACTCCAAACTCCAATGGCACTTAGCGCTAATAGGGCATGCTAACCACTCCAGTAGTATTATATTTCATTTGGTGGGTGAATAAGCGATTCAAATGTGGAGAAGAGGTGGTGTAGTCATCATCATCACCACCATTACATGCTATGTTGAATGACGTAGGCAGTCATGGTCTATGACCATGATTGTTCTTGATAAATTGATCCTACAGAAGTGGCTTGCTATTGCCATTTTCTGGGCAGTGCCTTTACAAGATGGGTGACCCCAGCTGCTATCAATACTCTTCAGAGATTGTCTGTGTGGCATCAGTGGTCGCATAACCAGGACTTGTGACAGTTGCTCATGCGACCATCCACCACCTGCTCCCATGGTTTTACATGACCCTGATAGGGGGCTAAGCAGGTGCTACACCTCGCCCAAGGGTAACCTGTAGGCTAGCGGTGGGAAGGAGCAACTTACATCTCCTTCGGAAGGGACGTATCTCCACCCTGCCACCTTGTGATTCACCTTGTCATTGAAGCAAAATTAAATATATTGTATGACACAAGTGTTTCTGCAGTGCTGGGGTCACTTTGAGCTAACAGCATAAGAAGCATATCACACTTAGCCACGTTGCCCTGGTCAACTCATTAAACTAACTATGGCACTTCAGCCACATCACAGGGTCCTCTAGGTGAACTGCTCAGTCACCCAGCCAACTGTATATTCTCTCCTTTTTGAAACTCAAATCCAATGACATTTTAATTCTTTGGTTTAAAATTCATCAAATAGTTTAATGAACCACTTGAGTTAAAAAAAAACTGCTAATAGATTGAGCTAAATGCTATAGTTGTTTGGGGAAAAGCTGTGTAGTTACTTACTTCATAGATAGAAGATCTAGTAATCTATAAAATATGGCAAAATGCTGCAGAAGTATCCAGGCAATATTATGGTTAATCATGCCTCTGGGTTTTGTTACTTCATATGAGAGTGTAATTGCTCCATTAAGTGACTCATCTAAATGTAATTGTTTTGCCATATGATGGTTTAACTGTTTAGTTTGAGCCTAATTCTTCATTTAATATCAGAGTTTTCCATGTGAAATAATAAGAAACAGGTTTGGGCACTTGAGGGAGTACTCAAGAAAACCTAGTACTATGAATATTCTATTTGACTGAGTAAAATAACAAAGAGACTCACCGGAAGCTACAGCCTTCTCATCACTTGCAAGTTCCAAGGTTCTAGGGGTTAACATATCAAAATGGAAACGTGCACTATGTCTGCAAATTTGCATTGCAAGTCACTCTAGATATTGTAATTGGGAGGGTATTAGAACAAACACAACAAAATGCAGCTAAGGCCTTTGACAAATCTGCAACTGATGTGACACCTTTCACTCTCATAATTATGCTCTGCTAATATTTTGTGTCAAAGTAAAGGCCATCAAACACTACAGAATGAGCCCACTGACAAAATTATCTGGATCAGGGGATTTAAACTCCTGTATTGTTACTTTATTTGTTCTTGAAATGTAACTCCCATATTCAAATATTTTTAAGATCAGATTATCTTTATTTGTCACATGTGCATCGCAATACACAATGAAATGTATCATTTTGTGTCAATTCTAATCAGCGAGGATTGTGCTGGGCAGCCTGCAAGCTTTTTTTTGTTGACATATTGTTCAGAGTAGGCCCTTCTGGTCCTTCAAACTGCACAACCCAGCAATCTCCCAATTTAACCCTAGCCTAATCATGGGACAATTTACAATGACCAATTAACCTATCAACTGGTATGTCTTTGGAATATGGGAGGAAACCGGAGCATCCAAAGGAAATCCATGCAGTCGTGAGTTAAACATACAAACTCCTGACAGGCAGCGGTGGGAATTGAACCCAGGTTGCTGGTACTGTAAAATGCTGTGCTTACCACTATGCTACCATGCCAATCGCTACACTATTGCCTCACGTCTGGTACCAATGTAGCATGTCTAGCAGCAGCACAGCAAAGGTAAATGAAATTTTCAAAAATAATAACTTAAATTGAATTGGCTTAAGTCCTGAAAGGGCTACCAATTTTTGTCTATTTTCTACTTGGTAAAATGTTATTGTTAGCTAGTAAGCTCAAGACGATTTCATTCAATTACTGTAAGACAACGCAAAAAAACAGAGAGAATTTCACTTTCAATTTTTAATCCTTCAAGTAAAGAGGAGTAAATCAAACATCAAGAAAATCTCATTTTGGGAACTAAGGAGCATCAGCCTCACAATACTCCCCAAGTTGAATTCAAAATCCCATAACAAATGTGATGCCTTTTTATACCATTTCAAGCTGCAGATCAATAATCTGATTGTCCTTACAATGCATCCAACTACCTCTATATATGATTGATGGGTAAAGTTACAGTATTGATTAAGATGGGTGACTGAATCGCATACAATGTTTTCAGTTTTCCATGCCTTCCTCCTTTGAGATCAGCAGACCAAGATTCTTACAGTATTGTGCTGTATCAAGTCCTTTCATGCTGTCGGTATAAGTGTACAGGAAAATAATTATAAAATTTTAATCTTTTTATTACCAAATGTGCAAGAAAGAATTTACTTTTAAAAAGCACCTCTGTGAAGTTTGCAGAGAAGCCATCTTGGATTTGGTGGTATTCTGTCACAGCTATGAGAAAAAGATGGCTAGATACTTGCCCTTCAAATTGAAGAGCAACTTTTGGTCTAGCAATGAGATTTACCTGCTATTGCCTTAATTGCTGTGGATTCCAATAAAGTCAATCAAACAAGCAGACTTCCATTTAATATCTCCCCGCAGAATCACACTGCAGCATTCAGTCAGCAAAGAAGCTGTGTCTTTGGTTTCTTGTGTGTGAATGGACTCATAGCCTTCTGATACAAAACAATGTCAAATATTGTGTAAAATAGTGTGCTGAAGTAACTTTCTTTTCTATCCTAATGCACCAGCACTTCATATCACTATTATGTTATACTGTGATTGTTAAATGAGAATGAGTAGTTCTATTGCATAGAGTCAGGCCAACCATGTTAGTTCCTTGCAGAATAATTCGAAACAAACTGATTAATCTTCTCTTTCCACACCCCACCCCACCTGGCTTATAAATTGATATCCCTTTCAAAGTCTGAATTTACACAGATTCTGGCATCTTTACAAACAACTAATCATTATAGTAATAATTCTGTGTGTATCCCCTATCCTTAGGTCCCTTGTACTTTTGACCGTTCACTTTGAATCTGTGTTCTTTACATCCTGCGTCCTGTGTCTTTGTCTATCTTCCCTATCTATTCCTCCCATAATGTTATATACTTTCATCTGCATCACTGGCTGGTATGGGTGGGGGTGGGGTTCAAAGTAAATGGCAGAAAGTCATAAAATTAGTCAGCTCTATCACGAGTACTAGCCTCCTTAGTATCCAAGACATTTTCAAGGAGCAGTACCTCAAAGGTCTGTCTCCATCATTAAGGATCTCCACCATGCAGGACATGCCTTGTTCTCAAGGCAGCCATCAGGGAGAAGGTACAGAAGCCTGAAGGCACACTTTCAGTGACTCAGGAACAGTTTCCTTGCCTCTGCCATATGATTTCTGAATGGACATTCAACCAAGAACACTACCTCACTACTTTTTTTATTTCTGTTTTTGCATTACTTATTTACTTTAACTATTTGGTGTACATATTGTAATTCATTTACTGTAATTCAGCTTTTCTCCCTATATTATCCTGTATTGCATTGTACTACTGTTGCAGAGTTAACAAATTTCATGGCATTTCCTAGTGATATTAAACCTGATTCTGATCAGGCCACTTCTCACCCTCTGACATCCCAGACAATACAACCTCTTCTTGCAGGTAATACCTTCTAATCTAGGCAAAATTCCGGTGACCTTCTGCACCCTCTCGAAAGATTCTGCATCCTTGCTGTAATGTAATGACCAGAACTGCATGCAATCCTCCAAATGTAACCTAAGCCAACTTTTCTACAGACTACCCTGACCGACGAAGGCATGTAAGCCATACACTTGTTCTACAAGAGTATACAGAAGTGTTGCGACCTTCAAGGAGCAATGGACTTGCACCCAAGATCCCTTTATACCCTAATGCTCCTGAACTTTTGTAATTTATGAAGCCAAGGATCCTATGCTATGCTAATTACTTTCTCAATGCCTACTCCATCTCCAATGATCCATATAAATAAACAACCAGCAGTAAATAAATCTACTGCTCACCCACTAGAGCTATGACAAGGAATCTCAGGGTTGTATGTGCTGACATTTATGTGCACTGATAATAAATTCTACTTTGAGCTTCAAACTTTGAACTTACTCTGTGTTATCTGTTTTTGTCCTTTCTTCAGACTTTGCTTTATTAATATTCACATGTTTTCCCATTCTACTAGCCTATCTATATCCTCCTCAACTACAGGATCTATTCAAGATTAAGGCCATCTGTAGATTTTGAAATTTTACCTTCTATATCAACTCATTAATGCATATCAATAAGAGTAGTGATATTAGTACTGATCTCTAGGGAACAGCACTCATGGTCATTCTCAGGCTAAACGCAACCCTGACAATCTGCTTTCCAACCTTATCCGATTTTCTCTTTAACCCATTCAGTGGCCTCTTTACTAGGTATGCCTGCACACCTGCTCCTTAATGCAAACATCTAATCAGCCTATCATTTGGCAGTAACTTAATGCATAAAAGCATGCAGACATGGTCAAGAGGTTCAGTTGTTTTTCAGACCAAACATCAGAATGGGGAAGAAATGTGATCTAATTGACGATGACTGTTGGTTTGAGCATCTTGGAAACTGTGAGGAGAAAAGCAGACTTTCAGTCTAAGGCCCAATATCCCTACTGGAAAAATAAAGCAAATGGCTTTTGAGCTGTAGAGTGGGTTGTTGGGGGTGTTGGTGGGAGAGAACAAAGAGAACATTTGTGACAGATAGGCTGCAATAGTTGTCCAGGAGAAATATGAATGAGGGCAATCAAAGGGAAAGCAAAAAAAAAAATACAGAACATAAAAGATGCAATAGCAGTTGCTGGAAATATGACAAAAAAGGCAACAAACACCTGTGAACAGAGAAAAATGGCATTATTCTCACAGGTTGATTTCATGGCAAAAATGGTCAATTATGCAAAGAGTAGGAAACGGCAGTTAGCTGAAATTGTTGATTTCCTAACCAAGTTCCAAAGTTTGCCATGTGCCTTGGCAACAGATGAAAGGCTTCTCCATGGATTTATCTTGGTCTCCACCACTCCCCCTCTCTGCTATTTAAAACATACTTATATGCATTTCTAGTTCTGATATATATATATATATATATATATATATAAATATGATCTGAAACATTTCCACTATTTCAGTCTCCACGGGTACTGTCTGGCCTACTGAGTATTCATAGCATTTTCTGACTTTCTTTTCCATCCTTTATGGTAACCTTGGGAACAAATTATGATTTTTCAGATTGAATGCTTAGTTCAGTTACATACCAAGATCGGCCTGCTTAACTTCAGACATGGGCTCAGAATATTACAAATAAACTAATGTAAATCACTTATAGAGTCTGAAGTGTTAAATATTATTTGTTTTGCTTTCATTCTGAAGTTTGTGTGAAGGAATACCATATTATTAACAACATTTTAATGAATTGTCATCTATCTGCTTGAGGTGCTTATATTTCCATTATGGTGCAATTCAAATTTTCAATAAACTTCTGATATAATTTAACTCATTATTTACTGTTTTTGAACTCAAGCTTGTCTTGGTGGCTTACTTCTGTTGGCATCTGCTCACAAGGCAAACTGCTGCCAAAAGATTGCAGAATCTTCCACCATGATTTTCTTTGTTTTGTTCCCAGATGTGGAAATCTTCGTGCCTCAAGTGTCTCTCGTAAAGGCATTCTAACTGTACTCATTTGTTTACTGAGTCAATTGCTATGCACTTCTCTGTTAATATAGATGACTCAATTGTAATACACTAAAAATATATACTTCTCAATTGATCAGCGAAAATACCACCTGTCATATGTTCTGCACAAAAACAAATGATTGCTAAATCCTTCTTTATGTTACATTGTCAGAATTCACTATACATTTTTTTCTTTTTGTGGGCATTGCCCCAAGCAGAAATTAGATGCAAGTAGGTCCAATTTTGGTGGTAGACTTCATCCTTGCAATCAATATCAGAAAAAGACATGAGGCCGTGATGGCTTTTGCATGAGGGAAGTTGGCACACCTCTACCCAAAACAGAAGGATTTTACTAATGGTTTTTATTATGTCTAAGATTCAGCCCTCTTTTGGCTAGCTTTTAAAAGTTCTCTTACTGTAACTACATTTATTGTAAACCTCCTGAATGCTGACAAGAATGACTTGCTCCTATTTCTTTCAAACTCAAATGGTATCATTCATTCAAAGCAATTTCGATGCCTTCGGTCAAAATTCTCTTCACGATCATTCTGATCCCTGTTTGAATTGGCTCTGGCAAGTTAAGCCCCTGCAAGCTGCTAGTCCAATGCCTGACCTTGTGCGAATGAAGTCTTGTATCAATTTGCAGCAGTTTTACCGATGTTTTTGGCATAATGACTCTACTTTGATTGTGTCCCATTTCAGACATGATTCACTCCCAGAGTCCATACTTGCAGCTGTACTAATGTTGTGTTGTGATACCGATATTGAGAATTCATTGAAATTGATTAATAAGAGAGAAAAATGAGGCCACATTCAGGTTGGAGGAGGAAAACCTCATATTCTGTCTGGGAAACCACTATCCTGATGGCATGAACACTGATGTCTCTCTAACCTCCAATGATGTCTGCACCTTCCACTTCTCTCTTTTTCTATTCCCCATTCTGGTTCCTTTTTCATCCCATCATCTTGCTCTGGTGCCCCTCCTCTTCCATGGTCCGCTAGTTGATTCCTTCTTTTTCTGCCTTTACCTCTACAACCTATCATCCCCCAGTGTCTCACATTATCCTCTCTCCCCCACCCTCATTTAGTTTCACCTATCAGCTGCCAGCTTGTATTCCTTCCCCAACCGCTACCTTCTTATTCTGGTTTTTTCCCATTCTTATCCTGTCCTGATAAAGGCTCTTGGCCCGAAACATCGACTGCTTATTCCTCCCCATGGATGCTAACTAACCTGCTCAGTTCTTCCAGAATTTTGTGTCTGTTCCTTGGGATTTCCAGCATGGGTAGAATCATTTGTGTTTATGACTTTTTTTAACCTTTTGGCTAAAAGTGCAAGTAAGTGAATGACTCAAGGTGGCACAACTTACTGGGAGAGGAAAATGAGGCTGAGAGAGATGTTGCATGGGTAGCAAATATGCTGAGTTCCTCCTTTGTGCGTGTTGCTCAACAATTCCAGCATCTGCAAAATCTTTTGTGTTTACAGCTTATTGTATATGGAGATGGTAAAAAGGAGAAACATGCCTACTTTGAAAATATCTATAAGGTACAGCCTCTGTACAGATGCCATATTCCATATGCAGTGGTTTCTACCTGATGACCGATGGGCAGGACAGAAGGATGAATATCTCTTCCAGCTCATGTCTCCTGTGCTATGTAAAAACTCTTGCCCTTTGTAGAGGTCCTAATTTCCTAAAAGTAATATTTTATAATGCTATCTTATTTTGAAAGCTACCTATTTAGAGTATGAAATAAAAAATGTTTTTCCAATAAGTGGTTATTTTGTACTGTGCACTCCAGATTACATTCCATCTTGAAGACCTGCCTGTGATGCACCATACCTGATCAGCATTTAGAAATCAACTGCAGGATGGAAGCTGTCTCTTGTGTGAATTATAATCATCAATCTATTTTAGTTGTACCTTATTCATGTTTTCCATATTTGACTTGGTCTACTAATTAACAACAACCATCATTAATTACATGAAATTTGCAAGTACAGTAGATTAAAAGATCAATATCTCTATGAATTCATTTTTGGCAGCCCCCTTTTAAACTGCCACAACTTCCTTATTTTTATACAATGAGGAATGACTAAATATTGGTGTTCAGAAAGATCTTGATATGCTGATTCATGAAATATGAAAAATAAACATACAGGTACTGCAATCAATTAGGAAGACAAATGGCATGTTGGCCTTTGCTACAAGGGGTTTGAAGAAAAAAAATGTAATGAAGTCTTGTTGAAATTTCTTTGGTGTGCTTTTTTTGATCATAAATATTTGTAAACATGATCAATACAGATGGGGGGGGATGGGTTCAGTAACAGTACCACAGCAATGCAGCAGTGGTCATAGTGCTGTACGGTGCTACTTGCAAAATCGGGGTTCAATTCCCACCGCTGTCTGTAAGGAATTTGTATCTTTTCCCCATGACTTGCATGGAATTTCAACTGGTGCTCCGGGTGCTTCCACATTCCAAAGATGCACAGTGAGTTAGTAAGTTGTGGGTATGCCATGTTGGCGCCAGAAGCATGGCGGTACCTGCAGGCTGCACTCAACACAGCCTCAATGCAAAGGAAGCATTTCAGTGCATGTTTTGATGTACATAATGACAAATAAAGCTAATTTTTAAATCTTTGTCTTTAAGTGTAACACTGCTTCTGTCACTTTGATGCATATCACTTCAAAAGCATCACCAGATCACCCTGAACGCCTGTAATATACTATAGAGGAGAGGAGGATGTCAGTGCAGAGGTTACTTTCCATCACGTTTTTCAGCAACACCTTCCTTAAGACCAGCTTTGCTCTTGGACTAATCTACACCATCTCTCCCAGGCTTTCTCTTCCACCTGATAACTGTTGATTTGAATACTGCACTATTATACAGAAGTATGCATGAGTAGTCTCCAATGACTCATAGAGTTGCTTTGTCAAAGGCCCTGGCATTATCAAAGAGTCTCCCTTTAAATCTCGTGTGTGCTGTGACCCTTCATTCTCCTGCTAATAACGTGGAGATTTTGAGCCCTAGTTTGCATTGATGTGGGCGTAAAATTGAGCTGCATGTAAATAGCTGCATGTCTGTTGGAAAAATGACAAGCAAGGTAATACATATCCAATCAAGGATGATGGGTCACTTTATAGAGCAGTACAAGATGATAAAAGGCATAGATGGTGGGTAACTAGAGACTTTTTTCCAGAATGAAAATATCTAATCCGGGAATGGGGGGGGGGGGGGTGGAGTGAGGGGCATAATTTTAAGGTGATAGGAGGAAAGTATAAGAGAGTGTCAGGGGTAAACTTTTTACACAGAGAGTGGTGGATACATGGAGCAACCTGCAGAAGTGGTGGTAGAGGCAGATACATTAGGATCATTAAAGGAAATCTTAGATAGGTACTTCAGCTCACAATGTCGGAATAACATCATGAGCTGAAGAGCCTGTACTATGCTGTTATGTTCTATGTTCTAATTTTGTGAAATGTGGAAATAGTAGCTAATGCATTTTACTTGGAGTGAAATCAACTTTGCACTCTGTAACACTAACAGGAACAGCCCAAATTCAATGAAGTTACAAGCATGATATAAATTTCCCTTGAAACCATTCAGTCTAGATTCAGTAGGCCAAATGGTCTGAGGGTGAAGAGGTAATAATTGATCCTGAACCTGATGATATAGGACACAAGGCTGTTGTACCTCATTCCAGATGAAGAAAGCATGGCCTAGATGTTGGGAATCCTTGATGATGTATGGTACTTTCTTGTGGCAGCACTACAAGGGCTTTCCCTGTGATGGACTAGCCTCTGTTGACTGCTTTTTTCACATGCTTGAGATGGTCTTCCATCGTTTCCTCCAGTTTTTGCTAAACATCTATTCATTGGTAGGTTTCCTTTTCTCTACTCAAGGAAATATATTCTGTCCTCAAACGTTATCACCTGTCAACTACAATATTCCTTCATTTAATTAGATTTTGTGTTTCTTCTTCTCTCCATCCATTTTCTTTTGAAGTACTTCATTCCGAGCTGGATTGGCCAGCTGCATGCTAATTGCACTGATTAAACGCTCTTCAGCTTGTTGAGGAGAAAATTATTACCAGCATTTCCAATAGGCTGCTCAGTTATGAATCAATTTTAATGCCTTGTAACACATCCAAGACTTCCAGAAATTAGGCAGAGGTTAAAAAGAAAGAGAAAAGTATTCTCATTCATTACAGAAAATGCAGAATAGGAAGAAACAGTCCATAAAATAACATTGAACTATTGAATTGTATATGTATATGATAAAGAAAGAGGATAAATGTGTCATCCTGACAGCACTTTCTTCTTCAAAGAATAGTCTGAAACTTCCTGTTTCTGTAATGTATTCTCCCTCTGTTTGCATAACTTATTATATATTGCTTAGTTGTATTGTCTATGGTTAATCTATTGCTAATGCAATCTTAATACTGCCTGTGTGAATATGCCAGTCTTGTCTTGGTAAAGGCACTTTTACTTCTGCATATGAAGATGCTAATTTAAAGCCTTACATCTGAAATTCAGTCCGATGAGGCCACTCTCAGGATAAAAAATAACACCTCAATTGCATCTAGGCAGCCTCCATCCTGATGGCATGGATATTTTTTTCCAAATTCTGGTAAATTTTTCCTCCCTCTTCTCTCTTCTTCATTTCCCCATTCCAGGAAGTTTCTACAAAGTTATGGCCTCAGCCCTGTTCACTAATCCCTGTGCACTCATGACTGTGAATGTGAATTTATTTAAATCTTATATCCATCCCACAATGTGCGGGAGTAAAAATCTTTGCATTGTGACTCTGTTGCAATGCATAAACATGTGTATTTATGTTTAATGCCTTGTAGAAAGAAGCTGTCCTGTAGCCAGTTGGTCCTGGCTTTAATGCTGCAGTAACATTTCCCAGATGGAAGCAGCTGAAATAGTTTACATTTGGGGTGACTGGCCATCCAGGCCTTCTTTATGCACTTGCTCCTATAAATGTCCTCAGTGGAGGGAAGGTCACATCCACAGATGTGCTGGGCTGTCCGTACCACTCTCTGCAGTGCCCAGTGATCAAAGTTGGTGCATTTCCTGTACTAGGCAGTGATACAACAGTCAGGATGCTCTCAGTGGTGCCCTTGTAGAAGGTCTTGAGGATCTGGATGCTCATGCCAAACTTCTTCAGTCGCCTGAGGTGGAAGAGACACTGTTGTTGCTGTGTGACCAGTTTCTGTTCTAACTCCAGGTATGAAGGTAATACCACCATAGTGGGACGGATCTCTTACCTGCCTATCACCTCCCACCTGTGCCCCTCTTCCTTCCCTTTCTCTCATGGTCCATTCTCCTCTCCTATCAGATTCCTTCTTCTCTAGCCCTTTACCTTCTTCATCTTTCACCTCCTAGCATCTTATTTCATCCTCCTGCCCCACCCACTTGGCTTCACAAGTCACTTTCTAGCTATTACTCCTTCTCCTAACCCCCTGTTTCTTATTCTGGCATCTTCCCCCTTCCTTTCCTGTGCCGAAGAAGGGTCTCAGCCGAAACATTAACTGTTAATTCATTTCCATAGATGTTACCTGACGTGTTGAATTCCTCCAACATTTTGTGCAAGTCACTAAGTTCTCTATCCCCTTCTTATACTCTGACTCATTATTATTTGAGATGTGGCCCATTATTTGTGATGTCATCTTCACACCTGCATATGGTGTTAGACAGAAGCTGGCCACACAGTCAGGAATACATAGGGAGTAGAGTAGGGGCTGAGGCCTCAACTTTATAGATCACCTGTATTTTGAATAATCGTGGTGAAGGAGTTTTTCCCTCTCCTTATTAACCAGTCTGCTCGTCAGGATGTTGCGATTTTCCCAGGGTCCAGAATATGATTGTGTGGTATTATAGGACTGAAGGAAGATTTGTAGTCTGTAAATTATAGTCTGAAGGTCTCATTATAGTCTATAGGTGTCATTATTGTCCAGATGCTAAGGAGATAAGTGTAGGGCTAGGGAGATGGTGTCCACCATAGACCTTTTTTAATTGGTAGGCGAACTGCAGTAGGTCGAGGTTGCCTGGAAGGCTGTAGATAAGGCATGATTCTCAAAGCACTTCAGGATGATAAAATTCTAACCCTCCAGGTGGTAGTCATTAAGGAACACATTGGAATGATAGTGGTCTTCTTAAAGCAGGTGGGAACTTGATAAAATCAGGCTTCTCAAAGCCCCACATCAGGAAATAGGTTAATTGGCACCTCTGTGTAATACAGAGGGAGTTCTGTATGATTGGAGATTGCAACATTGAAGTTTGATCACCTTGAAGACCATGTGTTATTAATTGTTACTTGAGCTAATCCTACATGGGATTCATTCATGGACTGAATGACAATAATTGCTGTGTCTAACTAATACTGAAGTTGCTCTTGGTTTCTTAGGTAGAGACATTTGGAGATCTAGTGTCTTCAAAATCAGCTCTGGAGCAGAAATAAGAAGTGGCGAAGGAGAATGGTGCAAGGAGCAAAGCAGATCAACCTTCAACGTGGAGGCAAGGCCAGTGAGTATGTCAGCATACTAAATCCCACAGTGAGAATATCTACAACTCTTAAACACAAGTGGACACAGGAAAGAAACACGGATGGTAGTTTGCCTCCTGGATGCCGGGGTCTGGGATGTTTCTGATCGCGTCCACAATATCCTGAAGTGGGAAGGTGAAGAGCCAGAGGTTGTGTTACATATTGGTACCAAAGACATAGGTAGGAAAAGGGAGGAGGTCTTGAAAACAGACTACAGGGAGTTAGGAAAGAAGCTGAGAAGCAGGATCTCAAAGGTAGTAATCTCAGGATTACTGTCTGTGCCATGCAACAGTGGGCAAAGTACTGGAGAGTTTAACATCGGTAGCTGAGCGAAGGGCGCTGAGTAGGCTACGGTCAATTATGGAAAACTCTGAACATCCTCTACATAGCACCATCCAGAGACAGAGAAGCAGTTTCAGCGACAGGTTACTATCGATGCAATGCTCCTCAGACAGGATGAAGAGGTCAATACTCCCCAATGCCATTAGGCTTTACAATTCAACCGCCAGGACTTAAGAACTTTTTAAAAGCTATTATTAATGCTTTTTGAGATAGTGATTTAGATGCATATCATATTTTTTACTGAGTTAAGTATTGTATGTAATTAGTTTTGCTACAACAAGTGTATGGGACATTGGAAAAAAAAGTTGAATTTCCCCATGGGGATGAATAAAGTATCTATCTATCTATCTATCTATAGGAGTAGAGTGAGGTGGAGGATAAATGCATGGTTGAGGGATAGGAGCAGGGAGCTGGGATTCAGATTTCTGGATCACTGGGACCTCTTTTGGGGCAGGTGTGACCTGTACAAAAAGGACGGGTTGCACTTGAATTCAAGGGACACCAATATCCTGGCAGGGAGGTTTGCTAAGGCTGCTGGGGAGAGATCAAACTAGAATTGCTGGAGGATGGGAGCCAAACTGAAGAGACAGAGGAAGGGGCTGTTGGCTCACAAATAAGGAAAGTTTATAGGCAGTGTGAGAGGGAGGATAGGCAGGTGATAGACAAGGGATGCACTTAGACTGATGGTTTTGACATGTGTCTATTTTAATACAAATAGGATTATGAACAAAGTGGGTATGTTTAGAGCGTGGATTAGTACTTGGAGCTATGATATGCTGGCCATTACAGAGACTTGAATGGCTCAGGGCAGGAATGGTTGCTTAGAATGCCAGGCTTTAGATGTTTCAGAAAGGACAAGGAGGAAGGCAAAAGAGGTGGAGGCACGTCACTGCTGATCAGAGATAGTGTCATGGCTGCAGAAAAGGAGGAAGTCATGAAGAGATTGTGTACACAGTCTCCGTGGGTGGAAGTTAGAAACAGGAAGGGGTCAATAACTCTACTGCATGATTTTTATAGACCACCCCATTGTAACAAGGATATCAAGGAGCAGATAGGGAGACAGATTCTGGAATGGAGCAGTAATGACAGGGTTGTAGTGATAGGGGATTTTAATTTTCCCAATATTTATTAGCATTTCCCTAGAACAAGGGGGTTAGATAGGGTGGAGTTTGTTAGGTGTGTTCAGGAAGGTTTCCTGATACAATATGTAGATAAGCCTACACGAGGAGAGGTTGTACTTGATCTGGTATTGGGAAATGAACCTGGTCAGGTGTCAGGTCTCTCAGTGAGAGAGCATTTTGGAGATACTGATCACAATTCTACCTCCTTTACCATAGCATTGGAGAGAGATAAAATAGACAAGTTAGGAAAATGTTTAATTTGAGTAAGGGGAAATATGAAGCTATCAGGCAGGAACTAGGAAGCATAAGTTGGGAACAGATGTTCTCAGGGAAATGTATGGCAGAAATGTGGCAAATGTTCAGGGGATATTTGTGTGGTGTTCTGCATAGGAGGGTTCCAATGAGACAGAGAAAGGATGATAGGGTACAGGAACCATGGTGTACAAAGGCAGTCAAAAATCTAATCAAGAAGAAAAGAAAAGCTTACAAAAGGTTAAAAAAACGGGTTAATGATAGAAATCTGGAGAAGTATAAGGCTAGCAGGAAGGAGCTTAAGAATGAAATTAGCAAAGCCTGAAGAGGACATGAAAAGGCCTTGGAGAACAGGATTGAGAATAGCCCCAAGGCATTTGACAAGTATGTAAAGAGCAAGAGGATAAGACATGAGAGAATAGGACCAATCAAGTGTGGCAGTGGAAAAGTGTGTATGGAACTGGAGAAGGTAGCAGAAGTACTTAATGAATACTTTGCTTCAGTATTCACTATGGAAAAGGACCTACGCAATTGTAGGGATTACTTACAGTGGACTAAAAAACTTGGACATATAGACATTAAGAAAGAGGATGTGCTGGAGCTTTTGGAAAGCATCAAGTTGGAGAAGTCCCTGGGACAAGACAAGAAATACACCAGGCTGCTGTGGGAAGCAAGGGAGGAGACTGCTGAGCCTCTGGCAATAATCTTTGCATTATCAATGGGAACGGGAGAGGTTCTGGAGGATTGGAGGGTTGCAGATGTTGTTCCTTTATCCAAGAAAGGAATTAGAGATAGCCCAGGAAATTATAGACCAGTGTGTCTTACTTCAGTGGTTGTCAAGTTGATGGAGAAGATCCTGAGAGGCAGGATTTATGAACATTTGGAGAGGCATAATATGATTAGGAATAGTCAGCATGGCTTTGTCAAAGGAAGATCATGCCTTATGAGTCAAATTGAATTTTTTGAGGATGTGACTAAACACATGGATGAAGGTAGAGCAGTAGGTGTAGCGAATAGGGATTTCAGCATGGCATTTAATAAGGTACCCCATGCAAGGCTTGCTTTGTGGATCCAGAATCAGCTTGCACACAGAAAGCAAAGAGTGGTGGCAGATGGGTTATATTCTGCATGGATGTTGTTGACCATTGGTGTGCCTCAGGGATCTGTTCTGGCACCCCTTCTCTTTGAGATTTTTATAAATGACCTGGATGAGGAAGTGGAAGGATGGGTTAGTAAGTTTCCTGATGACATAAAGCTTGGGGGTGTTGTGGATAGTGTGGACGGCTGTCAGAGGTTACAGTGGGACATTGATAGGATGCAAAACTGGGCTAAGAAGTGGCAGATGGAGTTCAACCCAGATAAGTGTGAGGTAGTTCATTTTGGTAGGTCAAATATGATGGCAGAATATAATATTAATGGTAAGACTCTTGGCAGTGTGGAGGATCAGAGGGATTTTTGGGTCTGAGTCCATAGGACACTAAAACCTGCTGCGCAAGTTGACTGTGTGTTTAAGAAGGCATATGGTGCATTGGCCTTCATCAACTGTGGGATTGAGTTCAAGAGCCAAAAGGTAATGTTACAGCTATACAGGACCCTGGTCAGACCCCAGTTGGAGTATTGTGCTCAGTTCTGGTCACCTCACTACAGGAAGGATGTGGAAACTATAGAAAGGGTGCAGAGGAGATATGTATATATTTGCCATATTTGACCTACCAAAAAGTTAGTACCAACCAAATGTTGCCTGGATTGGGGAGTATGCCTTATGCAAATAGGTTGAGTGAACTTGACCTTTTTCTTCTTGGAGCGATGGAGGATGAGAGGTGACCTGATAGAGGTGTACAAGATAATGAGAGGCATTGATTATGTGGATAGTCAGAGGCTTTTTCCCAGGGCTGAAATGGCTAACACGAGAGGACACAGTTTTATCATGCTTGGAAGTAGGTACAAAGGTGATGTCAGGGGTAGGTTTTTACGCAGAGAGTGGTGAGTGTGTGAAATAGTCTGCCGGCGACGGTAGTGGAGGAGGATACAAAAGGGTTTTTTAAGAGACTCCTGGATAGGTACATGGAGCTTAGAAAAATAGAGGGTTACGGGTAATCTGAGGTCATTTCTAAAGTAAGTACAAGTTCAGCACAGCATTGTTGGCCAAGTGGTCTGTATTGTGCTATGTTTTTACGTTTCTCTAAGAGTTTCTGCAGACGCTATAAATCCAGAGTAACACACACACACGCGCGCACACACACACACACACACACACACACACACACACACACACACACACACACACACACACTCACGTGCACACACACACACTCACGCGCACACACACACACTCACACTCCCACACACGCGCGCACACACGCACACGCACGCGCACACACACACACGCACACGCACACACACACACACACACACACACACACACACACACACACACACACACACACACACACACACACACACACACACACACACACACACACACACACAATGCAGGAGGAACTCAGCAGGTCAAGCAGCATCTGTCCAAATAAAAAAAATAGTCAACTGGTATTAAAAGATGGGGAAGGGGAAAGAGGACAAACTGGAGGTGATAGTTGAAGCCATGTGAGTGGGAAAGGTAAAGGGTTGGAGAAGAAGCTATCTGATAGAAGAGTGGATTATGGGAGAAAGGGTAAAAGGAGGGGCACCACAAGGAGGTGATGAGAAGATATGAGATGCCAGAGTAGGGAATAGAAAAAGAGCGAAGGGGGAGGGGAAAAGAGAAAAAAAAAGAAAAAAATTACCAGAAGGAGTAATTGATGTTCATGCTATCAGGTTAAGGCTACCTCGACAGTATATGACAGATTACTCTCCCACTCTAAGAGTGGCCTCATCATGCCAAATAGGAGGCTATGGACTGACATGTCAGAATAAGAATGGGAATAGAAATTGAAATGGCTGGCAATCAGGAATTTTTTGTTGAGGTTACATGGTAACATAGTGGTTAGCGTAACACTTTACAGCATCAGTGATTGGGGTTCAATTCCCACCTGTAAGAAGCTTGTACATCCTTGCCATGACCAAATGGATTTCCTTCCTATGCTCTGGTTTCCTCCCACATTCTAAATATGTACAGGTTAGGCTTACTAAATAGTGGGTGTGCTATGTTGTTGCCAGGAACATTGTGACACTTGTGAGATGCCCTTGAGCTGTGTTGGTTGTTGATTCAAATGACATATTTCACTGTATGTTTCGGTGCTTTGATGTACATGTGACTAATTAAGCTTATCTTTATCTCCTTGTGCATTGATCTATGTTCAACTCCACCATTTCACACCTAATACCGATTTCTATTTGTCAATATTGTTACTTAATTTTCTTATACCCCACCAAATATTTCTACTCCAACAGTCCTCACACATCTCTTATTGCTTCCATGCTCCCTCCACATCAGGGCATCTCAAGAGGTAATATCCAGTAACAGCACAGAAATTGGTTTCAGAATAGCAGAATACACCTAACTACTACCTACTGCCTGTTACACTGATGGTGTTTAGGGCGTCAGTGAAGGTCCTGCATATCTGGTGGTTTATAGGGCTTCCTTCATCATGTCAGTAGCTTGGTTTTCAATGCTGTTAGTCATGCAAGTTCCAGACCAAAACTCAGGAATAGCATCACACTCAGATGTAGAAAAGTTCTTCATTACTGTTTCTGTAACAGCTTTATTTGACCAGTCATGGTTGTTAGCCCTGAGCTGAACCCCCGAAACTGGAGAATTGGTGGACCACTCCTAGCCTGGTTTCTACCCTTTGACCTTTTTGGCATAGGTGACCATAGCAAGGAGCAAATCACGAGGCTCTGCCTCCAGCCAACATAACTCTCCAAGTCACTGAGGTGTGCAAGCCTCCAAACCCTATGACAAGTCTGTGATCCTTTTGGAGGAGAATTCTCATATTTAATTACAATTCACACATCCTGCATTCCTTTAGCCACACAATTCCTTCTAATTAATTGGATGCAGATGCATTAAGAATGTTTAACCACTTCCCCCTTTAAACCGCATCAGAATGTCAAAAACTTGTGTGACTTTCTCCTTTCAAAGGGAGGCAGGGGAGTGTAGTGGTTAGCATACGCCATTACAGCACCAGTGACCCAGGTTTAATTCCACCGCTGTTGTAAGGAGTTTCTACATTTTCCCTATGACCACACAGATTTCAATAGACAATAGACAATAGGCGCAGAAGTAGACCATTTGGCCCTTCGAGCCTGCACCGCCATTCTGAGATCATGGCTGATCATCTACTATCAATACCCGGTTCCTGCCTTGTCCCCATATCCCTTGATTCCCCTATCGATAAGATACCTATCTAGCTCCTTCTTGAAAGCATCCAGAGAATTGGCCTCCACTGCCTTCTGAGGCAGTGTATTCCACACCCCCACAATTCTCTGGGAGAAGAAGTTTTTCCTTAACTCTGTCCTAAATGACCTACCCCTTATTCTTAAACCATGCCCTCTGGTACTGGACTCTCCCAGCATCTGGAACATATTTCCTGCCTCTATCTTGTCCAATCCCTTAATAATCTTATATGTTGCAATCAGATCCCCTCTCAATCTCCTTAATTCCAGCGTGTACAAGCCCATTCTCTCTAACCTCTCTGTGTAAGACAGTCCGGACATCCCAGGAATTAACTTTGTGAATCTACGCTGCACTTCCTCTACAGCCAGGATGTCCTTCCTTAACCCTGGAGACCAAAAACTGTACACAATACTCCAGGTGTGGTCTCACCAGGGCCCTGTACAAATGCAAAAGGATTTCCTTGCTCTTGTACTCAATTCCCTTTGTAATAAAGGTCAACATTCCATTAGCCTTCTTTACTGCCTGCTGCACTTGCTCATTCACCTTCAGTGACTGATGAACAAGGATTCCTAGATCTCTTTATATTTCTCCCTTACCTAACTCTACACTGTTCAGATAATAATCTGCCTTCCTGTTCTTACTCCCAAAGTGGATAACCTCACACTTATTCACATTAAACGTCATCTGCCAAGTATCTGCCCACTCACCCAGCCTATCCAAGTCACCCTGAATTCTTCTAGCATCCTCATCACATGTCACACAGCCACCCAGCTTAGTATCATCAGCATACTTGCTGATGTTATTCTCAATGCCTTCATCTAAATCGTTGATCTAAATCGTAAACAGATGTGGTCCCAATACCGAGCCCTGTGGCACCCCACTAGTCACCACCTGCCATTCCGAGAAACAGCCATTCACCGCTACCCTTTGCTTTCTATCTGCCAACCAGTTTTCTATCCATGTCAATATCTTCCCCCAATGCCATGAACTCTGATTTTCCCCACCAATCTCCTATGTGGGACCTTATCAAATGCCATCTGAAAATCGAGGTGCACTACATCCACTGGATCTCCCTGTTCTAACTTCTTGGTTACATCCTCGAAAAACTCCAATAGATTAGTCAAGCTTGATTTGCCCTTGGTAAATCCATGCTGGCTCGGCCCAATCCTATCACTGCTATCTAGATATGCCACTATTTCATCTTTAATAATGGACTCTAGCATCTTCCCCACTACTGATGTTAGGCTGACAGGATGATAGTTCTCTGTTTTCTCCCTCCCTCCTTTCTTAAAAAGTGGGATAACATTAGCCATTCTCCAATCCTCAGGAACTGATCCTGAATCTAAGGAACATTGGAAAATGATTACCAATGCATCCGCAATTTCCAGAGCCTCCTCCTTTAGTACCCTAGGATGCAGGCCATCTGGACCTGGGGATTTGTTAGCCTTCAGTCTCATCAGTCTACTCATCACCGTTTCGTTCCTAATGTCAATCTGTTTCATTTCCTCTGTTACCCTATGTCCTTGGCCCATCCATATATCTGGGAGATTGCTTGTGTCTTCCCTAGTGAAGACAGATCTAAAGTACTTATTAAATTCTTCTGCCATTTCTCTGTTTCCCATAACAATTTGACCCAATTCATTCTTCAAGGGCCCAACGTTGTTCTTAACTATCTTCTTTCTCTTCACATACCTAAAAAAGCTTTTGCTATCCTCCTTTATATTCCTGGCTAGCTTGCGTTTGTACCTCATTTTTTCTCCCCGTATTGCCTTTTTAGTTAAGTTCTGTTGTTCCTTAAAAATTTCCCAAACATCTGTCTTCCCACTCACCTTAGCTCTGTCATACTTTTTTTTTAATGCTATGCAATCTCTGACTTCCTTTGTCAACCACTGTGGCCCCTTTCCCCCCTTTGAATCCTTCCTTCTCCGGGGGATGAACTGATTTTGCACCTTGTGCATTATTCCCAAGAATACCTGCCATTGCTGTTCCACTGTCTTTTCTGCTAGGATATCTGTCCATTTAACTTTGGCCAGCTCCTCCCTCATGGCTCCATAGTTTCCTTTGTTCAACTGCAACACTGATACCTCCAATCTGCCCTTATCCTTCTCAAATTGCAGATAAAAACTTATCATATTATGGTCACTACCTCCTAATGGCTCCTTTACTTCAAGATCGCTTATCAAATCCTGTTCATTACATAACACTAAATCCAGAATAGCCTTGTCCCTGGTCAGCTCTCATACAAGCTGTTCCAAGAATGCATCCTGTAGGCACTCTACAAACTCCCTATCCTGGGGACCAGCACCAACCTGATTCTCTCAGTTCACCTGCATGTTGAAATCCCCCATAACTACTGCAACATTACCTTTGCCACATGCCAATGTTAACTCCCTATTCAACGCACCCAATATCCATGCTACTGTTTGGAGGCCTGTAGACAACACCCATTAGGGTCTTTTTGCCCTTACTCTTCCTCAGTTCTATCCACACAGACTCTACTTCTCCTGATCCTATGTACCCCATTGCAAAGCACTGAAACTCATTCCTCACCGACAGGGCCACCCCACCCCCTCTGCCCACATTTCTGTCCCTACGATAGCACATATACCCTTGTACGTTCATTTCCCAGGTCTGATCTTCCTGCAGCCATGTCTCCGTTATCCCAACAACATCATAGTTACCCATTCACACCTGAGCTTCAAGCTCATCTGCCTTATTTCTGACACCATGCATTCAGATATAGAATTTTTAGCCCATTTCTCCTCTTTCTGTTTAAATCGCTGCCTATTGTGCTTAACCCAGCTCCCCGAACTCCCATCAGGCTATACGCCCCTTGAATTTTGTTGTCCTTCCTAAATTTCCTTATTCTTTCTGCACATTTAACTCCATGTTCCGTCAGACCATCCCTCTGTAAATGTGTCCTCCTTATCACTTGTTCCGCCTCACCTTTCTCTACTACACACTTAATATTCCGGAATCGTGAAGTCCCCACCTGTCCTTTATTCTTCATCTCGCTATCCTCTCTCACTTTCTGGATCCCTGCCCCCTGCAAATTTAGTTTAAACCACCCCCCCCCCCCCACCCCCCGAGCAGCACGAGCAAACTTTCCTGCAAGAATGTTAGTACCACTCCAGTTCAGGTGTAAACCGTCCCGTCGGAACAGATCCCACCTTCCCTGGAACAAAGCCCAATTATCTAAAAACCTGAAGCCCTCCCTCCTGCACCATCCTCTCAGCCACATATTAATCTGTATAATCTTTCTGTTCCTTGCCTCAGTCACATGTGTCACAGGTAGCAATCCTGAGATTGTTACCCTGGAGGTCCTGCCCTTCAGCTTCACACCTAACTCCCTGAACTCACTACGCAGGACCCCCTCACTCATCCTACCCACGTCGTTGGTCCCTACATGGACCACAACATCTGGGTTCTTGCCCTCCCTCTCGAGAATAACCTGCACTCGATCTGAGATGTCCCGGACCCCGGCACCAGGGAGGCAACATACCATCCGAGACTCCCAATCTTCCCCACAAAATCTCCTATCTGCCCCCCTGACTATAGAATCCCCTATCACTACCGTTCTCTTCTCTTCCCTCCTCCCCTTCCTAGTCGAGGGTCCAACCTCAGAGCCAACCTCTGTTGGAGGGTTGGGTTTCCTCCCAGATTCCAAAGATTCATGGGTTAGTAGGTTAATTTGTCACATGGGTGCAATTGGGTGACATTGGCTCATTGAGCTATAAGGGCCTATTATCGTGCTGTGTCTCTAAATGAATAAATATAAATAAATAAGTAAAACTTCCTACTATCTAGCCTCTGATTTCTGAACAAGAGGACTCTGGGATATAAAGAAAATACTCATACATCAAACAGACACTGAGAGTCACCAGGTCAGGCATGGACATACTGCATCCAGTTGTTTGTTCAGATACCTGATCTACACAGTGTGAGACACCAGGTGTAATTGCCCTTCAACCAGGGCAGGAAATGATTTCTTCTCAAGTGCTGTAAACCTAGGCGGCAAGGTGACACCCAGTCTTGCTGTTCTGAATATGGATAGGGTAGTCTACAGCTGAAAGGTGATTAATCTGCGTTTTGAGATGCTTATAGTTTGTCAGGCTTTTCCATAGCCAAAGTTGAATAACAAGGATTGTGTTGTATTTGAGCATCAAACATAGATCTTTATAGCACAGTACAGGCGCAGTACACAGTACAGTTCACGATGTTGTGCCAATCTTTTAACCTACTCTAAGAACAATCTAACCCTTCTCTCCTATATAACCCTTTATCTTTCTATCATCCATGCACCTATCTAAGAGTTTCTTGAATACCCCTAATATATCTGACTGCTCTACCACCCCTAGCAGGGCATTCCACACATTACCCATTCTCTATGTAAAGAACTCATCTCTGACACACCCTCCTATACTTTTCTCTAATCATCTTTAAATTGTGACCTCTTATATTAACCTTGGGAAAAGGTGTCCTGCTAAGCACTCAATCTATGCATTTTACCATCTTGTACATGTCCATCAAGTCACCACTCTCCTCTTTCATTCCAAACAGAGAAGTCCTAGTTCACTCAACCTATCTCATATTACATGCTCTCTAATCCAGGCAATCTCTTTACAGTGGGAATTGAACACTTACTCATTAATAACTTGCCCACTGGTGTTCAGTTATGTAAGCCCATATTAGTCCTGATCTTTCGTCTAATATGGACTAAATAGTAGAATTCCAGAGGTAAGCTGAGTGTGACGGCTCTTCACATGATTGTTACATAGACATCGGTAAGATGGTGTCTTGGGTGGCAGGGTGAGATATGTCTCTACCAAAGGAGGTGTAAGGTGCTGCTTCCCTCCGCTAGCCTGCAGGTCACCCTTGGGGAAGGTGTAGGACCTGCTTATACCCCTGATCAGGGTAAGTGGAAGTCATGGGAGCAGGTGGTGGGAGGATGCATGAGCAAGTAGTGCATATCACAAGTCCTGCTTATATGACCATGAATGCCAGGGAATCTCTGAAGAGTATTGATAATGGTTGAAGTCGTCTGTCTTGAGAAGACACTGCCCAGAAGAAAGGAATGGCGAACAACTTCTACAGAAAAAATTGACAAGAATAATCATGGTCATGAAAAGACCATGAACACCTAAGTTATACAACATGGCACATAACAATCGAAACAGGAAAGTTACAAGCATGGGTGAAGCATTGGTTGATTGGCAGAAAGCAGAGAGTGAGAATAAAGGGATCCTATTCTGGCTGACTGCTGGTTACCAGTGGAGTTCCACAGGCAACGACGTTGGAACCGCTAGTTTTTATGATGTATGTCAATGATTTGGACTAGGGCATTAATGGATTTGTGGCTAAATGTGCCAATAATACAAAGGTAGGTGGAGGAGGAATGAGGAACATCTGGCAGCTCTTGGGCTGTTCTCCCTGGAGTTCAGGAGAATGAAGAGGGATCTCATAGAAACATTCCAAAATGTTAAAAGGCTTGAACAGATTGGAGATGACAAAGCTATTTCCCATGGAAGGGGCGTCTAAGACAAGGGGAACAGTTTTATTTGGTTGTATTCATGTACATGATTGAATGGCAATTAAACTTGAAACTGAACTTAAGACCATAAGATCATAAGACACAGGAGCTGAATTAGCCCATTCAGTCCATCGAGTCCTCTCCACCATATTTTCATGATTGATCCCAGATTCCATTCAACCTCATACACCTGTTCTTTCACCATACCCTTTGATGACCGATCAGGAATCTATCAACTTCTGTTTTGAATATACCCATAGACTTGGCCTCCACTGCAGTCTCTGATAGAACATGCCACAGATTCAGCTCTCTTTGGCTAAAAATATTCCTCCTAAACCTGTTCTAAAAGGTTGCCCCTCAATATCAAGGCTGTGCCCTCTAGTTCTGGATACCCCTACCAGAGGAAACATTCTCACCATATCTACCTTATCTAGTCCTTTCAACTTTTGGTAAGTTTCTAAGAGATCCCCACATTCTTCTAAATTCCAGTGAGTACAGATCAAAAGCTGCCAAACGCTCCTCATATGTTAACCCCTACATTCCCAGAATCATCCTTGTGAACTTCCTCTGGACTTTCCAAAGGCAATACATCACTTCTGAGATATGGGGCCTAAAACTGTTAAGCGTACTCCAAATATAGCCTGACTAGTGTCTTATAAATCTTCAGCATTATCTCCATGTGTTTAAATTCTATTCCCCTTGAAAGAAATAGCAATATTGCATTTGTCTTCTTTATCACAAAGTCAATCTGTGAATTAACTTTCTGGGAGTCTTACACGAGGACTCCTGAGTCCCTTTGCACTTCTGTTGTTTGAATTTTCCCCTCATTTAGATAATAGTCTGTACTATTGTTCCTTTCACTAAGATGCATTATCATACATTTCCCACCACTGTATTCCATATGCCACTTTTCTGCCCATTCTTTCAATTTGTCTAAGTCCTGCTCCAATTGCACTGATTTCTTAGCACTACCAACCCCTTCCCTGTCTTCGTATCATCTACAAACTTTGCCACAGAGCCATCAATTCCATTATCCAAATCACTGACAAACAATGCAAAAAGTAGTGGTCCCAATACTGACCCTCTGAGGAACACCACTAGTTACTGGCAGCCAACCAGAAAAGCCCCCTTTATTCCCATCCATTGCCTCCTGCTTGTGAGCCATTCCTCTCTCATTGCCAGTATATTTCCTGTAATACCGAAAGAATTGATCTTGTTAAGCAGCCTCATGTATGGCAATTTATCAAATGCCCTCTGAAAACCTAAGTAAACATCATGCACTGCCTCTCCTTTGTCCACCCTGCCTGTTACTACCTTGAGGAATTCTAACAGATTTGTCAGGCAAGAGTTCCCTTGACAGAAACCATACTGACTTTGACTTATTTTATCATAAGTGACCAAGTACCCTGAAACGTCCTTACTATTGGACTCCAACACTTTACCAACCACTGAGGTTAGGCTAACTGACCTAAAATTTTCTTTGTTTTGTCTTCCTCCTTTCTTATGTTAGGATGCTGTTCATCAACTATAGCTCAGCATTTAATACCATCATTCCCATAATCCTGACTGAGAAGTTGCAGAACCTGGGCCTCTGTACCTGTCTCTGCAATTGGATCCTCGACTTCCTAACCAGAAACCACAGTCTGTGTGGAATGGCGATAACATCTCCTTCTCGCTGATGATCAACACTGATGCACCTCAGGGGTGTGTGCTTAGCCCACTGCTCTACTCTCTATATACACATGACTGTGTGGCTAGGCATAGCACAAATACCATCTATAAATTTGCTGATGATATAACCATTTTTGGTAGAATCTCAAGTGGTGACGAGAGGGCTTACAGGAGTGAGATATGCCAACAACAACCTGGCACTCAACATCAGTAAGACGAAAGAGCTGATTGTGGACTTCAGGAAGGGTAAGACAAAGGAACACATACCAATCCTCACTGAGGGATCAAAAGTGGGAGAGTGAGCAGTTTCAAGTTCCTGAGTATCAAGATCTCTGAGGATCTAACCTGATCCCAACATATTGATCTACTTATAAAGAAGGCAAGACAGTGGCTATATTTCATTAGGAGTTTGAAGATTTGGCATGTCAACAAATACACTCAAAATCTTCTATAGTTGTACCGTGGAGAGCATTCTGACAGGCTGCATTACTGTCTGGTATGAGGGGCTTCTACACAGGACCGAAAGAAGTGTAGAGGGTTGTAAATCTAGTCAGCTCCATTTTGGTTACTAGCCTACAAAGTACCCAGGACATATTCAGGGAGTGGTGTGTCAGAAAAGGCACCATCCATTACTAAGGACCTCCAGTACCCAGGGCATGACCCTTTTCTCACTGTTACCATCAGGTAGGAGGTACAGAAGCCTGAAGGCACAAACTCAGCAATTCAGGAACAGCTTCTTCCCTTCTTCCATCCGATTCCTAAATGGACATTGAACCCTTGGACACCACCTCATTTTTTTAATATATAGTATCTCTGTTTTTAGCACATTTTTAAAAACTACTCAATATACATATACTATAATTTATTTATTTATTATTGTTATTTCATTTATTTTTTTCTATATTATGTATTGCTTTGAACTGCTGCTGTTAAGTTAACAAATTTCACATCACATGCCAATGATATTCTGATTCTGATCTTAAAGAGTGGAATGAGATTTTCACTTTTCCACTCCTCTGAAAGCATGTCAGAATCATGTGATTCTTGAAAGATCATGACCAATGCATCTGTTGGCTCTTCAGCAACCTCTCTCAGGACTCTGGGATGTAGTTTATCTGGTTCATGTAACTTATCTACCTGAAGATCTTTCAGTTTGCTCAGCACTTTTTCGTTCGTAATAGCAATAGCATTCACTCCTGCTCCCTGACACTAACAGAGCTCTGGCACACAGCTATTGTCTTCCAGAGTATAGACTGCAGCAAAGTACTCATGAAATTCATCTGCCTTTTCTTTGTCCCCAATTGCTACCTCACCAGTGTTCCAATATCAACTCTCACCTCCCTTTTAGTCTTTATTTAGCTGCTTTATATTATCGGCTAGTTTGATCGCATATTTCAACTTTTCCCTTCTTATAGCTTTTTTAGTTACATTTTGTTGGATTTTAAAAGTTTCCAAATTATCCAACTTCCCACTCACTTTCGCTACCTTGTATGCCCTTTCCTTGTCTTTTAGGCAGTCCTAAACTTCCCTTGACAGCCACAGTTGCCTAGCCCTGTCATTTGGGAACATCTTCTTCTGTAGGGCTTATCTATCCTTTGCCTTGTGAACTATTCCCAGAAACTTCAGCCACCTCACTTCTGCCATCATCTGCACCAGTATCTCCCTCCAATCTACCAGGGCAAGCTCCTCCCTCATGCCTCTGTAATTCCCTTTATTCCATTACAATACTGATGCATGTGACTTATGCTTCTCCCTCTCCAATTATAGTAAGAATTAAATCATATTATGATCACTGCCACCTAAGTATTCCTTTACTTCAGTTGACTAATAAGATTTGGGTTATTACACAACACCCAATCTAAGATAGCCTTTCCCCAAGTGGGCTCAAGCACAAGCTGCTCTAAAGAGCCTTCTCATTGGCATTCAACAAATTCCCTCTCTTGTGATTGGACACCAACTGATTTTCCCAATCCCCTTGCATATTGAAGGCCCCCATTACATTACTGTTATTAAAGTTATTACATGCCCTTTCCAGCTCCCTTTGTAGTCACAACTCCACATCTTGGCTACTATTTGGAGGCCTATATATAACTCCACCCACAAAGATTCAACATTTTCTGACCCTATGTCACCTCTTTGAAAAAATGTAATTCCACCTCTTACCAATAGAGCCACACCATTGCCCATGCCTTCCTACCTGTCCTTTAAATACAAAGTACATCCTTTGATGTTAAACTCCCAGCTATGACTTTCTTTCAACCGCAGCTAAGTGATGCCCACAACATCATACCAACCAATCTCGAATTGCTCCACTGTTATACGGGGACAGGAGGCTGGGCCCAAGTGCAGGACACAGGCACTGAAGTACTAGGGGCAGGACAGGAACAACTAAATGATAGACAAGATGTGGTGACTGTGGTGTGCATGAGGGATGTGACATTCAAGGTGATTCTTGGGTTCCAGGAAAGTCTTGGAGTTCCAGCAAGGCAGGATCCCAGAGTTCACTGGGCAGGCCGCACAACTCCTGGGCAGGGCCCAGACCTCCCAGGCAGGAACACAGGGGCCTGGGCAGGTCACAGGACACCTGGGTAGGTAGCAGGGCACAACCCATTGACAACAAGAGATCCGCAGACCGGATCAAGACCCAGAATGCGAGCTCTGGACCGGACCATAACAGCCATGTGTTCATCTCCCTTATTCTGAATGCTACGTGCATTTAAATACAGCCTTCAGTCCTGCATTCTTTGCCCTTTTGAATTTTATCTCTGTAGTACAATTTAACTCTTTACTCTGTCTGCAGCTTGCTACCACCCAAACTGAACTCCCTACAATTCACATGCAAACGGTCGACAGATGACACAATAGCCTCTGCTCTACATACCGTTCTTACACATCTGGAGAAAAAGGATGCTTATGTGAGAATGCTGTCCTTTGACTATAGTTCAGCAATCAACACCATAGTTACATCCAGGCTCGACAGGAAGCTCAGAGACCTCAGCCTTGATTTTGCCTGTGCAGCTGGATCCTGGACTTCCTGTCAAATTGCCAGCAGGTTGTAAGAATGCGATCCCTTACTTCCAACCCTCTAACTCTCAAAACAGGAGCCCCTCAGAGCTACGTTCTGAGTCCCCTCCTTAACTCTCTGTATACACATGACTGTATCACCACTCATAGTTCCAATCTGCTCATTAAATTTGCCGACGACACTATACTGATTGGCCTAATCTCAAACAATAACGAGGTGGCCTACAGGGAAGAAATCATCACCCTGACACAGTGGTGTCAAGAAAACAACCTCTCCCTCAATGTCGCAAAAACAAAGAAGCTGGTTGTGGCTTACAGGAGGAATAGAAACAGGCTACCCCCTATTGACATCAATGGATCTGGGGTTGAGAGGGTAATCAGCTTTAAGTTCCTTGGCATCCACATCACTGAGGACCTTACAGGGTCTCACAACAGTGCCTCTTTCACCTCAGGCGGTTGAGGAAGTTTGGCATGGGCCCCTAAATCCTAAGAACTGGCGTGGGACCCTAAATCCTAAGAACTTTCTACATGGGCACAATTGAGAGCATCCTGACTGTCTGCATCACTGCCTAGTATGGGAACTGTACCTCCCTTAATCGCAGCACTCTGCAGAGAGTGGTGCAGCAGCCCAGCTCATCTGTAGTTGTGAACTTCCCATGATTGAGGACTTTAACAATGACAGGTGTGTGAAAAGGGCCTGTAGGATCACTGGGGATCCAAACCATCCCAACCACAATCTACTCCAGCTTCTACCATCTGGGAAGCGGTACTGCAGCATAAAAGCCAGGACCAACAGACTTCGGGACAGCTTCTTCCATCAGGCCATCAGACTGATGAACTCACGCTGATTTGAGTGCACTCTATATTACATTGACTGTTCTATTTATTATAAATTGCTATGATTGCACATTGCACATTTAGATGGAGATGTAACATAAAGATTTTTACTCCCCATGTACGTGAAGTATGTATGAAGTAAAGTCAATTCAATATCCAATCATTGACTTGTCCTTCCTTACTTTCATGTTACATATTACATCATCTACTTGTAAAATTCCTGACTCATTCTCAGCTCTATCATACTGGTCCCCATCCCCCTGCCATACTAGTCCCAACATCTCTAGCAAACCTGCCTGCAAGGACATTAATCCCCCTCAGATTCGTGCGCAACCCGTCCTTTTGTACAGGTCACACCTGCCCCAGAAGAGGCCCCAATGATCCAGAAATCTGAATCCCTGTCCCCTGCTCCAATTCTTCAGCCACACCACCTCATTCTATTCCTATCCTCACTGTCGTGTGGCACAGGCAGCAATCTGGAGATTACTGCCCTTGAGGTTCTGCTTCCCAGCTTCCTTCTTAACCCTCTGTATTCTGGTTCAGGACCTCCTCCCTTTTTCTACCTACATAGTTGGTATCAATATGTACCTCGACTTCTGGCTGCTCACCCTCCCTTTTCAACATGTTGTGGACGTTTTCAGAAACATCGCAGACCCTGGCACCTGGGAGGCAAACTACCATGTGTGTTTCCTTTTTATTTCCACAGAACTGACTATCTGTCCCCCTAACTATAGAGAGCCCTATGATTGCTGCCATCCCCTTCAGTTTCCTGACCTTATGAGCCTCAGGGCCAGACTCTGTGCCAGAGGCAAGGCCACTGTTGCTTCCCCCAGGTCGGTCCTGATTTGAAGGTATTATGGAGCCACGGTGAGACCGAAGACATTGAGAAATAAGGAAAGCATAGCAATTACTGGAATCATACCTGAATACTGGTGGATGGCTGTGGTCATTGGCAGTAAGTTAGATCAGCGTCAGAACATCACTGAAGGATTTCCTCATTAGTGTACTAAGCTCAACTATTTTCTCCCACTTTATCTCAGATTCTATGAATGAAAAAATAAATACTTACATATATACATACATGAATACATGCATAACATGGAAAGGGTATGGAAATGCAAATTTTTCAATCTTAGAAATATTCTTTTACTTTGGAGGTGGCATACTATATGGGCTTTCTTTATCACACAGTAACTGATGGAAACACCAGGAAATCTGCAGATGCTGAAAATTCAAGCAACACACACACACACACAAAATGCTGGTGGAATGCAGCAGGCTAGGCAGCATCTATAGGAAGAAGTACAGTCGACATTTCGGGTCGAGACCCTTTGTCAGGACTAACTCTAGCCCTGACGAAGAGTCTCGGCCTGAAACGTCGACTGTACTTCTTCCTATAGATGCTGCCTGGCTTGCTGCATTCCGCCAGCATTTTATGTTAACTGATGGAATTGTTTTATTAAATACAACAACTCCATCTTACTATTTAGATAGTATTTATTGGTACATAGTATTTATTAAATATCTGGTAAAATGTAATATTTTTAATTTCATAAGTGAAATTGTTGCAATGAACAACAAAATAGGATTTAATGCCATGCCAGCTGTCTCAATAACCCGAGTATTGTTTTTAATCACAGAAATATGCAGGAAGAATGTGCTTCTTCACAATGAATTTGGGAAACTGAAACTTACTATAAAAGAAATGAGCTGTGACCTTATATAACTCTTGGCCAGCATGAAACCAGTGATATATCTTTTGAGAACTAATATAAAAAGAAAGGTGAGCAGCTGTGAGCTGGCAACGGGCTGGAGTACTAGAGTGCAATCCTCAAAAAGCTATAAGCAAAAATAGGCTATCTTTGATTTTCAGGATAGTTTCAAATTCAGATTCAATGCTGGGAATTGGCATTGATTGCCAGTAATATAAGAGTTAGAGGTGTTATTGCAATTTACTTGGTGGAGCATTTTCTTACTCGTGAAGAGAATGAATCTCAGGCTTGTATATAGTGACACATATGTACTTTGATAATATATTTACTTGAAAAGATTTTTAAAATTACTACAGCTAATGAAAGTAATTTCTGTTTGTCCATGCAGTCAGTTCTGATGACAAGACTGAAACTTCATTGCTCAGTATTTTAAATATCAATAAATGTAATCCTTGTCTTGCTGTTAGCATTTTGAAATTTATTTCTTGGAATTTATTTACCAAAATAGCAAAACCAGGTTGCAATCTATACAAGGCCAATATATCATCCTTAAGATGTGTAGTATCCTCTGTGGAGAACAGAGAATTGCTTCGAATAGCTCTACCATGACTTCTACCTTATACCTTTTAATATTCAAAAGTTCAAAGTAAATTTATTACCAAAGTAAATGTATGTCATATACAACTGTGAGATTCATTTTCTTATGGGCATGCTCAATAAATTCATAATAGAATAATAACCAGAATAAAATCAATGTAAGACTGCATTAACTTGGACATTCAACTAGTATGCCAAAGACAGCAAACTGTGCAAGTACAAGAAGAAAGAAATAATAATAATAATAACAACAATAATAATGAATAGATAGATAGATAGATAGATAAATAAATAAATACATAAGCAAGCAAGCAAGCAATAAAGAGTAAGAACATGAGATAAAGAGTCCTTGAAAGTGAGGCTATAGGCAGTAGGAACATTTCAATGATCGCAAGTGACATTGAGTGAAGTTATCCTCTTTGGTTCAACAGCCTGATGGCTGAGGGGGTATAACTGTTCTGGAACCTGGTGATGTCAGTCCTGAGGCTCCAGTACCTTCTTCCTGATGACAGCAGTGAGAAGAGAGCATGACCTGTATGGTGGGAGACCCTGATGAAGGATGCATCTTTCCTGCAACAACACCATAATAGGTTGTTGTTATGGCACCACTCAGCAAGATTTTTCATCTCCCCAGAATGACAAGAATTTAGCTAACCTTATTATACTGTCCACGACATTTCAGTGATCAAAGTATTATGGCCATTTTGTCTCTTTGAAACAAGAATGCTTCAAACTGGTTATCAGTTAGCAATCACTCTTATCTGTTACTCTGAATTTTCAGCATCTGCAGGATCTCCTGTCTATTTCTGGCCTGACAACTGTAAAGACCATGCACTAACCTACATTAAAATACATGTTCCATAGTTTTGCTGTATAAATTTTAATACCTACATGTGTTAAATGATATTCTGTGCTGAAAAAGTTAGCATAACACAAAGTAGCTTTATTTGTCCATGCTAAATTGTCCTTAATTGCCCCCAGAAACTCCCGCCATTGCTGTTCTGCTGTCATCCCTGCTGGTATCTCCTTCCTATCAAGTTTGGCTAGCTCCTCCCTCATGCCTCTGTAATTTCTTTTACTCTATTGTAATAGTGATACATCTAACTTTATCTTCTCCTTCTCAAACTGCAGAGTGATTTCTATCATTTTATAACCTCTGTCTCTTAAGGGTTCCTTTACCTTAGTGCAATAAAGTTGGACTTCACCTAAACGCTAAAAAGACAGAGTACATGGCGTTCAACTGCGACGAATGTACTCTCAAGACCGTAAAGAATGATACCATTAAGAAAGTCTTAGACTTCAAGTACCTCGGGTCAAGAATGATGAGTTTGGAGAAGGTCATAAAGAAATGGAAGGCGCTGGTGTGGAGGGCTATGAACGACATGAAGGAAATCTGGAGGTTGAACCTGACCAGAGGGCTCAAAAAGAGGATCTTCATATCAGTCATAGATTCCATTCTCACGTACGGACGCAAGACATGGACACTCACCAAGACCATGCGAAAGTCACTAGATGGTTGCTATAAACAAATGCTCCGGATATTTCTTGACGTGAATTGGCAACAGTACATGACAAACGTCGAGCTTTATGACGACCTACCAATGCTCACTACTAAAATCGAGGTGAGAAGACTGCAATTAGCGGGGCACTGTCTACACCACCCTGAGCTACCTGCCAGCCTAGTCATCGCATGGGAGCACAAGCATGGGAGGATGAACCCTGGGCGCCCTCCCAAGACTATGGTCAACCCTCTCCTAGAAGATAGCGGCACGGCTAATGTAAATGAACTGAACACACTGATGAGGGAGAGGGAGGAGTGGAGAGTCCATCATCATGCCCGACGCCGGCCCCCTAGGCCTGAGTGGATGTAGTAGTAGTACTAGTAGTAGTTACCTTAAGCTTCCTAATCAGATCTGGTTCACTACACAACACCCAATCCTGAATTACCTTTCTCCCATTAGGCTTGACCACAAGATGGTCTAAAAAGCTACTTCATAGCCATTCTACGAATTAATTCTATTGGCATCGAGCACCAACCTGATTTTCCCAATCTACCTGCTTATTGAAATCCACCATCACTAACATAACATTACGTTTTTTTACATTCCCTTTTCTATCACCTTTAGGCTACCATTCAGAATCCTGTTTATAACTCCCATCAAGGTTATTTTACCCTTGTAGCTTTTTAACTCCACGCACAAGGATCTTCTGATCCTATGTCACCTCTTTCTAAGGATTTGATTTCATTTTTTTACCAACAGAGCCACCTCACTCTCTCTACCCCCTTGACTCTCTTTTTGACACAACTTGTACAATATTCTTGGATGTTAAGCTCCCAACTATGATTTTCTTTCAGCAGTGACTCAATGATACCCATGTCACACATGTAATCTCTAACTGCATGACAAGATCATCTACCTTATTCTATTTACTGCATGTTTTCACCTTCAGTCCTGTATTAATCATCATTTATAATTTTGACCCTCATATTACAATGCAATTCATCCCACTGACTGAAATTTTGCCCTATCATCTGCCTGTCCTTCCTCACAGTCTTACCACATACGGCATCTACATGCCCCATCTTCAGATCTATCACTCCAGTTCTGAACCTCCTGCCAAATTAGTTTTAATCATCTCCAACAGCTCGGGCAAATTATCGTGCAAAGGTATTAGTTCCCTCAGGTTCAGGTGTAAACCGTCCTATTTGTACAGGTTAAACCTTCCTAGAATTGATTCCAATGACCTAGAAGTCTGAACCCCTATCCCATGCACCAATTCTTCTGACACACATTAATTTGCCTAAGCATCCTATTCTTACCCTTACTGGTGTGTGGCACAGGCAGCAATCCAGAGATTACTACCCTGGAGTACCTGTTTTTTCCGTTTTCTACCTAACTCCCTATATTCTCTCTTCAGCATCTCCTCTGTTTTCCTACCTATGTCATTGGTACCAATATGTACCATGACTTCTGGCTATTCATCCTCTCCAGTCAGAATGCTGTAGACTTGATCTGAAGCAACCATGAATTATACCAGTATTTCAATCTGAAATAGCTATACAATAAGTGAAAAACATTTTATCTGCTCACAGCTACCACTTTGTCAACATTTTTGTTTTCATTAGAACTGTAAGGATATGATGTTCTCTGCAGTGAGTTTCTGCCTGTGAAAACATTTCCTTATCTGTGGATTACCAGTAAATGTGTATTCTCCCACAACTTGCCTCCTTTAGCTGTTACTGCACAGTAGACAGTCTTTCAGATTCAGCATTTCAAACTTTTCCATTTGCTCTTCTTTCTTGAATTGCTTGTCAGCTCTCTACATTCTATGATTGAAAGTTTTAAAATACTTTTAAGCTATTATTGTTTTCAATGTTGTCTCTAGGTGCTATAAGGCAAAGTTGGATATATCATCCTTTATCCCATCATCTAAATTTTTAAATAAGAGCAGTGAATATTTGAGACTGCAACATAGACCCTTTCTTGTGGGAAACCTGTAATTAGATCTCACCAAATTCAGTAACAGTTCATTTTCTCTAATGTAAGTCTCCTACCACTCTGTCAATTTCTATCACAAGTCAATAATTTGTCCTCAGTTCTGTAAGCTTTAATTTTAACTAATATTTCTTTATGTGAAAATTTAATGAATGACATTTAGAACACCATATAAATAACATCCATTGACATTTCACTATCCATTAATTTGGTCGCTTCTTCTAAATTGTGCTTTATACTGATTTGGGAATACACGGCCATCAACAGCATGTCGATATCTGAGAAATCACTATCTAACAGCAGCCAGTTGTAGTCCAGAACAGAAGCCTATCACCAGCCTTTCAAGGATGTTTCGGGATAGGCAATAAATGCTGGTAGTGCTAACAATACCCATTCTCAATGGGTGTTTTTAACACTGCCACGATAAATCAACATTGAATCAAATTCATCAGGTATCAACAAACTTTATCAATCCACTCAGGCTCACTCGGAACAACTGGAAAGCATCAAAGTATTAGGTGTCACTGTCCTTAATTATGGATTTCAGTAATTACAGAAGATATTAGATCAATTGGTCATTAATTCTGTACTGATGATGTCGCATGAAAAATCTTCAAATTAAAATACGTGCAAATTGCTGGAGGAACTCAGCATGTCAGGCAGCATCTAGGGAGGGGAACAAACAGTTGATGCTTCATGCTGAGACCCTTCATCAGGACTAGAAAGGAAGGGGGCAAAAGCCTGAATAAGAAGGTGGGGTTGAGGGGAGAGAGGAAAGAGTACAAACTAGGTGGTCATAGGTGAGACCAGGTGGAGGGAAGGCTGCCTGAATTACTGAGTTCCTCCAGCATTTTGTGTATGCAGCAGCTGAGAATCTCTTGTGTTTATCAACTTGGAATATTGGTTTTGTTTCACTATCCAGAGGTATTGGCAGCCCTGTTGAGTATTCCCAGCATTTTCTATTCTCAGTTCAGATTTCTACTTTTTGCAGTGTTTTACATTAGGTCTGTATTTTTCTTGTTTCTCTCTGTCCCCTTTCTTAAGTAGATTGATAGGTTAAATTATCAAATATGGAACACCTTTTCCTGGCTCCACTTCATGTTAAGTGAAAACTGAGACACTTACTTGTTCTTCAGCAACTATAACTTGTGCCACAGCAATTAAAATTGGTTAGCAATTTGTAGTAGATTTTTATGGGCATTCCAGACTTCAAAAGTCACTACCTGTAGAATCTATGGCAAACTAATTATTTGCATAAAAGATTACATCTGGGATTTAATCTAAATGAAAGTTCATAACAATTTCTCCCACATACCTCTGTAATATGCTGCAATTATTTAGTTTAAAACTACCAAAGATTCAAAGATTCCACATTCCATTTTATTAAATTATGTGTGTAGTATACAACCCTGAGATTTGTCTTCCCCACAGACAGCCATGAAACATCAAAAAAGGAACCTGTTCAAAGAAAAAAAATCAAGACCTTCATGATAAAAAAAATATAAATCGCCCAAATGGCAACAAAGAAACAAGCAAAACACTCAATATAAAGAACAAAATGGAAAAAAAAATTGTTTTGTTTGCATAAGTGCTGAGTTAAGCAGTTACCAAGAAATGAAGCTCTCTTAACAATCAAGAAGTGGTCAAGTGATTATTTTTTCTGTTATTATATCTGAAATTAAAATTATTCATCTGAGCTCTTGCTTTAGACAGAAAATATTATATTTAAACATATCTATTGTAACGGTTGACACAAATGTAGTGCCAATACTTTTTTTTTCTTTTGATGTATAAAAGTACTTTGTTGTTGCAAAGCAATAAATCTAAATGATACCCAAGTAATCATCTGGCTGTTCTATCTGTACCGTTTACTGCAGTGTAGTCATAATAGTGTTAACATCATGTTCTTTAGTTGAGATCTTTCAATGGTTATTAAATTGGATTGCTGTAAACTAATTTAAACAGATTATTATTCTGCCAACTGGAACACAATATTAATGTGCAGGGTCAGAAGTTCATTGATGTTTCCTTACCAAGAGCAAAAAAATTGCAGCACTCAAAGGGTGTCTCATCAATCAGTTTGTCCGTGACATTGTTTAATTAACCACATCAACTGACTAATATCTATCACATAGTGCAAAAAAAAACAAGACTTAGTTTGTTGAATGACTCATAGCATGTGGAGATATACAATGCAACTGATGTTGATTTTACAAGATGGGAAAAATATTGAACGTCCTCTGGTCATCTCGGGCATTTTCATTTGGGATTACATGTGCAGAGATGAATTAGGTGTGTTTAGGATCAATATTTGTTTTTCTTCATAGTAGAAGATGGGATTTGTCAAAATTTTGAGTCTAGGCTTTGTACTGTCAAATCAAAATCCTTTCAACATTGAGTTATTTTTCTTGTAAAATTTTGAAATGTAGCACCAGTCTAAGCTTGTTTTGAGGGTTACTTTAGAGGTCACAATATTGTTGTGATGAAAAATAACAGATTGAAAGGTGTTATATGACTGAACTATGAGGCATTTATTACACCCCAATTTCAGTCAAGAATAATCCTTGGGCTTTGCTACATCACTTCTGAAGGCTGTCTATAGCCTTTGAACCCGACCTTACTTGCAACATTGGAAAAATGTGTTAGAAATTTTGCTGATCCTGTAATAACCAATTTGACTCTTTGTGTAATAATGTGGGATTGATTGCAAAAACAATATCAATCATCAATAAATCTCAGTTTGCTTAATTAATACGCAAAGTGATATGATGACCCAGTGATATTTCTGGGTTGAGGCTCTTACAAACAAACTACTCTCTGCAACATGTGGAGCATTTTGCATCCAACCATGAAATAAAAAAACTTACAAATACTTTCTAAATTAGTAATATTTTTTCTTGTGCACAAAATCAGTCAAAAATAGATGTAACCTCTCACTGTTCTGTCTATTGTATTCCTTTGTTCTACTGTGAATGCTCACTAGAAAATGAATCTCAGGGTAGTATATTGTGACATACATATTTTGATATTAAGTTCACTTTGAACTTTGAACTTCAAACTTCCAGTCAAATGATTTCAGGTTGTGTTCTCGTAACAAGTCTGGCCCGGCACATATTTCCATTAAGAACCCAACGCAGGGCCATTGAAGAGCAGCTAGGAAACTAAATATGTAGGATGCCCAAACATCTATCTGTTTTCAGTCAGGTTTATTATAATAAGTCTGTAAGGATTAGAAAGCATTATTATTTTACTTATCATTGTAATGCTCTGTTGGCTATATTAAAGTTTAAAATGGACTTGAATAATATTTACTGTAATAAGCTATGCAGTATAAGGTAAGTTTGGCAGGACATATTTCAACAAGAGGAAATGTCAACATTATCTTTCTTTAAAATTTCTGTCTATTGAAAAGGCATTGATTAAAACTTCATGGTCCTTGATATACAAGTCAACAGATGTTTAATGCACTCATTTTTTTGTTCTGCTTTTTTCAACAGTAACATAAATTTATTTCTCTTAAGCAAAACCTCATCTGTACTAAAGTAACAGAGGAAGGAACTGCAGATGTTAAGACAGTAATCCAGGCTTAATCACATGTAGACTTGAGTCCCAAGGAAACCATGTCTGAGCACAAGTACTAATTTCACAACTCGTCTACTTCAGGAAAATCATATCATTCAACTCCATTCATCCTGTATATTCAAGATTTGTGGAATAGGATGTATGTATAATTTTTTCAAAGATAACTTCAAAACCAGTCTGAAGAAATTCAACATTGCATCTACAAACTGGGAAGGCATTGCACTCAATAGATGCACCTGGAGGAAATCTGTTCAAAAGGGCTACATGAGAACGACCTTCACTGTGCTGCAGAGAACAAGCGGCTGCTGCAAAAGGAGGTACTGAACAAACAAATCATCCAACCACAAACCACAACTACCACTTACTCTTGCTCATACTGCACCAGAATACATTCTCCTGAGGGGTTGTCTATTGGCTGATCAGTCTCTACAGCTACCTGAGGATCCACCAATAGACAATTTCTTAGAAGAACATCACACTCACTCAAGTGATCACACTACTATATTTTCCTTCATTAACACCAGAGAAAATCTGCAAAGTTAAATGATGCTTGTGATCTGTTGTCCTCAGAAGTGCAGGTCCAGTGAGTGGCACAAGAGGTCGTACAACTGAGATCTTCCTTATGGATAACTATGACTTAGTCTGTGCCTTGTCATGCCCTTCACTCTCCACAAAACATTGCAGACCTGACTTACTGCCCGTTACATCTCACTGTTAATCTTGTCAGCCCAGTCTTCCAGAGCTGACTTGGCATGCTATGACACACTTGACCCTATCTCACCAGGGTATGAGACCTGCCAGCTAATCTTGTCTGGTTTAGCCTGCCTGTCAAGATACTGGCGAGTGTCCAAGCTGCATGCAATCAGCTACTTGGAGCCACAGGTGAGACCTGAGTGTCCAGCAGGAATCAAAGGTGAGTGAGCTGCCCAGAATAGACATGTCAACCCCTATACCAAAGGTGCTAATTTTCCTTGGACAGCCCATATGCCCAATGCTAGCAAAAATGAATTAAAATATGTGGTACATCAATAAATGTTCTGTTCAAGGCTTGATGCTGAAAATTTAAAGGAAAATGAGGCCCAAGCAATAGCAGAGAGAGATACAGACCTTTAACAAGGTATGGGGAGCTTCACTATTACAGAAAGTAAATGTAGAGAATGGTGAGTGCGTGGAATGGGCTGTCGGCAACGATGGTGGAGGTGAATATGATAGGGCCTTTTAACAGACTCCTGGGTAGATACATAGACCTTAGAAAAATAGAGAGCTATGGGTAACCCTAGGTAATTTCTAAAGTAAGGACATGTTCGGCAAAGCTTTGTGGGCCAAAGTGCCTGTAATTGTGCTGTAGGCTTTCCAGGTTTCAATGAATATCAGGTAGGCTCAACCTGAGTCATTGGAAGACTCAAAGGGTAGAGGAGTCCAAGGTTCAGAAAACAAAAGGGGAATAGACAAGAGTTAGGCTGAGAGTTGATAGAGTTAGAACCAAGGCACTAGGAGAGGGATTCAAGGTCAGAGAGTGGAAGGGTACTTGTGCAAGGATTTCAATGGAGAATTACAGTTGAGAATTGATTGCTGGGGTAAGAGGGGGATGTTTCAGTGGGAGGATGAAAATCAGAAAGAAGATGGTAACTGGCAGATCAGAAGATAGGAAGAATGTTGTTTGGCTCAGAGAGTGGAAGTTATTGGTCAAGGCCACAGACCCATAGTAAGTTGAGGGCCATAAAGCGACCTATTGTATAGGGACTGGTCTCATTCCACCAGATAACGTTGCACAGAATCTGGCTACACTCTGTACTTCTCAGTAACCTCACAACTTACAGTAAGTCTTTCATTTCAACTTATGTTCGATTTTTCACTAAGATAGAACTGCACAAGACATTAAGAATGTGTTACAATGGAATTCAATATTTAATATGAAGTTAAATGATAAAGCAAACCAACGAATGATTAAAAGTAAATCGTCCAAACGTGACTGAAGAAGGGTGAACTATGAAAAATCAGAATTAAGCAACAATTCGTGGTGTATTTTCACACCACTTTAGTCAATGTTGAATGAAATTGCAACTTAGTTACAAAGCAAACAGATGCATGACAATGTAATCCACTCCTGTTGGTGAATGAGGCAGAAGAAAATTGTTCAAAGTACATTTTCATTGTCAAAGATGTTTGATCTGCTTCTTACATGAGGGAATGTGTAGAGCAAGGTAATGTTCCTTCAATTCAAATGTTATTGTGTCAAGGGAAATATTAAATGTTACTATGATAGCAGGGTTATTAGCCGATGTTTAGAAAATCAGGCATAATCAATGTGGACTTTTAAAGGAGAAATCAACTTTGACACTCACCATCATTATGTGCCATGTCCATGTTTGACCAATTTATTCAAATTCTTGTGAGAAGTAATTTCACATCCAAGAGCTCCCCTTTATTCATTACACACATTAGAGTCTATGACTCTATGTCTCTAATGCACTGATTTACTGCCCGTTATGCCATTGATGATTAGGGGTGCAATGAAGGTCCTCCATCTCTGGTAGTGTTCAGGGCTTCCTTTGTCATGTTGGTAGCTTCCTCTCTGTTTCCTCTACTGTCAGTCATCAGTTCCCCATTGGAGACTCAGTAATACCGTCACACTCAGATAGAGAAGGGTTCTTCATTGCTGACTTCATAACAATTTGTTTGACCGGTCAGAGTTGCTAGCCCTGAGCTGAATCACCAAATCTGGAGAACCAGTGGACCACTCTTAGTCTGGTCTCTACCCTTTGATATGTTTGGCATAGGTGACCCTACCAAGAGTCAAAGCATGAAATCCTGACTCCAGCCAACATAGCTCTCTGGGTTATTGAGGCACACAAGCCCAATGACAAGGTTATGGTCCTGTTGGAGAATGACTCTAAAATGTGTAATGAATAAAAAGCAGAACTAGTGGATGTGCAATACTTTCAGAAGATATTTTATCAGCTTCCAAATCAGAGGATTTTGATTCAAGATTCAAATTTATTATTTTATTTATTGAGAGACAGCATGGAATAGTCACTTCTGGCCTTTCAAGGCGTGCCGCCCAGCAATGCCCTAATTTTTCTTTGAACCAACAGTCATTAGTATCATGAGAGGATTTGCCATATTGATAACATTTTTGGCTTTTTGTACCATTCAGAGACATTTTGTATGTTTCACATTCTAAACTTTTCTTTTATAGTTCTGACACATCTTTTGTTGCTATCTTCATTGATATTGCAATGGTCAATGCCTGTTCTAAGGTAATATATCTTTCTGACAATAGTCTCTTTTGAGCAATTTGACAATGCATGTCACATACAAGCCTGTCCCTTAAAACATCAGAAACTCCATCTCAGTATTAGGAAAGTCACAGTATTAAGAAAGTTTGCACAGTACTGCAATGTATTCAGAAGTGCTTTCATTCTTTGTCTGTTTGCTTTTGTGAAATCTAAATTTCTCAGCTATTACTAGCAGTTTGGGGCTCAACTAATTTTGTAAAATTTCAACAAATTTGTTGAACATCTTGTCTGCTGGCTTTTCACGAATTAGCATAAGATATTTTATGTTTTAGCACTGATTAAGCTAAAAAATGTGAGACTTTTTTTTCCTGATCCACATCGATAGCATTACACACAGTTCAATCCTCTCATTATATGATTCCCAGTCCTCATTAGCACTATCAACTTTGTCAACTTCCTCAACTAAGGCACTGTCACTCATGCATCCTTGTGCTAGCATCTGTGACTGCCTTCTCGGTACTGGTTAACTATTTCCTTTCGCTATCTCTTTCCTTTCCTCCAAGTCCTGTCACCTTTTAACTGTTGGTATAGTTGGTGATATTCCCTAACTTTAGATTTATACTTACCACCAATCTGTTGTGTCTGTACAACTACATATCAACTAAGTAAAGGCACGCACTCAGAGGTGAGGTTAACTTGTATATTCACTTCACAGAGACAGCAACAAATCAATGTGCATGGGTAAGTTATCAGTCAATAATTAGTGCTAAAGGAGTTATTGTGCTGAAGGAAATAAATCTGTACCATACAGTCACAACCTCAGATCAGTGCAGAGCTGAGTAAACATCTCAGAGCAGGGAGAAGAATCAGGCAGAACTGGCCCATCCCTCGCCTCCAGTCCCAACAACCTGACCCGGCTCTGAAATCATCCAAACATCGGATCATTCCTCGCTCTCAGACAGCTTTATACAAGTGAAGCATAACCTCCATGCATACAATAAAATCAGAGTAATACAACACAGGAGCAAACCCTTTGACCTGTCATTCCACATTGACCATCAAGTACCTAATAATACTGTGTTGGCACGTGGCCAAGTGGTTAAGGCATTCATCTAGTGATATGAATCATTAAGGCTTGTTCGAGCCTTGGCTGAGGTTGCGTATGTGTCCTTGAGCAAGGCACTTAACAACACATTGCTCTGTGGCGACACTGGTGCCAAACTGTATGGGTCCTAATGCCCTTCCCCTGGATAATATCGGTGGTGTGGAGAGGGGAGACGTGCAGCATGGGCAACTGCTGGTTTTCCAGACAACCTTGCCCAGGCTTGTGCCCTGGAAACTTTCCAAGGCACAAATCCATGGTCTATCGAGACTAATGGAGACCTACACACCTAATAATACTAATCTCATCTCTCAGTTTTGACCAAAGTGTATAAGTGACGCAAAAACTTGTTAAATATTTGTTACATGTTGTGTGAATTTACACATCAGCAGCCCACAGGCACTGCATTCTGGATTCTGACCGCTCTTCTGGTGATCAGTTCTTCCTCAAATCCCCTAAAATGTTTCTTACTGTCCACCTTATCCTTACCCTTGATGATTGTGTACATTTCTATAAGGTCCCCCTCAGCCTCAGTAACTCCAAGAAAAATAAATCCACCTCATACAGTCTCCTCTTGCAACTAGGGCATTCTATACCGTCCTGGTGACTCTCCTCTGCACACAAGCATATGCTTCCTATAGTGTGATGATTATGATTGTACACAGTGGTCCACCATTGGCTTCACCAATGTTTTAGAAGATTGTACACATGTGCCCAGTTTCTCAGCAATGCACGATAAAATCCCTATAGTTCTCCACATTACTTGCTTTACCTGTGTTCTGGCCTTCCATAATCATGTACCAAGATACCCAAAACTTCTCTGTTATTCAGAGACCTGTAATCTCTAAGTACACATTTGTAGTTGTGTAATATGCTTCTTTTTTACTTTTTCTATTAAAATGGACAATTTCTTATTTTCTTACATTAAGTTCTCTTCTAGATTTTTTGTGGCACTTAAATATCTTAAACTTTTTTAGCTTTCTCTTACTTTTCTACCTCTTGGTGCCACCATCATATTTTGTAATCAGTGCCCTGGTGCATGCATAGAAAAACGACATTTCTAGGAATTGTGAAAAGTTCAAAGTTCAAAGTACATTTGTTATCAAATACATATGCATTATACAACCTTGAGATTTATCTCCTTACAGGCAACCACAAAACAGAGAAACCCAACAGAAGTCAATCAAAAAGAAGACTTGTAAATACCTAATCTGCAAAAACAAAGAAAAAAATCATGCAAACAATAAAAAGTAAGCAAATAACATTCAGAACCAATGTTCACGAAAGTAAGTTCACAGTCACGAAGCCAGTCATTACTGCAGCCAGTCTGGTAGCCTGTTAGTTGCAGGCCACAGCTTCAGTTCAGGATAGAGATGAGGAAGTCTTGCCAAGTAGCGAGCTGAATTCTGGCCTGTTCCTTGCCTCCGGCCCTGATACCCTGACCTTTTCAATCTAGCCCAGTGCTTAAATCAGCCAAACATTGGCTCATTCCTTGCTCTCCATTGAAATGCCAGCACCAAACCCTATGATGTGCTACTCATTCCATCATGATAAACTGAAACAGAAACATTTATGCTTACACTCTGTCTCTTGGTAGGCACTTAGTCATCTGTCCATGCCAATCTCTAATGGCTTCTATGTTCCACAAGTCTGCGAATCTCTGCAATTCTGCTGTGGAAATCAAAGGCCCAATGTCTGCAATCCAAGCCCGTGGCAAGGAGGAAAGGAGTTTGTTTTGCTTATTTTATAGTTTGTTATTTTCTGTGCTGTTCTGCCGAATACTAGTGAGATGTTATGTGACGCCAGAACATGTGGTGAATATTGCAAGCTGACTCTAGCACACCCTCGCGTGTGTTGGTTATTAATTAATTAATTGGCTATTATTAATGCTTTTTGAGATAGTGATTTAGATGCATATCGTATTTTTTACTGAGTTAAGTATTGTATGTAATTAGTTTTGCTACAACAAGTGTATGGGACATTGGAAAAAAAGTTGAATTTCCCCATGGGGATGAATAAAGTATCTATCTATCTATCTATCTATCTATCTATCTATCTATCTATCTATCTTCACCCAAGCAACACATTTCCCAGTATTTTTTTGCAGTATAAAGATAGATAGAGAGATTGTCCAAAAGCTGGTTGGAATGGCACAATGTTCAACATGCACCCCCAGAGGCACCTTTACACCAGTGGGAGTGGCCATCTTCACCAGACTAAGGGCCTTTTGGTCAGTCTGTGTATAGCTGTGTTCTGTGGTCACCAGTGATCCTGAAGCAAATTCAATCAGATGTTCAGATCCATCTTTCATTGTGCTTATTGACAGTGCCGGGCCATTCGTGAATTCCATGTTTCTATTTGCTGTGGATGCTCATTCAAAGTGGCCTGAGGTCATACCAATGAAGTCAACCACATCAGAAAGGGCTGTTTCCACTCTGAGGACTATCTTCTCCAGAAGTGGCTTACCTGAACAAAGTGTGAGTGACAATGGACCACAATACACTTCAGAAGTGCTCAGACTATTCCTGAAGATAAATGGCATCAAACTGTTCTGTTCAGCTGCTAACTACCCAGCAATGAATGCTGAAAGGTTTATCCAAACCTTCAAAAAGTCCATTAAAGCTATAGACGAAGAAGACATTTTCTTCAGCACAAGATAGATAACATCCTTTTTGTGTATCGGAACTATGTTGATGTGATGACAAATCAAACATCTTCAATGCTATTCATGAACAGGAATCTGAGATCTTGCATAGACCTACTGAAACCTGATCTATGGAATGAAGTGCAGAATAAACAATTCAGCCAGTTGCCAAGTAAATCAGCAAGGAGCTTTGAAGTTGGACAGGAAGTCCTAACACATGATTATCGAGAAGACAAGTGGGCACCCAGTAGGATAGCTACGAGAACCAAGATGGACACAGTAAATGTTGGAGATCATACATGGAGATGTCATGTGGACCAGATACTGGATGCTTACCCAAAGAACACACCTGAGTCAATTGCATCCAACAAGATGGACACATTGCATCTACAAGACTAACCTCTCACTGATGATCATGTCACCAACAGCAGCGTGACAGTGGCAACAGAGAAAGTTGTCTTTGACAAGGCACCTGCCAAACCTACTGCCGCTCCACAGGTCCAGAGTCACCATCCTGAAAGAAATAGAGCACCACCCAAAAGACTGGATCTTGAATATAGTGAAGCTAGTTACGGGCTGTTACTTAAAACAGAAAGAAAAAAATCAAGCAAACATTGGTATTGTGAAAGCATGTTTATTGACTGATAACTTGCCCATGTACATTGATATGTTGCTGTCTCTGGAAATTAAGTGATGCCAAATAATACTAAATCTCCTTTGCCGGTATATCTTCCATATCCCTCCATTCCCTACACATCACTCGTCTATCTAATAACCTCTTAAACACCACTGTCATATTTACTTCCACCACAACCCTTGGCAGCTCATTCAAGGACCCCCACCACACTCTCTGTGTAAACATCTTTCTCCATTTTGACTTGATTGAAGATTGCCAAAGTCCTAAGGCAATTTGACAAGGGAGAGGAAGCTCCCTTTTGCAAAAGAATCAAGAATGAGGTATCAATGTTTAAAGTAAATGTTGCTCATTTAAGATGCTTCTAGGCTGTGTGAGTCTTTGGGAACTCTTCTCAAAGGGCAGTGAAAATGGATTTGTCAAATATTTTCAAGGAGAGGTTGAAGAGTAATCAATTATTAAAGTGGTGAGAAGTGACTACTGGTGGATAGGAATATGGAGCTAAAGTTGTAATCAGGTCAGCCAGACTTGACGAGTTGAGTGGCTTACTCCTTCTCCTAATTTATATGTCTGTATACTGTATAAGAATTAAGCAGATTAATACTTGACTGCCAGAAAAACTACATTTTTAGTAATATCTTTAATTGACTTAAACTTCTGAAAGTGCTTCAGAAAGAGTGTTGATAAAATAAAATTTGATTTGTTAAGGAATAACAGAATAAGGATTCAGAGGGCTAGATATGAGAATAAATACTACAGAATACTTTAAAGGAGAAAAGGATGGCTGAGGAACTCCAGCAGGGAAGAAACACAGTCATCAATAATGAAAAATCACTATGTGAAAGTGTTCATACCTTTGGAAGCACAGGTATGCACAAGACTTGTATGGCCGGAGATCTTATATGCAAAGATTTAAACTAGGGTGAGAATGATAAGATTCCTGAAATGTGTGAGTAAATGGCAATGTGTATCAGAAAATACACGGGATTATGGTGTGAATCTTGTAAAATGAATTTGTAAAAACTTTAGTATTGCCAGTTTTATCATAATTACAGTTTTATCACTGATGTAGAAGTTTGCTGTTCAGGTCTCACTCCAGATATTCCAGGGACCACTGCAATTTTCAAATGGGATGTTTGTTACCACCTCAGGCAATGTAAAAATCCTATGACATCTCTTCAAGTAAGTGCAAGTGAGCTTCTTCCAATGTTCATGCCAACTTCCTGGCTGTCACCATCACTGGAGATCCAACCTGTGTCCAACATATTGATGCAATTACAAAGAAGGCATGACTGCAGCTACATTTCACTAAGAGTTTGAAGAGACTTGGTATGTCATCAAGGATTCTCATAAATTTCTACAGATATAGTCGGCATGGACTAGAAGGGCCGAGATGGCCTGTTTCCATGCTGTAATTGTTATATGGTGATATGGTTATACCATGGAGAGCAATCTAACTGGTTGTATCACCATCTGGTGAAATGGGGACATCTCTTTCTCCCTTATTACGGAGAGGGAGAGACTGTGGTATGTCGAATGCCGGGTGAACAATATAGTCTTTGAGGTAACTGCAAGTCTGTGTCTTTACTGTTGCCTTGCTCAGGATTGAGTGCTTGGTGGTGGGTGCATGGGTGCCGATATTTGTTTTTGCCAGTGGGTGAAGGGGGGATTGTTTCTCACTGCCACTTAAGCGGGGAGAAGGGGAGCTGGGGGGGGGACTTTGTGGTTCTAACATTTAACTGTCTTCCATTCTTTGGGGTCACTTCTCTGTTTTCATGGATGGTTATAAAGAAAAAGCATTTCAGGATTTATTGTATACATTTCTTTGACATTAAATGTACCTTTGAAACCTTTGGTGTGGAGGAGCCACTACACAGGATCAGAAAAATCTGCAGGAAGTTGTATACTCAGCCAGTTCCATCATGAGCACTAGCCTGAACAAACAAGAGAAAATGTGCAGATGCTGGAAATCCAGACAACACACACAAGATGCTAGAGGAACTCATCAGTCCAGGCAGCATCTATGGAAAAAGAGTATAGTTGATGTTTCGGTCCAAAACGTCAACTGTTCTTTTTTCCATAGATGTTTCCTGGCCTGCTGAGTTCCTCCAGCATTTTGTGTGATGGGCAGTAGCCTCCCCAGCACTGAAAACAAATTCAAAAGACAACAACTCAAAAATGTGGCATCCATCATTATGGACCCCATCATCCAGGACATGCCCTCTTCCCATTGGTACCATCAAGGAGGAAGTATCAGAACTTGAAGACAGACACACAAAGTTTCGACCAGCTTCTTCCCCTATGCCATTAGATTTCTGAATGGACAATAAGCCTATGTACACTACCTCACTATTTTTTTCTTTTTGCTCTTCTTATTGAAATTAATTTATAATATAGACTTCATATTGTAATTCACAGTTTTTTATTATTATGCATTATGATATACTGTTATTGCAAAACAACAAGTTGCACAGCATATGCCAGTGATATCGAACCGATCCTGATTCTGAATATTTATTCTTCATGTAATATAAACAGTTATCTTTGCATTTATAAGATTCCTCCCTGTGTAAGAACATCACGTGGAAATTATCTGTTATGTTCCTCCATTACAACAGTGACTACACAAAAGAAGTCCTTCATTGATAGATACCTATTTTCTGAAGTCTTATCCACAATGCAAGATGAACCATCAAAGTACAATTCTTTTGTTTTGTTTGGTAATATCTACCAGAAAGAAAAGGCACTGGGGTATATAGCCTCAGAGAAATTATATCTACAAGTGACAGATGAAATTTAACCTTCTGCCAATAGGTTTTGTCATAAATATGCTGGATATTTGTAATCAATATTTGTGAAATATAAGAAGAAGCAGAAGTAATATTAGGAAGGACTAGATTTTAAGGATCAAGGATCAAATTTTTGAGGGAATGTATATAACTTTCTGTAATGTGATTACAGTGTCAGTGACCTGGGTTCAGTCCCACTGCTGTCTGTAAGGAGTTTGTACATTCTCCCTGGGATTGTGTGGGTTTCTGCTAGATGCTCCGGTTTCTTCCCACATCCCAAAGATGTATAGGTTGGTAGGTGAATTGGCCTCATGGGTGTATTTGGGCAGTGTGGGCTTGTTGGGCTGGAAGGGACTGTCACGTGCTGTATCTTGAAGTAAGGAGATAGATAAATAGATCACTCATCATATACATTTAAATGTGTTACATATCCCGTAACTGGATCACTTACCAGCAAAGATAGAGAGGTCCGCTGAAGTCTGATGGTACCATTTTTAAACGTTTTTATTTATAAAGGGGCACAAAAGGAAGGTTAATACAAACATTTTGATAACATACGTCATCAATACTCAATCTAAAGCGCAGGTATAGTAATGATCAATCAGAAATAAGCTCTATCGTTGCCTAGGGGATAATATCTTGTCCATTTGGAAATATAACAGTCATTCAAAAGTCGGCAGGCTTCAGCCTTTTGGGAACCGCTGGGTTTCCCGTGTTGGAGAGAGAGAGAGAGAGATTGGTGAGAAAAGGAACACTTGCCCGGGTCCTTACAAAGCAAAACCGTGGAATCAGGGGAGCCGGTTTTCCTGTTGTTAGTTAAAAGCGATTTTCCGTGATTCGAGCCACAGACTCCCGATTCGGAATCTAACGCACGTGGCTTCCTTCAAAATGGCTTCCCGCTACAACGGAATCACTATCGTGTCTCCTTGGTGCGTCTGGAGAGGTCGTCCCCCCCAGACCCTCCTTTATACTTCCTCACGGGATCGCAGGTGTCAATCTCTCTCTCAACCAGCCCACTTTGCCCGAGAGCTTTACACGTGGTCTTCATGAGACAATAGTCAAGGTCGCTTTATTCTGCATCCTGGTGGAACGCGGTATTCAGCACGTCTCTCTCTCTTCCATTTCCTGTGTCTATTCAGCACGTCTCTCTCTCTCTCTTGGGTCATTGACCCCCCCCTTCACTAGGGCTCTTGCGATTCTCACAAAGGAGGGGGCTGGTATCATAACAAATGTATTAAAAATTCTCTGTTGGTGCTTTGGTCCTGGCACGACATTTACTCATCAATAATCAACAATTATAAAGAGTAAAGTATTGTATAAAAATAAACTTAAAGGTTAAAATACGGATAAGGAATAAAATTTTCATTTGTTTTGCTTCAGCATTTTAAAATGCTTAATCGGCTAAGTTAATTTTTCTAAGCTAATTGAGCTTTTCGTAATACAGGTGATATATCTACTGTTTACAGTGACCGATGTTTATATTATGGCAAACGTAAGACATAGCATACTGTAGCTGTGCCAAGACATGATCCAGGTTAATTGCTGCATTTTGGGGAATTAGTCTTGTATATCTGACAGTTGAAGGCACTGTAGCGTCCTCTTGCAGTGCTACACCTATGGAAAGTTCAAAAAGAGCTAAACTACAGATCAGAAATACACTGACACTCAATCAATGTTGTTCTTTTATTGAACTGAACTAGATAGGATTGTGACATCCATTGTTCTTGTGGTACTTTCAAGACTGAGATCAATAGACCCAAATACATAAATCGAAAAAACGTATATAGAGTTAGTCAGGAAAGTGGCATCAATGTAAAAGAAGAACCATAATCTTACTGAATGGTCGATCAAAATTCAAAATACATTTATTATCTAAATATGTATACATTATACAATTTTGAATTTTGCTTCCTTACAGGCAGCTACAAAACGAAGAGACCCAAAAGAACCAATTAGGAAAAAGACAACCATCAAACATCCAATGTGCAGAAAAAAAAAACAAATTATGTGAACAATAAAAGCAAGCAAATAGTATTCAGAACTGAAGTCCACTGAAGGAGTCTGTCTATGGACCCTTGGTTCACTGCAGAACCAAGAAAGCATTGCAGAGCAGTGAGCTGACCTAGCCCATACCTTTCCTTGGGCTCCAACACCCTGGCCTTTTCAATCTGGTCCAGCACCTAAATCATCATCCAAACATTGGGTTCTGTTGCTTCAAAATGCTCTGGGTGCTGGACCCCGTTACCTCGATTCGACCTGTATCTGACCTTTCTAATTCAGCCTGGAGCTTAAATCGTCATTTAAAAGATCAGGCAAGAAAGTCCAAATGGCTGCTCCTGAGTCTATTTCTTTGTATATATTCTGCACCTCAGCCACTAGCTTTCCAATTGATTAAAAGGAAGGTTTGGAACAAAAGCTTGCTGGAAACCACCCTGCCTAACAACAGTTAATATTTTAAATGTGACCAAGTTTTCTGTGTTGCTAGTGATTATTTGTTGTAAACCGTGACTGATGTTTGCCTCACGGACTAGAAAGAAGTTCACCATATGAACTATGACAACTCCAGAAAAAAGCTTACTACAACTTCCTCAAGAATAATGAGCAATGAACTATATATGATTTGCCACATTCAAGAACCACATTTACTAAATGAATGTATTTTCCTCTCAAGCATATTCTGCAAAAATTCCCCAAGAATAAAATATGCTGTATTGTACATAATTACAGTACATAAATGAAGGGGAAAGAGCAATCTAAGTTGCCTGCAGCATTAATTAATTTTATATTAATTAATTTTTATTAAAACTTAAGTGGATCTGGAAATCTGACCAATGGTACTAGTTAAAACTGAATACATCATGGACACAATGATCCCCTCTGTTGAAGGCATCTTCAAGAATTGGTGCCTCAAGAAGATGGCCCCTGTTATTAAAGACCCTCACAATCTGAGACATGCCTTCTTTGCATTACTACCATCAAGCAGGTGGTACAAGAACCTGAAGACCCACACTCAACGTTTTAAGAACAGCTTTTTCCCTCTGCCATCAGATTTATGGGCAAATTCATGAACCCATGAACAATATCTCAAAATTCCTCTTCTGCACTGTTTAATTTGTAACTTACAGTAATTTGTATGTGTTGCACTATGTTACTGCCACAAAATGGCAAATTTCACTACATATTTGAGAGATAAATCTAATTTTGATTCTAAGTGCTTAGATAATTTTTGTGCCTCATGGTTTATTCGTCCTAAGGTGATTATTTTTGTAGAGTCTGTAGTGATCAGGTTGAGAAACATTCCGTCATGTCAGTCCATGGTGTCCTGTACTATCCTAATGAGGCCACACTCAGGTTGGAGGAGCAACACCTTGTTTTCTGTCTCGGTAGCCTCCAGCCTGATGGCATGAATATTGATTTCTCAAACTTCCGGTAGTGGTCCTCCCCCTCCCTTCACCATTCCCCATTCCTATTTCCCTCTCTCTCTCTTTATCTCCTTACCTGCCCATCACCTCCATTTGGCGCTCCTCCCCCTTGCCCTTCTTCCATGGCCATCTATCCTGTACTATCAGATTCCCCATTCTCCAGCCCTTTATCTCTTCCACCAATCAATTTCCCAGCTCTTTATTTCACCCCTCTCCCTTCCAGTTTCACTATTAATTTGTATTCCTTCCTCCCCTCCTGTCACCTTCTTACTCTGACCTCATATTTTTTCTCCAGTCCTGTTGAAGGGTCTTGGTCCAAAATATTGACTGTTTACTCTTTTCCATTGATGCTGTCTGCCCTGCTGAGTTCCTCCAGCATTTTGCATATGTTGCTTGGAGTTCCAACATCTGCAGATTTTCTCTTGTTTGAGAAATCTGAGTGATTAAGTTGGGAAATATGGTCAAATAAGTTCAGAAGTTGTGGTGGCCAGTAGAAAGAGATTGTGGCTGGAGTGGAAAGGGACCACTGTGAATAGAAATGATGAGGGTATAACGGGATATGGTTTCTGTTTATGATTGGCACCTGCAGTTAAATGTCCTGTTCCTTCCATTTTTGTAGTGAAACAAATACTTTATTAAAATTCACCATTTTGGTTGTAGCCTATCAGGCAATTACTTTGTGGAGTAGCTGGGTCAAGTCAACTAATGGAATCTGGGAGCCGAAATCTCAAACTGGAACTATATCTGTTCTGTGCGTAAGCAAATGGTCCATGATTCAACAATATTTTGGCATTTTTGCAGTAAAAAAGAGATGAAGGTGTATTTAGTACATGAAAATATATATGGCATGTCTTGATTTTTAAACTTAGTTCATAAAGCTCATATTAGCGGTAAAATTAAGTTTTAATACATTTCCATTTTTTTAACTGTGGGCAAGTCATCAATTCAGCATAGAGCTTTAACTATTATGGGTGAATTTCTTTTGGCAACTGTTAAAAGCAAACAAATCTCATTCTGTTTTTTTTTGCAGGAATTCCCAATGCAAAAAGGGACTGTTATATTTACTTGCCAAAAAAAATGTGACGGACTGTTTGCTGAAATTTTATTTTCCTTTTTTTCTATGTTAGTGATTCAAATTTGGCCAGCTTACATTTGATGTCCTAGAAAGAAAACTTGGGTATTCACAAGCATGAAGTCTGTCTCACAATAAGCTAAATCTCTGCCAAGCAATGATCTGAACTGCTTCAACTAACCAAACCAGGAAAAAAATCCTTTGTACAGTACTGTATATTGGTTAAAATAAGAAGGTGGTTGCGAAACAGAAATAAGAGTACTTAGCTTTGTATTAGCTCAGTAGTATTTAGTGTAATTTGGTAACTGGGAAAACATAACACACACAAAATGCTGGTGGAACACAGCAGGCCAGGCAGCATCTATAAGGAGAAGCACTGTCGACGTTTTGGGCCGAGACCCTTCGTCAGGACTAACTGAAAGGAAAAATAGTAAGAGATTTGAAAGTAGTGGGGGGAGGGGAAATGCGAAATGATAGGGGAAGACCGGAGGGGGTGGGATGAAGCTAAGAGCTGGAAAGGTGATAGGCGAAAGTGATACAGAGCTGGAGAAGGGGAAGGATCATGGGACAGGAGGCCTTGGGAGAAAGAAAGGGGGAGGGGGGGGGAAGCACCAGAGGGAGATGGAGAACAGGCAGAGTGATGGGCAGAGAGAGAGAGAAAAAAAACAACTAAATATGTCAGGGATGGGGTAAGAAGGGGAGGAAGGACATTAACGGAAGTTAGAGAAGTCAATGTTCATGCCATCAGGTTGGAGGCTACCCAGCCGGTATATAAGGTGTTCTTCCTCCAACCTGAGTTTGGATTCATTTTGACAGTAGAGGAGACCATGAATAGACATATCAGAATGGGAATGGGACGTGGAATTAAAATGTGTGGCCACTGGGAGATCCTGCTTTCTCTGGCAGACCGAGCATAGGTGTTCAGCGAAACGGTCTCCCAGTCTGCGTCGGGTCTCACCAATATATAAAAGGCCAAACTGGGAGCACCGGACGCAGTATACCACACCAGCCGACTCACAGGTGAAGTGTCGCCTCACCTGGAAGGACTGTCTGGGGCCCTGAATGGTGATGGGAAAAAATAATATACAGTACTAACATAATATGTTATGTACAGTATATTACAGTACATAATAGACAGCTTAAGACTACTGTACCAAAATCTTAGGCACTCAAGCTATATATATATATATATGTGCCTAAGATTTTTTTCATGTTGCTGTACATGCTGCCTTTCCCTATGTCCTCAAACTGTTTTATCATTATTAGAGACTTCTGGAAATGTTGTATACAGAAAATGTAATGGTTAATTTACACACAACATTCTTCAACAAACAGCAATGTGAAAATAAAAATAATCTGTTTTATTTAATGATGCTTGTTCAGGGACAATTGTTGGCCAGAGCATTATTCATCTAACCACAAGCCCACCCACACAAGTGCTTCTGGTAAAAGAGCATCAACAGCAATGTCCAGATAACCAACAACAGTAACAACAACCTCCAACCATAAAATCATAAGAGAATGAAGCAGAATTCAGTCGAGGCGTACAAAATTATGAGGGACATAGACAGTGTAATCCTTTTAGAGAAATAGGCATTCTCCACTGAAGCTGGGTGAAACTGGAACTAGATCTCATAGGTTAAGGTTGAAAGGTGAAATGTTTAAGGCGAACATGAGGGAGAACTTCTTCGCTCATATGGTGGTAAAAGTGTGGAATGAGCTGTATGAGAAAATGGGAGTTGTGGGCTCTATTTCAACATGTCAGAGAAATTTGGGTAAGTACATGGATGGGAGGAGAATGGTCCAGGTGCAGGTTGATGGCATTAGGCAGATGAACAGTTTGATATGGACTAGATGGGCTGAAGTGCTCTATGACTCTGTGACAATCACTTCATGAAATAACTCTCGTATCAATAGGTGTTTGAGGAAAAACATCCCAGACACTATGCCCGTAATAACTATTGGGAAATGTGTTGGGAGCTATGGAGAAGAGGTCAGGATAGAGTCATAGGAAACAGTTACTTCAGCCCAACTAGTCCTTGCAAACCAAGATCACCATTTTAGCTTGTCCCATTTACCTGTAGTTGGCCTATATCCCTCTAAAGCTTTCCTATGCTGCTTCCTGTTCAAGTACCTTTTAAATTTTGTTAGTATACCTACCTTAACAACTTCCACTGGTAGCTCAATCCATATATTAGCCACCTTCTGTGTGAAAAAGCTGTCCTTCATGTTCCTATGAAATAGTTTGCCTCTCATCTTAAACCTCGGCCTTTTTGGTTTTGATTCCCCAACCTTGGGAAAAAGATAATGCATATTCAGCTTACCTATGCCCCTCATTATTTTATGCAACTCTATATATACACCTCATTCTCCTAAGCTCCAGTGAACAAACCCCAACTTTCTCAACTTTACTCCATAATCCAGTCCCTTAAATTCTGGAAACATCTTTGTAAAAATTCTCTGCATTCTTTTACTATCCATTGCAGGATGATCAAAACTGAACATAATATCTAAATGTGGTCTCACAAACAGTATGTCACGTACAACTGCAAGAAACCTGGAAGTCAAGATTTACAAGATTTCCTTTGTACCAGCTAGACTGTTTGTAGAACTGTACAACATACTATAGTTCAATGTACAGCACAACACAGCAGAGGCCCACGATATGATATGCATTGTCACAGGAAAGCAGCTTCCATCTTCAAGGATACCCCCTTCCTCCACCCAGGCCACGCTCTCTTCTTGCTGCAGCCATTAGAAAGAAGGTACAGGAACATCAGGACTCATACCACTAGGTTCAGGAACAGTTATTAACGCTCTACCATCAGGCTCTTGAACCAAAGGGGATAAGTTCACTCAAATTCATTTGACCCATCACTAAAATGTTCCCACAATCCATGGCCTCCCTTTAAATGTCCCTAATGTACCTGCCTCTACTACCAGCCTTGGAAGCTTGTCCACACACACACACACACCATTCTGTGTCAAAAATCTACCTCTGGCATTCCCTCCTATAGTTTCCTCCAGTCACCTTAAAATTATGCCCTCTCAAATTAGTCATTTACCCCCAGCTACCTGCACATGAATGAAAGAAACAATAGAGGGCTATAAGGAAGTGAAGCCTTAGATTGACCTTGGAGCAAGCTGAAAGTCAATTCACAGTTCAAAGTAAATTTATTATCAAAATACATACTGTATATGTCATCAGGTACAACCCTGAGATTCATTTTTTTGTGGATATACTCAAAAAATCAAAAAATCAATAAAAGACTGCACCAACTTGGTGTTCAACCTCTGTACTAAAGCCAACAAACTGTGAAACTACAAAAAGTCAGAAATAATAACGATAAGTAAGTAAGCAATAAGTATCAAGAACATGAGATGAACATCTTTGAAAGTGAGGCCATAGATTGTGGGAACCTTTCAGTGATGGGACAAGCAAAAATGAGTGAAGTAATCCTGTTTAAGTGTGCCTGCCTCTACCACCAGCTTGGAAGCTTGTTCCACACCCCCATCATTCTGTGTAAAAAAAACTACATCCAACAACCCACCCCCCCATACTTCCCTCCAATCACCTTAAAATTATGCCCTCTTGATTTACCCATTTCCACCTGGGAAAAAGGCCTATTAACATCTTATACATGTCTATCAGATCACCTCTCATCCTCCTTCGCTCCAAAGAGAAAAGAGCAAACTCGTTCTCCCAGTCGTCATAAAAAACGTGAAGAACAACCTGATGTTTGGACCATTTAAACGCCAGGCAGGATAGTTTGAAAAGGAAGTGTCAGGACAGGATGTGTGGGTTGGGCCAGTTCTGCTTGCTGCTCTGTGATACTTGCATCACTCTTCCCGGCACTAGGCTGAAGCTGTGGGCCTGCTCCGGGCTTCTCCGCAATGTTGTGCTCTGCTGTGTGATGAACTGACGCTCAGGCTGAGGGACTGCTCCTGCTGCTCCAGGCTTTTGTTCGGAATGTTCTTTGCTCGTTTTTATTGCTTGCATGATTTGTGGGTTTTTTTTCTGTCTGTGCATTAAGTGCTTGTTGGACTTTTTTAAAATAGACTCTTCTGGGTGTCTTGTTTTATGGCTGCCAGTATGGAGACAAATCTCAATGCTGTATAATCTATACATACTACGATAATAAATATACTTTGAATATGCTCTCTAATCCAGGAAAGATCCTGGTAAATCTCCTCTGCACCCTCTCTAAATCATCCACATCCTTCCTATAATGAGGTAACTAGAACTGAACACATGCCACAAAGGACAAGAACAAGCCTTTTGGTCCACTGAGTTGATACCAGCAATTAAACACCCATTTACATTAATCCAATGCAAATCCCATTTCATTCCCCTCAGTTTTTCATCAACTCTTGCAGATTCTACCAGTACCAACACAATCACTGACACTGTTACTATCAATCTGAAGGCCTTTGTCATGTGGGAAGGAAACAAATCAGCCGGAGGAGACCCATATGGTCATCCTAAACTTTAAGTCTTCAGGAGGGAAAATGAGCTTTGGAGCTGGTGAACATGGAGCAAAAGTCCTTGGAAAATGAGAAGGCGAAATGGATAGTGTACTGAAAGTTTGTAAAAAGTAACTTTACTTAAAAGCTTTAGTGATCTTGGTTAAGGAATAATTGTATCTGATAGATTGCAAAGCTCTGAGATAAAGAATATTTAACTGCATAATTTTCAAGAAGCTTGTATTCAGATGCAATGAGTAACCGAGAAAGCTGACAGTTATTTTTAATAGAAGTTACTTTTTATTGCTTGGGGAACAGTACACACAAGGACTGACGTCATGTTTTTGCAATATAGTGCTTGGCTGAGGCCACAGCTGGAGCTCTGTGCACAGGATTGGTTTTCATATTTAAGGATGGATGCAAATGCATTGGAAACAATTCACAAATTAACCAAACGGATATCTGAAATAGGAGAGATGGAAACGCCTTATGAAGAAAGGTTGGAATCAGAATCAGATTTAATATCACTGGCATTGTCATGAAATTTGTTGTTACACCTCAGCAGTAATTTACAATACATAATAATAAAAACTTTAAATTACAGTAAGGTGTGTGCATATATGTGTGTGTGTGTGTATATACACACACACACACACACACACACACACACACACACACACACACACACACACACACACACACACACACACACACACACACACACACACACACACACACACACACACACACTATAGTGCAAAAGTTTGGGCACCCCTGGTCAAATTTTCTGTTACTGTGAATAGCTAAGTGAATAAAAGACTACCTGATTTCCAAAAGACATAAGTTAAAGATGACATATTTCTTTAATATTTTAAGCAAGATTACTTTTTTATTTCCACCTTTTACAGTTTCAAAATAACAAAAAAAGGAAAAGGGCCCAAAGCAAAAGTTTGGGCCCCCTGCATGGTCAGTACTTAGTAAAACCCCCTTTGGCAAGTATCACAGCTTGTAAACGCTTTCTAAAGCCAGCTAAGAGTCTTTCAATTCTTCTTTGGCGGATTTTCACCCATACTTCCTTGCAAAAGGCTTTTAGTTCTGTGAGATTCTTGGGCCTTCTTGCATGCACTGCTCTTTTGAGGTCTATCCACAGATTTTCAATGACGTTTAGGTTGGGAGACTATGAGGCCATGACAAAACCTTCAGCTTGCACCTTTTGAGGTAGTCCATTGTGGATCTTGAGGTGTGTTTAGGATCATTATCCTGTTGTAGAAGCCATCCTCTTTTCATCTTCAGCTTTTTTACAGACAGTGTGATGTTTGCTTCCAGAATTTGTAGGTATTTAATTGAATTCATTCTTCCCTCTACCAGTGAAATGTTCCCCGTGCCACTGGCTGCAACACAAGCCCAAAGCATGATCGATGTACGCCCATGCTTAACAGTTGGAGAGGTGTTCTTTTCATGAAATTCTGCACCCTTTTTTCCCCAAACATACGTTTGCTCATTGCGGCCAGAAAGTTCTATTTTAACTTCATCAGTCCATGGGACTTGTTTCCAAAATGCATCAGGCTTGTTTAGATGTTCCTTTGCTGAATTTTACTAATGCTGAATTTTGTGGTGAGGATGCAAGAAAGATTTTCTTCTGATGACTCTTCCATGAAGGTCATATTTGTCCAGGTGTCGCTGCACAGTAGAACAGTGCATCACCACTCCAGAGTCTGCTAAATCTTCCTGAAGGTCTTTTGCAGTCAAACGGGGGTTTTGATTTGCCTTTCTAGCAATCCTACAAGCAGTTCTCTCAGCACTTTTTCTTGGTCTTCCAGACCTCAACTGGACCTCCACCATTCCTGTTAACTGCCATTTCTTAATTACATTACAAACTAAGGAAACGGCTACCTGAAAATGCTTTGCTATCTTCTTATAGCCTTCTCCTGCTTTGTGGGCATCATTTATTTTAATTTTCAGTGTGCTAGGCAGCTGCTGATTGTTGGGACAAGGTTTGAGGAGTCAGGGTATTTATAAAGCTTTGAAATTTGCATCACCTGGCCTTTCCAAACGATGACTGTGAACAAGCCATAGCCCTAACAAGCTAATTAAGGTCTGAGACCTTGGTAAAAGTCATCTGAGAGCTCAGATCTCTTGGGGTGCCCAAACTTTTGCATGGTGTTCCTTTCCCTTTTTTCACTCTAAAATTGTACAAAACAAAAATAATACATTAACCTTGCTTAAAATGTTGAAATGAATGTTTCATCTTTAACTTTATGACTTTTGGAGATCAGTTCATCTTCTACTCACTTAAATATTCACAGTAACAGAAATTTTGACCGGGGTGCCCAAACCTTTGCATGCCACTGTATATTTCAAAATTAAATTAATAAGTATTGCAAAAAGATCAATAAAGTAGAGAAACAGTATTTATGTGCCCATTCTAAAATCTGCTGGCGGAGGGGAAGGAGCTATTCCTGAATCATTGAGTGTGTGCCTTTAGGCTCTTGTACCATCTCCCTGATGTTATCAATGAGAAGAGAGCATGTCCTGGGTGATGGGGCTTCTTTATGATGAATGCTGCTTTTTTAAGATATCGCTACTTGAAGGTGACCTGGATGCTCGAGAAGCTAGTGCCCATGATGGAACTGACTGAGATTACAACTTCCTGAAGCTTATTTTGATCCTGTGCAGTGCTCCATCCCCCATACCAGACAGTGATGCAGCCAGTTAGAATTCTTGCCACAGTGCACCTGTAGAAATTTATGAATGTCTTTGGAGACATACTGACTCTTCTCAAACTCCAAATGAAATATAGTTGTCGTTGTGTATTCTTTCTAATTCATCAATATGTTGAACCCAGGTTAGATCCTGAGTATCTATGGGAGGAGGTAGTGATGACGTTTCGGGCTGAAACCCTTCATCAGGAGAGTTTCATGACTCCTGATGAAGGGTTTCGGCCCAAAATGTTGTCACTACCTCCTCCCATAGATGCTGTCTGACCTGCTGGCCAGCATTTTGTGTTTTTGTTTTTATTTATTTCCAGCATCTGCAGATTCACTCGTGTTGCCTATGAGACAAAATATATTTTTTCAGAGTGCTGCATGTTTCTGTGCTTTGGAAATCTCTTTCTTAAAAAGGCTGTTGAAGCAGAGCTTCTAAATGTGTTTTTATGGCACAGTTAAATAAGTTCTTGATAAGCCATGAGGGTAAAATTTTATTTTGGGTAGGCGGGAATGTGGGGATGTGATTTCAGTTAGGTCAGCCGTTATCCTATAACATGGTGGAATGGGCTTGATTAGCTGAGTTCTCTATTCCCTGCCCCTAATTCACATCCTTCTATGTTCAGAATTTAAGTTACAACCTGAATACTTTTATCCAAGTGATTAGATTTCATTAAGCTTGAGTGTTTCTACATTCAGAAAAAAACAACATAGACATTCCAGGAACATAAAACATTATGGATGCATTTCTTCCTTCATTACAATCTTAAACTAATGAAAAAGTGTAGCAATTCCAGCCTGAATATTTGCCTAAAACACTGTTTGTAAAAGCAGTTAAAACATAACTGGATTAGTTCATCTTGATAAGTAAATGCAGCTTTTCATTCAATGTTGTGTTATTTATGCACTCAATATGAGGGTGCTAATGCAAGTATAAAAACTAGTGTTTGCAGACATCTGTCAGCTAATGATTGACACAGGTTTGTCTTTTATGGTTGCTCTTGCAAACCATCAGAGAGGATGCTACTTAGAGCCTTTTTCCAATCATTCTTTTTTTTTAAATTTTGCCCATTTGCTAGCAAAATACCTGCTAAACCTTCTGCTACTTACACATTAGAAAGAATTAAAATGTTTCTTAAAGTAACAGGATAGGCACCGATATGCTAAAGTCAGTAAAATAATAAGGAATAGGCACTGTTCTAGTTCAATCATTTTCTGAATTCTTGATAGATGTTTATAACATGGATCCTCTATTCCTTTACAATTCCTTTCTTTCTTGGTCACACTCAGAATCAAATTCTTACCAAGATCAGCGGAGTAATCTGTATTCTGCATTGTTTTTTTAGATTGTCAGAATGCACAGTATTTTGTTTTGATCCACCTTCATGGAAACTATTTCGTCAAACAAAGTTCTGCAACGAGCATTTAGTTACTGTTGGAGGTAATTGGAACATGTAGCAGAGTTGGTGCCTACAAATATCAGCAGGCAATGATGTGCTTTTATATTCGTTCCCTTGGTGTTCAACTCCAAGCTGGCTGTAGAGAAGTCTTGGATCTCTGACAAAAAAGGATATTGGTGAAAGCTGGGTACAGTTGGAGGAGGATGCTAGCTTGAAAATCAGAGAAGGACATGAGATCAAGGTGGCGCAAAGAAAGAGAAATGAAAGGAAGACGATTAGATATAGGCAGACCATCATCTTCAAAGGCTTTACAACATCACCAGTCACAAGTTCAGAGGCAGGTTCTCTAATAACAGTAGCATTGTCTACTTTAGGCTACTGAGCTGATGAGGGATAAGGAACTATGATTTCTGGTGTTCATTTTGCAAGAAATTTCCTTGCAAGAAATAGTGTGAGGCTTGGAATAATGTGCATGTCATGGATGGCTATCTGTGTGTGTGCAAGCTGTAAACTGGCATTGTAAATCTTAAGTACTGAATCACAGAAAAAGTTAGTAAGCAGGTCCAACACACATAAAAGTGGTATGTTGGTGTTTATTGCAATGGGAATGAACCTTAAGAATAGGGAAATTTTGTAACAGGTATATGGAGTGCCTCTAAAGCCACATTTGAAATGCAGTCCACAGCTTTGGCCCATAAGATATAAGAGCAGAATTAAGCCATTTGGCCTTATTTGGCAGAATTTGGCCCATCATTTAGTTCCTGCACCTAAGAGAAATGTATATTTTAGCATTGGCAGTAGGCCAAAAACAGATTTCTTGATGAGAGAATTCTGTCAACAGGGGTTATTATTATTTTTATTTTTGCGTTTAGAAGAATGAAGAATGAACTTCTTCTAAGAAGTAAAATCCTGAAGGGTCTTGATAGGGTGGATCGCTTCGCTTCTGAGAGAGGCACAAATGAGGGAACATATTTGCAAAATGAGGATGGTCAATTAAACTGACATATGTGGATATGTCTTCTCACAGAGGGTAGAAAATCTCTGAGATTCTCTGCCCAGAGTAGATCAAATTTTTAGATACATTTATGGAAGTTATAGATAAATATAGATAAAGATAAGAACTTGAGGATTATGAAAAACTGATGCAGAAAAGAATTTGAGGCCATCAACATTCCTGGATCTTCATCTTACTGATCTTTTGGGTAATTTCTTCCTTCTGCTAGTTCATTTTTTTTTATCAAGAAGGTTACTTGCCTGTTGAACACTTCAATATTCTCCCTACAAATATGTCCAGCAATATATCCAAAAATTGGGAGATGTTCACTCTTATGTGTGATCAGGTATGGCTTCATTAGCTGAAGGTAAGTGGCATATCCCATTCCAAGGACATTAGCTTCATGAAATTAGCAACATGAAATTAAACCCAGCAGGCACCAAAAAGCATGGTTAGCACTGTCTATACATATGTTACAGAAAGAAGTGCATGTAATTACATAGAATGCATGCCAGTAGCTACATTATATTAGTATGAAGAGATAAATGTATGCTCAAAGATAAGGAAATTTCTACAGACAATCAGGGAAGAGTATTCTAACTGGTTGCATCAACATCTGGTATGGAGAGGCCACTGTACATGATCAGAAAAAGTAGTAGAGGGATGCAAACTCAGCCTGCTCAATCATGGACATTAACCATCCCAGTATCGAGGACATCTTCAAAAAGCAAAGCCTCAAAAAGGTGCCATCCATCTTCAAGGAATCCCATTCTCCAGGTCCCAAGTTATTCTTATTGCTATCTTCAGAGAGGAGGTACAGGGACCTGAAGACGCACACTCAAATGTTTTCGGAACAGCTTCTTTCACTCCATCATCTGATTTTGAATGGACAATGAACCAACAAGCCTTGAACACTACCCCACCACTTTTACTCTCTTTTTGCACTATTTATTAATTTCAAAAATGTATTTCTTATTGTAATTTATAGTATTTCTCTGTGCTGCTGCTGTAAAACAATACATTTCGTGACATATGTCATGATAATAAACCTGATTCTGATTCGATTTTCCACATTCTGTAACAGATCCGATAGTCTCAAGTTAAAGATGAATCGGTACACAATTTCCAGTCCAATCTAATTACTTTGATTATATGTCCCTCAGACAACTGAATACATGTTAGACCATGCAGACTTGGAAATCCCAAATTTGTTATCAGTTTCACATTTTTGTGACGGTGGAGACTAATAATTTTGCTTTCATTACTGTCACAGAATCTGAAACATTACTATCCTTTACATGTATTCTGATCTGACATTTTCAAGAAATGTATGCTCCATCTTAAGCCTAAGAACATATTCTCAAGGTGCTAATAAGAACAGAAAAAAAAGCAAAGATTTGGTTGACACATTATCAAGAATTGGTGGCACCTTACTTTTCCTGTCAGACACACTGTACTACCAAACTTCTTTGCTTTTATTCCAGATTTCCAACATAGTAGTTTGTTTTATCTCTGAATTCTTAAACTCAGTTTAAAATGAGCCATATATTCCCTTTATCCATCAGGCACTATCAGAAAGATTCAGAATGATAGAGAGAAGCAGCACATGGAGTGGTTATCATGTCCTACTGTTAGAACACTATCATATTATTTGGACAACCTGACTAGTGATGTTAAGTTAATGAGCCAAGTGAGAATAACAAACAGTAATGATGGCCAACAATGCCACAGTTAAACCATATTTATTATAGTGCTTTTGCTATGGCTATAATAACCAGATGAACTTTCAATCCCAATGGACACAAACATTTATGTTTTGCTAGTAAGACATCATTCTAATTCTAGCTGCTTCCTTCCTAAATCCCCAATTAATTGTTCACATTAAATAATTACATTGGGATGAGAAAGTTGCAAAATCAGTTGTGTGTGGATCTGGTTGACTTTTAATTAGACTCTGAAGTGAACTAATGAATATCATTAAAATAAACACATTTCATAACATAGCATCTTTAATATTAACTACTTGCTATAAAATAATATACCATCCACGTGCATTTGAGGTCACTCAGTAAGTTTTGCATCTTAAAGCCATAGGCCCAAAATTTGCATTCTGACTAAACTGGATGCAAGTTACATCACAATGTGCTTCAAAAACCTGGTGGTAAAATTGTGACCTATTTGATTATTGACCTAATTTGTTGCTTCCACATGTAGTCTTTAAGTTTAAGTTAAGGTTATTGTCATTCAACTGTACACATATATACCACAAATGTGAGGTAACATTCCTCCAGACCAAGGTGCACAGACAGTACATATAACTCACACATTAGCACAAATAAATGAACAAATAATATGGTGCATTTACAATACAAGTTAAAAAGTAAACAGTATAATGCTGCTGGCACTTTATACATGATGAGACCTGGGAGGTTGCAGGAAATTCAGTAGTCTTACAGCCTGGGGGAAGAAGCTGTTTTCCATCCTAACAGTTCTCCTAATGCTATAGTACAACCTGCCTGACGGTAGGGGATCAAAGAGATTGTCGGACGGATGGGAAGGATCATTGACAATGCTAAGGGCCCTATGTAAGCAGTGTTCCAGATATATGTGTCGGATGAAAAAGAGACCTCGATGGTCCTCTCAGCAGTAAGATGCCTTGCAATTCTCAAGCCAAGGGACAGTTTATTCCGCAAGGAGGTAACAGCAGCGAGATTACCTGATCAGAATACTAGATAAAAAGCTAATGCTGAGGCTCAGGAGGGGTAAAATTGTCAGTTGCAGGCAATATGAAGAGGGAACATTCGTGCTCCAAGGGTTGAGATGTGGTCTTCAATGGGATATCAACTATTAGTCAGTGCAGTACTGGACAAGATGACACAGTTGTGTATATGGAGTGAAAGGAAATCAGCAAGCATATACCATTATCTCTTGCTTCCACTGTCACTTTGGTTAAGGATAAACCATCAGAAAGAAGAACTTGCACTTGAGTACCATCCTATTGATGAAAGCTCTATATTTAAAATTTTAAAAAACTTACTAATGATAACACCAGCATTGAGGACATCTACAAAAGGCACAGCTTCAAAAAGGTGGCATCAATAATTAAGGACCCATATCACCCACAACTCACCCGCTTCTCATTGCTAACATCAAGGAAGAGATACAGGAGTCTGAAGCCACGCACTCATTTTTTTTAGCTTCTTCCCTTCTGCAATCAGATTTTGAATGGACAATAAACACACATAGACAATCTCACTTTTATATAAAAATATTCTCTCTTTTTGCAGTACTTATTGAATTTATATTTAATGTATTTTCTTATTGTAATTTATCATTTTTAAATTATGTATCACACTGGGCTGCTGCCACAAAACAACAAGTTTCAGGACATCTGCTAGTGATATTAAACGTGATTCTGATTCTCATTTTGATAATTCATCAGCAATACAAAATTTTTCAAGTCTTTTCATGTTTCTAATGTAGAAAACACTAGTAAGGAAGTATTAGAAGTGGTAGAGGCAGGTTCACTTTTGTTATTTAAAGTAAAATTGGATAGGTATATGGACAGGAAAGGAATGGAGGGTTATGGGCTGAGTGCGGGTAGGTGGGACTAGGTGAGAGTAAGTGGTTGGCATGGACTAGAAGGGCCAAGATGGCCTGTTTCCGTGCTTTAATTGTTATATGATTATATGGAAAAACTAAGTTCCTTCTTTGAATTACCTAATTATTGAAAAGTATATTGAAGTACTTTTGTTTTCAGTTTCTCCATTTTATCTAATAAATCATAGAATATTCATATGTTCTTTTTCATTTTGTCAGGGCAGCAATTCCACAGGGAATGGATGGCTGTGTCTGACATCTCCAAATTCCATACCAAAACTGAGTAACTATATGAATCTGCATTCTATTGTTTAGCATGTCCTCAGCATGTCTATTGCACAGAGCATGACTTCATTCACCCACCTAGAGTTGTGGATTTCGACTAATGAGGCAAGTAATTTGCTTGTTCTTCTTGATTAATTCTGTTTTTAATTTTTATTATTTAGACCTATTTACAATGTTGTTTGATGTCTCTGATTGTATGAAGTATTAAAAACATAATATTTGGGGCGCCAATGTATCATAGTCGTGGCGTAATGCAATTACAGCACCACTGACTCAGATTTAATACCTCTGCTGTGCGTAAGGAGTTTGTTTATTTTCCTCCAGGTGCTCCGGTTTCCTACCACTTTCCAAACATGCAGGCGTTGTTCGGTTAATTGGTCACATGTGCATAATTATGCTGCATGGGCTCATTGGGCTGAAAGACCTCTTACCATGCTGTATCTCTAAATAAATATAACTTTTAAAAAGTAACAAAGGTCTTTAACAGCAGCGAACTGCATAACCATAGGATACAGGAGTAGAATTAGACCATTTGGTCCATCGAGTCTGCTCCGCCATTTCATCATTGCTGATCCAATTTTCTTCTCAGCCCCAACTTCCTGCTTTCTCCCTTGACTTACCTGTAGGTTACAGCCTGTCCTCCTTCATGGGAAGAAGACACTTGGATATGGAGTAGTCATTTCGTCAAACAATTCAGAAGCATCAAAAAAGCTGTGACACTTGGCAAAGCTGGTATGGGACCTTACCAGCTGTTAAACCCAAGTTCCTCCTGCTGATTGTTGCTCCAACTGTAAAAAAAACTGTTGGATGAGTTTTGGGGGTGGATCTTCCCTCCTGAGCTTTTTGAGACCTTTCTGATATTTGAGGTCTCACTCCAGGATCTTGTGCCAATTCTGGAACAGCAGAGTAGGTTAATTCTGCTTCTATATCTTATGGTTTTCTGAAACTTCAGTAGATTAGGACCACTCATGGAAAAGCAGATTGCAGGTGATGGGTCAACCTTGGCAAAATCATGGCTCACAAAACATTTAAGCACTGATTCTGGAAGCCATTAAAAATCTGCGCAAGGTTCATGCTTGCATCATTGAAAATTTGAATTTTCATGGTAAAAATTGACACAGACTGAAAGGACAACCTGCACCAACCTTTAAGCACTGACAAATTTATCAATGCACTTCAAAAATCTTTTATTAAGCAGCTGGTAATAGGTAATGCACAAGGGAGAATTTAATAGTTGATTTCTTCTCAATTATATCAAAGGGGTAGTAAATAATATTAAATCAAGGGAGGTTTCTGAGTCCAGTGATAATTAAAATTTTAAGGTAAAATTCAGAAGAGGATAGATAACAAAATCTATTAAGAAATTAAATTTCTTGAGATGAATTGAAATCCTTTGTGAACCAGATAAATGAAAGTAGTTTTTTTTTTAAAAGGAAAGGTTGTAGAGGATAAATTGAATTGCATTGAAGAGATATTTTATAAATTGTTAATAAAATTTATTACAAAGTAGATCAAAATTCATATAGGGTTGTAAGAGTAATGTATGAAATAAGAAAAGATGAGAAATATTAAGGAGACTGTATTAAGGACAGGAAAAGGTCTGAAAATACATAGGTTGGAGAGACCTGTAAAACTGTGCTGAGGTGCACATAAGTGAAAGATTAAAGATTCAAAAATTCAAGGTACACTTACTATCAAAATATGTGTGCAGTATACAACCCTGTGATTCGTCCTCACAGACAACAAAGAAAACATATAAGATTTAAATCAGTTACAAATGTCAGAAGAAGACAATGTCTACTGCTGGAAGGTAGATTTCTAAGTTGTTTTGTCTTGTGCTTGTTGAGGAAGAAACCTATATTGAGGAAAGCAATATTAACAAGCAAATCAACTCGGGGCCAGTAAAATCACTAGAAAAGTAAGGTTTAGGTAGGTTTGAAAAAAGTTTCAGGCCAACTTGAAAAAGTCTCTCTATAATTGTTACCAGCAAGTCACTTGAACTAACACATTCGACCACAGTTACACTACCATCAAGAGCTCTTACTGAGCTATCCCATGTCACGGTTAGGAAAGTCTGATTGCCTGACTGTACTTCTACTCCCTGAATATAGGCAGAGATTGGAGGCTGCAGCTTTAGTAGTGAGAACCAAAAAAATATGGACACGGGAGGTTTAAGAGTGTCGGATGTGGGAGTTCCTGGAGTCTCCTAGCCTCCCGGACGTCCACATCTACGCCAGGTGCGCCAAGCTGCAGCTCCTAAGGGACCGTGTTAGGGAACTGGAGCTACAGCTCAATGACCTTCATCTGGTCAGGGAGAGTGAGGAGCTGATAGAGAGGAGTTACAGGCAGGTGGTCACACCGGGGCCACAGGAGGCAGACAAGTGGGTCACGGTTAGGAGAGGGAAGGGGAAGAGTCAGGCATTAGAGAGAACCCCAGTGGCTGTTCCTCTTGACAATTACTACTCCTGTTTGAGTACTGTTGGGGGGGACAGCCTACCTGGGGCAAACAACGGTAGCCATGCTTCCAGCACAGAGTCTGGCCCTGCAGCTCAGAAGGGTAGGGAAAGGAAGAAGAAGGCAGTAGTAATAGGGAATTCGATAGTTAGGGGGTCAGATAGGCGATTCTGTGGATGCGATCAGGAGACCCGGATGGTAGTTTGCCTCCCTGGTTTCAGGATTGGGGATGTTTCCGATCGAGTCCAAGATATCCTGAAGTGGAAGGTTGAGGAGCCAGATGTCGTGGTACATATAGGTACCAATGACATAGGTAGGAAAAGGGAAGAGGTCCTGAAAGGAGAATATAGGGAGTTAGGAATGGAGTTGAGAAGAAGGACTGCAAAGGTAGTAATCTCGGGATTACTGCCTGTGCCACGCGACAGTGAGAGTAGAAATGGAATGAGGTGGAGGATAAATGTGTGGCTGAGGAAATGGACTGGGGGCAGGGATTCAAGTTTCTGGATCATTGGGACCTCTTTTGGGGCAGGTGTGACCTGTACAAAAAGGACGGGTTGAATCCTAAGAGGACCAATATCCTGGTGGGGAGATTTGCGAAGGCTACTGGGGAGCCTTTAAACTAGAATTGTTGGGGGGGTGGGAATCAAATTGAAGAGACTAGGAGAGAGAAGGTTAATTCACAAATAGAGAAAGCTAGTAGACAATGTGTGAGGGAGGATAGGCAGGTTTACAGAGAAGGGGAGCACTCAGACCGAAGATGTAGGGAAGAAGGAAGAAAAAGATAATCAAGTTGTTTGCACTGTTAGGGATAAACCGAGAGTAAGAGGTGGAGAGTTTCTTAAATGCATCAATTTTAATGCTAGGAGCATTGTAAGAAAGGTGGATAAGCTTAGAGCATGGATTGATACATGGAAATATGATGTTGTAGCTATTAGTGAAACATGATTGCAGGAGGGGTGTGATTGGCAACTAAATATTCCTGGATTTCGTTGCTTCAGATGTGATAGAATTGGAGGGGGAAGAGGGGGAGGTGTTGCATTGCTTGTCAGAGAAATTATTACAGCAGTGCTTAGGCAGGATAGATTAGGGGGCTTGTCTAGGGAGCCTATTTGGGTGGAATTGAGGAATAGGAAAGGTGTAGTAACACTTATAGGGGTGTATTATAGACCGCCTAATGGGGAGCGAGAATTGGAGGAGCAAATTTGTAGGGAGATAGCAGATATTTGTAGTAAGCACAAGTTTGTGATTGTGGGATATTTTAATTTTCCACACATAGAACGGGAAGCCCATTCTATCAAAGGGCTGGATGGTTTGGACTTTGTAAAATATGTGCAAGATAGTTTTTTGCAGCAATACATAGAGGTACCAACTAGAGAAGGGGCAGTGTTGGATCTCCTGTTAGGGAATGAGATAGGCCAGGTGACAAAGGTATGTGTTGGGGAGCACTTCGGGTCCAGTAATCACAATGCCATTAGCTTCAATATAAATATGGATAAGGATAGGACTGGACCCAGGGTTGAGATTTTTGATTGGAGAAAGGCTAACTTTGAGGAGATGCAAAAGGATTTAGAAGGAGTGGAATGGGACAATTTGTTGTATGGGAAGGATGTAATAGAGAAACGGAGGTCATTTAAAGGTGAAATTTTGAGGGTACAGAATCTTTATGTTCCTGTTAGGTTGAAAGGAAAGGTTAAAAGTTTGAGAGAGCCATGGTTTTCAAGGGATATTGGAAACCTGGTTCAGAAAAAGAGGGAGATCTACAATAAATATAGGGAACATGGAGTAAATGAGGTGCTCGAGGAATAAAATAATGTAAACAGAATCTTAAGAAAGAAATTAGAAAAGCTAAAAGAAGATATGAGGTTGCTTTGGCAAGTAAGGTGAAAATAAATCCAAAGGGTTATATTAATAGCAAAAGGATAGGGAGGGATACAATTGGTCCCTTAGAGTGGACAGCTATGTGCAGAGCCAAAAGAGATGGGGGAGATTTTGAAAAATTTCTTTTCTTTAGAATTCACTAAGGAGAAAGATATTGAATTGTGTAAGGTAAGGGAAACAAGTAGGGTAGTTATGGAAACTATAATGATTAAAGAAGAGGAAGTACTGGCGCTTTTAAAGAATATAAAAGTGGATAAATCTCCAGATTCTGACAGGATATTCCCTGGGACCTTGAGGGATGTTAGTGTAGAAATAGCAGAGGCTCTGACAGAAATATTTCAAACATCATTAGAGACAGGAATGGTGCCAGAGGATTGGCGTATTGCTCATGTGGTTCTATTGTTTAAAAAGGGTTCTAAGAGTAAACCTAGCAATTATTGGCCTGTAAGTTTGACATTAGCAGTGGGTAAATTAATGGAAAATATTCTTAGAGCTGGTATATAAAATTATCTGGATAGACAGGGTCTGATTAGGAACAGTCAACATGGATTTGTGCGTGGAAGGTCATGTTTGACAAACCTTATTAAATTTTTTGAAGAGGTTACTAGGAAAGTTGACAAGGGTAAAACAGTGGATGTTGTCTATATTGACATCAGTAAGGCCCTTGACAAGGTTCCACACAGAAGGTTAGTTAGGAAGGTTCAATCGTTAGGTATTAATATTGAAGTAGTGAAATGGATTCAACAGTGGCTGGATGGGAGGTGCCAGAGAGTAGTGGTGGATAACTGTTTGTCAGGTTGGAGGTCAGTGACTAGTGGTATGCCTCAGGGATCCGTACTGGGTCCAATGTTGTTTGTCATATACATTAATGATCTGGATGATGGGGTGGTAAATTGGATTAGTAAGTATGCAGATGATACTAAGATAGGTGGTGTTGTGGATAATGAAGTAGGTTTTCAAAGTTTGCAGATAGATTTAGGCCAATTAGAAGAGTGGGCTGAGAGATGGCAGATGGAGTTTAATGCTGATAGGTGTGAGATGCTACATTTTGGTAGGACTATTCAAAATAGGACATACATGGTAAATGGTAGGGCATTGAGGAATGCAGAAGAACAGAGTGATCTAGGAATAATGGTGCATAGTTCCCTGAAGGTGGAATCTCATGTGGATAGGGTGGTGCAGAAAGCTTTTGGTATGCTGGCCTTTATAAATCAGAGCATTGAGTATAGGAGTTGGGATGTAATGTTAAAATTGTATAAGGCATTGGTAAGGCCGAATTTGGAGTATTGTGTACAGTTCTGGTCACCGAATTATAGGAAAGATGTCAACAAAATAGAGAGAGTACAGAGGAGACTTAGTAGAATGCTACCTGGGTTTCAGCACCTAAGTTACAGAGAAAGGTTGAACAAGTTAGGTTCTTTATTATTTGGAGTGTCGAAGGTTGAGGGGGGACTTGATAGAGGTATTTAAAATTATGAGGGAGATAGATAGAGTTGACATGGATAGGCTTTATCAATTGAGAGTAGGGGAGATTCAAACAAGAGGAGATGAGTTGAGAGTTAGAGGGCAAAAGTTTAGGGGTAACACGAGCGGGAACTTCTTTACTCAGAGAATGGTAGCTGTGTGGAACGAGCTTCCAGTAGAAGTGGTAGAGGTAGGTTCGATTTTGTCATTAAAGAAAAAATTGGATAGGTATATGGACAGGAAAGGAATGGAGGGTTATGGACTGAGTGCAGGTAGGTGGGACTAGGTGAGATTAAGCATTTGGCATGGATTAGAAGGGCCGAGATGGCCTGTTTCCCTGCTGTAATTGTTATATGGTTATATGGTTACAAGAGTGCTTACAGGACTGCCTTGAATTGGTGGACTGGACTGTGTTCATGGATTCATCTTAAAGTCTGAATGGGTATGTCACAGCTATCACTGACTTCATTCAGGATCCACAGGACATACTTTCTTCTCATTGCTACCATCAGGGAGGAGGTACAGAAGCCTGAAGACACACGCTCAATATTTTAGAAACAGCTTCGTCCCATCTGCTATCTGATTTCTGAATGGACATTGAACCAATGTACACTACCTCATTACTTTTTTAAGTTCTGTTTTTGCACTACATATTTAATTTAACTATTTTATATTTATATATATATATATACACACACTTAACGTGATTCACTTTTTTCTCTATTATTATGTATTGCATTTTACTGCTGCCTTCAAAGACAACAAATTTCATCACATATGGCAGTGATATTAAACCTGATTCTGATTCTGATTCTGAATTACAGTTTCATAATCTGACAAGCCAAGGATGGTGAATCAGTTCAATAAAAAGTTTGCATCTTTTTCAATCACTTTCATAGTTATTTGAGTTATTCCAAATGTACAAATAAATGAAAAAGTCAAACATTTTCAAATTATCATCCTGAGAATCTAACCTCAACTGTAGTGAAATTATTTTAAACATCAATAAGAAATAGCAGGGGTGATTATCTGGAATTATAAGTTTCACCAGCATGGCTTGGGAAAGGTTAATTTGTGTCTAACCATTCTATGGAATTTCTTTAAGTAATCTACAGACATGATGGATAGATGATACAATGGAGATTCTCCTCTTGGATTTCAGTGCAGTAGCATTTTAAAAATCACAAGGCACAGGCAAATGATAGACAACATAGTTGCAATTTGGATTGATGCATGCAATCACTGGATGGTATCACACTTCTTGAGTGCGGTTGGACCTGTGTATTTTCAGACAAGTAGAGAGTAACCCATAACACTGTTATATCCTGAACTCTTAATATATAGATTTTATACCTATGTTCCTGATCCTTGTTTTATGACATGATTAGACTGTTAGTTGAAGACTATGCCATATGGGTTCCACATTGTTACAGTTGGCAAGTTGGCAGACAAAGCCCTTTAGAGTCTTGATGAACGGTCTCAGGCTGAAACATCAACTGTTTATTCCCATTCATAGATACTGCCTGATCTGCTGAGCTCCTCCAGCACATTTTGCATCAAAGCTTTTAGTGTTGTAGAAAAGACAACTTCTTCTTCTTATTGGACCGCTAGCTCTTAAGGGCAGCATGGGCTATTGTTGACCTCTTGTCTCCATTGTTCTCTGAAGTTGATGATAGGATTGGGGTTCATCAATGTTTCTACAAGCCATTGCATCCATTGTACAGGAGATTGGCCTGTACAGCTTCACCAGAACCCTTGTTGGCCAGCCTTACCCATTTCTACCTCTCATGATGTAGGTTTGGACTTTGAGAAGTATAAAGGATAACGGTGATCCTTAAAAGTATTTGATCATTGCTGTGGTATGAGGCTGAACCTCCTAACCAGGCTCAACTTCTCCTAACGCTCTCTGATGTGAAACTGGCCAGTTTTCATTAATTTACATTTCACCCACAGTCTCTAGCTCTGAGCTAAAGATGCCTTAATGCAGTAAATGTCAGCTCTTTCTCCCAATACAAACAGTTCTTTTTTTATTATCTTGAGTTATTACAACAAAATGCTGAATGATTTTGAACACCACAATTACATTTTCCCTTGGCCTTCACTGTTGTAAGAACAATCACAGGTTCTCTAAGGGGAAATTCAGTTTATTATTAATTTCCAAGGGATGAGTTATCTGGAGACAGGTAATTCATCCCTTGAAAATTAATAATAAAAGGATGGTTTGCAACTTTTATTAGATCAAAGCTGATATATTATTTTCCAGTTTTTCTCAATACATCTTTACCTCTCAAATTATTATTTTGTCTGTCCATTTAGTTTGTAACTTTTTAATCATTTTTTATCCAATTAATTGTCCTAATCAGATGAAAAAAAATTCTGAAAAGAGTGTGCTGTAGGGGATATGGCATTCATTAGAGTGGTGATCTTGGAGGTAAATGCATGCGGCAGGATGGGTCATTGCTGTCACAGTCCACTGAAGGATTACATAAAAGCAAGTATTGTAAAAAATGAGTATATTCCTATAGGTTCCTTACGGCTGATATAGCTGGAGGTGGGGGGGGGGGGTGGGTGTAATGTGCTAGTGGAGATACCTATTAAATGCCCCTAATAGCATGCATCAAATAGCCTCTCCCAACCAAGTTCAGCTCCTGGCCTTCACGTGTGGCTTAGTAACTAAGCTTGGTGGAACGGTTTCTGCTGACAGGAGAAGGGGCAAAGATGGGGTATTGGTGCCTTACAGCCAGTTACTTCGGGCAGATGGAGCTCATCAGCCATTGTTAGTAGCTTATCTAGGAGAAGGAAAATTTTCATTTCCAACCTCCACTGTCTTGTTGAGAGTAAACCCTGAGGAAAAATCTGGAGCAGGACTGCATAAGGCAGTCCCGCATTGTGTTCAACACTGACTGGAAACTACTGCGATGCTGTCGGTGCCAAACTGTATCAGTCCCTACCATTCCTTTGATTCATCAGCTGTGTGGAGAGGGGAAGCCTTACATGTGGACAACAGTTTGCTCTCCACATCATAATGCATTTGCTTGCATATCATGTCGACAGCTGGAAAAAAACATTCACGAGCAACCTCGACCAACAGAGGGCCTCTATTTTCAATAAATAGACACTACTTTTTAATGGCTTGGACCAATAATAGCCCTCAACCATCGGAGGTGTTGTGCAGAATGGAAGAAGAAGATTAATTGTTATAATTACTGTACCTACGGCCCCCTAGGTCAAGGGTTCTCGACCACATGCAAGCTATTGGTGTAACAGGTAGATATAATTGAAAAAATCTAATAATTCATTGGAAGGAGATTGTGTCACCATTATTTTATTATCAAAGCTCTTAGTATGACTGACACATTATAAACATGCAAAAACAATGAGAGTTTTTAATGTCCCTGCTGAAATTCTTTAAGAGGAGTTATAGTACCATGTAAATGTCTTACGCATCCTAAATTATTTATGTGGCTTCAGTTGGCTTGGCCTCCACAGAGCCCTGGTCTCAACATTAGTGAGGCTGTCTGGATTACCTGGACAGACAGATGCAAGTGAGACAACCCAAGTCCACAAAAGAACTGTGGGAAGTTCTCCTACCAGCCGATTTTCTTATAGAACTGCATGACAGTGTACCTAAGCAAATTCATGCCATTCTAAGGGCAAAGGATGGTCACATCAAATATTGATTTGATGTTGTGTTTTCTTTATTGTTTACTGCTCTTAATAGTATTTTTTGATATTTAGAAATTTTTCATTTCATTATTTTTGAAAGCACTTTCACTTTACATATTATTTTTACCTGTGCCTTTGACCTTTGCACAGTACTGTGCAGAAATTTTAAACCATTTAAAATTAATATCAATTATTAGTAGCTGTACAAGTATAAACTATTCAATATGTGCCATATTTAAAAATATAATATACTATTTCTGAATACTTTAACATATTTGTATGTGTAACATGCTGTAGGTTTTCACTGCTGTAAAGTTTCTCTGATAATGTAATGGCTTCTCTGTAGCAGCAATGTTTGGGATGACTAGAGATAACAGGGTTTGGAATGCTGTTGTTCTTTCATGTGAGCTGGAAGAGAGATTTTTGCGGTCTTTTGCTGGGGAGAGAAATGGAGAAATGGAAAGAGTTGGTAGACCGCTGGACAGGGCGGACTTGGAGCGTGGCTCCGAAGGGCAGTGGCAATCGGAGGAAGTTGATGGTGGACGATTAGCTTATCAGTGAGCTCCAACTTTGCAAAAACAAGCTGTTTAATAAGATTGGACACTTCTTATTTCTTTTTTTTTGTTTCTTTACTAACCATATAGTCAAAGTAAGAATTATAAAGCTTAATCACATATTGAGTACTGATTTGTAACAGGGGACGCATCGCGCAGCATCCACCCAAACGAGATTTCTTAAGTTTGGCGAGGCCGGAAACTGTCACCCCCTTTACTAAGCTGCTAGCCAAAGCAAGAGTTACATATGTTTTGTTTTTAAATATCTCCAGAAATGTACCTATCATACAACTATACCATACCAACTGTCCTAAAATGTATCTTAATGACAAAATATGAACATTATTATTTTCAGATAAATAAAGACATGGGCTGATTGAGGATAAGCAATCTTATAGAGTTTTTTTTTGAGGAAGCTACCAGGAAAGTTGATGAAGATAAGATAGTGGATATTCTCTATATGGAATTTAGCAAGGCATTTGACAAGTTCCCCATGGGAGGTTGGTCAAGAAGGTTCAGTTGCCTGGCATTCAAGATGAGGTAGTAAATTGGCTTGAAATTGCCGAAAAACACTTCAGCAATCTGCACTGAATCAGTTGTTCTTTGTCATCTATATCAACAATCTAGATGATAATGCAGTTAACTGGATCAGTAAATTTGCAGACAACACCAAGATTGGGTGTGTAGTGAATAAAGAGGGAGGCTGACATGACCTGCAGCGGGATCTAAACCAGCTGGGAGAAATGGTCTAAAAAATGGTAGATGGATTTTACTGCAGAGACGTGCAAGGTGTTGCACTTTGGTAGGACTAACCAGGTTAGGTTTCACAAAGTGTGAATGGTAGGGCACTGAGGAGTGTGATCGAACAGATGGATCTGGGAATACAGGTCCATCATTTGTTGAGAGTGTCATCACAGGTAGAGAGGGCATAGAGAAAGCTTTTGGCACATTGGCCTTCATAAATCTAATTATTGAGTACAAGAGGTGGGATGTTATGTTGAAGTTGTATAAGATGTTTTTAAATGGCTAACACGAGGGGGCATAGTTTTATGGTGCTTGAAAATAGGTACCGAGGGGATGTCAGGGGTAGGTTTTTCACATAGAGAGTGGTGGGTACATGAAATGCACTGTTTGTAGTGGCGGTGGAAGCTGATACAATAGGGTCTTTTAAGAGCCTCTTAGATAGGTACATGGAGCTTAGAAAAATAGAGGGCTATGCACCAGGGAAATTCTAAGCCGTTTCTAGAGTAGGTTACATGGTCAGCACAACACAGTGGGCTGAATGGCCTGTAATGTGCTGTAGATTTCTATGATCTATGTGTGCAGTTCTGGTTACCTACTTACAGGAAGATGTAACTAAGGTTGAAAGAGTGCAAAGAAAATATACAGAAATGTTGTGAAGCTCTGGAGGACCTGAGATGTAAGAAAAGATTGAATAAGTTAGGACTTTATTCCTTGGAACGTAGAAGATTGAGAGGAGGTTTAATAGAGGTATACAAAATTATGAAGGGTATAGATAGGGTAAATGCAAGCATGCTGTTTCCCCTGAGGTTTGGTGGAACTCCAGCCAGAGGCCATGGGTTAAGGGTGAAAGGTGAAAAGTTTAAGTGGAACACGAGGGGAAACTTCTTCACTTAAAGGGTGTTGAGAGTATGGGACCAGCTGCCAGCACAAGTAGTGCACGTAAGTTCAATTTCAACATTGCAGAGAAGTTTGGCGGGCTATGGTCCCAGGGCAGGTTGAAGTAAGCAGGCTACTTAAATGGTTTGGTATGGACTAGATAGGCCAAAGAGCTTGTTTCTGTGCTGTACTTATCTATTGCTTCATGCTCTAAATTAATAATAATGTCAAAATATAGCAATGATGCCTTGGTATGTTAGTATCTGAATGTAGTAGCATTAGTCACTTTATTACAATTTGAGATCTATTTTCTGTAGTTTATCAAATATTACTGCAATGATTCAGGGTCGGCATCATAGTTAATGATTGTCCTTGGTAATAAATTGACCTACCTTGCATATACTTGAGATTTTTTATCAACTTTTTTTCTTTTAATCCAGTTTTTCACCCTTCTGCACCTAACTCATACCAAGATTCCTCTTTGATACCTTTATTCAGTGCACCTTTCTCTAATGTGGAATAAATTTTAATTAAACCAGGCAAACACCTTCTCACAGAGGCAGGTATGTACAGTAGGTCAATGGCTATAGATTTAAACTGGGAATCAAGGAGATCATCCTTGAGTAAATGAAGGAAGCTTTGGTAATGATTTAGTCATTGGTTAACACTGCCTAAGTCAATTTTCTGGAGAAAGGTATGGAGAGACGAAAAATTAGCAAAAACATGGTGAAAGAGCACAAAATAAGTAACAATAAACATTCAGTTCAAAATGCTAAACAGTATGATATAGGTCTTCAAATAAATTCACGTTACTTGTCTTTAAATTTAATAGGATATGTAGGTGGAAATCTAATTTTTGTTGGCCTTTTTGACAGGATCGGATTTGTCAAATAGTAATTACATCTTTAAGGGACTCATTTCAGATATGTCTCCATTGGTACTCTTTATTTTTTAATTGACTAGATGGACAAAAAGAGACCAGTTTAAAATTCAATTCACATACTAAATTGCTGCCGGGTATCTTGTCAACAAACTGACACCAGCAGGAGTAACACTACCAAGTTCAGGAACAATTACTACCCCTCAGCCATCAGGTTCTTGAAGCAAAGGGAATAACTTCACTCAGCTTCGTTTGCCCCATCATTGAAATGTTCCCACAAACTATGGATGCACTTTCAAGGACTCTTCATCATATGTCCTCAATTATTATTGCTTACTAATTTATTTTTATTATTTCTTTGCTTTTGTATTTGCACAGCTACTGCACATAGGCTAATGTCGAGGTTGGTCCAGTCTTTCACTGAATTTATTATGGTTATTATTCAAATATGGATTTATTGAGTATGCCCAGAAGAAAATGAATCTCAGGGTTGTACATGGTGACATATATGCAGTTGGATAATAAATTTTGAACTCTGAATTACTCAAGAACTTTCTCACGAAAAATTCAAAATTGGTGAATGGTCTTAATTTCAGAACATCTTATGTCATTGCATCAAAGATAAACAAGTCCAATTAAAAGTATATTAACAGCAGATGCTACAAATTTGAGACTAAAACAGAATAGTGTTGGGAAAAGAATCTACAAATCAGGCAGCAATGGTGCAAAGATAAACAGCAAACTTTATAAGTCAAAGATCCTTCACCAGAGCTGAGAAAGGGAAAGAGCAGATTAGTCTTACTAGTGGAATAGAAGGTTTGGGCCAATAAGTAGAAGAAAGGGAATATCTGCAATAGGATAAAATGTTGTAGCCATGAAATGGACAGCTGAGTGAAATATAACAATTGTTATGCTGAAACTAATCTCTTCAGAGGGCTACGTGCAATTCAGCCAAATAGATACAAGTATAATTAGTACCATAGTTGAACCCAGCAAGCCTCTTCAGCTGTTCTATTATATTTTTGCTCAAATGCACCTCATATCCATTCACACATCTCCATACCACTTGACAATCTTAGGAAACTAAATCTATCAATCTAAGCCTTGAAACTTTCAATTGATTTAATGTCAATGAACTTGCTGGATGAGGATGGTTCCCCTTTTGTCAAAATATATTAAATTAATTCCTATGCCCTCTTATAGCAGAAGAACCTCCAAGGAATTCTCAACTTTTCTAATGATAAAATTCTCAAGAGAAAAGTAAAATAAGTTGGTCTTACAAATTCAAATGATGATTATGTCCAAAGAAAAGATTTTTTTTATTATTGATCAGCAGTGAGAATGAAATTGCTAATGAGAGACTGAAATTGCAAATGAGAATTTCAGTCGATTCAAAGTTTTTATAGAGGTGTTCAGCATACTTGAACTAACTCTCAGGAGTCTACTTCACGTATCAAGTTTAATTCATAGTGTTTGCTTCATGAGCTTAGAATATAGTAAGCAACCTTATCTCTGATCACTGATTCTGATCATATACAACGTTATTATGCAATTTACTAGCTTCCATGCTTCTTTTGTCCTCAAACATAATGTTCAAATAAAATTCAAAAAAAACATATTATGTAATGATGTAGCTCTGTGTTGAACTGAGGCTGTGACGTGTTCCGGCTACAGTGATGCCTGGCTTTATGTCTTTCATAGAACTTCAGTTCTGAAAGCTCTTTGCTTACTTTCATTGTTTGCACGATTTTATTTTATCTCTGGGTGTTGGGTGTTATTTTTTTTTAACAGGTTCTTTTGGGGTTTCTTTGTTTTATGGCTGTCTGCAAGGAGACAAATTTCAAGATTGTACAATGAATACATACTTTGATAATAAATGTACTTTGAATTTTGAACTTTGAACTGTTATTGCAACATCTTATTTTGGTTGTGTATTTCCATTCAGTTCTCTCTTACAAACTCAAATTTGCTATTCTAGTATTTCAGTTTTTTTCCTGCTTCTCTGTTAGCTCTACTTACTTGCACTTTGATGAGATTGTTTCTATTTTCTCATTATTTTGGATATATACATTTGTTTGCTTATCCCGTTGTTGAAGATTTGTTGTTTTTTAGGTTATTTTGCTTGTGGGCACATATTTACACCTCTAGTTTCTGTTAAAGTGTAAATTGTTACATTTCCCATTTAAACTTTTTTTCAATTGTGTATTAAATCTCATACTTAAGTTATTAACACCCTGAGAGACTATTATGTTAATGTACATACAAGCAACACATTTTTGCTATAACACTGGTGGGGAGGGTCAGGAAATTGGTAGGATATTAATATAACATAGAAATAACCATTATGTTATAAACTAGTGCTTTTAGCTAGTTAGTTTACCATAATTTCTGAGCGAGAATTCATCAAAGGAATACATTTTGTATCTCAGTAGCAAAGTTAATTTGGGATTCTTTCAGAAAAATATAGGGAGCACCTGCCTCACAGATCCTGATGAAGGGTCTCGGTCAGAAACATCAACTCTTGATTTTTTTTCCATATTTGCTGCCAGACCTGCTGCGTTCCTCCAGCATTTTGTAGGGGTTACTATGGTATACTGAAGATTTTTAGTGTGCTTGAAACTTCTTGAAAAAGTTTTCTCATCAACGTTAAGGCCTTTGGTACTCAAGCGTGTGTGTTATATGGAAAAGGCAGACCTTCCATCAATAGTGTTTTTTGCACTTAGTACACTTTACACTACTTTCTTATTGTTTTGTAGTATTTTGGCCATGAGCACGTATGGATGAATGAACAAAACTTTTTGAATTCTTTATTTTTGTACTGTAATGTGAAATTGGAATACCACATCAGCCAAACAGTACCTATAATGCACAATCACATTTCAACTGATTGTATTGATTAACCTATTAAGTTCAAAAAAATTGAAAAGTAGTTTACAATGATTAAATATTGATTTAAATTAAATTCCAATGTATCAGTGCATAACTTATGCCAGAGTTTGACATGAAATGTCACGTGCTTTAATTGGCTTTTTGTTTGCGTGTATATTGCATATTGACGGCGTAACAAGCTTGAAGAAGCCATCTCCTGCTGAGTCCATGGCCTAGTAACTCCTTTCCTTCTTTGATGCACTTTACCAAATATATGATTTTTCATGCTCCAAAGCCTAGATGTCAATCCCTCGACAAATGGAAGTATTAATGTTATAGCATCTCAGCATCAACTTTTGATTTTATCTGCATTTGGGATAATGAATCTGGGATTTTAAAAAAATCTATGATTAGTAAAGGTAATCATGAAATTATTGGCCTGTTGTATAAAAAAATACTTAGTTCTCTGGGTCCTTTAAGGGAAGAGCCCCTGCAAATTATTTCCCTCGGGTACTTATCCAATTAGTTTTCGAAAGCATTGATTGACTCAGCCTTGAAGGTATGAGTTCCAGATCATTACTACTGGATTTTCTACATTTTCTTTGTCATCTCACTGAGTCTCTTGCTATTGGGAGAAGGATATTGTGTGCATGGTTGCTTTGTCATCTTCCTCATCTTGCCTATCTGTTTCAGCAAAGGCAGTTTCAGCTCAATGCTTGGGCTACATTCAGCTGTGTACCCATTTCGTAATCTGTTGTCAAATCATACTTCTGTAATTTACATTCCATTATCTTACAAAGCTATTGTAGCAATCTTTAATAAGCTTTGTTGTCACCCTGTTTTGCACAGTCCCTCCATATGCCTTCAGATGAGTCAGTGTAACCGTAAAGAAGATGTATGTCATGAACTGGTCCTTCTTTTTAAGTATCCTGGGCCTGTTTCTGAATTGGAAAAAAAAACACATTAATTCTCATCAACATGGTCATATCATATTTCTGTAGCACTGGGGATTTAGACACCAGATATTTGCAGCTCTTGAAATTGTTTATCATAGTCATCAGTCTAATGCCAGACTGTGTATCCTTTGCATTTTGCATTTTTGGCTATTTGCAATATTTGTAAAGTTCACCTTGTAAAGATATTACTGAAGGCCGCTTTTGTCAGTTATTTTTTCAAAGATAGCTTATCAGTTACTTTTCTCTGCTACTTTGCACTTGTGTTTATTTTTCCTGCTTTATGCCGCTTGTTTTTCTTGGGATAGAGTTGTTTTGCCTAACACTTAATTACACATATTTGTTCCCTTGCTAATTAGAATATCACTTACAATGATTTTCTTCCTGATTCAATTTTGGTTAGCATTGGTATCCTGGTACAATATAAAATTTCTAGCAGCTCCCAGAATGTCTATCAAATCTTTCATGAAATTTGTGTTTTTAATGGTTCTTGAAAGATGTTTTTCTTTATTAAAAAATTTAAGCAGAAGTATATTTTTGTACATTTACAGTTAGACAGGCATCTTCCCAGTATTGCTGACCCGGTAAATTGGTTCAAAGATTTTCTTTAATATGCTGAGATTTGGAATTCTTTATCATAATGAACTTTATCACTAAATGATGCTGTTACTTCCTTTTTTTGGATGTATGATTGATTTTTTTTACATTTTGATATATTCTGTGCTTCCCAATCCAAGCCTTTTTGAATGTACAACCTAATCTCTGTCATTTTAAGCAATTATCTTCAACCAGTCTTTCAATTCCTTAATGAATCTTAACAGTTGGCATACTGAAAGTCCAGGAATTAACTGTACTCAACGTAGTACTAAAGCAGTGAAATTCTAGAAACTGCTATATATATTGACAATCGTATTCCATGTTAGGTTTAACAATCCTCTTGATGCAGTGATTAGCGACATCGCCAATTTTGTATTAGTTGCTCAGTTTTATAGTTTTTGTGAGCTGACTCTAATATGCAGAACATTGATTTTAAACTAAACCAATCCATTATCATTTTTGACCATACATTGAACGTTGTGTCCTCTTGTGTGACTTATCAGAATACTTACACACCATAATGTGTCTGCCTGGTCTAAATAAAGAACATCTCTGTCTCCCACACATTAATTAAGGTCCTGAGAATATTGAGCAGTTGAACGCACAAGCCTTTGCCGCTCTGAACATTTCAACTGCCTTCAATGGATCTAAGGGGATGCATTATCTATTTTGAGGTACAGTCCTTAAATGCCTTTGGCAAGCTTTATGTCCTGAATGGGTAATTCCAGTGAAGCTGTCAGCCTCTGGCACTGCTCAGTAACCGGCAATTAGAAGCTGAGCAGGATGGCAGGAATGCATAAGTCTTATGGACGTCTATTATGAGGGAAGCTAAACCACTGTGGATTCAGAAGGAGCTCACATTTCTTCTGGGAGGTGCAGCTCCATACAAATAATGATGAATGTTTAAAAAAATCATGTACATAGTGGGGATGTAGAATTGTAGCTTAGATTATCATATATATTGGAGAATTTATATGAAATTTACACAGGTATTTTTTAAATTTCTCTCCAATGCCTGAAACTTCCTTATTCCCAAAGTTGTTGTGGTCCACATTTTTTCCAGATACTTCACAACATCCAGTACTTCAGAGTATAGAAATATCTACTACAAACAGCTTGAATGACATTGACCTTCTCAACTTTTCCAGTCCACTTACTCACTTTTATCTTTCCTGTTTTGAAATTGTCACATTTCTCTTACAAAGAACCGACCACAGCATTATCTTCAAACCTGCCAGCAAAGACAGCGTTAAGACCAATAGACACAGGAGCAGAATTAGGCCTTTTGACCCATTGAGACTGCTCTGCTATTCCATCATAAGTGTATATAAGATGATGAGAGGCATTGATTGTGTGGATAGTCAGAGGCTTTTTCCCAGGGCTGAAATGGCTAACATGAGAGGGCAAGGTTTTAAGGTACTTGAAAGTAGGTACAGAGGAGATGTCAGGAGTAAGTTTTTTTTACGCAGAGTGGTGAGTGAGTGGAATGGGCTGCCACTGACTGTGGTGGAGGCAGATACAATAGGGTGTTTAAGAGACTCCTGGACAGGTAGATAGGGCTTAGAAAAATAGAGGGCTATGGGTAACCCTAGGTAATTTCTAAAGTAAGTACATGTTCGGCACAGCATTGTGGCCTAAGGGGCCTGTATTGTGCTGTCAGTTTACTATGTTTCTATATTTCTATTGTCATGGGTAACCCTAGTTTGTAACGGGGTCCAGAATAGACCCTATGAACTGTGCTGCTAATAAAAGAGAGAGAGGGAGGCATCCAGTGCAGTGAGAGAGAGAAAGAGACAGAAACTGCTCGAAAGATTGATGTTATGGTTTCTCTGCCAGCTTGTTTACCTTTCCCTGAGGTCACTTGCCTGCTTGCAAAAGTTCCTGCAAAAAGAGGAGGGCAGAGCAGGTTGGTGGACAGCTGGTGTCCAACATGTGGAGATAAAAACCAGGTCCGCTCTTACACAGAGACACACGCAGTTTCAGACACTGAACAAGCTTTGTTGCACCCACAAGAAGGTGGGGTTTTTGGAGGATTGATTCAGGGAAATCTAACAGTGGCTCACAGTGTGAAAAGGTGTGACCGGTGGGGGAATTATTTGTGTGTCCATCCTTGCCTGGGTGATAATTCCACCGCTGAACAACGGTCGTATGTATCATGGTCACAGTTAATGACCACAACAGGACTTCGGAAGACAATGGGAAGATCGATGGCATCACCTCTCACCTCTCTCTCTCTCTCTCTCTCCAACGGTGCTCAACTAACTACCTCGAACTGAATTGAACTCTCTCCATCATTGTAAGACTGTACCCATTTACCCCTAGGTTTGAAAGAGCCTAGTTTTGTTCCTATTTCCACACACACACACACACACATATATATATATAATTGCTAACCTGTTTAATATATTTGCATTTATATGACTGTATTGCGTAGTTTACTAATAAACACTAGTAGTTTATAGCAATAACAGACTCCAATGTGTTTTCCATTTCTGCTGGTTCTTTAACCCCATCATGGCAACACTATCATGGCTGATTTATTTTCTCCCTCAAACCCATTCTCCTGCCTTCTTCCCGTAATCTTTGATGCCTTGACTAATAAAGAACCTGTGAATCTCTACTTTAAATATACCTAATGATTTGGCCTCCACAGCCATGTTTGGCAATAAGCTCCACAAATTCACCACCCTCTGGCTAAAGAAATTCATCTTCATCTCTGTTCTAAAGGCACATCTTTCTACTTTGAATCGCTACCATCTAGTCCCAGACATGTGTAGTGTATGAAACGTCTTCTCCACGCCCACTCTCTCTAGGCCTGTCAATATTTGGTAGGTTTCAATGAGATCCTCACTCATTCTTCTAAATTCTACTGAGTACAGGGCCACAGCCATCCATCGTTGCTTATACATTAGGCCTTTCATTCTAGGGATCATTCTCGTAAACCTCTGGACCTTCTCCAATGCCAGCACATTCTGTCTTAGATTTGGCCCTAAAACTGCTCATGAAACTCCAAATATGGTCTGACCAATGTGTTATAAAGCCTCAGCATTACATCATTGCTTTTATATTCTATGTTTGCTCTGAATGGGGGGAGAGAGAGTGGGTGTGGAATTATGGTGAATACAACAACGTGGTAGAGTGCTCTATCTGTCATGAAGCAGGGGAAATCACAATGAGGAATAGATTGTATGTCTGGAAATTTATCTTCTACCTTGCATAGTTTAAACACAGTTCCCAATACCTCCCATTGAATCTTGACTGTCCTGGAGTTAAGCAGCTTCATTGGAAACCCTATTTGGGATATAAAAATAGCCAAATGCACTAAAGGCCTGCCCCTCAAAACATATAGTATATTTCTTTGTTTTGAGTTGCTGGTATAGAGGGACTAAAACACCATGCTGAGTAAAATATATTCCAGAAGATTGGCATTTAGCATAAGGTGAAGGGAAGATGTTAGCAATGGTCCAGGAAGCAATAAACAGCTGAAATGTTCACAGTTTGTTTTTGTTGGCTTTTACCCAGTCTTGTGGGACCTCATTTGAGCTAAATAAGATACAAAAATCTCAATTAAGTCTTTATCAATTCCTTTCCTTTCTGCACTCAGTGTTCTGGAATAGACTCCATCAGACCTTGGGGAATTATGCACTTTGCTGTTTTTCAAGGGAATCTGCACTACCTTCTTTTTAATATTGAAGTTCCTTGAAGTATCAACATAGTTACTGCAGGGAATTTCAATATTAAGGAGGTGGTGTTAGATCCCGGATCTCACCAGCTTTGACCATACCTGATTCCACCTTCCTTCCTGCAAAAACTCCATTCCATTTACCCAGTTTCTATTTCTCTGCAACACTTATTCAAAAATATCAATTCTTGCACTTCTTCTACCAACATCATCTCCCGTTTCTTCAGCCTCGATTTCCCTTCCACCATGACAGACAGAGCTCTCTGCCACATAGTGCTTTTACAACCATGCTCTCTCCCTCTCCTCTCATGCAGAAGAACCATAGATTTCCCCTTGTCCAAATCCTCTGTCCACCATCTTCTGCATTCAACACATCATCTTTCAGAATTTGCCGTATCTTCAATTGAATGCCACTTGTTTCCTCTTTCAGAATCCCAAGAAGACTGTGCAACCATAGCATGATCTTGTTCAAATTCCATTCTCCACCAATATCTGCTTTCCACCATTCAGGGGCTTGTCAATTTGTTTTCAGGTGGAACAGTGATTTACTCGCACTTCTTTCAGCTTCCTGCATTTCATTGTGGGTCTGCATTGTGATCCTCTCTCGAGCGGATCACAACCATTTTGTCAAAAATCGTTTTTTAATCTGCAAGGGCAATGCCGAGCTTCCAGATACCTGTCTCTTTAATTTCCTATCCATTTTTCACTCTATCTAATTTCTATATCTTTTGCCTTTTATGCCGAACCAGAGAATGTTAATATAAACTTAGGGAACAGCTCTTCCTTTTACAGCTAAACACACTACAGTCTTCTGGACTGTTTCAACAGCTTCAGATTATCAGCCTTTCCAGTCTTGAATTTCACATTTCCAGTATTACTTCTTTTTTTGTCCCCTCTTCTGATTAATTCATGAGTTATTCATTTACTTCTTTTTCAACCTTTATTTCTTGCTCACAACCCCTCACTAGCCTCTCTAATGCAGCATTATTCAATCTCTCTTTTCATACACCTTTTCACTGGTCTGGTCCTCATGTTCCCTTTGCAACTCCCTCGCCCCACACTTCCAACCTCTTTCTATGATAGAGCCATAGAGTGCTACTGCACAGGAACAGACCCTTCAGCCCACAGAAATGATCCAGGATCGAATGGCTTGTCGTATGAAGGGCATCTGAAGGCTCTGGGCCTGTATTCACCGGAATTCAGAAAATGAAGGGTGACTTCTTTGAAACCTATCGAATGGTGAAAAAGCCTTGATAGCGTGGATGTGGAGAGGATGTTTCCTGTGGTGGGAGAGTCTGCTGTCAGAGGACACAGCCTCAGAATAGACGGGTGTCCCTTTTGACTGGAGATGAGGAGGAATTTCTTTAGCCAGGGAGTGGTGAATCTGTGGAATTCATTGCCACAGGTGGCTGTGGAGGCCAAGTATATTAAAGGCAATGGTGGAGCAGACTTGATGGGCTAAATGGCCTAATTCTGCTCCTATATATTATGGTTTTATGGTCTTATAGTCCATGCTAACCTAGTCTTCTGCCTAGACCCATCTACCGTGCCTGCAACTTGTCCATAGTCCTCTGTATCCCTCTCATCCATGTACTTATTTAAACTTCTTATAAGTGTTACAATCAAATCTACACATACCACTTACGGTGGCAGCTCATTCCACAGCTGCACCATCCTCTGAATGAAGTTCACCTTCAGATTCCCCTTATCTTAGATTTCTCCTCATTACTTGCTCTCCAGGGAATAAATTCCTAACCTATTCAACCTTTTCCTTTCACTCAGGTTACCTAAAACTGCTTCCCTCTCTTTAGTTTCTTCTTGACCTGCTAAGAATTTCCATTACTTTTTCATATCTGCAATATGTTCAGTACTTTGCTTTTGAACTTAAAGTGAGTTTTATTTCATAACTAACCTCTGCTGTTCCAGCCTGGGAGAACTTGATGTTGGGTGTCCAGGGTGGGCTGATGTCCATCATATTGATAAGCACCAACATTTAGGGGGAAATTCACACTAAAGCAGTAAGAAAATGTAGCTAAACTATTCATGGAAAGCAGATCCAGTGAGAATTTCGAGACCTGCACTTTCAACAAAATAACAATTTGTGTCTCGAGCCTGAGGCAATGATTTATTCAAGATGCAATCTCCTATTTAGAGTTGTACTCTCAGAGAACACCGCAAGGAAACGTTAGATTTCATAAACTAGATTTTACTGAATGCTTTTTGCAAAGTTATATAAGCTGTATTTTTTTGTAAGGATATATTAAGCAACTTCTGTTGCCCACATTCCGTCCGTCATCCAACTATCTAATTGCACAGGTATCCATTAAAAATATGTGTCTGTTGTGAACACTTCAACTTTCAGCTTTGGGCTTCCATTAACTTTCTTCTTCCTTGTGGAATACATCTTTCATGTTTTCCAGCATCTTAATCAGTTATTTTCAACTTGTTATTCATGTCAAGCTATGTCTTTGAAACCTGAAGAGTATTGCAGAATGTGTGTGAGAATATCAAGGTAACTATGGGTTTATGTGAGTAGGCAGAATGTATGGTGGTGGAAGTCATGTTGTTGGGAGAGTGAGGGAGATTACTCTTAACAAAGCAATTAAATTTCCTTGAGGAGGTATCTAAGCCCACTGATAAAGAGAACTCTACAGACCTTGATTATGTAGACTTTTTATGCAGTACCAAAGAGGAGATTGATTTATGGAGTAGGAAGGCATACTAATTAACTATTTAAATTTAGATTTATTAGTTACATTTACATTGAAACAATGAAGTGTGCTGTTTGTGCAGATCATCAACGGAGTCCAAGATGTACTGAAAACAGCTCACAAAGTGTATCCACAGTTTCTAGTACCAGCTTAGCATGCCCACAATTTATTAATGCTAGCTCGTATGCCTATGGGATGTGGGAGGATACCAGAGCACCTGGAAGAAACCCATGGAGTCATTGGGAGAATGTACAAATTCCTTACAGAACGAGCAGAATTGAACCCCAATCTTACAGCTCATGTTATAAAGAGTTACATTAACCACTACGCTACTGTGCCATTATCAAATAAATTGACATAGTCTCAAAGCTTCACAATGTAATTCTCCCCTGTATCTTGAATTAATATGTACCCTTTAATAGAAAGTAGCTTTTCTGTTTCTTATTACATTGTGACAGTGAGGGCTAAACTAGTATAACAACCACATTATTGCACAAACACTTCCTGGACTGTGAAGCTTTGAGATGTTTTGAGGGTTGCAAGAGACAATATATATATAAAGGCTAATGGAGACACAGTAGATGTCAGATACTGGAAATCTAGCACAACACATGAAAACTACTGTGACCTGTTACTTTTGCTTGCTGAAGGTTTGCAGCCTGTCAAATGGCCATGTGGGGGCAGGATACATGCAAACTCCTCAGGGCAGTTTTAACATGGATGCAAGGTGAAATAGCCAGTGAATGTCCTGGACTGCCTGAAGGCACAACTGATTACTGTAAGGGTGTGGGGAAAGGATCCTCAGAGGAAATTTAAATGTAATAGATTTTCAGTGCAACTAGGTCGGGCCCCAACTATTTGTTTCAACACATGAAAATCTCCTTTCATTCTCTGCAAAATCAGAAGCTTGTAGACCTTGAATGATAAAAAGACGGAGTCTTCTACAACTGCAAGCAAAAATAATTGTCATTTAGGGAGACAATGGTGAACAATGCACAGGAAGGATTTAGAAATATCGTAAACAAAGCCCCAGTAATTTCGAGTGGCTGTAAGAAATAGAATTAGGTGACTGCATCGGAACCAGGCCTCAGTAGGTGAAAAGGGGTGGGTGAGTCTATCAGCTGAATGAATGGAAGAGAGCAGGGGAACTCGAACCCCAATTGAAGGAAGAGATCAGAGAAAACATTTCTCCAGTGTGTTACCTGTGGTGAACTACATATACCTGTCTGGACTGCTCCTGTGGCTCCTCCCACAGACCCCTGTATAAAGGCGACTGAGGCCTGTTGCCCTGCCTCATTCCCCAGGATGTAGTGTTGTTCATTCTTCCAGTCAATAAAAGCCGATACCTCGCTTCCTACGTCTCAGCGTGAGTTATTGATGGTGCATCATTACCGTAGAAATGGGAAACAGGGCCCTGGTGACTAGGAGAGGGCAGAGGAAATGGAGGCCTGATGAGTAGAAAGGAACATAGGAACCAGGGTCACAATGAGTGGAAGGGACCACAGCAGAGCAGATACTACTCAGTAATATCGATGCCAAAGTATCCAGATTTTCAAAAGGTTGCAGAGCAGACTATCAGGGCTTTTCTTTACCACTGGATTTATCTGTATGGGAGTAATCTCAGCAACCATAAGATTATTAAAATGTCAAAAGAGTTTGGAGTGAATTCTGTCCTGGTGATGCTGTAGAAGCTGGTAGCTTCTGAATTTCCATGCTCAAAGGAGAAAAGGTATGTTTAATTTTAGCAAAGTCATATCAGCCCATTCTCTTCCTCTAACTCCTGCAGCTTTTGTGATTATGGAGCCTTTGGTTCTCTCATGGCATGCTGGGACAAGACATTTTTGACTTGCAGGTTAGGTCTTGACTGTACAGCTGCCTGCTTCATTAAATTGGGTGACATTTGTTGTGTTCTAGCTATAGGTGCAGCTACATGAATTTGAAGTAACGTAGATTGAACTTATTCCCGTTTGCCTCTCCTTTGGGTCTACTCTAGCACAAAGTACAGCTTGATAGTGACATAGTGGTGAGAATCTTATACTGCAGATAAATGCTTTGATACATACTGGTCTGCACAGAGATTGAGTTCTATTGCGGACTCTTAGTTATGATACAATAACTCATTCTTCCAAAAACAAACATCACTGCACTCTTGCAGAGGAGTTAATCCATTTTAACATAATAGAAGAGAGATATTTCACTCCAAGACACAGGAACTCTAGAATACTTTTTGCATGCACACTGCTGAAAACAAAATGTCTATGTAGAATAAGCATGGAGGTGAAGAGACATCAAATGGAAACATAAGGGAATGCTGGGATCTGGAAAAACAAACTGGACGAAGCCCAAACGTTGAGCACCATCTGTAGAGGGCTAAGCGTGCCGCAGTACCGTAGTGGTTAGCACAAAGCTTTACAGTATCTGTCACCCAAATTACAATCCTGCCGCTGTCTATTAGGAGTTTGCATGTTCTCCCCATGACTGTGTGGGTTTCCTTTGGGTGTGCCACTTCCCTCCCACCATCCAAAGACGCATTGTTTGGTAGAGTAATTAACCGTGATTAGGCTATGGTTAAATTGGGGGTTACAGGACAATGCAGCTCGAAGGGCTCGAAGGGCCTACTCCATGCTGTATCCCAGTAAGTAAGTAAGTAAATAAATAAATGGATGGATGGATGGATGACACTCCAGGACACCGTGCATCAGAACTCACCAAATGCAGTGCAAAATCAAAGTGATGTACCCTGTACTGGGCTTTGAAATGTGGAGCAGATTTTAACTAATGAGCTAAGGCCTGCATTGACGTTTGTCCAAGAACGGATCTCACTTAGAGTTACTGAGTCACACAGCATGGGAACAGGTGCTTTGGCCTAATGGATCCATGCAGATCAAGATTCTCATCTAAACTAGTCCCATTTGCCTGTGTTTAGCTATATACCACTAAACTTTTCTTATCTATGTACCTGTCTAAGTGCGTTCTAAATGTTAATCTACCTGCTTTAACCACTTCCTCTGACCACTCTATGAGTGAAAAGGTTGCCCCGTAAATCCATTGCTTGTCATCGTAAACCTATATCCCCAAGTTCCTGATTCCTCAGCCTTGGGATTCACCCTATCTGTGCCCATCATAATTCTACACACCCCAGTAAAATTACCCTCATTCTCCAGAGCTCCAGTGAAAAAAGTTCCAAATTGCTCAGCCTCTCTCCTTATCTCAGCCCCTCCAATCCTTGTAAATCTTCTCTGCATTCTTTCCAGATTAATAACAACAGGTTAACCAAAACTGAAGATAATATTCCAGATGCAGTCTCACCAACATCTTGTACAGCTGTAGTGTAGCATAAACTTCAATATTTATTGCCTTGACTGATGAAGGTCAGTGCGCCAAGGCATCTTTACCACCCCGCCTACCTGTAATGTTGCTTTCAGTGAAAAAAGCTCTTCTCCTCCTCGTTCCTTCTACTCTACAACACTCCCCAGTGACACTGTGAAAGTTGTACCATGACTCGCCTTCCCAAAATGCAGCACATTGCACTCAGCCAAATTAATTCCATTTGCCATTCCTCAGCCCAATCACCAAGCTGACAAATATCCCACTGTAAATCGATGATTTCAGAGCTAGGGTGCTGAATCAGAGGGACATTAGGACCGTGTGTGTCCTTAGTGTCACGGAATCCTGCTTAACTCCATCCGTAGCAGATGCAATGATTCAGATCAATGGGTTTACTATACACCATCAGGATAGATCTATAGAGTCTCTCAAAAACAGAAGTGGAGGAGTATGCCTCATGGTCAGCTCTTCTTGGTACACAAATATATCAGTGCTATCCCAATTCTGCTCACCAGACCTAGAATATCTTGCAGTTAAGTGCTGTCCTTTTTACCTATCACGGGAGTTCTCCAGGGTCACTTTAGTAGCAGTATACATTCCACCTAAGGCCAATGTCAATCAGGCTTTAGATGATCTGAGCAATGGGATCAACATGCATGAAACAGCACACCCTAACACCTTCACCATAGTTTTGGGGGATTTTAGCAAGGCCAGTCTGAAAAAATCACTAAGTAACTACCATCAATAGATCACTTGCTATACCAGAGGAAACAACACACTGAACCATTGTTACACCACCATCAAGAATGCCTACTGTGCTATTCCATGCCTTCACTTCAGGAAGTCTGATCACCTGGCTGTACTTCTACTCCCTGAGTATAGGCAGAGACTGAAGACTGCAGGACCAGCAGTGAGGACTAAGAAGGTATGGACAAGGGAAGTCGGTACCAAAACCAAAAGCCACGGATGAACCAGGAGGTACATCATCTGCTGAAGGCTAGATCTGTGCATTCAAGTCTGGCAACCCAGGCCTGTACCAGAAAACCAGGTATGATTTGCAGAGGGCTACTTCAAGGGTGAAGAGACTATCTCAACGAGGTTGGAGGCAACTTAAGATGCATGAAAGCTCTGAGAGGGTTTGCAAGACATTACTTCCTACAAAGCAAAACCCAATATCATGAATGGCAGCAATGCTTCACTACCAGATGAACTCAACACCTTCTATGCCCGCTTTGAAAGGGAGAACACAACTACAGCTGTGAAGATCCCTGCTGCACCTGATGACCCTGTGATCTCCGTCTCAGAGACCGATGCTAGGCTGTCTTTGAAAAGAGTGAACCCTCGCAAGGCAGAAGGTCCCGATGCAGTACCTGGTAAGGCTCTGAATACCTGTGCCAACCAACTAGTGGGAGTATTCAAGGACATTTTCAACTTCTTACTTCTACGGGCGGAAGTTCCCACTTGCTTCAAAAAGACAACAATTATACCAGTGCCTAAGAAGAATAATGTGGGCTGCCTTAATGTCTATCGCCCGGTAGCACTTACATCGACAGTGATGAAATGCTTTGAGAGGTTGGTCATGACTAGACTGAACTCAAGCCTCAGCAAGGACCTGGACCCATTACAATTTGCCTATCACCACAATAGGTCAACAGCAGAAGTAATCTCAACGGCCCTCCACATGGCTTTGGACAATCTGAACCACACAAACAGCTTCGTCAGGATGCTGTTCATCGACTATAGCTCAGCATTTAATACCATCATTCCCACAATCCTGATTGAGAAGTTACAGAAACTGGGCTTCTGTACATCCCTCTGCAATTGGATCCCCAACTTCCTAACTGGAAGACCATAATCTGTGCGGATTGGTGATAACATATCCTCCTCACTGACAATCAACACTTTATTTTATTACTTATTATTATTATTATTATTATTATTATTTCTCTGCTAGATTATGTATTGCATTGAACTGCTGCTGCTAAGTTAACAAATTTCACGTCACATGCCAGTGATAATAAACCTGATTCTGATTCTGAAATCATGATGACCACCCTCACTGTCAACAACTCCTCCTATTTTGGTGTCATCTTCTAACTTACTGATCAAACTTTACCTGATGTCAATGGAACCAAATCGTAGAAATGGAAACAGTTGTATATTATTTATGGTACTTTCAGTTCCAGCTATCCAAAGTAAATTTTTAATCACAACTTTCCCATCTTATTTCTTTGTCATTCAGTAGATTGCAACATTTGACTTCATGTAGTTAGCTCGACTTCATAAATAAACTCATTTTTGCTGAAAACTATCGGTGAATTGTGGCCAGCTGACACTGTTGAGCTCATCTATTTCAAGGTTAAGTTTAGAAATTCAAGCCAGTAGCTATTCACGGGCAGTAAGGGTCAGAGGCACTTTGCTTCTGCCTCCCATTCTCAAACGGCAGGAAGCATACTTCAACTCATCGGGTGTTCTCTTTTAATTTCTTTTGTCCTTAACCCTGGTCTGGTTTCCTTTTCATCTTGGCCCTGATGGAGTCACAGATCGATGAGATGAGTGCTGCTTATGAAAAGAAGCATCCTCCAAAACAATTGCCAGCAAAAGGAAAAAAAGGTTGAGCTTCTAGTTTGTATAGAAAATAAACAAATCTCACTGCTGCCTCACACAGTGAGAGAGCAGATGTTTGACATGCACCTTCCAACTTCCAACAGAGCTGAAAAGCATTAATTGTCAATGTATATGGATACCTATATGTCAAGATGCTTCATTGCAGAAAAAGTACTTGTACGTGATTCTTACTTATTTTATTGAAAACAAAATTCAATTGTCATATTTCCTTAGCCCGAGCTCCCTGTTTCCTCCAAGTCTATGCCCAAGTAGACTAACCTATCCCAAGCAGAGTTTTACCTCATTCAGTAAACTTCCAACACAACATCATAATCAAATATGCTAATGGTGGTTAGTCATTGTGTCTGACAATGACAGGAAATTCCACTCTCTCAACCTTGGAAGGCTAGGTCCAGTGGTAAGAAGAAGCATCACAAACTGGGGTTGTCCTTTGTTGCAGTGGATGACCATGATGTCTTCTGCATCTTGTCATACCCTTCAGTGTTTATGAAGCGTTGCAGTCCATTTTCTTGGCCATTGCATCGGACCGTAGATCTCGTCTGCCCCGTCCACCGGAGCTGACTTTGCATGTTAGGACAAGCATGTTGCTATCTCACTAGGATATGAGGCCGCCAGCTACCCTCATAATCAAATATCCACAGATAACTCAACATTCCAGTTTCTGTGTGTTTCATCCTTTTCTATGCCCTATAGTCCAAATTTAGGCCCCAGATGCTGATGCAACGTGGAAGAAATGTTATACACAAAAAGCTGGAGGGACTCAGGCAGCAGCTATGAAGGGAAATATGTAGCTTATGTTGCAGGTTGACTGAATGTCTCAAGCCAAAATGTTGACTGTTCATGTCCCTCCATAGTTGCTGTCTATCCCACTAATTTTCAGAGAGAGAGATAGCCCAGGAAATTACAGACCAGTGAGTCAAACTTCAGTGGTTGGTAAGTTGATAGAGAAGATGCTGTGAGGCAGGATTTATGAACATTTGGAGAGACATAATATGATTAGGAATAGTCAGCATGGCTTTGTCAAAGGCAGATGTAGTTATATGGATTTCAGCAAGGCATTTGATAACGTGTCTCATGCAAGGCATATTGAGAAAGTAAGGAGGCATGGGATCCAAGGGGACCTTGCTTTGTGGATCCAGAATTAGCTTGCCCACAGAAGGCAAAGAGTGGTTGTAGACGGGTCATATTCTGCATGGAGGTTGGTGACCAGTGGTGTGCCTGAGGGACCTGTTCTAGGACCCCTTCTCTTCATAATTGTTATAAATGGTCTGGTTGAGGAAGTGGAGGGATAGGTTACTAAATTTGCTGATGACATAAAGGTTGGGGGTGTTGTGCCGTGGATAGTGTGGAGGGCTGTCAGAAGTTACAGAGGGGCATTGAGAGGATGCAAAAATTGAGCTGAGAAGTGGCAGATGGATTTCAACCCAGATAAGTGTGAGGTTGTTCATTTTGGTAGGTCAAATATGATGGCTAATATAGTATTAATGGTAAGACTCTTGACAGTGTGGAAGATCTTGGGATCCTTGTCCAAAGGACACTCAAAACTGCTGTTGCAGGTTGACTCTGTGGTTAAGAAGGCATATGGTCTTCATCAACCGAGGGATTGAGCTCAAGAGACCAGAGATAATGTTACAGCTGTAAAGGACCCTGGTCAGACTCCACTTGGAATACTGTGCTCAGTTCTGATCACCTGACTACAGAAAAGAGGTGGAAACTATAGAAAGGATTCAATGCCAGCGATGGTGGTAGAGGTGGACACAATAGGGTTTTTTGAGAGATTCTTAAATAGGTACATGGAGCTTAGAAAAATAGAGGGCTATGTGGTAGGGAAATTCTAGGCAGTTTCTAAAGTAGGTTACATGGTCGGCACAACATTATGGGCCAAAGGGCCTGTAATGTGCTGTAGATTTCTATGTTCTATATTCTATGTTCCATTTCTTTGTTTACTGTGAAGGCCTGCACAAAATTAATTTACTTTAAACTTTGAAAACACTGGGGCTATCTCTGAGAAATGGGGCTGATCATTGAAGCCTATGTGCATCTAATTGGGTCAGATAAGAGCTTTGATTCGCGGGTCAGAATATTAAATCATAGAGATGGCGCCCGAGTCATTGGGGAGAATTGGGTGACGGGGGAGTTACTGAAGAAAGTTGAGAATTCGGGTCTCTTGGGGCGATTCATTTCTTGCTATGTTTTGTGACTGCAAATCATTAAACTAATTCAAAGGAAGACACAGGAGTCCGAAATTCAGGTCTAACCTTGGGTTTACTTTAAGCGAGGTGCACACATATTGTGTGGTAGTGTGATGACACATGCATTTCACATATTTATACCTATAACCTGTTAAAAAAAATGCTTACTCAAGCAGTATATTTACAAAATGACTCAAATACTACTGAAATATTAAATACACAAAAGTTCTCTCAGAAAGTAAGGTGACAGAGCCAGACTGAGAAAAATCAGGGTGGGTGGGTGCGATTGATGAAGTGGAGAAGTGTGAAATAGAGATGATAAATGGAGGATGCTATTGAAGACCTGCTGGAGAAGTGATTTGAAGATGTGATTGTATTAAAAATATCTGATGACAGGGATGATGTTGGGTGGGAATCAATGCCATTTCAAGAGCATTAGAGGTCATCACATTAACTCCAGCACACTTGTATTCCCAAAGCATTCAGCTCACTTTCCAAAATGATGTGATTTGTCATAACTACAGTTCATTTAAGTAAAACAGTTTTTTTTTGGCAGCTCAAGAGATGAAACGGTGTTGTGTATACATAGCTGCATATCCATGCACCACCCACAAGCTAGAGCACAAATCATGATCTCTTTTCTCCAAAAATTAATAGAAACACAGAAACATAGAGAACGATGTTGTGCCGAACATGTACTTACTTTAGAAATTACCTAGGGTTACCCCATAGCCCTTTATTTTTCTAAGCTCTATGTACCTATCCAGGAGTCTCTTAAAAAGCTCTATCGTATCTGCTTCCACCACATTCGCCGGCAACCCATTCCACGCACTCACCACTCTCTGTGTAAAAAACTTACCTCTGACATCCCTCTTGTACCAACTTCCAAGCACCTTAAAACTATGCCTCCTCTTGTTAGCCATTTCAGCCCTGGGAAAAAGCTTCTTGCTGTACGACCAATGCTCCTCATCATCTTATACACCCCTATCAGATCACCTCTCATCCTGCGTCGCTCCAAGGAGAAAAGGGCATGTATTCTGAACCTATTCTGGTAAGGCACACTCTCCAATCCAAGCAACATCCTCGTAAATCTCCTCTGCACTCTCTCTATAGTATCCACATCCTTCCTGTAGTGAGGTGACCAGAACTGAGCACAGAACTCCAAATGGGGTCTAACTAAGATTCTTAATAGAATTAATAAAAAGCTACACACAAACAACAATGGATAAGCAACTGATGTGCAGAAAAGACAAATGTTGCAAATTAAAAATAAGTAAGTAAATAAATAATATGGAGAACATGAATGAATACATAGATTGTGGAATCTATTCAAAGTTGAGGTGAGTAAAGTTATCCACATTGGTTCAGGAGCCTGTGCTTGAAGAGTAATATCAGTTCTTGAACCTGGTGGTGTGAGACATACTGCACATCCCTACCAATGGCTGCAGCAAGGAAAGAGCATGGCCTTGACGGTGGAGATCCCTGATGCTGCTTTCTTGTGACGGCACTCCTTATAGATGTTCTCAATAGTAAGGAGGGCTATTCCTGTGATGGACTGGGCTATATCCACTACTTTTTGTAGGCTTTCCATTTATAGGCATTGGTGTTTCTATACCAGGCAGAGATGCAACCGATCAGGATAGGTCCACTTTGCATCTACCTGTGCCAACCAACTGGCAGTTGTGTTCAAGGATATTTTCTACCTCTCACTATTGCAGTCGGAGGTTCCCACCTGCTTCAAAAAGGCAACAATTATACCAATAGCCAAGAAGAGCAGGATGAGCTCATCAATGACTGTTACCCATTTGCACTACTGTGATGCAGTGCTTTGACAGGTTGGTCATGGCCAGAATCAACTCGTGCCAAGCAAGAACCCATACCCATTGTAATTTGCCTATCCATCTCAACAGGTTAACAGCAGATGCAATCTCACTGGCTCTCCACTCTGCCTTAGATCTCTTGGACAATGGCAATACATATGTCAGGCTGCTGTTTATTGATTACAGCTATATACAGTAGATAGTGGATTCTGGTTAATTGGGACACATGAGGACCTGTACATTTTGACCCAATTAAGCAGCTGCCCCAATTAGCCAAAGATTCATGGAATTAGTTAAAAAGGTATAAAAAGGACAAATTGGATAATAATTGTGCATTTAAATAAAATACAGAATAAACTGGAACATTATCAATAGTATTAGTGTACTAAAAAATATGTATTACTCATAGTTATTGGCGGAAGAATTCATCCAGTGCACACATTGAACAAAATCAACGCAGACACCTAGTGCAGATAATGGACTGCCTTCGTACAATGCTATCAATGATTGCATCCTCCAAGTATTCATTTTTATTGCAACATTCAAGATAATTGTCAATACCTTCAAACTCTTCATAGTGCCTAACTTGTTGAAGTTGTGAAATTGTTTCATTTTCATTCCTGGCTGTTTCCGGCATATACACGTCAGAATGCTTGAAAGCGCAGACAGCAAAACAGTTTTGAATTGTCTTCCTGCTTAATTTTTTTTGCCAAAGATCAGTGATAAAAATCACTGTTTTTTGAATGCAAATATATGCAACTAATGCTACTTAAAAACTGTTTGCTGTCAGCACAGTGTAGCGTCTAGCAGACACACGAGAGTGCGTGAATAACGCTAGTAAGAACCTGTTAAGCAACAGTCTCCTGTCCTAATTAAGTGGCATCGTGCCTCAAATAAATGAAGGGCAACCGAACTATTTAATTTATTAGTTTTTGTTCTTTAAGAGTTGTCCCAAATAAACAGCTGCACCGATGGCCCAATTAATTGGAATCCACTGTACATTATTATTGATATTATATTTGTTATATAATTATTATTATTTGCAGTTTTTTATTATTATGTATTGCACTGTACTGCCCCCACAAATCAACAAATTTCATGACATATGCTAGTGATATTAAACCTGATTCTGATTGTGTAGAAGTTTGTCAACGTTTTAGATGTCAAACTTCTCCAAGCCAGTAGAGGCGCTGTCATGCCCTCATTTGATGACACTTGTGTGCTGATGCTGGGATAGATCCTCTGATATGATGACACCAAGGAATTTAAAGTTACCCTCTCCACCCCCAATCCCCAACTGAGAACTTGCTCATGGACATCCGGTTTCTACTTCCTGTGGTCAATAATCAGCTCTTTGGTTTTGCTGATGTTGAGTGAGAGGTTGCTGTTGTGGATTCTGTAATATTCTGCTCTGTACACTTTTCAACAGAACGATCTGCCGGGTACCAGGTCAAAAGTGTAGTCAGGAATGAGAAATAAAAAAAACCTGCTAACTCTGGAATCTTACCATTAAAGCAGAAGCCTCTGGAAACAGTCAGTAGGTAGGTGGTCAGCAGAACACAGTTACTGCCTTAAACTGGTCTGTGTGGGAGATACAGGAAGAGAAAAGAAACAAAGGAACATATAAAAGGTGCAAAATACAGAGTAACAGGAAACGCTCAGCAGATCAGGTTGTGTCAGTGGAGAAAGAAAAAAACTGGGTTTCTGTTTCAAATGAAATGCCTGGTTTGGATATAAATAGTGAAAGCAATATTGAATTCAACAGCATCAGTTAACTTGAGTCCAAAAGCCACAACATTGTCTGAGCAGAAGATAATATCTGTCCCTTGAGCTTACATTATTCAATTTATTGAGTATGTCCACAAGAAGATGAATCTGAGGGTCATACTGCTGTGTGTACGTATATACATATATATATACATCCATACATACATACGTATACATGTATATATATGTGTGTACACACACACATATGTTCTTCGAAAATAAATTTACTTTGAACTTTGGACGTTATAATAACAATGCAGGGTAGACTAACCAGTATTACCTGGTGTTCTGGACCTCAGATGCCACAGAATTCTTTTGCAATGGTCCCATGACCAATAACATTGTTGACATTGCACTTTGACATCTTTGCTGCCTACCCTATGACAATTATTTTTTAAGTGCACTTCCTGATTTCACAGCTATGTGACTTTTTATAAAATTGGTAATTTGGTTCATTATTGTCACGTGTGCAAAGGTACGGTGAAAAACTATTGCTTACCGTCCACAAAAACAATGCATTGAGGTAGCTCACAGTTTCTTCTTTTAATATCAAATTGTCCTGTCTTGTATTCTCTTTTACTGTATTCTGGTTGATTAAATCCCTTCAACATTTTGAAAACTTTGCATGGATCATCCCTTAACAACCACCCCTTTTTTGCCATAGAAGGCAAATCCAACATCAAGAAACATTTCTTTTTAATATACTTTTTATAAATTTCACACAGACTAAACAGGAGACAGATTAGATCATGAGCATATGATGAAGGAGAGAGAGAGACAGAGAGACAGGGAAAGTAAAGGACAGAAACAGTAAGTGAATGAAGGATGAGAAGGTGTAAAATTATATTGTTTACAGGAACTATTCACACCATTTGTAACCTGTGGTCAGAAATGGTTGTAATCTTCATTTTTGCTATTTCCACATATTTCCAAACCACTTTCCACTGAGCTCATAGCCGATGATCAGTAAGTGGAGAATTGAATGTAAGTTCAAAGTACCGTTGGCACAATTTTAAAACAAAATAATTTTCCATGAGGTTTGTATTGGAGAGCAACCAGAGTATTTCATAACATTTAATTAAAATGCAGCAGTATACCCAGCCTGCGCTGGTTCAGACTGTAATCTGACAATAAGATTGATTGTGAAAGAATACATTTTCAGCCTTACTGCACAGTGCAAATGTGTTTAAAGAAGTATATGTGGTAGGTCCCCAGGGTAAATCGGGCAACTGCTTGCAGATGATTATTTTCTTGCTTGGAAGTATTTTGCTTGACATTAGTTGACCTCAGACCACCCAGAACCATTACTATCACAACATTGATACATATATGCACTAATAAATAAATATAACAGGCAGGGCCTAGACTGACATCTTTTACATAAGCCATTGATTCTTAAACAAAAATCTTTCTATCTTTGGAAGGGAGATTAAATAACCTTCTTGTTTTTTGGGTCACAGTAGTTTTTTCTTTCATTTGATTCAATACTTTCAACCTTCCAGTCTTGCTTTCTGCACTCTGTGTGACATAACACCTCTATTATCTCTTTTGCAATAATTTCTCTCAGGATTTCTATCAAACACAAATCTTTTCTTACAGATTGGCAATTCTGACAATGTTTATCCTCAATGCGCTTTTAAGCAATTCTATTTAAAATTACAAACCTGATTTGAATTATCCTAATGTCAGTACTAATAACATCAGTTGAAAAATCTAGCCTATCCTCGGGTTGGCAAAATATGTTGTTTTCCCAGCTTCAGCAAACTGATTAATTTTATTCTTATTCAAGTTTGAATAATAACAGATACAAAAAGAAATCACTCATTGACTGACTAGATAAAGCTTTTACTTGAATGAATTTACATTCATGCAGAATAAAAGGTCATAATTTCCTCTGCCATCAGATTTCTGAATGAACATAAACTTACTATTTCTTTTTTTCATTTTGCTCTCCATATTTATTTAAAAATATATTTATTAATATAATCTATAGTATATTTATGTATTGCACTGAACAGCCGCAGCAGAACAACAAATTGCACAACATACATTTGTTCATTATGTGCCATGTCAATTCACATGGGCGGTCATGGTCTTGACAATGATTGTTCTTTGCAAATTTTTCCTACAGAAGTGGTTTGCCATTGCCGCCTTCTGGGCAGTGTCTCAACAAGATGGGTGATGCCAGCTATTATCAACACTCTTCACAGAATGTCTGCCTGGCATCAGTGGTCGCATAACCAAGACTTGTGATATGCACCGGCTATTCATATGACTGTGCACTGCCTGCTCCCATGGCTTCATGTGACCCTGATTCAGGGCTAAGCAGGTGCTACACCCTGCCCAAGGGTGACCTGCAGGCTAGCGGAGGGAAGGAATGCCTTACACCTCCTTTGATAGAGACATAGCTCCACCCTGCCGCACGTCATAACATAGTAATACAAAACCCGATTCTGATTCTGATATTTCCGATCAATGACAATTCAGGTGATCTCACTCAGGGCAGGAATAGCAGCGTTCCAGTTACACCCACTGCTTATTGAAATGTTTTTGAAAAATTCACACTTTGCTCCTGAAACTGCTGTAAATTCAGGAAATATGCCACTTACTGGCTCTCCCCTTGGCACCAATGGAAGCAATAGTAATACCAGCAAGTGGGTTTACTGTTCTGAATTTTGCCTTGGCAATAAGTAAAAGCAGGTGTGGGTGGGGAAGGGGGAGAATGAAGTGACAAACTTGGGGTGATAGGTGGAAAAAGTAAAGGGCTAAAGAAGAAACAATCTGATACTGGGGCAGCCTGCAAGTGTCTATGCTCCCAGTACCAACATGGCATGCCCTCAATTTACTAAATTTAACTTGTATACCTTTGAGATGTAGAAGAAAACTGGAGAGCCTGGAGGAAATCCATGTGGTCATATGGAGAACGTACAGACTCCTTGCAGACAGCAGTAGGAAGCAAACCCCAATCAGTAATTGCTGGCATTGTAAAGAGATTGTGCTAACTGCTATGCTACCACGCTACTAAAGTTCTCAGCTATATATTAGGATTTGATGTGTTTTTTTTAATTGACTCTTTAAAGCAAATAACCTAATTTATTTCATTTTTAAGCTTTACTGGCCTCTGAACATAGGTGACATTAAAGAATAATTAAATGCTTTTAGTGCTTTAACTGTTCCTCTGGTTAGACTGGCTGTCAAAAACTGAGAGGGTGTTTTGGGGATGGGGTCACCTCACAATGTCACAGAGATCCATTTGCCCCCACACCACACCAGGCAACGAAATGCACCTTCTGTAAGTTGCTAGTCTTCTTGAGACCTCACATTTCCACGATACCAATAATTCAGTAAATATTAAAACCCATTTTGTAGATAGGCAAAGTGAATGAAGAAGTTCTCTGAGATTCATCAAAGGATCAAAAGAGGTGATTGAGAGCCTCATTAAAATAATTAGAGATCAGAATGAGGATAGACCAAAGCTCTCCTGCCCAGTAAAAATACAAAATAGAACATTCAATCCCCAAGGTGCTGACCTTTCTTTCTTTTATTGATCGATCGATTGATTAAGATACAGTGCAGAATAGGCCCTGTCAGTTCTTCAAAAAATGTCGCCCAGACACCCCCAATTTAACCCTAACCTAATCATGAGACCATAAGACAAAGGAGCAGAAGTCAGCCATTCGGCCCATCGAGTCTGCTCCGCCATTTCATCATGAGCTGATCCAATCTCCCCTTTAGTCCCATTTCCCCGCCTTCTCACCATAACCTTTGATGCCCTGACTACTCAGATACCTATCAATCTCTGCCTTAAATACACCCAATGACTTAGCCTCCACTGCCGCCCTTGGCATCAAATTCCATAGATTCACCACCTTCTGGCTAAAATAATTTTTTCGCATCCCTGTTCTGAATGGGCGCCCTGCAATCCTCAACTCATGTCCACTCGTACTAGACTCCACTGTCATGGGAAACAATTTTGCCACATCCACTCTGTCCATGCCTTTCAACATTCAAAATGTTTCTATGAGGTCCCCCCTCATTCTTTTAAACTCCAAGGAGTACAGTCCAAGAGCAGTCAAACGTTCCTCATATGTTAACCCTCATATGTTAATCGTGAAATAACTTACAATGACCAATTAACCAAGCAACCAATATGTCTGGACTTTGGGAGGAAAGAAGAGCACCCGGGAGAAACCCATGTAGTCACAAGGAGAATATACAAACTCCAACAGACGGTGGCAGGAATTGTACTCAGGTTGCTAGTACTTTAAAATGTTGTGCTGCCATACTTCCCAACGTGTTCTGCAGTCAATCTAATCCTTCCCTTCTACATAATCTATAACTCTCCAATTTCCTTTCATCCATGTGCCTATGGACGAGTCTCTTAAGTGTCCCAAATGTATCAGACTTGCCAGCACCCAGGGAAGTGTGCTCCAGACATTTACCACCCTCTGAGTAAAAAAACTATTACTGATAACTCTCCCAAACTTTCCTCTACTCAGCTTAAAAGGCTGTATTCTGATATCAGTTAATACTACCCTGGGAAAAAGTTGCCAGCTGTCAACTCATACACCACTATCAAGTGGCTTCTCATCCTCCTTTGCTCCAAGGAGAAAAACTCTAGTGACTAAAAGGTCTCCAAACTCGACTATTGTTCGGCCTCACTTGGAGTTTTGTCAACAGTTCTGGGCCCCATATCTCAGAAAGGATGTGTGGTCATTGGAGAGATTCCAGAGGAGGCTCATGAGGATGATTCCAGGAATGAAGGGGTTAATATATGAGGAGCATTTGGCAGCTTTGGGCCTGAACTCACTGGAATTTAGAAGAATGCGGGGTGTATCTCATTGAACCTAACAAATGTTGAAAGTTCTTGATAGGGTGGATGTGGAGAGGATGTTTCTTATGGTGGGTGTATCCAGAAATAGAGGACACAGCCTCAAAGTGACCCTTTAGAACAGAGGTAAGGAGGCCAAGTTTGTGTGTATATTCAAGGCGGAAGTTGATCATTTCCTGATCGGTCAGGGCATCAAAGGATATGGTGAGAAGGCAGGTGCATGGGGTTGAGTGGGATCTGGAATCATCCATGATGGAGCAGACTCGATGGGCTGAATGGCCTAATTCTGCTCCTATGTCGTATGAGGCCCAACACATCACAGTGCCTTTCCAGTCCAAACTTTTAAAATGATAACATTCAAAAGCATTTTAAAAACTGGTTGTACTTCCCATCATTTCTTTTCCATTAAAGCAGATGCTTGAGCCAGAATTAGGCCAGGTTAACCTGGAGCTGGTTTGGTCAACATATTTCCTAGATTAATTTCAGGAATATCTGCTGAAGCTTATATAGGTTGAGTACCCCTTAAAATTAAATGCTTGGGGTCGGAAGTGTTCTGGATTCTGGAAATATATGATGAGATAGCTTGGAATTGTCATCATTTCCAACTCTGAATTTAAGTGTTCTGGTAAGCAGTCTTCATCTTACACTTGCTTGTCGCACATATGTACCGATGCAGAATTTAGAATTTCATCAGCAATGAACTTGGCAAAACTCGTCAAAGAAATTCCCTGCTGTTTCACAATCAGCAAACGCTTTATCACCACAAATCTTTAAAAAATTAATTCCATGCCTTCTCTTAAATTTCGGTAGCCAGCTTATTGAATATTCTCAGTTATTGTCAATTTTCATTTCATTGAGATAGATCTGTATTTGTTTCATGATCAGCATAACATTAAGTGGCAGATGTTCACTCCATTGCTAATAAATCCACTCTTACAATGCACAATCAAGACCTTCATTTTTCACTTCATGCAATGTTTTTCTATTTTTCATTTAATTCTGTTCATTACATATGTGAGGTGACCTCTCAGAACTGTCTGTGGTGCACAGAGACCTGCACATCACCTGGAAGCCTCCCTAGCACCTTGTGGAATTTTCTATTTGTAACGTCATGTCATGGTACAAATAAATTTTTGATTTTGTAGGTATTTGGACTTCGGAATGTTGAATAAGGAGAGCTTAATTTGTATTTCCTATGGCAGTTCCCTCATCAATGGTGCTTCACTGTAGTGAAGGTTAGCTTTGAGCAGGAATTCTGAACTTTCACACAGTTATGGAGCTAAAACCATTCCAATTGAAACAGTTGGCTTTGAATCAAACATCTAGACTACAGAAATCAAGATGAAATGGCAAATTGCAAATTGTAGGGTGAAAAGTCCATGGAGAGGTTAAAAGATGAGGGAAGAGAAATGAAATTGACTGTTTTAAGAATTGGGAGATGGTGGGGTGATGAGGGTGGGTAAAAAAAAAAGCAGATTATTGGTGGTGTATTACTGATAGTACACCTGTTTGTTAATGCAAATATCTATTCAGCCAATTATGTGGCAGCAACTCAATGCAAAAAAAAGAACGCAGACCTGATCAAGAGGTTCAGTTGTTGATCATATCGAACAACAGAATGGGGAAGAAATATTACCTAAGTGACTTTGACCATCGAATAATTGTTGGTGCCAGACAGGGTGGTTTTAGTATCTCAGAAATTCCTGATCTCCTGGGATTTTCATGCACAACAGTCTCAAGAGTTCACTGAGAATGGAGCAAAAACAAAAACTAGCATCCAGATCATCCAAGGAGTGACAGAGCTGTGAGCAAAGAGCCTTGTTAATGAGGGAGGTCAGAGGAGAATGGCCAGACTGGTCCAAGCTGATAGAAAGGTGATATTAACTCAAATAACCACATGTTACAACAGTCGTGGGCAGAAGAACATTTCTGAACTCACGACACATGCTGGATCTTGAAGTGGATGGACTACAGTTGTAGACAGCGACGAACATACACTTAGTGGTAACTTTATCAGATACCAAGTAATGCGGCCACTAAGTGCATGCTGAGTTTTGGATAGGTGACATGTTTTTTGTTTGTCGGACCAGAGATCAACACATTCAAAATACTGGCATTTATTTTGCAATTCACTGTAACTAGCTGACAGTTGAGTATTATTTTTTATTGTTAAAGTACACCCATGTATTCACCCTGGTAATGCTAAAATAGCTGCCTGTGCCTTTAAGAGAAAACGGTGATGTGTGGAGTAAAAAGAAGAGTTGGAAAGAACATCGAGTGCAGGTCATATGGTGAGGAAAGGTGAATAATAATTGATAATATCCATGTAAATTCATTTATACTTGTTCATAAATCTAGAATATCGGTAATTTGACATGTTTTACATATGAATGTTTTAGATTTTCGTGAGTAAGGTGTCGGCGTTGGATAGTGTGGTTGTGCAAAGTTCCTTAGAAGTTTATTTTTGTCTTACTTTATTGCTTCATGACCGAATGTGAATGTGTTAATCTCCATTTACATAGAGTGAGCAAGGGGAACTCATCTCAAGGTCTAGCCTATATGTGTTTGGAAGTTAAGCACGTGTGTGCCAAAGGAAGGACATTTCTTAGTTACGATGAGCTATATTTATTCATATATTTGATGTTGTGTATAAGGTACATGATTGGTGGGATTCTAATGTTGTTGGTATTGTTCTTTTTAGAATTGGCACTACCATATTGGTTTGTGTATTTTGTTTTATTTATTTTCATACTGCATACGTAACAAATTGTGGATTGAAATTAAGCTGATATTATAACAGCAGGAGCTGAGTTTTTTTAAAAATTAATGTTGTTGTTTTTTATCTTAGTACTCTCTTTCTGCATTAAAACATCTAAAACAGATAAAGGAATTAAAGACCTGAAAAAATATTTGTTGTCCTGAATGTCTATTTTTCCCCAGGCTAGAAAATCACAATACAGCAGAATCTAGCAATGCCTAGTACTTGTCATTAATCTCTACATAACCTTCCCCAAATTTTCCACTTGTCAATAATATTTAGTGATTACCATAGTATTTTAGTTCTAAAAAGTATATATTGCATCATTTATTTCCACTTCAAAGTTCAAAGTATATTTATTATCAAAATATATAAACTATATACAAAGTTGAGATTCAGTAGACAATAGAAAATAGGTGCAGGAGTAGGCCATTTGTCCCTTCGAGCCAGCACTGCCATTCACTGTGATTATGGCTGATCATTCAGACAGTACCCCATTTCTGCCTTCTCCCCATATCTCTTGACTCTGTTATCTTTAAGAGCTCTATATAACTCTTGAAAGCATCTAGAGAATTGGTCTCCACTGCCTTCTGAGGTAGAGTATTCCACAGATCCACAACTCTCTGGGTGAAAAAGTTTTTCCTCAACTCTGTTCTAAATGGCCTACCTCTTATTCTTAAATTCATCTCCTTACAGGCAGCCACAAAACAAGGAAACCCAACAGAACCTATTCAAAAAGAAGACCATGCAGATAAAAAAAGGTGCAAACAATAAAAGTAAGCTGATTAAATTCAGAACCAAAGTTTACAAAAGTGAGTCCACAGCCACAAAGTCAGTCAAAACTGCAGCCAATCCAGGATCAGGCCACACCCTCAGTTTAGCAGTGAGATGAGCAAACCTCGTGGAGCACCAAGCTGAGCACCGGCCTGTTCCTTGCCTCTGTCCACAACACCCTGTCCTTTTCAATCTGGCCCGGTGCTTAAATCAGCAAAGCTTCGGGTCGTTGCTCACTCTAGGAGATGGGCCCTGCCGCTTTGATATGCTCTTAGGTCTAGGCTCTGCAGCATCGAATCTGCCTTGCCTTGGTTCTGCTACTTTGAATTACCTCCAGGTCCACTCCAGCAATGACCAAACATTGGCTCATTCACTCCACTCAGGGACCATACCCACCAAGCCACAACCACAAACAAGAGAAAATCTGCAGATGCTGGAAATCCGAGCAACACACACAAAATGCTGGAGGAACTCAGCAGTCCAAGCAGTATCTATGGAAAAAAGTACAGTCGACGTTTTGAGCCAAAATCCTTTGGCAGGACTCAGCCATCCTGCACGCTCAAGACTTCAGCTCACGCGGCAGAAGTGCCAGGTCATACAGATGGTTCAAAAACTCAATTCTGAAAGGGAAACTACAGGCTATTGATTACAATGATCATTTTTGAGCAAAAATGTGATTAATAAACTATTTAATAGTTTGCTACCACCAAGTCATTGCTGTGCTTTACCAATGCCATATTAAATCAGAAACACTTGATCTTGATTGAAGCTTATTGTGCACAATTTTTAATAAATAATGAGATGAGGTACTATATATATATATACACATACACACATATATATATATATACATATATATATACACACATATATATATACACATATATATATACATACATATATATATATATATATATATATATATATATATATATATATACACACACAATAGGTTTTATTTGTCACGTGTACAATGAAACATGAAAACCTACAATGAAATGATTTGTTTGTGTCAATGACCAACACAGTCTGAGGACTGTGCAAGGTACAGACCACAATTAACACTGCACCTTCAGTGCCAGCACAGAATACTCACAACTCACTAACCATAAACTTAACCATAGGTTTTTGAAGTGTTGCAGAAAACCTGGGCACCCAGAGAAAACCCATGTGGGAAGAACATACAAACTCCTTACAGGGACCGGTAGGAATTGAATGCTGTTTGGTGATTGCTGGTACTGTAAAGCATTGTGCTAACCACTATGCTACCATGTCTATATCCTATTGACTGCATTATTGTCACATTGCTTATTGTAATTTATAGTATTTTTATGTTTTGCACTGTACTGCTGCTGCAAAACAAATTTCACGGCAGAGAACCCTAGCTATATATATGTGCCTAAGACTTTTAAACGGTACTGTATGTCAGTGATATTAAACCTGATTCGGATTATACTTAATTCAAACTACCTGTTGAAGCATAAATAAAAAATTAAGTTTTCCTAATCCCTATAACCCCTATCAACTTGGTGATCAAAGAGAAACTCTCTCAGAATGATGCAATCTGTCATGAGGTGGGTGTGAGAGAAGAGAAAGCTGAAAATGCTCCGCTGACAAAATTTCGGAAAAATCCTACAACTGCTGGCAAACCTATACCCAGTGTTAGCCAAGTTTGAAAATGTCAAGAACTTTGAATACCTTTAACATTCTGAAACATTTAGAATTATAAAACATGATTAATCATACACATTAAATTTGAGAACTCAATGATTCACTTCAAACACTTAAAATATGTTAAAAGAAATTTAAAATATTAAAGTAAACTGAATGAATTCCAAATAATCAACTCATCTTTGCCCTTGCAGCAATTCCTACATCAGGATCAATAGGTTTTCAGACCACTGTTGGACCCTGCGTGGATTAAAAAATTAGATCACAATTGGGAAATAAGGCACACAAGTTTGGTATTTGGTTTGTTAGATTGTCCTCAACTCCCTGACATACAAGGGTTTCTTCTGGGAACTATTCACCTGCATGTATTTGCTACCAAATTTCAGCCCATTATGGCCTTTGATATTATCAGATCAAAAATCATACATTTCCTTTATTATTTAGCATTTAACTATTAATTTCCAACATTTATCTTTCTATTCATTTGCTAGCATTCATTTTTCTTTTCACTTTTGCAAAAAGTTTATTGCATATTAGATGTTTTAAATTCAATGAAATAACAATATCTTCCATGGCAGCAATACTCAATCTGCAGATTTGCTCTTATAGAATAAGCTGTACGTGCAGTTCTTAATTTGAAGCACTCAAGCAATGCACTGCCATGTCATCTATCTTAGCTGTGGAAGTAACACTTTATTTGTTTTTTGTGTCCGATGAATTATTGAGTTTTGACAGAGCTAGAGGAGAACACACACACAGAGCTATTTATGACGTAGATGCCATTCTGCACATAATAAATTTACATTGAGACTCCATTATGATTACAGCACATCTGTTGGTGCTACTATTAACAGCAACAATTACAAGGGATGTGCACGTAGGAAAATGTGGGGACAATAACATTAACATAATTTTATAAATAGATCTTAACATATGGTATCTTGGTGCTGCCTTTATACAGTGGCTTTGAGTTTACATATTGAGCACAATTGGACATTTGAGTCCGACTGCACGCAAAATTGAATTAGGGTTTGAACAAGTTGCTATTCTCAATTTTTTTGCTGAATTTCATCAACGATATTTTTGGATTGGTTTAAAGATGTTTTAATTTATTTGACTGTGTTTACTTAAAAAGATTTAAGAATTTCAAAAATCATACAAGGCAAAATATCCATGTCTAGCAGTTAGATTAAAAGAATATTGTGCTAATTTTTTACATGTAATCTGTGCAAAATAAACAAGTACTTCATATGATTCAGTACTTTCAATTCTTTCCTGTTGACATTTTGTCCATCAGTAAGCTGGATACCCGTCACAATCCACATAGGCGTAGATGCCATTTTCCTAAAAAATGTTTTACATGTGATAATGCCATTAGTGTATGCAGCAGCCATTAATTATTTCCTACAGAAATTAGGTGAAATGGTCACGACCTATGACCCTCATTTTTAACTCTCATTAAAACAAGATACCTCAGGCTTAAAGTGGTGAGTTGTGTGAGATTTAAAGTGTCCCTGCTGAAGCATTGTTTTTATATTTTATGATTCCCTCAAGTCATTTCAACCTATAAAAAAAATCTCCTTGCCAGTAGCCCTGACTATAGATATCTTTGGTTCACAGATGTCTCAGTTTGTGGCCCTGTCTTGCTGCTGCTTGCTATGATCAGACCAAATGTATTGTTTTCCACCCTGTAACGTCTGTGTTATTCATCATCTGTCACCTTCAGGACTGTTTCGCCAGGACCAGTGAGTGGTTGCACAAGTAACTGGTGCATCAAAAAAATTTCTGAACATTCTAAATATCTTCTCCCATTCTATCAGACCAACTAGTTTAATTTGGAAAGAGTCTTTATTCCCATTAAATTAGGTACTCAGGTTTTTGTCTGACTCCGTAAAAATGTCTGGGGAACCCATCGCTTTGTCCAACTTTCTATTAAGGTAGTTGCAATATTTCACATTGGTGCATAATTTGTACAGATACTCACCCTCGTTCTGCATCAATCTGGTTGTACTCCTATATGAGCAATATTGGACTACCTTAAAATAAAGAAAATATGGCAGAAAAGAAAATGCTTATTTTAATAATGAAAAAGTTATCAGGTAGACCTGAGTTCCAGTTTTACTCATGAAATGGGTCCTGATGAAGGATCTTGGCCTGAAGCAATGACTCTTTATTCACTTCCATGGATGCTGCCTGACCTGCTGAGTTCCTCCATCATTTTGTCTGTCCATAATGTTACTGTTGTTTGTAAATTAAATTTGATAATTTGTTAATTAATCTACTTGGATCAACTGAATCATTATGAATGCTGTTGGGTTGTTGTATAAAAATACACTCAGTGCCCACTTTATTAGATACAGGAAGTGCAGAGTAAAGTGGTCACTGAGTGTATTTCTGAATGTTCATATGGTCTTCTGCTGCTGTTGCCTGTGCAATTCAAGGTTTGATGTGTTGTGCTCTTCTGCATACCACCTGCTTATTTGAGTTACTGTTGCTTTCCTGCCAGTTTGAACCATTCCTACCGGCTCTCCACTCGGATCACCCCGACAGTGTCAGGCTTCTATTTATTGATTGCACGAGGCTTTCAACACCATCTTACCCTCAGTACAAGCTCCAAAACCTGGGCCTCTGCACCTGTCTCTACAAATGGATTGTTGGCTTCCTCATCTGGGGACCACAGTCAGTGCAGATGGGAAATAACATCTCTTCCTCACGGACAATCGACACTGTGCCTCAAGAATGTGTCCTTAGCCCCCTGTTCTACTCTCTCTACACCCACAACCATGTAGCTATGCACAGCTCAAACAGCAGCTACAAATTTGCCGATGACACATCTATTGGCAGAATTTCAGATGGTGATGAAGAGGCGTACAGGAGTCAGATGGATCAGCCAATTGAGTGATGTCACAACAACAATCTTGCATTCAGTGTCAGTAAGACCAAGGAATTGATTGTGGACTTCAGGAAGGGAAAGTAAAGGAAACACACACCAGTTATCATTGAGGGATCTGCAGTGGAAGTGGTGAGCAGTTTCAAATATCTGAGTATCGACATTTCTAAATATCTATCCTGGGCCCAATATATTATTGCAATTGCAAACAATGCTCAATATTGGCTATATTTCATTAAGAGTTCAAGGTACGTCACCAAAGCCTCTAAGAATATACCGTATAGAGCATTCCAACTGATCACATCTCTGCCTGGTATGGAGGGGCCACTACACAGCACTGGAAAAAGCTTCAGTAAACTGTAAACTCAGCCAGATCCATCATGGGTACTAGCCTCTCCAGAATCGATAACATCTTCAAAAGGCAATACCTCAAAAAGGCAGCATCCATCATTGTGGACCACCAGCATCCAGGGGGTCCCTTGCATTCTTCCCATTGCTACTATAATTGAGGAGGTACAAGAGCATGAAGACACGTACTCCGTGTTTTAAGGACAGATTCATCCCCCTTGCAATTATATTTCAGAATGGACAATGAGCTCATGTACACTACCTTATTACTTTCCCCTCTCTTTTTACACTACTTGCTTAATTTAATTTGCTAATATATATATATTTCTTAATTATTTCTTAATATATATATTTATTTCTTATTATAAAATAGTGTTTTTTTTCATTATGTATTCCACTGTACTGCTGCCATAAAACAAAAATTCCATGACATATGCAAATGATATTAAACTTGATTCTGTGTCTGATTCACTTGGAGTGTAAGAAAAGGAGTGTTGATTAAAACTGTGGGTATGATGGTGTTGAATACTGAGCAGTAATCAATAAGTAGAAGCCGGATGTAAGCATTGCTACTGTCCAGGCGGTCCAAGGCTGCCTTTACCGCCATGCTGGGCACCCACCACTCTCTGTGTAAAAAAACTTGCACCTCACATCTCCTTTGAAATTACACCCCTCCCTGCAAATGTATGCCCTTTGGTATTAGACATTTTAACCACTGGAGAAAGATATTGTCTGTCTACTCTATCAATGCCTCTCATAATCTTATAAACCTCTATTAGATTTCCCCTCAGCCTCTGCCACTCTCATTATAGCACATGCCCTCTTCTCCAGGCAGCACCTCTTAGCACCTTCTCCAAAGCCTACAATGAGGTGAACAGAACTGTACGCAATACTCCAGATTCTCCTGAGTTAGGTAAACTCCAAAGATACTGCCCTAGAATTTCAGTCTGATGGGCTTCTTTCCCTCAGCAACGCATTCCTGCAAATCCTCTTTTTCTGGTGACCTGTGGAAATGACCATTTTCTGACTCTTGGTGTTACAATAGAAATTTGACTAATAACTTCCCTGGCAGAGTCTTGATATTGCCCCCACAAAACGCATGTACCAGGGAAATTAATCCAGGTTGCCCCATGTGATTGTCTCTAGCCCTGACTGCTGGATAATTACTGCCCCTGGTCCTCCAATAATCTCTAGCCTTGATCCATTATTCACCCCTATTTCATTACCCTCCCTTTCCTAGTGCTACTGATCCAAACTCTTCTACACACACCAACTGCCCAATAGGCCTGGTCTAGAATATTAAATTGCACTCACTGGCCATGATCATCCAATCAACATGGCCCAGTTGTTGGCTCTAGTGCTGACCCTCCAGAAATTACCCCAACTCTGACCCTGCAATTCATTTGATCCTGATTGTTTGATCATCAGTGGCCACAGACTTTGATCAATGCATAGAACACGCTGCTAGGGTTCATGGAAGAGGCAGATACTTTAGCAACATTTAAAAGAATTTTAGATAGGCACATGGATGACTGAAAAATGAAGGGCTATTTGGGAAGGAAGAAATAGATTGATCTTAGAGTAGGTTAAAGTTTTGGCATAGCATTGCAGGCTGAAGGGCCTGTGCTATTCTGTACTATTGTATGTTCGATTCTATGTTCTAATGCTGATCTCAACCATTAAATCATGTCCAGCTTTTGAGATTTGATTGCCTTTGGATCCTGAACTTCTGTTCGACTCAGTCCTGACTCTACATTTTTTCCACAGATTTGATCTTCCAAATGACTTCAGCATTCAGTTTCTAGTCTCCAGATTCCCATTCGATAATGAACTCTGGTCCATCTGTTTGAACCACATCTGTTTGAATCACTAAAGAATCCTGTGATCTGATCCTTTCCTTGTCATATTATCCATACTAAACAACAGAGGAGGAATCCACCATGATGTTGATAAGTGGTATAATCCCAACTGCATTTTGTTATCAATGCTGGGCACCAATCTGCAGAATTAAAATATTAGTTCCTGTTGTTAGTCCAATAAAATGTTGAACAATATCTGCAGCAACTTTGAATAGTAAAGTCACTGTGGTTCCAATTGATTCTGCTTATTTTGCATTTCCACTTGATAAAAACCATGAGAAACTACTTAGTAACTATCTTTCCACAACCTCATTCTTTACAAATTTGAGTCTTTCTTCTCTAGATGATCCTACTTCATCATAATAACTCCGTCCAATAAGTTGGACTTATTGGATAGCATAATATTGGTCTAAGTTTGTTTTTCATCACTTTATATCCATCCATAGTGTCCTTAGGGACATATGTTTTCCCTGTTCTGAAATGTACACCAATGAGCAAGCATTCTTTATTCAAATTCAAGTTCAAATTCTAGTTTATTTTCAGCTCACTGTTCATTTATACAACCAAACAAAACAAAATGTTCCTATGGACCACGTTGCACTCACAAAGCCTACATCACACATACCACATAAACCAACATATTATCTTATATAAATGAAAAAATTATTTATAAGTGTGAGGTGCTACGTTTTGGTAGGACTAATCAAAATAGGACATACATGGGAAATGGTAGGGCATTGAAGAATGCAGTAGAACAGAGTGATCTAGGAATAATGGTGTATAGTTCCCTGGAGGTTGAATCTCACGTGGATAGGGTGGTGAAGAAAGCTTTTGGTATGTTGGCCTTTATAAATCAGAGCATTGAGTATAGGAGTTGGGATATAATGTTTAAATTGTACAAGGCATTGGTAAGGCCAAATTTGGAGTATTGTGTACAGTTCTGGTCACTGAATTATAGGGAAGATGTCAATAAAATAGAGAGGGTACAGAGAAGATTTAATAGAATGTTACCTGGGTTTCAACACCTAAGTTACAGAGAAAGGTTGAACAAGTTAGCTCTTTATTCTTTGGAGCATAGAAGGTTGAGGGGGGACTTGATAGAGGTATTTAAAATCATGAGGGGGATAGATAGAGTTGACATGGATAGGCTTTTTCCATTGAGAGTAGGGGAGATTCAAAAAAGAGGACATGAGTTGAAAGTTAGGGGGCAAAAGTTTAGGGGTAATGCAAGGTGGAACTTCTTTACTCAGAGAGTGGTAGCTGTGTGGAACGAGCTTCCAGCAGAAGTGGTAGAGGCAGGTTTGATATTGTTGTTTAAAGTAAAATTGGATAAGTATATGGACAGAAAAGGAATGGAGGGTTATGGGCTGAGTGCAGGTCACTGGGACTAGGTGAGAGTAAGCATTCGGCACGGACTAGAAGGGCTGAGATGGATTGTTTCCATGCTGTAATTGTTATATGGTTATTGTTAAAAATGCAGGTAAACATACATTATTATAATGATTATTTTTATTGCTGACATGTGATTGACTTCAACCATTAATACCTCCATTTCATCTGATCAGTATTCCTTTATCCTGACTTTAAATTGCTTGTTTTAACTCCTAGTCAGGTACCATGGAAGTTGGTTTCTTTTTCTTTTCTCTTTTCTATTTCAATTATACTTTGCTCACTGCTTCAGAAATAGAAAGCTCCTTGATGCTTTAATTCATTACGAAGATCAGGTCATTGCACTCCTTGCCATGAATATCATTCAGAAAACAACCCTAAACACAACAAATATCAATTGCTCACCATAAACATTTTCTTTTTCATTTCAGCCCACTCTTGGTTAGGTTCCCCTAAAATTACAAGTTTATTGTAAATGCACCCTTTCTGATTTACCTTGAAGTCATTGTTGATTTAATTTCCACCTTTCAGCACTATGTAATGTACTCTACGAATGAACTGTATCACAGGACAAGATATACTTGAGTAAAGTTGAAGTCAATATCCTTATGGGGAGATTACCAGGGCTATGCGAAAAGTTTAAACTAATGCATAGCAAAAGGAATAAAACAAGATAATTCTTTGGTGTTGCCCAGCTCAGCTCAAGGAGAGTCAGTTTAGATAGCTTCTCCATTTAAATCCTTCATTGGTGTGACTTTTTTCTCTTAATTAATGCATTATTCCAATTCCATTCTTTTCTTCCTCATTTGTCCATAAGCTTTCTATTTCGTGCTCAGTACTGGCCAATATGCAGGCTCTTTGCTGTTAGTGTTACCAATACCATTATTTTCTAATAAAATTAAAAATATATAATTATCTTGCTTTGGTTCTTTCATTATTTCATGTTTTCATTTTCTTTATATCTCTTCCTTGTTGAAAAGTTTGCAAGAACATTGAAATACTTTCTTTTAAAAACAGGCAATTTTTAGAAACAATGTTTTTTAGAAACTTGTGATATCTTAAAGTTAATATTAAGTGATGTTGCAGATGTGTCAGTGTTACATTGTGATAAGTTTGAGGAATAATTCCCCTAATCTTCTCAAGTTTCAAGTTTTTAAATTAATGATTGGGAACTTTTGCAACTACAAGAAGGCAGGAAAGTTTTGATTTTTGAACTTAACATGACCTCGGTGGACTTCTTGTTTAAATAGCTCATGATGCTTGGAACTGTTTCATCTGACCTTAATTCTTAATCCATCACCATGCCCAAAGGCAAGCTGTGAATGACTCTGGATGTTGTAATAGTCAATAGCAAGTGATGTACAGGTACATGTGCAAGATGTGGCCAAAAAGAAATGTGGGCAAAGATTTCCCCCCAGATCTCATTATACTGAAGTGTTTATGCTGTATGTGAATACGATATTTATGCAGTCAAACTTGAAATCTTGGCGTGCCTTCAAATAGCAGCAACATTCAACCCGAGAGCGACCTTTGAGATGCTGCTTCTTAATCTATATCTAAATTCTGAAAATCCACTTTGCAACCACTAAGTTCTATTTGTTGCTGTTGTTATGGCCAAACATAACACCAAAGATGTAAGTTGGCAGGAAGGCAGATAAATAAAATCTGTGATGTTCTCAATATAGTGAATGGAAACATCAATTAAATTGCAAAGATTTTATGATAATTTTGGTCAAGCCACAAATAGAGGAACATCAAATCATTGGGGTAATAAAAGAAGAAGCAGATTATTGAGGGTATTTAAAGAATAACTAAATCATTTATCAAATATGGAGGACACTGGGGAAACACACAAAATAGGAGATGAGACGAGGAAGACATAGGCATGATCAGATTGTATGCAGGGGCAGGATGAGGAGACAAATGGCCAATTTTTGCTTATATTCTCTTCCTTTCTTATCAAAATCACATAATAATAAGTTAAAGGAAAATGGGTATACAGTGTATACAGGACTGTGCAAAAACTCTAGGCACATCTATATAGAGTGTCTAAGACTTTTGCACTGTACTATATTTGTCAACGTAGAGCGCAGAATTGATTTGCAAACCTGTTGGGAGCAAAGGATGTTGCAAATGATGTTCGTGGAGCGCAGCAGGAGGGGTGTGGGACAGACGGTACAGAAAAGGTGCTGGGGCAGTGGGTTATGTGGGTGCAGACATAACCAGCCCTGAGACACCAAGCAAGGTAATTCAATTATAATCAATTGGTTTATTGATTCTTACAGAATGTCTCTCAGATGCTTCCTGCTTTCTCCCTTCTCCCTTCCCTCTCCCTTCCCCTGTTCCCAACCATGATTCCCTTCTCCCTACACTCTCCCCATTCTCAGTACACAATAGAGCCAATATCAGAATCAGTTTTATCTCACTCACATATGCCATGAAATTTGTTTTTTTTTTGAGGCAGTAGTACAGTGCGATACATAAAATGATTACAGTACTGTGCAAAAGTCTCAGGCACCCTTGCCATTTACCTACCTAAGACTTCTGCACAGTACTGTATTTGCCAGTAAATCAAGGATAAGAGCTTTAGTGATAAAGAGAAACAAGGGATGTTTTCAGTGAAACAGAGGAGGTTCTTATAATTATGAAGGCATGTGACAAGGTACATAAGAAGATATTGTATGAACGTAAGAAATTAAAGCAGGAGAAGGCTATTTATAGACTTTTGTTCCTGTTCCATCATTGAATAATATCATGACCCTTATCTGACCATCTGATTACTGTAATAACCCTATCTCTATTCATTTGCATTCAGGATTTCAAAAAGAATTTGAAAATTCTCATTGGCTATTCTCCCCAGCCCTATTAGATGGAGAATCACAAAGATGTGTTATCCTCTGCAGAAGAAATCTCCTCTCACCTCAGTTCTGAATAGCTGGTGCTTTATTTGTGACATGACCCCTGTTTGAAGCCAATTCAGGCAGAGAAACCACGTCCCTGCACTTCGATTGTCAAGCCCATAAGAATTCCATATGATTCAGTGAGATCAGTTTCAATTTTCTAGGTCCAAAGGAGAATAGGCATCATTTACTTGATAAGTCCGTATCATAGAAGAAGAAATTGTCCTCTGGTTGGAAAGATGTCAAAAGATCATAACTTTAAAATTAATGCTGTGAATGGCGGAGCTCACTGGAATATCTGCATTCCACTCATTTCACTTCTATGTTTCAAGCTCTTCACCTGATAACTATCATTGGAATTCACTAAATTTTTTGGATCCACCCTCGGTTCAAAATGTACAATCAGCACAATAAAGTTAATTTAATTAATTTGGCAGTTTAATTACTTAGTTTTAAGAGCAGCTAAACTATTATACTGCTTGAATTACACCAGTACCTAGTCACCCAATCCTAATCAGGACAAAGTAATTTCCTTATTCCCTTATAGAGAGAAAAATAAAACATACTCTATCAGCACTTCACTCAGTCAGCCTCTCAAATCAAAAGACCTGACTGACTCAGGGACCGACTTTTTTTTTACTTATTCTCTCTATTTTAGCAAGATGTAACACCATCAAAGTTCAAGATAAAATACTATTTTAAACAAATTTCCCTTCGGAAAACATTCCCAATTATAAAAGTTTACAGTACAAAAACAGCCAATTATTTCCGTACCAGGACAATTCAAAACTAATCCCACTGCCCTGCACTCTTCACATAGCCCAATACCATTCTCTGCTTCAAATAATTATCCACTTTCCCTTAAAAGATGTGATAGTCCGTACATCAAACACTCCCTGTGGCAAAACGTTCCATGCTTCAACAATCCCATGCATAAAGAATTTTCTTCTAACCTCTCCTCTCATCTGTCAACTTAGGATAGAGAAATGAAAAAAAATACACTAAACAGACCTTAAAGAAGCAATTCACATGTACATCTTATCCATTAACTTGTTGCAAAAGAAATTCTACTGTAATATGTAAAGTTTTTATGTGATATGCTATGGAATATTATTTAAAACCCAATTGCTACCAAAGTTGCTAAGTGATTTGTATGTTAATGTTACTGCTAAATTCTTTGGAAGCTTTATTTGCATAGGCACAGAAGCTGCTGGATGAGTTAGGAGAGAGGTCAATGTGATATAGAACTATTGACTGACATCATTCCAATGTTTTAAGCTATGGAAATAAGAATTTCGGGACAGGAAGAAGGATCTCGGCCCGAAACATTAACTATTTACTCTTAAGAATCTTAAGAAAGAAATTAGAAAAGCGAAAAGAAGTTACGAGGTTGCTTTGGCAAGTAAGGTGAAAATAAATCCGAAGGGTTTCTACAGTTATATTAATAGCAAAAGGATAGTGAGGGATAAAATTGGTCCCTTTAAGAATCAGAGTGGACAGCTATGTGTGGAGCCGAAAGAGATGTGGGAGATTTTGAACAATTTCTTTACTTCGGTATTCACTAAGGAGAAGGATATTGAATTGTGTAAGGTAAGGGAATCAGGTAGGGAAGTTATGGAAACTATGATGATTAAAGAAGAGGAAGTACTGTCACTTTTAAAGAATATAAAAATGGATAAATCTCCGGATCTTGACAGGATATTCACTAGGACCTTGAGGGAAGTTAGTGTAGAAATAGCAGGGGCTCTGACAGAAATATTTCAAACGTCATCAGAGACAGGGATGGTGCTGGAGGATTGGCATATTGCTCATGTGGTTCCATTGTTTAAAAAGGGTTCTAAGAGTAAACCTAGCAATTATAGGACTGTCAGTTTGACGTCAGTGGTGGGTAAATTAATGGAAAGTATTCTTAGAGATTATATATATAATTATCTGGATAGACAGGGTCTGATTAGGAACAGTCAACATGGATTTGTGCGTGGAAGGTCATGTTTGACAAACCTTATTGAATTTTTTGAAGAGGTTACAAGGAAAGTTGATGAGGGTAAAGCAGTGGATGTTGTCTATATGGACTTCAGTAAGGCCTTTGACAAGGTTCCACACGGAAGGTTAGTTAGGAAGGTTCAATCGTTAGGTATTAATATTGAAGTAGTGAAATGGATTCAACAGTGGCTGGATGGGAGGTGCCAGAGAGTAGTGGTGGATAACTGTTTGTCAGGTTGGAGGCCAGTGACTAGTGGTATGCCTCAGGGATCTGTACTGGGTCCAATGTTGTTTGTCATATACATTAATGATCTGGATGATGGGGTGGTAAATTAGATTAGTAAGTATGCAGATGATACTAAGGTAGGTGACGTTGTGGATAATGAAGTAGGTTTTCAAAGTTTGCAGAGAGATTTAGGCCAATTAGAAGAGTGGGCTGAGCAATGGCAGATGGAGTTTAATGCTGATCAGTGTGAGGTGCTACATTTTGGTAGGAATAATCCAAATAGGACATACATGGTAAATAGTAGGGCTTTGAGGAATGCAGTAGAACAGAGTTATGTAGGAATAATGGTGCCTAGTTCCCTGAAGGTGGAATCTCATGTGGATAGGGTAGTGAAGAAAGCTTTTGATATGTTGGCCTTTATAAATCAGAGCATTGAGTATAGGAGTTGGGATGTAATGTTAAAATTGTACAAGGCATTGGTAAGGCTGAATTTGGAGTATTGTGTACAGTTCTGGTCACCGAATTATTGGAAAGATGTCAACAAAATAGAGAGAGTACAGAGGAGATTTACTAGAATGTTACCTGGGTTTCAGCACCTAAGTTACAGGGAAAGATTGAACAAGTGAGGCCTTTATTCTTTGGAGCGTAGAAGGTTGAGGGGGGACTTGATAGAGGTATTTAAAATGATGAGGGGGATAGATAGAGTTGACGTGGATAGGCTTTTTCCATTGAGAGTAGGGGAGATTCAAACAAGAGGACATGAGTTGAGACTTAGGGGGCAAAAGTTTAAAGGTAACATGAGGGGGAATTTCTTTACTCAGAGAGTGGTAGCTGTGTGGAACGAGCTTCCAGTAGAAGTGGTATTGTCATTTAAAGCAAAATTGGATAGGTATATGGACAGGAAAGGAATGGAGGGTTATGGGCTGAGTGCGGGTCAGTGGGATTAGGTGAGAGTAAGCGTTCAGCATGGACTAGAAGGGTCGAGATGGCCTGTTTCCATGCTGTAATTGTTATATGGTTATATTTTGCATGGATGCTGCCTGGCCTGCTGAGTTCCTCCAGCATTTTGTGTGTGCTCCCTCAAAGCATGGTAGCTTAGCAGTTAGTGGAATGCTATTACAATAGCAGCCACATGGGTTCAGTTCCTGGCACTGTCTTCAAGGAGTTTGTACGTTCACTCTGTGACTATGTATGTCTCCCCTGGGTACTCTGGTCTCCTCCCACATTCCAAAGACATACAGGTGAGAAGGTTAATTGGTTGTAATTGGGTGGCACGAGCTCGTTGGGCCAGAAAAGCCTGTGACTGTGCTGTATCTCTACATAAAATCAAAAAATAGGAAGGGTTCTAGTATTTCATCATTGAGGGGTGCATGGTGGGGGGAACTACAAAGGAAAAGTTGTGGTATGCGAGCATCATTTGTGGTATCATTTGTGTCTTCAAAATGTAGGGATACTGATTCAATTGTACACAAAGCACAGCACATCATGGCAGTGAAAAATCATTCCCCCAGCCCTCAAACAACCCTACCTCATCCACCCCACCCAGTGCCTTACAATGCACATATATACACACTGAAGAATTCTAAAGTGATGCTTTGTGATCCATTCAGGTGTATATTTGCATCAAGGAAATAACATCCTATTTCCTACAGAGGTGTTAAGGATGAACATTCTGTCAGTAACAGTTTAAACAACAAACCCTATGCTCCTTTTACTAAAATGAGGAGATGCTATTGTAGATAGAATTGAGTTTCAAGATTTAAGATTGTTTAATGTCACTTCCAGCACTCAAGTGTAAAGGCGAATGAAATAATTATTACTCAGGATCCGATGCAGCACAAAAAAACTCAAAGAAGCAATAAATATAAATACATAAGATAGCTTATATACATAAGATTGATTTTATGTCCATTAAGAGATGCTAGGAACCGGATTGTCTATACATAAGGTGAGTCTGACAGGAAATGGTAAAGAAGTGGTGGGGGTGAGTTTGTGGGTTGAGGAGTTGATGGAGCAGTGAATTGGGTGCTAAATGGCAACTCTGTGAACAGGTTCATGAAAATCAGGCATTAGTATGCAGCTTTGGCTCCATTTGTTTCTTGCCTGGGAACGACGACAGACGCTACCAGGATCGGCATCAGAGTATGATTTAAAGTAATTTTCATGGCGCTGTGTATGCAGACTTCAATTATCCACTTCCACTGAAGATATTGATTGTGTGCGGCTGACAAACAATGGCATAATTTACAGACACTGAAGAAAACCATTAATAAGATATTTGCTGTGATACTGGAGGTAGCTAATTGAATTAGAAGAAGGATACATATATCCACATTGAGGAAGGAGTACTGCCTGGTCTCCTTTCCCTTCCAAGGAAAAGTTGAAGAGTTAACATGAATAAGTCTGTAGATTCTGGAAATCCAAAGCAACACACACAAAATGCTAGAGGAATTCAGCAGGACAGGCAGCATCTATAGAAATGAATAAACAGTCAACATTATGGACTGAAAACCATCTTCAGGTTGGATAGGTTAGGATTTAATTCCCTAACGCACAGGCGAATGAGGGAAGATTTGATAGAGGTACTTCAAATTATAAGTTGTATAGATAGGGTAAATGCAAGTAGGCTAAGTTTGTATGAGACTAGGACTAGAGATCATGGGTTAAAGGTGAAAGGTAAAATCATTAAGGGGAGCATGAGGAAGAAATTCCTCACTCAGATGGTGGTGAGAGTCTGGATTGAGCTTCCACCTTAGGTGGTGGATGAGGGTTCAATTTCAATAGTTAAGATATTTGGAATGTACATAGGTGAGTATGAAGGGCTTTGGTCCAATTGCAGGTCAATGGGAGTAGGCCGAGTAATAGATAGTCATGGACCAGATGGGCTGAAAGGCCTGTTTCTGCTCTGTAGTTCTCTATGACTATGTAGTTCTCCTTGCACCACTCCACCTAATCTCATGTCCTTCCCCATTTTCCTTGCAGACCAACAGGAACTGAAACTATCACAGAATTACAGGAATGAAGCTTGATAGGATCTTAATGAAATATTGATGCTGTGTCCAGAAAATCTCATGACATGCTTCAAAAGCTCTTTTCAAGCCTCCAACACTAATGAGAATTAGCAAAAGGAGTTACTATCAGCTCTAGCACTTATTTGACTCCACTTTGTTACTATGAAGACTAAATCAAGGAACTGCTAAATATTTTACAATCACAGACAAAAACTATTTCAATAAGAAATAGTTTCAATGTCAAAATCAAGAAAACAATGGATAACATTGCATTTTTTGTGTTTAGGATTAACAAAAAAGGGTAAATTGCATATAATGTTTCAATCAAAGAAAAATATTTAACAATTCATTTTCAAAATTATATATTAAAGAATATTTAATGGATTTTTGCTTTAGACGTAGAAATATTTCTGCAAATAAAAAAAAATCTTTAGGTCCTTGCACCATAGATTTTGATAAATGCATGCTTGCTTAAATTGATCATATGAAATTTTATAATGTATAAAGTTTATTCTTGTTATAAACACAAGAAAGTCTGCAGATGCTGGAAATCCAAAGCAACACACACAGGAGGAACTCAACAGGTCAGACAACATCTATTGAAATGAATGAACAGTCAATGTTTCAGTCCAAGACCTTTCTTAGGACTGAAGAGGAAGGGGGAGGATGCCAGAATAAAAAGGTGGGGGGAGGGGAAAGAGGATAGCTAAAAGATGATAGGTGAAGCCAAGTGGGTTGGAAAGGTAAAGGGTTGGAGAACAAGGAATCTGATATAGGAGGAAAATGGACCACAGGAGAAATGGAATGAGGAGAGGATCCAGGGGGAGGTGATCAGCAAGTGAAAAGAGGTGAAAGACCAGAATAGGGAATAGAAAAAGAGAGGAGAGCGAGAGATTTTTTTATCAGAAGGAGAAATTGATATTCATGCCACCAGATTGCAGGTTACCGAAGACAGAATATAAGGTGTTGGTCCCTTACCCTGACGATGGCTTCATCTTGGCACAAGAGAAGGCCACGGTCATGATTCTTTCTATTCATACAAGTACATTCTTGAATTTATGTGGTACTTTAACTAAATTTGAGTATTACAGAAATTATTAGCTAAATAGCTTATCTGAAAAAGTTATGATTTGTACATGGAAATTAACAATATAACACACATAACATTGTCATCAGGACTCTGCCCAAAAGGTCAACTGTTTATTCTTTTACTTAGATGCTGCCTAACCTGGTGAGTTCCTCCAGTATTTTGTGTATGTGTTCAGCAGCTGCAGAATCTCTTGTTTTTCTTAATTCTACAATGTAATTTTATAGTTTGGTGTGGTATGGATTTATTAGATACAGAGATGGATTTTGCAGGGGAATGATTAAGTTTTATTTTAGAGAATAATGTTCAGTGATATTAAAAATGATGTATCTACATTTCTATCTTGTTTTAGTTGTAGTTTTCCTAAATAAATTCATAAACGCATTGGTAAAGTGCTGTTTCTTCAAACCCGTGTGTAAACATGTAATATTGGAGCTTGCTATGCTGCTTATTTAATTTAATTGAGTAAAAGTCATACTCGTTTATAAACCAGTCACTCATATGTGAGCGTTTACGGTTTTTCCTCAATGCTAAATAGCAATATTAAAAATGTATGAAGTTTATGTAAAATAGGAAAGCGTACACTGTGTCTAGCAATTCAGTGAATACAGCTTCTCCTTGAAATACGGCTCTTTCATTTGAGAGAGCCTGTTTTATTTACCTGTCAATTTTATATCATAATATTTATTGATTATGGTATCAGGCATCATAAATATAGCATATTAGTATTTAAAATATTGTATTCTAATTACTGGAAAAGATTTATTCAGTTTCTTGCAAGAAGATGTATGAAACACTTTCCTACAATTAATTTTCACTCTGATGAAGTATATTTGAAGCAAATCTATTTCTTTTTCTTTGTTTTCCCCGGTATCTCCTGCCCATTTTCCTCTCTCTGTACTCATGGCACCACATTGAATGAAAATGTCACCCTTTGGTCATTGCACAAGGATCATTCTGGAAATATGAGGGTTGGATTTTGAGTGAAGTGAGTTTTTAGCATGAGGAGAATGCTTAACAAATGTCAACAAGTGTGATTTTCCAGGAAGAGTGAGTGTGTGTGTGTGTGTGTGTGTGTGTGTGTGTGTGTGTGTGTGTGTGTGGTGGGGGGTGATGTGGGTGGGTGATGTGTGTGTGTGTGTGTGTGGTGGGGGGTGATGTGGGTGGGTGAGTGTGGGAATCTCTGAGATCCCTGGCACTGTCACATTTAAGATCTAGTAAGTGAATAATACCATTAGAATCCAACTCCTAGTTGTTCTGAGTTGTTCTATTTGGCTCAGTTCCACATCGGCTGGGTCAGTTAAAGGATGTGGATGCATGATTCTGCTATGAAGCTCTGGATGTGGGAGTATCAGAAATGAATAAATTTCTTGGATCATGTACGTATGCCATGACTGCATCCAAGATTCATAGTTTGGTTGTTGGCAAGAACAAAGAGGTGTCTGTGGAGCACTGGTTTTAAAATTTTATTCTGGGTTTAGGTATCCATCATTAAGGAGCCCCAACATCCAGGCCATGATCCCTTCTCAATAATTAGGAAAGAATCACAGGAGCCTTGGGTTCCACAAAACCAGTTTCAGGAACAATTATTATTCCTCCACCATCAAAGTGGATAACTTCACTCTCACCAACACTGAATTGAATCTACAACCTAAGCTCAATTTCAAGGACTCTATAACTCATAATCGCAAAAGTTATTTATTTGTTTGCTTGTTTATTTCTTTTTTTTTCAGTTTGTACTATTTGTTGTCCTTTACACATCGGTTGTTTGTCCTTCTTTGATTGTGTGCAGTTTTTTCCATTGATTCTATTGTTTCTTTGCATTTACTGTGAAGCCCACAGGAAAATGAAAATGGTGACATATACATATATACTTTTTATAATAAATTCATGCTGAAATTGAAAAATTAGGTGAAGAATGGATTTTATGAAGTAAATGATGGTCCTTTGATGGACGGCTGTTGCTTCATTAATATTTTTACTATGAAAATGGCAAAGACAGGGTCAGTTTTTGGACTAGTCAGACAGATGGACTGCAGTAATTTCAAGAAATTGGACAATATTTCATTAGTAGTGGATAATTCCACTGCCATTTTAGTAAAGCAGAAATAAAATGTTGATCATTGCTGTTTGACTCTGCTTTCAGGTTTAGTTTTGGGTCAGAATGCATTTAGATATGGTTGTATGTTGGCAGAATATAAACCCTAAAGAGAATTCTGAAATCGACAGTGCCTGATTCATTTCTGAGACCACTGACACATGAAAGGAATAAATGAATGACACTGGGTGGGTTCTGGCAGGAGCAATCACAGAGTTATCATGAATAAAGATTAGTATAATGTGTACAAACAGTGAGGCATATTTTACACACAGTGGGTATTCCCACTGTCAGATTGTAGTCTCTAGAGTAACAATTTAGTCCTCAGGGTATCAGTACATAATTCTGATCCAGGTGGTGAAATAAATTTCAACAGGGAGAATAACTTGTGTTAATTAATCAATGAACTAATTAAATAAATATAATTCATAAATGCCAGACTGTGGACAGGACCTAAGGCTGTTCTAATTGCATGTCAAGAACAAGACTGTGCAAATCAAGCCAGTTGCTTTGTATGATAAAAATTGGATCCAATCTAATTTGCACATTATTCCTCTTTAATTTTTAACAGCAGATAGGCTGAAATTCCCATTTTACAAGCAAAAATATGGAACATGAGGATTTTCCAAAGCACAATTAGATGGTAGAAGAAAAACCTGTTTTCATTAGTACCAAGTCTACGTAATTGACTAGATAAATTTGAAAATTTGAAGAAACACTAAAAGAAATCCACATGGAATTCCTTGATCATCTCTTTTGGATGGATGACTTGCAAAAGCAATATTGTGTCAAAAATATCTTTGATTGAGCATTTCCATATTACTATCTCAACTACTTTGCAGCAGGTCTAGATTTTTTGGAATAATTTCTTGGGTATTCTTTCTTAAAGCTGACAAACTTCATGGTATTAAGAACATAAGGAAATGGAGCAGAAGCATCTTTCCTCAAAAGGGAAATGTGCCTTCTTGGTGTTAGTCTACCAAATCTTTGGTACACTCCATATATATCAGGGAGAGAAAGAGCCTGTGATAGGTCGAATTGTCTAGGGAACAATTACTTTTTGCTGTACTGCAGATCCTGCTCTTTCTTGGGAGCTTTACAATTGCCTGCTTGGTGGGTGATGAGTGCTGATGCTTACTTCAAGTAAGCATCAGTAAGTTTGGGAGGAGGAGGTGTCATTGCAATGCTGCTGCTTGTGTGTGGAAGGGGGAAGTAGAGGGTTTTGGGGTTCTAATGATTTTACTGACACTCATTCTTTGGGGCACCCTTCAGTTTTCGTGGATGTCTGTGAAGAACAAGAATTTCAGGGTTTCTGATATTAAATGAAATTATTGAAACTACTGAACTACTGAACTATGCTGAATGCATTCTTTCTTTGGGTAAGGATGCCAAAATTATACAGAATATTCAAGGTGCAAGCTCACTAAGGGACTGTTTCATTGTAATTATACTTCCTTACCAACAAAGTATAATGTCTAGCGCGTAATTTGCCTTCCTTAATTACCTGCTGCTCCTTTGTGTTTATTGAGATACAAAATGGAGTTAGCCCTCCCAGCCCTTTGAGCCACGCCACCCAGCAATACCCCCATTTAATCCTAGCCTAATTACTGAACAACTTATAATGATCAATTAACCTACCAACTGGTACATCTTTGGACTGTGGGAGGAAACCAGAGCACCCGGAGGAAGCCCACGTGGTCACAAGGACAGCATACAAACTCCTTATGGGCAGCGGTGGGAAATGATCCTGGACTGCCTGTACTATAAAGTGTTGTGCTAACCATTACACTACCATGCCACCTTTCAATATTCTGTGTAGAAACACACAGGCTTCTTTGAACATTGAAAATACAATAGCAATACGTACCCAATCTCTTTCTATATAACGCATTATCTGTTTGGCTTCGTTTCCTGACATTTTAAACCCTGGTTTTGGAATCCTCCAGAGGGAGGAACATCTCTGAAGTTTCTATCCTGTTAGTCCCCCTCAAAATCTTCAATTATTCTTCCATGCTCCAGAGCCTTGGTCCATTCCGCTCAGTCATTCTTCATTTGGTAAACCATATTTTTTTTCCGCCTGAAATAAATCAAATGAACCTGTGCTACACCAACTCTAAAACAAATCTACCATGTTAAATAAGGAGTTAAATAAAAAGATCAGAACTAGACAATACTCCAAGTGTGTTCTCACCAAAGGCTTATAGATTGTCAGCAATGCTTTCATGGTCTTGTACATAATTCAGCTATCAATATGCAGTCCAGGGACTTCAGGGACACTATTACAGATAACAGCTTATGGTTCCAGATTTACTGAATTAACTGAACGCCATAAACCATAGGGTAAACAGCAGCTCTTATTTCCCTTTGGTTTCTTTGAACTATGAATGAACCAACTAAATCTGCAGCCAATATTTGAGTTAATAATTCAAACTATGGATATTCACTCATTTATTTGGAATTAAAATAACCTGAAGTAAGAATGAGCATTTAAATAAATAAGCAGTTCCTTCCAGTGGTGGTGAGAATGGGTACGGAGATTGCCTTGTCTGTTTGAAGGATTACTTAGATATACATTCTGTAATCAGATAACATTGTGTATTATCAAGTAATGATGCATGTTGTACTGGTGGTATATGTGCTGACCCTTTCACATACATCTCACTTCACTTTGCTGAGACCAACTTCAGATTACAATAATAAGGCTGCGCCATGAAAGATCAAATAGGTTTTGTTAAACTGACAGAATCCCATTTTGCAGAGAAATTTAAATGTAATATAATGGGATGCAGTTGTCAGTGAACTGACAGGCAATGTAATTTTCCTGCAGCATTAAATCAACACGGATATAACATTATACAAGTACAATTACCTTTTTATACAGTTATCCTTTCCTGATGCAACATTCCCAGATAATGGCACTATGTCAGGCAATCATGTAATCGTATAGCACAGTTTGATTTGAGATTATGGTCAGTTGCAAGTCTTGGACCAAAATAAAGCATGGTGATATTCACCAAATGTGTGAGGTACTTCCCTACTGGGAGATGACTGGGCAACTGAGAAGCTATGTATACACGGGCAAGTCATATGTTACACTGGAATATTTGCAGAACTGAAATATTCAAGAGTGTTGCCAAAAGAAAACAGCATCACCATCCAGGCCATGCTCTCTGCTGCCATCATCAGGAAGGAGGTACAGGAGCCTTATGTCCCACACCACCAGGTTCAGGAACTTTTAAAACATTTCAGCCAACAGACTCCTGAACCAGCATGGGTAATTTCACTCATATCAACCATGAACAGATTCCACAGTCTACAGACTAACTATTAAGGACTCTACAACTTAATTCCTCAGCATTATTTATTTATTTAATTGGGTATTTATTTTGCACAATTTGCCTTCTTTTGCATATAGATTGTTTGTCAGTTTGTGTGCAGTTTTCATTGATTTTCTTGTATTTTGTTGTTCCGCTGTGAATGCTAGCAAATAAATGAATCTCAAAGTAGTATATGGTGACATTATATATACTTTGATAATTAATTTACTTTAAACTTTAAACTATGTTGCATCAACTACAAAGTCAGTATTGAAGTGATTTGGAAATCCAACATGAACAAGGACACTGCTCTAATGACTCTGCAACATTATATTGGAAAGAGAGTTTAAAATTTCATAAGATTCTACTTTCCATTTCCTTTAATTGTTAATCAAACCTACATTATCATGCTTTCAATAAAGGCATTTGCTAACATTGTTAAGACACTTTGTATACTCATGCACCTACTGCATAAAACATAATTCTCCTCTGCAAATGTTATACTGTTAACATATAACTTTGTGCCCTTGTTCTCTCTTTCTTCCCACTGCTCTGTCACTGCAAGTGTTTTCCAGACATACTCTGATGATAAACAGTAGGATAAATTCAGTCCAGATTATTACTTATAACCCCATCAACCAACACTGAATTATTAGCAACATGATGGAATGTGCACCATTTGTGGTTATTGGTAATAACTTGTTCACCGTTGCTTCATCTGGGTTTCAAGGCTCCATGTCTGAGTCGAGCCTTGATCCGTACATCAGACATTTGAAATCCATTGATGAGGTGGTAGTTAACAGTGGTGAGACCGTGCAGAAATTAATAGTTTCTATAAGTTTTCAAAATGGATTTGTGCTTCAAGTACTTTCAGTGGACACATTAATAAGTAAACCTGTATGTTAATAAAAATATTGATTCAGCCAATCATGTGGCAGCAACTTAATGAATACAAATATACACATTTGGTCAAGCTGTTAAGTTATTGTTCAGCCCAAACATCAGAATGAGGAAGAAATGTGATCAAATGTCTTTGACTTTGGAATGACTGTTTGTGTCAGATGGTGTGGTTTGAGTATCTCGGAAACTGCTGATCTCCTGGGATTTTTATAGACAGCAGTTCTAGAGTTCACAGAGATTGGTGTGAAAAAGAAAAAAAAACATCTAGTAAGTGGCAGTTCTGTGAGCAAAAATGCCTTGTTAATGAGAGAGATTGGTGGACAATTGTCACACTGGTTCAAGAAGGCGACGATAACTCAAATAACTATGCATTACAACAGTAGTGTGCAGAAGTGAATCACTGAACACACACCTTGAACCATGGGCAACAGCTGCAGAAAATCATGAATATACATTTGGTGGCCATTTTATTAGGTACAGATGGTACCTAATAAAGTGGCCACTAAGTGTACTTACCTGCAAGAGGTTCATGAGGGATGATTCAATTGGCAGGCATAAAATCTGAAAGTGTGGGTGATGTTTCTGGAGTCCAGCTCTGCCCACGTCTTTCTAAATATTTCAAATACTCCATCAATTACAACTCTGACAAATTCATGCAGTGTCATTGGTATTTCTCGCGTTTCTCAAGTCCATTCTTCATGTCAGCAACCTAAGCTGTTTCATTGAGCATTAATGGGCCCTACAGTTCACTCTTCTAGGCTCCATGAATGAGAAGTTAGAAAGCAAATACTATTGCTTTTGGCTTAACCTTGCTGGATTCTAATGCTTTTACAAACCAAAGGTTCTTTGGAAGTCAAGAATGAGGCATAAAACTTGTTGGTTAGGATTGTTTTGTTGATTGTTACATGAGCAAAGGAAGAGAGGGAAGAAGATGCATAGCAAAAGAGAACATGGAAAGAGAAATAGAAGTAGTACAGTCTTCTCTTATCAGACTACAGATATTAGAAATTCTATTGATAAAGCTTAGCCAATAAGATAGTCAGATTTAACTAACATGACTCTTGTCACTGAAAGCAAGAACTTTCCAGAAAAAATATAAAGTAACTGTTCATCCATGACCATGATTGTTTTTAGCAAATTTTTCTTCAGCTCTGGTCTGCCAATGCCTTCTTCTGGGCAGTGTCTTTACAAAACGGGTAACCTCAGTCATTATCAATATTCATCAGAGATTATCTGCCTGACATCCGGCACCTTGTGATATGCACCACCTGATTATATGGCCAACCATCACCTGCTCCCATGGTTTCACGTGATCCTAATTGGGTCGAGGGGGGCTAAGCAGATGCTACACCTTGCCCAGTGGTGACCTGCGGGATTACGGAGGGAAGGAGCACCTTACACCTCCTTTGGTACTGACCTATCTCTACCGTGCCACCCTAGGAGAACTGTAACCACTGGAAAACACACTGAATAATTGCATGCATGTAGCTGATAATATAAAAATACAAACAAGTGTATGAATGGTAAACCACAAGAAGAAGAAGAATTCTACACCTCAATCCAACACCATCTATGAAGAGTGAGATTAAATGCCAGTGAATTTTCAGAGATAGTTTTGCACTTGCTTGTAACATTTGCCTCAATCTAGAAAATACATGAATCAATCAGCTTTATATTCTTCCTAATAAAATTTCTATCAAAAGATGGATGTTTAGTTTGAGGAATATTCCATGAGTTAGCAAAACCCACTTTATTTGCTTTGTGAGCTTCCTATTGAATGCAGAAATCAATGTCTGTTGGCTGATTTTAATACAGTTGCTTTGTTTTTCCTTTATTCCGGTCCAGAAGAATATTCAGCTGAAAGCTTGTAATTATTTATTTCATAGAGACATAGAGTAATAGAAAAGTATAGAACCCAAACAGGCCTATTGGCCCATCTAATCCATGCTGAAACCATTTAAACTGTCAACTCCCAATGACCTGCACCAAGACCATATGCCTAGTATCTATGTACCTATCCAAACTTCTCTTAAACATTGAAATCGATCTCAGATGGACTACTTGTGCTGGCAGCTCATTCCACACTCTCAGAACCCTCTGACTGAAGAAATTTCCCATCATGTTCCCCTTAAACTTCTCACCTTTCACCCTTATGCCATGACCTCTGGCTTAATCTCAGTGGAAAAAGTCTGCTTGCACTGATAGCTCAAGTACTTTGCTTTTCAGTGAGTAAGTGATACTTATTTCTGCTTTGATCTTCATATCTAGACTTTTTATAAATCAGTTATGCCATTTTCATACATAAAATTAACATGGAATTACTGAAGTATAAACCTTACATATTATGCCCTCAAACAACACACAAAATACTGGATGGGCTCAGCAAGACAGGCAACATCTATGGAGGGAAATAAGCAGTTGACACTTCTGATGAAAGGTCTCGGCCCAAAACCTCAACTGTTTATTCCCTCCTTGCTGAATTCCTCCAGCATTTTGTGTTGCTCCAGATTTCCAACATCTGCAAAAACTCTTGTGTTTTTATTATGACCTTACTGACCTCTAAGTCACAGACAGGGCAGGGACCATGAGTATCGATGGCATGCATGTAAATGCCAAATTTTGGTGAACAGGGTGTGTCACACACATGAGGGATTCCCAAATCCCTGAGCAGCTACGATATGGTGAGCTTTTGCTGGGCACAAGGAATTGAGGCAGGCCCTGTAAGAGGTTCAAACACTGCATAAAATCTAACATTGTACATGCTGGGCTTGTACCAAAATGGCTGGAACAGGTGCACAAGCTCGGAGAGGCTGGCGAGCCTTAATTAGAACCGTTTGTAGAACCACTCACAACAACATGCAGGGGAGATGCCGAGCTGTACTAATCTCTGTCCAACAAAGAAGAAAAGCAACAGCAACAGCTCCACTTCCAGATCCGGTACAGTTTCATGTCCTTATTGTGGACGCCTCTGTCACCCACAACTTGTACTCAGCAGCCACCTACAAACACACAACAGAACTGCACAAATCCAACTGTCATCATCGGATATGATGGAAAATCAATCAATTCAATCTATTCAGTAATGGAAAATCAAGCATTGTGCAGAAATATTTTGCATGCAGATCACAAGCACACCACATGGATTCACTACCATGAATAACTAAAGACAGGCTACTGTCATCTAATGTCATTGTCCTGAGTTCATAATGTAATATGTGATTTAGGGACAGAAGGCAATTCGACTGGATGCTATAGTCACAAATAAATGACTGCCAGTGCAAAAGCAGCATGCAATGTGCATTGTTATGAATCTCTGTGAACCACTTCAGATCCAAAAAATAGCCTTCGATGGCTTAGAAGCCACACCTGATCCTGGAACCCTGAATGTTCACCATTAGTAAACAAACCATCTCAGTAAACATTTTAGATTTTTATATGTTTACAATCAGACCCAGATATAATGAATTGTTTTGATACTAGACCAGCAGATATTTGATTGGTTGAATGTCTATGCTGTTACAATTCTTTGATAAGATTGTTTTATAAGTTATAGCACACATATAAATCATTCTGCTAAGTAAATGTTAGGATGCAGAGCATTAAAGTAGTCGCTGAAAATGTATTTGAAAAGTCAGTTTAAATGTACTTTTCGATGACTTATAAAATCTTCAACTTGGAATGAAAAAGAGAATAAAACACTAAACAGGGCCAAAGGTGGTAGAAATGACTTATTACATTATTAACAACTCAGTTTCAATTCAGTCAGCAAGGTTTAACATCTTCTGCAATGACAATATTGTATGAAAAGCTGAAGTTCACATGAAATCATTGATTTTGTGTTTATTGCCTCTGTGAAATCAGAGCAGTCTGTGATGGAATGGTGTATCACAGTTAACAGCTTCCAGAACTCCTATTTGGTAACAGAAGTGCATATACAAAGGTTGTCAGTTTCATATTGTGTGGATGGTAAGTGCTATCCCTCTATTCTGTTTGCAATTGCAAAGCCTGAGGCATAATATACACCCAGTCGCCACTTTATTAGCTACCCCCTGTACCTAGTAGTCACTGAGTGTATGTTCATGGTCTTCCACTGCCATAGCCCATCCACTTCAAGGTACAACATGTTGTGTGTTCAGAGATGCTCTTTTGTTGTAGTGTGTTGCTATTGAAGTTATTCTCGCCTTCCTGTCAGCTTGAACCAGTCTGTCCATCCTTCTCTGACCTCTCTCATTAACAAGGTATTTTCAGCCACAGAACTGCCACTCACTGAATGTTCTATTTTTTTTTGCACCATTCTCTGTAAAGTCGAGACTGCTGTGAGTGAAAATCTTAGGAGATCAGCAGTTTTTGAAATACTCAAACCTCCCCATCTGGCACTAACAAGGTCAGTTTTAATCCTATTGCAAAAAGACTTTTGACGGACCTTCTCTACTTTGAAGTTGCACTCTTGACCTTACAACTGACCTTTCACTGAAGCTTGCACCTTCTTGTCTACCTGCACTGAACTTTCTCTATAACTGTAACTGCATTCTGTTACTGTTGTACACTTGTACAATCTTAAAGCACTTATATTTTTGAAATGGTCTGTACGGACGACTTGCAAAACTAAATTTTTCAAGAATTATGGATCAAGGATTAACTTTATTCGCCATATATCAGGAATTTGCTGTGGTGGGTTGGCACAAAATTTAACGAGAAAACAACTTTCAACAGTTAGAAAGAATAAAGAATTACACTTGTATAAAGTTTGAGGTTTAAGTGCTGGTATTGAATAAAATGTGCATAAATACATAAAAACCAGCATGTATTTATAATTTAGCAGCACTCTAAAAGGTTGTTTAAAGTGTTTACAGTGTAATGCAGTGACTGAGATAATAGAGGAGGGTAGGGGGCTAACATGAATGGTTGATCAGATTAACTGCCTGGCAGAAGAAACTGTTAAGATGGTGTGAAGTTTTTGTTTTAATAGCATTATAGCACTTTCCAGAAGGGAGCTTTTAGAAAAGGCAGTTTGCTGGGTAGTAGTATCTGCTTCTTTGTTCCAGACACATACAAGTTCTGCAGTGATGGTAGACTGCATCACAGTACATGTGACAATAATAAACAAATGTCATTGCCAACAGAGATTCAATTGAAAATTTTGTTTTGTTATTTTGAGCCCCATAGCCAAACAACGAGGACCTTACATGTTGTACTCAGCCTTTAGTCTCAGTGTAATCCGACAGGGAATTTTCTATGGAAAAACGTATCAAATCAGAGCAAGCATCTGGGTAATTGTTTTCAAGCTCATTAGTGGGGCCAAAGCTGCTGTAATGCCTCTAAATATTGTAGAAAATGCAAACACAGGCAAGTCTAAATGGTGGTTTTCATTATTGATGTTCTTTTACGTAAGCAAAATGGCTTTATAATCCCAGAAAGCAAAATTACTTACACAGACTGATCTGCAAATATCTATATGAAAGAAGCTTCAGAACCAGCATTCTTTTTCACAATTTTTTTGCATTATGCCAAGCACTATAATTAATTTAACATTCATTTTGCATGTTTTGTTCACAGGATTATTGTTCAATGAAGAGGCCAATCATTTATATGAGTCCTAATTATAATCATTGTGACACCAAGCTCTGTGCAGTAGCAAAATCTGCTTTTGTTTAAAGTAGAATGCAGTAAATTTAGTCAAAGTTGCCATCATCCGCAACTTCGAAGTTTAAAATGTTTGGGTCAGAAATTGTAAGGTCAAGAATTCAGTGTACAGGTCTGTCAAAAGTCAACAGGATCAAAACTGTCCTTGTTGGTGCCAGATGGAGAGGTTTGAGTATCTCAAAAGCTGCTGATCTCCTAGGTTTTTCACTCACACCAGTCTCTAGACTTTACAGAGAATGGTCTGTGGCTGAAAACACCTTGTTAATGAGAGAGGTCAGAGAAGAATAGACAGACTAGTTCAAGCTGACAGGAAGGCAAAAATAATTCAAATAGCAACACATTACAACAGAAGAGCATCTCTGAACACACAACCTGAAGTGGATGGGCTATGGCAGTGGAAGACCATGAACATACAGTCTAGTGACTACTTTACTAGGTACAGGATGTAGCTAATAAAGTGCCCACTGAGTGTATATTATGCCTCAGGATTTGCAATTGCAAATAGAATAAGAGGAGTAGCACTTACCATCCACACCAAATGAAACTGACAACCTTTGCATCTGCAGTTCTGTTACCAAATAGGGCCAATTATAATTTGGGGAGAAATGCACAATGGGCAATAATGAATTTACCACTGAAAATACAAAGCTGTTCCTGTCCTTGTCTGCCAGGAGTTTGTACGTTCTCCCCATGACCGCATGAGTTTCTTCTGAGCGTCAGAATTCACACCACCAGGTTCAGCAACAGATGCTAACCCTGGACCATCAGGGTTACTCACTTGCCCATCCATTGAGATGTTCCCACAACCAAGGACTCTTCCTTGCTATTTCATGTTTGTGTTATTTATTGCTATTTATTTATATTTGCATTTGCACATGTTGTTGTCTTCTGGTTGATCTTTCACTGATCCTGTTAAAGTTACTATTCTATAGATTTGCTGAGTATGTCCACAGGAAAATGAATCTCCGTGTTGTATGTGGTGACATACATTATGTACTCTGATAATAAAAAATACATCAAATTTTGAACTTTGTATCTCTAAATCAGAGATTGTGAACTTTTTTATGCCATGGACCCCTACCATTAACCGAAGTGTCTGTGGATCTCAAAATGGGAACCCCTGCAAGATTTACTTTCCTGTTCTCATCAATGGAAAATAATATTGGGTAAGGCATGCAATTTAGATTATTATTTAAGCAAAAATTAGTTGCACTATTTCTATCTTTATTCACATGGAGCACAACTTATTCTGCCTTGATCAACATTGATAGCAGTTTTTTTTCTCAAACTGTGAGTGCTAAGGTCATAACTGAGGGCTGATTTGGAAAATTTATGGTTGCTGTCTCTGAGAAAGTGTGTGGTTATCAGAAAATAAAGTATTTAAGAAACTCTATCATTGTTTTAAAGTCAGTTCTTTAATAATGATATTAGTATCTGGTATCTAATGAAAATACTGCGTAACAGTATATTTAAAAAAGTGCTGTAAGGAACTTAATAGCCTTTTGATGGAAATGTCTGTTTAAGAACATAACTTTTGGAAATGGACTCGATACATATGTGCGTTTTGGAAAAGGTCAAATTAGACAAGATTGAGAATATCTAGCGAAACTTAAAAATAATCAAATAGCTCTTAATATCTCAAACATGGCATTTGTGAAAATGTTTGCCTCAGGTATCCTCACGGGCAATCCACTCCGCATATACCATACCTTAATGTTGTTATCCTTGATTTTTTTTTGCTGCAGATGAACAAAACAATCACAATGACTTTCACCATTTTGCCTCATTTCTCTGGAGATTTTGCTGATCTCCTTTGAAATTCTTGACCGCTAAATGGGAATTCACAGCCCACAGTTCTCCTTGAAGTTTTAGCCTCCACTGATTCTGTAATTTAGATAGCTGCAAACATATTAACATATCACTGTTACTATTCACTCTTAAGAATGTGGATTGTTTAATTAAGATCTTCCTTGATAAATATGACTGACTCTTTTTCCTTTTTAAAATTTTGACCTGAAACCAATTGAGGAAGACCCTAAATGTTACTGCTTCATTCCAGTTCAGGGGTTCCCAACATTTTTTTATGCCATGGACCAATAGCATTAAGCAAGAGATACATGGAACCCTTGTTCTCATTGAACAAACAAATTTGTTCAAAGACAAGCATTTTCAGAAAGTGCAAGCAATGCCCACAGTATTCAATGGAGAAACATCACAGTGAAGAATTAATGAATACTACTGTAGTGTAACTAAGATTTTTGTTGGCTTGGGCGTAGTATCTGGTCTGTATAGATATGGTCCAAGGATTTGACCAAAGACATAGGAGCAGAATTAGGCCATTCAGACCACTAAGCCCACTCCGCCATTCCATCACGACTGATCCCGGATCCCACTCAACCCCATGCACCTGCCTTCTTGCCATGTCCTTTGCAGCCTTGACTGATCAGGAAACTATCACGGACTTGGCCTCCACCGCAGACTCTGGCAGAGCATTCCACAGACTCACTATTATCTGGCTAAAAGAATTCCTCCTTACCTCTATTCTAAAAGCTCACTCCTCAATTTTGAGGCTGTGCCCTCATGTTCTGGATACCTCCAACATAGGAAACATCCTCTCCACATCCACCCTATCAGGTCCTTTCAACATTCGGGAGGTTTCAATGAGATTCCACTGCATTCTTCTAAATTCCAGTGAGTACAGGCTCAAAGCTGCCAAATGCTCTTCATACGTTAACTCCTTCATTCCTGGAATTATCCTCATGATTCACTTCTGGACCTCTCAAATGAAAACACATTGTTTCTGAGATATGGGACCCAAAACTGTTGACAATACCCCAAGTGCAGCTTGACAAGTGTCTAATAAAGGCTCAGTATTATCTCCTTGCTTTAATATTCTATTCCCCTTGAAATAAATGCCAACATTGCACTTTCCTTCCTTACCACAGGCTCAACCTGTAAATTAATCTTTCTGGGAGTCTTGCACGAGGACTCCTAAGTCCCTCTGCACCTCTGATGATTGAACCATCTCCCATTTAGATAATAGTCCACACTATTGTTCCTTTTACCAGAATGCATTATCATACATTGTCTTCCATCTGCCATTTTTCTCCATTCTTCCAATTTGTCTAAGTCCTGCTGCAATTGCTTTGCTTCCTCAACACTAACTTCCCCTCCACCTATTTTCATATCATCCACAAACATTACCACAAAGTCATCAAATCCATTATCCAAATCATTGTCAAACAATGTGAAAAGTAGCAGACTCAATACTGACCCCGAGGAACACCACTAGTCACTGGCAGACAACCAGAAAACAATCCCTTTACTTCCACTCGTTGTCTCTTACCTGTCAGCCATTCCTCTATCCATGCCAGTATCTTTCCTGTAACATCATAGGATTTTATCCTGTTAAGCAGCCTCAAATGCGGCACCTTATGAAATGCCTTCTGAAAATCCAAGTAAATGACATCCTCTGCCTCTCCTTTGTCCACCCTGCTTGTTACTCCTTCTAAGAACTCTAACCAATTTGTCAGGCAAGATTTCCCTTTACAGAAACCATGCTGACTTGATCCTCATAAGGATCTTTGCTAGAATGTTAAATTAGTAATAGAGTTACAACACCCCCTTCACCTCCCTTGGGTTTTAGAATTCCATGGAATTCTACTCAGCTCCGGATGGGCAGTTATTTGCTTTGGTGCATGAAGATCTATTAATCTGTGGCCACACTGCCACGGGAAGTAACAGAAGAAGTTATAACCATATAACAATTATAGTACGGAAACAGGCCATCTTTGCCCTTCTAGTCTGTGCCAAACGTTTACTCTCATCTAGTCCCACTGACCTGCACTCAGCCCATAACCCTCCATTCCTGTCCTGTCCATATACCTATCCAATTTTACTTTAAACAACAATATTGAACCTGCCTCTACACTTCTGCTGGAAGCTCGTTCCACACAGCTACCACTCTCTGAGTAAAGAAGTTCTCCCTCGTGTTACCCCTAAACTTTTGCCCCCTAACTTTCAACTCAAGTCCTCTTGTTTGAATCTCCCCTGCTCTCAATGGAAAAAGCCTATCCACGTCAACTCTATCTATCCTCATAATTTTAAATACCTCCATCAAGTCCCCCCTCAACCTTCTATGTTCCAAAGAATAAAGAGCTAACTTGTTCAACCTTTCTCTGTAACTTAGGTGTTGAAACCCAGGTAACATTCTATTAAATCTTCTCTGTACCCTCTCTATTTTATTGATATCTTTCCTATAATTCGGTGACCAGAACTGTACACAATACTCCAAATTTGGCTTCGCCAATGCCTTGTACAATTTTAACATTACATCCCAACTCCTATACTAAATGCTCTGATTTATAAAGGCCAGCAAACCAAAAGCTTTCTTCACCATCCTATCCACATGAGATTCCACCTTCAGGGAACTATGCACCATTATTCCTAAATCACTCTGTTCTACTGCATTCCTCAATGCCCTACCATTTACCATGTATGTCCTATTTTGATTAGTCCTACCAAAGTGTAGCACCTCATGCTTATCAGCATTAAACTCCATCTGCCATCTTCTAGACAATCTTCTAAATGGCCTAAATCTCTCTGCAAGCTTTAAAAACCTACTGCATTATCCACAATGCCACTTACCTTAGTATCATCTGCATACTTACTAATCGAATATACCACCCCATCATCCAGATCATTAATGTATATGACAAACAACATTGGACCCAGTACAGATCCCTGAGGCACACCACTAGTCACTGGCCTCCAACCTGACAAACGGTTATCCACCACTACTCTCTGGCATCGCCCATCCAGCCACTGTTGAATCCATTTTACTACTTCAATATTAATACCTAACGATTGAACCTTCCTAACTAATCTTCTGTGTGGAACCTTGTCAAAGGTCTTACTGAAGTCCATATAGACAACATCCACTGCTTTACCCTTGTCAACTTTCCTCATAACCTCTTCAAAAAATTCAATAAGATTTGTCAAGCATGACCTTCCACACACAAATCCACGTTGACTGTTCTTAATTAGACCCTATCCAGATAATTATATATACCATCCCTAAGAATACTTTTCATTAATTTACCCACCACTGATGTCAAACTGACAGTCCTATAATTGCTAGGTTTACTCTTAGAACCCTTTTTTAAACAATGGAACTACATGAGCAATACGCCAATCCTCCGGCACCATCCCTGTCTCTGATGATGTTTGAAATATTTCTGTCAGAGCCCCTGCTATTTCTACACTAACTTCCCTCAAGGTCCTAGGGAATATCCTGTCAGGACCCAGAGACTTATCCATTTTTATTTTCTTTAAAAGTGACAGTACTTCCTCTTCTTTAATCATCATAGTTTCCATAACTTCCCTACCTGTTTCCCTTACCTCACACAATTCAGTATCCTTCTCCTTAGTGAATACTGAAGAAAAGAAATTGTTCAAAATCTTCCCCATCTCTTTCAGCTCCACACATAGCTGTCCACTCTGATTCTCTAAGGGACCAATTTTATCCCTCACTATCCTTTTGCTATTAATATAACTGTAGAAACCCTTTGGATTTATTTTTACCTTACTTGCCAAAACAAACTCATATCTGCTTTTAGCTTTTATAAATTTCTTTCTTAAGATTCTTTTTACATTCTTTATATTCCTCGAGCACCTCATTTACTCCATGCTGCCTATATTTTTTGTAGATCTCTCTCTGTTTCTGAACCAAGTTTCCAATATCCCTTGAAAACCATGGCTCTCTCAAACTTTTAACTTTTCCTTTCAACCTAACAGGAACATAAAGATTCTGTACCCTCAAAATGTCACCTTTAAATGACCTCCATTTCTCTATTACATCCTTCCCATAAAAAAAATTGTTCCAATCCACCCCTTCTAAATCCTTTCACGTCTCCTCAAAGTTAGCCTTTCTCCAATCAAAAATTTCAACCCTGGGTCCAGTCATATCCTTCTCCATAATTATATTGAAACTAATGACTTTGTGATCACTGGACCCGAAGTGCTCCTCAACCCATACCTCCGTCACCTGACCTATCTCATTCCCTAACAGGAGATTCAACACTACCACTTCTCTAGTTGGTACCTCTATATATTGCTGCAAAAAGTTATCCTGCACACATTTTACAAACTTCAAACCATCCAGCCCCTTTACAGTATGGGCTTCCCAGTCTATGTGTGGAAAATTAAAATCTCCCACAATCACAACCTTGTGCTTACTACAAATATCTGCTATCGCCCTACAAATTTGCTCCTCCAATTCTCGCTCCATATTAGGTGGTCTATAGTACACCGCTATAAGTGTTACTACACCTTTCCCATTCCTCAATTCCACCCAAAGAGTCTCCCTAGATGATCCCTCTAATCTATCCTGCCAAAGCACCGCTGTAATATTTTATCTGACAAGCAATGCAACAACCCCCCGCCCCTCCAATTCTATCACACCTGAAGCAACGAAAGTCAGGAATAGTTAGTTGCCAATTACACCCCTCCTACAACCATCTTTCAGTAATAGCTACAGCATCATATTTCCAGGTATCAATCCATGCTCTAAGCTCATCCACTTTTCTTACAATGCTCCTAGCATTAAATTTGATGCACTTAAGAAACTCTCCAGCTCTTATTCTCTGTTTATCCCTAACGATGCAAACAACTTTATTAATTTTTTCTTCCTTCTCCCCTACATCTTCAGTCTGAGCGGTCCCCTTCTCTGTCACCTGCCTATCCTACCTCACACAGTGTCTACTAGTTTTCTCTATTTGTGAACTAACCTCCTCTCTCCTAGTCTCTTCAATTTGATTCCCACCCCCCAACCATTCTAGTTTAAATTCTCCCCAGTAGCCTTCGCAAATCTCCCCGCCAGGACATTGGTCCCCCTGGGACTCAAGTGCAACCTGTCCTTTTTTTTTTTATCAGAGTAACATTTCGGAGGCATTAAAACAGACACATGAGCAGGCATGGTACAGTGAGATATAAAACATGTACAGGCAGATTGGATAAGTTAGACTGGTATCGTGGTCAGCACAAAAATGGTGGGTTGAAGGGCCTGGAGAAACTCAGCAGGCCTGGCAGCAAATATAGAGAGAATGGGATAGACATTTCTATCTGCAGGCTGAAGAACATGTCCTCATGATGTACTGTTCTGTGTTCTGTGGTCTGTATTTTAAGACAGTGACACCCCACCACCGCCCCCCCCCCCACATCCAAGAGACACTAGTATGGAGAAACAACACCATTGTGTCAGCCCTATCAAAATCTATAAAGATTAATAAATTAATCACTCTACTCTGTATAGTCTCTGACATTTGAGTGTTTTCAGCCTTGCCATTGTTATGTTACTGTCAGCTAAACCCATAAGTCAGAGACCAAAGGAGTCAGGGTTGTATAGCACGGAATCATGTCCTTCGTACACACCAATCACCAAACACCCAATTGTATTAATCCTCTGCTAATCCCTCTAAGTACAATTTACAGTGATCGATAAACATACAAGTACAGATTTTTTTGCTCTCCAGATGTGAGAAGAAGCTGCAAGAAGCCCACACGTCCATAAGAAAGCAAGTTAACTCAACACCGGCAACACCAGAGGTCAGTATTGAACCCAGGTCATTTTAGCTGTGAGACAACTGCTAACTGTGCCGCTGTGCTGGGAAATGAACACATTCATCCTTCGTCAAGTTTTTGCACTTTCAACTATCTGGAAGCTGCTGGATTTAACTGATTTCGCATGTTCATCACTATATATATATGTGTGTGTGTGTGTGTGTGTGTGTGTGTGTGTGCGCGCGCTGTTAGTAGTTTCTGTTTTAATTTAAATGTCAAACCATTCCCATCTAAAACATGCAAGATTTTCTGACATTTGGCACCATTCTACAGTTTATAAGATGTAAAGCTGATTTTCTCATGTTCCCAAACTTAATCCGCTTGTGTTCCTGCTACTGAAGTGTTTTAATTGGAACAGAGAGTGCAGGAAATGTCCATAAATTCAGAAAATATCTGTGCAAAGAGGAAGCCAGTTTGAGGGAGAAGTGATTCAGGATTCAAAATTCAAGTTTATTTAACATATGTACATTGAATCATATGGTGACATGCATTGCTTGTGTAAGCAACCAACACACCAAAGGGTAGGCTGGAAGCAGCCCTCAAGTAGTGTCACACATTCTGGCACCAACATGCCATGCCTATAATGCTCAGCAGAACAACAGAGAACAAAGCAAAACAGAACACACAACTAGCAACAACATCACAACAGCAAAACAAGCCCCGTTCCTCCTTCCCACCCATGCATACAGACTATACTCTAACCCCATGTTCTTCAGCCTTCAGCTTCCAGTGGATGAAGATTTTTACACAGATGTGCAGACATTAGGACTTCAACTACCCCAGTGGACCTCCACAAATGAAGAAGCTGACAGAGGAAATGTCACTCTGAAAGATTTCTGTTACAAAAATTAAGAAAAGTCAATAAGTATATTTTGTGATGTATTTATATAAACAAAAGAAGTCTGGAAGAAGCCAGTAAGTTGAAAATATAACCAATGAACAAAAGACAGCAAAGAAGTGAATATTTAATCAATACACCATGAAGGAAGATAACTACGTTGCTGAGGTTAGATCCTTTCAGGTCAGACAAGACCATAAGACATTGGAACAGAATTAGGCCACTGGCCCATCAAGTTTGTTTTGCCATTCTGTCATTTGAGTTCAACTTGAAACTTGTCAGGGAGAAAGTTAAGTCTGACGTAGCGGTATTTCAGTGGAGTAAAGGAAATTACAGTGGTATAAGAGAGGAGTTGACCAAGGTAAATTGGGTACAGCTGCTGGCATGGATGACAGCAGAACAGCAATATTGTGAGTTTCTGGGAAAAATAACAAGGTGCAGGATAGATGTATTCCAAAAACAAAGAAATACTCAAATGGCAAAAGAGTACAACTGTCTGACAAGGGAAGTCTAAGCTTATGTAAAGCAAAACAGAGGGCATATAACAACACAAAAATTAATAGTATGGCAGAGGATTGGGAGGCTTTTAAAACCCAAAAGGGAGCAACCAGAAGAAACATTATGGGGGGAAAGATGAAACATGAAAGCAAGCTGCAAACAATATCAAAATAGATAATAAAGGTTTTTTCAAGTATGTAAAAAATAAAAGAGCGATGAGAGTGGATATAGGACCACTAGAAAATGAGAAATAATAATAGGGATCAAAGAGAAGGCAGATGAACTAAATGAGTATTTTGCATCAGTCTTCACTGTGGAAGACACTAGCAGGTTGCCAGATGTCGAAGGGTGTAATGAACAGAAGTGAGTGCAGTTTCTTTTACAAGGGAGAAGGTGCTCAAGAAGCTAAAAGACCAAACTCACTCAGAAGGGATGAACTGCACCCTAGGGTTCTGAAAGAGGTAGTGGTAGAGATTGTGGATGCATTAGTAATGGTCTTTAAAAAAAAAAATCATTGGACTTTGGCATAGTGCCAGAGGACTGAAAAATTGCAAATGTCACACCATACTTTAAGAAAAGAGAAAGGCAGCAGAAAGGAAATTATAGACCAGCTAGCCTGACCTCAGTGGTTGGGAAGATGTTGGAGTCAATTGTTAAGGATGAGGTTGTGGAGTACTTGGTGACACAGGACAAGATAGGACAAAGTCAGTATGGTTTCCTAAGGGAGAAATCTTGCCCGACAAACCTGTTGGATTTCTTTGAGGAAATTACAAATAGGATAGATAAAGGGGATGTAGTGGGTATTGTATATTTGGACTTTCAGAAGGCCTTTGACAAGATGCCACACATGAGGCTGCTTACCAAGTTAAAAGCCTATGGTATTACAGGACAGTTACTGGTATGGTTAGAACATTGTTTGATTGGTAGGAGACAGCAAATGAGGGTAAAAGGACCCTTTTCTGGTGACTGCAAGTGACTGGTGGTGTTCTGCGGGGGTCGGTTTTGGGACTGCTTCTTTTTATGCTCTATATAAATGATTTAGATGATGGAATAGATGGGTTTTTGCCAAATTTGCAGATGATATGAAGATTGGTAGAGGGGCAGGTAGTGTTGAGGAAACAGGTAGACTGCAGAAGGACTTAGATTAGAAGAATGAGCAAGAAAGTGGTAAATGAAATGCAATGTTGGAAAATGCATGGTCATGCACTTTGGTAGAAGAAATAAATGTGCAGACTATTTTCTTGATGGGGAGAAAATCCAAATATCTGAGATGCAAATGGACTTAAAAGCCCTTGTGCCGAACACTCTAATGGATAACCTGCAAGTAGAATCAGTGTTGAGGAAGGCAATGCAATCTTAGCATTCATTTCAAGTCTTCTAGAATACAAGAGCAAGGATGTGATGCTGACGCTTTATAAGGCACTGGTGAGGCCTCACCTTGAGTATCATGAACAGTTATGGATTCCTCATCTAAGAAAAGATGTGCTGACTTTGGGGAGGTTTCAGAGGATGGTGAATTTGTGGAATTTATCACCACAGGCAGCTGTGGAGTCCAGGTCATTGAGTATATTTAAGGCAGAGTTTGATAGGGTTCTTGATTGGACACGGTGTCATAGGTTACATGGAAAAGGCTCTAGAGTGGGGCTGAGGAGGGGAAAAAGGATCAGCCATGATTGAATGGCAGAGCAGACTTGGTGGGCCAAATGGTCTTATTCTACTCCTATGTCTTATGATCCGATTTATTATTCCTTTCGACCCCATTCTCCTGCGATCTACCTGTAACCTTTGACATCCTGACTAATCAAGAATCTATCAAGCTCTGTTTTACTCTGCAAACCTCCTCTTCCAATGCCAGTGCGTCTTATTTTAGATAAGGGGCATAAATGTAGTTAATATACGTGACATGTTGCTTTATACAGTAGCTAATACATTCCAATCCTGATAGCATTATGGTAATACTCTCCTTCACCTCTCCAAAGCCTCCACCTCCTTCCTATAAGTGTGACAACCATATCTGCACACAATAGAAAGTTTTGTACAGTTGCAACATGACTTGCTAATTGTGCTCAGAACCCTGACTGCTGACTACCAGCATGCCAAATGCCTTGTTCATCACCTTATCCACTTGTGTTGTCACTGTCAGGGAGCAAGGGATTTAAAGTTACTTGAGACTATTGTTTATGTAATCAGATCTTAAACTAACCCATAGGCCACATCAAGTATGTAACTAAATGGGCAGCCACAGTAGTGTAGTGATTAGCACGATGCTATTAAAGCTCGGGGCATTCCGTTGTTCGATGTTCAATTCCAGAGCCATCCTGTAAGGGATTTGTACTTTCTTCCCTTTGGAATGCATGGGTTTTCCCTTGGTGGTCCAGTTTCCTTCCACAGTTTAAGGACGTACCAGTTAGTAGGTAAATTGGTCATTGTAAATTATCCTGTGATTAGCTTAGGGATAATCAGACTTGTCAGGAGGTTGCTAGGACTTCCAGTTCATGGCTTCAATGACTGGAAGAGCCTACTTTGAGCTGTGTTGTTGTATTTAAAAGAGATAAATAAATTTGAAATGTAATCAGCTGCCCTCATTCAATTTTTATGTTTTTGGTGATATATACACTTTGTTAATAAATTTGCTTTGAACATTGCCAACATCATATTGGCAAGGACACATCTCATATGTATAACTAATTGAAACTTCCACAACTCAAGGAACTTATTTCACATGACATTGCATCCCCTTTAAAGTAAGTATACACAATGCCACACTTTTATTTCTTTATTTGCCATAGTATATGGGTGTAATTTACAGGGTCTGAATTTGAAAGGCCTAGATAGAGTTGATGTAGAGAGAATGTTTCCAGTTGTGGGAAACTCACAGCCTCAGAATATAAGGATGTCAATTTAGAACAGAGATGAGGAGGAACTTCTTCAGCTAGAGGGTAGTGAATCTGTGGAATTTGATGCCACAGATGGCAGTGGTGGATAATCCATTGGGTGTATTTAAAGCAGAAGTTGATCGGTTCTTATTAGTCAGGGTGTCAAAGGTTATGGGTAGAAGGCAGGGGAATGGGGTTAAGAGGGAAAATAAATTTGCCGTGATTGGATGGCAGAGCAGACTCGATGGGCCAAATGACCAATTTCCACATCTCTGTCTTATGCCCTTATGGCCTTATTGTCCATCCATAATGCCTCTGGAGAAATTGGGCAAGAGCTGCTTTTCAAACTGCTGCATTTTCTTGGTAAAAATTCTCCCATGATGTTGCTGGGGAAGGGGTTTCAGAATCTAGATCCAATGACAATGTAGTATATTTCTAAGTCATGATGGTGTATGACATGCAGGTGGTTTGTTCCTCTGCTCCTGTTGCTCTTCTCCTTCTTGATGGTAGAGGTTATGTACTTGGGAGGTCAGACTCATCGAAGGGGAAAAACTTCAGTGCATTTTGTCAAGAGTATGAATTTCTGTACTGTCACAGTGTAATGGTGGTAGAGGAATTGAATGTACTTTTATCTGTATAAATGAAGGCCCAATATCACACACAATGCTAGTCATCAACCAGAACAATATAACCTTCCTATCTAACACCCAAGCCACCACTCTAAGCATCCATCTGATCTATTAATGCTGCTGCATGTTCACTGCAAATTGTACTGTTATTATTTGCTTAAACCTCTTCTACACCATTTCCCAAGCTCATGGTCACTACAACAAAAAGAACTAGGCAGTAGTGTGTGGCATTACAACCTTTTATATGTTCCCTTTGAGTCTTGACTTGGCTATATATTCCATCTTCTTTGTCACTTTTGCCTCGAGGTTTCCATAGACTATGGGAGAACCTTCACGAGATGGAGTGCAATGGATGAGATAGTGGATATAGTTCTAATCAAGTAAGCTGCATTATCTTGACTGGCATTAAGGTTCTTGAGTGCTGTTGAAGGTAGAGTTAATCAGGCAAGTGGAGAACTTTCAATCACCTTGTTGGCCTGTGCCTTGTAAATAGTCTCACTTTAAGGGCTCTTTATTTCATTATCTCATGCTCTCATTATTTATTGCTATTTATTTACATTTGCATTTGCACAGTTCGTTGTCTTCTGCACTCTGGTTAATCTTTCATTAATCCTGTTATAGTTACTGTTCCATAGATTTGCTGAGTATGTCCACAAGAAAATGAATCTCAGACTTGGATACAGTGTACTTTGTAAACAAAATTTACTTCAAACTTTGAACAGTGAAATGTTTCTAAGTGACAGGAGGTAAGCATTTCAGGACATGATACCCAATCTCTAACCTGCCTTTCTAGTCATAATCCTATGGCTGGTCTAGTTGAGTTGTTGAGCGGTATGTACTCCCAAAAATTTGTTTTGTGAGTGCTATGATAGCAATGTTATTGAATATATGTTGACTTTATATGTTGGATTATATATTGAGTATAAATACAGTATGTGGGGGGCAGTATAGTAGTGTAGGAGGGATGGCTGGTACCGTAGGGAGGTGGAACAGTAGTAAAATGGCTAGCACTCGCCTTTTAGGGTCAGCGATCTCTGATTGTGGCAACACACACAAAGTGCTGGAGGAGCTCAGCAGGCCAGACAACATCTATAGGAAAGAGTAAAGAGTCAACTGTTTGGGCTGAGATCCTTCTTCAAGTCTTCTCCCCTTCCTTTCCAGTCCTGAAGATGGGTCTCAACCTGAAACATCGACTGTTTCCTCTTTTCTCTTCTCTACCTGACCTGTTGAGTTCCTCCCGCATCTTGCATATGTTGCTTTGTTTTCCAGCATTTACAGATCGTCTCATGTTTGTGGTCACTGATTGGGATTCGATTCCTGTCATTGTCTGTAAGGAGTTTGTTTGTTCTCCCCGAGACCACATGGGTTTCCTCTGGGTACTCTGGTTTCCTCCCACAATTCCAAAGACATATGGTTAGGGTTAGTAAGATGTGGGCATGCTATTTTAGTGACAGAAGCATGACAACATTTACAGACTGCCCCAGCACTTCTCAAGCTATAACACAGACTGATGCATTTCACTTTATGTTGCGATGTACATGTGACAAATAGACCTAATCTTTTTAAAATCTTTTTATAAAGGGAAGGTGATTAGACTCTTTCTTGTTTGCTCATTAGCAAGCAAATGTTAAAGGGGCAATGAATATCAGTATGTCACAACACATTCCCAGTTGCATATTCTCAGCTAATGATTATAATCTCACTAACTTTTAAAGTAATTGCAACATTTCTTCAAATTTGAAAAAAAAATAGAAGCTAGGTATTTGGAAATCATAAAACTCAAAAATATCCCCAAAAAGCTGACAAGATATGAAGAGCTTATTTCTAATTTCATGCTGATAACAAAAGCACAGTACCTTGGGCTTTCCCTTTGTTTTTCCACTTCTCAATTTACAAGAGAAAGGTATTTGATAATCCTGTCTGTAGTTCCAATGTTTTCTGTTTGATAAACAAAGGAATAAAAAGACTGATGTCTGTAATGTGCTTGAAAGTTTGTATAAAAATTGAACCAGCTCACCACTGGGATAACAGCAAATTTAAGGCGAATGTCCAATTAGTCTTCCCTCAGACTGATCGTGTATGGATCAACCAATTATTTTTCAAGATGTGACATTGCTGCCAACATCTTGATCAATATTATGTTGCTGTGGCTCAGAGTATCATTCCTCCACAGTCCAATGCATTATATTAGAGATGATTATACTTTCCATTGCTCTAATTGTTTGGACTGACAACAGTTATTCCATTGCCTTGCAAAAATCAACTTGTAAAAGTTAACATTTGGGGTAAATTATACAATTATTGCAATGTTTATGCTCTATGAACAAATGAGTGAGGCTGATGTCTTCTTTTCTGCAGATGAAAACATTTCTTCCAAAATATAAAAACATTTCCCAATTTTGGGTAAAAATCTGTCCCAATTTTGGTGTATTTGAAACATAACATGTATTTACTTGAAGATGAAAATAAATAGCTTTTCGTTAGCTTTGACCAAAAGAAGAAATTGGGAGTTGAAACTGGAGATTATTCTATTTCAAATAAAAATACACTTTATCTAAGTGCACCGATAAGAAACAATGCAAAAAAAAATCCTTGTAAATAACATTAGTTATAACAATAAAAGTTGTGTTCATCCAAATTTTTATACAGATTGGGTACCCCTTATCCAAAATGCTTCGAGCCGGAAGTGTTTCCGATTTTGGAAGATATAATGAGATGACTTGGGATCGGCAAAATTGCCGACTGAATTGATGTGCTACTGGTAAGCAGTATTTGTCTTACACTTGTTCGTCACACATACTATGTACTTAACAATAAAAATTACTACATATCATTAATATAATGACAATATAATGTGTGCAGGGTAGCAAAAGCAGCACAACAACATTTAGAAAGTACCCGAACCAGCTGATGAACAACAATGGCAGTTTCAGTTTGTACCTACGATGTTGTGTTTTGATGAAAAGGCACAGTACACTGTATTTTACTTTTTAAAAAAGTTTTATGAGGTATGAAAACAATCAGCATTGTAGACTTGTTCTGGTGTTAGAAGTTCATCAGCAGCCCTTGAAAATGTAATACCATAAGGTATAAAAACAATATCATAGATATGTTCTGGTGCTAGATTTTCATGATTGGTGGATGCTTTAAAATTTTTCATGCCATGCCTTTTCCTTAAATTTCTGTAACAAGCCTGCTGAATATTCACAATTATCTTCTATTTTCTGTTTTTCATGATAGATTTTTGCTTGTTTTATGGTCAGCATGTCATTAAGCAGCATAGGTTCACTCCAACGCTGACGATAAACGATGGAGATGTTCATTTTTCGCTTTATGCGTTGCATTTCTATGTTTCATTTACTTCTGTTCATTACATCTGTGAGGTCACTTCTCAAAACTGTCTGTGGTGTGCAGAGACCAGTGTGTTGCCTGTGAACCTTCCCACTGCTTTGTGGAATTTTACATTTGCAACATCATGTTAGCCCCCAAAATAATTCAGAATTTGGAGGCTTTCAGATTTTGGAGTTTCAGGTAAGTGGTATTCAGCCTGCATTATAATGCAGAAACCTGACGATTAATAAAAGTGAAGTGTACTGTCAGGCATGAGGGGGAGGGGGAGGGGGAGGGGGAGGGGGAGGGGGAGGGGGAGGGGGAGGGGGAGGGGGAGGGGGAGGAGGAGGAGGAGGAGGAGGAGGAGGAGGAGGAGGAGGAGGAGGAGGAGGAGGAGGAGGAGGAGGAGGAGGAGGAGGAGGAGGAGGAGGAGGAGGAGGAGGAGGGGGAGGAGGAGGGGGAGGAGGAGAGAGATGTTATATATGTGTGTGTATGCCCTATAAGCTGTACTGCAGTTATTTGGCTAGTCATTTATAGGATGTGATACCTAATATCTGACAGCAGTACTGATGTATTTTGTGGTATTAAATGAGACAGATAGGCAGGTTCAATCATGAATTGAATTGACTTTATTTCTTACATACTTCTACAGCACTTCCCAAGCGCACAACCTCTGCAAAAAATGGGTTTAACATATTGATGCAATCACAAAGAAGGCATGCCGGCTGCTATAGTTAGGAGTTTGAGGAGATTTGGTTATGTTACTAAAGACATAAATTTCTGCAGAAGTACATTGAAAAACACTCGGGTATTGAGGCTGTAATACATAGGCATAAAAAAGGCTGCAAAGGGTTGTAGACAATTATCTCTATCATGGGCACTAGCTTCCCCACTACTGAGTACTTCTTTAAAAGGTAATGCCTCAAGAAGGCAGCATCCATCACTGGAGACCCCCACCATCCAGGTGTGGAAAATACTGTCCAGGACTGGTGTTGTTCCTTTTCAGACCTAGTGCTGCATCGGGCAGCATTTTTTGCCATTTACTTAGCATTTGACTGCTTTTTACGATACTGAGTTGCTAGCTCAATGCTCAACCCAGTGTGGATGGAAAGCATGCAAGGAGCTGGCCGGATATGAACTCGGGACCACTCGCCTCAGAGTTTGGTGCTGATGCCACTACACCACCGGCTGGTATCCAGGACATGCAACCTTCTCATTAGTGCCTTCAGAGAGGAGGTACAGGACTCCAAAGACACACCCTCAGCATTTTAGGAACAGCTTCTCCTCATCTGCCATCAGATTTCTGAATGGTCCTTGAACACAAACTCACTACTTTGCTCTCTTTTTTTGCAACATTTATTTATTTGTTTCTATACTTCTTACTAAAGCATTCACTACTTTTTAATGCAAGGTCAAGAGCAGCAGTTGAATGCTTATGCATTGACTTGTATGTTCCTTTCAAGTCACTCACTATTGTGCCTTGGGTAAATTCCAGTTCCTTCAATCCTGGTGGCTCTAGGAATCCCTAGAGAAGAACACTGTGGAAGAACTGACATCAGAGGGAATTGCAATAGTCCGAGAAGGGAGCTTCCCACCATATCCTTAAGTGCAATCAGAAATGGGCTTCTCGTTGTTCATTTATAGGATATGATACCTAATATCTGTCAGCAGCAGTGATGTATTTTGTGGTATTAAATGAGACAGGTAGACAGGTTCATTCATGAATTGAATTGACTTTAGTTCTTACATCCTTCACATACATGAAGAGTAAAAATCTTTACGTTATGTCTCCATCTAAATGTGCAATTTATGGTAATTTGTACAAATAGTATGGACAACAGGACAGATTATATAACATAGAAATACAACTGTAGCAGTGTGAATTAATCAGTCTGATGGACTGGTGTAAAAAGCTGTCCTGGAGCTTTAATGCTGCGGTACCGTTTCCCAGCTGTAACAGATTGTGGCTGGGGTGATTCGGGATCCTAGTGATCCTTTGGGCCTGTTTTACACACCTGTCTCTGTAAATGTCCTGAACAGTGGAAAGTTCACATCTACAGATGTGCTGGGCTGTCTGCACCACTCTCTGCAGAGTCCTGTGATTGAGGGAAGTACAGTTCAGAATCAGAATCAGGTTTATTATCACCTGCATGTGACGTGAAATTTGTTAACTTAGCGGCAGCAGTTCAATGCAATACATAATCTAGCAGAGAAAAAATTAATAATAATAAAATAAAAATACTAATAATGAGTAAACAAGTAAATCAAATACAGTATACATATACTGAAAAGATTTTAAAAACTTTGGAAAAACTGAAATACTGTATACTAAAAAAAGTGAGGTAGTCCAAAGATTCAATGTCTATTTAGGAATCAAATAGCAGAGGGGAAGAAGCTGTTCCTGAATCACTGAGTGTGTGCCTTCAGGCTTCTGTACCTCCTGCCTGATGATAACAATGAGAAAAGGGCATGCCCTGGGTGCTGCAGATCCTTAATAATGGACACTGCCTTTCTGGGACACTGTTCCCTGAAGATGTCCTGGATACTTTGTAGGCTAGTACCCAAGATGGAGCCGCCTAAATTTATAACCCTCTGCAGCTTCTTTCAGTCCTGTGCAGTAGCACCCACCCACCCCATACCAGACAGTGATGCAGTTTGTCAGAATGCTCTCCACAGTACAACTATGGAAGTATTTGAGTGTATTTGTTGATATGCCACATCTCTTCAAACTCCTCCCAGGTTCTGCAACTTCTCAATCAAGATTGTGGGAATGATAATATTAAATACTGAGCTATAGTCAATGAACAGCATCCTGAGGTAGGTGTTTGTGTTGTCCAGGTGGTCTAAAACCATGTGGAGAGCCATTGAGATTGTGTCTGCGGTTGACCTATTGTAGTGATAGACAGATTGCAGTTGGTCCAAATCTTTGCTGAGGCAGGAGTTCAGTCTAATCATGACCAGCCTCTCAAAGCATTTCATCACTGTTGACATGAATGCTACTGAGCAATAGTCATTAAGGCAGCTCACATTAATCTTCTTAGGCACTAGTATAATTGTTGCCTTTTTGAAGTGGAAACATCTACACGTAGCAGTGAGAGGTTGAAAATGTCCTTGAATACTCCTGCTAGTTAGTTGGCACAGGTCTTCAGAGGCTTACCAGGTACTCTATCGGGACCTTCCACCTTGTGAGGATTCACTCTCTTTAAAGACAGTCCAACGGCCTCTGACAGATCACAGGGTCATCAGGTGCAGCAGGGATCTTCACAGCTGTGGTTGTGTTCTTCCTTTCAAAGTGGGCATAGAAGGTGTTGAGCTCATCTGGTAGTGAAGTATCAAAGCCATTCATGCTATTGGGTTTCACTTTGTAGGAAGTAATATCCTGAAAGCCTTGCCAGAGTTGGCGTGTATCCGATATCATCTCCAACCTCATTCAAAATTGTCTCTTCACCCTTGAAATAGCCCTCCGCAAATCATACTGTCATAAGGGGGGCGATGGGAGCAGACCCAAATGCAAGTCATTGACACTGAAGTACCAGGAACAGGACTAGGCATGAAAAGGATGCAAGGAAAATAGCAAAGAAAGGACATTGGACATGACACAGGCCCCGGATGAGACAAAGATTCCAGGCCTGGACTAGGACTTGCCAAGGACAGTGGAACCAGGACATGGAACTGGGAACTAGAAGCCTGGGCTTGGACTTCGAGCCAGAGACTGGACTAGGACCCAGAACCTGGGTCTTGACCCAGGCTTGGACTCCAGAACCAGGAGAGGACAAGACAAGGCTACAGGATGAGGAGAGGCACAGGACAGGACGAGAGACTCCTGGATGGGACAAGGGAACCTCAGCACAGGATGAGGGAATCCCAGCACTGGGCTGGGCAAGGTACTCCTGTGCTGGGTGAGGCACATAGACATGATGAGAACCCAGAGCCTTGGTCGAGGGAGAGACAACAGGACTGGACGTGAGACTCCTGGACAAGGGAACCCCAGCACAGGACAAGGGAATCCCAGCACTGGGCTGGGCAAGGTACTCCTGTGCTGGGTGAGGAACATGGACATGACAAGAACCCAGAGCCTTGGTCAAGGGAGAGACATGAACATGGAACACCAAGCCAGGACCCCTCCTTGGGTGCAGGACATAGGGCCAGGACTCATCACACAGCGTGCTGAACACGACAAGACAGTTCCCAACACTAGGTAGCAGCAAAACAGCCAGACCTACCTAGCAAAGGCGTGGACACAGACAGACAAGGCTCCAGACACAGGCAAGGCAAAGCTCCAGGCAGGAAGATGAGGGGAAGGGATACAGACAGAGGGTTTGGACAGGAACAATCCAGCAGCCAGAGGCTGAATCCTGAAGCTATTTATGAGGCCAGCCCAAATACGAATCAGCTGCCTCAACAGAAACAGGGGAAACCCAGAAAACCTGGAATAAGGAACATGGACCGGACCGTGAACCGGAATGCGGATTTCACGGACCGGACCATGACACATACCTGGTTTTCAGGTACAGGCCTGGGTCGCCAGACTTGAATTCCACAGATCTAGCCTTCAGCAGATGACATATTTCTTAGTTCATCCACGGCTTTTGCTTTGGAACGTGCAGTAAGTCTTTGAGGGCACATAATCATCCACGCAGGTTTTAATAAAATCAGTAACAATTACAGCATACTCATCCAGGTTCAAAGATGAATCCCTGAATACAGTCCAGACAACGATTCAAAGCAGTCCTCTAGGCGCTCCTGTGCTTCCCTTGTCCACATCTTCTTGGTCCCCACTGCTTGTGCTGCAGTCTTCAGTCTCTGCCTATACTCAGGGAGTAGAAGTACAGCCAGGTAATCAGACTTATTGAAATAAGGGCATGCAATTCTTGATGGTGGTGTAGCAATGGTCCAGTGTGTTGTTTCCTCTAGTTTTGCAAGTGATCTGTTGATGGTAGTTGCTTAGTGATTTTTTTTCAGACTGGCCTGGTTAAAATCTCCCAAAACGATGGTGAAGGTGTAGAGGTGTGCTGTTTTGTGCAATTTGATCCCATTGCTCAGATCATCTAAAGCCTGCTTGACATTGGCCTGAGGTGAAATGTAAACTGCTACCGAAATGACCCTGGAGATCTCCTGTGGTAGGTAAAAAGGACGGGAATTTTACTGCTAGATATTCCCATACCAGGCAGTGATGCAGCCAGTCGGGATGCTCTCAATTGTGCCCCTTTAGAAGGTCCTTAGGATTTGGGAACTCATGCCAAACTTCTTCAACCGGCTGAGGTGAAGGAGGCACTGTTGTGTTTTTTTCACCACAGGCCACATGAGATCCTTGGTGACATGTATGCCAAAAAATTTAAGCTGTTCACCCTCTCAAACCCAGATCCATTGATGTCAATAGGGGTTAGTCTGTCTCCATTCCTCCTGTAGTCCACAACCAGCTCCTTTGTTTTTGCGACATTGAGGGAAAGGTTGTTCTCCTGATACCACTGTCAAATCTGAAATTTTATTCTTGCATCTGATTGCTCATGACTGTTCAGGTGAACTTTCCAAGAAATACAATATCACTTGATTTGTGCTGCTGGAGCACACAAGTCTGGTTTGTTCATATCTAATATTACTGTATCCTGCCAATATATATTTTGCTTCCCTCTCTTATTAAAAAGAATGTGTCCTAAAGTACTTCTTACTTTATTTTAGAGAGATAAAAAGAAGAAAGGATGTGTGGTCAAAATAAAATTCTTTCATAGAATCTTTTGCAAAGTGTGTCCTTCAATGTTTCAATGGCTCCATTTAATATCAGTGAATGTATACAACATACAACCTGAAATTCTTACTTTCCACAGACATCCACAAGACAAAAGAAATACCACAAAGAGTGAATGACAGGAAAACATTAGAACCCAAAGCTCCCCCTCACCCAGCAAAAGTATCAGCCTTCCACCACTTGGCATCCTTTGGTTTCATCTCTTCCTATCTCTTCCAACCCTATTCCTTCTGAGGTATCTCCATTTTTGCCTTTTAACTCTTCCTAATCTTAATTTAAGCTTTTAAAATAAATTAATCCATCAGAAGCCTCATTTCTGGAATGTCCTCCCTAGACATCTCTACGTTAATTTCTTTCCCCTTTTCCTATGTCTTGAACCAAACTTTTGGTCATCTCCACTTCCCTCCCGAGTAGCCGAATGTTAAATGTTATTTGATGATGTTATCTTGACACATTTCCTGTGTTTTATTGCAACTAAAGTGCTGCACAATCAAAGTCTTTTAAGAGACTTTTAGATTGGTACATGGAGCTTTTAGAAAAATAGAGAGCTATGGGTAAGCCTAGTAATTTCTAAGGTAGGGACATGTTCAGAACAACTTTGTGGGCCGAAGAGCCTGTATTGTGCTGTAGATTTTCTATGTTTCTACAGAGGTAAGGTGAATTGTTGTGGCTGCTGTATGGAAAATTGTGCATGAATGCATTCAAGTTTAGCCATGTATATATAAATGGATGGCATTTGTGTGACCTTGCAATGTAATTAGAGGGTAGACTGATAAAGATAAAGTACCTTAGGCATTTTACAATGAGTAATAATTTGTTATATTCCTGGCACTGTGAACCTTTAGAATAAGAGCCCTCATAAAGCACAAACTAGTGACAGGGATGTAAAGAATGGACCTTACGGAACAGAAAACAATATGGATCGATGCAGATAAGAATTACCTATGGGCTGGCAGTTTTGGTCAACTCAGCAGCAGTTTAACACTTTGACAACATTGCTGACCATAGTGGTGGCTAAAACTGAGTGATAGTGGTAAGAGAGAAGAGTTGCCAAGCTTGTGTGAAAATAGAGGAAGAATGCAGGCCAGGAGACTCCTAAAATGCTGCAAGAATTCAGCAGGGCAGGCAGTATCTCTAAAAAAGAGTTAACAGTCAAACATTTTGGGCTAAGACCCTTCATCGGGACAGGGTCATCAACTGTTTACCCTTTTCTATAGATGCTGTCTAGCCTGCTGAGTTCCTTCAGAATTGTGTACGTGTGTTGCTTTGGAATTCCAGCATTTACAGATTGTCTTGAGTTTAGGAGACTCCTAAGTGCGCGCACGCCCAATTCCTGAGGTATAAAGTGGTGCAGACATCACTTTAAGGAAGATGTTAAGATGTTACAGCTAATATGATGAGTCAGAGGAGGCATTCATACACAAAATGTGCACCATATTGGCCAGAAACATAATGTGTTTTAGTCCTAGTGCTTTAGTTTTCATGAGAATTACATCAGAAAATAGATAACAAGATATCCAGACACAAGTTAGTTACAGTAAAAGTTTTGGTGTATACAAACAGATATATGAGCCTTCTAATTCAAGCAGAGAATGAAAGGAAATATGTTTTCAGGGCTAATAGTTCCATTGAATGTGATACTGATGATGAGAATATGTTCAAACGACATAATTTCAGACAGTTGCTCAAGAAAGCTATATTCCTAACTGCAATGATTTCTGAAAAATACTATAAATTAGCAACTCTTTTTCTACACCATAGAAGACTAAAATAATTTTATTCAGTAATGTAGTACAAACTTTCCAATTCCAAAATCCTAAAATTGCAGAAAACAATAGGATTGAAACTAGAAACCAAATTTAAGTGAGCAAGTCAAAGAACACATTGTCTGGTGTTAGATCTATCTCAGAACTGCAACTTTTGCACATAAACTATACATTACTTGAGTGGAATTTCTTATATTTATTAAACATGCATTCTATTCAGAGCTTTATCCCAAGAAGAGGGTACTAAACACACAGAGGAAAAGATTCAAGAATATGCTTAAGATCTCCTTGAAATAAATGTGATGTCGCCAGTGCCATTGAATCCTGGGAGAGCTAGTTAGATGGGTTTCAAAATTGGGTCAGAGATGGTAGTAGTTCAAGATTGTTTCTCAGAATGGAGGCTGGTGAGTATTGGTGTGCCACAGGGGTCGGTGTTGATCACTCAATGTTCAGGAGAAGCTTTTAAGAGGATATTAAGAACGTCAAGTTGAAGCCCTGGGAGTACATGGAAATGCATAAATGGTGGTAGAATCTAACCACCCCACAAAGTCCTAACCCACTTACTCAATCCTGCCCTATTTGTAAAAGGGTCTCTCGTTCCTACACTGATCTCATCAGTGACTTCAGAACTCACAATGTCAGAGTGGATCAAGTCACCCTCAATCTCTAGAGACTGATTTGATATGTCACTTACTCTTGCAAATTTCTGCAGGTACACCGTGGGAAGCATTCTGATTACTTCACTGCCTAGTATGGAGGCTCCAATGAATTCCAATGAAAAAAGCTGCTGCTGGTTTTAGCCTTAGCCAGTTCCATCATAAGCACAACTCTCCTCATCATAGTGGACATCCTCAAAAAGCAGTGCCTTCAGAAGGTGGAAATCATCACTACAGACCCTCACAACCCATAACAATCCTTCTTCCTATTACTATCATCAGGAATGAGCCCTGAAGATGCACACTCAACATTTTAGGAAATGTTTGTTCCGCTCTGTCATCAAAGATCTGAATGGTCCATGAATATTACCTTGCTATTACTCTTTTGTACAATGTGTTTATTTATTATTGGAACTTACACTTAGAGGCCACTTTATTAGGTGCATCTGTACATCTGCTCATTAATGCAAATATCTAATCAGACAATCACATAACAGAATCAATGAATAGAAGCAAGGAGACCTGATCAAGAGGTTCAGTTGTTCTTCAGACCAAACATCAGAATGGGGAAAAAATGTGGTCTAAATGACTTTCACTGTAATATGATTGTTAGTGCCAAAAAGGGTGGTTTAAGTATTTCAGAAACTGCTGATCTCCTGGGATTTTCATTTACTGCTGCCTTTAGAGTGGTACAAAGAGACAAAAAAAAAATCCAGTGAGTGACAGTTCCACGGCTGAAAATACCTTATTAATGACAGAGGTTAGGAAAAAAATGGCCTGACTGGTTCAAGCTGTCAGGAAGGTGACAGTAACTCAAAAATCATGTGTTACGATAGTGGTGTGCAGAAGAGCATCTCTGAATGTACTACATTTCGAACTTTGAAGTGGATGGGTGACAGTAGCAGAAATCGATGAGCATACACTCAGTGGCCATTTTATTAGCTACAAGAGGTACCTAATAAAGTGGCCATTGAGTATATAGCATTTTTTAAACATCTTTCATTGTACTGCAGCCACAAAACAATACATTTCACAACATATGTCAGTATAATAAACCTGATTCTGATTCTACTAAGGATAAAAATGGAAGACCTAGGAAATCAATTGAATTTGCACTACATTCAATGACAAATTGAGAGAGAAATATAAAAAACACTAGACATTGGAATAAAAAGTTTTACTAGTACCCTTTTAAATATATACATAAATAACTTCAGAATCAGGAGATCAGGAGGCCAAATGGGCCCTTGAATCTGCTTCACTATTCATTCAGTTTGCATCCGATTTGATCTTGTCCTTGCTTCCATTTTCCTGCCTATTCACAATAATCTTTGTCTCTCAGATAGGCCAAAAATAGATATCTGGGGTGAGAAATTCCAATGATTCATCCTTCCTGTAAGAGAAGAAATCTTCCCTACTCTGCCTATTCTCTCAAAATAGACTTCGGCGAACTGCTTCAGAATCATCTATGTTTTGATAAAATCACCTAAATTCTAACGATGAAAGGCCCAACATAATCAACCAGGAATCAACTTGGTGAACCCTTCTCTGAACTACCTCCAAAGCAAGTATATTCCGCCTGAAGTAAAAAGGGAAAAGCTATACCCAGCTCTCCGATATAGTATCATCAATGCATGTAGATTAGAATAAAACTGCTTTATGTTCATATTGTGATCAGTTCTACAGTAAAGGCCAATATTCCCTTCATCTTCCTCATTACATAATATATCTAGATGCTAACTTTCTGTGTTTCATATACAAAAACTCTCAGATATTCTAGTTCTAGTGATTCTCCATTTTAAAAATTCTGCTGCTTCATTCCTCCTACCAATAGCTTTATGTTACCCCATATAACATCATATAAACTATTCCCCATATAACCTATACGTATGTCATTGTGCCCTCAAAATTTGTTTCCTCTTTTGTATTACCATCAAATTCAGCCACAATAAGTGTCTAAAAGCAACCAAATTTCTTCATGGAGATATGAGTCATCAACAACAAAGATAAAAAACATTATAATGTCATGATTTCAGAGATGAATCTCAGTTACACAATTATAAGTGAACAAGGCAACAGTTCCTGAGAGAACATGTTGAGATAATAGTAAGAAAGGGAATGTTGACAATTTTAGACTCTGGACCAGACTCGATGTGCCAAATAGCTTAATTCTACTTGAATGTCGAATAGTTTACTTAGTACTCATGGATGAACACTTAAAATTGACCAACTAAGTGGGCCTTTTACTGCAAAACAGTGTATTTCAAGGAAATGAGATCTATTTTCATATGTCATGGCTTATCAGTAATGCCCAGCTTTCAAAAACATCAATTAAAAAAAAGCTGTTTTCCTATTTTTTTTGTGCTTGCTTGATTCACATGTCACAGTCACCAAAGCGTGTTTTTTTTCTGAGGTTTTTAAGTCCTTTTAATCTTCTGAAAGAGGATTGTATTATTAGCAACATCTCCTGTTCTTAAATTGAGGAAGGCGTTAATTTCTCAAGTCAAGAACCAGATAGTTATGATCATCTTCAGTATTGTTCATTTCTATTTGAGTGCCTTATAAAACAAATGGAATCAAGCACAAGTTAAACCAAACTTGTGCTACAAATAGGTGGATGAAAGATGACCGAGAATTGTCAAAAACATTGTATAATTGCATGTTCCAAAGTGTGCATTCCACAACTATTCATACTCCTGTAGACCTATTGATGCATAGATGGCTCCCGACACAATTGAACTAAAAATAGGCAAATCTTGAGGGGAGAATGGAAAGGGCAGCTCCTGAGACAGAAAGGAAATTATGATTGAAGTAATGGATAGAAACATTTTAATCAACATGGTAGACGTTCTGTGGCTACAGGATCTGGCAAATTGGACATTTGAAAATTGGGTGATGGAGTGATAGCTGAAACATCTTATAAAAATAAGATGTTTAAAACATACATGAAGTGTATTGAGCATCAAACTTTAGAAGTGCTATTAATTGCTCTTTCCTAACAGTTTAGCTGCAAAGTTCCCTTTAGTGTTTCTGAAATGTGGCTTAATTAATGTTAATCTTGCACTTTAAATAGCAGAGAATATTACAGCTGTTTTTTGTAAAGTTTTATCAACTACCAATGCTTCTATTTTTATTTCATTTTTTTAAAAAATAAGACCTGTCTGTAGATCTATGTTGGCAGGTTGCAACATACTGTCATCATTGTGGAGTAATTGTTTAGTGATGTCTCGAGGTTTACATCTCATAAATATTTGTTCTTAGTGCATGTCAGTTATACGTCAAGGAACAATTTTAATTTGGAGAAACGTGAAGCCAAAAAATGTGGGGAGAATAAAAAGAATATAATTAATGTGGAATTTGTATATCACATGGTGAAACTCAGGGCCAGCTTTCATTCTGACTCTACCTTTCCTCGTGATCTTTACCTGAAGGGCACATGTAGCACATATCCACGAGCTTGTGAATGACTGGAAGATGGAATCAGTCAGAATGTTACAGTAAATGAAAATAACAAAAAAAAACAAGTTTGATACTAGAAACCTAAAATAAAGACACAAATGTTGAATTTTATTATCAATACCACTGCTTCTGAGATACAGATTTCAGAGTATAAACAAGAGAAAATCTGCAGATGCTGGAGATCCAAGCAACACACACAAAATGCTGGAGGAACTCAGCAGGCCAAATAGCATCTATAGAAGAGAGTACTGTTGACATTTTGAGCTGAAACCCTTTGGCAGGACTGTTTCAGAGTGTGTATATTTGAGATCTCTGCAGTAACAAACCAGCAACCATCATTTTTACAGGCTTGTCAGTTACTTCCCTCAATGCCCCTGCCCTACCAATCCCCACTTTCAGCACTCCAAACCACATTTCTGCCTCATCATGTTGTTCACCTACAACCATTCTCCCTACCCATGTAAGTTTATTTGGATTGCCCAGAAATGTCAGGGATTCTTCGGTATAAGTCTGTGGCATTGGGATAACCATAACAGAACTACGATAGAATGGCCATGGAATCATCTGCATGTTCCTTCTCCAAGGCTTCAGATATGATCACGGTGAATTATCAGAAAATTTTCCCCTTAATATAAATAACTAAAATCAAAGGATATAGATTTAAGGTGAGGCGATAAGAAGTACGACTGCGCAGGTGTGTGGATGTCAGTGAGTTAGACTGGCGGGATATCATTTTAAAAGGATATCATTTTTTCATTAGTGGTTTGATTGAGGCATGACTGCTGAGGCACAGGGAGATAGAATTGTGATCGCTATCTCCAAAATGCTCTCCCACTGAGAGACCTGACACCTGACCAGGTTTACTTCCCAACACCAGATCAATTACAGCCTCTCCTCTTGTAGGCTTATCTACATATTGTGTCAGAAAACCTTCCTGAACACACCAAACAAACTTCACCCCATCTAAACCACTCACTTTAGGGAGATGTCAATCAATATTTGGGAAATTAAAATCTCCCATCATGACCACCCTGTCATTACTGCACTGTTCCAGAATTTGTCTTCCTATCTACTCCTCGATGTCACTGTTACCATGGGTGGTCAATAAAAAACACCCAGTAGAGTTATTGACCGCTTCCTGTTTTTAACTTCCATCCACAGCGCCTCAGTAAACAATCCCTCCATGACTTCCTTCTTTTCTACAGCCGTGACACTATCTCTGATCAGCAGTGACACCCCCCCACCTCTTTTGCCTCCCTCCCTGTCCTCTCTGAAACATCTAAAGCCTGAGGCTTTAAGTAGCGATTCCTGCCCTTGAGCCAACCAGACCATTATGACATAATTGCCACAACGTCATAACTCCAAGTAGTGATCCACGCTCTTAGTTTTATGCTTTGTTCATAATACTCCTCGCATTAAAATAGACACATCCCAAACCATCGGACTGAGTGTATCCTTTCTCTATCACCTGCCTATCCTCCCTTTCGCACTGTCTTCAGCTTTCTCTATTTGTGAGCCAACCGCTCTTTCCTCAGTCTCCAGTTCGGTTCCCAACCCCCATCAATTCTAATTTAAACTCTCCCCAATATCCTTAGCAAACCTCCCCACCAAGATATTGGTTCCCCCTGGGATTCAAGTGCAACCTGTCCTTTTTGTACAGGTCACTTCTGCCTCTAAAAAGGTCCTAATGATTGAGAAATCTGAATTTCTGCCCCCTGCTCCAATCCCTCAGCCACTCATTTGTCCACCATCTCACTCTATTCCTATAATCACTATAGCATGGTACAGGCAAAAATTTCAAGATTGCTACCCTTGGGGTCCTGCTTCTCAACTTCCTTCCTAACTCCCTGTAGTCTGTTTTCAGGACTTCCTCCCTTTTCCTACCTATGTCATTGGTACCAATATGTACCACGACCTCTGGCTGTTCACCTTCCCACTTCAGGATATTGTGGATGCAATCAGAGACATCCTAGACCCTGGCATCCTGCTTCCACAGAATCACCTGTCTTACCCTCTAACTATAGAGTCTCCTATTACTGCTACCATCCTCTGTGCCAGAGGCATGGCCACTGTTGCTTCCCCAGGTAGGTTGTTCCCTCCCCCCCCCAACAGTACTCAAACAGGAGTACTTGTTGTTACAGGGAAAAGCAACAGGGGTACTTTCTAGTATCTAACTCTTGCCCTTCCCTCTCCTGACTGTTACCCACTTATCTGTCTACTGAGGCCCCGATGTGAATACTTGCCTATAGCTCCTATCTATCACCTCTTCACTTTCCCTGACCAAAGGAAGGTCATCGAGCTACATCTCCAGTTCCCTAACCTAAGGAGCTGCAGCTCGACACTCCTGACGCAGATACAGCCTTTCGGGAGGCTAGGAGCCTCCTGTGCCTTGGCCCGAAACGTCGACAGCGCTCCTCCCTATAGATGCTGCCTGGCCTGCTGCATTCCACCAGCACTTTATGTGTGTTGCTTGAATTTCCAGCATCTGCAGATTTCATCGTGTTGACATCACTTTAGAGCAGAGATGAGGAGGAATTTCGTCAGCCAAAGGAAGGTGAATCTGTAGAATTTATTGCCACAGATGGCTGTGGAGGCCAAGTCATTGGGTATATTTAAAACAGAGGTTGATAGGTTCTTGATTAGTGAGGTTACGTGGAGAAAACAGGACAATGGAGCTGAGAGGGAAAATAAATAAGCCATGATCAAACTGCAGTGGGCCATATTCTGCTCCTACGTTTAATGGTATCGATGAGCAGAGGAAGAATGCCAATGTTTCAGAATGAATGTCCTTTTTCAGAACTGGGTAAGAGACTAAAGAAGCTCATTAAGCTGCAGTAAGAGTCTGGGTAAGGAGACATCTCTGAGTGTGAGAAAAAGCAGTGGCCACGGGATAATTTGCAAACAAGTTTATTGGGTCAGTCAGTGAATGGGAGCAATTGGATTGTGCCTTCCACTCTCAGAGGAGAAAGAAAGGAACAAAAACAGCAAAAAACAAACGAGCCAATGTCCCAATGGATTACTGATACAGACAGAAATTAATATAACACATTGCTAAGGCCACGTTTGGAATAAGCACAAGAGATTCTGCGGATGCTGGATACCTTGAACAACATGCTCAGTGTGCTGGTGGAACATTTATAAAGGGGAATAAACAGTCGGTGTTTCAGGCTGAGACCCTCCATCAGAATGCATCTGGAATGTTGTATTCTATTGTGGTCGCCCTGCTATAGGAAATATGTCACTGAGCTGGAAAGAGCACAGAGGGGGTTTTTACAAGGATGTTGTGAGGCTCAAGAGACAGAGTTATCAAGAGTGATAGAGTAGGTTGGGACATTATTGATTGAAGAACAGGAGGATGAGGTGTGACCTTATCATTGCGTGCAACTCTATGAGGGAAATAAATAAGGTGAAAAGGCACAGACTTTTTCCCAGATTTGAGGAATTGAGGACTAGGGCGCATAGGTTTAAGGTGAGAGGAGAGATCAATAAGAAACTGAGGGGTGACTATTTCATCAAAAGGTTGTCATGATATGGAACAGGCTGCCAGGCGATGTGGTTTTGAGGCATATAGATAAACAACATTCATAAGATACATAGGCAAGTACATGGCTAGAAAGGATTTAGAAGGATATGGAGTAAATATGGGCAAATGGGATTAGCTTAGATGGGAAATTTGGCCAGCATGGATCACTTACATGGATTTCTTTACTCAGAGAGTGATAGCTGTGTGGAATGAGCTTCCTGTAGAAGTAGTAGAGGCCAGTTCAGTTGTGTCATTTAAGGTAAAATTGGATAGGTATATGGACAGGAAAGGAGTGGAGGGTTATGGGCTGAGTGCGGGTAGGTGGGACTAGGTGAGATTAAGAGTTTGGCACGGACTAGGAGGGCCGGAATGGCCTGTTTCCGTGCTGTGATTGTTATATGGTTATATGGTTACACCAAAGGCCCATTTTATGTCATGTGACTCTATTACTCTAAAACAAGTTACCCAAAGTTGCAGCAATTAGTGGAGTGTCCAGAGAGTCGCAATGTCCCCTGATGGAAGATGAGGAATTTTTCTCAATAATTCTCCATACAACTCTCACTCTGGCTAGTCTCTGACCGCCCCCCCCCCCCCCCCAGTACTGTTATCATGAGCCCAAATGCAAGTATGCAAGTGTGAGGGACGGCATATCATCATAATTATGGGCTCACTGCAGTATTCTGGATACAATAACTTCTGTTAACTTGACTTCTGTTTGTATCAATAGTCCATTTCTCATATTGGATCAGCTTGCTTGTTGTCCTCTGTGTCAACATCTCTGGGGATCAATCTGCACACACCATATTGATGCAATCTTAATGAAAGCATGCCAGCAGCTATACTTCATCAGGAATTTGAGGAAATTGGTATGTCACCAAAGACTCTGGCAAATTTCTACAAATGTGTACCGTGAAGATGATTCTGACTGATTGCATCACTGGCTGATATGGAGGCTCTAAATCTCTGGATCATAAGAGGTTTTAGAAGATTGCAGAATCAGCCATCTTTGTCTTGGGTACAAACCTCCAAACCATTGAGTACACCTTCCAAAATCAGTGCCTCAAGAATTGGCATCCATCATTAAGCACCATCATCATCTGGGATGTGCTCTCTTCACATTACTACTGTCAGGGAGGAGATACAGGAACCTGAAGATCCACACTTAATGTTTTATGAACAACTTCTTCCCCTCTGCCATCAAACTTCTGAACTTTCCATGAATGCATGAACACTATCTCACTATTTCTCTTTTGCACTATTTATTTATTTCATGTTTCATTTTATATAGTAATTTGTTATGCCTTCACTGTAGTGCTGCCACAAAATTTCACAACATATATCGGTGACACTATACTGGACTGATTCTGATTCTGTCTTTTAATTAATTTTCTCTTAAATGTCCTCTGAGGGTGAGGACATGTCCAAATTAACATGGTGATCATGTCTTCCTGCTCTGGTTTCAGAAGCATCCTTTTTCTCTCTGTTCTCTCCTTCTCGGTCTGCTCCCATTTATTCATTGCCCCAATGACCTTGACTGCGGTTTATCACAGGGGTCACTTTCATGTTGCCCTGTCAGAGTCTCACCCTCCTTTCAGCTTAGTAAGTTTCTTCCTGATTCTCCTTGCCATTTCACGTGACCTGAGATGTTAACTGTTTATCATCCTGGAGATGTGACTTGATCTGCTGAGCATTTCCAGTATTTTCAGTTTCAAAGTTCAAAGTAAATTTTTATAAAAGTATATATATGTCACCATATACAACCCTGAGATTCACTTTCTTGTGGACATTCATAGTAGCTACAAGAATCAATGAAGAACCACAACAACATCAACCAATGTGCAAAAAAACCCCAACAAACTATGCAAGTATGAAAAAAGAGAATAAATAAATAGACTGATAAAGAAATAGATAGATAGATAGATAGATAGATAAATAATGAGAACATGAGATGAAGATGAGATGAAGAGACCTTGAAAGTGAGTCCATAGGTTCTGGGAACAATTCTCTGAAGGAGCAAGAACAGTTAAGTAAAGTTATCTCCTCTGGCTTTAGAGCCTGATGTTCGAAGGGCATTAACTGTTCCTGAACCTGGTGGTGCAGGTCTTGAGGCTCCTGTACCTCCTTCCTGATGGCAGCAGAGAGAAGAGAGCATGATCTGGATGGTGGGGTACTGGTTGCTGGATGTTGCTTTCCTATGATGGCACTCAGTGTAGATGTGCTCAATGGAGAGGAGGGCTTTACCAATGATGGACTGGGCTGTACCCACTGCTTTTTGTAGGCTTTTCTCTACAAGGGCAACAGTGTTCCATGCCTTAATGCAAACAGTCAATATACTGTCCACCACACATATACAGAAGTTTGTCAAAGTTTTAGATGACACGCTGAATCTTCATTAACTTTATTTAGACTTGTTTTAGATTCCTAGCTTTATGTTTTAAACTGCCATGTTATTTTTAATTTCAAATTCAAAAGTAATTGGACAAGCACATAAATTGTCAAAGTATGTAAGGTTATGGACCAAGTGCTGATAAAAGAGATTATTATAGCTGGGTACTTGATTATGAATATGAATATGGTGAATCAATGGGCCTGTTTCTGTGCTCTATGACTCAAAAACTGAATAACTTAGTTTGTAAGTTTATGGCAAGCTCAAATATATTCCTGATGTTCAGATCATCACTATTATCCTAAGATTTTTGACTATTTGATTTATTTCCCATCTCCTGTCAAGTATAAACAATTTCATGCTCTTCCATCACACACCACAGTTCAGATATTTTTAGCTGGGCATCAACTCGCTTGCCTTTTCTTGTTGCAAAAAATGGATATCCTCGCCGTGGTATAATTGGCAGAGATGTGTGTACGGCTTCCACTCTATTTTTACATCAACAGTACATTTGTACAGACGCATTATTGACAGCCTCTTCAATGCCAGTTACTTGTTCACGTTCAGTGAAATGCTGCCACAAGCTTGGCCTTCTTTACATACACAGAGCCCCTTCTTCCTCACAAAGAGTCCAGGTGAATTTTCTATCAAGATAATATTACCATAAAACCATAAAGCCTAGGAGGAGAATTGGGCTATTTGGCCCATTGAATCTGCAACACCATACAATCATAGTCGATTTATTTTCCCACTCAACTTTATTCTTCTTCTTTAAACCCATAACTTTTAAGAACCTTACTAATTAAGAACCTATAAACCTCCACATTCGATATACTCAATACCTTGGCCTCCATCTCCTTCTGTGGCAATGACATTTACAGATTTACAACTATTGTCTCTTTCTGAAGAAATTCCTCAGCAGCGCTATGAGGTTGCCAAATGTTTTAGTTTGAAATTAAATTTTCCTCATATTTTATCAATCTCGTGTTGTAGATTCATTGAGTAATGCAGCATAGAAACAGGCTCTAATGTCCACCACATCCACGCTGACCTTATTGCTCCTCCACACTAATCCTTTTTGCTCACACTAAGTCCTTTTCCTTCTAAGTCTTCCTTTTTAAAGAGCCTGTCCAAGTGTCTCAACATAATATTTGTATCCAATTCCACCATCTCCTTTAGCACCATGTTCCAAACATCAAAGTAACTTTTTTATTAAGCTATGTATATGCCATCATCCAGTACCTCATGATTCATTTTCTTGCAAGCATTTACAGGAAATTAAATAAATACAATAGAATTTATGAAAAATATATATTAGCAAAGATGACAGACAACCAATGTGCAAAAGAAGATAAATTATAGAAACATAAATAAATAAATAATACTGAAAATATGAGTTGTAGAGTCATTAACTACTCTCTATGTAAGAATCACTTCCCTCAAATGCCCTTAAAAAATCCTTCCTTCAATCTTTGGGAAAATATTCTGAAGTTACCCTATCTATGCAAGTTGCAATTTTGTATAATCTCTCACAGCTTCCTCCCCTGTAGAGAATACAGGATCAGCCGAGCTAAACTGATTGGTATATTCTTCAGAAAAGCACTTCTTCCTATGTGGTGGTGAACAGGTCTGTAGACATTCTCCAATTATGGTCTAAACAATATTTTGAAAAGTTGCAATGTGAGGTCCAACCATTTATATTCTATGCCCTGATCTTTGAAGGCAAGTATGCCATATGCCACTTGATCTACCTGCATTGCTACTTGAAAGGAACTACAGACTTCAACATCAAGGTCTTTCTGTTCAGCAACATTTCTTAGTACCCCATCATTTACTGTATATGTCCTACTCCTATTTAATTTCCCAAAGTCCATCTCCTGCACTTAGTGAGATTAAATTCCATCTGTTAATGCTCCACCCAGTTTAACTTCTGCTGTTTCTTCAGACAACAGTTATCACTTTCCACAACTCCTCTAATTTTTATGTTATCCATAAACTTACTGACCATTCTTCCTACTTCATATACAAATGTTTAATACATATCAAAAAAAGGAACCTTAAAAATGAGGTCAGCACGGTAGTTTAGCAGCTAACATAACACTTTAGAGTGACAGTGATTGGGGTTAATTCCTGCTGCTGCTGTCTGTAAGGTGCTTGTACGTTCACCCCATGACTATGTGGGTTTCCTTCTCAGTTTCTCCTGTTTCCTCCCACATTCCAAAGATGTACAGGTTGGTAAGTTCCGGGCATGCTACACTGGTATCATGGTGAACCTTGTAAGCTGCCTCCAGCACATCTTCAGACAGTGTGACTGCGTACGAATTACCATGCTTCTGGTGTATGTTTCAATGTACAGTACTGTGCAAAAGTCTTAGGCATATATATATATATATAGCTAAGACATATGCATAGAACGATAGAAATGTTATGTATTGCATTGTACTGCTGCCACTGCTGCAGCAAAAAAAACAACTTTCATGTCATATGTGAGTGATGATAAATCTAATTCTGATTTTGGTCTCTGTTGTGAACTGAGAATTGCAAGGGGATAGAGAAAGGCGATTCCAGGAATGAAGAGGTTAATGTCTGAGGAGCATTTGGCAGCTTTGGGCCTGAACTCGCTAGACTTTAGAAGAATGCCGGGCGATCTCATTGAAGCCTACCGAATGCTATAAGGACCAGATAGGGTGGATGTGGAGAGGATGTTTCTTATGGTGGGGGTATCCAGAACTCCAGGCAGAGCCTCAAAATTGAGGGGCAACCCTTTAGAACAGAGGTAAGGAGGAATTTTTTTAGTCAGAGCTTAGTAAATCTGTGGAATACTCTGGCACAGACTTCAGTGGAGGTCAAGTCCATGTGTATATTTAAGGTGGAAGTTGATCATTTCCTGATCAGTCAGGGCATCAAAGGATATGGTGAGAAGGCAGATGTAAGGGGTTGAGTGGGATCTGGGATCAGCCATGATGGAATAGTGGAGCAGACTCAATGAGCTGAATGCCAATTCTGCTCTGATGTCTTATGATCTTATGGTTGGGAAAAGGGGAAGGGGCAGTGGAAGGAGCAGGAAGCACCAGAGAGACATTCTGTAATGATCTATAAACCAATTGCTTGGAATCAAATGACTTTGCCTGATATCTCAGGCTGGGTGTGTTTACACCCATGCTAACTGCACACCCCCCCATTCCTCTGGCATTCCATTACTATCACCTGTCCCACAACCCTCCCGCGGCACTCCATCCTCACCATTCCCAACATACTTTGCTTCTACCATAGTTACAAACTCGCTTTCTGATCCATGTTGGCAAATCCAGTACTGTGTAAAACTCTTAGGCACCCAGCTATAGATAGACTTTTGCACACTACTGTACATGTCGCAAAGCAAGATAATCTTAAAAAAAACTTTTAAAATCTTTAAATGATCTTTATTATATAGCATTGGTCAGTTTTACAATTAGAAATGTATCCTTCATCTACTATACACTGCTTCTTATTACTAAACCAACTTTGGACCCAGTTCTTTAGCACTTGCGCCTTAATTTTCTGAAGAGCCTACCTACTGTGCTGGACATTGTCAAGTTCTTACTGAAGCCCAGATTGACAATGTCTACCACTCTACCTTTATCAATCTTCATAGTTACCTCTTCAAAAATCTCAAAAAACAATCAAATTAGTGAGACAGTACTTCCCCTACAGAAAGCCAAGCTAGCTATAACAGTTCAGTGTCTGGCTTTCCAAGTGTGTAGAATTCCTGTAATTCTCCAGTAATTTCCCTATGAAGCTCACCATCATTCTGTTACTGAACCTATCCTCGCTGTCTAGCTTAAATAAAAGAACAACGTCAGCTACCTTCCAGCCTTCTAGCTCATCTGTAGCTAATAAAGAATCAGTAATCTCCTCTGGGGTCCCAGCTTTCTCCTGCCTTGTTTCTGAAAGCATTCTGGGATAGATCTAATCTGGCCGTAAGGACTGATCAACCCTAATGCATCTATAATGTCTAACATCTTTTTTCTAGACCTGCTATAGATTATCTACACTCTACAAGACAAATTTACAATCTTGTCTACAAATTGTGTGTAGTTTGCATTTTTGGAAGCTGGTTTCTACACCAGTTCAGATGCTAATAATCACACAGGAGACACTGTGATAATTCTTACTAGACCGATGAGCTACTTTATTTTATTATCACACAAAAAATAACATTCTCCATGATGGTAGAATCCCATCATTTAATTAACATGATATAAACAGAAAAGTACAACATTTACCTATTTTATTTTGTTTGAAGAGGAAAGTAAGTTCCATTGCGACTTAACTTGTCCTTTACTGAAGTGCTTCTGGAGAGCTTGTAAGACTGGCAGTAAATTCTCTGTCTTTCATAAAGTTAATGTTCTGGAAAAATAGAGCATTATTTATGTGTTTATTTCTAAACACAGACAGCTACAAAATATTTTTCAACATTTTTTTTGTTGCAGCTATAGCACAAAGTAGATGCAACAGCTCATTTAATTCCTCACTTGGGGGCAGTTTAAATGTTGGTGTCTCTTTGTCTTGTAAACATTCTTTAATTTTTCTCATTCTGCCAACAGTGATCAGTTTGTCTACTATTCCATTAAGGCAGCCTTACAAGTTGTCAAGTTTGTCTGTGAAAAAGACAGCAAACGCTCTTTTGTTTGCCATAGCAACATCCACTGTTTCATTAGCAGGGATGGTAGCTAGGGAGAAGGTAATCATCTACAGAGTTGCACCGAAATTGAAAAGAAAATTTTGCAATCATTTCTTCTCCAAAAATATCGAGCGTTGACAGCTGAAGCTTCACATGGAAGACATAGAAAAAAGAATAAAAGAAAGCAATTGGTTTATACAATAATTATAAGTGCCTGTAGTTTAAAGGAACCTTCAATCATTTAAAATCTGGCTTAATATTGTTATTGCAATAATGAGCTACCTTGACAAAAATGTAAATCCTATAACAATGATGAAGTATTTATTTTGACTGGAAACAAATGATGTGTGTGGATGGATGGCACAGGTTGGATAGGGTGGGCAGTGACGGAGTGGCGTACCTGGGGTCTGTGTGAGCAGGTGGGAGGAACTGGGAAGTTATTGGAATTGGTTTGGGTTAGGGAATTGGACAGTAGGCTCCAAAGTCTGAGGTTTAATGTGGGAAGCAAATGAGCACTGCTGGCTAAGAGGTGAGACAAAGCACGATGAGATGGATAGGGAAAGAGAGAAGAGCTGAAGCAGGTATCTACCATCAAAGATCCCTATCACTAGGTAAAAGATACAAAAGCCCAAAGTCCCATAATATGAGGTTCAAGAACATTTAATTCCTCGATCATTTGTTTCTGAACCAATGCACAACCCATGTCACCACCTCAGTATAGCAACATGAAGATCAATTGACACTACACTGGATTTATTTTTAAGATTAGTCGTGTTGTTTCTTCTAAAAATTAAGTAAACTGCATGTTTAGTTTATGTTCTTTTATTTTTGTTAAAGCTGCTCTTGTGATGCGAAGTTCCCGTGATGCTGCTGAAAGTAAGTTTTTCCTTTCACCTGTGCATACCGGTACTTGTGCCTTTGACATTGGACTCAACTTTGACTTTGAAGTGAGTGTGACATAAGGGTTAGGAAATAAGGTGGTGTGAGCAGAAGGAAATGATTGTGACAGGACAGTTTTGTATGGATGGAGCCAGATGAGTTGAGACATGGGAGAACCTGTGAGAAGGCCAGCAGCAGATTCTGAGGCAAGATGTGAGAAGCTATTTTATTACACGTGTAACCCTTCACCGAGCTCGTGTGCAGACTTGGCTCTTTAGTTGGGTCGACTAACAGCCATGTGTCTCAACGGTGAGATAGCCACCTTTCTTAAACAATATATGTCTAGGGCCGGTGTACTTTGGGTTCAAACAAACAGGTAAGTTGGTATGTTTCAATTAATGGAACCCCTATTTGAATGACTGCTGTATGCACAATTATCAGTTGGCAAGAAATAAGTGATTGTACACCGCATACAATTGTAAAGAAAGTATATCTACTAACTTCAGATTTATCAACCGGTAGTTAAGAGGAGAAAAATAAAGAAAAGAAAAAAAATTAAAGGGCCTATTACAATGAAACCAGTCTAAATGTGCACGTGCGTTGGGGCTCGTATTGTCCAAAAGCTGGGTGTGACCATTACTCACGGTGCTAAATTCGCATCACTGGTCACCAGTAGATCTTCGTATCTTGGATTCCTTCATCTTGCAATCATGTCTTCTCATTGGATCAAATCCTCAGGTTGTCTTTCCGCATCTTCTCTTCTTTGCATCTCCTGTTAAAAGGTCACAAACCCTGCCAGTGTCCAGCACTAATCTCTCTCCACTCTGCTATCTCTAGAACCTTCTCCCAATTCCACCATCCTGATTGGCTGACACAGCATTCCGAAGTTGAATATCATAGCCCCTTATCCTGAGCTGAAATCAAAACATTCTACCAGCAGGACACACTGCTTTTACAGAACGCTTCTAAATGAAATACCCCACAGCATCAGCAGTAACAATCTTAGACAGGGCATTACACACTTTAAAGATGAACTCTATTTGTCACATATACATTAAAACATCAAAGTGTTGTTTGTGTCAACAACCAACATATTCCAAGGAAATTCCACAAGAGTTGCTATACTTCTGGCGCCAACATAGATAGCCCACAACTTACTACCCATAGGTGTATTAGAGGAAATCAGAGTACCCAGAGGAAACTCACACAGTCACGGGAAGAACATACAAACCCCTTTGGGGTCAGGATTGAATCTGGATTGCTAGCGGTGTAACTGGTTACTTCAGCCAGAGAGTGGTGAATCTGTGGAATTTGTTGCAATGGTAGCCAAGTCTTTAAGTATATTTAAGGCAGGGGTTGAAGGATTACTGAATGGTCAGGTCATGAAGGGTTACGGGGAGAAGGCAGAAGATTGGGGCTGAGAGGAAAAATTAATCAGCTGTGATGAAATGGCAGAGCAGACTTGATAGGCCAAATGGCTGAATTCTGCTTCTATATCTTAAAGTTTTATGGTTACACAAACTGGTACGCTACCACGCTGCCTTAAGGAAGTGTGATGATTTAGGTGCCGATGGTATTGGAGAAAAGTGCTGATGCTGAGTTGTGAAAAAGGAAGGGAATTGATTAAGGAAGGGAGGGAAGATGTGGGACTGTTGAAGGATGACATAGCAAAGCAGGTGCCTGGATAGAGTGAGAAGGGTAGGTTTTAATTCAGTCATTATTCTTGATGCCTGGTTGGATGTTAAGGAAGCAATACATAATTATCTGCTGTTCCTTTAACATGGAAACTTTGTTGGATAGCAAGATTACACCACAGGAAGCAGACTAATAGAAAAGAATCTCTGTGGGATACATCACAGAGATCTCATGCCAAACTTGTTTCCAGATGTTAATCATAAGATATTATGCAGATGCTGGAAATCCAGAGCAACACACACAAAATTCCGGAGGAACTCAACAGGTCAGGCTGTGGAGATGAATAAGCAGTTGACATTTTGTGCTGAGACCCGAAGGGGAAGAAGCCAGAATAAAAAAAAGGTGGAGGTAAAGGAAGGAGTACAAGCTAATAAGTGATAGGTGAAATCTGGTGAGGGGGAAGATGGGTTGCTGTGTAGTGGAAGGAGCAAATAAATTAACATTTCGGGTTACTCCGATTATTTGCCCTTGAAGGTTAAATGTACAATAGGCATCTGTAATCTGCATAAGACTGGCCAAAGAGTGTCTTGAATTTATAGCAACACACACAAAATGCTGGTGGAACGCAGCAGGCCAGGCAGCATCTATAGGGAGAAGTACTGTCAACGTTTCAGGCCGAGACCCTTTGGACCCTTCAGGACCCTGACGGAGGGTCTCGGCCCGAAACGTCGACAGTGCTTCTCCCTATAGATGCTGCCTGGCCCGCTGTGTTCCACCAGCATTTTGCGTGTGCTGCTTAAATTTCCAGCATCTGCAGATTTCCTCGTGTCTTGAATTTATAGAACTGCTTTATACATTATCTATGGGGGAAAATAGACATTCATTGTTCCTGGATGGGTCCTGCTTGATCCACTTATACATAATCATAGTCACTCTAATGTTAGTTAAACCAAACTTCTAAACTAAAGTATATGCTATAGTTATTGCATGAAATACATATATTCTAGATGAAAGATTGTTTGCTGTCATTTCCAGTACACAAGAGTAAAGGAGAATGAAATAAAGTGGCATATATTAAAAAAAACTTTGCTTGTGTAAAATAACTGTTTTTCAGTCTGGTGACTCTAGCATAGATACTATGTAGCCTTCTCCCTGATGGAAATGGGACAAACAATGCATGAGCAAGGTGGATGGGATCCTTCATGAAGGTGCTGGCCCTTTCTCGGCACCTTTCTGTATGTACGTCCTTGATGCCAGTGATGAGTTGGGCAGTTTTCACTACCCTTTAAAGAACCTTCCAGTCCACCACAGTGCGGTTTCTGTACCATACAGTGATGCAGCTTGTTGGATGTTCTCTACTGCGCATCTGTAGAAGGAATTGATGTGCATCACCAGACTCCTCAGGAAGTATAGGTAATGGTCCTTGATCATATAGGATGTGTTCTGGGACCATGAGAATTTGTGCAAGATATGCACTCCGAAAAGTTTGAAACTGTTCACATTTTCCACTGCTGTGCTGCCGATGTAAAGAGGGATGTGATTGGTGTGACTCCTCCTGAAGTCAATAACAATCACCTTCATCTTGTTGACATTCAGGAAAAGGTTATTTGCCTGGCACCAGGCCTTAAGCTAAAAAAAAACTAAATAGTTTTGTGCCTTTATTTGCAACTTGGCAGTAAAGATGCTAGTCATATTGTTGAGCTCCGCACATAGTATATGTTTAAGCTATACTGGGGCACCATTGTTAAGATTTGTAACCACCCCCAAAACATAAAATAATTGAAAAAAACAAGGGAGCCCAAGAGATGTGTGTAAACTTCATTTTTACTTTTAGCAAGGTACAAACATATGACATGGTGTCATGATGATGTTTGCCGTTCATGTACTTTTACATACTGTATAAGCCACAATGCATTATGTAAGTGTATTTGAATAAATGTTGGCATATGTGAAAAGCATGTGTAATACTTCCTGATACTTGATACTTGATACATACTTCCTGGCATGGTAGAGTAGCAGTCAGCGTAAAGCTTTACAGCACTAGCTGTAAGATTGGGATTCAATTCCTGCCGCTGTCTATAAGGAGCTTGTTTGCATTCTCCATGATTGCCTTGGTTTCCTCCAACTGCTACAGTTTCTTCTCAATTTCTAAAGACATATGTCTTAGGGTTAGTGAGTTGTGGACTCACTATGTTGGCATTGGAAGCATGGGCACAATTTTGGGCTGCACAGCACAATCCTCACAAATTTAATTTGATGCAATTCACTGTATGTTTCAATAATTTATTGTACAAGCCGCAAACAATTTTTTTTCTCTAATCTCTCTCCTCATCATTCTGATATGTCCCTGAGGCAAAGGTGTTCAAGTTAGTAGTGACCTTCACAGGACGAGCAGTTACTTTTGATCTCGTTACAGGGCTTGTCTGATGAATTGTGACAATATGCTTGACAAAAGAAACTTCCCTTGTACACCTCTTTTGTTCCACATCCGGGAAACTCCAGACATAAAAGACCAAAAGGCAAAGGAGCAAAATTAGGCTATTCAGCCCATTGGATCTCCTCCACCATTCAACTATATTGGATTTATTATTCCCTCTCAACCCCATTCTCCTGCCTTTCCACTATAATCTTTGACGTCCTTATTAATCAAGAACTTATCAACCTCCACCTTAAATACGCAGTACCTCACAGTATCTTGCTGGTGAAGGCATTTCCTTGACCAGCTATTGCTCCACCCTCATGTGGTAAAGCAACCTGCTACTTCTCCTCCATCATTGCTGCCCACCCAGTTAAAGCAATTAAATCAATGAAGCTGGAATGTTATGCTCTAATTAATTAAATGCTGAAGCAAGGTATTCCATTTTTATTTTCATTTGGTGATACAGCACAATAATAATCCCTTTTGGCCCAAAGAGCCCATGCCACTCAGTTATATACATATGACCAATTAATCTATAAACCCATTTTTGAAACATGAGAGCAAACTGGAGCCCCCCCAGAGGAAAGCCACATGATCATGGAAAGAACATACAAGCTCCTTACGGACAGCAGCAAAAAGGTTGCTGGTGCTGTAATAGCATTACACTAACTGTTGCACTACTGTGAAAGGCACTCAGTGTTGAGTAAATTGAATGCAGTGTATTTTTATGTGTTGAGATGCTACTGAGATGTTAGCTACCTAGATGTCGAGATGAAGTTTGCATTGCAATGGATACTTGTAATCTATCTCTCATACGCATATTAGATGATCATTGTGACACCAGTAATATCATTCCCTGGAGCCGTCAGGCCTTGATTAGATGTAGATAGAACAGTGCTATTTATGGTTTACAGATGATTAAAGCAAATATATGTCATGTTTAGATATAAGGGTGATTCTTGAGTTGTGCCTCTGGATAGCTGACTTATTCCAGCTATATTGTACAATTTGTGAGATGGATTGGTTTTCATTTCCACAGATATCAGACCCTCTTGGTTGTTCCCATTCATTTGTCGGTATCAACTTTCACCTGAATTTCCTGTAAATCCGGATGAATGGACATCATAAATGAGCAACTGTGCCTGAACATAATATCACTTAGGAGGAAGTTTAGCCAATTTGGAATTTTAGTGATAGAATTAACTCCAAGTTCTCAGGCTTTTGTACAATTGAGTAAATGTAACCAAAAATAAATAATGAATGGTTTATTTCATTTCATACAGCACAATGTTAATATGAAATCTCATAAAAATAGAAGTAAAATCAGAATGAGAAATAGGTGGTCAACATCTTCCTGCCTTAAAATGTTGCCTTTATCATCTCAATTCTTTATTTTCTTTGAGAGGAGTGCTGTTGTATCCAAGAGAAAACTGTCAGCAAAAGGGCTTGCTTCAGGGTAAATTGGATCAAATATTTCAAATTGTTCAATTTAATATCAGAGTATGTATATAGTATACAGTCTGAAATTCTTACTCCTCAGACATCCACAAAATAAGAAACCACAAAGAATAAGTGATAGAAAACTCAGAACCCCAAAGGCCTCACCCCTTTCCCATGCACAAGCAACAACAAGAGGATCAACATTCCTCCCCACTTGCACCAGCAGAAGCACCAATCCTCCGCCCCCCCATTCAAGCAATAAGAAAAGTCCCCAAAGAGACCCTAATCTAAAGTCTACCAAAACTACAGTCCATAACACAACACTTATTTTTAATCTCAGAGAGGCTTTCTCTCACCAGTGAGGGAGTGAGCAGTCGATCCTGCAACTCTGAGAGCAGAGATCAGCAACTCACTGTTCCAATGATTTTGGAAAAATCAAAATTGCTTTGATTGCAAAATGAATAGCCTACGGATGGACCAAAAAAAATATCCTCAGACCAATTTACACTCCATTTACTGTGGAGAAAAGAAATTGGAATTTTGAACGACTAAGATGAAATAGTGTTAATTAATCTGTACAAAGCATTGGCAAAATAGTGCTGTTCTTCATTGTATAACTAAATACATTGATCAGGGTTGTGAACATAACTGAAAAGGCTGAAGTATATGTCAATAAGCATCAGCTTCATTGTTTCTAACCGTTCTTTGATTCAAAGTAATCTTTGAGCCAGAGAAACTGATTGCTGTAACTTTTTCTCTCTTCATCAGGCATGATGTCTCTAAACCTGTGAACTGAACCTGTTCAGATCAATACATGAATCACCTCTCCCACTGTATGGTTGACCTTAATGTGCACATGCGTCCCAAGGTATAACTATTGAGCCAATTTGGCCATGATCAGGTATTTGCCTTCTCTGAGATCCCCATTTACCAACTCCACAACTCTCCACAACTTCAAGGACTTGCTGTTCTGACCGTTGTGTGAGGTAGAGTGGACAGCAGACAGTTAGCCTCAGTTAGTACAGATTGAGAACATGTCCACTGATATGTTCTTTGGCCTTTGTAAACCTCTTGCCGATGATCCGATGCACATAGGAACTGCATACAATTTATGCAAGTTAACTAATGTTGGTCAATTAAACAAAAACAAAATTAATTAATATTTTAGCTTCATGCTTTCCTATTGTAGGTATGGGGACATGCTAGATTTGATACCCAAACCTGGCATAAAGCCCAGAGGACAATTATAAAGTGAACCCAGCCCCTTAGCTCTGACAGATTGATTACGCAGGAATGTGGTGGCAAGTTGAAGCTGCTCCCTATAGATCCGGTCATCACTTTTGTTAAAATCATTCTACTCATTTAAATCTAAATTTTTCATCTTATTTACCCACACCACACTTTTTTTCAGTTGGTTTTACACTTTATCCTGCATTGCTTATTTTAGTCAATGCACTGGGTAATGATTTGATCTGCATGAACAGTATGCAAGGCTCTTCACTGTATCTTGGTACATGTGACAATAATAATCCAATACCAAAAGCAATGCCAAAGATTATATATACAGTACATAGTATAGTTAGTTAATTACTGCCTGTTATACCGCTGAAGTTTAGGACAACAATGAAAACCTCCCGTCTCTGTCTGTTTTTGGCCATCTTCTCTATTGTGCCCTCGGTGTGGTTCAGGGTCCACATTTCTGCCTCTATGGTGTTTCTCCAAGATGTTTTTGATCTCCCATGATTCCTCTGCCCTTTAGGGGTCCAATGAAGTGCTGCCTTGATGATGGAGTTGGTCTCTCCGCCCAATGCCTCTCTACCCAATGCCTCTCCACCCAATGCCTCTCCGCCCAATGCCTCTCCAACATTTCCTCATGATGATTGTGGCCATGTCCTCTTGGTGAAACTGAAGGAGTAGGGTGTGGTTAGAGATCTTTCTTGGCCACAAAATATAAAGGACAATATGAAGGTTCGTGGTGTGGAATAATGTCGGCTTTACGAGATGGTTTGCTGTCATACACCAGCATTCTGACCAATACAAGAGTTTGATACAGAACACATCTCTGGTACAGCTTCACCTTGGTGAATGCATAGTATAGTCATGTATAACCCTGTTCTAAGCTGAAGATTTGTGACCAGCAATTTAATCACATATGAAGACAATTGGTGTGGCATCCAAACCTGATTTTGTGATTCCAAAGGCACCAACAACAATTGTCCTATTCTTATGTATGTCCTAAGCAAAATAATGAATAAAATAGGGCAAAAAGGTCAAGCTTAGGATCTTTCTGATGTTGGCTGATAGCCATTCCATTGTATTTGCTTTTGTGTAAGTGGCTCTTGCATTGTAAGTTACATTGTCAGCTACTGTAGTGCACACTTAAATGTAAGATATTATTTCAGGTGTCATAAGCAGAATAGGTATTGATTTCACTGTGCTTATTTGAAAAAAATGCTTGGGCAGTGCACTGTGCTTCCAGGGCCAACAGACTTCCTGAACAATAGGTCTGAGATGTTTATTGATTACGCAGGGAGGCTAATAAATTGTTCATTATTTACAACTTATGGATAAACAACTTCACAACCTAATTCATTGGCATTTTGGTATTATTAGCAATTTTTAAAGACTTGTAATTCATTTTTCTCAATCCTTTGCCAGCATATCTGTTTGAAGGTTGTAGAACAAGCGGAGGAGACTGTTTAAAAAAAAATAGGCAGAGGATTACTTTTTTTTAAAGAGGCATTGGGCTCAAAATGAAGAAGTCCTTAGTCTTTTTTATATCACTAATTAGGTTAGAGAATCAAAAACATGAGAAAATCTCCAGATGCTGGAAATCCAAAGCAACATACACAAACTGTTGGAGGATCTCAGCAGGCCAGACAACATCTGTGGAAAAGAGTAAACAATTGACAATTCAGGCTGAGTTGTCCTGAAGAGGGTTGGGTCATGAAGAAGCGTCTTGGTTGAAAACATCGACTGTTTACTCTTTTTCATTGATGCTCCTTGGCCTGCTAAGTTCCACCAGCATTTTATGTGTGTAGGCTAGAGAATGTTATCTATTTCTTGGAAGATGTAACAGCTACAGAGAGATTGCAAAGGATTCTTACTAGAGTAGCATCAAGAATGAGGAATTTCCATTTTGTGGAGAGCCAAGTGAATCAGACATTATGAGGAGAATTAAGTGTTTAAAAATATAATGTGCTTTGACTGACAAGGAAAGGAAAAATTGTCTCATAGATGCATTTGACAGTAATGCATAGATTTGCCTGAGAATTGTCGGAAGGACACTGAAGATCAAAATTTGTTTCCAGTTGAATGATTTGCAATGATATTGACTGCACGGCTAACACGGGATGTAAAGTAATGCTGGACCATGAATTGAATCATGCCTCACCCATCCTGCTTCCCTAATCATTGTCAGTGTTCCACAAGAACACCTGTACCTGAGCCCATTGATTTCATCCCTGGGCTAAGACTTTTGCACTGCTTCCTCAGATGCTGCCATTGAATGACTTTCACAAAGGTCAAGAATGAGATCATAGAAACAAAGCCACTTTATTCTCCCAGGAAAGCCACTTGTTTGTTTTTAAACATTTTTTGGCATTCAGAATAATTTAAACTCTATCAAATGTGAAATAAAATATTAAAACAGCATTTCTAATTAATATCAGCATGAAAAAAAAGCTAGACCCCATAAAATATTTGGAAATAGAAATTAAAAATAAAACAATAATTAAAACTTTTCTTTTTGGCTTCAATTACAGGATTAGAATCCCCACTGAAATCTGACGGGACACAGTTGCCGGACAAATCTAACAAGCAGCATGATTGGAGTAGTGATCCTCCGGTCAAAAACCGGGGGTCTCCTACAAGAAGGAACTCTGCCATTGCTGTCCACACAAGATTCGGCAGGATAACATTCATGGCGAATACAAAAGAGTATAATTTTCAGGTGATTGAAGGAAAGTATAGTGGGAATGGCAGAGAGTGTTGGGTACACAGAACAAGCTGCTAGGGCTCATGTTAGAGGCATATACATAAGTACCATTTAAGATATTCTTAGATAGGGATGTGGATTATAGAAAAATGGAGGCCTATTTGTGAGGAAAGGTTTAGGCTGACGTTCAAATAGGTTAAAAGGTTGGCACAATATTGTGGGCTGAAGGGCTTGCACTGTGCTCTAATATTCTATGTTCTATAGTGACAGATATGGCAGAAGTTACCAGTATGTGAGTCTCAGATTTCTAATTCATACAGATATTCATCTGGAACTATTCATTCCCACCAATATTTCCTGCATGGATAGGAAAAACTTAAAGAAACACGGGCCAAATTTTGGGCAAGTTGAACTAATTATATCGGCATCTTGGGTCAGAATAGACAAGTTGAGCGGAAGAGCCCATTTCCATGCTATATTACATCATGATTCTATGAGTAATAAACAGAAAACACTTGAGGAACTCAGCAGGTCAGGCAGCATCAATGGAATTGAATTTTGGGCCAACACCCTTCTTCAGGAAAATGGAAGGGGGAAGGCACCAGAATAAAAAGGTAGGGAAGAGGAAGGAGGCTAGCTGGAAGGTGATAAGTGAAGTCAGGTGGGTGGGGAAGGTCAAAGGTTAGAGAAGAAGGAATCTGATAAGAGAGAAGAGTGGACCACAGAAGAAAGGGAAGGAGGAGTGAACCCAAGGGTAAGTGATAGGCAGTAGAGAAAAGGTAAAATGGTTGAGAGGTGAAGAAAAGAAGAGGAGAGGGGGGTGTACATTTTTTTTTACCAGAAGGAAAAATCAATATTCGTGCCATCAGGTTGGAGGTACCCAGATGGAATATGAGTGTTAGAAGATTTGGGATTCCAATGCCACTATAATAAAATATGGAAATCCTGAACATGAATGCTCACATCCTCAAGTAGTTTCCCACTATGTTGCTCAACTTCCCTGAGACAGCAAATCCTGGACCTTTTCTCTCCCTCATGAGCTAACACAGTACAAGTGACCAAACATTCTCCTTCTATACTGTATTACCCTTTACTCTTTCTGTTCAAGAAAATACACGACTCTCGGGCACCTCATTAAAGATATTATTACAAATGATTAGAAAATGCACTGTCCACTCTTTTTTAAAATTTTCAGAGGCTGCATTGCGCATTGCATTTTGAAATGCTCAAAAATATTTTATATTCTGAGCTATTGCACATTTATATTTAGACGATTGCTCCCACACAGCATTGTTCTGTTTTTTTTTTCGATTTTGAAATATTTCTCTTTGAGTGGATGGTTCACCCCACCTTCTCAAGGCCAGTTCAGACTGAGCAATAAATGGTGGCCTTGTTATTATGCTCATATTGCATGCATAACGAGAATAAAACCTCTCTGTTTATTAAGGGACACTTACACATATACATTGGCCACATACTGTGTAGTTCATTTAAAAATAATGTTGAAATGAAGTGACCCTTAAATTAATATTGACCCTCATATCAAATAAGCTCTTACTGAGGTGCTGATAGCAGTGCACTTAGAAAATGACCACCACTGAGTTCATGACGCACAAGGGGAAAATGTAGAAGAAAAACACATTCAAAAGAAGCATGGCTGGAACTTCAGGATAATAATCAAATTTGATTCACTTTTAATATGTCTTTCAATCTGTTCAATTTCACTGTTCATCTAAATAATTAAAAAAAGATGATGTTTACATCCCATTTTCATAAATGTAAGATGTCTATAATATACACGTGTAGGGCTGACTGGTAATCTTAACCATCAATACTTATTGAATTTTGCCCTGCCAAGATCAAGTGGCATGTCACAATTATAATTTCTTTATTAAACCTCTGTGCTCCATCTTTGCAAAGCAAGTCCAATTTGGATTCCTACCACCGTTGCTGATCTCTTTGGCCGTCCTTACAGATGGAATGATTAATTCTTTTTGTTCTTACCAACAGAGCACATGACCTTGGTAGGATGTAAGTATTATCACTAAGTTGGACCCAAGCTACTCTGCAGTGTTATTTCTACATATTTTAATGGAAAGAGGAAAATAGCGTAAAGAAATGTAATTTAGCAAAATAACCCAATCAAGTTCATTGTTAACGTTTTATTTCATTGAATGGAGACATAAAGATTGTGGGCAATATCAGGGGCTGAATGCTAACATTCTGTAACCAACTTGGAAGCATTGTTTACACTATGCAAGATATCCTTAAGATGTAAAATTTTATTTTACATAATTCTGTAATGAAGTTATTATCTTACAATGAGGAGAGATAATTAAAATTGTTATGCTCATCAGATTGTTTTTCTGGTTCATGCTCCTATCTAAATTAGCCCTCGTTCACCTCATAGATGAGGCAAAGATGATAAACGTAGAGTCCTACAGCACAAAACAGGCCATTAGGACCATCAGATTTTTTTCCCCAGCCAATAAGCACTGATTTGTACTAATCTTACATTAATATTACTTTTTTTCCTACACATTCCTATAATCTCCATCCAAATTCTGCTACTCACTTGCACCTAACTACTGCCCATTATGCCACTGACATTTCAGGGCAGCAATGAATGTCTTACATTTCAGTTTTTTGACCAGTCAGGGTTATTAGCCCTGAGCTAAACCCCCAAAGCTGGAAGACTGGTGGACCACTCTTAGTCTGGTCTTTACCCTTTGACCTGTTTGGCCTGGGTGACTCTACCAAGTGCCAAAGCACAAGGTCCGAACTCCAGCCAACGTTGCTCTTTGGATCATTGAGGCACACAAGCCTTCAAACCTTATGACAAGGTTGTAGTTTTCTTAGAGGAATGGCTTGCACACTAGGGACAATTTAATAGAGGGCGACAAATCTAGTTAACTCAGGAAATCCTACTAGTCACACGGAGAATGTGCATTATCCACATGGACAGAAACAGCATTAAATCTGCTTCTCTAGAGCCGTAAAGTAACAATTGTACTCACTGCACCATTTTATCACCCCTTCATTCAATCAGTATTGTTAATTCATCAATTTGTTATCCAGAATCACTCAAGTAAGTATCAGATTTGATTTGATTAGCTTTATTTGTCACATGTACATTGAAACATTAAAACATAAAGTGAAATATGTCAAAGACTAACATAGTCCCAGGTATGCTGGGGCAGCCCCTAAGTGTCGCCATGCTTCCAGCACCAATATAGCATGCCTGTAATTTATTAAACCTAACTTGTACGTCATTGAAATGTGGGAGAAAACCAGAGCACTCTAAGAAAACCCATGTGGTCACAGAGAGCACGTGCAAATTCCTTTGGTGGGAATTGAACCCCGATCTTACAGCAGACGCTGTAAAGCATTTTGCTAACTGCTACACTACCAAACTGAGGAGTGAGTATCGATTATTAAGTAGTAAGAAGTCATACACACAATTTTCAGTTCAGTCATCCACTTATTCAAGTATGCATTGCCACATTTTGAAGGAAGGCAGAGAAATAGTTATTAGGATGAGACAACCTTCAATATTGTGTTCCAGGGATTCAGTCACCCTCTTAGTGATATTTTCTTATATTTAAACTCCATCTCTGCTGTAGAATTGAGATCTTCCATGTCAAATTTTCTATTTCCACGTTAGTAAGGTTCTCTTTCATGTGACTAGCATCTATACTGCCAAATTACAATGAAGTGCATGAAACAATTTACTTTTGTTTGTTTGTGTATTTCCTGCAATAACTGTTGCGTGTATTTTTGTTTAGTTTACAAGTTTGGTTTAACTAACTTCAGAATCGTTACAAAATTTAAATAATTAAAAGAAAGATTTTCAGTAATTTGGGGCACATTGAGAAACACCATGAAATAGAGATTAATTCTTGTTAATATTTTATAAGGTTAGATTGTTTATTGTTGCTTTAGATGCAGTTGTGTAATGGATGATTAAACAAGCTGAAGTATCAATATTGGAAATTGGTCCTCAGAGAGCTCTTTAAGGAGCCATGTTCATCAGTGTTATAACTTTGTGGGCATTTGTCTCTTTGCATCTCGGTAATTATGTCTGCTAATGGATGAAGTACCTGAAAGTGACCTGATGAAAAGTGTGCCCTGTTAGACAAGCACAATAAAAATGTTAAATGTACATCTGAGAACCCAGTCTTTAGAAAACGGCTAAACATTCAGAATGCTTTAAACTTCTTACAGTTGCATTACAGTGAGATCCAGTTAATTGCAAACTGATTAGTTTGCTTGACCACATAACCAAATTAGTTTTAATCCAAAGTGCCTTCAGACTGATTGAGCTTTATTTCAGTCTTTTAAAAATCTTAAAACAGTAATATTCTTCATAAACTGCTGGAAAGTGTGTGTGTGTGTGTGTGTGTGTGTGTGTGTGTGTGTGTGTGTGTGTGTGTGTGTGTGTGTGTGTGTGTGTGTGTGTGTGTGTGTGTGTGTGTGTGTGTGTGTGTGTGTGTGTGTGTGTGTGTGTGTGTGTGTGTGTGTGGACACAGTCATTATATTGAGTATTCAAATCAGAACAATTCATCAACTTGGTCTGAACTAAAATTCCATTTATCATTCCGAGTCACTGCACCTCAACATGAAATACTGGTATGCAGAGTTGGCATGAGTGTTTTCGCTCACACACTGCATTGGATCTAAAAGTGATTAATACTACAACAACGGGTCTAAAAATGATGAATACCACAACTATGGACCTGAAGCTTGACCTCTATATTACGGAATAGAATGCACAGATCACATTCAGAAAGAGCGATAGAGTGGCTTAAAACACAAAGATGTTAGTGGAGAGAATTAGCAAGCAGCCCAATATAAACATGAACTCACAACTTACAATAAATCAACAGTGTGATGGCTTTATCAAGAAAATGACCTTCAGCTCCACACTATAAATTCAACTCACCCTTTCAGTCGAAGGCAAAAGAAATGGCAGTGACCAGGTCCTTTATTGGCACCAAGACAAAAACTATTGGGACTGAAGCCACCCAGAGCTATTGTATGAATAGTTGCCAGGAGACTCCATGGAAATCCCACCAGCACATACAAAAGCATTTCTCCATTCTTTCACTAAAGAATTAAGCGGAACTAAGGAATTATATCCCTAACATAACAATGGTCACTTCTACTTTAAAATCTATATGTATTTTCAGTATCACCATGCAAAACACTCTCATTTAAATGAAATGGTAGAAGATGAAGCAAGCTAAATATTGTGAGCAATAAGGAGCTTAGGTCTTAAAAGCCTATAAGTTAGAGAGTGAGTGAAAGTAAAATGATATTTGGATGTTAAGATGGGCAACGTAATATCAAATGATAAATCAATTTGCTAATAATTTCAAAATAAATCTCTTAATTCCCCTTCTTCAACTGGGCAATTGATAGACGATTCTGGTTTGGTATAGTGTCATATGATTAATACCAAAACTTAATACCAGAGGGAATGCATTGAAGGTGAGAGGGGGAAGGTGAGAGGGGGATGTGAAGGGCAAGTCTTTTACTCAGAGTCATGGATGCCTGGAATGCGCTGCCTGGTATGGTGGTAGAGGCAAATATATTAGAGGTTCTTAAGAGATGTTTGGATCGACCCCTGGATATATGGAAGATGGAGGGATATGGACATGGTGTAGGTAGGAGATATAGTGTTTGAATGTTTTTGATTTACTTTTTGGCTGCTTGGCACAACATTGTGGTCGAAATAGCCAGTTCCTTTACTGTACTGTTCTATGTTCAATGTTCTAATGAGCTATATTATGAAACAATTTGGCACGTCGATTTTTTTTTTAATCTGGGAAGAAAAGTTTTCAGGATATTTCCTGTTCAGTTTTTTGATCAGATATCATATAGCACTTTGACCACATTTCAATACAATTGAGCTTTTTTTAAAAGTGTTCGTTCTTGTAGAAATGTGTGTAATTTATGTTTTTCATTTGAATATTGTGTACCTAATCTGCGTGCCTGTGTGCTGCTTCAAATAAGGTTTTTTTTTGTTATTGGATCTGTGCCTACTTGTATTTGAGCATATAACAATAAGCTTGATTTTCATTCTTGATTCATCCTGTGCAAGATTTTTGATGTACTGAGGGTTAAATGAAGATGCACAGGCTGATGGACATTTGTCAGCCTATATTTTCTGAGTATCAATATCTTACCAGTACAAAAATACTAATGTGAAGATCTTAGTTTCTAGAATAGGAGGTGACTAACAGGCAAACAGGCTTAAAAATGAACAGATAAGGAGGATGAACAACAAATAATCTGCTGGAGGAATTCAGTGGGTTAGAAGCATTTGTAGTGAGAAAAACTATTGACATTTTGGTCAAAACTATACAAACAGCTATTCTCTCTTCCCCCCCCCCCCCCCCCACTAGCAGGCTGGAGATACAAAAGCATGAAATTATGTACTACTAGGCTCAAGGACAGCTTCTATCTTGCTGCTATAAGACCAGTCAATGGTCTTCTTGACACAATCTAACTCATTGTGACTTTGCAACTTCCTGTCTACATGCACTTGCTCTACATTGTAACACTTTATTCTGCATTCTTACTGTTTTAACTTATACTTCCTCAATACACCATTGTAATGTAATCATCTATATGAACGGTATTCAAGGTAGGTTTTCATTGTACCTCAGTACATGTGACAATAATAAACCAATTTACCAACTTAATTGACCAAAGTCACATTGCTGACAGAAGGGGAAGAACACAACACCCCTTGAGTCTTCAGCATTAGAAGTATGGGAGGTTCAATCAATACCATTGCTTTGGACTCTACTGGATTTTGACTGGATTCTGAGCAGGAAAGATAAATTGGGCTGTCAATTGGACTTTAATTAATTGAAGGAGAGAGTTCAGAAGAAATTGTAGTTCTAAGAAGATATCTTTTGAGGAGAAGGCAGAAGAATGCATTTGAGAGGGTAATAAATCAGCCATGATGGAATGACAGAGCAGACTGGATGGGCTGAATGGCCTAATCCTGTTCCTACATCTTATGGTCTTGTAAGTTTGTGGTAAAGCAGCCAGGAGTAAAGAGTGGTCATTAAACTCAAAACTGGAAAGAAATTAAAGTTCACTAAAGGAAGGGTTGAGTCAGTATGTGGTCCTCATGAAAGATTTTGACCCAAATCATTAACAACTCCTTTGCCCCCATGGGTGCTGCTGGGTTCCTCTAGAAGATTGTTTGTTTCATCTGCAGTCTCTTGTGGCTCCGTAGCAAAATAAGAAATAGTGAATGAAGCAATATATTAAAACTGAAGGAGGTGGATGAAGTCCAGATGAGTGAGTATATAAGAAATGTGCTGAACAAATTTTCTGTTGTAAATTCTAGTTGGAGGTTGTGGCATTATTGAGATATGGCAGAAAAAGTACTTAGACCGGGGAACCAAATGCAACAAGTTACAGGATCAATGGGTGATTTAGAAAACCGATGGAGAGAAGTAATCTTAGAGATGTGATACAATAAGATTTAGATTTAAAAAGTAAAACAGAAAATGATTTAGAATGCTTAAGCCCTCAGTTAGCAGCTGCAGCATGGTGGAATGCACAAGTGCAAAGAACAGGAGTAGACATTCAGTGATTCATTATACTTTTAATATAGATTAGACTACACATATAGATTACAGCTTTCTTAAGTATGTTCAGAATAGTTTGCTGCAACAATTTGTCCATGAATTAATGAGGGACCAGGCCTTATTAGATGTGGAAATGAGTAATGAATCAGGTTTAGATAACAGCTTAATGGTGCATGAACATTTATCCTGAAATATCATAAAACAATTGAGTTCAAAGCCAAGTTCAAAAAATGAGAAACACAGAACAGCTGTTATGATTCCAGATGACTAAGGTTTGATTTCTATGTTATGAAAATGATCAGAGTCGGCTGAGAAAACTCTGTTCAACACAGAATTCTACTTGCCTAAGAACTATCCATAGATAATCAGAAAGAGGAGCTAAATAAAAGTGAAAGGGAGAAAACACACAAAAGAGCAACAATAGCTCAGATCATGGAAACTGAACGAGATTCAAGGAACTCAAAAGAGCAGTGGATCAGATTATGTAAAGCATGAGGAAAGGTCTACTAACAGACGGTACAAATATATGAAAGATAACACGATCAAAACAAATACAATGGAATATTTGGAAAAACAAGCAGGAACATATAATTTCCTTCAAGATGAATTTATGAAGTAATGAGCATATGGCATAATTGATTTGCAAGAATATAATTAGCACAACTATTGAATTCTTCTTACTGATACACAGCATAAGGACATTGATAATATGCTCCATATATTGCTCCATACGTTCTCAGGAAATATAGTGCCTATTAAAAGTATTCACCCCCCCCCCCCCCGGAAGTTTTCATGTTTTATTGATTTACAATATTGAATCACAGTGGATTTAATTTGTCTTTTTTGATACTGATCAACAGAAGAAAAATCCTTTGTATCAAATTGAATACCAGTCTCTACAAAGTGACTGAAAGTAATTGCAAAAATATAAAACACAAGTATTCACCCCCTTTAATATGACACACCAAATCTTCACCAGTGCAGCCAATTGGTTTTAGAAGTAGCATAATTAGTTAAATGAAGATCTGTTTTTGGAGACCTGTGTGCAGTCAAAGTGTTTCAATTGATGGTAGTTAAAATGCACTTGTATCTGGAAGGTCCAACTGCTGGTGAGTCAGTATCCTGGCAAAAACTACACCATGAAGACAAAAGAACACACCAAGCAAGTCCATGAAAAGGTTATTGAAAAGCACAAGTCAGGAGATGGATACAAGAAAATTTCCAAGTCACTGAATATCCCTTGGAGTACAGTTAAGTCAAACGCCAAAAAATGGAAAGAATATGGCACAGCTGTAAATTTGCCTAGAGCAGGCAGTCCTCAAAAACTGAGTGACTGTGCAAGAAGGAGACTAATGAAGGAGGTCACCAAGAGACCTATGACAACTCTGGAGGAGTTACAAGCTTCAGTGGGTGAGATGGGAGAGACTGCGCATACAACAACTGTTGTCCAGATGGTTCACTAGTTTATGGGAGAGCAGCAAAAAGAAAGACACTGTTGAAAAAAACTCACATGAAATCTCATCTAGAGTCTGTGTGGGAAAATCTGAAGTCAGCTGGAAGAAGGTTCTATGATCTGATGAAACCAAAATTGATCTTTTTGGTTATCAGATGAAACGCTATGTTTGGCATAAGCCAAACACCACACACCATCAAAAGCACACCATTCCTACTGTGTTGCCCTTAAGGCATTTGTTTAGTTTATTATATTTTCACTTTAGTAATTCATTTGTAATCGTTTTCTAGTTAAAGTTAAGGTTGTTGAAAGTAAATTCGTTGTCTGTGATATATCACGGCATGCGATGACATCACACCCGGTTTTGCTGCGTCTTGTGGGAAAAAAACGGTTTGGAGAAACGGGAAGGAGGCGGCTTGTGTGTGCAGGATCAGTGCAAGAAAAGTTTTCATTCTACACACTAGAAACATCATAGAAGCAACACCGTAAGTTCATAAGATAATCGATATGTTGAAGTAAAAATGTTAACGCTGATTCTGTTAAAGGTAATGACGGTTGATAAAGTTTATGTTCTTTGTTCTTTAAAGAGTTGCGGATAGTTTGTGTTGAAGTGTATTTAAAGCAGTTGATGGCATAGGTAGATTCTGACTGTATGTTGTACTTTAATGTAATATAGTTTGTTGTAGTTTTATTTTTGCAAGTATTTATGATGTAAATGTGATGCCAAGAAGGAAACAAATACTGTATATATTTTGTATTGTTTTATCAACAGTTTTCACCATACGTTAATGTGGAAGAGTGAACAGTAAACGGTTAATCTTACTGGGATCGCGCCTCATTGACTCCGGTTTATACTGTGTGTTTAGTTCAGAGTTTTTACACCTGTGCGAGAACACTACACCTACTATGAAGCATGGTGGTGGCTGCATCATGCTGTGGGAATGCTTCACTGCAACAGGCCCTGGAAGGCTTGTGATGGTAGAGGGTAAAACAACTGCAGCAAAATACAGGAAAATCCTGAAAGAAAACCTAATGCAGTCTGCAAGAGAACTGCAACTTTTCAGAAGATTTGTTTTCCAGTAAGAGAATAACCCCAAGCAGAAAGCAAAAGCTACACAGGAATTGGTAAAAACAACAAAAAAGTTAATGTCCTGTATTGGCCAAGTCAGAGTCCAGACCTCTATCCAATTGAGAATTTGTGGATGGACTTGAAAAGGCCTGTTCACACACGATCCCCATGCAATCTCACGGAGCTTGAGCAGTTTTGTAGAGAAAAATGAGGAAACATTGTAGTATCCAGATGCGCAAAGCTGATAGAGACCTATCCACACAGCTGTAATTGCTGACAAAGGTGCATCTACTAAATACTGACTTGAAGTGGGTGAATACTTAAGCAATCAATTATTTTACATTTTATATTTGTAATTAATTTAGATCACCTTGAAGAGATCTGTTTTGACTTTGACACAAAAGGGTTTTTTTTTTCTGTTGATCAGTGTCAAAAAAGCCAAGTTAAATCCACTGTGATTCTATGTTGTAAGACAATAAATCATGAAAACTTCCAAGGGGGGGTTGAATACTTTTTACAGGCATGTATGTTCCTGAATTACGGCAATGTGTTTGGTAAGAATATTCCAATGTCAATCTAAAGCAAACGTTCTTTCGATTAATTCATTTACACAATTTTCAATTCAAGATGTTTCAAGGTGTAACTTTAAGCTCTTCGAGGAGTTATCATTTCAGAGGATCTGTCCTGGGCCCAGCACTTAAGTGCCATTATGGCAGTGCCTCTACTTCCTTAGAAGTTTGCAAAGATTTGTCATGTCATCTAAAACTTTGACAAACTTCTAGAGATGTTTGATGGAGAGTATATTATCTACTTCCATACAGCCTGATATGGAAATACCAATGTCCTTGTATGGAAAGGCCTACAAAAAGAATAGTGGATATGGTCCAATCCATTGTAGTTAATGCCCTCCCCTCCACTGAGCACATCAATACCAAACGCTGACACAGGAAAGCAGCACCCGTCATCAAGCACCCCCTCCATTCTGGCCATGTTTTCTTCATGCGGCTGCCATCAGGAATGAGGTACAGGAGCATCAGAAGTTCAGTATTACTGCTCAGCCACCAGGCTCTTGTACCAGTGGGGATTACTTCACTTACCACATCAATGCCCCTCCCCTCCTTCTTACCCCATCCCTGACATATTTAGTTGTTTCCCTGTTCTCCATCTCCCTCTGGTGCTTCCCCCCCCCCCCCTTTCTTTCTCCCAAGGCCTCCCGTCCCATGATCCTTTCCCTTCTCCAGCTTGGTATCACTTTCACCAATCACCTTACCAGCTCTTAGCTTTATCCCACCCCCTCCAGTCTTCTTCTATCATTTCGTATTTCCCCCTCCCCCCACTACTTTCAAATCTCTTATTATCTTTCCTTTCAGTTAGTCCTGACGAAGGGTCTTGGCCTGAAACGTCGACAGTGCTTCTCCTTATAGATGCTGCCGGGCCTGCTGTGTTCCACCAGCATTTTGTGTGTGTTGTTAATGCTATTGTGTAGTGGTTTTGGGATATTAGCACTTGTAGATATTACTATTGGGACAATAGTACCCTAATCATGCTCCATAGTCTTTCAATTTCCTCTTTTAATTCAGTATATTTCTGATTTTTTTTACTTGTTTATTTCTGTAAGTTATGTGTGTTTGGAATGATTATATCCATTGAATAAGTTGTTCTTGGTTGTTTATCATGTATTATTATATCTAGACGGTTATTATTGCCTATTCTGTAATAACTGATCAATCAAAATATAATTTGTGGTTTTCTGACTCTAAAAACTGGATCAGGCTTATATTTATAGTAACATATGATTTCTTTTATGTCTTTGTATTTTAAAGCAAGATTTTGATGAATGATGTTTGCTACCTGATTGTGCCTGTGTAAGTAATCAGATAAAGTTAAACTGCTACAGTATCCTATAAAGTGATGGATTGTTTCTTGTTTTTCTCGGCATTTTCTACATTTGTCACCTTGAATTTTTTGGTCTTTTATTATGTATTTTTCATAATTTTTTGTGTTAACCACCTGCTCCTTTATTGCCACAAGGAAAACTTCTGTTTCTGGGAAGAGCTCTCCAACTCCAAGCCAGGTATTTGGCGCTTCCTTGATGACAACTAGTCTGTTCAGATCGTGGGGAGGTCTTCCATGGAGGCTCATGATCTTCCATTGGTTATCCTATTCTTCACTTTTCTGGGTTGTGTGTGGTATACTTGCATATGCTTGCATGGAGTGCTGATTCCTGGTTTCATTGATGAAAATATATCCTTACAGGTTTTATCTGACTGTTATGTAGATTTTCAATGTCTGTTATTTCTCTTCCACCTTCTGTCCTAGGTGGTGTTAATCTGAGTACATTCAAATGTACATAATGTTTTCTGAAATTTGTCATTTCAGTTCTTATTTTTCTTTGTAAATTTTCCTGATCGGTTCAGACCGGAACATTATGCCAAAAGAATATGTTAATATAAGTATAGCAAACATGTTTATTGCCTTTGTTATATTTTTAGTGTTGAGCTCTGTTTGGCAGATTTTCTTAAGCCTTGATGTAAATTCTGTCAAAAGGTTTTCCTTTAACGCACCGTGATCTATTTTCTTTCCTTGTTGATATCCCAGAAATCTATGTTTTATATTCATCCATCAGTTGTCTTGTATCCTGCTGCTCTGTTTGGTATTCTATTAGCTCCATTGCACCTTTTTTTATGTTTAATGTTCTGCAGTTATCCTTTCCAAAGTTCATGCTTATATGTTTGAAAATAGATCTCCTATTTGAATTAATTGGTTTAGCTTAATTGATGATGAGCATATACTCTCACATTATCCATGTGCAGAAGGTGTGTTAAAGTATAGCTCATTTCATTGTTTCTGATTTCATACTCAATTTTCATCTCATTCAGTAAATTAGAGAGTGGATTTAAAGCTAGACAGAACCATAGTGAACTTAAAGAGTCACCTTGGAAAATGCCTCAGTTTATTTTGATAATGGTGGTTGTTCTGTTTTGGTTGTTAATAGATAGATATTATGCCAATACTTCATCAGATGTTGCAGGAATTCCACAGTATTGGATGTAATTTATATATATTAAGAACTTCTATTAGCCTTGAGTGTGGGGCAAAGTCAAATGCCTTTTGGTAGTCAATATAACAACATAAAAGATTTCTGCTTTTCCATTGGGATGATGATGATGATTATTATTATTATTATCATTATTATTTTTTCACCTTCTTTTTGTATTTGAACAGTTTGTTGTTTTTTTGTTTTGCACTTTGGTTGTTGTCCACCCTGTTGGATGTGGTCTTTCATTGCTTCTCTTGTGATTCTTGTATTTACTGTGATCGCCCGCAAGAAAATGAACCTCAGATTTGTATATGGCAACATGTATTTACTTTGAACTTTCCCACCCTCGCATGCCACCTTTGCTGAATGGAGGGATACATTTAGTAATAGACTAAGACAATTACACTGCTCCAAAGAGTGCTGTATGAGGTCATTCTTATCCTTGTCCATTAGGTTTTATAATGAGTCAACCTATAGCCGGGGAAGTGATGATCCCCTCTTGTTAGACTGTTTGAGGTAACTTATTTTTTATTCTTTCTCACTTCTCTTCTATTATTTGTATATTTATATATCTGTGCACTTGCAATCCTACAGTGACACTGTAATTTCCTTTGGAATCAATAAAGTATCTGTTTATCTATCTATCTATCCTCCAGTTCAGTGTTTCCCAACCTGGGGTCCACAGACCCTTTGGTGTCTGGCATAAAAAAGGGTGGGAACCTCGGCATTAGATCATTATTCTGGGTTTCTGCATCACTTGCACAATTACTTAACCAGTATGTTATGATTACCAGTCCCTGCATATAGGTATTCAGCCCAGGTATTATGCTTAAGAAGTAAACGATGAGTGTCAGCAAGTGGTTGTTGTGCAAGAAAAGGACCAATGCTAAGAAGGTAAACTTACCATACCAATACAATTTTCAAGGAATTTCATCCTCATGCACAAGAATTCACTAAAATTGGGTCATGGTAATAAACAATGGGCTCAGCGATCAGTTGAGGTAAGGAATGAATCGATTGCTGAAGAAAGACTCCTGATCCAGCGAGGAGAGGGATGAAGTCAAATCAAATGAGAATAATAGAATCTTAGAATCCCGAGAGCACAGATGGTGACCATTCAGCCCATGAAGTGTCAGTTTGCTCTGGTGGAGCAATCCTATCAGTCCAAGTCTCCTTTTCCTGAGCAGATAACTCCCATTCAAATGCCTGTCCAATGCCCCTGTGCTGGCACTAAATGATTGTCTTCCACCACCCTCAAAGGCAGTGAACTCCAGTAAGGGGACTCAGAATCAATGAATGAATAAAGAGATTCTGCCTGAGCGTGCTCTTATCCAGTAGTCTGCTTGAAGGAGTCTGATTTTAGCCCCTTCTCTACTCCTGGATGTAAATCAACTCAACATCAATTTCCGAATGCATACAGCAATTTAAAATAACAAAAATGAAAGACCTCAGTATAAGTTATTGCCGGCCAGTGGTGTAGTGGCATCAGCACTGATGCGAGTGGTCCTGGGTTTGAATCCAGCCGGCTCCCATCTGTGCTGGGTTGAGTATCAGGGTAACAATTCCATTTCCTAAAAAACAGACAGAATGCCAAACAAATGGCTAGGTTGCCCAATGTGCCACAAGGCATAAAGAGGAGTTATCTATAATAGTATAAATTATTAGGGCAGATAACCTTAGGATTGATCAAATATGTAAGTTTTAACACCCAGAAGTATGAAATCTTGATTGAAACATTTTTATCAATATTTAGTGTAAGTGTTCCTGTTCTGTGAAATAATATCAACAGAGCTCATTTATGTTGTTTTGTCAGTGTAATGTAGAACTGATGTATCAACAATGTAAGTAGTGAGAGCACACTTACACTCAGTGTCCACTTTATTAAATACCTCTTCTCTTAATAAAGTGACCTCTGAATGTATGTTCATGGTCTGTTGCTGTTGGCCATCCACTTCAAGTTTTGATGCGTTGTGTGTTTAGGGATGTTCTTCTGCACACCACTCTTGTAACACATGGTTATTGGAACTACTGCCACCTTCCTGTTGGCTTGAACCAGTCTGGCAAGCCTCCTCTGACCTCTGTCATTGACAAGGCATTTTCACTCACAGAGATTCCGGTCACTGGATGAGTTTTGTTTCTTACACTATTCTCTGTAAACTCTAGAGACCATTGTACGTGAAAATCTCAGGGAATCAGCAGTTGCCAAGAGACTCAAATCTCCCTGTATGGCACCAACAACTATTCCACAGTCAAAGTCACTTAGATCCCATTTTTTCCGCATTCTGTTATTTGGTCTGATCATGAACTAAATCACTTGACAATGCTTGCATGCTTTTATGCATTGAGTTGCTGCAATGTGATTGGCTGATTAGATATTTGCATTAACAAGCAGGTGTTCAGGTGTACCTAATGAAGTGAATGTAAACTGCCTGATCCAACCATAGTGGATGGAGTTCATGGTCCATTTTGTGCATGCATGCAAATGGGTGCCGAACAATTTAGAAGCAGGTGGGGCCAACTGAGTTCTCTTCTTTGGAATGCAGAATAAATGATCAAGACTAACCAGTATGACAGCTGAGCTCCCTATAATCGTAGGATACAGAATATCAGTGCAAGAGACCTCAGAGAATGGTGGCTTTGCTAAAGAAAAGCTACATTTTTACTGGTTGCACATATGAGGTAACCAGTGTGAAGCAAACCAATTACATGAATAGAGTAGGGATCATTCTGGCACCAGCAATGTCATGTTGTGTTCTGGTGCTGCCAAGATGAAAATCTCGGTATGACAGTCGCATTAAGATTGTTCAATAACAATCACATACAACAGTAGAACCTTGCTGTCTTTTCACTCAATTTCATTGAGCTTATGCTGCCCTGAGTACAGGAGTGCATTGGAAACATATTCATTTTAAAACCCTTATTATTCCCTGCAGTGTTACAACATTACTTTAAATAACACTCTTACTTTATTAGGTTTTTCCTCGTACACTGTGGTGGTTAGCAGGAATTTGTCAAATTAAAGAGAAACTCTGTAGTTTGGAAAACAGACAGCGCCCGTTCAATATGTGTGTATGAGTTTGTGTGTCTGTGCTATCAGGCTCTTGTGCTATTGTGTTTGATTGTGTGTGATGCTTTATGTGATTATGTGCAAAATGCAATAACTTGATGAGGGCAATTCAGAACTCTGACAACTTCTTTTTCTTCATTTTCTGTTTTCGATTTCCTTTTCTTCTATTTCGATCCTGAAGATTATAAGGGGCAACACAGTAGGGTGAATTGATAAAGCTTCCATTTAGTTGAGCCAGGAATGACTGAAGGGGTGAACAGCCTGGGTGGTGATTTGCTCCTTCTAAAGCATACACCGTGCTCCAATGTACTCCCCAGGACATGTTTTCTAAGTTCTGAATATCATCCAACTGCTCTCTCTCTAGTTGCGCGCTCATGGGCCAAAGTTTCCCAGAAGTCAGTGGGGATGTTGTACATCCTTTAAAGATTGTTTGAGGACATCTGTTAATTATTTATTTTCACTGTCTAGCTGGTAATCTCTTCCCAAGACAGAGCATGTCTGTTTCAGTACTCTGGTATCAATACTGCGAACATAACTGTCCAGATAGAACAACACAGGATAAACAAGCAAGACCAACTTACTTAATAGATATAGCCATTTGAAATACATAACATACAGAAATCACTACATGAGAAACACCAGAAATATGCTGAATTAAAAGAGGAAATTGAAAGACTTTGGAACATGAGCAGGGTATACATTGTCCCAATATTAGTATCTACAATTGGTGTCATCCCAAAGGCACTGAAGAGTAGGCAGCCGTCAATCCCAAGGGATCATAGGTTTTTGCCATGGGTGGACTATTTCCTCTCCAGGGCGGGAAGATTTGAAGAACTGGCTTTGCCCATGCAGCGGGATCCCCCTCGCCACATCCCTGATGTAGTCCAAGGAAAGGGCAAGCGCTGATACAGCTTGGCACCAGTGTCATTGCCGAGATTGACAGAGTGAAATTGTAAACAACGTCCAACTGCTTTAGGGACTGTGGCTCCTTGGGGTTTACTCCTCAAGCATTTCCCAAGGGTGGGAAAGGCCTTCTCCCAGGTGGGCTGCAGTCCAAGGCTGACAAGCCCCACCTGCTCAACAAAGGCACTACAGAACAGCGTTAAATAATTAGGACAGTAATATCTGTGTAAATCTTCAGAAAGCCACAATACTAAATCCCATTTAAATAGTCTGAAAGTTCCTAGCAATTGAGATATGAAGGTGCTTGACTATGCCCAGACCCCAGCTTGAGCTGAGTGTAAATAATTAGCAATAATATTATTACATATCAACAATTTTATTTAAAATCCTGACAAAGTACCTGAATTTTTGATAAAAGTTAAAGCATATCCCTTACCTAAAGGAGAAATCAAAAATAACCCATCAAAATAACATCTTGTTACTAGTTCACAAACTATATATAAAATTATAACACCATGTCTCTCACAACTAATCACCACTCACTTAGATAACCATGATGTACTTAGAGAATAGAAAGGATGCTGTAAGGGTATGAAAGGATGTAAAGTACAACTGATAATAGATTCTGTAATTCTAAATCAAGCCCAGCGGAAAAGCATAGAACCATAGAACACTACAGCACAGAAAACAAGCTATTTGGCCCTTCTATTCTGTACCAAAACTTTATTCTGCTAGTCTCATTGACCTGCACCCAGTTCGTAATCCTCCAGACCTCTTTCATCCATGTATCTATCCAATTTATTCTTAAAACTTAAGAGTGAGCCCACATTTACCACGTCAGATGGCAGCTCATTCCACACTCCCACCACTCGCTGAGTAAAGAAGTTCACCCTAATGTTCCCCCAAAACTTTCCCCTTTCACCCTAAAGCCAGGTCCTCTCGTATTTATCTCTCCTAATCCAAGTCGAAAGAGCCCACTCGCATTTACTCTGTCTATATCCCTCATAATTTTGTAAACTTCTATCAAATCCCCCCTCAATCCTCTACACTCCAAGGAATAAAGTCCTAACCTGTTCAAACTTTACAACCCTCTTTACTTGTGATGCCACTTTCAGGGAATTATGTATCTGAACTCCCAGATCCCTTTGTCCTCCACACTCCTCAGTGCCTTACCATTTACTGTGTATGTCCTACCTTCATTTGTCCTTCCAAAATGCAACACCTCACACTTGTCTGCATTAAATTCCATCTGCTATTTTCTGGCCCATTTTTCCAGTTGGTCCAGATCCCTCTGCAAGCTTTGAAAGCCCTCCTCGCTGTCCACAATGCCTCCAATCTTAGTGTCATCAGCAAACTTGCTGATCCAATTTACCACATTATCGTCTACATCAGCACAGATCCCTAAGGCAAGTCTCCAGTCTGAGGCTGCGTCCACACTACACTGCATAAGTCTATAACTGAAGCTTTTTCCCTTTGTTTTTACCCTTCGTCCACACTAAAACGGCATTTTTGTCTCCCAAAATCGGAGCTTTTCAGAAATGCTCTCCAAAGTGTGTATTTTTGAAAATGCAGGATTGGCCAGATCAGTGTGGACGGGGTAACCGGAGACTTCTGAAAATGCTGTCAGACAGCAGCGCGCTATTTCATTGTTTTCTTGAATGCAACCTAACAATTTCAGACAGATGGCAATGAAACTGACACCAGAAGGGTTAGAAATGTACTCACCAAATACTTTGACCCATAACTTACTGAATAAGTAAGTATACTCACTTTGCCCTGTTTTCTGTCCTTGTTTGTATGAAGGTGGTTTACCTATTTATGCAAGTACTTCTGACAATAGATGTGTAACAGCCTAATGTTACATTGTATGGAAATACAAGATAACACTGATGCAGACATGTTTTATACATTTAACAAGGTGCTTTATTAATGCAACAGAGTTTGTCAGTTTTTCAATGTTCGACGTCGGCCGGGTCAATCTGTCTGTTAACTCTGTCAGTTGCCTCCGTACGCTCCAGTATTTTTTTTTTAACTTTTAAGTTCTCCTGTGCAAAAGCCAACAGCTGTCTGTCGTTTTAAGTTTTTCTAGTCTGTAACTACACAAACGCACACTTTTACGGCGAGATTCAACACCAAACACGTTGCTTGTTTTTGGTAGATGTGTCCTGCACATGTGCAGGAGGAGGAGATTCGCTGAAATCTCTGTTTCAATATGGATAGAGATATTTTTAAAAACACATAGTGTGGACACCTATCGTTTTTATGTGAAACCGGCATTTTCAAAATTATCCGGTCTAGTGTGGACATAGCCTGAGAAGCAATCATCCACTACCACTCCCTGTCTTCTCCCACACAGCCAATTTCGAATCCAGTTTATAACCTCACCATGGATACCTAATGTCTGAACCTTCTAATCTAATCTCCCACATGGGACCTTGTCAAAGGCCTTACTAAGGTCCATGTAGACAACATCCACAGCCTTTCCTTCATCTACTTTCTTGGTAACCTCCTCGAAAAACTCTGCAAGATTCAATAAACATGATCTACCATGCACAAAGCCATTCTGACTATCCATAATCAGCCCTTGGCTGTCCAAATACTTGTATATCCGATCTCTCAGAGCACCTTCCAAAGATTTATCTACTACTGATGTCAGGCTCACCGGCCTGTAATTACCTGGTTTACTTTCGGAGCCTTTTTTAAACAATGGAACAACATGAGCTACCCTCTAATCTTCCGGCACTGCACCCATGGCTAAGGACATTTTAAATATTTCTGCCAGGGCCCCTGCAATTTCTACACTAGTCTCTCTGAAGGTCCGAGGAAATATTATGTCAGGCCTGGGGGATTTATCTACTTTTATTCGCTGTAAGGCAGCAAGCACCTCCTCCTCTTTAATCTCTATATGTTCCATGACACTACTGCTTGTTTCCCATCCTTTCGTATATGCTATGCCAGTTTCCTGAGTAAATACTGATGCAAAAAAAAAGTTTAAGATCTCCCCCATCTCGTGAGGTTCCACACATAGACGACCACACTGATCTTCTAGAGGACCAATATTGTCCCTTACTATCCTTTTACTCTTAATATACTTGCAGAAACCCTTTGGATTTACCTTCACATTATCTGCCAAAGCAACTTCATGTCTTCTTTTGGCCTTCCTGATTTCCTTCTTTAGTATATTCTTACATTTTCTATACTCTTCAAGTACCTCATTTGTCCCTTGCTGCCTATATCTGCTATACACCTCTCTTTTTCTTAACCAGATTGCCAATATCCCTTGAAAACCATGATTCCCTATGCCTGTTAGCTTTGCTTTTAATCCTGGCAGGAATATGCAAACTCTGCACTCTCAAAATTTCATCTTTGAAGGTTTTCCACTTACTGAACACATCCTTGCCAGAAAAAAACTTATCCCAATCCACTCTTCCTAGATCCTTTCTCATTTCCACAAAATTGACCCTTCTCCAATTTAGAAACTCAACTCAAGGACCAGACCTATCCTTATCCATAATTAACTTGAAACTAATGACATTATGTTCACTGGACCCAAAATGTTCGCCTACACATACTTCTGTCACCTGACCTGTCTGGTTCCCTAATAGGAGATCAGGTACTGCACCCTCTCTCGTTGGTACCTCTATATATTGATTTAGAAAACTTTCCTGAACACATTTGACAAACTCCAAGCCATCTAGCCCTTTCACAGTGTGGGAGTCCCAGTCAATATGTGGAAAGTTAAAATCCCCTACTATTACAACTTTCTGTTTCTTACATCGGTCTGCTATCTGTCTACAGATTTGCTCCACCAATTCTCCCTGACTATCGGGCAGTCTATAATACAACTCTATTAGTGTGGTCACACCTTTCCTGTTCCTCAGCTCCACCCATATAGCCTCTGTAGATAAGCCCTCCGGGCTGTCCTGTCTACGCACAGCTGTGATATTATCCCGGACTAGTAATGCCACTCTTTCCCCTTTCATCCCTCCCCCTCTATCACATCTGGAACAACGGAACCCTGGAACATTAAGCTGCCAGTCCTGCCCTTCCTGCAACTAAGTCTCACTATAGCAATAATGTCGTAATCCCACGTGCCAATCCACATCCTAAGCACATCCGCTTTACCTACAATACTCCTTGCATTGAAATAGATGCACTTGAGAAACACGTACACCTATCACGTACAAACCTTTGATTTCTGTCTATACATCCAGTCCTTGCATGACCTTTATCCTCCTCCACCTCACTATCTGTCTTAACACTCTGGTTCCCCTCCCCCTGCAAATCTAGTTTAACCCCCCCCCAGAGCAGCACTAGCAAATTTACCCTCAAGGAAGTCCCCCTCCAGTTCAGGTGCAAACTGTCCCGTCAGAACAGCTCCCACCTTCCCTGGAACAAAGCCCAATTGTCCAGAAACATGAAACCCTCTCTCCTGCACCATCTCCTTAGCCACCTATTTAGCTGCATTATCTTCCTATTTCTAGCCTTAGATTGCAACCCTGGAGGTCCTGTCCTTCAACTTTGCACCTAATTCCCTAAACGCTCTTTGCAGGACCTCCTCCTCCTTCCAATTCACGTCATTGGTCCCAACATGGACCACGACATCTGGCTGCTCACCCTCTCTCCTGAGAATACGGAGAACTCAATCCAAGATATCGCAGACCCTGGCACCAGGGAGGCAACAGACCATCTGGGATTCTCAATCTCTCCCACAGAACCTCTTATCTGTCCCCCTAACTATCAAATCCCCTATCACTACTACTCTCCTCTTTTCCCTCCTTCCTTTCTGAGCTAAAGGTCCAGTCTTGGTGTCAGAGACAAAACCACTACAACTTGTCCCTGGTAGGTCATCCCCACCAACAGTATCCAAAACGGTATACTTATTGTCAATGGGAACAGCCACAGGGGTGCTCTGCTCTTTTTGTCTATTCCCCTTCCCTCTCCTGACAGTCACCCAGCTACCTGCCTCCTGACTTTTAGGGGTGACTGTCTTCCTGAAACTCCTGTCTGTTTCTGCTTCTGCCTCATGAATGATCCAAAGTTCATCCAGCTCCAGCTCCAGTTCCCTAACTCAGTTTGTCAGGAGCTGCAGCTGGATGCACCTTTTACAGGTGTAGTCATCAGGGACAACTGTGCTGTCCCTGACTTCCCACATTCTGCATACAGAGCACTCAACTGCCCTAACTGCTGCCTCCATTACTTACTCCTAAATTAATTAAATTAATTAAAGGAACTTCCTCAGCCTTACCTCACTGGGAGCAAGCTCATCCTCAGCCTCTGCTTGCCAAAGCCTCAAAGCTCCACTCCTGCCCTGAGCCACTCACACACTGGCCACTCCTCTTCAGTTACCCCCCCACCTTTATTTGTCCCTGCCAATTATCTCAAGTACTCACTCCCTCTAATCAACTAATCAACACTCTGTTTAACCTTTCAGTTGCCCTCAATGCTCCTTTTAAAGCACACTCACCTCAGCTCCTCAGCTGCTTCCCAGCACTCAGCGCTCTCCGGAGCCCCTCGCTCCTCCTCCTGCTGCGATGGTCCAGCAGTAATCTTTCATATTGTTGTATTGACTATCAAAAATAAAATTTGATTCTGTACCCCACTCATGTTTATAGAAGCTCTTAATATATATAAACTACGCCCAATATTCCTTCAACATCTGATAAAGTATTGCTGTACTACAATCACTCTGTCTATTAACAAACAAGAAAAGAATAACCTCTGTTATCAAAATAAACCGAGGGTAACTCTCTAGGTTCACTATGGTTTTGTCTAATTTTAAATCTGCAGCATAATTTACTGAATTGGATGAAAAGTGGATATCAAATCAGAAACAACCAAATGAATTGTACCTCGACACACATTGTACAATTTGAAATTATACTCTCCATCAGTAAAGCTAATACAATTAATTCAAATGGTAGAACTATTTTCAAAAGCTATATACATGAACTTTGAACTAGATAAGTGCAGAATATTAAACATAAAGAAAGGGCAATAGATCTAACAGAATGCAAAACAGAGCAGCAGGTTACAATACAACTGATAAATGAATAGGAAACACATAAGCATCTGGGATATCAACAAGCAAAGAAAATAGATCATAGTGCAATGAAGGAAAAACTTTTGACAGAATTTACTTCAAGGCTAAAGAAAAACTGCCAAACAGAACTCAACAGTAAAAATATATCAAAGGCAATAAACACTTCTGCTGTACCAATATTAAGGTACTCCTTTGGCATAATATCTTGGTCTGAAACTGATCTGGAAAATTTGCAAAGAAAAATAAGAACTGAAATGACAAATTTAAGAAAAAAAACTATGTACACTTGAACACTCTTAGATTATCACTACCCAGGACAGAAGGGGGAAGCGGGAATACAGATATAAGATATTCACACAACTGTCAGATATACTTCTAAGCTTATATTTTTTTCAATGGAAACAGCATTCAGCAGAAAAATGATCCAGTGCTTTCCAGGCATATGTGACGAATAAACTCATCTCGGGCTTCCAGCACTCCACATGAGCAAATGCAATTCTGATAAGAAGTACGCGCCACTAAACATAAACAAAAGCCCAACTCAGAAAAATGAAGAAATTATCACTATACAAGAAAAAGTTAACCAATGGAAGAACATGACCCTCTATGAAAGACATTCCCATAATCTGGGCAGACAAGATTTTGACACCGAAGCATCAAATGCCTGACTCAGAGTCGGAGAGGTCTTCCAATAAACAGAAAGGTTCCTTGTGGCAATACAGAGCCAGGTGGTTAACACAAAAAAACCCCATCAAAAATACATAATAAAAAACCGACAAATTCAAGATGATAAACACAGAAGATTCCTACAGAAACCAGAAACAATCCAACACATTACAGGATCCTGCAAAAGTGTAACTCAATCTGATTACTTACACAGGCACAATAAAGTGACAAGCGTCATTCACAAAAATCTTGTTTTAAAATACAAACTCATAAAAGACACCATACCTCACTATAAATAAAAGCCTGATCCAGTTTTAGTCAGAGTCCCGCAAATTATATTATGACTGATGGCTGATCTGTTACTACAGATGGGATAATCCATAATACCCATCTAGATATACAGTAATAACAAAGGATTTATAAGCAAGATCAACTTTATTAATTCCAAACACACATAACATACAAAAATCAATAAGTAAGACAAGAAATATGCTGAAAAGAGGAAATTGAAAGACTATGGAACATGAACACAGTATACATTGCCCAAATAGTATTACCTACAACTGGTATCATCCCAGAGGCACTACACCATTAAACAACAATCACGAGGAAATCTCCAGATGCTGGAAATTCAAGCATCACACACAAAATGCTGGTGGAATGCAGCAGGCCAGGTAGCATCTATAGGGAGAAGCACTGTTGACATTTTGGGCCGAGACCCTTCGTCAGGACTACTATCGATGTTTCGGGCCAAGACCCTTTGTCAGGACAGTCCTGACGAAGGGTCTCGGTCCGAAACGCCGACAGTGCTTCTCCCTATAGATGCTGCCTGGCCTGCTGCATTCCACCAGCATTTTGTGTGTGTTGCTTGACACCATTAAACAATTAGGGCTACTCAACAATATTGATGTAAATCTCCAGAAAACCACAACACTAAACACCGCCAGAATAGTCCAAAAGTACCTAACAATTGAGAGATGAGTGTGCTTGGCTGTACCTCAGGTTTTACCAGCTTCAGCTGAGAAAAAAATAAAAATAATATTAACACAAAAATTATTTACTGTGTAATTTCATTCAGACAATATAGTTCAAAGTGTTTTACAATGGGATATAGTGCTAACATGCAAATAAAAGACAAAAAGATATTAGTTAAAAGCAAGGTTAAATAAATAGGTTTTAATCTGGCATTTAAAAGTGTCAACTGAGTCTGCATCTCCTATAGTTTTACGTATTGAATTACACAGTTTAGGAGTGTAGTTCAAAAAAGCTGACCTGCCAATTATCCGTTGAGAGAGATTGTTTAAATTTAAGACCTGAGAGCTCGAGCAGGATTATAAAATGAAAACGATTCTGCGATATATTCCCATCCTAGGCCATTGAGAGCTTTAAAAATAAGTAGGAGAACTTTAAAATCAATTGTGAAGGACACAGGAAGCCAATGCAGAGCAGCTGGGATGGGAGCGATCTGTTCCCTCATCGTGGTTTCAGTTAAAAGTCCAGCAGCAGCGTTCTGAATGAGTTGAAGTTTGTCAGTGGATTGCTTTGGAAGGCCAGAAAAATCTGCATTGTAGTCATCTAGTCTATTCGATAAAGAGGTGTGAATTAGTTTTTCAGCATCATTATGTGACAGAAACAGACATACCTTTGTATTATTTATTTAGTGTAGAAATGCACTCCGGTTACTAAATTTTATTATAGTTTGATCTATTGAGAGGGCATAAAAGGAACCTCCTTTAGAACCATAGAACCATAGAACATTACAGCACAGAAAAAAGCCCTTCGGCCCTTCTTGGCTGTGCCAAACCATTTTTCTGCCTAGTCCCACTGACCTGCACCTGGACCATATCCCTCTATACACCTCTCATCCATGTGCCTGTCCAAGTTTTTCTTAAATGTTAAAAATGAGCCCACATTTACCACTTCATCTGGCAGCTCATTCCACACTCCCACCACTCTCTGTGTGAAGAAGCCCCCCCCCACCAATGTTCCCTTTAAACTTTTCCCCCTTCACCCTTAACCCATGTCCTCTGGTTTTTTTCACCCCTAGCCTCAGTGGAAAATGCCTGCTTGCATTCACTCTATCTATACCCATCATAATTTTATATACCTCTATCAAGCCTCCCCTCATTCTTCTACACTCCAGGGAATAAAGTCCTAACCTATTCAACCTTTCTCTGTAACGCAGTTTCTCAAGTCCCAGCAACATCCTTGTAAATCTTCTCTGCACTCTTTCAACCTTATTAATATCCTTCCTGTAGTGACCAAAACTGCACACAATACTCCAAATTCAGCCTCACCAATGCCTTATACAACCTCACCATAACATTCCAACTCTTATACTCAATAAAAACACAAAATGCTGGCAGAACTCAGCAGGCCAGACAGCATCTATGGGAGGAGGTAGTGACGACGTTTCAGGCCGAAACCCTTCATCAGGAGTGAAGTAACATGGGATGGTCGGGAGGGGGGGGGGGGGATAAGAAGTGGAGGGAGGGATGAAGTAGAGAGCTGGGAAGTGATAGGCTGGCGGGAAATGGGCTGGGGGAAGGTGGAGAATTATGGGAAATAAAAGAGAAAGAAAGGTAGGGCTGGGGGGAGATTATAGTGAGGGAGGAAAAAGAGAGAGAAAGAGAACCAGACTAAAATTATAGATAGGGATGGGGTGGGGGGGGGGCAGGGGTATCAACAGAGGTCTGTGACTTGAATGTTCATGCCGGCAGGTAGGAGGTTACCCAGGCGGGAGATAAGGTATTGCTCCATCGACCTGCGTATGGCCTCATCTTGACGGTAGAGGAGGCCATGGACAGACATGTCGGAGTGGGAGTGGTCTGTGGAATTGCAGTGTGTGGCCACAGGGAATCCCGCCACTGCTGGAAGACTGAGCGTTGGTGTTCGGCGAAACGGTCTCCCAGTCTGCGGCGGGTCTCCCCAATGTATAAATGGCCACATCGGGAGCACCGGATACAGTATATCACCTCAGTTGACTCACAGGTGAAGTAGTGCCTGAGCTTAAAGGACTGTCTGGGGCCTAGGATGGTGGTGAGGGAAGAAGTGTGGGGGCAGGTGTAGCACTTTTTCCGTTTGCAGGGATAAGTGCCTGGAGGGAGGTCTGTGGGGGATGAATGAACAAGGGAATCGCGTAGGGAGTGATCCCTGCGGAAAGCCAAGAGTGGGGGTGGGGGGCGGAAGATGTGGCTGATGGTGGGATCCCGTAGGAAGTGGCGGAAGTTACCTCTGCCCTCACCCCATCCCCCCGCCAGCCCAGCAGGGATAGAGCCCCCTGGTCCTCACCTATCACCCTACCAGCCTACAGATCCAACGTATAAAACTTCAGTCTTAGACTCAATACTTTGATTTATAAAGGCCAATGCACCAAAAGTTCTCTTTACTACCCTATCTACCTGTGACTCCGCTTTTAGGGAATTATGTATCTGTATTCCCAGATCCCTCTGTTTTACTGCACTCCTCAGTGCCCTATCATTTACCTTCTATGTTCTACCTTGGTTTTTCCTTCTAAAGTACAATACCTCATGCTTGTCTGTATTAAACTCCATCAGCCATTTTTCAGCCCATTTTTCCAGCTGGTCCGGACCCCTCTGCAAGCTTTGAAAACCTTCCTCACTGTCCACTACAGCTCCAATCTTTGTATCATCAGCAAATTTGCTGATCCAATTTACCACATTATCATCCAGATCATTGATATAGATGACAAATAACAATGGGCCCAGCACTGATCCCTGTGGCACACCACTAGTCATAGTCCTCCATTCAGAGAAGCAACCCTCCACTACCACTCTCTGACTTCTCCCATTGAGCCAATGTCTAATCCAATTTAGTACCTCACCATGTATACCTAATGACTGAATCTTCCTAACTAACCTCCCATGTGGGACCTTGTCAAAGGCCTTACTGAAGTCCATGTAGACAACATCCACTTCCTTCCCTTCATCCACTTTACTTGTAACCTCCTCGAAAAACTCTAATAGATTTGTTAAACATGACCTAACACGCACAAAACAGTATTGACTCTCCCTAATAAGTCCCTGTCTATCTAAATACTTGTAGATCCTACCTCTTAATATTCCTTGCAATAATTTACCTACTACTGACATCAAACTTACCAGCCTATAATTTCCCAGACTTGTGCTCTCTCCAGTACTACCATATTATTGCTGTAAATTTGGTGACTAGAATTGCAGCTGTGGTCCTTAATACTGTCCTTGCATGATCTTTTTAATCTTGCATTCTATGCCTCAGCGGATAAAGATAAACATTCACAGTAAATATATTAACAAAGTGCATATATCACCCTATACAATGCTGAAATTAATTTTCTTGCGAGCATACTCAATAAATCTATAATGAAATAATAACTATAATAGAATAATTAAATGACTTCGCTAGCTTGGGTATTCAAACAATGTGCAAATGACAAAAAAACATACAAATACAAAGAGAAAGAAATAATAATAATAATAATAATAATAATAATAATAATAATAATAATAATAATAATAATAATAATAATAAATAAGCAATAAATATCAACAAAGTAAGATGAAGGCTCCTTAAGAGTGAGTCCATAAGTTGTGGGAACTGTTCAGTGATGGGGCAAGTGAAGTTGAGTGAAGTTCTCCCCTTTGGTTCAGAAGCTCGATGGTTGAGGGGTAATAACTGTTCCTGTGGTCTGAGTCATGAGGCTCCTCCTGGTAGCAGCAGCGAGAAAAGAGTGTAATGTGGTTGTGGCAATCCATGATGACAGATACCACTTTTTTGCTACAATGCTTCAGATGCCATTATGGTTTCTTCATCATTGTGTCAACCTGATGTTGATGAACACCTCAAAACCCCTCTGTTCCTTTTTAAATTTGTAATGTCCTACCACATACTGAAAATTCCCTTGTTTCCACAAACCAAGTCTCCAGCTTCTTTCTGAATTCTGTTAGTTCTTCTTGCTAGTTCATTGACATATTCCTTGCAGGCTCATATCTTCATGCCACCATGGACTGTTTTGAAATATAACCATATAACAATTACAGCAGGGACAAAGGCCATCTCGGCCATCTTGGCCCTTCTAGTCCGTGCCGAATGCTTACTCTCACCTAGTCCCACAGACCTGCACTCAGCCCATAACTCTCCATTCCTCTCCTGTCCATATACCTATCCAATTTTACTTTAAATGACAATATCGAACCTGCAAAATCTATGATCAACAGCAGTTAATCTTAGTGACTAGTCAAATGTAAAATAATTAAAATAAATGTAAAATAATTATAAATATATTTACATATTCTTTCTCTAAGGATCATCAGCATGTTGTGGAGTAGAGGCTTCTGAGTTCCTGAGATCACTAGTGCGATGCTGTTTGGAGCTTAGCTCCTGGTAGGGTCTCCTATTGCGGGAAGGTCAAGGTTGAGTGAGGTTCCAGACAAGGAGTGATCCAATCAAAACTTAAATGATTGATCTGCAGAAGATGATATTACATCACCCAGCAGTGAAGGGTCCCCAGTCCTCTTGGATTCGATGACACTGGAACCCTGACCACGATCTGTCAAGGACCGTTTGGTGGCTGTCCATGCATCAGCCTCCACTCATTAAACAAAGTTATGCACAGGCATTCTCCACTAAGGGAATAATCCCATAGGAGAACATCATAATTGAGTCGATTGAATACATTACTTCTATTTCCATTTTTGACTGCCTCACCACCTTTATTATATCTAAGGAATAAATTTTAACATTCTTGAGTCACCTGAGAATGTCGCCCATCTCATCTCTTGTCAGAAACACTCAGAAGTATTTCTAGCTTTTCATACACTTGACAACCAACTAAAATTGTGGCAGGGCTAAGCCAGCTTTCAATTTAGTTTTCAGTTGTTTCTTGGGTGGTTTTGTGACCCAGGAGATCTACATATTGTCTGATCTCAGTTAGTGGGCCCTTTGTAACTGGAAAACTTGTTGTTAAGAATCTGGATGTCCTTGTCCAGAAAGTTCAAGCTGACTGATGCAAATTAGGAAAATTATTCTTTGCATGTAGATGAGCAGTGAGTGCGGGTGGTTTGCTGCTGACTGGAAAATTTACATCTCATCTACATACTGAAAAGAACATAATATATTCATTGGCACTATTTCAAAGAAAAGCATAGAATTTTTCTTAGAGTTCTAGCCAATATTTATTTGGCCGCACCAAGCAGCATTATCACAGGCTCATATTCTGGGGATTGTTCACATAGCCAAAACCTTCAACAAGTATGATTAACTCATAGTAAACCAATATGGATTAAACACTGACCAAAAATTCCTTTCCACTATACTTTCTGTACTGTATTTTTCCCGTAGGCTGTAAATGAGAGGGAAAACTTGTTTATGCAAGCACAAAAAAAACTGATGAGGTCTTTTGATGAATGATGAAGTCCTGATGAAGGGTCTTAGCCATAAATGTCAACTGTTTATTCCCCTCAATAGATTCAGTCTGACCTGTTGAGTTCCTCCAACAGTTTGTGTATTGCTCTGCATTTCCAGCACCTGCAAAACCTCCTGTGTCTTCAAAAAAAATCTTCATGTTCCTGCAATGTTGATGATTCAAAGAATTACGGTACAATACAGAAGTAACAAGATAGCCCTTGCATATGGGATTCTGTCTGATTCTGTACTTACCAGACCATAATCCATGAGTGTACTCAACATCAAAATTGTCAAGTGAGTAAAATCCATTCACCTGATGAACTTAGACTTTGTCCATCAAAGTATATTTTTATGCTAATGGTTGAACATGCTACATTTCTATGCAAAGAAAGTTTATTGTTTTGCACTAGGAAACAGAAAGAAGGAAGTACAATCAAAAAAGGAGGTTGCAATAATCAATTTGTTGTGGGTGTGTTTTTTTTGTTGTAGACTATTGAAGCTTTTTACAGATGTTGGCAACTTACAGGGAGCTGACGAAAGGACATCACATTCCAATCGCACAGTGGCTTGAGCCGGGTTCAAAATTATGTGCAGTGAACAAAGAAGAAATACTTAAAGTTAAGAAGAGCTTTTTGGGGAACAATGTTGGGGAACAAAGACTAAGGAGCCTGTGGTGGGCCTGAGAAGAGCTAAGGCACTGGTGACCCCTGTTTCCATCCAAGGGGTCAGTGTGGACATGGTGGAAGATTACAAATACCTGGGGATATGAACTGACAATAAACTGGACTGGTCAAAGAACACTGAGGCTGTCTACAAGAAGGGTCAGAGCCGTCTCTACTTCCTGAGGAGACTGAGGTCCTTTAACATCTGCCGGACGATGCTGAGGATGTTCTACGAGTTTGTGGTGGCCAGTGCTATCATGTTTGCTGTTGTGTGCTGGGGCAGCAGGCTGAGGGTAGCAGACACCAACAGAATCAACAAACTCATTTGTAAGGCCAATGATGTTATGGGGGTGGAACTGGACTCTCTGACGGTGGTGTCTAAAAAGAGGATGCTGTCCAAGTTGCACGCCATCTTAGACAATGTCTCCCATCCACTCCATAATGTACTGGTTAGGCACAGGAGTACATTCAGCCAGAGACTCATTCCATCGAGATGCAACACTGAGCGTCATAGGAAGTCATTCCTGCCTGTGGCCATCAAACTTTACAACTCCTCCCTTGGAGTGTCAGACACCCTGAGCCAATAGGCTGGTCCTGGACTTATTTCCACTTGGCATAATTTACTTATTATTATTTAATTATGGTTTTATATTGATATATTTCTACACTATTCTTGGTTGGTGCGACTGTAATGAAACTCAGTTTCCCTCGGGATCAATAAAGTATGTCTGTCTGTATGTTGATCTCCCGCACAGAATCAGAGAGAAGTACAGGCAGGTAATGGCATAATTCAAAGTACAGCTGGATAGAGTGCAAAGCTCATATTTGTGGAATATGCATTGTAGCATTTCACATCATAAAATCTTTGGTAATTTCATAGATCTTGTGTCTTTTTCGGGGAGTTGCATTTATAATGTTTTATTTATGTCATTTCCTCAATGCCAAAATAGATTAGAATGGTTCTGAATGGCACTTGACAAGTTGTGTGAGACTTGACTGGTAGTTCTTCTGCATTCAGATAGGTTTAGGCTAAACTCTGAAAGTTGATGTAAAAGAAAATTGCCTACATACTGCACAAAATAGATGCAATATTTTATACACATTGTTGGTGCCATATTTTAAACACAATGTTAGTTATTTCTCTGTTACATGAGATTTCTCACACCAATCTAGGCTGAAAAACATGTAATAAGATATGCTTCACAGACCAAACACCAACTACTGTTTGAAAGACATGTATTCTAACATTCTTGAAGATTGGAAAATTTGTCTTGCTTTCAGCTTTTGAGAATGCTAACCCCAGTTTACTTCCTATTGTGATTAAGACCTGTTGTAATGGAAAGCTGTTCCTAAATTGTTTTATAAACACAAGAGATTCTGCAGATGCTGAAAATCCTGAGCAACACACACTGAATACAGGAGAAACACAGCAGATCAGACATCATCTATGGAGAGGAATAAAGAAATAAAAATTTGGGCAAAGACTCTTCATCAAGACCTAAATTGTTTCATTCTTGATTCTTCAGAATTGTGTTGGTATTACCATGGACACTAACAAGACCTTACCCTGGTGTGCATTTCTAGTCTATGTCCAGTATTTCTACAAATGTTTGTAGATATACTGAGTTTGGACGCAGTGCGGAGGAAGTAAACCAAATTCATTCCAAAGATGAGCGGGTTAGACTATGAGGAGTGATTGAGTCATCTGGGACTGCCTGGAAACAGAAGAATAAGAGGAGATCCTATAGAAATATATGACATTATGAAAGGGATAGAAAGGGACCAGAATCTGTGTGGATTGGTGATATTATTACATCCACACTTGATCATCAACACTGGTACATCTCAGAGGTGTGTGCTTAGTCCACTGCTCTACTCTCTCTACACCCATGACTGTGTGGCTAGGCATTGCTTAGATACCATCTATAAATTTGCTGACAATATGCTGTTGGTAGAATCTCAGATGGAGACAAGTGGAGTGAGATACACCAACTAGTGGAGTGGTGTCACAGCAGCAACATCACACTCAAAGTCAGTAAGACAAAAGAGCTGATTGTGGACTTCAGGAAGGGTAAGGTGAAAGAACATATACCAATCCTCATAGAGAGATCAGAAGTAGAGAGAGTGAGCAGTTTCACGTTCTTGGGTGTACCTCCTACCTGATGGTAACAGTGAGAAAAGGGCATGCCCTGGGTACTGGGCGTCCTTAATAATGGACACTGACTTTCTGAGACACTGCTCCCTGAAGATGTCCTGGGTACTTTGTAGGCTGGTACCTAAGATAGAGCTGACTAAATTTACAACCACTTGCAGCTTCTTTCGGTCTTGTGCAGTAGCTGTCCCCCACCCCCATACCAGATAGTGATGCAGCCTGTCAGAATGCTTTCAAATTTTGCTACTCATCAGAGGGGCTTCTTCATTTCTGATCCATGGTGGGTAGTTTTCCAGCGTATAAACTTTGTGAGTTGTTTAAAGGTATAGCGATCACATGAGGACTGTTAAGAGTCATAGAGGCAACGAGAATGTCATTAGTCTTATCTTGGCATGAATGGAGGAGTGAACTGTTGGGGAGATGCCGGGGTAGAGATGTTAGGAGTGTTATCTCCTTGCCCGCCCATCGCCTCCCTCTGGTGCTCTTTCCCTCCCCCCCCTACTTCTTTCTTCCATGGCTTTCTGTCTCTTTCACCAATCAACTTCCTAACTATTTACTTCATCCTTTCCCTTTCAAGTTTCACCTATCACCTGGTGTTTCTCTCTCCCCTCATCCCACCTTTTAAATCTACTCCTCACTTTGTAAATAATGACAAGTATTCACTTAATTCTAAAGCCTTACTTCTCAGTATTAATTTATTTTTCTCTGAGTTTATCTATTTGTCAGGAGACCAGTTCTCTTTTTGTTAGCCCTCATTAGAAACTCAGTCGTTATTATCCTCTTTAATTTGAGGAAATGATCAGTACCAGACATAATCCAGGTCTTTAAAACATGGTGAGACACAGATGATATAAATCTGAACATGTTGTTGTCTTTAGACTGTCCCCTCAAAACTGAAAGACATGGATTTAAAATGAACAAGCTTCCTGTGAAGAATAAAGTCTCCAATAGGGTATATTTCACCTAGTCTGACCAGAAATTTTCATTAGTTTGATTGACACATTTTCTTTGGAATGATATCCATCTCCAGCACAAGAGAACAAATTACTCTAACTGGTTGTATTACCATCTGGTATGAAGGTGCTACTACACCTTATCAAAAAAAACCCAACAGAAGTTACAATCTCAGCCAACTCCATCATGCACATCGAGGACATCTTCACAAGACAATGCTTGAAAAAAGCTGCATACATGATTCAGGAGCATAGCACCCTGCCTTCCACCCCCCCCCCCCACCCTTCACTACCTAGGACACGCTTTCTTCTCTTTGCTAGCATCAGAGAGGAAGATAGATGCTCAATTGTTTCAGAACAGCTCCTTCACCACCACCATCACATTTCTGAACAGACAACGAACCCGTGAATTTTTATTTTTTCATTATGTGCCATGTCATATAACGTAGGCAATTATGGTCTTTCCATAACCATGATCGCTCTTGGCAAATTCTTCTACAGAAATGGCTTGCCATTGCCTTCTGAGCAGTGTCTTTACAACATAGGTGACCCCTCTCCCACCCAGCCATTATCAATACTCTTCAGAGATTGTCTGCCTGGCATCAGTGGTTGCATAACCAGGTCTTGTGATATGCACCAGCTGCTCTTATGGCTTCACATGACCCTGATCAGAAGGGACAGGGGTTGGGGGGTGCTGGGGCCTAATCAGGTGTTACACCTTGCCCAACAGTGACCTACAGGATAGCAGATGGAAGGTGCACTTTCCACCTCCTTTGATCGAGACATAACTCCACCCTACCGCCCATGAACACTACCTCACTTCATTTGCACATATTTTTGCTCTACTTTCTTATTTTTATGCATATTTCTTACAGTAATTTATAGTATATCTATGCATTGCACAGTACTGCTGCCACAATTTTCACGACAAATGTCTACAATTATAAATCTGATTCCGATTCAAATTTGGAGTTGTCAATGAAATCTTGATGAATTTTTTGGGAACTCAGAACTTCAGAAATTGTGTTATCAGACCACAAATAAATTTTATTAATACAAGTTAATGAAGTATCATTTTATGGCGAGAGAAAAAAAAAAACCCACGATGATTGTCCACCAGTAAAATTTCTTTGTAGGTTTAGAAATTTAATCATGCAGGAAAGAAGATGATGAAGAGGGAAGATTCGCAACTTGCTCCAGAGCTATTAATGCATGCTTTTCATGCATACACATCTGATGACAGAGATCACAGCCACTAGAAGAAACAAACGCCCATTCTGCCAACATCTAATTATAACTTAATAGATCTTACTGGGATTTTAGCATAGCAAAGACACACTCTTAGTATATTGAAATCCTTCAAGGTATTTCTCAGTTAATGATGTAAGGATAAAAATGATGGATCATATGGATGAGCCACATGTATCAAAGGACAAACATTGCAGAGCCAGTGGAGAATATAATCAAGGAGGCATCTGGACAAAATGATTTGAAAACAAATGTCTATATTTTTTAAAGATCCAGATTAGCTCAGATTATTCCTTGGAACACAGAAGATTAAGAGAAGATTTGATAGAGGTATACAAAATTGGGACCTCTTTTGGGGCAGGTCTGACCTGTACAAAAAGGACAGGTTGCACTTGAATCTCAGGGGGACAAATATCCTGGCGGAGAGGTTTGCTAAGGCTACTGGGGAGAGTTTAAACTAAAATTGTTGGGGGTTGGGAAATCAACTGAAGAGACTGAGGAAGAGGCTGTTGGCTCACAAATAGAGAAAGCTTGGCAACAGTGTGTGAGGGAGGATAGGCAGGTGATAGAGAAGGGTTGCGCTCAGATGGATGGTTTGAGATGTGTCTATTTTAACGCAAGGAGTATTGTGAACAAAGTGGATGAGCTTAGAATATGGATCAGTACTTGGAGCTATGATGTGGTGGCCATTACAGAGATTTGGATGGCTCAGGGACAGGCATAGTTACTTCAAGTGCTGGGTTTTAGATGTTTCAAGAAGGACAGGGACAGAGGCAAAAGAGATGAGGGCGTTGCACTTGATCAGAGATAGTGTCATGGCTGCAGAAAAGGTGGACGTTATGAAGGGATTGTCTACAGAGTCTCTGTGGGTGGAGGTTTGGAAGAGGTCAATAACTCTACTGGGTGTTTTTATAGGCCACCCAATAGTAACAGGGATATCGAGGAGCAGATAGGGAAACAGATCCTGGAAAGGTGTAATAATAACAGAGTTGTCGTGATGGAAGATCTTAGGTTCCCAAATATCAATTGGCATCTCCCTAGAGTGAGGGGTTTAGATGGGGTGGAACTTGTTAGGTGTGTTCAGGAAGGTTTCTTGACACAATATGTAAATAAGCCTACAAGAGGAGAGACTGTACTTGATTTGGTATTGGGAAATGAACCTGGTCAGGTGTCAGATCTCTCAGTGGGAGAGCAGTTTGGAGGTAGTGATCATAATTCTATCCCTTTAACAATAGCATTGAAGACAGATAGGAACAGACAAGTTAGAAAAGCATTTAATTGGAGTAAGGGGAATTATCAGGCTATCAGGCAGGAACTTGGAAGCTTGAATTGGGAATAGATGTTCTTGGGGAAATGTACGGAAGATATGTGGCAAATGTTCAGGGGATATTTGTGTGCAGTTCTGCATAGGTACGTTCCAAAGAGACAGGTAAGTTATGATAGGGTACAGGAACCGTGGTGCACAAAGACTGTAGTAAATCTATTCAAGAAGAAAAGAAAAGCTTACAGAAGATTCAGAAAGCTAGGCAATGTTAGAGATCTAGAAGATTATAAGGCGAACAGGAAGGAGATTAAGAAGGAAATTAGGAGAGCCAGAAGGAGCCATGAGAAGGCCTTGGCAGGCAGGATTAAGGAAAACCCCAAGACATTCTAAAAGTATGTGAAGAGCAAGTGGATAAGACATGAAAGAATAGGACCTACCAAGTGTGACAGTGGGAAAGTGTGTATGGAACCGAAGGAAATAGCAGAGGTACTTAATGAATATTTTACTTCAGTATTCACTATGGAAAAGGATCTTGGTGACTTTAGTGATGACTTGCAGTGGATTGAAAAGCTGGAGCATGTAGATATTAAGAAAAAGAATGTGCTGGAATTTTTGGAAAGCATTGAGTTGGATAAGTCACCGGGACCAGATGAGATGTACCTCAGACTACTGTGGGAGGCTAGGGAGGAGATTGCTGAGCCTCTAGCAATGATCTTTGCATCATCAATGGGGACGGGAGAGGTTCCGGAGGATTGGAGGGTTGCGGATGTTGTTCCCTTATTCAAGAAAGGGAGTAGAGATAGCCCAGGAATTTATAGACTTATAGTCTTACTTCAGTGGTTGGTAAGTTAATGGAAAAGATCCTGAGATGCAGGTTTTATGAACATTTGGAGAGGTATAATATGATTAGGAATAGTCAGCATGGCTTTGTCAAGGGAAGGTCATGCCTTATGAGTCTGATTGAATTTTTTGAGGATGTGACTAAATACATCGATGAAGGAAGAACAGTGGATGTAATGCATATAGATTTCAGCAAGGCATTTGATAAGGTACTCCATGCAAGGCTTATTCAGAAAGTAAGGAGGCATAGGATCAAAGGAGACATTGCTTTGTGGATTCAGAACTGGCTTGCCCACAGAAGGCAAAGAGTGGTTGTAGACTGGCCATATTCTGCATGGAAGTCGGTGACCAGTGGTATGCCTCAGGATCTGTTTTGTGGACCCTTACTCTGTGATTTTTTATAAATAACCTGGATGAGGAAGTGGAGGGATGGGTTAGTAAGTTTGCTGATGACACAAAGGTTGGGGGTGTTGTGGATAGTGTGGAGGGCTGTCAGAGGTTACAGCGGGACATTGATAGGATGCAAAACTGGGCTGAGAAATGGCAGATGGAGTTCAACCCAGATAAGTGTGAAGTGGTTCATTTTAGTAGGTCAAGTATGATGGCAGAATATAGTGTTAATGGTAAGACTCTTGGCAGTGTGGAGGGTCAGAGGGATCTTGGGGTGCGAGTCCTTAGGACGCTCAAAGCAGCTGTGCTGGTTGACTCCGTGATTTAGAAGGCATACAGTGTATTGGCCTTCATCAGTCGTGGAATTGAATTTAGGAGGTGAGAGGTAATGTTGCAGCTATATAGGACCCTGGTCAGATCCCACTTGGAGTACTGTGCTCATTTCTGGTCGCCTCCTTACAGGAAGGATGTGGAAGCCATAGAAAGGGTGCAGAGGAGGTTTACAAGGATGTTGCTCGTATTGGGGAGCATGTCTTATGAAGATAGGTTGAGTGAACTCAGCTTTTTCTCCCTGGAGCGACGGAGGATGAGTGGTGACCTGATAGAGGTGTATAAGATGATGAGAGGTATTAATCATAGGGAGAGTCAGAGGCTTTTTCCCAGGGCTGAAATGGTTGCCACAAGAGGACACAGGTTTAAGGTGCTGGGGAGTAGGTACAGAGGAGATGTCAGGGGTACGTTTTTTACTCAGAGAGTGGTGAGTGAGTGGAATGAGCAGCCGGAAAAGGTGGTGGAGGTGGATAAAATAGGGTCTTCTGGAGACATTTGGATAGGTACATGGAGCTTAGTAAAATAGAGGGCTATAGGTAAGCCTGGTAATTTCTAAGGTAGGGACATGTTCGGCACAACCTTGTAGGCTGATGGGCCTGTATGGCGCTGTAGGTTTTCTATTGAACAGTACAGCAAAGGAATAGGCCCTTTGGCCTACAATGTCATACTGAACTAGTTAAATTAGTAATAAAAAGCCTGAATAAACTTACACTTCCTACGTTCACAATGTACAGTACATACCCTCCATCTTCTGCACAGTCAGGTGTCTCTCTAAGAGCCTCTAAAGCTTCTCTAAGCCAGATAGCACACTGCAAGCACCCACACTTACTGAGTAAGAATCTGGCTCCACACATTTCCTTCCAATTTACCCCCTATCACCTGGTATTAGACATTTCAGTTATGGGAAATGATATTGGTTGTCTACTCTATCTATGCCTCTCATAATCTTATATCCCTCTATCTGATCTCTCCTCAGCCTCTGCTGCACCAGACAAACCCTTTAGACAATAGGACCATAAGACAAAGAAAAGTATTAGGCCATTCAGTCTTCTCTTCTCAATTTCATTCTCCTGCATTCTTTCCGTGACCTTTGATACCCTTACTAATCAGGAACCTATCAAACTCTGGTTTAAATATACCCAATAAGGCGGCCTTCACAGCCATTTTTAGCAATGAATTCCATTGATTCACCACCATCTTCACACTTCATGGCAGTGAAGCGGGGAAGATTTAAAAAGGACAGAGCCTTAAACAGCGGGCAGCGTCGTTTGCGGGCAGCGGAGTGAGCCGGGAGCAGAGTGAAGGCTTAAGGGCTTTGGCTCAACGGGCTTAGGCGGAAGCGGGCGAGGCAAGGTAGGTTTAGGTTTCAGTTTTTCCTGTTATTTGAGGAAAGGGGAAGTATGAGTGTGAGGGCAGTTTGTTGTTCTCAGTGTCGGATGTGGGAGGTCCTGGAGTCTCCTAGCCTCCCGGACGTCCACATCTGCGCCAGGTGCGCCGAGCTGCAGCTCCTAAGGGACCGTGTTAGGGAACTGAAGCTGCAGCTCGATGACCTTCGTCTGGTCAGGGAGAGTGAGGAGCTGACAGAGAGGAGTTACAGGCAGATGGTCACACTGGGGCCACGGGAGGCAGACAGGTGGGTCACGGTTAGGATGGGGAAGGGGAGGATTCAGGTACTAGAGAGTACTCCAGTGGCTGTACCCCTTGACAATAAGTACTCCTGTTTGAGTACTGTTGGGGGGGACAGCCTACCTGGGGGAAGCAACAGTGGCCATGCCTCCGGCACAGAGTCTGGCCCTGTAGCTCAGAAGGGTAGGGAAAGGAAGAGGAAGGAAGAGGAATGCTATCACGTATTTGCTGCACAAATCACTCTCTCACCTAGATAGGGTCAGTTGTGCTGTGAGGATTACATTCCTTGACTTCTCTAGTGCCTTTAACACCATCCAGCCCAAGATCTTAAGGCACAGACTAACGGAGATGGGAGTAGACTCTCACATGGTGGATTGGATAGTGGACTACTTGACAGATAGACCTCAGTATGTGCGGTTGGGAGACTGTAGGTCTGACACAGTGGTAAGCAGCACAGGGGCGCCGCAGGGAACCGTACTCTCTCCGGTCCTGTTCACCCTGTACACATCAGACTTCCAAAATAACTCGGAGTCCTGCCATGTGCAAAAGTTCGCTGATGACACGGCCATAGTGGGGTGTGTCAGGAATGGACAGGAGGAGGAGTATAGGAAACTGATACAGGACTTTGTGATATGGTGCAACTCAAACTACCTGCGTCTCAATATCACCAAGACCAAGGAGATGGTGGTGGACTTTAGGAGATCTAGGCCTCATATGGAGCCAGTGATCATTAATGGAGAATGTGTGGAGCAGGTTAAGACCTACAAGTATCTGGGAGTACAGTTAGACGAGAAGCTAGACTGGACTGCCAACACAGATGCCTTGTGCAGGAAGGCACAGAGTCGACTGTACTTCCTAAGAAGGTTGGCGTCATTCAATGTCTGTAGTGAGATGCTGAAGATGTTCTATAGGTCAGTTGTGGAGAGCGCCCTCTTCTTTGTGGTGGCGTGTTGGGGAGGAAGCATTAAGAAGAAGGACGCCTCACGTCTTAATAAGCTGGTAAGGAAGGCGGGCTCTGTCGTGGGCAAAGTACTGGAGAGTTTAACATCGGTAGCTGAGCGAAGGGCGCTGAGTAGGCTACGGTCAATTATGGATAACTCTGAACATCCTCTACATAGCACCATCCAGAGACAGAGAAGCAGTTTCAGCGACAGGTTACTATCGATGCAATGCTCCTCAGACAGGATGAAGAGGTCAATACTCCCCAATGCCATTAGGCTTTACAATTCTACCGCCAGGACTTAAGAACTTTTTAAAAGCTATTATTAATGCTTTTTGAGATAGTGATTTAGATGCATATCATATTTTTTTACTGAGTTAAGTATTGTATGTAATTAGTTTTGCTACAACAAGTGTATGGGACATTGGAAAAAAGTTGAATTTCCCCATGGGGATAAATAAAGTATCTATCTATCTATCTATCTATCTATCTATCTATCTATCTATCTATCTAGTAACAGGGGACTCGATAGTTAGGGGGTCAAATAGGTGATTCTGTGGACGCAATCAGGAGACCCGGATGGTAGTTTGCCTCCCTGGTGCCAGGGTCCGGGATGTTTCTGATCGCGTCCAAGATATCCTGCGGTGGGAGAGAGAACAGCCAGAAGACATGGTACGTATTGGTACCAATGACATAGGAAGGAAAAGGGAAGAGGTCCTGAGAGGAGAATATAGGAAGTTAGGAAGGCAGTTGAGAAGAAGGACCGCAAAAGTAGTAATATAGGGACTAATACCTGTGCCACGTAACAGTGAGAGTAGGAACGGAATGAGGTGGAGGATAAATGTGTGGCTGAGGGATTGGAGCAGGGGGTAGGGATTCAAGTTTCTGGATCATTGGGACCTCTTTTGGGGCAGGTGTGACCTGTACAAAAAGGACGGGTTACACTTGAATCCGAGGGGGACCAATATCCTGGTGGGAAGGTTTAATAGGGAGGGTTTAAACTAATTTGGCAGGGGAATGGGAACCGGAATGATGGAGCGGAAGAGAGGGAAACAGAAATAGATCTAAGGTAGTGAGCAGTAAGGATGCCAGGAAGAACAGGCAGGTGATGGAGCAAATTTGCAGCCATTGGGATGAGTTGCAGTGCAATCAATGCAAAAAGTAACAAATACTGGACTTAATGTGTTATACTTAAATGCACGCAGCATAAGGAATAAGTTGGATGATCTTGATGTACAGTTACAGATTGGCAAGTATGATATTGTGGCCATCACTGAGACGTGGCTAAAGGACACATGTCTTTGGGAGCTGAACGTCCAAGGATACACGGTGTATTGGAAGAATAGGCAGGTAGGTAGAGGGGGTGGCATGGCTTTAATGGTAAGAAATGATATTAAATCATTAGAAAGTGTTGACATAGGATTGGAAGGTACAGAATCTTTATGGGTTGAGCTACGAAATCACAGGGGTGAATGGAACCTGATGGCAGTTATCTACAGGCCTCCAAACAGCTGCAGTGATGTGGACTACAAATTACAACAGGAAGTAGAAAAGGCTTGTCAGAAGGGCAGTGTTATGATAATTGTAGGGATTTTAGCATTCGAGTGGATTGGGAAAATCAGGTCAGCACTGGATCTCAAGAGAGAATTTGTAGAATATCTACAAGATGGCTTTTTAGAACAGCTTGTTGTTGAGCCCACTAGGGGATCGGCTGTACTGGATTGGGTATTGTATAATGAACCAGAGGTGATTAGAGAGATGGAAGTGAAGGAACCCTTAGGAGGCAGTGATCACAACATAATTGAGTTTACTGTGAAATTTGAGAAAGAGAAGCCAAAATCCGATGTGTCGGTATTTCAGTGGAGTAAAGGAAATTACAGTGGCATGACAGAGGAACTGGCCAAGGTTGACTGGAAAGGGACACTAGCGGAAAGGACGGCAGAGCAGCATGGGCTGGAGTTTATGCGAGAAGTGAGGAAGGTGCAAGACAGATATATTTGAAAGAAGAAGAAATTTTCGAATGGAAAAAGGATGCAACTGTAGCTGACAAGAGAAGTCAAAGGCAAAGTAAAAGCAAAGCAGAGGACATACAAGGAAGCAAAAATTAGTGGGAAGACAGAGGATTGGGAAGTTTTTAAAAGCTTACAAAAGGAAACTAAGAAGGTCATTAAGAGGGAAAAGATGAACTATGAAAGGAAGCTAGCAAATAATATCAAAGAGGATACTAAAAGCTTTTTCAAGTACATAGAGTAAAAGACAGGTGAGAGTAGATATAGGACCAATAGAAAATGATGCTGGAGAAATTATAACGGGAGATAAGGAGATGGCGGAGGAACTGAATGAGTACTTTGCATCAGTCTTCACTGAGGAAGACATCAGCAATATACTGGACATTCAAGGGTGTCAGGGAAGAGAAATATGCACAGTCACAATTACAACAGAGAAAGTACTCAGGAGGCTGAATAGTCTAAGGGTAGATAAATCTCCTGGACCAAATGGAATGCACCCTTGTGTTCTGAAGGAAGTAGCAGTGGAGATTGCGGAGGCATTAGCAATGATCTTTCAAAAGTCAATAGATTCTGGCCTGGTTCTGGAGGACTGGAAGATTGCAAATGTCACTCTGCAATTTAAGAAGGGGGCAAAGAAGCAAAAAGGAAATTATAGACCTGTTAGCTTGACATCGGTGGTTGGGAAGTTGTTGGAGTCGATTGTCAAGGATGAGGTTACGGAGTACCTGGAGGCATATGACAAGATAGGCAGAACTCAGCACGGTTTCCTTAAAGGAAAATCCTGCCTGACAAACCTAGTGCAATTTTTTGAGGAAATTACAAGTAGGTTAGACAAGGGAGATGCAGTGGATATTGTGTATTTGGATTTTCAGAAGGCCTTTGACAAGTTGCCGCACATGAGGCTGCTAAACAAGATAAGAGCCCATGGTATTACGGGAAAGTTACATACGTGGATAGAGCATTGGTTGATTGGCAGGAAACAGAGAGTGGGAATAAAGGGATCCCATTCTGGTTGGCTGACAGTTACCAGTGGTGCTCCACAGGGGTCTGTGTTGGGGCTGCTTCTTTTTATGTTGTATATCAACGATTTGAATTATGGAATAGATGGCTTTGTGGCTAAGTTTGCTGATGATACAAAGATAGGTGGAGGGGCCGGTAGTGCTGAGGAAACAGAGAGTCTGCAGAGAGACTCCGATAGATTAGGGGAATGGACAAAGAAATGGCAAATGAATTATAATGTCGGAAAGTACGATCATGCACTTTGGTAGAAGAAATAAATGGGCAGACTATTATTTAAATAAGGAGAGAATTCAAAATTCTGAGATGCAACGGGATTTGGGAGGCCTCATGCAGGATACCATAAAGGTTAACCTCCAGGTTGAGTCGGTGGTGAAAAAGGCGAATGCAATGTTTGCATTCATTTCTAGAGGAATAGAGTATAGGAGCAGGGATGTGATGTTGAGGCTCTATAAGGCACTGGTAAGACCTCACTTGGAGTATTGTGTGCAGTTTTAGGCTCCTTATTTAAGAAAGGATGTGCTGACATTCGAGAGGGTTCAGAGAAGATTCACTAGAATGATTCCGGGAATGAGAGGGTTAACATATGAGGAACGTTTGACCTCTCTTGGACTGTATTCCCTGGAGTTTAGAAGAATGAACGGGGACCTCATAGAAACATTTCAAATGTTGAAAGGCATGGACAGAGTGGAAGTGGCAAGGTTGTTTTCCATGGTGGGGGAGTCTAATACGAGAGGACATGACTTGAGGATTGCAGGGCGCCCATTCAGAACAGAGATGCAAAAAAGTTTTTTTAGCCAGAGGGTAGTGAATCTATGGAATTTGTTGCCATGGGCAGCAGTGGAGGCCAAGTCATTGGGTGTATTTAAGACAGAGATTGATAGTTATCTGAGTAGTCAGGGCATCAAATGTTAAGATGAGAAGGCAGGGGAATGGGACTAAAGGGGAGATTGGATCAGCACATGATTAAATGGTGGAGCAGACTCGATGGGCCAAATGGCCGACTTCTCCTCCTTTGTCTTATGGTTTTATGGTCTGGTTAAATAAATTCCTCATCAACTCGGTTCTAAAGGGAGACTTTTCTATTCTGAGGCTTGCCCCCTGGTCCTAGACTCCCCCACTATAGGATAGGTCCTCTACATGTCTATTCTAGACCTTTCAATATATATTTGGTTAGTTTCAATGAGATGCTTCCTCATTCTTTAATATTCCAGTGAGTACAGGCCAAGAGCCATCAAATACTCCTCATACATTAACCCTTTCATTCCCAGGATCATTCTCATCAGCTTTTGGATCCATTTTAATACCCTCACATCCTTTCTTAGATGTAGGGCCCAAATCAACCCTGGATTGTCCAAACTCTCCTTTATTACACATTGCTTCAATTCCAAACAACATTCTGATAAAACTTTTGCACCCTCTCCAAACCATCAGCATCCTTCCTGTAACCTGGTGATCAGAATTGAATGCAATACTCCAGATGCAGCCCAACTAACTAACTAATTACATAACAAAGAATATTGGACAACATTGCAACAATTAATTGTGAAAGCATTAAAGGTAGGGATGAGCCTTTCAGTAGCATTGTGGTTAAGATGAACATTGAAATCAAAAGCTGTTACAATAGTACTTTGAAATTTATCCCTGGATGATCACATCATATTTACTTTAGAAATTGCAGCTGTATGCCTGCATCACTTCCACAACTTGATTCCAAAGAAATGTGCTGAAACAAATTTCAAACTCCGGGTAGAATGTGCAGTTACCGCTATAAAGAAGGTTTAGTGTTACTGACACAAGAGATTCTGCAGATGCTGGAAATTCAGAGAAACTCACACAAAATGCTAGAGGAACTCAGCAGGTTGGGCTGAGGAATCAAGACAGAGAAATAAGCAGTCAATGTTTTGGGACAGGAACCTTCATCCTGGTGCCTGGAATGTCGACTGTTTATTACTCCCCATAGGTGCTGCCTGACTTGCTGAGTTCCTCCAGCATTTTGTGTGCGTTGTTTTAGCATTACTGACAAGGGACGGATTTCAGCCACTGCCTATTTTCTGAATTCAATCTGGAAAACAAGATATTGAAGGAATCTATGACACAGGAACATAATTGCATCATTTATTAGTGTCTGCCATAGAAAATGACAATTGCCACATCCCATAAAAAGAACTTCAATGTTCCGATGATCTAACTTCCACTATTTTCATCTTGGTGTGATCCTTATAGAATATTGCTTTACCTGTTTTGCCCAGCTGATCATTTCTAGTAAAATGATAAGGAAACAATCTGTATAATTTTATTTCTTAGTACTAAATCAAAACACTGTATCAGAAAAATTCATGTGAATTATTCCTTATATTTTTCTATGACTATCATTAATGTTCCTAAACTATGTTAGTGTGAGTACTCATTCAGTCGTACTGTGAGCAAAATTGAATCTGTGCAAAGAAAAACCTTAACAGCCCAACTTAGATTTGAGTTTTAAATTAAATTCATTTCTCAGTCCTAGAAAATAATTCCCAGTTCTTCTTCAATGATCACTTTTATTCAGAAATCTTCTTAAATTTATTCATGAAAAATAAATTGATGACATCGAAATATCTATGTGAGATGAAGTGATCCAAAGAATTGACTATGAGTCACAGTCACTTTTAAAACTGTTCTTTGTTTCCCACTTAAAATGAATGGATGCAGTGTTCTTGAAAACTTCAATATGCTGCAAGCACGTTTCAATCAGCTAGTTACTGCTGTGCATTAAACTGCATTCTCAGGAAAACTAAGATATTGCAAGGATAGGAAACCAATAGCAGTGAGGCAAAATTGGATTGCCCCAAAATAGATTTCCATTCAAGTTGAATATGCCAGTCTGTCTTCCACGGTGACTCTGTTGGTGTGCATCAGAATTGATTTCTGATCTCTTTTGCTAAATAGGCTTTCATTTCACAAAGAGAGCTGGATATAGACAGGAAAATAGTAACTGTCTGCCACAGCAAATACGTTGAGTTAATTAATAACATTGCTGTAGTTAATAGATTAGTTCTTGAAGGAGTGAGAGAGTACTTTTGATGGGAATTGAGATCATATTGTTAAAAGAACATCTTATAATACAAGAAAAACAAAGGCTGTACCCCCCCCCCACCCCAGGCATGTGAGTCAGCAAGACCAGAATTTAAGGCCTAGTGTTTAGGGTCCATTCATTAGCAAATATGGAGGCGTGCAGTTAGGGATCATCATCAAGGACCTTCATATATCATCATTAGTGAGTTCTTGGCAAAACTGAAGACAACAGTCTGAATGTTGATCAGAAGTCTGGAAGTAAAGACCTGATGGCCAAAGACCTGGTCTGTGCGTTTATGAGACAGCTGGGGAAGGCGGAGGCCCAATATCGGCGAGCCCGAGAGTCCGCTTGAGGCCTGAGGTTCAGAGATAACCTGTCTTGGGGTTGGAGAGCTGTTTCCATTGTGTGTGGAGGTGAGTGGGTGTGTTTGGAAGGAGGGACGGACTTGTTTTGCTTTTGTTGCTTGTGGGGGTGGGCTTGCTACGATGGTGCCTGAATGAGTGACAGTACTTGCGGGCTGCTCCAAGCACACCTTCAGCTTATGTTGGTTGTTAATAGAAATGACATATTAAACTGTATGTTTCAATGAGCGTGATGAATTAGTGAATCTGGATCTGAAGGACACAGAGTGGCTGAACCAGAGATGATTACTTGGAAACTCTATTGTGTGACCACTGCATCAGTGTAACAATATCACTGTAGACTGAATAGCTAAGCCTGAATTACTGATTAATCTGATTGCATAATTTGACAAAGTTTCCAGCAGTGCTTTGGAAATTTCAATATTACTCGCTTGGAAGGTTGTGGGTCTAAGAATGTTGTGGTTTTGGTTGTAAGATCGGTTGAAATCTGTAGGACAATGAAGATGTTTATCAGGTAAAAATATCAAAGTATTTGAAACAACAGTGAGCAAATGATGCTGAGTGGCAAACATTTCAGCTGTGAAGTAATTCCGGAATAATCTTGAAAAACTTAAGGAGTCAACCTTAAAGTTTTCCTGTCCAAGTTATGGGCTTCCTTTCTTTAGACTTCCTAAACACAAAAATACAACTGCAGATGCTGTGAATCAAAGAATACGTACACAACGCTGGAAGAACTCAGCAGGTCAGGCAGCATCCGTGAGAAAAGAGTAGCCAACGTTTCGGGCCGCGACCCTTCATCAGGAATATTCCTGATGAACGGTCTCGGCCCAAAACGCTGGCTACTCTTTTCTCACGGATGCTGCCTGACCTGCTGAGTTCTTCCAGCGTTGTGTACGTATTCTTTAGACTTACTAAGTCTGCTTTCCTACATCCTGAAGTAGACAAAGGTGCTGGAAGGACAAAAGGGCTCTATCAGATCTAAGTACCTACTGGTCTATTGAAATTGAATGTAAGCTCAAGGACAGAAACATAACTTTCTGACAAGATACATGACAGTATTCAGGAGTTAAGACTGATTCAGCTGTTTCAGGTGATCATTCTCTTTTGCCCGTTTCCACCTTCTCCAGTCTCGGTTTTTTTCAGCTGTAAATGCTGGAAATATGAAAGACAAAAAAAAACCTGAAAGCAACAGAGATTTTCAACAGATCAGGCAGCATCCATTGAGGGAGAAACTGAATGAACTTTTCAGGAAATGACCCTTCATCAGAAAAGGCCACTTTGCATCTTCCTCTTTTCTTCAGTTTAAAAGTTATCAGTTTGACTGTCTTTTCCAATTCTGATGAATATTGATTGATCTGAAACAGAGATATTTCTTCTTTCCTAACATATACTAACTAACTTACTTAAGCCCTTTATCCCTACTGGGGCATAGGCTGCCAGCAGGTCGCAAAGTTCTTGAGGTCTTTTGCGCTTCTGTAGCTCTGGGTTTTTACAGAATGTGGTTGCTAGCCCCATGCCCAACTGTATTCCTTTCAGAGACAGGCCTGGGACCTTTCATGAGGGAACTTTTGCCCTTCGCTGCTTCAATTACTGAGTACTTCTGGAGTTTTCTATTCTTTGTTCCTGATTTTTTTTACTACTGCTTGGAAAACTATTCTCTTTGGTTCAGCCTGGCCCTCCCATTTGCCAGCTGATCATTCCTGCATCAAACAGATACTCTCCCTTTCATTTTCTCCACCCACCATGCCTCATTTTCTCCTATGTAATGTGTTCAGTCTCGATGCAAGGTTATTGAGCTGGAAGTTAAACTTTGATTCTGTAAGGAGTTTGTACATTCTCCCCCTGACTAAATGGGGTTGATTTAGGTGTTCTGATTTCCAAAGACACAAGAGTTAGTAAATTAATTGGTCACATGGATGTAATTGGGTGGCATAGGCTTGTTGGGCCAGAAGGACCTGTTACCATCTGTGTCTCTAAACATTATTTTTAGAAAACCATTGACAGAAATATTGAATAATGGTTCTCTTTAAATTTGTAATGGATGATTAGATATCGATAGAAAAAGACTCCTAATATATTTAATCACTCCCTTAACCCAGTGAGAGATAAACTGGTTAATTATTGATTTGACATGTCTTTATTCTAATAATATTCTGATGTTTTTCAATTTTTGATATATTCTTCAATGGCATGAAACTTTTTGACAGATTAAAATGATAAAATCAGATAAATACAGGCTTTTATAAACAAAATAAAAAATCATTTACCCTCAGCTTGATCTCCAACCAGAAGTCCTTCAATATCCTTAAGAGTTTTGATATTTAATCTAGTGGGATCATACTGAAGAAGTAGAAGTGATTGGAGATTTCTCAGCCTGCAAACTATGAACATAACAAGCAAACATTAGCAATGTTGTCTAATACCATATCTGTTTAAAATTGAAACCTACCAGTAGGCGATGACTACAGATGGGCAATGGGTCTGAAGAAAAATAAAATTTACTTTGATTTTACTGAAAAGTTTTCAAAAGCAGAAAGAAACATTCATTCAAGGCAAAGAATGTGATTTGGAAAACCATGTTACATTAAGTAAATTGCCTAGTAGTTTGATGCAAGAGTATTTGCTACATTTATGACCTAGAACAGAAATTGTAAACAACACTGAAAGTGAGCTAAGCAATGGAATATGATCAATCTGTCAGAGGAGTGTAGAAAGGATTACATGGAATTTACAGATAAACAGACTATGACAAAGACAAGTCAATTCTGGGGAAGGCAAGGTATTATGAATTGAAAGAAACACAATAGAGAAATAATTGCTAAATTGATTTACACCAGCAAGAGGGAAGCTTAAAGGGATCTGGGCACACCACATACATTGGGTGGAAGATGGTACTTTGAGCTGCAGGTAGTACAGTTGTCTCATAGGTGTCAGTGTAGAACTTACCCATTCTCTCAATGACCATATATATTTCCTCCAGTTGCTCCATTTTCCTCCCTTACTATGAAGATGTGAGGGCTGCTAGATGTCAAGATGACTGTAAGTTGTTTCTTGTGTAGGTGCAGAGTTGTTCAAACTTCAAAGTAAATCTATTATGAAAGTAAGTATATGTCACCATGTACTTTCACCTCTGATTAGTTTTCTCTGAGGTATTTACAGGAAAATAAAGATTTAATATTGAAATTTTGAAAAATTATAAATAAAAAGACTGACAAACAACTAGTATGAAAATGAAGAGAGATCTTGCAAATAATAAAAAAAAAGTAATAAAGGGTTGTAGAGTCCTTGAAATTGAATCAATATGTTGTAGTGTCAGTTTAGCATTGATGTGAGTGAAGTTGTTCACACTGCTTCTGGAGCTGATGGTTGTAGTGTAATAATTGTCCCTCAGCCTGGTGGTGTGGGATCTAAGGTTGATGTTGATGTTCAGGTTGTGGACAGGCATATAAGAAAGGATTAAGAAATAGGCCACAGAATGAGATTAATGAGATTTCACTGACAGCCAGCACACTCGATGGGCCAAATAGCTTCCTTCAGTATCATTAAGAAATATGATTATGAGATGGGGATAGGAGTTTGATAGAGCAAATACGTTTATCTTCTTTCCTGCAGCTTAATAAAGCACAGAATAGATAGATTAGTCAGGATTTAGGATGTGTTGTCATTAGAAAGCATATAGAGGAGGGTCACAACGATGATTCTGGGAGTGAAGGGGTTAACATATGAGGAACATTTGGCAGCTTTGGGCCTGTACTCACCAGAATTTAGAAGAATTTGGGAGGATGTCATTGAAATCTGCCGAATGTTAAAAGGACCAGAAAGGGTGGATGTGGAGAAGATATTTCCTATGGTGGGGGGGGGGGTATCCAGAACTAGAGGGCACAGCCTCAGAATTGAGGGGTAACCCTTTAGAACAGAGGTAGGAAAAAAAAAATTTCAGGCATAGTGTAGTAAATCGGTGGAATGCTCTTCCACAGACTGCGGTTCAGGATGAGTCTGTGGGTATATTTAAGGTGGAACTTGATCATTTTCTGATCAGTCAGGGTATCAAAGGATATGGTGAGAAGGCAGTTGTATGGGGTTGAGTGGGATCCAGGATCAGCCATGATGGAATGGTAGAGCAGACTCAATGGGCTGAATGGCCTAATTCTGCTCCTGTGTCTTATGGTGTATACTAACGTTCAAGGAGTCAATAGGTATACCAAAGTTCAAAGAAGTCTAGAGATTATAATCAAATGAAACAGCATATTCTATTTATTCAAAACTACCTGCGATGTCAATGAAAATACATTCCACTAAATAGCTATCTGTACTGAGCAGTTCCCTGAGAGCTGAATTTTGCCTCTATTTCAAGATAATCCAGCAATTTAGAAAAATAATGAAGGAGGAAGTGTTGGTGGTCTTGAAGCACCTATGCGGGGATTAATCATCAGGATCACATGAGGTATATCCAAGGACATTGTGAGAAGCAAGTGAAGAAATTGCTGGGGCTCTGGCAGAGATATTCATATTTTCCTTAGCTCTGGGTGAGGTATAGAAGGTAAGAATGTAGCCATTTTGTTTCTTTATTTGATTTGGACTGCAAAAACAAGGCACAGCACTACAGGCAGGTGGCCCTAAATTCAGTGATTGGAAAGTTACTGGAGGAAATTCTGAGATATAGAATCTATTTGTATTTGGAAAGACAAGAACTGATTAGAGGTAATGAATCTGGCTTTGTGCATAGGAGAGCATTTCAAGCATTGGATTTCTTTGAAGAAGAGGAAACCACGAAGATTGATGAGAATAGAGTGGAAGATGTTTTCTGTGTAGTCTTTGGCAAGGCTATTGACTTGTTTCCCATGACAGGCTAATCCAGAAGGTTCGATCACATAGGATCAGGTTGCCAATTAAATAAAAATTAGATTGGAAGTAGGAGTCAAGGGGGGAGCTAGAGGGTTATTTTTCAGATTGGAGTCCTGTGACTGGTGGTGTGTGATGCAGATCGGTGTGGGGTCTCCTTATGCTTGTCACTTATCGTAATGATTTGGCCAAGAAAATAGTTGGCATGATTAGTAAGTTTGTAGATGGTTCTAAAGCACCAAGATAAAGAAGGTTATCCAAGGTTACTATAAAACCATAGAACCAAAAATCATAGGGGCAGAATTAGGCTATCCAGCCCCTCAAGTATGTTCTGACACTCGATCAAGGCTAATTTATTATCCCTATCAACTCCATTTCCCTGGTTTCTCCTTGTACCCTTTGATGCCATTACTAATCAAGAACCTATTAACATCTAATTTATTCCCACCGCTGCCTGTAAGGAGTTTGTACATTCTTCCAGTGAACTCATGGGTTTCTTCCCACAGTCCAAAGACATACCGGTTGGTAAGTTAATTGGTCATTGCAAATTGTCCTATTTTTAGGCTAGGATTAAATTGGGAGATTGCTGGGCGGTGCAGCTCAAAGAGCTGAAATAACCTATTCTTTGCTGTATTTCACTGTCAATGTATCCAAAGACTTGACCTCCACAGCCATCAGTGGCAACGAATTCCACCCTCTGGCGTAAGAAAATTCTGAAAAAATCCAGAGGACACACCATAAATTAACAGCGCACTGGTGATGTCTCCCCATAGGGTGATGAAAAGTTTTCAAATGAATTGTCAAGATCGTAGAACAACTCAACCCAGCCAATCCATTGATGGTCATACATGACCTGCATCTTCCAATTAGAAACAAAATACTTTCTGTTCACACTTTTTTCCATCTTGAATAAGTATTGAGCTGAAACATTAAACTCTGTTTCTCTTTCTACTTATGTTGCCTGACCAACTGATTGTTTCTTTTCAGTTCCTGCATTTCTTTAAGTTTTACTTATATATTCCAGATGAAGGCTCTTCAATGCAGCAAAAATCTCCCAAATTTTTGTTAATTTCCCCTTTCAAAAAACTTTCTATGTATGCATATTAACCTTTACAAGTCATATACTGAGATACCCAGATCCCTCCAAATATCAGAGTTTTGCAAGTTCTGTTTAGATAATGTAACTTTAGAGTCAGAGTCATAGTCATAGAAAAGTCCTACATAAAAAGAGGCTGTTCTGCCCATCTAGTCTGTGCCAAACCATTTAAACTGCTTAATCCCATCAATCTGCACCAGGATCTTAGACCTCTATACCCCTACCATCCTTGTATTTATACAAACTTCTCTTAAATGTTGAAATCAAGCTCATATGCACCACTTGTGCTGGCAATTCATTCCACACTCTCGCAACACGCTGAATGAAGAATTTTCCCCGCATGTTCCCTTTAAAATGTTCACCTTTCTAGAATGGTTATACACCACAATGGAAAATGTTAGTTTCTTTCATTCTATTCCATTTGCTAGATTATTACTCATTTTCTCAACCCACCAGTATGCCTTTGAAACCCCCTTCTGTCCTCTTCTCAATTTACATCCTTACCTACCTTTGTGTTATCAGCCAAAACATTAACCATACCTCTGGTGCCTTCCACCAAGCCATTTGTACAAATTATAAGAAGTTGAGGTCCCAACACTGATCCTCATGTAACATACCTGTTGTTACATTTTGCAAATCAGAAAGTGACTCATTTATGCCTTCGCTTTGTTTTCTGTTAGCCTGCAAATCTCTTATCAACATCTTTATTTGATTTGAGAATAATATTACAAACCTGTCTTATAAACCTTCGCCTTTACAAAAAATAATCTACTTATAGTTTAGTCCAGCTGTCGAAATTGTCAATGTAAATATCTGCACTCAGTATAGAACAGAGATGACCTACATGTTAAAGAAATTACACTTTTTCATAAGTACGATGTTTATTTCAGAACAGGATCGGATCTAATACTATGTATTCTTCAAACAATTATGTAAAACTCCCCTCTGGATTAAGAAAGTATATGGGTTCTTTAATAATTTTTTTGGAAAAAACGTTCAAACATCTAGAAACTGAATTCATGGTGTTCTTCAGTCTTAATTGGCAAATGCTTGCGTGAGGCATCCTTTTCTGCTGAGATAAAAGAACACATTCTTCAAGGTTAAACAGCTGGATATGTCCACTTGTGGACATACCCTGCACAGACTGTTATTCTGAAATAAATCCTTGATTTCCTGAGCATATCTCAGAGGGAAAGAAAACAAAGTATGTTTGTTATTATAATTATAAATTTGCTAAGTAAACTTCTGGTAGGATCATTATTTGCCAACAGCATAGGTTCAAAAATTACATTTCAGGTCTACTATAAGTATCATTAACTATTGAAATTCTCAATTATTTACTCTGACTTCAATGGCCCCATTACCTCCCAGTAGGAGCTAAGAAGCTGAGTTTACTTTTTACCACCAAATACTTCCTTTCTTTATGTAGCTCTTAACTGTTCATAAGGTCCTCGTCACTCTTTAGAAATAGTCTATCCAATCTCTCCTTATAGCTCAAACCCTCTAATCCCAGCAAAATCCTTTGAATCTTTATTGCATCTTCTCCATCTTAATTAATAGTGTGGTGAGCAGAACTGCTCAGAACACTCTAAAGGTGTCCTCACAAACTTCTTGTACAATCATAACTATTATACCCAATGACCCATCTGATGAAGAGATATTTTAATTCTTTTAGTTAGATTTCCATCAACAATTAAATTCCAAAAAAAGAGATGTCACCAATGATAGAAACATCTTTTTTTTCAGTGCTAGAGAACTTATTCAACCGTAACTAAGGTTTATTATTCTGCAAAACATTCTCTTCACATCAAAATGGTTAAGCCTTCACATTTTCTGATGAGTTTATTGGGTCTTCAATGATTAAGAAAAGTAAACACTAAGTTTACACCAAGTGAGTAAAGTTAAATTTACGAGAAGGCAGCAAAGCCCAATCTTATAGTTGAATAAATAAGAGAAATGCAATTTCTTAAGTTACTTGGTCATTGCTTGATTTCCCTGTTGATGGGGATCACACATAGTGAGCAGTGACCACGGTATAACAACTCAATTACAACTACACTTGGGAAGAGCATTTTCACCCTGGAAAATAATTGGGAAGGAAGTAATAAAATTATAAGTTTCACTTATCTTGCAATGGGGCAGAAATGTTTCATGGAAGGGGGAATATTTATTGATGATGAAAAAGTGGATAAGTGCATAATGAAGGAACAATTTCTTTTGAATGCTAAGAATAGAAAGCAAAGAGTGAAAATGGTAGAATAAAGTTGCAGGAAGGGTAGCCAAAGAATGGATAGGACAAAGGAAATAGTAGGAAATGAAGTCATCAGTTTATTCAGGTAATGGAAGCAGTTAAAAGCAGAGAACTAGTCCTTTGTTTAAGAAGGCATTTAAAGAATGACAACACAGACAAAAGAATGTAGAAATTGGGAATTACAGGTCTGAATTTCAAAGTTAAAAGTAAATTTATTACCAAAGTACATATATATCACTATATGCAACCCCGAGATACAGTTTCTTGTGGGCATACTCATTAAATCATTAAACAACAACCATAACAGCATCAATGAAAGACTGCTCAACCAGGGCATTGAGCAGGGGGCAGAAGGAAACAAACAATGCAAATACAAAAAGAAGAAACAATAATAAATAAATTAGCATTACATATCAAGGGACGTGAGATGAAAAATCTTTGAAAGTGAATCCATTGGTAGTGGGAACATTTCACTGATGGGACAAGTGAAGTTGAGTGAAGCTACCCCCTACCACAGTCGCTACAAACATTTTGTTTTCATTATAGCTCAGGTACTATCCTTGTACATATGACAATAAATTCAATTTAACGTGTGTAGTACCTGCTTATAAGGATTGAAAAGAACAACTGAGTCAATGCCACTAAGGTATGGACCTTCTCTTATGCTGAAGCAATGAGTTACCTGAAGTTGCAGAATTTTTTGTCCTTCTCACTTGCTTTCTAACTCTGTTTTTCTTTCTATAAATGTTGCCTGACTTGCTGAATGCTTCCAACATTTTCTGTATTTTATTCTAACTTAGATTTCCAGCAACTAAAAGTTCTGATTTTCATTTACTGTTGTGTTCATGCCACTTTTCTTACGATTGCTGGACTTGTGAACATTATCCTCTACTGTCCAGAGGGATTTCACTCCATCTTTTTTCCCTTGTTCACATTGTGCTTTCTGTTTTCCTTGTCTTGGATAAGGTGCTGACCAAAATACATTCCAATAGACTCATCTCATTCCTTAGCAAGTGTCTTTGTCTCCAACTCAACCCACTTGGATTCCAAAAGAGATTTCAACTTCCATGTTCGGACAAACTCAAGGAATGTTCAGACTATCCAGTATATCCATAGTCACGGTTCTCATTGTATCCTCAGTTCCTATATTACGCCATTGTTTTACACATGTATGTTTCTGCCCTCTCAGGTAAAATGTTATCAACTCTGTCTTTAGGCTGCCGTAGTTCACGGTTCTCTTTCATCTGTTACATTTTATTTATTTACTTATTTATTGATGTATAGGCAGAATAGGCCCTTCTGACCCTTTGAGCCACTCCATACAGTGATCTCCCGATTTAATCCTAGCCCAATCACAGGGCATTTTACAATGACTGATTAACCTATGAATGGGCTTGTCTTTGGATTGTGGAGGGAATCCGGAGCACCCAGAAGAAACCTACGCAGTCAGGGGGAAAACATATAAACTCCTTACAGACAGTGGTGGGAATTGAAACCTTGCCACTGGTACTGTAAAGCGTTGTGCTTACCTCCATGTTACTGTACCACCGTGGTATTGCAAAAGGCAACTTTTTTTTAATCCAAACCTTTTATGCCCAATGATTGCAAATTATAAAACCTTAGTTTCATTCTCCCTGTACATATTTCTTTCTGTTTTCTCCCATGTCCTGCCTCTACAATACTTCTATGATACCTTCTGGTCTTCCATTCTTGTTCTGCTTCTTCCCCCTCTGTCTCCATCTGAATGAACCCCAAGCCCAAAACAAGTTGAACTCTTCAGATTCTTTACTACAGTCCTTCCTGTGAAAGGAAGGTGAAAACTGAGTATCGTGGGCAGTTCTGCTTGCCTACGTACAGGAAAGATATAAGTAAGATTGAAAGAGTCCAGAGAAAATTTACAAGGATGTTGTCAGGACTTGAGGATCTGAGTTACGGGGAAAGGATGAATAGCTTTGGATTTCATTGCCTGGAGCGTAGGAGAATGAGGGGACATTTGATGGTGGTATACAAAATTATGAAGGGTAAATGCAAGCGGGCTTTTTTCCACTGAGGTTGGGTGAGACTAGATTTAGAGGTCATGGGTTAAGAGTGAAATGTGAAATGATTTAGGGGAATGTGAGGAGGAACTTCTTCAACACAGGCATTACGAGAGTGAAACAAGCTGACAGCGGATGTAGTGGATGTGAGTTCAATTTCAACATTTAAATCTAATTTGGATAGATGCATGGATGGGAGAGTGTGGAGGGTATGGTCCAGTTGGAGGTCGATGGACTAGGTAGATAAGTAGTTTGCCATGGACTAAATGTTCCGAAGTTGTGCTGTAGTGTTATATAACTCTTCTATGACTATGAGTAAGAAACGAAAATGCTTGGATATTTTGTTATATTGGAATATTTATTGTTGTGATACATCCCAATTAACACTGAACAAGTTCTTTGGTATTAAAAGTAACCTTTTTACCAGGTGTAGTGTAATACTCTGCTGGGTTTTAGTTTTTATTAGCAATGTAAAAATGGAATGGAAATATTTTAGGATCTCCTCAATTACGTTAGTGTGAAACAAAAAGAAATAATAGCTATCAGAAGTTTCTTGAGATTTGTTAGAAATGATGTGTCAGAGATCTAAAAGTGGGGGATTGGCATAGAGCCTTCAAAGCACACAGGGTTTGTAGAAGTATTGTCACTGTGGCTTGGAGCTCACTGGCACTTCAGAAGATACTTTTTTGTTCCTGTATAGAGGTATAAATATGGAAAGAGGAAGCAAGGTAATTGTTGCATGGAAGCAGGTTCACAGATTTGGTTATTGGGACAGAACACACCAACTACAGGTAGGTATTAAACAAAAGAAAGACAAACACTAAAACATTCACTGAACCATTAAAGTTACATAGATACTAAATCTAAGTGTTTATGGGCCCTTCTGATCTTCCTGTGGCACCAGTTGTGATCAAAGTCCATTGGCAACCTCCCGAAGCAGAAGACAGGAGAGCTGCAAGTGTGCTATATTTATACAGTGGTGGTACTTTGATACCAGAAGCCAATACTGTGGTGCCAAAAGAAGCCAAAGGAAGGGTGGGAGTGTTCATCAAATGGGTCAATACAGTGGCAGCTGCTTTCGACCAGCAAATTGTGTTACCCTTCGCCCTTCTTTATTGTGCATATGAGATTGAGAGGATGGTAGATTAAGATGGAATATGGCAAGTACATTTTTTTCCATCCAGACCAACTTATCAATGAGTCAGAGCAGAGGTAAGCAAGAGACCTGAGCACTACTAAAATGTATAATACTCCACATAACAACTTGAAGGGGAAGGCATAGTCTGTATAATCATCTTATCACTATTTTTCTTGTAAAAATTCACATCAACATTTCATTTCCTTGCATGCCCCCAAGCGATGGTTTTGAAATACCTAATGACAGCTATTTGCAATTTTTATAGTGCTTCTCAAGTAGATCGTTTCCCAGAATTTTAAAGGAGGAAGTGCAAATAGAGGATTTTTATGGAAGTAACGTCCTTTGTTTGGATAATGGAAAACTTCACTTAAGCCTTGAAGGATAGTTATCAAAAGCTTCAACATTAAATTGAGCATTAATTAATAGATGGCGTTATCAAAAATTTGGCTTATAGCAGACATTCATCAATGTAAAAATGGAGGGTTCATAAAACATTCTTCGAAAATCAGAGCTGGCTCTGCGATTTTTATAAAGATCATACAGTGCAATATCAAAAATTTCAAATCAAATAATTTTTTGGCTCTGGTTATGATGAATGATTCAGCAGATGTTTCACTTGAATAGGAAACCTTTAGCCAATTAAAGCCCTCAACTGTCATCTTATGTTTTAATTGGTACTATTCTCGATCCGAGCACAGTACCCACTGGATTATTCATTATAACCTTATTAAAGCTGAAACTATGAGATTGTGAGTGCACATGATCTTTTAAAAAAGATTTGGAACTAAAATTGATCCATTCTCAATTTCTTTTACTCTCAAAAACCATATTATAGTTCCCAGTACCATTCCATTACATAAATTCAAGTCCAAAGTGACTTATACTTGCATTGCTTGACTTCTTATGTCAATAATACAAAAATAACTTTCATATCCATATGACATTTCAAAATAATTAATTGCAAAAAAACTATTTTAAACTTCAGCTATTTCTTAGGAAACATAGTGAGGGCTAACATTTGATGAATGATTAAGTAATCTACTTTTAGAGCAATCAAGTTGTAAAGTCATGCGATTATACAAAGCATAAACAAGCCCTTTGCTCCATCAAACTTGACAGAACTATTAAGCATTCATCCATGCTCTTCACATTTACCAGCACTTGGTCCACAACTTCCCATTCCTTGGCATTTCAAATACTCAGCTAAACACTTCTTCTTCTGAAATATTGATGTTGGCAAGGACAAATGAAGAATTCAGTCTCATGCTATTGCTAGTGCACTTCAAAAGAAAAATAACTAGAATCATAATCAGATTTATTATCACTGATGAAGAAGCTTTGCCAGTACAGCATCCCCTCAGTTGTGGATTAAAATGCTGGCAGAGCTAATGTACTCAAGTACTTAATCCCACACATATTCACACAGATTAGAAGCCAACCAATCTAATGGAACTAACCCAACAATGTCATCTATCTCAACCGGAGAAAATCTGCCGATGCCAGAAATCTAAAGCAACACCCACAAAATGCTGGAGGAACTCTATGGGAAAGAGTAAACAGTCGAAGTTTCAGGCCGAGACCCTTCATCAGGATTTTTTGACAAATTAACATTGTATGCAAATAAAATGTTTGCAAATGAATTGCTAAGATTCAAGAACAGGTCAACCCAACCACCAAGCATGCGAGCTACACATTTTCCAAATTATTTCCATCTCAATGGCTCTTTAAATCATTTACAAGAACAAAATGTACATATCATTCTTTATGCCTTTGAAAAGATGGTAGTAAGCCATTTTCATTAAACAGTGTGGGCTATCTGGTCAGAATGCTTCTACTGTGCTCTTGTTTAGGGAATTAAAGGTTCAAGTACCAGTATATTATAATAGAAATACATTTCAAATTCAAAGGCGGGTGACATTGGAATAACACTACAGGGATTTTGTTGGCATGATTGGTTCCACTTGCTGTTCTAAAACTTAAGACCATGAGATGGAAAGATGTAATTAGAGAAGTTGAGCTGAGTTTGTGTTGTAACTAGAATGGCGTAAAACTAAAGTGCGCTGGAACAGGTGACTTTGAAGTTCGAAGTGCAAAGTATTATCAAAGTATGTATACTATATACAACCTTGAGTTTCGTCTCCTTGCAGGCAGCTATGAAACAAAGAAACCCAATAGAACCTATTAAAGAGAAAACAAACACACAATGTGTAGAAAAACAAACAAATCATGCAAGCAATAAAAGTTAGTAAATAACATTAAAAACTGAATTTCATGAAAGTAAGTCAACAGCCACAAATTGAGTCACAGCCAAACCAGGTACCCATTAGTTGCAGGTTAGTTAGTTTCTCCAGGATGGTGCTGAGCTTCTGGCGTATTGTTGGAATATCACTCATCCAGGCAAATTAAATTTATTCCAGAATACTGCAGGCTTCTGTGTACAAGTGATGGAAATGTGACAGGTGATGAGAAGCTGACAGGGTGCGGGGAAGAGGGAGACTGGTTGTTGGAACTGCTGTCTGTTGCAGATGAAATTTAATCCTGACAAGTGTGTAATGATACAAAGTCTCAAAGGTTCAAAGGTGCATTTATTATCAAATTATGTATGCAGTATACAACTCTAAGATTCATCAAATAGCCACAGAACAAAGTAAACCATGGAAGTCATTCAAAGAAAAAATATCAAACACCCCCTACTCAAAAATTCAAATCTTGCGAACAGCAACACATTCATCAAACCCACCATCCATGCAAAAAACAGCACCTTTGGGGAAGTCACATAGCCTGTAGATGGTACAGCAATGAGGGATCTTGATGTACATAGAGACCTTGTGATTCAAGTCCATAGTACCCTGGAAGTAACAATACAGACAGACAGAATAGTGAAGACATATGTCATGCTTGCTTTCAGAGGATGGGACATAGAATATAAAAGTTGAGTCAGGTGTATATGATGTTGAGAGGCATTGATCATGTGGATAGTCAGAGGCTTTTTTTCAGGGCTGAAATGGCTAGCAGGAGAGGGCACAGTTTTAAGGTGCTTGGGAGTAGGAACAGTGGAGATGTCAGGGGTAAGTTTTTTGCCCAGAGAGTGGTAAGTGCGTGGAATGGGCTGCCGGCGACCGTGATGGAGGTGGACACGATAGGGTCTTTTAAGAGACTCCTGGACTGGTACATGGAGCTCAGAAAAATAGAGGGCTATGGGTAACTTTAGGTAATTTCTAAGGTAAGGACATGATCAGTACAGCTTTGTGGGGTGAAGGGCCTGTATTGTGCTGTAGGTTTTCTATGTTTCTGTTTCATTATATTGCAACTTTACAAAACACTGATGGGACGACACTAGAAGTACTGTGTCCAATTCTGCTCACCATGCCATAGGAAGGGTGTAGTAATGCTGGGGGTGGTGGACAGGTGAGTGACCATACAAGAAGTTGCCTGGATTCAAGGACTTTGGTTTTGTGGAGAGATTGGACAAGCTGGGCTTGTTTCTCTGAAGCAAAAGTGGCTGGGTAGTGGTATGTAAAATGATGGGATTTGATAGGGTGGCATTTTTAACCCATGGTAAAGGTATCAATAACCAAAGAACATAGGTTTAAGGTGAGCAGAAGATTTAAAGGGGATTTGAGATGAAAGTTTTTTTTTACCCAGAGAGAGAGATGGGATTATTTCCAGAATTTGGTGCCAGAGGATGTGTGAAATCAGATACAATCATTATATTTCAGAGACAATGAGAAAGGCACTGGAATAGGCGAAGCAATAGGAATAGTCCTAATGCACTAAAAGAAGATTTGTATGGATGCACACGGTGGGCCAAAGAGTCAATTTGTGCTGTATAAGTCTATGATCCTCAAATACCCAAGGGATAGTCCATCTGCTTAATGTGACACTGAGGATATGTTCATAGTAATGACATTCCATGAAAAGTACAGGTGGCAGGATTCCTCCTTACTGGAGATAGTCATGGAATGTTATTCACTAAATCTGCATGAAATTGTTCTGGGTCTTGCTGTATGCAGGTTTGAGCTATTCCATTTCAAAAAAAAACTGTAAATATTAGTGAATAAGGTGCAATCATCAGAAAACATCAAGACCTCAAGCCTTAGGATGGAAGTAAATTCTTTACTGAGATACCTGATGATACCTGGGCCTCAGACACACACTGCTAAAGTGGTTGTTAAGGCAGAAAATTTCGCTATATTTAAAATGTGCCTGAATAAGCACTTACAATAAAGGGGCAAAACCTAAAGGACTTTGGGCCAATAACTGTGAAGTGTGATTCATCTGCTGTCTATTTCTGGACAACGTGGACATGATAGGCCAAATGGTCGCCTTCCAGGCTGTCAGCTTCCACAGTTTTAAAGTTCCATAAAAAAAGAGCAGGCAATGTTAAGCAGCTGAGGAAGCATCTATTCTGCTTAAGTCTTTCCTGAATTTATTGGAGTAAATCTCAAATGATTTTCAATGCTGTACAAAGTTGTACAGCCTGGCTAACAATCGCTGAGATTTTTCTTTCAACGATGGAAAAAGAAAAGGTCCAGCCTTTCAATTTTGGTAAAACCTCCAAAGACAAGTCACCATTATCAAAGCTTTTACTGCAATTCAGCTGTCATCCTATGAGAGCAATTTCCTGTGTTGTAAGTGGCTGTCTGAAAAGCACAACAGATTGGGTTCTGTCTAACAGTTTCAAAGAAATAAGCCAAATCAACAGAAAATTCTCAATGTGCCTTAAAAGCAAATCATTCCAGTAACTAAAAGCACATAATGTATCTAGCTTATTTGGCCAAGGAAAGTAATACAACACAACTTTAATCGAAGGATGCTTTACCTGCCTAAGGAGTCTTCTGATTTTTCCCCCCAATAATCAAGTTCAATTTGTTGGCAAAATGTAACTGCAACACCAAGGAATATAACTAGAGCAATCAGATTTGATGGAAATTTTCTCATAAGTGTTAGAGCTTTGCAGTTTTACTTAGCTGAAAAGCATTGGGCTTGGAGCTTAAATACATAAATAGGAATTACATTGCACTTCTGCATTGTTAACACTGTTTCTTGTATCATGAAAAGCATTGTCAAGTCAAGCCCAATTCATTGTATGCGGAGGTGCAATAAAAAACTTAATTGAAGCAAAACCACAGGAACATTGCAATAGAGACTACATTCACCAGAAGAAGTCATAAATTAAGCATAAATTATACAAAATTACACAAGAAAAAAAACATAATTAGAGCAAGTAAAGCAAGGTTTATTGTTGTAAAGCATGGTCTATGTGGTCATAGAGTTGCTATGCTAAGGATTTATAAGGCATTTGTTGGATTGTATTTGTATGATGACTTGGGCACTGGGCTAAATCATTATGTTTAGGGTGAGGGGTCCCAAGGTGAGGAATGGGCTTGTGCAGTTCACTGAAGAAGTGTCTGGGGATATACTCTCTGTGGATTTCATTTCAGGAAGCTATTTGCTTACACTTATTGATTGTTTGATTTGCTTCTTTATTAGTCTGCACTTTGGGTGTTTCACAGTCCTCATTCTTTTTTGGGTTCTTTTATGTTTCTTTGTTTCATGGCTGCCTGTTAGGAGATGAATCTCAAGGTTGTATGAAGTATACATAATTTGATAATAAATGTACTTTGAACTTTGAGTATTGTGAGCAGTTTTGGCCCCCTTTTTTTAAGAAAGGATGTGCTGGCATGGGAAAAGGTCCTTAGAAGGTTAGTAAGAATGACCTAGGGAATGAAAAGGTGAAGTGCATTTGATGGCTTGGAGACTGAACTCACTGGAGTTCAAAGAATGAGGGGGAATCTCATTGAAAACTGTTGAATATTGAAAGACCTAGATAGAGTGGACATGATGAGGATGTTTCCTATAGTGGGGGAGTATAGGACCAGAGGACACAGCCTCAAAATAAAAGGGCATCCCTTTATAGTAGAGATGAGGAAGAATTTCTTTAGGCAGAGGGTGGGGAATCTGTGGAGGCCAAGCACTAGGTATATTTAAAGCAGAGATTGATAGGTTCTTGATTAATAAAGTTATCAAAGGTTAGGTGGAGAAGGCAGGAGAATGGGGTTGTGAGGGATAATAAATCAGACAAGATTGAATGGTGGAGCAGACTCAATAGGCATAATGGCCTAATTATACTCCTATGTCTTGTGGTCTAATGGTCTGATAGTTAAGGTTGTGCAGGTTGGTTCAAGGGCCAAAAGGCTGAAGGGAAGTAGCTGTCATTGAAACTGGTGGTGTGGGACCTCAGGATTCTGTAACTCTTGCCAGATGGTAGTGATCAAAATTCAAAGTAAAGAGTTCAAGGACAATTTATTATCAAAGTATATGTCACCATATGCAACCCTGAAATTCATTTTCTTGTGGGCATTCATAGTAAATACAAGAAACACAATAGAATCAATGAAAGACCACACCCAACAGGATGGACAAAAGACAACAAACTGTGCAAATAGAAAAAGAAGGAAGGAGATAAAGAAAATAATAATAAATAAGACTGAATCCAATGGAATTGGACAAAATAGGGTATTAAATCAGAAACAACAGAAGAAAATATACCTTGACACACTTTCTATACATTGATGATTTGAAATTATACAATCTTTCATCAGTAAAGCTAAAGCAATTAGTTTAAATAGTAGAAGTATTTTTGCAAGATATAAATACGAACTTTGGACAAGATAAATGCAGAAAATTCAACATAAAGAAATGTGTAATGGAGCTAATAGAATACAAAATAGAGCTGTAATACAATACAACTGATGGATGATTATGAAACATAGGTATCCGAGATATCAACAAGCAAACAAAATAGATCATAGTGCGATGAAGGTAAAACTTGCAAAACGATTTTCTTCAAAGCTAAAGAAAATCTGCCAAACAAAGCTCAATAGTAAAACTATAACAAATGCAATAAACTCTTTTGCTATACTCCTATTAATATATTCTTTTGGCACAATCCGTGCTGTAATTGTTATATGGTTATATGTTAATATCTTGGTCCAAAACCGATTCGGAAAATTTACAAAGAAGAATAAGAACTGAAATGATAGATTTTAGAAAACATTGTGTACAGTCAAATGTGTTTGAATTAACACTACCTGGGACAGAAGGAGGAAGAGGAATAACAGACATAAAAACTTTACGCAACAATCAGATAAAACTTCTGAGGTTATATGTTAATTAATGAAAACAGGATACAGCACTTCAGGCGAGCCAATGCAATTCTGAAAAGAAGGACACACTACTAAACTTAAATGAAAACACAACCCAGAAAAATGAAGAAATTATCACCACAGAAGAAAAAATAAGAAGAAGAATAACAAGAATAAGAAGAATAATAATAAAAAGGAGAAGACAAAGAAGACCAGAGCTAGTGACAGCTAGGTAGCAGCACAGGAACCAGGGGCGATCAGCAGCAGCACCACTGTGGACCGGACAAGATGACACCACCAGCCTCCGGCAGTGAGCGGCAGAGTTTGGAGAACTCGTCGGACGGTGTGCTGCCCAGCCACATAAACTCAGAGGACAGGTGAGGAGCTGGGGCTCAGTTTCAGGCTCTGCAGCATGTTCTTGGATCTAGAACACAAAGTGTGGGCAGAAGACACCCGCTGGGGTAACATCAGCCATGCCCACCCTTCAATTACCACCCCATCTCCCCACTGGCCATTCCAGAAACAAATTCAGACTAACCTGTACCCAGATTGGCCAGTGTCCTTGTCAGCGTCTGTTCCCCATGTTAGGGGCAGCTGAAACTAATACCTGATGTAGATATGAAAAAACAATACTCTTACACTTTAGAAAGAGATGTCTACACATCAGAGTGATAAGGCCGCTGCCTGGGGATCTCCTAGCACTGAGCATGACCATAAGTGAACTGCTAGCCATACCAGCATTGAAAGTAGCCCACTAACATCACAGGCTGCAATTTCTGCAAGTGTTTTTCAGGAGGCCAGTCCGCGTACAACTGAGACAGTTAAGAGAACAAAGACCAACTGAGATCAATGTAGAATGATATGCTATGATACGGCAACAGTGAATATAGAATTGAGACAGGTTTTTTATAAACAAAGAAACATTTATTTAAACTCAGCTCAACAATAAATAAAAAGTAAACAAACAACTAACTTAACTGGAAGTTAACTGCTATACGGCAACTAGAACAGTTCTTAAAGCGATGAATGTGAATACAATTCTTAAAAGTGGTAAATACAAAAGTTCAAATGATTGACACAGTCAATTAGGAGAGACTTCCCTTAAGTAACAAATTCCTTGACGACATGACATTACTGCTGATCCCAGCTAAAATATGCCTTGCCTGAAGGATTTACAATGAAGGAAATAAAAACAGCTTAAAGGAACTGACCTTTTCCTTGGAGATTAATGCTGCGCCCAATGCTTTCTGCTTTCACAATGCAGGGGCTATCTTGGATGCTGGTTACTACCTCCTTGAACGAAGATTCAACAAAGTTGATCCTGTATTATCGCCAACGACTCCAACTTTACTCGATCCTTTGGGTTCCCATACTTCGGTAAATCTTCACTCTCCAACAATTAGACTTTAAAATTAAATCGAAGATACATCAAACATAACTGGCAGTGATTTTAGAAACTGCCAGTACAGCTCACAGTAGAAAGTAAAACTCCACTTTAAAACAAAACTGCATCATGAGATGCATATGCAGTATAACCAAGTAACTGATGAATTAAACAATGAACTAACCTGCATCACAGCAAGGCTTTCCCATTTTATACCTGTTGGAACAGGCCATAACATGACCTCTCACTGGCGGGAAAATTACATCATGTGAACTCACGCTGGCGGGAAATTACATCACCCCACCATCACAAGATCATTACATCATGCTCACCAGATGCTCAATTACATCATGGTCATAAGACAGTCACAAGATACCCATGGGGTATGTAACACCTCCCTCCAAAAAAAAATTGGTCTGTCATGAGCAAAATTTTAACAATTAACTATTCACAAAAAATACAAATATATAAAATTTACAATATACACAACATACATAGTATTATCATACAGCACCTTCCAAATTACTATACAATAGGAGTCTTACAAATATTAAAATATCACTCCATAAAAAATTACATTGTACATTCAAAATCTAGATAAATAGTCAGCAATCAATATGAGTGCCTTTAATATGAGTTATCAAAATATTGTACTCCTGTAACATCAGACTCCAATTTAGTAACCTTCTATTTTTGTTTTTAGTGACATAGTTAATTCAGAAACAAAGGTTCTGAACTTACAGAAGGGTAACTTTGAAGGTATGAGACGTGAATTAGCTAAGATAGACTGGCAGATGATACTTAAAGGGTTGATGGTGGATATGCAATGGCAAGCATTTAAAGATCACATGGATGAACTACAACAATTGTTCATCCCAGTTTGGCAAAAGAATAAACCAGGGATGGTAGTGCACCCATGGCTGACAAGGGAAATTAAGGATAGTATCAAGTCCAAAGAAGAAACATATAAATTAGCAAAAAAAAGCAGCACACCTGAGGACTGGGAGAAATTCAGAGACCAGCAGAGGAGGACAAAGGGCATAATTAGGAAAGGGAAAACAGATTATGAGAGAAAGTTGGCAGGGAACATAAAAACTGACTGTAAAAGCTTTTATAGATATGTGAAAAGAAAAAGATTGGTCAAGACAAATGTAGGTCCTTTTCAGTCAGAAACAGGTGAATTGATCATAGGGAACAAAGACATGGCAGACCAATTGAATAACTACACACACAAAATGCTGGTGGAACACAGCAGGCCAGGCAGCATCTATAGGGAGAAGCGCTGTCGACGTTTCGGGCCGAGACCCTTCGTCAGGACTAACCGAAAGGAAAGATAGTAAGAGACTTGAAAGGAGTGGGGGGAGGGGGAAATGCAAAATGATAGGAGAAGACCGGAGGGGGTGGGATAAAGCTAAGAGCTGGAAAGGTAATTGGCGAAAGTGATACAGAGCTGGAGAAGGGAAAGGATCATGGGACGGGAGGCCTCAGGAGAAAGAAAGGGGGGGTGAAGCACCAGAGGGAGATGGAGAACAGGCAACCAACTAAATATGTCAGGGATAGGTTAAGAAGGGGAGGAGGGGCACCTTCTTACCACCGATCTCCCTCCTGGCACTTATCCTTGTAAACAGAACAAGTGCTACACCTGCCCTTACACTTCCTCCCTCACCACCATTCAGGGCCCCAGTCAGTCCTTCCAGGTAAGGCGACACTTCACCTGTGAGTCGGCTGGTGTGGTATACTACGTCCGTTGCTCCCGGTGTGGCCTTTTATATATTGTTGAGACCCGACGCAGACTGGGAGACCTTTTCGCTGAACACCTACGCTCGGTCCGCCAGAAAAAGCAGGATCTCCCAGTGGCCACACATTTTAATTCCACGTCCCATTCCCATTCTGATATGTCTATCCATGGCCTCCTCTATTGTCAAAATGAATCCAAACTCAGGTTGGAGGAACAACACCTTATATACCGGCTGGGTAGCCTCCAACCTGATGGCATGAACATTGACTTCTCTAACTTCCATTAACGCCCCTCCTCCCCTTCTTACCCCATCCCTGACATATTTAGTTGTTTGCCTGTTCTCCATCTGCCTCTGATGCTTCCCCCCACCTTTCTTTCTCCTAAGGCCTCCCGTCCCATGATCCTTTCCCTTCTCCAGCTCTGCATCACTTTCGCCAATCACCTTTCCAGCTCTTACCTTCATCCCACCCCCTCTGGTCTTCTCCTATCATTTCGCATTTCCCCCTCCCCCCACTCCTTTCAAATCTCTTACTATCTTTCCTTTTGGTTAGTCCTGACGAAGGGTCTCGGCCCAAAACTTCGACAGCGCTTCTCCCTATAGATGCTGCCTGGCCTGCTGTGTTCCACCAGCATTTTGTGTGTGTTGTCGTTTGAATTTCCAGCATCTGCAGATTTCCTTGCGTTTGCAATTGAATAACTACTTTGGCTCTGTCTTCACTAAGGAGGACATAAATAATCTTCCAGAAATAGTAAGGGACCGAGGGTCTAGTGAGATGGAGGAACTGAGGGAAATACATGTTAGTAGGGAAGTGGTGTTAGGTAAATTGAAGGGATTAAAGGCAGATAAATTCCTAGGGCCAGATGGTCTGCGTCCCAGAATGCTTAAGGAAGTAGCCCAAGAAATAATGGATCCATTAGAGATAATTTTTCAAAACTCCTTAGATTCTGGATTATTTCCTGAGGATTGGAGTGTGGCTAATGTAACCCCACTTTTTAAAAAAGGAGGGAGAGAAAAACCGGGGAATTATAGACCGGTGAGTCTGACATTGGTGTTGGGGAAAATGCTAGAGTCGGCTATCAAAGAAGTGATAACAGCACATTTGGAAAGAGGTGAAATCATCGGACAAAGTCAGCATGGATTTGTGAAAGGAAAATCATGTCTGACGAATCTTATAGAATTTTTTGAAGATGTAACTAGTAGTGTGGATCGGGGAGAGCCAGTGGATGTGGTATATTTAGATTCTCAAGAGGCTTTTGACAAGGTCCCACATAGGAGATTAGCACACGGTATTGGTGGTATGGTACTGATGTGGATAGAGAATTGGTTGGCAGACAGGATGCAAAGAGTGGGAGTAAACGGGACCTTTTCAGAATGGCAGGCAGTGACTAGTGGGGTACCGCAAGGCTCAGTGCTGGATCACCAGTTGTTTACAATATATTTTAATGATTTAGATGAGGGAATTAAATGCAGCATCTTCAAGTTTGCAGATGACACGAAGCTGGGCGGCGGTGTTAGCTGTGAGGAGGATGCTAAGAGGATGCAGGGTGACTTGGATAGGTTAGGTGAGTGGGCAAATTCATGGCAAATGCAATTTAATGTGGATAAATGTGAGGTTATCCACTTTGGTTGCAAGAACAGGAAAACAGATTATTATCTGAACGGTGGCCGATTAGGAAAAGGGGAGGTGCAACGAGACCTGGGTGTCATTGTACACCAGTCATTGAAGGTGGGCATGCAGGTACAGCAGGCAGTGAAAAAGGCAAATGGTATGTTGGCATTCATAGCAAAAGGATTTGAGTACAGGAGCAGGGAGGTTCTACTGCAGTTGTACAAGGCCTTGGTGAGACCGCACCAGAGTATTGTGTGGAGTTTTGATCCCCTAATCTGAGGAAAGACATTCTTGCCATAGAGGGATTACAAAGAAGGTTCAACAGATTGATTCCTGGGATGGCAGGACTTTGATATGAAGAAAGACTGGATCGACTAGGCTTACACTCACTAGAATTTAGAATATTGAGGGGGGATCTTATTGAAACGTATAAAATTCTAAAGGGATTGGACAGGCTAGATGCAGGAAGATAGTTTCCGATTTTGGGGAAGTCCAGAACGAGGCGTCACAGTTTAAGGATAAAGGGAAAGCCTTTTAGGACTGAGATGAGGAAAAACTTCTTCACACAGAGAGTGTTGAATCTGTGGAATTCTTTGCCACAGGAAACAGTTGAGGCCGGTTCATTGGCTATGTTTAGGAGGAAGTTAGATATGGCCCTTGTGGTTAAAGGGATCAGGGGGTATGGAGAGAAAGCAGGCACAGGGTTCTGAGTTGGATAATCAGCCATGATCATACTGAATGGCAGTGCTGGCTCGAAGGGCCGAAGGGCCTACACCTTCACCTATTTTCTATGTTTCTATGTTTCTATGTTTTTTGTCTTACTCTGTAACACTAATGGATCATGATCGGTGTAAACTATGAATGGTTTTTGAGTTGTACCAACATACACATCAAAATGTTGTAAAGCCAAAATAAGGGATAATAATTCTTCTTCTATAGTTGAATAGTTTCTTTGATGTTCATTAAATTTCTCAGAAAAGTAAGCTATTGGATGATCAACTTCATCACCCTCATTCCTTTGCAGTAATAGTGCTCCTGCAACCTCATCGCTAGCATCTACAGCTAATGAAAAAGGTTTTTCAAAGTCAGGTGCCCTGAGCACAGATTGATGACATATCATAGTTTACAATTTCTCAAATGCCTCCTGACAAAGCGTTGTCCACACAAACTTTTCATTTTTCTTCAAGAGGTTAGTTAATGGAAGGGCAATAACACCAAAATTCTTACAAAATTTTCAGTAATATCCTACCATTCCCAAGAATCTTCTGAGAGTTTTTTTTTCCAGTTGGAGTGGGGACCTCTAAAATTGCTCGAACTTTTGCCTGAACAGGAGCTAACTTACCTTGACCCACAGCATAACCAAGGTAAGTCACAGTGGCATGTCCAAATTCACTTTTAGCTAGGTTAATAGTTAAGTTAGCTTTTGAAAGTCTTTCAAATAGTATCTCCACCGCAGTAATACATGCTTCCCAAGTATCATTTCCTGTAACTAAATCGTCAATATTAACATCTGTGTCTTTTAACCCATGAATCACAGAGTTAATCATCCACTGGAAAGTACCTGGGACATTCTTAATCTCAAATGGAAGAACATTATATTCATGTAAGCCAGATGGGGTTACAAATGCAGAAATCTCTCTACCTCTATCCATCAATGGAACACACTAATATCCTTTTAATAAATCAATCTTTGTAAGGAACTTTGATTTCCAACTTTATCTGCACAATCATCCACTCTAGGAATAGGATACACATCTGTTTTCGTTACAGCATTCACCTTCCTGTAGTTAAAGCTGCATACTACCATCTGACTTAGGTACCATAACTCAAGCTGAACTCCAATTCGAATTAGAAGCTCCAATAATATTATTCTCTAACATATACTTAATTGCTTTCACAGCAAGTTCACATTTTTCCGTGTTCATCCTGTATGGATGTTGCTTTATGGGTTTGGCATCTCCACCTTCTACATCATGTGAAGCTACTGTGGTTCTGCTAGTAACGTCTGGAAATAAATCCTTATATTTAAAAATTATTTGCTTCATCTGCTGCTTCTGCTCTGACTGTAAATGAGCTAATTTCTCATTAATATGTTCCAGAATGGTTGAGTTTGGTAATCTGGCAGAAACAATATTGGGTTTAGAATGAGTTTCAGATGAATCATCCATTATGTCCCTAGTGAGATCAAACTCATTATTATTGACCACAACAGTCATAGTAGTAGACTGTTTCTCATAACATGGTTTTATCATATTTATATGGCAAAGTTGTGTTGGCATTTTCGATCTGGAATTCTTATCACATAATCCACATCGCTCTTCACTCTCCAATAATTAGACTTTAAAATTAAATCGAAGATACATCAACCATAACTGGCAGCGATTTAAAAAACTGCCAGTGCAGCTCACAGTAAAAAGTAAAACTCCACTTAAGAACAAAACTGCATCATGAGATGAATACTCAGCAAAACGGAGTAACTGACGAATTAAACAACAAACTAACCTGTGTCACAGCAAGGCTTTCCCGTTTTATACCTGTTGGAACAGGCCATCACATGACCGCTCACTGGCTGGAAAATTACATCATGTGACCTCACACTGGTGGGAAATTATATCACCCCACCATCACAAGACTATTACATCATGTTCACCAGATGCTCAATTACATCATGGTCACAAGATACCCATGGGGTATGTAACAGATAATAAAAAATAATATAATCCTTATAGACATGTTAAAACACATAAAACAGGAAGTTGCACAAGAGCTAGAAAGAAACCAAACTAAAGACCATGACAATACTGCACAAGAAAATAATGAAGATGCATCCCACCAAAACACTTTTGTGAATACAATTTGTTCAACTGCTTCACAATTGGATGTTTACAGCAACAACACAGATCCTGAATCTCTGCAGAATGCTGATGATGAAGCGGAGCTTACCGACAAAGTTAAAATAACATTTAACACCACACTAACAGAATATATGGGCATTGACCCAACAAAATGGCTGTACATACCAAAACAAAATACGTCAAACAAATTTGCAAAAGTTGTTACTACTCTCAGCAATATTATATTACTGAAATATTTAGAAAAACTTAAAACATTTGGAGAACTACAGACAATATCATACTTGCAGCATTAACAACAGTGCAGTGCATTGGCTCCAAAATAGAAGCACTCAATAATAGAAACTCAAAACTCAGTAATGAAATGCGAAAACCAAAATGGCAGAAGCGATTAAAAAAACAAAATTGAAACCTTAAAAGCAGAAATAGCCCACCTAATAGAGTATAAAATGGATAACCCGAGCAAAAAAGTTAAGAGAAAAGCTAATAAAATGTAAGATACATAGAAGATATGATCAACCTAACAAAAGCACTGCAGAGTTTATAGATAAACTAAAACAAAAGTTTGGTGGATACTAAGCCAGAGTACAGTGCCTATCATAAGTATTCACCACCATTGGAAGTTTTCATGTTTTATTGTTTTACAACATTGAATTATGGTGAAACATACGCAAAATGTTGGAGGAACTCAGCAGGCCAGGCAGTATCTATGGAAAAAAGTACAGTTGCCATTTTGGTCCGAAACCCCACTGACTGTACTATTTTCTACAGATGCTACCTGGCCTGCTGAGTTCCTCCAGAATTTTGTGTGTATTGCTCGGATTTCCAGCATCTGAAGTATTCCTCTTGATTGTGATTGAATTATGGTGGATTCACTTTGGGTTTTTTTGACACTAATAAAGACTCTTTCGTGACAAAGAGAAAACAAATTTCTACAAATTGGCCCAAATTTTTTACCATTATTAAACACAAAATAATTGATTTAATTTAGTAGATGCACCTTTGGCAGCAATTACAGACTTAAGTCTGTGTGGATAGGTCTCTATCAGCTTTGCACATCTGGATGCTACAATTTTCTCTATTCTTCTTTGCTAAACTGCTCAAGCTCTATCAGATTGCATGTGGATCGTGAGTGAACAGCCCTTTTCAAGTCTAGCCACAAATTTTCAATTGGATTGAGGTCTGGACTCTGACTTGGACACTCCATGACATTAATTTTGTTGTTTTTAAGCCATTCCTGTGTAGCTTTGGCTTTATGCTTGGGGTTATTGTATTGCTGGAAAATAAATCTTCTCTCAAGTCACAGTTCTTGAAGACTGCATCATGATTTCCTCCAAGATTTACCTTATTTTGCTGCATTCATTTTACCCTCTACCTTCACAAGCCTTCCAGGGCTTGCTGCAGTGAAACATTGCCACAGCACAATGCAATCACTACCATACTTCTTGATATGGATGCTGTGTTTTTTATGATATGCAGTGTTTGGCTTATTTCAAACAGAGCGTTTAGTCTGACGGCCAAAATAATCAATTTTGGTTTCATCAGAGAATAGAATCATTTTCCAGCTGACTTCAGAGTCTCCCACATGCCATCTGGCAAAGTCTAGCCAAGATTTCATGTGAATTTCTTTCACAAGTGGCGTTCTCCCTTTGTCACTTTCCCATAAAGCAGTAACTGGGGAAGCACCCAGGCAACAATTATTGCATGTGCAGTCTCTCTCATCTCAGCCACTGAAGGTTGTAACTCACCCAGAGTTGTCAGAGGACTCTTGGTGGTCTCTCTCACTAGTCCCTTTTTCTCATGGTCACTCAGTTTTTGAGGACGGCCTGCTCTAGACAGATTTACAGCTATGCCATATTCTTCTATTTCTTGATTATTGACTTAACGCTACTCCAAGGGATATTTAGTGACTTGCAAATTTTCTTGTATCCATCCCCTGACTTGTGCTTTTTAATAACCTTTTTGCAGAGTTGCTTGGAGTGTTCTTTTGTCTTCATAGTGTAATTTTTGTCAGAATACTGACTGACCAGCAAATGGACCTTCCAGATACAGGTGTTTTTTTTTTACTCAATCAATTGAAACACCTTGAATGCATACAGGTTTCCAAAAACAGATCTTCATTTAACTAATTATGTGACTTCTAAAACCAATTGGCTGCACCAGTGATGATTTGGTGTGTCTTATTAAAAGGGACTGGGGTGGGGGGGGGGGGGGTATACACTTCCGCAATCAATTATTTTGTGTTTTATATTTGTAGTTAATTAAGATCAATTTGTAGAGATCTATTTTCACTTTGACACAACAGAGTCTTTTTCTCTTGATCAGTATCAAAAAAAGCCAAAGTAAATCCATTGTGATTGAATGTTGAAAAACAATAAAACATGAAAACTTCCAAGGAGGGTGAATATTTTTAAGAGGCACTGTAAATACTGCAGATACATGAAATGCACCAAAGGAAGAAAAAAGAATTCTCAGTTCAGGAACAATCAAGAACATTTATATAGGACATTGAAACTAAATGCGACATACCAAGGTATCATCAACCCTAACACAGAATTATCAACTAGCATAGAGATAATGAACTTTTGATCTAATATCTGGTCAAACAGGGTGATGCACAATCAAGAAGCAAAGTGGATTAGGGAGGAAAAAGAGAGCACATGAATGGTTGAAAATATGCAAATACCTGAAGTTACAAAGGATATGCTGAAAGAGGTTACAAAAAATACCCACAAATGGAATTACCATATAATATTTTACTTGCCTTGAATCATACCTATTAATGCATATAAAAAAAATTCTTAAAAATCTTGAAAACTGCCTGAATTTTTGACAGAAAGTAAAACATATCTTTTACCGAAAGGAGAAATCGCAGAAGGTCCATTAAAATATTGTCTTATCACTTATTTTCAAACTATATGTAACATCATGCATCTCGCAACTGATCACCACTCACTTAGATAAACACAATATACTTACAGAAGAGCAGAATGGATACCGTAAGGGAATGAAAAGATGTAAAGATCAACTGATAATAGATTCCATAATTCTAAATCAAGCCCAGCGGAAAAGCAGAAATCTTTCAAGTTGCTACATTGACTACCAAGAGGCATTTAACTTTGTCCTACACTCACAATTAATGGAGTTCTTAATATATAAAAAACTACTGCCAATACTTGTGAAATTCCTAAAAGCTCTGATGAAGCATCGGTAATCTATAATCACCCAATTGATTAACAACCACTGTTATCAAAATAAACTGTGCCATTTTCAAAGGGGGCTCTCTAAGTCCACCAAGGTTCTGTTTAGCTTTGAACCTAGCCTCGGATGAAAATTGGGTGTCAAATCAAAAACAATGAAATGAGCTGTACTTTACTGCATCTTCTATACGTGGATGATTTGAAATCATATTCTCGTTCATCAGTAAAGCTAAACCAATTCATTCAAATAGTAGAACTATTTTCAAAAGATATAATCATGAACTTTAGACGGGATAAATGCAGAACATTAAACATAAAGAAAGGTGCAATAGAGCTAATAGAATACAAAACAGAACAGCAGGATACAATACAACTGATGGATGAATATAAAACATAAGTTACTGGGATATCAACAAGCACTAAAAATAGATCTTAGTGTGATAAAGGAAAATTTTTGACAGTATTTACTTCAAGGCTTCTGAAAATCTGCCAGAGTTTTCCTGAATAACTTCCCTTATTCCTGTATTAATGCATTCTTTTGGTATAATATCTTGGTCCAGAACTGATCTGGAAAATTTACAAAGAGGAAGAAGAAATGAAATGACAAATTTCAGACAACACTATGTACACTCAAATGCACTTAGATTAACACCACCTAGGACAGAAGTGGGAAATGAAATAACAGACATTAAAAATCTATACAATAATCAGATAAAACTTCTGAGGATATACATTCATGAACGAAAACAGGATTCAGAATTCCATGCATATGCAATTCTGATAAAAAGTATACATCACTAAACTTAAATGAGAGCACAGCCCAGAAAAATGAAGAAATATCACTATTGAAGAAAAGGTTAAACAATGGAAAAGCATGACCCTCCATGGAAGACATCACCACAATCTGAGCAGACTAGATGTTGACAGGGAAGCGTTGAACACCTGGCTCAGAGTTGGAGACCACTTCTCAGGAACAGAGGAGTTTCTTGTGGCAATACAGGATCAGGTGGTTAACACAAAAAAACTTATCAAAAATACAGGTTTCCCCCGCTATCCGAAGGTGCCACCAGTCCATAATGAAAATACCAACAAGTTCAAGATAATAAATGTAGAAAAAGCGAAAAAAACCCAGAGACAATCCAACGCATTGCAGGATCCTGTAGCAGTTTTACACAATCTCATTACTTACACATGCACAATCAAGTGGCAGACATCACTTACCAAACTCTTGTTTTAAAATACAAATTTGTGAAATAAATTATACCTTATTATCAATACAAACCTAATCCAGTTTTAGAGTCAGAATACTACAAATTATGTAATGACCGATCAGTTATCACATAGGACAATCTATAATAACTAGCCGGATATAATAATATAGGATAGACAAGCGAGAGCAATATATTTAATAGATAGAGTCATTCCAAACATACATTATTTACAGAATACAGTAAGTGAATAACACCAGAAATATGCTGAGATAAAAAAGGAAATTGAAAGACTGGAACATGGGCAGGGTATACATTGTCCTGTGAGTAATATCTACAACTAGTATTCCAAACTGACTGCACGAAAGCATTAAGCAATTAGAGCTACACAGCAATAATTATGAATATTTGCAGAAAGCCTCAATACTAAACAGCATTCGAATAATCTGAAATTTCCTCACAATTAAGAAATAGGTGTGCTTGGCTATACCCGTAGCTTAGGTTTCACTGGTTTGAGCTGAGAAAAAATAAATTGCAATTAAAATAAATAAATATTGAGAACATAAGATGGGGAGCTCTTGAAAGTGAGTCGATAGGCTGTGAGAACAGTTCACTGTTGGGATTAGATAAGCTGAGTGAAGTTACCCGCTCTGGTAGAAGAGCTCGATAGTTGATGGGGTAATAACTGGTTTGAACCTGATGATGTGTGTCCTGATGCTCCAGTATGACCTTCCTGAAGCAACAGTGAGAAGAGTGCATGGCGTATATGGTGGGGTCCTTGCTGACGGATGCTGATTTCCTGTGACAGAGCTCCGTGTAGCTGTGCTCAATAGTAATGTGGGTTTTAACCGTGATGGAGTGGGATGTAAATATTACCTTTTGTTGGATTTTCCAGTCAAGGGCATTGGTATTTTCATACTAGGCTATGATGCAGCCAGTAAATATACTGTCCACCGCACATCTCCAGAAGTTTGTCAGAGTTTTAGAAGACATGCTGAATCTTCAGAAACTTCAAAGAAGATTGACGTGCTGCTGTGCTTTCATTGTAATGGCACTTACATGCTGGTTCCAGGAATGTTAACACCAAGGAATTTAAAGTTGCTGTCCATCTCCATCTTTGATCCCGCGATGAGGACTGGCTCATGGAACTCTAGTTTACTCATCCTGTAGTCAATAATTAGCTCCTCAGTCTTGCTGATGCTGTGTCAGAGTCAGTCAGATTTTCAACCTCCCTCCTATATTCTGATTCATCAGCACCTTCGATTCGGTCAATGACAGTGGTGGCAGCAGCGACTGATGACATTGGAGCTGATATGACTATGATAGGAGGGATTTTTGACAGTAGTTGCTGTCTTTTTTTGAGACAGTACCTTACGTAATAATCTCAAAATCGGGGAGGGGTATCCCAGTGATGTATTGAGCAGAATCCACGAGTCTCTGCAACTTTTTACATTCTTATGTATTTAAAGTGCCAAATCGAACCATGATGCAATCACTCAGGATCCTTTCAACAGGACAAGTTTGTCAGAGTGTTTAGTGACATGCTAAACCTCCTTAACTTTAGCTGAAACATGACTTCTTCCTGCCTCCAGGCTTTGTGCTATTAAATCAAGATATCCAGCTCTTAGCAAATATTTTCAACACTAAGTTTAATAGTTATCACATGGACTCAGATCATTTAATAAACAACAAGTTGTGGAGTGACCTATTCTTATTTAAAGAGGTTTTTTTGGAGGACTAGAGTGCCATCTTATGAGAAAACATTCAAATGATTATTGAGTCAATGCTTGACTCAGTATGGAATGGCTTTGGACTGAAGTAAGAACATAGTAAAAGAGCAACCTAATGAACATAACTTCTATTCAAATACTCTATCCTAATTCCTAATAGCAGAGGCATATCATGGAAGGGGTTGTTTTCTGTTTACATTTCTAAAATGGAATGGTTTTTGATTGTCCTGTGGGCATCAACTTCCAGTGACACAGACAAATTGTAAGCTGAAAATCAATCCCAATATCTCTGATTTGAATTCTATTCGCTGGTGCAACTAATCATTGAGAAATTAAGACCTCATTAAAATTAGCATGCCAATCGTGCTGCCCAAGGCATTAATATTAATATTTGCAGTTCTGTGATCTTAATTAAAATTTCAATATGTGAATCTTAATAATTTGAACCAGCAGGTTGCATATTTGGAACTGGATGCCATTCAAGTTCATAGATCAAAATATTTACATTTCACTGGCAAACTCATATCTGGAGAGAGATGAGCTAAACAGAGAACATCCACTGTCCATTTTCTATTGACCCAGAAACTTAATCATGTGATGCTGGTCTTTTATGTATTGAACGACTGGGCCTAAATTTAAATCCATTGCAAAATATGGTTGTAACTTTCATGCCTTTCTGATGCATAATGTGAGGTGTTTCAATGTGCATGATGCATCTTTGTAGTGTATTTGAGTCTTCTACTTGCTCTGAATTTTGCAATTCACTGCTAAGACTTGGCCAGGATGTATCTCTTGTGCACCTAAAGTACAAAAGATACAATTCTGAGGAGTATATCCCTCAATGAACTTCAATACAGAACTGGCCATTGCCTCTGAAGGCTTAAAATCAGCTTTATTCTTTCCCTCAGCCAACTTAACCTTTTACACCCGGTGTGATTCCTACTGTTTTGTTGCTAGAATTTGCAGTCAAGAATTACTTTTGAATGAGAGAGAAGGGAAGGATGTTAAAGGGTCTTTGTAATATAGGGTGTTAAATGCATTCCACATCCAATTTAAAACTCCAATTTTATTAGCTTTTTTATATATAATTTGTTTTTTATATAATTCTGTATTTGTTATAATTGAATATTGTTGATTTTTGTTGTATGTCATGCCTTGATGAAGAAACCCAGCAAATTCCTAATATTTGTAAATGCATATGGCAAATAAAGTTGATCTCTGATTCTTGATCCTTAATGTAAGTGTGTGAGATTTCTCTAAGGCTGGAGGTTTACTAAGGTTTTCAATGAAATGGTGAATGAGTTCTGTAGATTCTTCCTTGAGATTGAGTGAAATGTGGGATCACAGCTCGCAATATTGCAACAAGGTCTTCAGGACAGCACTGCAGGCTCACAAGAGGTTCTGCCAAGAGATGCTGGAAATCATGATCAACACACACAAAGTGCTGGGAGAACTCAGCAAGTTAAGCAGCAATGGAGGGAGATGGACAGGCTGAGACCCCTTCATCAGAACTGAAAGGAAGGGAGTGGAAGAGAGAATAAGAAAGTTGGAGGAGGGAGAGGAGTAGAAGCTTGTAGATGATAATTGAAATCATGTAATGGGTGAAGTAGGTATCCAGGTACTCCAGACAAAATATCTTTCCTCCAATCCTTCTCACTTGTTCTTAATTCTCCCTGTGGGGGGCATGGACTTACTAGATTCCTATTAGTAGCACCAAATTACTCCAACCAACAGGTCAAAGCACGTGTCAGTGAATCAGAGACCTCTGCAAATCTTGTGCTTCTGCTGCAATTGCCCACAGCAGGTTTTGGATTCAATGCACCTTTGTCTTTTTGTGAGGTGAAAATTAAGATCAGTTAGCCAAGAATTATCCTCAATGACACACCAGTGTTGGCATGAAGTAAGCACACTGAAATCATGCTCAGTTTGCAATGGGACAAATTAACACTGGTCTCCTCACTAAGTTATTTTCACATGTTTTTATTGTTTCATGACTTTCCAGTCTACTGTCTCAGGAAAGAAATGCATTGTCTTCTGCTCACCTGGTCATGCAGTGTAATGTGCAGTTCCTGCTATGCATGACCAGCTGAGTAAAAGATAATGTCTAATGTGTGTAGAGACTTGAACTTCAGTATTCACTACTCTCTACACACATTAGGGTTAAGATATATTTCTAACTGATACACTGGTTAGATTAGTCTCCAGGATTAGTAGCAGTTGAATTTTGTACTGGGAGTAGGTTTTAGAGGATTAAGCAATTCATATTGGACCAGGGTATCTTTATTGTTTAAAAAAATGTTTGACCAGAGCTGGATTGCATTTATTATTGATGTGCTAAATTCTAACCTAACATCAAATCAGAAAACAAAGTAGGCATTAGAAAATTAGGATTTTCTGGCTTCGTGTCATCGTGGTTTACACCAAATGTAAAATGTTGAAATACAATCAGTGAAGTTGGCACATTCTGCTGCTTTCTAGACAGATGGCAATTTATTTTATTTGTTACGTAAACCCCATAACCAGGTAACTTACCAGCAAAGATAGATGGATCAGCTGAGTCGGATGCTACTATTTTCAAACGTTTTATTCAACAAGGGCACAAACGTATGGTTAATACCAAACATTCAGATCATACACGTCGTCAAAACTCAATCTAAAACACCGGTGTAACCATAATCAATCAGAAATAAGCTCTACAGTTGTCTAGGGGGTAATACTGAGTCCAACGGAAGTATAAAGAGTCACTCAGAAGTTTGCAGGCTTTTTCCTTTCTGGGAACCCGCTGGGGTTTGTTTTACGTTGTAGAGAGAAAGAGATGATTTAGAAAAGATACACACTTGCCCGTCGTCTTGGCAGAGCAAATCCTTGGAATCAGGGGAGCAGACTTCCCCGTTGTTATTTAAAAGCAGTCTTTCGTTGGTTTTAGCCACAGATTCAAATTCGGAATCTAACGCACGTGGCTTCCTTCAAAATGGCGTCCCGCTCCCACGGGAATCGATCTCGTGTCTCCTGGGTGCGTCTGCTGGGTGCGTCGGAGGGTCCTCCCCTCAGACCCGCCTTTATACTTCTTCACGGGATCGCAGGTGTCAATCAAGTTGCAGGTATTGCGATCTCTCTCTCAACCAGCCCACTTTGCCCGAGGGCTTTTCACGTGGTCTCCATGAGACAATAGTCAAAGTCACCTTCATTCTGCTTCTTGGGAGAACGTGGTCTTCCGCACGTCTCTCTCTCTTGGGTCAGTTGACCCCCCTTAACTAGAGTTCTTGCGATTTTCACAAAGGAGGGGGCCAACGGCATAACATATTATATTTGTTACTTTTGGCTGGCAGGGTGGAGTTACGTCTCTACCAAAAAAAAGTGTAGGGCGCTCCTTTCCTTCTCTAGTCTGCAGATCACCCTTGGGCAAGTTGTAGCCCACTGCCCAGGGTCACATGAAGCCATGGGAGCAGGTGGTGGATGATCATATGAGCAGCTGGTGCACATCACAAGTCCTTGTTATGCGACCACTGACACCAGGCAGGTAACCTCTGAAGAGTATTGATAATGACAACAGTCACTTGTCTTGTAAAGGCACTGCCCAGAAGAAGGCAATGGCAAACCAATTCTGTAGAAAAATTTGTTCAAGGACAATCATAATCATAAGGAGTGATCATGGATAAGACCATGATTGCTCGTTTCAATGCACCACGGCACATAATGATGATGATGTATTACTTATCTATTTATTATTATTATTTTGTTTTATTTCTTATTTTGTATTTGCCCAATTTGTTCACTTTTGCACTTTGAATGTTTGTCCTTCTTTGTTGTGTGCAATTTTTCATTGAATCTATTGTGTTTCTTTGTAATTACTGTGAATGTCTGCAAGAAAATGAACGTTGTGGTAGTATATGGTGACACACACAGTATATACTTTGATAATAAAGTTACTTCGAACTTAAAACAATTGGCTTAATGTGTCAACTTTTAGGAACTGTTAAAGTTGTGATCATATGGCAGCCTGAGGTCAAATGGAGAAGAATATAGGGGTGAAGGAAGAAATATGGGATGAAATGGAGATGGGTAACCATCAAGAGGAAAGATCTGATATTGCTGCAGAGAGTTCATGTTTTTTGCATGACATTTAAATCTATAACTAATTTCTATGGATGTGTAGTGGAGGGTATATTGAGTGGCTGCATCACAGTCCAATATGGAAACACCAATGCATTGAATGAAAAATCCTACACAAAGTAATGGATACTGACCAGATGGGCAAAACCCTTACCACCATTGAACACATCCACACATGAAATGTTGTCACAGGAAAGCTGCATGTATCATCAGATATCCCCCACCACCCAGGGCATGCTCTCCTCTTGCTGCTGCCATAAGGAAGAAGGTACAGGAGCCTAAGGACTCACACAACTAGGTTCAGGAACAGATACTACCCCTCAGCCATCAGGTTCTTGAATCAAAGGGGATAACTTCATACAACTTCACTTGTCCCCTCATTGAAATGTTCCCACAACCTATGGATTCATTTACAATGAGTTCATCTCATGGTCTCAATATTTATTTCTTATTTATTTCTTATTATTATTTCATTCTTTTCATCTTTATACAGTTTGTTGTCTTTTGAACATTGGTTGAATATCCAGTTTGGTCGGGTTTTTCATTGATTCTATTATGCTTATTATTCTATTATGGATTTATTAAGTATGGCCACAAGGAAAATAAGTGTCAGGGTTATATACAGTGACATATATGTACTTTGACAACAGACTTACTTTGAACTTTGAGCTTTCAGTAGTTTGATTGTGCTAAGTCCTCACAAATGATGGCAGACATCAAGATATAGAAAGTAAGATCTGAACTGCAGTTATCAATTCAAACAAGAAATAATCTGTATTGGTGGATAATCTCAATGAAGTTTTACATGAACAAAAAATATGTAATACAATATAGCTTGTAAGTTTAATTTTCAACATGTAAAAATGAAATCAGCCGAATGTTGACTGTATATTCTTTTCCATGAATGCTGCCTGGCCTGTTGAGTTCCTCCAGCATTTTGTGTGTATTACTTTGATTTCCAGCATCTGCAGATTTTCTCTTGTTCAGAATTAAGATGCCCAATAAGAACCCCCAGCAGCCAGGATATGCCATCATTTTATTACTAACATTAAGGAGGAGGTACAGAAGCCCAAAGATCCATACTTAACATTTTAGGAACAGCTTCTTCCCCTCCTCCATCAGATTTCTGAACAGACATTGAACCCATGTATACTACCTTATTATTTTTGTGCTTTTTTTGCACTAATTTAATTTTCTCTTATTGTAATTTACATTCCTTAAGGTTGTTATAGCCGGGGAGCTGGGGGTGGCAATGGGGACAGGCTCCCATTATCTATTAAATGCTCCCAATGACGTGTGCCTCAAATAGCCTCTGACAACCAAGTCCAGCTTCTGGCGTTCACATGTGGCTTAGCTACTATGCCCAGAGGAACTGTTTCTACTGATAGGAGAAAGGGCAAAGTTGGATTACTGGTGCCTTAAAACCAGTCACTTCGGGCAGATGGGGTTCATCAGCCATGGTTGGCAGCTCATCTAGGAGAAGGAAAACTCTGATCTCAAACTTCCACTGCCTTGCAGCTATACCCATTCTTGCTGTTCCTTTAGATTCATCAGATGCATGGTAGGGGCAACAGCTTGCTTGCTTGCTCTCCATATTGTACTGCCCAGCTAGGGTGCAATATCCATGATCAACTCTGACTGACAGCAACTCAGATTGTAATATACAGTTTTTTATTGTAATGTGTTTTACTGCACTGTTGCTGCAAAACAACAAATTTCACAATATATGACAATAATATTAAACATGATTCTGATTCACTTGAATTAGTTTCCTCAATAAAAAAGTTTTGTTTTTATCTGTGGAGTTTGGTATATAGATGTAAAGATTACAGTGACTATCACGAAAAATGGTGATAAATATGATGAAAAGCAGGATATTACAAATTGAAACACACTTTTTGGCTTGAAAAGCATTAGGTAAGTAAAGGTTTCCTGCAGCTTGGCTTGTTTCTTTAATTTGACATTTGTGTCCAACACATCAAGCTCCTGCTACTTTGGCTTCACACCAGGAGGAAGACATACTTGCCTCTGAGGACTCTAATTTGCAATGCTGTGTAACCTGGAGATTTGCAAAAATGTTAGCCAAAACTATTGTGGGTCGCATGCCAGCTTTATTAATCCTGTCAAGAGGTTTTCTACACATGTACATGTTAACCTGTACAGGAAGTTCAATACAAATAGAGAGAAAGCAAGTCTGGATGAGATGGGATATACTGAAAATCTTGTGGAGTCTTGGGAAAACATCCTGCATGCAACTCTGCCTCAGTAAATCTGGGTGAACAATGGTCACCTTGGTATAAATACTAAGCTCTGGAATACTGGTATGCATTCATATTACCGTCATTTGTATTTCACCTCAGCAGTCAAAATTCCACAACAAAGATCAACTTTTAATTTAAATAAATGCCATTATAAGGAAGACATAGCAGTGTCTCTACTTTTATAGGAGTTTGCATAAATTTGGAATGACATCTAAAATTTTGACAAACCTACACAGTGGAAACTATCCTGACTGGTTGCGTCATGGCCTTTTATGGAAACAACAATGCCCAAGAATGGAAACGCCTACAATAAGAAGAGCATACAGCCCAGTCCATCACTGAAAAAGTCTTCCCAACCATTGAGCGCATCTACAAGGAGCATTGCCACAAGAAAGCAGAATTTATCATCAAGGACCCCTTCCATTCACGCCTTACCCTTTTTCCACTACTATTATTAGGTAGGAGATACAGAAGTCTTAAGTCCCAGATGACCAGGTTCAAGAACAGTCATTATCATTCAAGCATTAGGCTCCTGAACCAGCATGGCTAACCTCACTCATCTCAACACTGAAACCCTGAACTGATTCCACAACATAGGGACACAATTTCAAGCACTCTATAACTCACGTTCACAATATTCATTTATTTATTTATGTGTGTTTATTCACTGTTTGTTGTATTTGCACTGTATTCATTCTTTTGGACATTGCTTGTCTTTGTGTGTAGTTTTTCATTGATTCTATTGTATGTCTTTGTTCTACTGTGAGCGCTCACAAGAAATGAAACAGATATGTACTTAGCTAATAAATTTAATTTGACCTTTGAACTTTGAACTTTATCATTGTAATAAAAAGTGTGGTATGCAAGATGTCACCACATAATTATTTTTACTGGAGACTTGCAGTTCAATAGACAGAACATATCAACAGTTGTTTTTCATAACAGACCAATCTATTATTTACCAAATGGTATTATTTAAGAAACAAGTGTTGCACTGACTTTCATGCATTAGCATATAAATAGAGTTTTTGAGGATTTAATCAAAGAAATCTTTTGGAAGACTCTGTGTTTTTCCACTTACTCCTCAGTCAAGCCATGTGTTAAATTGTTCTTGCTATTCCTTGGCCAGGTACAGAAGAATAAGCTAGAGTTTTATTTTCTTTCTCCCACAAAGGAAAGGTGTTAATTGCTTGCTACTTGCCTATTTGTCCACAGCTTCCATGATACCTTACATTGACCTTCAAGAACTATTTCAGTGTGGCACCATCTACAGGAGATTTTGGCCATCTGTGGACAGGAAAAAGAAATTGTTGTTGGCCAGAAATTGAATAACATGGTGTCCTTTCTTTGTGTGCCATGTGGCTTACTCTGAACTGCTTTCAACAATAATACACATTTCCTTATACAAGATGACCAAACTCTGCACAGTTCTCCAGATCTGATCTTATTATTACTTTATTCAGATGCAGCAATACTTTCCTACTTTCCTATTCTGTCCTTGAATTCTGTTAGCTTCCTGACCACCTGCTGCCATTATGTGCTTGCTTCTTGAATTTCATGCATGAAGAAAACTAATTTGCAAAGGGGATGGGACATGGAGTGATAGTGCAGTGGAAGAAGTGCATGGAGTAAAGCCAGATCTAACATATAGAGAGGCTTTGAGGAAAGAGAAGCAGAATAAAGGGTGAAAAGGTATTAAGACAGAAGGGCTAAAGTGTGTGTACTTCAATGCAAGAAGCATCGGGAACAAAGGTGATGAACTGAGAGCTTGGATACATACATGGAATTATGATGTAGTGGCCATTACAGAGACTTGGCCGGCACTAGGGAAGGAATGGATTCTCAATATTCCTAGATTTCAGTACTTTAAAAGGGAAAGAGAGGGGGGAGAATGGGGAGGAGGGGTGACGTAACTGGTCAGGGATATTATTACAACTACCGAAAGGGTGGGTAATGTAGCAGGATCCCCTTTTGGAGGAAGTATGGGTGGAAGTCAGGAACAGGAAGGGAGCAGTTAATCTTTTGGGAGTATTCTATAGGCCCCCTAGTAGCAGCAGATATTCTGAGGAGCAGATTAGGAGGCAGATTTTGGAAAGGTGCAAAAATAACAGGGTTGTTATCATGGGTGACTTTAACTTCCCTAATATTGACTGGCACCTAATTAGTTCCAATGGCTTAGACGGGGCAGAGTTTGTTAAGTGCATCCAGACCAGATTCCTGTCACAGTATGTTGACAGGCCAACTAGGGGGAATGCCATACTAGATCTAGTATTAGGTAACGAACCGGGTCAGGTCACAGATCTGTCAGTGGGTGAGCATCTGGGGGACAGTGATCACCGCTCCCTGGCCTTTAGCATGATCATAGAGAAGGATAGAATCAGAGAGGACAGGAAAATTTTTAATTGGGGAAGGGCAAATTATGAGGCTATAAGGCTAGAACTTGAGGGTGTGAATTGGGATGATGTCTTTGCAGGGAAATGTACTATGGGCATGTCGTCAATGTTTAGGGATCTCTTGCAGGATGTTAGGGATAAATTTGTCCTGGTGAGGAAGATAAAGAATGGTAGTATGAAGAAACCATGGATGACAAGTGAGGTGGAAAATCTAGTCGGGTGGAAGAAGGTAGCATATATGAGGCTTAGGAAGCAAGGATCAGATGGGTCTATTGAGGAATATAGGGTAGCAAGAAAGGAGCTTAAGAAGGGGCTGAGAAGAGCAAGAAGGGGGCATGAGAAGGCCTTGGTGAGTAGGGTAAAGTAAAACCCCAAGGCATTCTTCAATTATGTGAAGAACAAAAGGATGACAGGAGTGAAGGTAGGACTGATTAGAGATAAAGGTGGGAAGATGTGCCTGGAGGCTGTGGAAGTGAACGAGGTCCTCAGTGAATACTTCTCTTTGGTATTCACCAATGTGAGGGAACTTGATGATGGTGAGGGCAATATGAATGAGGTTGATGTTCTGGAGCATGTTGATATTAAGGGAGAGGAGGTGTTGGAGTTGTTAAAATACATTAGGATGGATCAGTCCCTGGGGCCTGACGGAATATTCCCCAAGCTGCTCCACAAGGCGAGGGAAGATTTTAGTAAGGTTCCACACTGTAGGCTTATTCAGAAATTTAGAAGGCATGGGATCCAGGGATGTTTGGCCAGGTGGATTCAGAATTGGCTTGCCTGCAGAAAGCAGAGGGTCGTGGTGAAGGGAGTACATTTGGATTGGAGGGTTGTGACTAGTGGTGTCCCACAAGGATCGGTTCTGGAACCTCTACTTTTCATGAGTTTTATTAACGACCTGGATGTGGGGTAGAAAGGTGGGTTGGCAAGTTTGCAGACAACACAAAGGTTGGTGTTGTTGTGAATAGTGTAGAGGATTGTCAAAGATTGCAGAGAGACATTGATAGGATGCAGAAGTGGGCTGAGAAGTGGCAGATGGAGTTCAACCTGGAGAAGTGTGAGGTGGTACACTTTGGAAGGACAAACTCCAAGGCAGAGTACAGAGTAAATGGTAGGATACTTGGCAGTGTGGAGGAGCAGAGGGATCTGGGGGTACATGTCCACAGATCCCTGAAAGTTGCCTCACAGATAGATAGGGTAGTTAAGAAAGCTTATGGGGTATTAGCTTTCATAAATCAAGGGATAGAATTTAAGAGTCATGAGGTAATGATACAGCTCTATAAAACTCTAGTTAGGCCACACTTGGAGTATTGTGTCCAGTTCTGGTCGCCTCACTATAGGCAGGATGTGGAAGCATTGGAAATTTACCAGGATGCTGCCTGGTTTAGAGAGTAGGCATTATGATCAGAGTTTAAGGGAGCTTGGGCTTTACTCTTTGGAGAGAAGGACAATGAGAGGAGACATGATAGAGTTATACAAGATATTAAGAGGAATAGATAGTGTGGATAGCCAGCACCTCTTCCCCAGGGCACCACTGCTCAATACGGGAGGACATGGCTTTAAGGTAAGGGGTGGGAATTTCAAGGGGGTTATTAGAGGAAGGTTCTTTACTCAGAGTGGTTGGTGTGTGGAATGCACTGCCTGTGTTAGTAGTGGAGGCAGATACACTAGTGATATTTAAGAGAGTACTAAACAGGTATATGGAGGAATTTAAGGTGGGGGGGGTTATATGGGAGGCATGGTTTGAGGGTCTGCACAACATTGTGGGCCGAAGGGCCTGCACTGTGCTGTAAAATTCAATGTTCTAAAGAATCCCAGCCCCTTTCTGTTGCAGCTTTCTGCTGTCTTTCTCTATTTATTCTGCTATTCATTTCCAAAGCGAACAACTTCACCTTCTCCCACATCATCCTCTATTTGCCCACCCTCATATCCTCCTCACAGGTTAGCTTCCAAACTATATTTTAACTTTTGCACTTTTAGTCCACTACATTTACCTCTTTCCTCAAAATTGTTAAATTATATTGTAAACACCTGCAGTACCAGCACCAATCGCTGCAGCACACCATTGATTACAGGTTGTCTACCTAAAGATTAACCTTGTATTCCTATTGGTTACATCCTGCCAACTGGTCAATACAACATCCATGATGATATATTATCTTAATTGAAAGCACTACTTGTCTGTTGTCTAAGTTGTTCTCCTATTTCAAAGTTCAAAGTAAATTTATTATCAAAGTACATATATGTCACCAAATGCTACTCTGAGATATATTTTCTTACAGACATTCACAGTTGAACAAAGAAATACAATTGAATAGATGAAAAACTACACACAAACAAAGACTGGCAAAGAAACTAATGTGGAAAAGAAGGCAAACTGTGTAAATATAAAAGACAAGCAGATAATAATAACAATAAAAATTAAGTATCAAATCATAAACTGTCAAATAAATGCTACCTTGAAACACCTTCAATACATAGGCAATTTGAAATTATATGCTCCCTCATCAGTAAAGCTAAAACAATTAATTCAAATCATAGATGTATTTTCTAAAGATATAAATATGAACTTTGGACTGAATAAATGAAGAACATTAGACATAAAGAAAGGCATAATAGAGTTAATAGAAGATAAAGCAGAGCATCAGGATACAAAACAACTGATGGATGAATATGAAACATAAATATCTGGGATATCAACAAGCAAAGAAAATAGATCATAGTGTGATGAAGGGAAAACTTTCAATAGGATTTACTTCAAAGCTTAAGAAAACCTACCAAACAAAGTTCAGTAGTAAAAATATGACAAAGGCAATAAACACTTTCATTACACCCATATTAACATTTGCTTTTGGCAAAATATTTGAAGAATTTTTAAAAACACTACGTACACTCAAAGGTGTTTAGATTAACACTACCATGAACAGAAGGAGGAAGAAGAATAACAAACATTTAAAAAATTACACGACCGTCAGATAAAATTTCTAAGGATATGTTTTAATCAATGAAATAGGATTCAGCACTTCATGCGAGCATATGCAATCTGATAAGAAGTACACACCACTAAACTTAAATGAAAGCACACCCAGAAAAATGAAGAAGTTGTCACCATAGAAGAAAAAGTTAACCAATGGAAGAGCATGACCCTTCATGGAAGACATCCCCACGATCTGTCACAAGGTACGACAGGGAAGTATCAAATGCTTAACTCAGAATTGGAGACCTCTTCCCAGAAACAGAAGGTTCCTTGTTCCAATACAGGATAGGTGGTTAAAACCTGAAAAGTAACCTGAAAACCTGAAAAAGTCAAAAGTACATAATTAAAGACCAACAAATTCAAGATGATAAATGAAGAATAGGCCAAGAGAAACCAAAATTCGACCCTGCAGCAGGTTAACTCAATCAGATTACATACACGCGCACAATCAAGAGGCAAAAGTCAATCACCAGAATCTTGCTTTAAAATATAAACTAATAAAATACACTGTATCTTACTATAAATACAAGTTTGATCCAGTTTTAGAGTCAGAGCCCTACAAATTATATTACAATCCGTAATAATTGGCCATATATAATAAAACAGGATAAACAAGGAAGAATAACTTATTTAATAGATCTAACCATTCCAAACACACATAACATACAGAAATCAATAAGTGAAAGACACCAGAAATATGCTGAATTAAAAGAAGAAATTGAAAGACTATGGAAGATGAACAGGGTTTACACATTGTCCAAATAGTAATATCTACAAATGATATTATGCCAAATTTACTGCATAATAAAATTAAATAATTCAACCTACACAGCAAAATCTGTGTAAGTCTCAAGCCACATAATAATCACCACTAGAATAGTCCATAAGTTCCTAGCAGTTGAGAAATGAGTGTGCTTGGCCATGCCTGTACCCTCAGGTTTTACTGGCTTGAACTGAGAAAAAAACATTAAAAAAAAATACATAGGTAGATAAATAAGTACTGTGAGTATGAGTTGTACAGTCCTTGAAATTCAATCCATAGGTTGTAGAATCATTTCAGCGTTGAGGTGAATGAAATTATTCACGCTGTTTCAGGAGACTGATGGCTGAATGGTAATAACTGCTCTTGATTATATAGGACCTAAAGCTCCTGTACCTACTTCCCAATTACAACAGAGAGAAGAGAGCATAGCCTGGATGGTGGGGGTCCTTCATGAAGAATGCTATTTTCTTGTACCAGCACTTGTTATCAAGGTGCTCCATGGCAGGGAGCCATTTCTGGTTTCATTGTAGTTTTAACAAAATTGTTTCTGAACCAAATTTCTCACTTGCAAGCTGAATGCTAATTTCCATCCTGTTGTGATCTTTACTTCTGAGGGAATCATTTGCTCTGAGATCATTTATTAAACTAGTCTTGATCTAAAATAGCCTGTTCCATGGTTGGCTCCATAAGATATTGCCCTAAGAAACTATTCTGAGTCCATGCTATGAATTTATTCTCCTGGCTACCATCTCCAATTTGATTAAGCAAATTGTCATAAAGATTAAAGTCATTTTTTATAAATGTACTATATTTTACTTCCTATTATTTTTTTTGATTTACAATATACTCTTTCTTCTAACTACTTGGTAACCTGTACACCATTCAGAGAAAAGCCTTTCTTCTAACTTCTTGGAGAAATATACACCGCTCTGAGAAAAGTCTTCTTTCCTTATGTACTTACTTATCTCCACACTAATGGACCATACCGGATTCTAAAGACAGACTATCTCACACAGTAGTGTTTGATAATGGGGCCAGATAGTTTTGTATTATGGAAGGTGAGGGGAAGTAACATAGACAGGGATTGGGATTTTCAGTGGGCCACATCACACAATCAGCATCTGCTCAAAAATTGGTGTATTGTGATTGGGAGAAAATTGAACATTGTTAATGCCAAGAGTGAAGGTGAGCAACTTACTTAACTGACAGGAACTCTAGTAGATCTAATTTTACCAAATGAGTTTACTGGGTCCTGAGAGCATCCAGTCAAATATATTATGGGTAATGCATTCTTTACATGCCCTGAGTACTCCAATAATATTCTTTTGAGATCTGTGTGCTCCTGTTTGCCTCAGCATCTAAGTTACAGAGAAAGGTTGAACAATCTCACATGGTGGATTGGATAGTGGACTACTTGACAGATAGACCTCAGTATGTGCGGTTGGGAGACTGTAGGTCTGACACGGTGGTCAGCAGCACAGGAGCGCCGCAGGGAACCGTACTCTCTCCGGTCCTGTTCACCCTGTACACATCAGACTTCCAATATAACTCGGAGTCCTGCCATGTGCAGAAGTTCGCTGATGACACGGCCATAGTGGGGTGTGTCAGGAATGGACAGGAGGAGGAGTATAGGAAACTGATACAGGACTTTGTGATATGGTGCAACTCAAACTACCTGCATCTCAATATCACCAAGACCAAGGAGATGGTGGTGGACTTTAGGAGGTCTAGGCCTCATATGGAGCCAGTGATCATTAATAGAGAATGTGTGGAGCAGGTTAAGACCTACAAGTATCTGGGAGTACAGTTAGACGAGAAGCTAGACTGGACTGCCAACACAGATGCCTTGTGCAGGAAGGCACAGAGTCGACTGTGGTGTGGCATCATTCAATGTCTGTAGTGAGATGCTGAAGATGTTCTATAGGTCAGTTGTGGAGAGCGCCCTCTTCTTTGTGGTGGCGTGTTGGGGAGGAAGCATTAAGAAGAGGGACGCCTCACGTCTTAATAAGCTGGTAAGGAAGGCGGGCTCTGTCGTGGGCAAAGTACTGGAGAGTTTAACATCGGTAGCTGAGCGAAGGGCGCTGAGTAGGCTACGGTCAATTATGGAAAACTCTGAACATCCTCTACATAGCACCATCCAGAGACAGAGAAGCAGTTTCAGCGACAGGTTACTATCGATGCAATGCTCCTCAGACAGGATGAAGAGGTCAATACTCCCCAATGCCATTAGGCTTTACAATTCAACCGCCAGGACTTAAGAACTTTTTAAAAGCTATTATTAATGCTTTTTGAGATAGTGATTTAGATGCATATCATATTTTTTTACTGAGTTAAGTATTGTATGTAATTAGTTTTGCTACAACAAGTGTATGGGACATTGGAAAAAAAAGTTGAATTTCCCCATGGGGATGAATAAAGTATCTATCTATCTATCTATCTATCTTTCTAAGTTAGGTCTTTATTCTTTGGAGCATAGAAGGTTGAGGTGGGACTTGTTAGAGGTATTTAAAATTATGAGGGGGATAGATAGAGTTGATGTGGATAGGCTTTTTCCATTGAGAGTAGGGGAGATTCAAACAAGAGGATGTGAGTTGAGAGTTAGGGGGCAAAAGTTTAGGGGTAACATGAGGGGGAATTTCTTTACTCAGAGAGTGGTAGCTGTGTGGAATGAGCTTCCAGTAGAAGTGGTAGAGGCAGGTTGAAAATATTGTCATTTAAGGTAAGATTGGATAGGTATATGGACAGGAAAGGAATGGAGGGTTATGGGCTGAGTGCAGGTCAGTGGGATTAGGTGAGAGTAAGCATTCGGCACGGACTGCTGTAATTGTTATATGGTTATATGACATGGATATCAAACTCGAGACAAGAGAATATCAGCCCAAAATGTTGACTGCTTATTTTACTCAGCAGGAGCTGCTGAGTTCCTCCAGGATGTTGTGTATGTTTATGGCTATTAAAGAGACAATTAATGATTAGCTTTATTTGTCACACATATATCAAAGTATTCAAAGTTCAAAATACATTTATTGTCAAAGTGTGCATACATTATACAACCTTGATGTTTGTCTCTTTAAAGGCAGCCAGAAAACAAGAAGCTCAAAAGAACCCTTAGAAAAAAAGACCAACAAACACCCAATGTGAAGAGAGAGAAAAACAAATTGAGCAAACAATAAAAGTAAGCAAATAGTATTTAGAATGACATTTGCTCCACTCTGTGCTGAACTTAGGCTGAGGCTATGGGCCTGCAGCGGCTGCTCTGACCTTCTCAAACACGAAGCCCAAAGCAGCCAGACCAGGCCCACAGCCTCAGCCTCCATTCAGCACATAACGGAGTAAATATTGTGGCGCCAGCAGACACGAAGCCAGGAGCAGTGGGAGGCCACAGACTCGGCCTCAGGGCAGCAGAGAGTGGAGTAAACTTCACAGAACAGTGAGCAGAACCAGCCCGACCCTTATCTCTGGCCCCGACAGCCTGTACTTTCAATCCATCTGACCCTGCATTGAAACATGCAGTGAAGTGTGTGATTTCTGTTCACGACGAACACAGTTTGAGGATGAGCTGGAGGCAGCAACAAGTGTCACCATGCTTCTGGCATCAATTCTTCGTGCCCAAGACGTACTAACCCTAACTAGTATGTCTTTGGAATATGGGAGGATCTCAGAACATTCTGAGGATATCCACACTGTCACAGAGAGAATGTATGAACTCCTTACAAAAAGCAGCAAGTGTTGAACCCGGATTGCTGGTACTGCAATAGTGTTGTGCTCACCGCTACTGTACTATGCTGCCCGTCAAAGCGCTGTTGCAACAGTGATCCTTGATAAGCAATGTCTTGATGAATTTCCAAAGTAAAGTAAGTACCACAAGTATTTAATCTTAAATCTAGCTCTTGAAAAATAAAATTTCAGTTTCATAATAGCAATATGTAATTAAATATTTTAGCAATTGAATATGTCTGGCACCAACAGTCATTCCACAGTCAAAGTCACTTAGGTCACATTTCTTCCCCATTCTGATGTTTGCTCTGAACAACGTTTGAACCTCTTGGCCATGTCTGCATGCCTTAACACATTGAATTGCTGCCATATGATTGGCTGATTAGATGTTTGCGTTAACGAGCAGGTGTACCTAATAAAGTGGCCACTGAGAATGATGTCCAATAATAATTAAAATTTGAACCACTTGCACAAGTTGATACCTTAACACCAGAGAGTTAGTTTGGCAGCAATTTATGATCCTTTTTACAGTTCTATGCATTGAATTGAATGAGACATAACTTCCATTAGAGAGTATAGTCAGTATCAATCACATAATTTCAGCAACTTCAACATGTTTTGCTCAAGGTCTCGCCAGTAGATACTACTATTGCTTCTGGAGAGGAGAGTAAATCATATAGTTATTTCCTATTTCTGTATTTAAATGTAGTGCTAGTCTGATCACTCGTAATAGCAATGGCCCTTTTAACCTCTATTTCTCCAGAAATATCTGACTCAAGGTCTGTTGAGAGATTTAAGAATTTTTGATATCCAAATCTATGACCGTCAAAGAATCATTCATGGGAAGCCCAGTTTTAATTTTTTGGTCCTGCTTTCCAATTTCTGTGAATAAGGATGTTGTCAAAGTGACAGGAAATCATATAAGTAAGTTACATTACAAGTTACTACTTAACGAGCTAACATTCCATGACTTGAACGCTGTTGTTGTAAAAGGTAATAATTTGTCTATACTAACTCCTTGCTCAGTAATGTTTAACATAATAGAAGTTAAATTGTCCTGCAAATAGAATAGCTGAATTAACATAATAAATTAACACTGAGCACCACGGTAGCGTAATAGTTACCATGATGCCATTACAGCTCGGGTCATTAGAGTTCAGTGTTCAATCCCAGTGTCCTCTATAAGATATCTGCGTCCTCCCTGCCGAATGTATGAGTTTCTTCCAGCTGCTCGGGTTGCTTATTAGTTATCTTTGTAAACTATCCATGATTAGGCTAGGTTTAAGCTGGTGGGAGCTGGTGGCACAGTTCGAAGGTCTGGAAGGGCCTATTCTGCTCTATATTTCTAAATAAATAAATAAATAATACAGAAATCACTGTTTTACGGCTGACAGATTTGCTACACATTTTCCTTGGGTCGACATTAGCCCACTACTGTCTATTCATCACGCACATTGTCCAAACATTTATTTTGATTCTTCCAGTGTGCATAGATTTCCATAATTGCTTAACAATTACTGCTTCCTTACTCCACATTAGATACAGAATTATACATGTGGAGAAGAATATGAGTTTTGGAATAGCTGACTTTAGAGTCAATAATTCAGCTAGCATAAAAACAGACATTTAGCCTATCTAAAGTCAGTTATTATCTAAGTGTGTATATGTCACCATATATTATCCTAAGATTTTCATGCAGGCATTTACAGCAGAACATAGGAATACCATGGAATCAAAGAAAAACTACGCACAGACTGGCAAACAATGTGCTAAAAAGACTATGAAAATACAAAGAAAAAAATAGTAATAATGTAAAATAAGCTGTTACATACCCTGTGGGTATCTTGTGACTGTCTTATGACCATGATGTAATTGAATATCTGGTGAGCATGATGTAATGGTCTTGTGATGGTGGGGTGATGTAATTACCCACCAATGTCAGGTCACACGATGTAATTTTCCCACCAGTGAGAGGTCATGAGATGGCCTGTTTCAACAGGTATAAAAGGGGAAAGCCTTGCTGTGACGCAGGTTAGTTTGTGGTTTAATTCGTCAGTGACTCCGTTATGCTGCGTATTCATCTCATGGCACAGTTTTGTTTTAAAGTGGAGTTTTATTTTCTGCCTTAAGTCTCAAAGGTTATTGCTGGTAGTTTCACAATGCTGCCAGTTTAGTCCAGTCAGAGAGTGAAGATTTGTCGAAGTGCGGAAAATTCGAAGGATCGAGTAAAGTTGGTGTTGTCAGCGGTAAAACAGGATTGACCTTACTTAATCTTTGTTCAAGGAATTAGTAACCTGCATCAAGATAGCTCCTGTCTTGAGAAAGCAGAAAGAGCTGGATGCAATGTTTCGCCAAGGAAAGGTCAGTGCCCAGTGCCTTTAGGCTGTTTTATTTTCTTTGTTGTAAATCCTTCGGGCAAGGCATATTTCGGCTGGGATCAGCAGTAAAGTCACATCATCGAGGAATTTGTTACTTCAGGGAAGTCTTTCCTAATTGACTGTGTAAATCTTATGGACTTTTGCATTTACCAGTTTTAAGAACTGTGTTCTCATTTATCGCTTTAAGAACTGTGTTCGCATTTATCACTTTAAGAACTATTCGAGTTGCCGTATAGCAGTTAATTTCCAGTTGTTAGTTGATTGTTTATTTTTCATTTTTATTGAGCAATGTTTAATAAATGTTTTATTTGTTTATAAAAAAACAGTCGCAATTCTATATTCATTGTTGCCGTATCATAACAAAGCAAATAACCAACTAATTGAATAAATAAAGAGACTGATAGATAACTAAATAATACTGTTAACATGAGTTATAGAGACTTTAAAAGTAAGTCCATAGTTTGAGAAATCAGTTCAATGTTGGTGTGAGGAAAGTTATCCATACTGATTCAGCAGCCTGATTGTTAAGGTGACTGTTCCTGAACCTAGTTGATGTGGGACCTAAGGCACCTGCACCTATTCCTGATAGGAGCTGTGAGAAGAGAGTACAGCCTGGATGGTTGCCATCCTTGATGATGGATGCTACCTTTCTGTGACAGTAATCCTTGTACAAACGTTTGTAGATGTGCTCAGTGGTGCAATCAACAACTTCAGAAAGATTGTCATGGAGAAGGTATCATGACTAGGAATGGTAAGTTACAGTGTTCCCTGCAATATGCCAGAGAATGGCAAATCTTGTTAAATGTCAACTTGTAACGTCATCTATCCATGCCATCTATCAAGCACCCATTAAAATCAATCCAATACTAATCCAATTTTATCCTCCCAAAGATCCCAGCAACTCCCCACATTCCATCAGCAACACACCACCATTCCAATATTAGACTGTGTGTATCTGGAATAAAGAAGGAAACAGTTGTAGGGGAGAAGAAAGAAAAGGATAATAAATTTGAATGCATTGCTAGGGATGAAAAGAGAGGAGGAGGTGGAGAGTATCTTAAATGTATCTATTTTAATGCTAGGAGCATTGTAAGAAAGGTGGATGAGCTTAAAGTGTGGATTGATACCTGGAATTATGATGTTGTAGCTATTAGTGAAACATGGTTGCAGGAAGGGTGTGATTGGCAACTAAATATTCCTGGATTTAGTTGCTTCAGGTGTGATAGAGTAGGAGGGGCCAGAGGAGGAGGTGTTGCATTGCTTGTCCGAGAAAATCTTATGGCGGTGCTTTGGAAGGATAGATTACAGAGCTCCTCTAGGGAGGCTATTTGGGTGGAATTGAGGAATGGGAAAGGTGTAGTAACACTGATAGGAGTGTATTATAGGCCACCTAATGGGGAGCGTGAGTTGGAAGAGCAAATGTGTAAGGAGATAGCAGATATTTGTAGTAAACACAAGGTGGTGCTTGTGGGAGATTTTAATTTTCCACACATAGATTGGGAAGCTCATTCTGTAAAAGGGCTGGATGGTTTAGAGTTTGTGAAATGTGTGCAGGATAGCTTTTTGCAACAATACATAGAAGTACCGACTAGAGATGGGGCAGTGTTGGATCTCCTGTTAGGGAATGCGATAGGTCAGCTGACAGATGTACGTGTTGGGGAGCACTTCGGGTCCAGTGATCACAATAGCATTAGCTTCAATATAATTATGGAGAAGGACAGGACTGGACCTAGAGTTGAGATTTTTGATTGGAGAAAGGCTAACTTTGAGGAGATGCGCAGGGATTTAGAGAGAGTGGATTGGGTCAAGTTGTTTTATGGGAAGGATGTAATAGAGAAATGGAGGTCATTTAAGGGTGAAATTATGAGGGTACAGAATCTTTATGTTCCTGTTCGGTTGAAAGGAAAGGTTAAAGGTTTGAAAGCGCCATGGTTTTCAAGGGATATTAGAAACTTGTTTCAAAAAAAGAGGGATGTCTACAATAGATATAGGCAGCATGGAGTAAAGGAATTGCTTGAGGAATATAAAGAATGTAAAAGGAAACGTAAGAAAGAGATTAGAAAAGCTAAAAGAAGTTACGAGTTTGGTTTGGCAAATAAGGTGGAAGTAAATCCGAAAGGCTTCTACAGTTATATTAAAAGCAAGAGGATAGTGAGGGATAAAATTGGTCCCTTAGAGAATCAGGGTGGTCAGCTATGTGTGGAGCCGAGGGAGATGGGAGAGATTTTGAACGATTTCTTCTCTTCGGTATTCACTAAGGAGAAGGATATTGAATGGTGTAAGGTGTGGGAAACAAGTAAGGAAGTTATGGAACCTATGACAATTAAAGAGGTGGAAGTACTGGCACTTTTAAGAAATTTAAAAGTGGATAAATCTCCGGGTCCTGACCGGATATTCCCCAGGACCTTGAGGGAAGTTTGTGTAGAGATAGCAGGAGCTCTGACGGAGATCTTTCAGATGTCATTAAAAACGGGGATTGTGCCGGAGGATTGGCATATTGCTCATGTGGTTCCATTGTTTAAAAAGGGTTCTAGAAGTAAGCCTGGCAATTATAGACCTGTCAGTTTGACATCAGTGGTGGGTAAATTAATGGAAAGTATTCTTAGAGATAGTATTTATAATTATCTGGATAGACAGGATCTGATTAGGAGTAGCTAGCATGGATTTGTGCGTGGAAGGTCATGTTTGACAAACCTTATTGAATTTTTTGAAGAAGTTACGACGAATGTTGACGAGGGTAAGGCAGTGGATGTAGTCTATATGGACTTCAGCAAGGCCTTTGACAAAGTTCCACATGGAAGGTTAGTTAAGAAGGTTCAGTCGTTAGGTATTAATGCTGGAGTAATAAAATGGATTCAACAGTGGCTAGATGGGAGATGCCAGAGAGTAGTGGTGGATAATTGTTTATCGGGATGGAGGCCAGTGACTAGCGGGGTGCCTCAGGGATCTGTTTTGGGCCCAATGTTGTTTGTAATATACATAAATGATCTGGATGATGGGGTGGTAAATTGGATTAGTAAGTATGCTGATGATACTAAGGTAGGAGGTGTTGTGGATAATGAGGTGGGTTTTCAAAGCTTGCAGGGAGATTTATGCCGGTTAGAAGAATGGGCTGAACGTTGGCAGATGGAGTTTAATGCTGAGAAGTGTGAGGTTCTACATTTTGGCAGGAATAATCCAAATAGAACATACAGAGTAAATGGTAGGGCATTGAGGAATGCAGTGGAACAGAGAGATCTAGGAATAACAGTGCATAGTTCCCTGAAGGTGGAGTCTCATGTAGATAGGGTGGTGAAGAAGGCTTTTGGAACGCTGGCCTTTATAAATCAGAGCACTGAGTACAGAAGTTTGGATGTAATGTTAAAATTGTACAAGGCATTGGTAAGGCCAAATTTGGAATATTGTGTACAGTTCTGGTCACCGAATTATAGGAAAGATATCAATAAATTAGAGAGAGTGCAGAGACGATTTACTAGGATGTTACCTGGGTTTCAGCACTTAAGTTACAGAGAAAGGTTGAACAAGTTAGGTCTCTATTCATTGGAGTGTAGAAGGTTGAGGGGGGATTTGATCGAGGTATTTAAAATGTTGAGAGGGATAGATAGAGTTGACGTGAATAGGCTGTTTCCATTGAGAGTAGGAGAGATTCAAACGAGAGGACATGATTTGAGAGTTAGGAGGCAAAAGTTTAAGGGAAACATGAGGGGGTATTTCTTTACTCAGAGAGTGATAGCTGTGTGGAATGAGCTTCCTGTAGAAGTAGTAGAGGCCAGTTCAGTTGTGTCATTTAAGGTAAAATTGGATAGGTATATGGACAGGAAAGGAGTGGAGGGTTATGGGCTGAGTGCGGGTAGGTGGGACTAGGTGAGATTAAGAGTTCGGCACGGACTAGGAGGGCCGGAATGGCCTGTTTCCGTGCTGTGATTGTTATATGGTTATATGGTTATATTGGAGTGATGGAGGATGAGAGGTGAACTGATGGTGGTGTGTAAGATGATGAGAGGCAAAGACTGTGTGGATAGCAAGAGGCTTTTGCCCAGGGCTAAAATGGCTAACATGAGGTCTTAAGGTGCTTGGAAGTAGGTACAGAGGGATGTCACGGGTACGTCAGTCACACAGAGAGTGGTTGGTGCATGGAATTCACTGCCAGCAAAGGTGGTAAAGGCAGATACAATAGGTCTTAGACAGGTATACAGAGCTTAGCAAAATAGAGCTCTTGGCGGTAGGGTAATTCGAGGCAGTTTCCAGAGTAGGTTACATGGTCGGCACAATATTGTGGGCTGAAGGGCCTGTAATGTGCTGTAGGTTTCTATGTTCTGTGTTCTATGAAAGAAAGCAGAGCACCTGGAGAAATCAACATCACAACAAGGATACACAAACTTCAGACAGCAGCGGAGATAAGAATTGATCTCTGGCCAATGGATCTGGGAGGCAGTAGCTCAATTAGCTGCACCAGAGTGACATCCGCTTTCTCATCATCAACTTTACTGACTTTTATGAAGCCTTTATTTTGACACATGTATGATATGTAAATAATATGTTTGTCACTTATGATAACATCATAGCTGGAGAGTTTGAGTCTGTAGATGCCTTGACTTTTTCAGATTCAAATTTATTTATCAGGTGCACATTGCACATTGCTACATGCAGTGAAATACCTTGTGTGTATTAACAAACAACACACTTATAGATGTGCTAGGGCCACATTCCCACACCAACATAACATGCCCATCAGGCTCAGCAGAACATCACAGAGCACAACAAAACAGAACACAAAAAGCAACAAAATGGAAATGAGAAACAAGTGCCATTTCTCCTTCCCTCCTACTCGGCCACCCATGCACGTACACAAACTAGAAGAAGATGGCACCAGAGAACAACACAATCGAGGGTGACGTCCTCCATTTGGCTCATGAATCTACTTCCTTCACTTCTTTTACAACTTTTTCTTTCAAATGCAGTTGTGCTACATTTGGTGGTGTGTTTTGGGGCTAATTAAGCAACCTAATGATTTGCTGTCTCCGAGGATGTACGATGAGGTTGTGGGCAACGAGGCCAAAAAGCCTGGAAAGAGGGTGCAAGCCTATTATGAACTTTATTTCTTGCTAATCTCACTGTTTAAGGCATTGAGGAAGAATGGAATCATCAAGGCTAGTGCAGAAGGCCAGTAGGTGTTCAGTGTCGTCTGTTAGGCTCTTGCTTGGTACTACCGGGGCAGGGTGTCTGCATGTGATGGTCTCTTTCTCTCTCTCTCTTTCTCTCTCTCTCTCTCTCTCTTTCTCTCTCTCTCTCTCTCTTGCTCGATGCTCCTGGAGAAGTGTCCTTATGTTCAAATGGTCTCTTTCTCTCTTTCGCTCAGTGCTGCTGGAGTCCTGGGTCTTAGACAAGATTTAATTGACACTATTTGTGGATAGGACTCTGTTGTTCACGTTATGATGTATTTCTAATTTCTAGCAGTTCCTTTTTTGTTGCTATTTTGGCTGATTTTGATCTACAGATATCGAGTGACACAGCACAAGATTAGACTGAACTGAACTGAATAGAATATGCCTAGACTGTTTCAATTTTGCATTGTGTATTCTGTTTTTCACCCTTTTCTTCACTGTTCGAATGATTTTTTTTGCGCGTGGTGGTGGTGGTGGGGGGGGGGGGGGTGGGGGTTGGTGTTTTTCTTTGAACAGGTTCCATGCTTTTCTTTCTTTCATGGCTGTCAGTGCGGAAGTCAAATCTCAGGGCTGTATACTGCATACTTACTGTACTTTGATAATAAATGTACTTTGAAATCTTTGAATCTCTAACCCCAGGACAAGCTGTCTTTAGCATCCAGCCTCCAGCAGACTTGAGAACTCACAGGCATTGGACTTTTGACCTCCCCAGCAGACTCAGGTACAACCTTCCATTGCTACTGCTACTACTAGGAATGATTCTACTACTATTACTGCTAGTAGTAATGCTTCTACTATTATTATTACTACGGCTATTACTACCCAGTACCTACTTACTGCTTACTACCTAAGCTTGCTGATGGTAATGTTAACACTACAGGCAATGAGCAGAAGTATTTAACAGGCCAGCATGATAGTTGTTAACTCTGCCATGGGTGGTCCCAAGCTTGGCTGTGAAAGGAGGAGGGTTGGACGTGGGGTTTACAACCCCATCCGTAAAAACCCAGTGCTGCAGAAACACCAACAGAAGCTCCAAAGACCTTATCCCTTGAGGAGGAAGGATCTTCGTCTTGACTGGACTGTGGTCTCTGGCAAGTTGCTGTTGGCGGCCTGTGCCACTGCAGGGATGATGTGCTTAAGAAGAAGAAGAAGAAAAATGATATTTGTTACAACAATGAGAAAGAATTGTCGAAGTTTTTGAGTGGCATGATTAGCTGCTGTGATTGTAGTGGTGCAGTGATGGTAGAAGGGAAATGGGAGAGTGAAGTACTGTGAGTAGTTCCCCTAACATGATGCAGGTATCAGAAGAAGGGTGTTAGATTGGTATATTGACAATATAGTATGTTACTAAAACTTTCTCTGCATTCCTACTACAGTGCAAGTCCCTTAATCTGACTGCTAGATTTCCCAGGTTATTGGATGTTATCAGCACATCACCAATTAATACTCCAAAGATCTGATAATAGTATAGGAGTTAGCACAATGCTTTACTGCACCAACAATCACTGTTTGGGGTTCAATTCCCGCTGCTCTCTGTAAGGAATTTCTATGTTCTCTCTGTGACCACGTCAGTTTCCTCCAGGTGCTCCACATTCTAAAGGCGTATGGTTAGGGTTAGTGAGTTGTGGGCATGCTGTGTTGCCATAGGAAGTGTGGTGACGCTTGTGGGCTGCCCAGCAGCATCCTCGCTGATTTGACTTGATGCAAGTGCTGCATTTCATTTAGTGTTTTAAAGTTTCAATGTACATGTGGAAAATCTCTTTTAAAAATTCCTCAGTTTTTCAGAAATGCTACTCCTCAGGAAAATATAACAATTATCAGTTTACCTAGTATGTTTCAAGGGAGCATGGGAAACGGGGCACGGGTGAGTTTAAAGTGAGCATGGGGATTGGGACCTGTGTCTTACTATGAACACAGGAATGTACATGGGTGAAAGTGTGTTAGAAGGAGTTTAGAAATCATCACTAAATAAATCAAACTCCAAAACATCAGGATTTCTGAAAAGAAACATGTTGTGGAATACTGATATTTACCAGGAGTGTTGTATATGAAGAGTCTGAAGAATTGTTGAGGATCCATAACAATCTCTTTGACCCACTACCATCGGGAAGGAAGTACAGGAGCAGCAGGGCTCAGCCTGGCAGACTCAGTAACAGCTTCCCTCAGGGTGTGAGACTAATGAATACCCTCCCACCATCACCTTCTTGTCAAGAGGATAGCCAACTGTTTACTGTACTGTTTTCTCTTTGCTGTTTTCCTGTGCGGCACACCTCATACATAAGATATAGGAGCAGAAATATGCCATTTGGCCCATTGAGTCTGCTCTGTCATTCAATCATGGGCTGATCCATCCCCACTCCCCTGCCTTCTCCTCATACCCTTTGATGCCCTGGCTAATCAAGAACTTATCTATCTCTGCCTTAAATACACTGAATGACTTGACCTCCAAAGACACTCGTGGCAACAAATTCCACAGATTTACCACCTTCTGACTAAAGTAATTTCTCCACATCTCAGTTCTAAAAGGATGTCCTTCAATCCTGAGGTCACTCCCTCTTGTCTTAGAATCCTCTACCATGGGAAATAACTTTGCTATATCTAATATGTTCAGGCCTTTTAACATTTGGAATGCTTCTATGAGATCCCCCCTCATTCTCCTGAACTCCAGGGAATACAGCCCAAGAGCTGCCAGATGTTCCTCATATGGTAACCCTTTCATTCCTGGAATCATTCTTGTGTATCTTCACTGAACCCTCTCCAATGTCAGTATCTCCTTTCTAAAATAAGGGCCCAAAACTGCACACAATATATCCTTTCTAAAATAAGGAGCCTAAAACTGCACACAATTAACCTGTTCATAGTAATAGTTGTTTTATATGCTGTGTGAAATAATTGTTTTGTGGGCGCACCATGGTCCAGAGGGACGTTGTTTCGTTTGGTTGCATATACAGAGTTCCATGACAATAAAATTCAACTTGAGCTGAACTTCATATTTTGCTAACTGTTGAAATAAATAAGCTTCCCTCATTTACTCCCAATGTAGTTTTTTCCTACTATAAAATTGTTGCCTTTTTTCAAGTCAAGTCAAGTCACTTTTATTGTCATTTTGACCATAACTGCTGGTACAGTGCATAGTGAAAATGAGACAATGTTTTTCAGAACCATGGTGTTACATGACACAGTACAAAAACTAGACTGAACTACATAAAAAACAATACAGAGGAAAAAAAAAACAACTACACTAGACTACAGACATACCCAGGACTGCATAAAGTGCACAAAACAGTGCAGGCATTACAATAAATAATAAACAGGACAATAGGGCAGTAAGGTGTCAGTCCAGGCTTTGGGTATTGAGGAGTCTGATAGCTTGGGGGGAGAAACTGTTACATAGTCTGGTCGTGAGAGCCTGAATGCTTCAGTGCCTTTTCCCAGATGGCAGGAGGGAGAAGAGATTGTATGAGGGGTGTGTGGGGTCCTTCATAAGCTGTTTGCTTTGCGGTTGCAGCATGTAGTGTAAATGTCTGTGATGGTGGGAAGAGAGACCCCGATGATCTTCTCAGCTGACCTCACTATCTGCTGCAGGGTCTTGCGATCTGAGATGGAGCAATTTCCGTACCAGGCAGTGATGCAGCTGCTCGGGATGCTCTCAATACAACCCCTGTAGAATGTGATGAGGATGGGGGTGTGGGAGATGGACTTTCCTCAGCCTTCGCAGAAAGTAGAGACGCTGCTGGGCTTTCTTTGCTATGGAGCTGGTGTTGAGGGACCAGGTAAGATTCTCCGCCAGGTGAACACCAAGAAATTTGGTGCTCTTAACAATCTCTACCGAGGAGCCGTCGATGTTCAGCGGGGAGTGGTCACAATGTGTCCTCCTGAAGTCAACAAACATCTCTTTTGTTTTGTTCACATTCAGAGACAAGTTGTTGGCTCTGCACCAGTCCGTTAGCTGCTGCACCTCCTCTCTGTAAGCTGACTTATCGTTCTTGCTGATGAGACCCACCACAGTCATGTCATCGACGAACTTGATAATGTGCCTTGATACCTTACGGCCTCCTATGTATTTTACTGTTGTTCAGTTTTATGTTCTTTACTCAGCCAGAACAGTGACAGTCAACTGGTTATTCAGCTGTGTTCACTTTATTGGAATTTGTTGTCTAAGAATTGTAATTGCTTAATATTCTGGAGTATCCTGTGGGGTGTGTAAGGCAAAAATGATTGCAAGTTTTTATTCCTAATTTATGGATTAATAAGGGCCATGGAGGAATAGAAGACAGTAGAAAGGAGTTTATAAAATATAGTGGTGAGATTATGTTATATGAATTATTATGTACAACTCTGAACTCTTTACTTATTCAGGGATCTAGGCCATTCATTTTGAACAGAGATTATGAGGAATTTCTTTAGCTAGAGAGTGGTTAATCTGTGGAATTCATTGCCACAGGCGGCTGTGGAGACCAATTGATTGGCTATATTTAAGGCAGAGGTTGATAGATTCTTGATTAGTCAGGGCATGAAGAGATATGGGGAGAAGACAGGAGAATGGGTTGGAGAGAGAAATGGATCAGATATGATGAAATGGTAGTGTAGATTCAATGTGCCAAATGGCTTAATTATATTCCTAAATGTTATGGTCTTATGATAATGCATTGGGAGTAATTCAGAATAGGTTTACAATGGTAATATGTAGAATAGAGATGAAAAAGTCTTCAGATGCTGGAAACTGGAACAAAAATTAAAATGAGCTGATGGAGGAACTCAGCAGGTCAGGAAACACTTGTGGAGTGAAATGGATAATCAGTAATATGTGTGAGAATCTTGATCTGGACTGGTGTTACATGGAATAATGGGTTCAAGATCCAAGATTCATTTGTTACCAAAGAATTTATAGATTATACAAGCTTGAGATTTGCTTGCTCACAGGTCGCCACAAAGCAAGGAATCCAAAGGAACCCTATTAAAGAAAAAAAGAATAAAAATAAAAGACCAACACTCGACGTGGAAAGGAAAGAAAAAAAAAATCATGCAAACAACTGAAATGAACAGCAGCGTTCTGAACCAAAACTGAGTCCTCCGATTTGAACCCCGGAGCAAGCTGGAGTAGGCCCAAAGCCTCACTTATCAGTCGATTATTTAGTGGGCATGGAGCACTGCAGCCAGGGCAGTCTTCATAACCTCAGCAGCACGGAGAGAGGGAGAGAGAGGCACCCATCACGGTGAGTGAGCAAATCAGCTCTCATCCCAAGTGACCCCCTGTATTTTCAGTCTTCAATAGGTTCTTTTATAAGGAGTGATTGGACAGTTTAGATTTTCATCTGGAGGATGGTTCTGAAGAGTTCAATGCATGAAGAAGGTCTCCTAGAACTCGAGGTTGTGCTTTAAAAATCTCACTTAAAAACTGTGAGGAGAATAATGAGACTTTGGAACTTTCATCCAGTGACCAGTGGAAAAAGAATCCTGGAATAATTTTAAGCCAGAGAAGGACAGATTCTCGATGAGCTAGAGGTGAAATGTCACCATAGAAAGATGGAAATGCACAGTTGCGATTATAACCAGATTGATGACAGTCTCAGTGAGTGTCAGCCTAGCCATGAGCAGTCCAGTGGTCCATTCTTACTCCTCATATGTACAATCATCAGTTTGAATGTATACTTGTACAAATCTAACATTTTCAGCAACATTCAGTCGTGACCATGTTAACAAAACCAATGTTCTCTTCTCAAATACTCTATTCTTTTTCAACATAATGGTTGTCTTAAATATATCATCACAGGAAATAAGTGACTACAGCAGATGTTCACGAGCCCATTTAAAATTAAATCCAACAGTGTTTTCATATCGCTGAATCTAATTTCAAATGGATATCTGAACATCTTCTATGATTCTGAGGAACTGAACACCAAACATAAAATGTTACCAGACGCAAAATTCAAAACAACCTATATTTCATTGCAAATCATATGAAAATCACTGTTTTATAGTGCTTACAAGACAAAGCTGATGATTTTTATGAAGCATCAATTATTTATTCTTTATGATTGCTTTGGCTGCACATACATAATTTAGTAACCAAATAAATGAGTAATATTTTCATTGGCTTTAAATGGCATGTTTCACGCAGGATAAACGCAGCTTCAATTGATCACCTCAACTTTGGAAGACTCCTCTCCTGAACATCTTTACAGAACCAGATGATCAAGTGAGATGGATAAAACTTATATTATTGTGCATGGCACAGTTGAAGTAATAAAGATGAATATCACACTCCTTGTCAGCTTTTTGGTCACTGTGATTCTCTTAAGTACACAAACATGCCTTCACATGGCCAAATAGATCCAGATAATCTCGTGAGATAAACAGCCATTTCATTTTCTTCATAGGGCATCACTGAGATAATAAAAAATAAATATAATTCCATGTCAGTTATTTGTTCCCACTGATTGCCAGAACTTTCGTGAAGTATTGTAACTAGTTTACACTTAAAACAGAAATAAAATTGAGAAATTATTGAATTAAATAAACTTAAAATATTAACTTTCAAAACGTTGGAATGATTCTTTATAACATTCTGTTTTTAATTTTGAATTTACTTTGCAATTACTTGCGTGCATCATGTGGCAACAAGCGTTGAAATTTCAAAGTTTAAACCACCTTGAAGCAACTGAATGGCTTCTGTATTGTGAAAACTACTGTCCTTTACACTGAAGGGACGACAGCAGTCAGCATTGCTGGTGAAGAGAGTCATTCTTTGTTGAACAAAGTAAAACTCAGATAAGTACCACGTAAATAATTATCCTCATATTTCGTCAAAAGATCACAGGCTGTATTCATCTGAAACTCCAAATAAAAGATTCAAAGAATTCAGATTACATTTGTTATCAAAGTATTAATGCAGTATACAGCCCTGGGATTCATCTTCTCCACAGACAGCCATGAAACAAAGAAGAACCATTCAAAGAAAAAAAACATCAAACTTCCCCTCCCCCATTAGCAAAAAGAAACAAATTGCACAAACAGCAACAAAAAATTCTCAAAAACACAGAATATAAAACATAAAATCAAGAGGTATATTTCAGTTCAGATCTGTGTTTGTAGTAGTATTGCTGATTAAATATTATCACATTAAACTTGTTGCCTCGTTATAGGAAGGATGTGGAAGCTTTAGAGAGAGTGTTGCAACAGAGATTTTCCAGGATATTGCCTGGATTAAAAAGCATGCTTTACGAGGATGTGTTGAGTGAGCTAGAACTCTTCTCATTGGAGAGAAGGATGATAAGATGTGACTTAACAGAGGTATAGGAGATAATAAAAAGCATAGACTAAGTGAACAGCCTCAGGCAGAAATGGCTAATACAAGGTGGCATAACATTAGGGTGTTGAAAGGAAAGCATAGGAGAATGTCAGATGTAGTTTTCTTTGTACAGAGAGTGGGAGGTGCATAGAGCCAGATAGATGAGGGACATTTAAAAAGAATCGTAGGTAGGCACATGGATGAAAGAAAAATGGGGGCTATGTGGGAGTGAAGAGTTAGACTTAACTAGGAGTAGGTTAAAGAGTTAGCACAACATTGTGTGCCGATGGGTCTGTACTGTACAGTACTGTTCTATATTCTGTATTCTATTAAACTGAATTTTGTAGCTTCCTGGAGAATTAAACAAATCTTGAATATCCAATGGCGCTATTGAAAGGCAGTCATTAAGTTCTACCAGTATCCTGAGTAACTTTCTACTATGCTTTTACACGCAATAAACAGACTGATCAACCATCTCCTTACCGCCTGTGGGTCATTCCTGTGCAAATATGGCTACTGGCATTGTCTTCATGACAGCAGTGATTGCAATTAAAACAATTCATTGTATGCAACATGCAAAGTGCTCTGGGACATCTCTGGAAGATGTGATAAGGTACTTAATAATTGTGAGTTTCGTCTTTCTCTCTTAATGTGGAATAATGCCAATTATTCTGAGTAGCTATGAAAAGAACTTGGCAACAGAAAGGAAAAGGTGATGATAAATGGACAAGGTATTATCTGGGGATCAGTGACGAGTGTAATTCAGCAAGACTCTGTTCTGGGCTTTCTTCTATTCATAACTGATGTGAAACAATGGGACTTTAGTAATAATATCAAATATGCAGTTGGCATCAAACAATGAACCCATATCACAATGCATAAGAATTACTGGTATTCAAAGGTATCTGGACAAATTAATTATAGGGGTCAAGAAATGGCAAATGACTTTTAATATGGGAGTTAATGACTTAGGATGAAAAGCAGGCAGAAGTACTCATTCATGGACATTAGCATGAAATTGAAAGATAAGGGGTCTGTCATTGTGTTATTCTGGCACAGTTCCAGTCATTGGAAGAGTTGTTTAGAACTTTGGAGGCTAATAAATGGCTAGGCAATTAGTGCTGTGCAAATCGTGCTGGCTGAATGTGTAATTGGATCTTTCTGGCAGGGTAGTGGAGGGTGCGGGAATGGGATAGGGGTGGGTGGGTTGATGAATAGTGGTTCAGGCTGGCTTAGGCACGATGACAGCCATCTGTGCAGGAAATGAGTTTTCATCAACTGCTTAGGAAAAATAATGATGGACGGAGAGCTGCATTAAACTCAACAGGAAAGGATAGAAATTTCTAATGCTTGCTGTTAGAAGAGGAATATTTAAAAATGTCAGGCTGAAAGGGGAGAAAATACATAACACCGGACAAGCAAAATAAATTAAGCAAATGCTCTCAGTACATTACTAGTGAAAAACAAACTCCAAAGCTTTCCTTTTGAGCTGTTCCTGCTTCAGCCTTGTAACTTTGAAGAAAATAGAGTAGGCATTTATTCCCATGTAAAATGGTGTTTCTAATGAAAGTCGGAGTATAATTGTAAATTGATGTGGCTCCCTGCAAATCACTTTTCAGTCCCTGACTGGATGGGGTGCAGGCTTATTCATTGTTCATAGGCCTGGTTTTGCCGAAGTCAGTCTCCCATCCTGATTAGCTAGGACGAGTCCACTTGGCTGCACTTAGCAGGCCTAGATGTAAAGAACTGTTCTCAAAATCTCTCTGCTCTGAAAGAGAAGTGGTCTACTGCTACTCCTAACTTATACGATTGCATGATCTAGTTACAGTCTGAGTACATTCAAGGGAGAGAGGTGTATTGTGAACTTATAGTGTGTTTCATGAGTGACCAGATAGAAAGTAGTGCAGAGAAAAAAAAAATACAGATAGAAGTCATCTTATCAGAACCAGCCTGATTACAGAAAATTCCTAGAGGAAGGAAAATGGGAAACAAGAGAGGCAAAGAAAAACTATGAGAAAACTCAGACGGTAAAGGTATTCCAGGGATGAAAAATAATTAGTGATGTAGATAAACTGGGAAACCTGGAATCTTTATCCTTATAACAAAGTAAACTTTTCAAATGATCAAATAATTCAGAATCAGAATCAGAATCAGGTTTATTATCGCCAGCATGTGTCATGAAATTTGTTAACTTTGAATCATCAGCACAATACAATACATAATAATAATATATACTTTTAAAAAATTGAGTTACAGCAAATATATATATATATGTATAATAGGTTAAATAAATAGTGCAAAAGCAGAAATAAAGAAATAATGAGGTAGTGTTCATGGGTTCAGTGTCAATTTGTAATTTGGATGGCAGTGGGGAAGAAGCTGTTTCTGAATCACTGAGTGTGTGCCTTCTGGCATCTGTATCTCCTTCCTGATGGTAACAATGAGAAGAAGGCATGTCTAGTTTTTAGAAGTATTTCAAATTATGGACCTTTTGGGAGGTAGAAAAAGAGTAACTGTTCCCTATGGTGGTGGTTTTGGAGATTGTGTTTAAAGATGATAAATATAAGAAGCAAGAGTGACAAAGGATTTTATTTCATACATCATGGAACTAGTGTCTTGTGTAGATTACAAGTTGTGGGAGCAAATTTAAACTATAAAGTTCAAATGGACACTAGTGTAGCAGTTAGCACAATGTTATTACAGCTCTGCACATTGAAGTACGGATTTCTGGCATTCTCTGTAAGAAGTTTTTACGTCCTTCCTGTGAGTACGTGGGTTTCTGCTAGGTTCTCTGGTTTCCTCCCACAATCCAAAGTTGTATCAGTTTGTAGATTAATTTGTCATTTTAAATTGTCCTGTGATTAGATTAGGGTTAAATAGGTGGGTTGACGGGTGCTGGGTCTCGTTAGGCCAGAAGGGACTGTTCTGAGCTGTATTGCTAAATAAAATGAAATAATTAAAACAAATATGTGAAAGGAAATAACCTTCAGGGTTATGTGGCCCAGACAGGAGAGCAGGATTGGCTATACCACTCTAACATGTAGCAGTACCAAGTCAATGGGTATTCATCTCTACTGTAAACATTATTTGATTCTGTGAGCACTTAAAAAGTCAGGGTATTAAAATCTATGGGCAAGTTGCTGGAATTAGTTTATATATAGAGGTACCTGAGGGTCAACGTGCTCATTTTGGGCCTACGGGGCTATTACTGTGCTGTGTAATACCATGAATCTATGCCTTTGAATATAGGCATCTTGGTACCTGCTGGCAATTGGAGCATTAATTTAAATGGTGTGTTGTCAATTACCACACATCACTAGCATGAAAGCTAAATGCAAGTGCCTGTAATTTATATGGCCATGATAGGCTGAGTGATTTTTTGTGCCTTACATTTCTATGATTCAATGAACTGTCCTGAATCATAATGAAAGAGGAAAGAAGCTACAATAAGTAAACTTTCAGGTCTCTATATTATATTTAATATTACAGTAATATTTGAGTCCTGTTGTATATATTGTGTAATGCCATGTTTAAGATTTTCACTGCTAATGCCGAAGAGTATTTCATTTAGTAGCTTTCTGTAGAAGCAGTGTGTCCTGCTGATAGCATATTTGTGTTTCAGCTAAAGATAAGTGGCTATGATGTTCAATTTAGGAATGTTGTGACAGCCAATCAGGATGGTGGAGTGGAGAAAAGGTTCTAGAGAAAGCTGGGCGGAGAGAGATTTGCAACAGACACTGGTGGGCTCCGTGGTCTTTTTGGCGGGAGCTTCAGACAGGATAGGAGGGAAAATGGCTGAGGATGCTGTGGGAGCATCCCGGTTGCACAAGGTGCTTGGTGCAGATGAATGGCTCCTAGGACGAAGGTTCTATACTCCCAAGAAAGAGCCCGTTGGTTCGAAATGGATTTTGAATGACATTCAGAATTCAATGTGTGCTCTCACACAGACTGATATTCCAGTGCATGAGTAAAAAGACAACTTCAAGATAAGTTCCAACAATATGCACATTTAAACTAGTTTAACTGTAATGAGCCCATTTTTTGCCTTTTCTTTTTCCTACTGACTGTTCGATAAAGCTGAAATTTGTAAATATGCTTTCTTTATGACTTTATGCAGAGTATGATTGGTTATTCCTTGCTGACCAACAATAGTGTATAAACAGTATTTATGCAGCCTTCGCTCAAATTGAAATTTTTTGAGAATTGGAACATCATGAAGTTCCTGTTTGGTTGAACCCCAAATCACACTGAGCCTAGATGCCTATTATTTATGGAAGGTGACCTTCTCACTGCTGAGTTCCATGGTTGTTAATGGGGCTGGTTAACAAGCCAAGTTTCTATACAGCCCAGGTGAGGTGGTTGCAATTGCTTGATCAAGCATTTTTGTTTGTTTAAATAATTCATTACAGGTTATATGCATAAAGAAGGTAATTGCATATATTATGACGCAACTACGTGATACGGGCATGGCTCACTTAAGATAAAGAACAAACTTAAGACTTATCTCTTGACTCTCTTGTTTTCCTTTGAATTAGTTTAATGCTTTGAAGTTGCAAAATGTAACAGTGGTGACAAGGTATTTTTAAAACGAATCTGAGAAGGCTACCATCCTGCTGAACCACAACGAGGTACAGTAAGTTAAAAAACAGTGCAGCACGCGCAGCAACAGCTATGTTAAAACAAAGGCAGTAAATGGAAGAATTCACTGATTCATAAACAGTGATAATATTCGTAAGTAAATAAAGCAGATAGAGCCGGCTACATCGGAAACATTGACACATTTGATTATACAACGGGTAACTGGCTGACATATACTGTGCTAATTCAATATTGTTTTGAAGCAAATGGAATAGCCAATGTGAAACATGTACCAGTTTTGCTGATTGCATTGGGTTCAAAAGCATACAGTTTGCTTTGAAGTTTAAACACGAGGAAATCTGCAGATGCTGGAAATTCAAACAACTACACACACAAAATGCTGGTGGAACACAGCAGACCAGGCAGCATCTATAGGGAGAAGCGCTGTCGACGTTTCGGGCTGAGATCCTTCGTCAGGACTAACCGAAAGGAAAGATAGTAAGAGATTTGAAAGTAGTGGAGGGAGGGGGAAATGCGAAATGATAGGAGAAGACCGGAGAGGGTGGGATGAAGCTAAGAGCTGGAAAGGTGATTGGCGAAAGTGATACAGAGCTGGAGAAGGGAAAGGATCATGGGACGGGAGGCCTCAGGAGAAAGAAAGGGGGGGGGGGGGGAGCACCAGAGGGAGATGGAGAACAGGCAACCACTTCCTCCAAACCAAGGGTGTAGCCATGGGCACCCGTATGGGTTCCAGTTATGTCTGCCTTTTTGTTGGCTTTGTGGAACAGTCCATGTTCCAAGTCTATACCGGTATCCATCCCCCTCTTTTCCTTCACTACATCGACAAATGCATTGGCACTGCCTCTTGCACGCATGCTGAGCTCGTCGACTTCATTAACTTTGCCTCCAACTTTCACCCTGCCCTCAAATTTACCTTGTCCATTTCCGACACCTCCCTCCCCTTTCTTGATCTTTCTGTCTCCATCTCTGGAGACGGCCTATCTACTGATATCTACTATAAGCCTACAGACTCTCACAGCTACCTGGACTATTTCTCTTCCCACCCTGTCTCTTGCAAAAAGGCTATCCCCTTCTCACAATTTCTCCATCTCCGCCGCATCTGTTCTCAGGATGAGGCTTTTCATTCCAGGACGAAGGAGATGTCTTCCTTTTTTAAACAAAGGGGCTTCCCTTCGTCCACCATCAACTCTGCTCTCAAACGCATCTCTCCCATTTTCCGCACATCTGCCCTCACCCCATCCACCTGCCACCCCAATCGGGATAGGGTTCCCCTTGTCCTTACCTACCACCCCACCAGCCTCCAGGTCCAACGTATAATTCTCTGTAACTTCCGCCACCTCCAAACGGATCCCATTATCAAACACATTTTTCCCTCCCCCCCTTTCTGCTTTTCGCAGGGATCGCTCCCTATGCGACTCCCTTGTCCACTCGTCCCCGTCCCCCCATCCCTTCCCACCGATCTCCCTCCTGGCACTTATCGTTGTAAACGGAACAAGTGCTACACCTGCCCTTACACTTCCTCCCTCACCACCATTCAGGGCCCCAGACAGTCCTTCCAGGTGAGGCAACACTTCACCTGTGAGTCGGCTGGTGTGGTATACTGCGTCCGTTGCTCCCGGTGTGGCCTTTTATATAATGGTGAGACCTGACACAGACTGGGAGACCGTTTCACTGAACACCTATGCTCAGTCCGCCAGAAAAAGCAGGATCTCCCAGTGGCCACACATTTTAATTCCACGTCCCATTCCCATTCTGATATGTCTATCCATGGCCTCCTCTACTGTCAAAATGAATCCAAACTCAGGCTGGAGGAACAACACCTTATATACCGGCTGGGTAGCCTCCAACCTGATGGCATGAACATTGACTTCTCTAACTTCCGTTAATGCCCCTCCTCCCTTTTTTACCCCATCTCTGACATAGTTAGTTGTTTGCCTGTTCTCCATCTCCCTCTGGTGCTCACCTCCCCTTTTCTTTCTCTTGAGGCCTCCTGTCCCATGATCGTTTCCCTTCTCCAGCTCTGTATCACTTTCACCAATCACCTTTCTAGCTCTTAGCTTCATCCCACCCCCTCCGGTCTTCTCCTATCATTTCGCATTTCCCTCCCCCCCCACTCCTTTCAAATCTCTTACTATCTTTCCTTTCGGTTAGTCCTGACGAAGGGTCTCGGCCTGAAACGTCGACAGTGCTTCTCCCTATAGATGCTGCCTGGCCTGCTGTGTTCCACCAGCATTTTTTGTGTGTTGTTGCTTTGAAGTTTGACTGCTGCAACCAAACCAGCAGAAATGAGCTTTGCTGATATTGTGTAAATAATGCAGGAATATTTAGAACTGAAGCCATTGTTGTTTGCAGATGCTTTAAATTTCATAAGTGGAATCAAAAGGGTGGGTCCTCCATTTCAGTGTATGAGGCTAAATTGAAGAGATTGTCTGAGCATTGTCATTTCGGTAGGGGTCTAATGACGCATTTTGAGATTGTTTAGTTTGTGAAATCTTACAAGAAAGCATTCAAAAATTCCTCTTAACTGAAACACAGCTTACATTTAAAAGACCAGTTGAAATTGCTGTAACAATGGAAACAGCACACAGAGACACAATTGAATTGCAGTCAGGAATGAAAATGAATCTGTCTGAACAAATTGTATCACAGTTGTGGCAGGGACTCACATACACCAGACCAATGCAGATTGAATGGCATAACTTACAGAAAATATAACAAAATACAAGACCAAAGTGGCTTGTTGTATTTCACTGTTCGGAATGTCAATCCCACAGGAGTTATTTTTACACATACAAAGAATATGTTGGGCAGAAAAAAATAAATGGACTGCACAGGGAAAAGAGAAAGATAAAAAGTTGAGTTGTGTTACAAAAAGAACACTAATTTGTATGTTGTTGATGAAAAATCTGATAGTGATGAGAATGACACAGGACTGAGGAGCCCTGAGATTAACAATGTGAAAATTAACAATAGACAAGCAATATGGCTTACAGCAGAAGTGAACGGCAAATTAATTAAAATAGAATTAGACACTGGTTCAGCCATTTCAGTCATTCCACAAAATGAGTTTGAATGGGATTTCAAAGACATTGATCTGAAACCTGCAGATATTCAACCAAGTGCTTATACTGGAGAAAAAATAACTCCTGTGAGAATGACATTCATAACAGTGAAATACAACAAGCCACTTGTATGTGGTGAAGCTGGAGAACCAGCATTGTGGGGGTGGAAGTGGCCGAGACAGCTACCGCTTGATTGGAGATTCATCCACCATTTGCAAGCCACATTCCTGTAATAAAGCCAACTGAAAGTGAATGAAGAAAGGTGCTGGATGATCCCACATGCTGTACACCATGAACTTTACCAAGCAAAGGTTAAACAGCTGTTGGTGCCAAACTCTGTGTCTCTGGTTGGAGAAAATATTGGACCAAGAAAGGACCACACTGCTGAGAGGAATTATGAAAGTGCAGTTATCTGACGATAGCAATCTTTGTAGGGAACACATCTGAGAAAGTCTCTGACCTGTTAATCAGGCAGTTACTTGTGAAATGTGATTTAGTTTTAAGCTGGAGCTTCAGGAAAGTTGGAAGCATTCAGCTTTTGTGAGTATAAAGAACCAGAATCTTCTCTGCGAGCATTAAGGTTATTGAATGAACTTCAAGTGGGAGACAAAAATCTGCTTGTAAAAGTAGATGCAAAGACTGAAGCCAAGCTGGATGGATGGAAGGCCAAAATGAAAGGAGTCAATGGAGATACAAAACAGCAGATTTGTCAGCTGACATTGTGGATAAGGAAAACAAGAGGAGAGATCAGATCGTAAAGGGAGCAACAGAAGGATTAATAAGAGAATACTTGAGTAAACTAAATGCACCTTCCCGAGATCAAGATGTATAAACTAGAAGAAAAAGGAAGGTTAAAAAAAATGTCAGAATTACTTCCTGCAGTTTCAGAGTCAACTTCTACAACCATCGCAGAGAAGGCTCTAGAACCTGAGGTTGTTTCACAGCCACAAGCCTCACAAGCCAAGCAGAGTGATTCTCCTTGTCAGTAAAACTGTTTTCCCACAGGAGTAAGAAAGCCTCCACAGTGATTAAACCCTTGGGCCTGAATGGCACAATTTAAAATTTACAATCCAGTGAATGTCTGTGTAATGTAGTTGTATTGTATAGTATACTGTGTATAGAATTGACATACATTCTCTATTGAGTTGGAATTTATAGCAAAGAAGGAAAGAGTGCTGTGTATTTAATATTGCAGAACATTTGCGTAATATTGTATATATTGCTTCATTAAGCATTCTTGTTTGTTTAAATAATTCTTTACAGTTTATATATATAAATAAGTGAATTGCATATGTCATGATGCCACCATGTGCTAAAGGCATGTCTCACTTAAAGTAAAGAACAAAGTTAAAACTTACCTCCTGACATTCTTGTTTTCCTCTGAATTAGTTTAAAATTTTGAAGTTACAAAACATAATGCCTCCTTCTCCATCCACAGGACATTGCAGTTTTTGAAGTTTTTGTCTTGAAATCCAGAAAGCTGGGATACAAATATATCTAATATTTCTGCACCAAAGCATCCCATAGGAATTTGAGGGTGTGAGTGGTTGCTTCCATGAATTGAAGTCAACTGAGCAACCTGAGCCTCTTGCATTCCACAGTGCCACTCATTCAGAATATACTGGACACAAAACCACAAATGTAATCTGGGGATAGCACCTTGGACGTTGATTGCCATTGTCTTCCCAAATGATGACATTCTGAAACTAGCCCCAAATTTTTATCTAATATTTGGACCATAATTATTATTTGCAATTGAGCACAGGTGTTAGGATATACAAATGCCTGGAACTTACAGACTGTAAAATAAAATCAGGACTCTATACTCTGCCAGTCATTAGTCTGTTAGCTATTAAAGAGCTAAATATTAATATTTTAAATTATATGCTAACAAATTATTCTTTGCGTGTGTAGCTAAGGGCGGATTCCTATTTCTTGCACTAAATTTAGATAGCAAAATCTTCAAGCTACAAATATAATATTTGTGTTTATATTGTTACTCCCATGAATATTTTGTTTGTATTTAATTATAACGCATGTCGGTAAACTATTCGACACTAAAGAAATTCCTAATAGCAAGTATCAAAGAGCTTAATAAATTCATTTATTAATATTTTGATGACAGTCTGATAGGGCTGCACTTCAGACTTAGCAGTAATACATTATGACCTCTTAACCATGTTCAGTCAGAACTACAGAAATCCCATTTGTACTTTGAGCTGTAATAAGTTCAGAGTATATTGCATCCAAGTACATTCAATCATAATTTGATATAAAAATAAATGATTATTTCTACAGTAGGGGGTTAACATTTACTAATAAATTCCAGACAGTGATGTCCTTGCTGTGAGTCCTGTTCTCTGGGGTATGAAGAGTGTTGGTAGCTAGTTTATCATCCCTTAATAAATAAATGTTAAATTCACACTGTAATATATTGCCTATTAACCATAATGAATATTCACTACATATTTTTAATAATATTGCTGTTTAGTATAGTTTCTCTGACACAATTTCCATTCAATTGCTTGTTTTAAAACATTTGGGAATTATGGGGATATTAGATGTAAATTCAGGTAACCTTATAAAATAACTCAATGTAAATGAGTTCTCTGCTGATGTGATTATATTCCTGAGTATGAAGTTACATGAACTGCTTTTTGCTTTCTGAAATTATTAATCAGATTTTGCCCATACTGTAGAAAAATGTGATATTGAAAGAAAAACAAAGGGTTTTATACAGTCGCTGTGAAATAGATCTAGAAAATTTCAGAGTGGGCATTTTCAATCTTCTGAAATACTATTTCAAACTTGCTTATGTTGGCCAATTAACTAATTGATACTTTCCAATATATTAAGATTCCTATATACCCATGTATTGGCCATAAAATAAATTGGACTGAAAATGTGCTGAAAATCCATACCTGTAATACTGTGGCCTCTGGTAATATTTCACTTTCAAGACAACTCTATTCCCTTCCTTCTGGCTGGCTTAAAATCCAGAATTTCAATTTACAAAAATATGATTATTTTACCTTGACTCAGACACTGGTTGAACAAAGAATTGAGTAGTTAATTTTCTTTTTTTAAAGAAGGAAGAATGAGACAACTACACACCATTTTGTGCTAATATGCAGATCCAATTTAATTTGTCACAACAAACTCATCAATAATATTTCTGACATAATTACAAAATATAGCAGGTAGATAGCTTTCTCTTCCACTCACTATGAACATATAATACAAAGCAAAATTACTTGCACTTGATATTTCCATTCCCCAATATAGATATCCATTAGAAACTTGTCATTGTTCATACCTCACTGTCATTTACCGGGGAGCAAGATCTATTGGATTGTGCTAACATGGAAGACCAGGGAAATACATAATTTGTCATTTAAAAGAATGGATTTTTTTGTACAGTCATGACTTTTTTGTTATTTTTGAGCATTTTTTAAATGTGTTAACATTATTTTTATAAAAGATATAATGGCTCAGTTTAGAAACAATTAATAAAAATGTACAGTAGTATTGGTTCATCAGAAAATAAAATTGCAGCTCATGCTTCAGAGAGTCTTGGCCAATGACAAAATCTGTGTCATCCTGATATCTTGGCATCTGATTTATCAGTGAATTGAGCAGTGACTCCCAAAAGAAAGAACGGCTGAAGATAGTCTTTGCATCTCGCTTTCGGCTTTATACCAGAGAGGGCTGGTTTAGGAAGGGTGACACCACTTTGAGATTGAAAGGAGTGGGGAGAGTAGGGGCTGGTGGGAGTCACCAAATAATGAGTGAAAGAGAAACACCGGTAAGGGGTTTCCTTATTTTGCTTCATTTCAATTGTGGGCTGCAAGTCTGGTATTATAATGTACTTTTCAATGTTGTTCAGTATTTGTAAGTATTGTGACTACATTTATCTCCTCAATATTTTTAAAGAAATGACCATAGCATAATCACTGCACAACTTACAATGACCGATTAACCTACTAACTGATATGTCTTTGGACTGTGGGAGGAAACCCACATGGTTCACGGAGGGAAATATACAAACTCCCTACAGATGGCACTGGAACTGACTCAGAACTCTGACAGCCTGAGCTGTAATAGCATCACACTATTGTAGCATCCTAGACCATCACTCAGAAATAAATGGATATGTGTTGGGACTGCAGACAGCAAACCCGAACAGCGGGCTGGGTCCAAGATAAGCTGAACCACTGAGTCTTTGGTTCAACTAGAACCAACATGGAAACTAATCTGCCCTCTATGAACTCTGTACATCATAGAAACCAGCTTTCATTCTATGGGATTCTTGCCGCCTCAATTAATCAGCTGGCACAACCAAACACCACATCAAACCTCCCTACAGATCCTGCTTGACCCACTGAGTTCCTCTTACAGACATTTGGTTGTTCCAGATTCCAGTACTAGCAGTCTTTTGTGACCAGGAGTACAGTGGTATTGCTAATATTCAACATTAACAAAGATATAGTTTGCAAAACTGTGCTCTTGAATGGGTTGAATTTCTAATTCGTTACCTCATTGCTTTATTAATGGGCATTGATCTGCCAGTGTCTATGATCAATTCAAGGAAAAATCAGTTAAAGATAAATTGGTTCTTTTTTTTCTCCTTGGACAGATTCTTAAGATCATGGTTAGCTGGCTTTCATTTTGGTTCTGAGACGAACGATGTGGCCAATATGGGAACTACAAACTCTTGTACAGAAGGGGAAGGAAGTGCTGGACAGCTCATGTCAGTGGGTAGATTGTGAGCTATCATCATTTACATCGTGATTCCGCTGCATGGACTCAAATTTCTGAGCCCCTTTTTAATGCTCTGCTCCATAAGTTGTTAAGTCAGGTGTTCTCAGAAACCAGTGAAAATGTTGCTCTTTTTTCAAGGAGTCTTAAAGTATCTCCATGGATCCTCTTTCCTCATCTACCTGCATTACCTGGGAAATCTTCATGATTTCATTAACAAAGCCTTGCATCGAAAACTGTGCCCTTTAGAACATTGCCTGAGGGGTTTGATCACATCCCGTTAAAGCAATGAAACTTGACATCACCAACACAACTGATCATCCTACCAGACCGCTCTTCACTGCACACCAGCTCAAATTCCAGCCTGTTCCTTCATCAAGCCCCAGTCTATCTCTTGACCCACCAATCCCCCAGTTCCCTAAGGTGACTGACTGCAAATATTAGCCCCTATCACTCATCACTTGAGTATAATCCTCCTACTTCATAATTTCTGGGGTGCATACACACAGGGAAGTGTTTTTAATTTTTGATTGCTTCCAGCATGGATTTTACACCAAACAGGTTGTTGATTCATTGTACTTAATGTGATATTATGAACTGATTTGTAACTGCTTTGCTCATGATTTTTTAGTATTTCACTGTTACTGGTACAGTAACCACAACAACTGAGTGAAAGTCTAGGCGGTATTCCTGCATGTAGAGCTCTGTATGTTTCTGGATGGGAAAAAGACCACCTCATCAGGGAGGAAGCTATCCTGTAATGCAGATTAGGACTGTTTTGATCAGTCAATGCTGTGAGAGGAAGCTTTTCAACATCTTCTCCCAAAGTCGCCTTAATTTATTGGACAATTCAATTAAATGGAGTATATTTGTTCTAACACAACAGGCGTCACAGCATTTGAGGATTGTTAAAAGAATCAGTATGTCTTTAACTATTAACCATTTTATACAATGTTTGCGTAATTTTTCACTTTTGACTCAGTTGAGAAATATACCTTGCAGCTGATCATAGAACTAAAATGGTTTGTCCTAAAGTAGGGCCACCTAAAGCAAAATATATGTGTTGGAAAAAAAGTTGTACTTATCAATGAGATATTATGAACTGATTTGTAACTGTGATGCTCATGATTTATTAGTATTTCACTGTTACTAGTACAGTAACCTTTATTCCTGGAGCACACTTCTGCAATATTTTCTGACAGTTTGATGAACATTTATATACCATTTCCTTCTTTATTGATTCCCACTAAACAGAAGATTTAATATCCTTTTCAATGTAGATTTCTTGCCTGTCCTTTGGTTCCTTTTGCCTTCCTCTTCTTTAATTCCAATAGATTGTTGTAAATCCCTTTTTTGCAATACTTTTGTGTCTTCTCTGAAAAAAGGAAATAAAAACAGAAACTGGTGGAAATACTCGACAGATCAGACAGCATTTATGGAGAAGAAGAATCTTGATCAGAACTGGAAAAGTGAGAAGATAATTAAATTTTAAATTACCAACAGAATGGGGAAAGGATGATAGGACATGAGTGAGGCTAGAGTTTCTCGGAAGATTCCAATTTTACAGAGAGAGTGAGAGAGATAGAGATATATGCAGTGGTGTCCAAAAGTTTGGGCACCACTGGTCAAAATTTCTGTTACTGTGAATAGTTAAGTGAGTAGAAGATGAACTGATCTCCAAAAGTCATAAAGTTAAAGCTGAAACATTCTTTTTAAACATTTTAAGCAAGGTTAATGTATTAGTTTTGTTTTGTACAATTTTAGAGTGACAAAAGGAAAGGAGCACCATGCAAAAGTTTGGGCACTCCAAGAAATTTGAGCTCTCAAATAACGTTTACCAAGGTCTCAGGCCTTAATTAGCTTGTTAGGGCTATGGCTTGTTCACAGTCATCGTTAGGAAAGGCCAGGTGCTGCAAGTTTCAAAGCTTTATAAATACCCTGACTCCACAAACCTTGTCCCAACAATCAGCAGCCATGGGCTCCTCTAAGCAGCTGCCTAGCACTCTGAAAATTAAAATAAATGATGGAAGCATTCCATGCATGACAGGACAGGTTTTAGAAAGGCTATAAAAGCATCACACACACACCATTCTATATATTGCATTTACATGTATATCAGTTTGTAATCGCGTTGATGCACATTCTGTATGCACACAGCGTATTGTGTGCACTCATTATAATAAAGTAATGGTATTTTCAGGAATATTTCTGATAGCAAAATGTCTCACTAATGCTGCAACAGCCACAATACCTTCTGTTATATTTGTGGTGAGTATATGCTTAAATCTCAAAGATGGAGCACGACTCCTCTTATTAAGAAACCCTGTGAGCTCTACTTTGGGTGTAAAATTGGTGACCAAGACAGATTCTTGGCCCCTCATATTGTCTGCATTCCCATTTAGACTGTTTCCCTGCAAACCTTGGTATTGTCAGTAATGAGTATGGTGAAAGGTTTTGCTTCCTGAATACTTTTAGGTGAAAATCACTATGGAGTTTCCCTATCACTCACCTAATTTCTGTGATAGTTGTAGCAAGTATACACTTAAATCTCAAAAGCAGAGCATGGTCCTCTCACTGAGAAAGCCTATGATCTCTACTTCAGGTATAAAATTGGTGACCAAGACAAAGCCTGGACTCTTCACATTGATTACGCAACATGTGCTGTTGATCTTAGAACTTGGCTCAGAGGTACTCAGAAGTCAATGCCATTCACTCTGTCGATGATATGGTGAGAGTGTAAGGATCATGTGACAGACTGTTACTTCTGCCTGAGCAATGTGTCCGGTTTCTCTGCTGTAAGCAAGAAATCCATTGAATACCATTGGCACAAACTAACGGAGATGGGAGTAGACTCTGACATGGTGGATTGGATAGTGGACTACTTGACAGATAGACCTCAGTATGTGCGGTTGGGAGACTGTAGGTCTGACACGGTGGTCAGCAGCACAGGGGCACCGCAGGGAACTGTACTCTCTCCGGTCCTGTTCACCCTGTACACATCAGACTTCCAATATAACTCGGAGTCCTGCCATGTGCAGAAGTTCGCTGATGACACGGCCATAGTGGGGTGTGTCAGGAATGGACAGGAGGAGGAGTATAGGAAACTGATACAGGACTTTGTGATATGGTGCAACTCAAACTACCTGTGTCTCAATATCACCAAGACCAAGGAGATGGTGGTGGACTTTAGGAGATCTAGGCCTCATATGGAGCCAGTGATCATTAATGGAGAATGTGTGGAGCAGGTTAAGACCTACAAGTATCTGGGAGTACAGTTAGACGAGAAGCTAGACTGGACTGCCAACACAGATGCCTTGTGCAGGAAGGCACAGAGTCGACTGTACTTCCTAAGAAGGTTGGCGTCATTCAATGTCTGTAGTGAGATGCTGAAGATGTTCTATAGGTCAGTTGTGGAGAGCGCCCTCTTCTTTGTGGTGGCGTGTTGGGGAGGAAACATTAAGAAGAGGGACGCCTCATGTCTTAATAAGCTGGTAAGGAAGGCAGGCTCTGTCGTGGGCAAAGTACTGGAGAGTTTAACATCGGTAGCTGAGCGAAGGGCGCTGAGTAGGCTACGGTCAATTATGGATAACTCTGAACATCCTCTACATAGCACCATCCAGAGACAGAGAAGCAGTTTCAGCGACAGGTTACTATCGATGCAATGCTCCTCAGACAGGATGAAGAGGTCAATACTCCCCAATGCCATTAGGCTTTACAATTCTACCGCCAGGACTTAAGAACTTTTTAAAAGCTATTATTAATGCTTTTTGAGATAGTGATTTAGATGTATATCATATTTTTTTTACTGAGTTAAGTATTGTATGTAATTAGTTTTGCTACAACAAGTGTATGGGACATTGGAAAAAAGTTGAATTTCCCCATGGGGATGAATAAAGTATCTATCTATCTATCTATCTATCTATCTACCCCAATTGTTGCAGCTATATAGGATCTTGGTCAGACCGCACTTGGAATACTGTACTCAGTTATGGTTGTCACACTACAGGAAGGACGTGGAAACAATAAAAAGGGTGCAAAGGAGATTTACAAGGATGTTTCCTGGATTGGGGAGCATGCCTTATGAGAACAGGTTGAGTGAACTCGGCCTTTTCTCCTTGGGGTGACAGAGGATGAGAGGTGACCTGATAGAGGTGTTCAAGATAATGAGAGGCATTGATCATGTGGATAGTCAGAGGCTTTTTCCCTGGGCTGAAATAGCTAGCATGAGAGGGCATAGTTTTAAGGTACTTGGTTTTGTTATTTAAGACAGATGTTTCCCAGAATAACTGATACTAAGGTTAAGATTTTTGTTAGTCCACAACTCAGACAGGTCATCAATAAAAACATAGAAAACCTACATCACAATACAGGCCCTTCAGCCCATAAGGCTGTGCCGAACATGTCCTTACCTTAGAAATTACCCAAGGTTACCCATAGTCCTCTACTTTTTCTTACCTCCATGTACCTATTCAAGATTCTCTTAAATGGCAGGTAATTCAAGGAACCTCTAGGGGGACTGGAGAAAAATCACATAGAAGACATCCAAGGATGTTGAAAATTTTCTTGGCAACTACAGAGCACCAAACTACATGTAGATGGTTTGCAACATGCTTCAAGAATATAAAACCATAAAGTGCGTCAATACATCAATAAAGATTTTTGTTTTCTGCATTCGCATTTAGACTTCTTCCCTACAAATTTTGGCACTGTCAGTGACAAGCATTGTGAAAGGTTTCACTAGGACATGGCAGTCATGGAGAAACAGAATCAGGGAAATAGAATCCATCCACACTGGCTGATTATTGTTGGACATTTAAGTGAGAACCCTCAGGTAGTGAGCACAAACGAAAATCAAAACATTTTTACCTTAATTGAACTATTGCAAAGTGGCAGCACCATTATGCAATTACATATATTATATTCAATAAAATTTAATTTCTTGTTTCTCCAAATTCCTAAGTGAAACAAATATTCTGAAGTTATATTTGTGTTTAACTTCAAATGTCTATCATAAACAAAACCAATTTCTGATGAAGCAACATGTTTTGAAAAAAAGATTGTTGTCCAGTGTTATTGTAAGTGAGAATTCTTACAATATTTCTCTATTGATAAAGCATTATTTGCACGCAAACACAAAAAAAAGCTGTTGGATGCTCTAGAAAGCATCAGATAAAGTCCCCATGGATCAGATATTTTTTTTTTAATTCGGTTTTCCTGCTTAATCATCTACAGTAATCTCAGAACACATACTAAGAAATCCCAATTTATTCTGCGTTCTACCATTGAGAGAAATTGAGAGAAATTTACCATTGAGAGAAATTGAGAGAAAGGGATGGCATTTTCACAAGTAACAGGGTGGGAAGAGGTATAGTCTAAGTAGCTGTGAGAGTCCATGGGTTTATAATAGATATCACTAGATACGCTGTCTCCAGAGATAGAGACAGTGAGATTGAGAAAGGAGAGGGAAGTGTCAGAAATGAACCAGGTAAATTTGAGGACAGGGTGGAAGTTGGAGGCAAAGTGGATGAAGTCGACGAGTTCAGCATGAAGTCACCGATTTGGCATAGGAAAAGTGTGGGACTGTCACCAGTGCAGGCTTGGAACTTTACTACTCTATGTAGCTGACAAACAGGCAGGCATAGCCGTGATCCATGCCAATGCCCATGGCTACACCTTTTGTTTGAAGGAAATGGGAGGAGCCAAAGGAGAAATTATTAAGAGTGAAGACAAGTTCTGCTAATTGGAGGAGAGTGGTGGTGGAGGGGAAATGTTTAGGTCTGGTGTACAGAAAAAAAAACAGCGAGCTTTGAGGCCTTCCTGGTTGGGGATGGAGATGAACAGGGACTGGACATACATAGCAAAAAATAATAGGATGAGGGTCAAGGAACTTGAAATCATTGAAAAGATCCAGAGCATGTGAAGTGTCACAGATGTAGGTAGGAAGTGACTGAAATAGGGGTGATAAAACAGAGTCCAGGTATGCAAATATGAGTTCAGTGGGGCAAGAACAATCTGAACCAGTGGGCCTACCTGGACAAGCAGATTTGTGGATCTTTGAAATGGGAGATGCGGGGTACAAGAATTATGAGGTTGGTGGCAGTGGATGCGAGATTCCTCTAGTCAATATGGTTGGTGATGGTATGGGAGACAATGGCCTGATGTTCCTTAGTGGGGTCCTGGACATATTTAAACCAGAGGTTGACAGGTTTGTGATTAGTCAGGACATAAGAGGTTATGGGGATCAATAAGAGATGAGAATGATTGCTTACAATTGGATTTATCTCCAAACATCCACAATGGCCAAGCAATGGGGTGTTGATCATTTATACTATAGTATTGCATTAGCATGGTTCAGCAGGCAGAACTCACCTCTAAGTCAGAATGTTGTGGGCTGAAGCAAGAAAATCAAGTAAATCACTTGCACTGTCATTCAAAAGAAGTATTGTGTCAACTCTATATATTTCAGGCTGCCTATTGTTGAAAGAGGTTAAAGTGGACATTAAATATCTCATAGCAATGCTCAAGGAGGAAGCATGCTATGAGTTTTCTCCCTCCCCCCACTCCTTCACAGTGTAACAAAGACATTAGTCATATGGGCCCATAAACTGCTGAAGAGTTGAGCATTCTATAAGTCTATAAGTCGGTGAAAGAAAGAAGATGGCCAGTGCCATCAACACATTATGTGCTCTATTATTGATGTAACAGGGAAGAAAATGTAATGAGCTCTTTGAGCCTGTGCAGGGTGCTAGAGAGTGTTGGGCTCCGAACTTTTCAGAGCACCTGAATTGCAGTCCTGAAGAAGGGTCTCAGCCTGAAACATTGGCTGTTTATTCATTTCCATAGATGCTGCCTGACCTGCTGAATTCCTCCAGCATTTTGTGTATGTCTCTTTGAACTGGTCAATTGTTGTTTAATAAGTGTCTTTGAGATTTCCTTGTGTTTTTCTCAAGCAACTCACTCTTTGTAATGCCATTTCTTGGTGCTTTTCTGTTTAAACGTATGAAGTTTATTTTGTAGGCTCAGGAATTCTGTGTTACTCATACTATTTAAGTGGGCGCCCAATTAGTACTAACTACAGGGTCACTGTTTTGAGAATGTTACTTCTCATGATGTTACTCGACTGAGCCACCAATGAAACTTTGGTAGAATTATTATAAATAAACTCTAGTCACCCTCTCTACATCAGAGTCTGTCTTTCCTCTGTACTTGGGTTCTGATATATCCAGAGGACATCATGACACTAAATTGGGTATTCCCATTGTAACATGACACAAGTAAAGTGTAGCTGCCTTCAGTGGCCAATATAAGACTGAGATCCAAAGTCCATTTTGATAGTGAGATAGCCAATATTTTGTACATCACAAACAATGGTGTAATGAAAGTATCTGGTAAATTATTTTATTATTGTCAATTGTCATCAGGTGCACTGAAAGATTTTATCTTGCATTTTGTTGCCTTTCTACTGTTTCACAGGAGGTTACAGGTTAGGCATTTTCATTTTAACCTTGAACTTAGTCTTTTTAATGTTTTTTGCCCTACCTCCTTTTTCCATTGTTTCATTGATTTTTGTTACTTTTTATTAGGACTTCAAATTCCATCAGAAAGAGTTTGGATAGTTTGACATGAGCAATTTAATGTACTGACACTACAAAGCGGTCCACACTTATTGATTTTGTATGTGTGTGGGGGGTGCAGTGAAAATGGCAGAAACATGAATGGACAATAGCAAGAAACATGAAAGGACAACGTATATTTGCCTTAGGCTGCAGTATTGCACCTGCAATTACCCAGTCCCCAGTGTCCCCTGCACTGGCCACACAGCCTTGACAATTTGAAAGAGATCGAACATGGGAAACTGTGATTTATGAAGAAATCAGTGACAGAAATGTGTGTCTCCAAATCTGGATAACATTTTGCCACAATAAATGCAGTGAGGATATTTTGCTTACGGGGTATTCGAGGACTAATCTCAGCGGCAAAAATGACAAGGTATTTCTCCTTCCTGAGAGTTGTGGGTTGTTGGAAGTTACTTCCTTGAATCCTACAGATGATTCATTAAGTACACTAATCACAGAGAGTTAGATTCTTCAATAATATTGTAATCAAGATTTACAGAAATAAAGCACTAAAGTGATGCTGAAACTCATAATCATGATATTGTTGATTAGTAAAGTACATTTGAGCAGCAATATAACCTAGTCCTGCTTCCATTTATAATGATCGGTTGTTTAGGAATTAAGGTGGTAATTGTTGCAACAAAGGAAGAGGAATTTGGGTCCCATGGTATCTCAGGGTCTGTCCCATTGTTCAATGAAATAAGACCACAAGACACAGCAGTCCAATTAAGCCATTCCCCCTGATGCACCATCAATAACTCTCTCTGAGACGTGAAGGCGAGATATCGGCTTTTATTGACTGGAAGAAAGAACAAGCAGTAGTTGACCACCATACTACATCCTGGAGACTGAGGGCCGGGCTCAGGCCTCAATCGCCTTTATACTGGGGTCTGTGGGAGGAGCCACGGTCAATGGGAGGGGCCACAGGAGCAGTCAGTGGGGGCGTGTCCAGACAGGTATATGTAGTTCACCACACCCCCCATGGAGTTTTATTCATCATTCAATCAGGGCAGATTTATTTTCCTTCTCAACACCATTCTCATGCCTTCTCCCTGCAATCTTTGACACCCTTACCCTTCAAGAATATTTCTACCTCCGCTTTAAATTTTTGGGTGCCATGGTAGCATAGTAGTTAGCATGATGCCATTTCAACTCAGGACATTCCAGAGGTCGGAGTTCAATTCTGGTACCACTGCGTAAGGAGTCTCTGTACATCTTCCCTGTAGAATATTTGAGTTTTCTTTGGGTGCTCCAGTTTTTTTGATCCCATAGTCCAAAAAAATACTGGTCATTGGTCATTGTAAATGACCCGGTGATTAATCAGGGTTGTTGGATTTGCTGGGGTAGCATGGTTCAAAGGGCGAGAAAGGCTACTCATGCTATATAGATAAATAAATAAACCCAATGACTTGGCATCCTTATCCATCTGTGCAATGAATTCCCCTCCCTCTGGCTCAAGAAATTCCTCTTTATCTCTATTGTATAGGGACATCCTTCTTTTTATTTAATTATTTAGAGGACAGTGAGGCACCAGTCCTTGGCTGATAGCGAATCATGGGTAATCTGTTTCCTAACCCCTTGCTAAGGGGTCCATTGATAAGAACAATTGCAACAGGTTCCATCCAAGCAGCAGAATAAGATCTTTTCCTGTAGAATGGCAAAATATGGCAGTGTAATTTGTTGTGTCAGTACGTGCCACTTATCATAAACGTGACTCTGTAACCATTGCATTGGATCAATAGAAGCCATGCAAGCACTAGTGCTCTATGAAATACCTGGTGGTTGTACATTTGCTGGAACATGAGATATCATTTGGGTAGAGAGGTTATGTGATAGACACATGGTTTTTTCATGAGATACAATCGATTGTTCTGCCTCCGACTGTTGCTGCTGCTGGCCATTGCGTTAAGCCACTGCTGTGAATACAGACTGGTGGGTAACTGTGAAATAATTGAGATGTAATATTATATTCATCTCAATCTGATTTCCCAGCATGTTTATTCCAGATTGGTGTATGCGTATGCTCAAGGACTCCATAGCCATGATCAGAGTATTTGTCACTGAAAATATGGCATTGATTTTATCCGACTCACATGGTGAGAATCAGATAGGTTCTGGGGCCACACATGCAGATTCACTCTCTACTGAGATTAACTGAAAATAAAATTAAATGGGTCATAAAATGAATCAGGAGAAGCAACAATAATTGGAGGCTGCACATCTAGAAAAAGCATCTACAGCTCGTTTAAGCAATTGTGAAACATTGCACAGATGTTAGGGTGTATTACCTTAATGGAGAACACATAAGCATGACTTTGTTTAACATGGGGGGGGGGGGCTTATGCACAGGGAGCCACCACACAGTACTTGACAAATCAGTGTCTGGTGGTTTGGAATACAAGATGACTGGGGATTCTTTGCTGCTGCAGCCTTCACTGCCATTGTGATGTGTCATCATCATCCACCAGTTCTACTGTTGAGGTCTTGTCTGGATCACTCGTTGTCTGGAAGCTCATCCTTGACCTTACTTCCTGAGGTGACACTAACAGAACTTAAGCGCCAGATGGCTGAACTCCAGACAGCATCGCTCAGGGGATCTCAGAAACTCACAAGCTCCTCACAAGAAAGTGATAATCATCAAACAAGGTTCATAAACAGAATAAACAATGACTCATACTCTTCTAACATCATTGTGAAATACCCTTGTTTAAATAATGAATTTTATTTAAATTCTGGCACTCTGGAATCTAGATTTTTGGGTTAAGCAACAAAAGGAGGATTCATCCGCCTCTTCATCCACCAGCTACTTTTTCATCCACTTGTTCCCTATGATTAAGTCTGTAAATCTTCAGTGGTTTCTCCTGCAACCATTCAATATATGTATGTACTTTTGTTTGTCTTTATGATTGACTAAGTAACAGGGCATCTGGCATCAAGATACATTGCAAACCCCTTTAAGACCTTGCTGTCTTTTATTGATCCCATTATGGTTATTATTCTATAGGATTTATTGAGTATGCCTGCAATGGAATTAATCTCAGAGTTGTATATCATGATATATATGTACTTTGATAATAAATTTACATTGAACTTTGAAATAATAGTTAGAAGCCAAGGTGTAAGATGATGTGTCATTGTGTCTGTCCAAGCTTCTGCAAGGGAATGAATCACTGACTATGAGCAGAAAAAAAAAGTCATTCAAGGAACAAAATCAGTCATAGATTTAGAGAAAATAAAACTTTGCATTATTCCCTCATTCATTTAATTATTTTGAATGTTAGGATTAGGAAGATATGTCTGAGTAAGTATCTATAAAGTATAGTAATATGTGTATTATCTGTATTGATCACGTTAAATTTATTGTCATTTGATTATATACATGTATAGCATATATAACCATGAAATGTATATAGAAAGAAGATAATGTTTCTTCAAACGTGGGTGTAAAGCACAGTAGTACACAAAACACATATAATATTGAAACTTTATAAAGCTCTGATGAGACCTCATTTGGAGTATTTCCCTCAGGATCAATAAACTATGTCTGTCTGTCTGTCTGTTGGTCTGTATTGTGAGCGGGTGAGCCCCTTAGAAAGGATATGCTGAAACTGGAGAGGGTTCAAAGGAGGTTTGCAAAAATGATCCTAGGATTGAATGGTTTATCATATGAAGAGAGTTTGATGGCTCGGGCCTCTCATCGCTGGAATTCAGAAGAATGAGGGGTAACCTCAGTGAAATCTTTCGAATGGTGTAAGGCCTTGACAGTGTGGATGTGGACAGAATGTTTCCTATGGTGGGAGAGTCTAAGACCAGAGGACACAGACTCAGAATAGAGGGGAGCCCTTTTAGAACGGAGATGAAGAGGAATTTCTTTAGGCACAGAGTGGAGAATCTGTGGAATTCTTTGCCACAGGCAGCTGTGGAGGCCACATCTTAATGTATATTTAAGGCAGAGGTTGATAGATTCTTTTTTTTTGTAATTCAAATTTTTATTATTATTTATTCTTATTTTACAAAGCAGCTCAGCATATCATAGAGTAGAAACAGTACAGCATATTTACACAGCCATCCCATGACAGGAAAACATATAAAACTAAGAAACAGAAAAAACTTCTAATTTAAGTTTAAATTAACATAAAACCAAAATTGATCCCACACATCTTGCAATTTTCCCTCACTGTTAATTCTTCCCAACATGTGTTCATATGATGAAATCTTAACCATTTCCTCAGTCCATTCCCTCATAGTGGGACATCTGGGTTTTTTCCACTGTGTAAATTTGTCATTGTTTATATTACGCATCATTGTCCTATCACCCAGGAGACAAAGTCGTGGGCACAAGGGCAGTGTAGGACCTGACCAATTCCCCAACAAATCAAGAACTACCCACATTTGATAAAATATTTGACAACTCATTATCTTCAATATTGCTTCCAAGATCCTTCTGCCATATTGCTTTGAGATAGTTACACGGTTCACCCACAGTGTGCTTGAACATTTTCTAAAACACTGATGCTTTATGAACTTCCTGTGGTAATGTAAAGTATTCAGTTAAAGGGTTACCTTGTGGGCCACTATTCTTGAATATGCTACTAACGCAATGTCTTATTTGTAAATACTTCCAGAAATTCCCTTTATCTACAAAGTTATATTTCCTCTGCAAATCGACATACGACATAAAAATCCCATTCTCACAGATATCACCTATTGTATTTACACCTTTAATCTTCCATTCTTTCCCGTATAACTGATATAAATGTGACATTCTACAAGCTTTATGAATTGTACTCCACACACACCTTGAGTGAAATAGTATAGGATTTAGATTAGTCTTGTTTTCCACATGTTGTGCACATGTTGTTGGTAGATTCTTGTTTGGTCAGGACATGAAGGGATATGGGGAAAAGGCAGGAGATTGGAGCAGAGAGTAAAATTGGTTCCGCCATGATGAAATGGTGGAGCAGACTAGATGACTAAATAACCTAATTCTGTTCTTTTATTTTATGGTCTTATAGTCTTAAAACACATTAAGTTATAGATAGATAGATAGATAGATACTTTATTCATCCCCATGGGGAAATTCAACTTTTTTTCCAATGTCCCATACACTTGTTGTAGCAAAACTAATTACATACAATACTTAACTCAGTAAAAAAAAATATGATATGCATCTAAATCACTATCTCAAAAAGCATTAATAATAGCTTTTAAAAAGTTCTTAAGTCCTGGCGGTAGAATTGTAAAGCCTAATGGCATTGGGGAGTATTGACCTCTTCATCCTGTCTGAGGAGCATTGCATCGATAGTAACCTGTTGCTGAAACTGCTTCTCTGTCTCTGGATGGTGCTATGTAGAGGATGTTCAGAGTTATCCATAATTGACCGTAGCCTACTCAGCGCCCTTCGCTCAGCTACCGATGTTAAACTCTCCAGTACTTTGCCCACGACAGAGCCCGCCTTCCTTACCAGCTTATTAAGACGTGAGGCGTCCCTCTTCTTAATGCTTCCTCCCCAACACGCCACCACAAAGAAGAGGGCGCTCTCCACAACTGACCTATAGAACATCTTCAGCATCTCACTACAGACATTGAATGACGCCAACCTTCTAAGGAAGTACAGTCGACTCTGTGCCTTCCTGCACAAGGCATCTGTGTTGGCAGTCCAGTCTAGCTTCTCGTCTAACTGTACTCCCAGATACTTGTAGGTCTTAACCTGCTCCACACATTCTCCATTAATGATCACTGGCTCCATATGAGGCCTAGATCTCCTAAAGTCCACCACCATCTCCTTGGTCTTGGTGATATTGAGACGCAGGTAGTTTGTGTTGCACCATATCACAAAGTCCTGTATCAGTTTCCTATACTCCTCCTCCTGTCCATTATGAAGGTAAGGATAAAATCTACAATCACACATAAATAGCAAACTAAAGTCTGTAATATTGATATTCATTAATAACAATATTGAGAGTTCACTATAGTTCTGAAGAGATCCAGATTTTCACCCTTTGATGACTTGCAAAATGGCATCCTACCAGTTTATGCTTTTCCTTTTCATTCTAGGCAGCTAGATCATTTTAACTTGCTCAACTTAAACTTTACTGACAACTGTTGGAATTAGTTACCTAGTGCTGTCGCTTTTCAAGAATATTCTGTTCTTTCTTGGTGATAAGTATTAATTTTAGTCCATCTTGGGTTATTTGTGATTCTCATAATCTCTGAGTATTCATTAAAAAAAACTTTAGACCTATTTGTAGCTCAGAAAAAAAATATGCGCTTGTTTACAAATATGTCCGCCAAATCTGAGAAAAAACCTGATCTACGAACAGTCATTCTTTCAGTTTCATGTGTTATTTATTTATTTATAGCATGTGAGCATTTCATGACAGGCTGGATTTTATTGAATATTTTTAAGGAGACAATTGTCAACTGTGTTCATGACATATTGCATCCGATTAGGTGTGGTGACTGTTGTGTAGTGGTGCGCAGAGCTGCTTGACCCAGTTTTGATTCCCAGTCTTTGAGGTCTGTGGAATTTATAGGGCAGCACGGTAGCACAACAGTTAGTACAACACTTTACAGTACAGGTGACCTGGGTTCAATTCCTGCTGCTGCCTGTTAGAAGTTTGTACGTTCTCCCTATGACCATGTGTGTTTTCACCAGTAGTTCTGGTTTCTTCCCACAGTCCAAAGACGTACTGGTTTGTAGGTTAATTGGTCATTTTAAATTGTCCCCTGACTGGGCTCGCATTGAATTGGGAGACAGCTGGGCAGCATGGCTCGAAGGGCTGGAAGGGCCTATTTGCCACCATATCTCAATAAGTAAGTAAGTCTATTGAAGAATTTTGTAATAAGACAATAAGACCACAAGATAAAATGGCAGAATTAGGCCATTCAGCCCATTGAGTTTGCTCTGTCATTTTATTATGGTGGATCCATTTTTCCTCTGAACCTCAATTTACTGCCTTCTCCCCATATCTCTTCATACCCTGACAAATCAAGAATCTATCATGCCCTCTACCTTAAATACACCCAATGACCTGGCCTGCACAGCCGCCTGTGGTAACAAATTTCATAGTTTCACCATTCTCTGGCTAAAGAAATTCCTCCTCATCTCCATTCTAAAAGGACATCCTTCTATTCTGAGGCTGTGCCCTCTAGTCTTAGACTCCCCTACTGTAAGGAATGTCCTCTCCACATCCACTATAATGATGCCTTTCACCATTTCATAGGTTTCAGTGAGGACCGCCCTCATTCTTCTGAATTCCAGTGATGAGAGGCCCAGAGCCAGCAAACATTCCTTTCAATCCTGGAATCACCTGTGTGAATCTCCTTTGAACCCACATCAATGTAGTTTAGGGCAGTGGAATTTCAGTATTTAGACCCAATGGAAAAGAAGGAATAGAAAAACAATGTCATATCAGGATGGAGAATGAATTCAAGAAAGTGTATGTGCCGACTTTTTCAAATGAAAGAGGTCACAGATTTGGGATGTGGCATTGAAATGGCCTTGGGCAATTACATATTATGTGTACTTGAGTGAACATTCAGGGTGTAGAGGCAGTGCAATTTTAGGATGGTTAATTAAGTAGCTGCTTTTCCTGGATAATTTTGAGTTGCTCTGGCATGTAAGTGCTAACTCCACATTGCAAGAATCCGATCTAACCATAAAAGCTGAAAGTTGTTGGTTAAAGCAGCAGAAAGTGCAAACAATAAGAACTGTAATTCTCAGTAACAATAATTAATGCAGTACACAAATTGCTATACTCTGTTAAGTAATAAATAACAGACATTTACAAACAAATCTCTCTCTCTCTCTTTCTCTCTCTCCCTCTCTCTCTCTCTTTCTCTCTCTCCCTCTCTCTCTCTCTCTCTCCTTCCCTCTCTCTCTCTCTCTCTCTCTCTCTCTCTCTCTCTACATATATATATATACACACACACATATTTGTCTGTACAGATGACTCTTTAGTAAGGGGTGGAGAATCAGGAAAAAAAATAAGAGAAATTAGTCAACTTTCCACCAAAAAACTTTCAACCATTCTAAGACACAATCTGTCCCCAGCTCCAAATATTCTACCGGTAAATGCAGCACACTGAAACATAGATACATCTCTCTTCCGGATCAATGTCACAAGCACTTCTTCCTGTCTAACTTTGCAACAATCGAAAAAATCACCCACCAAGTTACAAACACAATTTAAATAAATCTTAGTAGCTGTCATGAGTGACATTAAACACCAAAAAAGATTAATACTTACATGTTCTAGAGATAGATAATATGCTTAGGTATCAATAATCTGTGGTTCTTTTTGAACTGGTTCCTAACTTGCTCTTTATTTCAAGCAATTTCTATTATTATAGATATATATTCCACACACTAAACCATTAAGGAAGTGGATGGAACTTCTTGCACACTTAAATTCTCATCAAATTTGTGCAGTGACCACAACAAAATTTCCAGGACCATCGTAAACATTTCCCCTGTGACTTAACAAGGTGGAAGATTTCCTATGTGAATTCAATGTAGTGAAATTGTAAATGTATTTTTTATAAACACACTCATGACTTTAGTATTCCTGACACACAGTAGATGTCGTCCAGGATTTTTATGGCATTTTGCCACACAATAGAACTGTTTTTATGAGGTTACACTGGTGATGGGAAGAGTCCCCAAGGATAAGGGTCTAATTCACTGTTGGCTACATTTTCCAGCCAACAAAATTGTTAGCATTTTTCATTCTACCCTGATAGCTACTACAAGTATCCTTAAGGTTCCTGAAAATATTTAAATTCAGTATCCTTGTGAAACTAAATAGATGTTACTCCAATACAACTTCAGTAATTTCAAGTTCACAATATAGTTGGTGTTTGCGATGTGCTAGGGAGAATCCATGATTTGACACCATGTACAAAGAGCAGGCTATTGTAGCAGAAAATAAAATTAGTTTCCAAGGGTAATGTTTGTTTATTTTGTTTGAGCTGTCAGGTCCTAACTTACTGTACATACATATGAATTTTACTGAAATAATTTTATTTGAGACAAATGCGCTGATCCAAAGAGCACTATATGAGGTTGTTCTTACCCTCGGCCATTAGACTCTATAATGAGTCAACCTATAGCTGGGGAAATGATGACCCCTCCTGTTAGACTGTTTGAGGTAACCTATTTTTTATTCTTCCTTACTTCTTTTCTTATATTTGTATATCTGCACACTTGTAATGCTACTGTGACACTGATTTCTTTTGGAATCAATAAAGTATCTGTCTATCTATCTATTTATTATTTTCCAAGAAAATAAAAGCACAATAGAACTTAGTAAACTACAGGTGTAAGTGGAAACATCCAGATTAATCTAATTCTATCTTTAAATGTGTTATGAAACATACATATTAAAAGTAACATGACTTTATAAAATTAATTGTAATATGCAAGGGAGGAATTTAATATAAGTTCACATAATTTGCTGTTCTTTATTGAAATTAACTCATTAGTAGCTCTGTATGATCTATCCTTTTGATCTGTCTCCACTCTCTATCACTAAAATGGAACCTGAGTGGACACACAACAGAGGTAGTCAAATCCTCAGTGCATTTCAAAGTTCAAAGCAAATTTATTATAAAAGTACATATATATCATCATTTGCAGCCTGAGATTAATTTTCTTGTGGTCATATTCAATAAATCATAATAGAATAATAACCATAATAGAATCAATAAAAGACTGCACCAACTTGGACATTTCAAATAATTAAAGAAAAAATTTGTAAATGCCTTCCATTGTGTTAACAAGGGGTTGAGGGAAAGGAAGTCCATCATTATGAAAAAAAAAACAATCCTTTCAAAGTTCAAAGTTATATAGTAAAAGTGTTTACAAACACACTAAAACTCTAAAGGCTTTTATAGGTAGTAAATTTGGAAAGAAGTCAGCCACTGGATAGTTCTACCAGATATTACCTTGCTCATATTGAATGACATACATAACATTGTGGCCCAGAGCAGTCTATAACTTTGTGCCTTTCAACTGTTTCATTAAGCAAGTTTATTTGTCACTTCCTGAATGAACAGCGGCACAGTAAATACAATGTACTTTCATGCTGATGTGACTAGTTTTATGATTTGAGCTCCAGGAAACAAAATTGATTGTAACTTTCCAACATTCCAAACCTCCAGCTGTTTTCTCAATGAATTTTCAAACAAGTCGCTTGACATTGATCGAAATTGAAGGATGCTGTTGAGACCCCTAGGCTACATTGTGTGGCTCATCCTAAATTTTGTATGCTTGATGAACTCAGTCCCAACCCACGTAATGATTGGTAATCTAATGAAAATTTTGAAGCAAGTGAAACTAAGACTGAAACATATTATGCTATCTTTTTTTTTAACTAAAAATTTCTTCGCACTTTCCAGTAAGCATATTTTATATTTTTATTTTTCACGTCTACAATTACTTACTTAATTTCCTCAAGATCCCACACACAAGATACTGGAGGAAATCAGCAGGTCAGGCAGCATCTATGGAGAGGAATAAAGAGGATTCCTGAGAGCCTTCATCAGAACTCATAAAGAACTCATGAAGAGTCTTGACCTGATACATTGTCCCTTTATTCTTTATATTGTGTATTTTTAATAGAGCATCATATCAGAGCAACAATCTTTTTTTCTCCTTTACACTTGTGTTTTGAAGAATGAAAATGAACAACCTTGAATGTTGACTTCGTGATTTCCTGATTACAGATTAATTAGATTGTCATGCAACATCAATTTTGGCCTTCTGTACAGTCCTGAATATACAGTAATCTCTTTATGACAAGTAGTTATATATTATTTTAAATTTTTTTTGTTTTATTGAGATACAGCATGAGATAGGTCTTTCCCACCCTTCCAGCCATGCCGCCCAGCAACTCCCAGATTTAATCCTAGCCTAATCGCGGGACAACTTACAATGACCAATTAATATACCAACTGGTACGTCTTTGGATGTTGAGAGAAAACGGGAGCACCTGGAGGAAACCCACACGCGCATGGGGAGAACGTACAAACACCTTACAGGCAACGGTGGGAATTGAACCCAGGACGCCTGTGCTGTGAAGTGTTGCGTAACCATTACACTACTCTGCCACCCCAATGATGTCTGACCTGCAGAGTTCCTCGATTACACTAGCTGAAGCCGTTCAAAAAGTGAAACAAGCAAACAATAAGTAGATAGATGCACAGAACTTGAAGTGGTGGAGTCTTTCATGCATTGATGCCAGGAACCAAATGTAACTGTGTATTGAGATGATTCAAAGTGTTTAGTGGATATGTGGGAACAGGAAGGCAGATCAGGGCAGATGATGAAGGACTTGGAAATAGAGGTAGGTATTAAAGAAAGAAGGAAGAGTAGGAAGGTAAAAAGATAAAGGAGGAAATTTTAAAGCTTTGGAAAGGTAAAATAATGTACAGTTGCTTATCATAAAGAGAATGCTGTAATTCTGGAATGTACAAAAGGCCAGAATTGGTGATGCATGGAAATCTAATTGATCTGTAATCAAGAAGAGATTACAGATTCAAGATTCAAGATTCAATATTCAAAGTTATTAATTGACATTCTTCAAATCACAAGCGTAAAGAAGAATAAAATAATCGCTGCTCTGGATCTGATGCTGCATTAAAAATACACAATAAAGAAAGAAAACAGCAGAATAAATATAAAGATAAATGCAATTCTATAAAACACAATGTACATAGAAACATAGGAAATAGGTGCAGGAGTAGGCCATTTGGCCCTTTGAGCCTGCACCGCCATTCAGTATGATCATGGCTGATTATCCAACTCAGAACCCTGTACCTGCTTTCTCTCCATACCCCCTGATCCCTTTAGCCACAAGGGCCAAATCTAACTTCCTCTTAAATATAGCCAGTGAACCAGCCTCAACTGTTTCCTGTGGCAAAGAATTCCACAGATTCAACACTCTCTGTGTGAAGAAGTTTTTCCTCATCTCAGTCCTAAAAGGCTTTCCCTTTATCCTTAAACTGTGACCCCTCGTTCTGGACTTCCCCAACATCAGAAACTATCTTCCTGCATCTAGCCTGTCCAATCCCTTTAGAATTTTATACGTTTCAATAAGATCCCCCCTCAATCTTCTAAATTCTAGTGAGTGTAAGCCTAGTCGATCCAGTCTTTCTTCATATCAAAGTCCTGCCATCCCAGGAATCAATCTGTTGAACCTTCTTTGTAATCTCTCTATGGCAAGAATGTCTTTCCTCAGATTAGGGGAACAAAACTCCACACAATACTCTGGTGCGGTCTCACCAAGGCCTTGTACAACTGCAGTAGAACCTCCCTGCTCCTGTACTCAAATCCTTTTGCTATGAATGCCAACATACCATTTGCCTTTTTCACCGCCTGCTGTACCTGCATGCCCACCTTCAATGACTGGTGTACAATGACACCCAGGTCTCGTTGCACCTCCCCTTTTCCTAATCGGCCACCGTTCAGATAATAATCTGTTTTCCTGTTCTTGCAACCAAAGTGGATAACCTCACATTTATCCACATTAAATTGCATTTGCCATGAATTTGCCCACTCACCTAACCTATCCAAGTCACCCTGCATCCTCTTAGCATCCTCCTCACAGCTAACACCGCCACCCAGCTTCGTGTCATCTGCAAACTTGGAGATGCTGCATTTAATTCCCTCGTCTAAATCATTAATATAGATTGTAAACAACTGGTGTTCCAGCACTGAGCCTTGCAGTACCCCACTAGTCACTGCCTGCCATTCTGAAAAGGTCCCGTTTACTCCCACTCTTTGCTTCCAGTCTGCCAACCAATTCTCTATCCACATCAATACCATACCACCAATACCGTGTGCTTTAAGTTTGCACACTAATCTCCTGTGTGGGACCTTGTCAAAAGCCTTTTGAGAATCTAAATATATCACATCCACTGGCTCTCCCCGATCCACTCTACTAGTTACATCTTCAAAAAATTCTTTAAGGTTTGTCAGACATGATTTTCCTTTCACAAATCCATGCTGACTTTGTCCGATGATTTCACCTCTTTCCAAATGTGCTGTTATCACTTCTTTGATAACCGACTCTAGCAATTTCCCCACCACCGATGTCAGACTCACCGGTCTATAATTTCCCGGTTTTTCTCTCCCTCCTTTTTTAAAAAGTGGGGTTACATTAGCCACCCTCCAATCCTCAGGAACTAATCCAGAATCTAAGGAGTTTTGAAAAATTATCACTAATGCATCCATTATTTCTTGGGCTACTTCCTTAAGCATTCTGGGATGCAGACCATCTGGCCCTGGAGATTTATCTACCTTTAATCCCTTCAATTTACCTAACACCACTTCCCTACTAACATGTATTTCCCTCAGTTCCTCCATCTCACTAGACCCTCGGTCTCTTACTATTTCCGAAAGATTATTTATGAACTCCTTAGTAAGACAGAACCAAAGTAGTTATTCAATTGGTCTGCCATGTCTTTGTTCCCTATGATCAATTCACCTGTTTCTGACTGTAAAGGACCTACATTTGTCTTGACCAATCTTTTTCTTTTCACATATCTATAGAAGTTTTGACAGTCAGTTTTTATGTTCCCTGCCAGCTTTCTCTCATAATCTTTTTTCCCTTTCCTAATTAAGCCCTTTGTCCTCCTCTGCTGGTCTCTGAATTTCTCCCAGTCCTCAGGTGTGCCGTTTTTTTCTGCTAATTTATATGTTTCTTCTTTGGACTTGATACTATCCCTAATTTCCCTTGTCAGCCACGGGTGCACTACCTTCCCTGGTTTATTCTTTTGCCAAACTGGGATGAACAATTGTTGTAGTTCATCCATGAGATCTTTATATGCTTGCCATTGCATATCCACCATCAACCCTTTAAGTATCATTTGCCAGTCTATCTTAGTTAATTCACGTCTCATACCTTCCAAGTTACCCTTCTTCAAGTTCAGAACCTTTGTTTCTGAATTAACTATGTCACTCTCCATCTTAATGAAGAATTCCACCATATTATCGTCACTCTTACCCAAGGGGCCTCGCACGACAAGAGTGCTAACTAACCGTTCCTCATTGCTCAATACCCAATCTAGAATGGCCTGCTCTCTAGTTGGTTCCTCGACATGTTGGTTCAGAAAACCATCCCGCAGTCATTCCAAGAAATCCTCTTCCTCAGCACCCTTACCAACTTGGTTCACCCAATCTACTATTAACTGTTTGTGGTTGTATATACAGTACATAGCTTAAGTCCAAAGATTTAGCAGAGAGATGGTGCCGGGATGTCATATGACTTTAAAACTGGAGTATTTTGGGGGGCAACTGAGTGTAAGTCAGGATGAGTATGGTGAATCACACACAAGAGAAAATCTGCAGATGCTGGAAATCCGAGGAACACACACAAAATGCTGGAGGAACTCAACAGTCCAGGCAGCATCTATGGAAAAAAGTACAGTTGATGTTTTGGGCTGAAACCCTTCAGCAGGACTGGAGAAAAAAAGCTGAGGATTCAAAGAGCAGATTTAAAAGTTGGAAGGGGGAGAGAGAACCATCAGGTGATAGGTGAAACCTGGAGGGGTAGGGATGAGTAAAGAGCTAGGAAGTTGATTGGTGAAAGAGACAGAAAACCGTTGAAAAAGGGAAAAGGGGGAAGGAGCATCAAAGGGACGCAATGGACAGGCAAAGAGATAAGGTGAAAGAGGGCAAAGGGGACGGGAAATGCAGAAGGTGGGAGGGGAGGTTTGGGGGACATTACCGGAAGTTTGAAAAATCAATGTTCATGCCATCAGATTGGAGGCTACCCAAAAAATATATAAGGAATATGCCAGGACATGAGATCTCCTAGTTGCTACCCATTTTAATTCTGTTTCCCATTCCCATTCCAATATGTCCATGCATGGCCTCCTCCACTGTTGTGATGAAGCCACACTTAGGTTGAAGGAACTACACCTTATATTCAGCCTCCAACCTGATGGCATGAACATCAAATTCTCAAACTTTCCGTAATGCCTCCCAATATCCCCCCCTTCTTCATTTCCCACCCCCTTTCCCCTCTCGCACCTTATCTCCTTGGCTGCCTATCTCCTCCCTCTGATGCTCCTTCTCCCTCTATTTTTCTTCCATGACCTTCTTCTGTCTCTTTTACCAATCAACTTCCCAGTTTTTTACTTTATCCCACCCCGCTGTCTGGTTTCACCTATCACCTGGTGGTTCTCACCCCCCTCCCCCTTTTAACTCTACTCCTCTGCATTTTTTCTCCAGTCCTGCCAAAGGGTTTCCGCCCAAAGTGTCAGCTGTACTTTTTTCCATTGATGCTGCCTGGCCTGCTGAGTTCCTCCAGCATTTTGTGTATGTTGAGTGGGGTGAATGCCTTGAGGTAAGATAGGAATGGGAACAGAGTTTAGAAAAGCAGAAGCTTTTTTGACACATACAAGAGATTCTTCAGATGCTGGAAATCCTGAGTAACACACACAAAATAATGGAAGAAGTCAGCCATTTGGACGAAAGGTTCTGTCCAGAAACATCGGCTCTTCATTCCTCTCCATAGATGCTGCCTGGCCTGCTGAGTTCCTCCAGCATTTAGTGTGTGTTACTCAGGAGGTTTATTTTTAAGATTTGCTGATGCACGACAAATCAGCAGAACACTGGAGTAGTGAAGTCAAGAGGTGAGAAAGGCTTTGGGAAGATTTCAGCAGTGAATGATTTGGACTAGGTTTGGTTGTAGAAATGGTGCATAACTGGCTTGTCTGATATCTATAATCAAATTGACTGACAGTAAAGAACAGGCTGATTGGACTATTACTGTCCCCTTGTTCTTCTGCTATCAATATCTGGATATGAAACTAAAATTATTTTACAGAGCGAATTATGTTGGGAAGGAATTTATTTGTTTTAAATACTGAAGTTAGAACTCCTGAGTTATTCCCAGATACTTGTAACAGCTGTGCAGTAGCACACTATCTTATGTTCTTTTTAGTGCCCAACAACCAATTATGAAACTGAGAAAAAATAAAAATGTTATTACCATAATATTAAGATTTGTTTTTATTTATGATGTTTCAGCGCATTATGTCCTGCTTCTAGCAACCTCCAACTGAAAGGGTAGCCAAAAGGGGTGTACCATTCCTTGCATTAAAACTACCTTGACAGCATTCGCTAAACAGAGCCTCTGGGTTTTCCATATGCCACTTTGGGAACGTGCCTAGGAGGTAATTTTACAAGTTGTGATGTTGGCATGGAGCCTTGCCCATTGGCAGCAAACACCATAAAATTATGAGCCGTATGCCACCAAACATCAGATATAGGTTTCAAATGATAAAAGCTCCCGACTGACATTGTGGAGCAGTCTTCCATTATTTTCTCTGTGTGCATAGTTGACAGTTGTAAACCTACACCCAACGATGTATGTCATTACAACAAGTAATCTCAGTCTACTTTGCATCTATTTATACATTGATTATCATACATGATAGCAATGTAGAAGGAGATGGATACTACTGAGTTCAATGAAGAATGGTGACATCCTGAAACACTGAGCTTATGAAAAAAGAGGCACTGTACTAACTGTCCTGACTTGCATAAGGGCAGATAAGTCCCTGGGGTCTGGCCAGATGTATTTTAGGATATCACTGGAGCTTTGGCCAATATTTTGTACTTTTCCTTAGCTAGGAATGAGGTACTGGAAGGCAGGAGGTTGGCTAATATTGTGTTTTTATCTAAAAAGTGTTGCAAGGACAATCCAAGTAACTACAAATCAGACAGCTTCGTATCAGTGGTGGGAAAGTTGCTGGAGGGGATTCAAAGAGGTTGCTTTCATTTGCATTTGGAAAGACTTCAAATGATTAGATGCAAATGTTGGAAATATTTTGGAATAAATCAGTGGCAGTCCCAAACCATATCCAACAATGAGATGATCAATGGCAAGTAACACTTGCAACACAAAGGTATCATATCCAGTGATACAGCCTAACCATCTCTCACTGACAGTTAATGGCATTGGCGTTATCAGATTACTCACTATTATCCTCCACAAGGTTACCATTGACCTGGAAGCCAGCTAGACCACTGACATAAGTACCTTGGCTATGAGGGCAGGTGATAACTGTCATGGAAATATAAAGATTAGCTTTATTTGTCATGTGTGCATTGAAACATGCAGTGAAATGAGTTGTTTTCGCATCAGATCAAATCAGTGGGGACTGCGCTGGGCAGCCCGCTCATGTCACCATGCTTCCAGCACCAACAAAGCATACCCATAACCCATTAACCCTAACCATAAGAGTATGAGCCACCTGAGCAGAATTAAACCATTTGGCCTGTAGAGTCTGTTCTGCCATTCCATCTGGGCTGTGTTGGCTTAGCTGTATGTCTTTGGAATGTGGGAGGAAACTGGAACTCTCAGAGGAAACCCACGTAGTCACGGGGAGAATAGAAAAACATCTTACAGACAGCAGTGGGAGTTGAACCCCGATTGGAGGCAACTGGCATGGTAAATCAATGTTTTAACTGCTACTCTTATGTGGCACCTGCTTTACTTTCCCTGAATGTGAAATCTGGAACTCCCTCCTAACAGGAGTAGCTTCACCCAAAAGGATTTCCATGGTTCAATAAAGAACTCACAACCACCTTCTAATGGACAGTTCAGACTGGGCGATAGTCTTGTCGGCAATGTTCATATCTCAAAAAAGAGTAAATTAAGTCAAAAGCAATGGTATTAAGTTTATGTTGTGAACACTCCAGCACCCAGATTGACCTAAAATTGTGTATTTATCCTCATCCAATTTAATCTAAATCATGACTGATACTGTTCACCAACAAGGAACCAGCTTTTAGTAACTTAACATTGTTATTGAAATGGTCAGGCATATTTCTCCTGAGGTAATAGGCAGAGAACTGCATGACGTTCTGTCAAACAAACCATATGTAGACTGAGCCATAACCCCAGGTGGTTCCAGAGAACCCAGCAGCTGCATAGAAGGATCCCATGCAAGAAATTTGTGAGGTACATAGATATAACTTTCACCTTCGTGGATAGAGCAGTCAAAAAACAAGAGTGTGCCTGAAAATCTTAGGTATATATATAGTTAGGGTGCATAATACTTTTGCACAGTACTGTGCTTGTCAATGTGAGGCAAAGAATGAGTTTGTAAATCTGGTGGGAGCAAAAAATGCTGGGGATGGTGAGGGTGGAGCGCCATGGGATGGATGTGGGACAGGTGGCTGAGAAGGAGTGCTGGGGTAAAGGTGAGGGGGTTGGTGTGAGTGCAGATACACCCAGCCCTGAGACACCAGGCAAGGTCAATTGGTTTATTGATCATTACAGAATGTCTCTTTGCTGCTTTCTGCTGTGTCCTCTCTCCCTTCCCCTTTTCCTAACCATGTTTCCCCCCTCCCTGCCCCCTTTTCACTCTCAGTCCACAATAGAGACCCATGTCAGAATCAGGTTTCTCTTCACTCACATATGTTATGAAATACGTTTTTTTTTACAGCAGTACAGTGCAATACATAAAATTACTACAGTACTATGCAAAAGTCTGTGGCATCTAGCTATATACATGCTCTAAGACTTTTGCACAGTACTAATGATCTAAAAGGTCAATGTAAAATATAATGTCTTCACTACCCTGACCCAACCATTGTTAGAGCAACATCTCCATTGAGGAATCATTGCCAGAAGTGTCTCCAATAAAGGTTCCTTGGAACATTGTTACCTACTCAAACACCATAGCATTGATCATATGCACAAGTGCCTGGTGCATTATCTTCACAAATATAATTGCTAGCATCACTGATTCTGTTGAAAAGTGAAATTAGTCCACTGAGCACTGAAATAAAGAGTACTACATGGTCTAATTTCAAGAGTAGTGCTTTGCATCATTGTGGTGTAATGGGAGTTGATTTACGCCCATAATAAACTTGGAATTAACTTAATGTGATCTGTCCTGTGCGTGAAAGAGACAGTTCTGGTTTAATACTGTGTCAATAGACCAGGGTCAGCAGGTAAGAAAGAAGCACTGATTAACTTAGTCACTTGACTCTGAATTAGTTTGACTGTATGCCAGTAGTACTGAAAGAAAAAAGCACATGTAAAAGCAATTGTGTCGTGCAGCTAATTGAAACAGGGAGCTTGTAACATTGAGAAAGAGAAGAAGGCTTCATCACATTAGAAAGGCTGACCCATGTAAGAATATTGTCATGCCAATATTTCTGTTGGTGTAATTTTTACATATTCTAAAAGAGCTTGGGTTGATCCTCGGTACCCTGACTAACACCTAAACTGAGAAGATTCTGAAGATGGTAGAAACCTTGAGCAACACACACAAAAGGCTGCAGAAAGTCAGCAAGTTAGGAGCATCTATGGATGGGAATAAACTTCAGGGCAGACTCTTCATCAGGTCTGGAAAGGAAAGCACAGAAGGCAGGATCTCCCACTTCAGTTGGACTTCCTATTTGCATTCTGACACGTTGGTCCAAGCCCTCCACTACTGTCACACTGAAAGCAAACATAGGTTGGAGGAACAACACCTTACATTCTGTCTGGGTAGCCTCCAATTTAATGGAAAGAACTTCGATTTCTACAACTTACAGTAATTTGGACCCCTTCCTCCTTCTCTCTTTCTTCATTCCCCATTTTCATTACCCTCTTACCCCTTCTCTTCTCACCTAGCCATCACTTCCCTCTAGTTCCCTTCCTCCTGCCTTTTCTCCCGTGGTCCTCCCTCCCACACCCACTAAACTTTTCCCTCACCTGGTCAGCTTATACTGCTCCTCCCACCAGCTTCTTATTTTGGCTTCTGATCCCTTCATGATGAAGTTTTCTCAATCTAATTTGTTACTTTTCATTTAAACATTCCCAAATACTTTTGGCATTTATTTTATTTAGAGATACAGCACAGTAACAGGCCCTTCTGGCCTAACGAGCCCACACTGCAAATTATACCCATGTGGCCAATTAACCTACTAGCCAACACCGTGGTAGTGTAGCGATTAGTGCGATGCTATTACAGCTCTGGGCATCGGAGTTCAGAGTTCAAGCCTGGCGTCCACCTCGTGAGATGCAAGGGTTTCCTCCGGGGGCTCCAGTTTCCTTCCATGGCCCAAAGATGTACCGATTAGTAGGCTAATTGGTCATTGTAAATTGTCCTGTGATTAGGCTAGAGTTAAATTGGGTGTTGCTGGCAGTGTGGCTCGAAGGTCATGTTCTGTGCTGTATCTTTGAAATAAAATTTTAAAAATAAAACCTATAGAATGTGGAAGGAAAGTGGAGCAGCTGGAGGAAATTCAGGTGGTCATGGGGAGAATGTATTATCTCCTTACAGACAGCAGCAGGATCTGGATCGCTGGTGCTGTAAATGCATTATGCTAACTGCTACCTTAACATGCTTTATTTTCTTCCTTAAACATTTTGATTCTTGTTATTTGTTTTGCTTCCAGTCAGATTTTTTTCTGTTACATTAGTGTTATGTTAATTGCAGTCTTTCTTCTTCTTGTTGAGTTAAAGTTCCTTCTATACCCAAGCTTATCTTTTCTGAAAGGTACATAATTGTTATGAGAGCTGCAATAGGCAACAAATGCACACTTCTCCACAGAAGCTGTGCCATCGTCTGCATTAGGACAATAAGATACTGCCACAGCTGTTGCTCAGTTATCTGTTGTAAAGTGAAAACAGTCCTCAATTCTTTTTGCCTCTGATTCATTCAGTGCTTTTTTTTCATTACCACATAAGTTTCAAGATTCAAGATACAAGGTTCAGGATTGTTTAATGGAATTTTCAAAACACAAGTGTAAAAGACATCGATCCGTTGCAACACAAATAAACACAGTAAAATAAAGAGCACAATAAAAAAAGCACATTGCATATAAACACATGAGAAAGCTTATGTACACAGATGGATTGTATATCCATAAAGTGATGTGAAGCACAGGTGTGTCTGGACATAAGATGACTCTGACAGGAAATAATAAAATAATGGGTATGTTAGTGGGCGGTGTTGATCAGCCTTACTGCTTGGGGAAAGTATCTATTTTTGAATCTGGTCATCTTGCCATGGGTGCTACGTAGCCTCCTCCCTGATGGGAGTGGGACAAACAGCCCATGACTCCTTCATAATGTTACTGGCTCTTTTCTGCTTCCTTTTCTGTGTATATATTAATTGGTGGCAAGTGGGCTTGTGCTGGTGATGTATGAGGAAGTTTTGACAGTCCATTGTAGACCCTTCCTGTCTGCTGCAGTCCAGTTTCCATACCATGCTGTGATGCACCATGTTAGGATGCTCTTTACTGCAATCTGTCACCTGGCACGAGTATACATGCCCTCTCTTCAGTGTCCTCAGAAGGTAGAGGCATTGGTGAACTTTGCTGATTGTGTAGGATGTGTTTGGGACCATGAGTGGTTGTGTGAGATGTGCACTCCCAGGAGTTGGAAACTGCTGTGCCACTGATGTAAAGAGGGGTGTGAGCGGTGCGAGTTGATTACGTAAAGCAAATGATTAATTTGAGATAGACACCATAGAATAATTGAAACTGCTACACCACAGGACTTGCTCATGCTAACCAAAAATAAAACTATTTAGTTTACTTCATTCTTTTTACTCTTTCTAGGCCTCTTCCAAAATCAAGAAAAATGGAGTTTACACAAGACTATTAAGTTATCAACTTCATCCAACTTTTTCATGGATTCTTTTGAATGATCACGTTGCCTTGAAGGAATTTTATTATTATGAAACCAGAGAGTGATTATCTATTGAGTATCATCAAATTCAGAGTTTGCCTTTTCCTGACAGCTACCACAATGTTTAAAAGTGTGTTAATTTTCCCACTTCCCTGCATTTTCCTCCGAATGTAAATAAGTAAGTAATGCTTGGAAACTAGGGCTATGTGGAGTTCAAGCTTTGGATCCCGTTCAAAACCCCATGTGTGTGTTGAAGCTGTGTTGCAACCAATTCAGTGACTTCAGCTCTTTACATTTAATTTAGGTCCTCAGGGAATCATTCTAATATCTGGAATAATGTGATGGCTTCCTCTAGTATAATATATAAGTAATGTCAAGCATAGCTATGCTTTCTTTCACACTTTATAATTTTGTAAGAAGAATCTGGATCTACCTTCAATGGACTCTACTTTGATAATTGAAAGGATAATTAAGATATGAGGAGGACAACAGAATGCAAAATAGTGTAAGGTATACAATTTTCAGTAACTAAGGATCAGGAGGCTAAAGAACTTTTGCATATCACCAACAACTCTTATCAATTTTCATTGATAAACTATGGTGGACATTCTGTCTAGATGCATTACAGTTTGGTGTGGCAACTGCTCTATACATGAGCATGCAGACATGGTCAAGCGGTTCAGTTGTTGTTCAGGCCAATCAAAAGAATGAGAATCAAAAGAAATGACTAAGTGACTTTGACCATGGTCATGATGTTGGTGCCAGGCAGGGAGGGGGATGTGAGTATCTCAGAAACAGCTGATCTTCTGAGATTTCCATGCACAACGTTATCCGGAGTTTGCAGAGAGTGGTATAGAAAAATGAAAAAAAAATCCAGAGCTGCAGCTTAGTGAATGAAAATACCTTGTTAAAGTGAGAAGGGTCAGACGAAAATGGTTCAAACTGACAGGATGGCGATAGTAACTCAAATAACCTGACGCTGTAACAGTGGTGTGCAGAAGAGCAATTCTGAATGCACTATTTGTCAAACCTTCATGTGGATGGGCTACAGCAGCGGAAGACCGCAAGGCGGGCACAGACTGGGAGACCGTTTCGCCGAACACCGGCGCTCAGTCCTCCAGCAGTGGCGGGATCTCCCTGTGGCCGCACACTTCAATTCCACAGACCACTCCCACTCCGACATGTCTGTCCATGGCCTCCTCTACCGTCAAGAAGAGGCCGCGCGCAGGTCGATGGAGCAATACCTTATCTCCCGCCTGGGTAGCCTTCTGCCTGCCGGCATGAACATCCAACTCACAGACCTCCGTTGATACCCCTGCCCCCCCTTACCCCCATCCCTATCTATTATTTTAGTCTGGTTCGCTTTATCTCTCTTTTTCCCCCTCACTATAATCTCCCCCCAGCCCTACCTTTCTTTCTCTTTTATTTCCCATAATTCTCCACCTTCCCCCTAGCCCATTTCCCTCCAGCCTATCACTTCCTAGCTCTCTACTTCATCCCTCCCCCCACTTCTTATCCCCTCTCCACCATCCCATGTTACTTCACTCCTGCTGAAGGGTTTCGGCCCAAAACGTCGTCACTACCTCCTCCCATAGATGCTGTCTGGCCTGCTGAGTTTTCCAGCATTTAGTGTTTTTATTTTGTTGAAAATTTTGTTTATGGTTGCCAAAATGCTTTTGGCAGTCTTATCACCACCCTAAACAATCTGTCCTCCATTTTCCTTTGAAACTGATACTTTTTTAATCTGCCTTTCTGTTACAGTGGATTCCACTGTTCATACTTTCTGACTATCTACCTGGAATTTTATTGAGAAACCACAGGAATAATTTTTGTAAAAAAATTACTCCCAGGTGAGTTCTTAGAATTGAGTCCACTAGCTACATTTATCCAAAGTCATGTACCACTCATGTCTCATGTGATAAATGCAGAAGTGAAATTTCTGGACTGACATGTTAAAATTTAATGAAAAGAAAATGCATCGCTTTGATTAAAGTATGTTATGGTGCCCCACAATCTCAGAAATGTAAAAGTTTTAAAAACAATGACGTAAGTTATCTTTCCCAACCTTGTGATTTGGAACCAAGAAATATCTCGCCCAGAGTAATATGTTCCAATTACATACAAAATTGTTAGATGTGGTTTTATGTGTTACAGTCTTCAGGTCTAATCACCGTAGATGGTATGAGAAATTTTATTGCTTTAAAGATTCTTCATGCTGCCAGAGAGAAAATAAGTATAGAAAATATGAATAAAAAATCAAATCTTTGTGTCATTCTTTCTGAATGATCAATAGAGCACCATTATTATTGGAGTTGTCTATACGCTTGGTTATTGAAACAAAATAATATTGACCTTGCTGAATAGAACTGATATATCACTATATGGAAGCTTTATTGACACATTAGCTGGTTTAAAGGTACTGACTGTAATTCAGTCAGTCTACATATCAGTTGTGTGTTAGCCATTTAAAAATAGAAAACAAAATGAGGACATCTGTCCAGATATTACAGTCAAAAAGATAAGCTCTGCTACGAAAATAAAATAAAACTCCACCATGAACAGTCCTAAGCCTAGGTGTGAAAGGAGGAGGAGTTGGGCATGGGGCTAGAAACTCCGTCCCATAAAAACCCAGAGCTACGGAAATGCAAACAGTGGCTGAGAAGTGCTCATTCCTGGGAGAGGAAGGATATACCAAGATCCTGGGATACACCTGAGGGCAAGCCCAGAACAGTTTACGCTAGTAAGCTATAGTCAGTGGCTTATGTCCTGGTCAGGGAGATTAGCTTAAGTAAGTAAGTAAATATGAAATAAGAACAAAATCATCTTGAAATCATAGTGTATCTGGGAATGAAAAAGGAAGTAATTACGTCAATCCGTAACTTTCACCAAAGAAAAGGATAAACTGAAGGTTAAGTGTGTTTTAGTAGAGCTGAACAAAACCAAAGAAAGACAAAAAACCTTCCTTGTTAAGGTTAGAGGAAAGATTGCCTATTTACTTCTTCCACTAACCACAGCGGTATAGCGGTTAGCACATTATTACAGCTCAGGGCATTCAGGAGCTGTAATAAAGAGTCTCTATATGTCCTTTCTGTAGAGTGCTTGGGTTTTCCTTGGGTCTTCTGGTTTTCTCCCATGGGGTAGATTAATTAGGCATTGTAAATCGTCCCATGATTAGGTTAGGGTTAACCGGTCTATGGTGTTTGCTGGAATGGAGTGGCCTGATGCATCTGAAGGCCCTTCTCTGCACTGTATCTCTAAATAAATAAATAAATAAGATATGTCTACCTACCAAGGTATAGATAGATAAGGTCTATGAGCTGGGAGGTACAACTGATAAAAATGCACTTATTAACCACTAATTCATCCTGTCGATGAGACATACTCTAAACACAGTGCAGTAGTGGCAAAGGGAACTTAGTAATAAAAGAGATCAAAAACATTGTTCTGTTCTAGATGCTGCAAATGACTAATACAAATATTCCATCCTTTCAAAATGCTGGAGGAACTCGGCAGGTCAGGCGGCACCTATGGAGGGGAAAAATTTGTTGACGACGTCCTGAGATGCTTCAACAGGACTGGAAACACAGGGGTCAGAAGGCAGAAAGGGTCTCGGCCCGAAATGCCAGCTGTTTACTTCCTTCCGTGGACACTGCCTGACCTGCTGAGTTCTTCCAGAATTTTTTTTTTGTGTTGATCTGTATTTCCAGCATCTGCAGAATCTCTTGTGTAATCTAACAAATTTATAAGTAGCTGGAACTTATATTCCTCTTCATGAAAAACAGGCTTAAAGGGCTCAGAAGGTGATACAATCTTTTCAGACTAATCTCCTCTGACAGTAACTTTGCTGATGATAGTGATTCAGTGTATGATCAAAGTGGATATATATTGGTGAAGAGTGGTGATAATAAACTTGTTCTGTTCTGGTTTGAGGTGGCCAGTTCCTGACACGGACTTGGTACAATTTTATTCTCCACATCTACTGAGGTTTGATATTAACCAGCTACTGTTTCATAATTGAGAAGTTGCGGAATGAAGCTGGGCGGTACAATATCATCAGCAAACTGATCTTACGTCAAGTGACAACCATTGATGAAGATGGCTGAGTTGGCAATGCTACCCCAAAGTGATGCTCTGTGGCTATAATGATTGATTGATGGTTACTATGATCATCTTTTGTGTGCCAGATATGATTTTAGACATGAGCTAGTTTTGTCCATCACCCCTATTAATCACAGTTTTGCTTGATGCCATACCTAGTAAAACGTTACATTGACTTGAGGGCTGTTATTTTCAGCTCTCTGACCCAGAAATTCAATTACATAGTGTGAGTTATTTATGCATCATGCCTGAAAATTATGGTGTAAAATCAATTGTGCAATATAATCATGACCTTCTGGTATGCACTGTGCACAATGGATGTTTGCAATCCATGATTCTGTGCACGTTATGCACACATACATGAAAGTATGCAATGGTGATGTCAATACTCATGCAATGGCCAGGTAACACCTCCCCTGAGGCACTGATTCATCTGTGCACAATTAAAATATACCCAGGAAGCTGCACTATTTAAAATATTACTTGCAGATTTGCCAAGGAGCCAAATGGAGAAGAGATGAAGAAGTAGCACAAACAAAATGCTGGAGGAACAAGTCAGGCAGCATCTATGGAAATGATAAAGACAAAGAAGATTTTTGTTGGCCTCCTAATGAAATGATGTATGGTTAGTGTAGACTGATCAGGAAAACATCATGATTAATACAATTTCTTGCAGTTAGTGAGAACCACAAATCAAAGAGCAATGCCTCTTAAACAAATTGGCTCCAGACTTTAGACCCACCCAGAATCAACCATTTTCTTGCTAGACAGATTAGGTCTTAGGCTTCTAGTAAGCCACATGCAAGATTGGATTTGACTCTTCCTCATGGTCATTTCCTTCAAGCTTTCAAGAAATATAATGATGTCTCAAGCATCTCTATGTTTATGCTAATCAGGCTGTACCTATACAGTTCTATTATAGGCCTCGATCTAGTTCCCTAGAGTAAAATTGGTATTTAACTTTAGAGTCTGGGTATCATAAAGTTCAAAATTCAAATTGACTTTATTATCAAAGTACATATATGTCACCATATACTACCTTGAGATTCCTTCATGGTAAATAAAAAGAAAAACCTTTAAATTTGTGTACATAGATTGTAAAATAAGTTCAGTGTTAGGGTAAGTGGTTTAACAGCCTGATAACTATTGATGTGAGACTTGAAGCTTCTCTACCTTCCTCCTAATGACAGCAGGGAGAAGCAAGTACGGCCTGGATGGTGGGTGCCCCTGTTGACAGATGCTTCTGATAGAGATTATAGATACCACATCATAACCATCCTCCAATTGAACAATTGGTTATTCTGATTTCTACCTTGTATTCTTCAGAATATGTCAACAGGAGATTGAATACAGTGGCACAGGATTATAATTGCTTAATAAAGTGTAAATGGAGAGAAATTATTCCCATTAGCAAATGCTTCACTGACTAGGGAACAAACTTTTAAAATTTAGCCAAAAGACATGAGGCGAAGCCTCTTTATAATATGGAGCAGCTATAATCTGAAATTGATTGGTGGAAAGGAAACCAATTAATATATAGGAATTATATATAAAGAAAATGGTTACGTGGTTTTGAGAGAATAATTTGATGGGCCTAGGGAAAAGAATGAAATAATGAGACTGGTGGGATTGCTCCACCGGGAGCTAGCACAGTCCTGGCAGGTCTAAATTCAAAAAGGTCTAAGTAAATTTATTATCAAAGAACATATATGTCACGATATACAACCCCGGGATTAATTTACTTGTGTGCATACTTAATAAATCCATAATAGAATAATAGCCATAACAGAATCAGTGAAAGACCTCACCAACTTGTGCATTCAACCAATGTGCAAAAGTCAAGAAACTGAAAACACAAAAAGAAAGAAATAATAACAAAAAATAAATAAGCAATAAATCTTGAAAACATGAGGTGAAGAATCCCTGAAAGTGAGTCCATAGGTTGTGGGAACATCTCAATGATGGGACAAGTGAAGTTGAGTGAAATTATCCCCTTTGGTTCAAAAGCCTGATGGTTGATGGGTGATAACTTCCGGAACCTGGTGGTGCGAGTTCTGAGACTCCTGTACCTTCTTCCTGATGGCAGCAGAGTGAAGAGAGCATGACCTGGGTGTTGGAGGTTCCTAATTATGGATGCTGCTTTCCTGCAACAACAATTCACGTAGATGTGCTGATTGGTGCAAAGGGCCTTACTCATGATGGACTGGCCATATGATGGGCCCATATTCACTACTTTATGTAGGATTTTCCATTCAAGGGCATTGTTGTTTTCATTTGAGGCTGTGATGCAGCCAGTGAATATACGCCCCTCTATACATCTATATATATATATCTTTCAAAGTTTTAGATGTCATGTGGATTCTACACAAACTGCTAAGGAAATTTTCTTTTTATAAAATTATTTATGGTTAGTGTATATAAATAAGTGAAAAAAAAACCTGATTACTAATTCATTTGCATTCAATTTCATGCAAAGAGTGTAAACTGAAAAAGAAAGACTAATACTACTTAGACAAACTGGTTTAAGACTTTACAGCCACCCATAATGCTTTTTCAGAACATTTGCTTCACACATCAAACATACTTAATTTTTTCCATCAGTCAATAGTTGGGCATTTGTGTATTCAGGGAGTGAGCTGATAAAAAAATGTTTTGAAAATTTTTTAGACCATTCATGTGAATTACTTCTTCTTCTTCAGCTGTCCATCGATTTTCGATGATGACTGAGGCCTGGGCAAGGTTGTATAGAAGACCTGCAGTTGCCCATGCTGCAAGTCTCCCCTCTCCATGCCACTGATGTTGTCCAAGGGAAGAGCATTAGGACACCGGTGTCGTCACAGAGCAATGGTGTGGTTAAGTGCTCAAGGACACAACATGCAGACTCAGCTAAGACTTGAACTAGCGACCTTCAGATCACTAGACCAACACCTTATCCACTTGGCCAATTACACTGACCCAACAAAGGAGTCTGAATATTCAAAGTTGTCTTGTCAAGTGAGCTGCCACTGCAAAGCTGATATTCTGTGAAACAATTTATCTGTGACTAAAGTATTGAAGTAAAGTATCAATTCTGACTATATAAATTATATTTAATCAATCGCTATCATTGTGCTTAAAAAGCATAAAAATTCCATGCACTCTGAGTTTTGAGTGATTCTATCAAGAATCTTCCAGGTCTGTTCTGTGTGTTTGCTGTCTGTTGTGTTGAATATAGACCCACTAAAGCTAAAGCTCCACCTTTGTGGCTTATTCAAAGTTTCAACACCCATCTAGTATTCTTAAGGTCTTCCAAGTATTTAAGTATAAAACAATAATTTTGATAACATACTTAATAATAATTTGGATTGCAGGATGAATATAGATACAATTTTCAAGCCTTTTATATGCTAATACTTCTGCAATGTTGAGAGTATTACTGAATTGGAATCAGGCTTAGTATAATTGACATATGTCACAAAATTTGTTGTGTGGCAACAGTACACTATAAGACATGAAAAATACTACAAGATACGACACTAAATAGATAGGAAGATTGATGGATGGATACTGTAGATAAGTAAATAATGCAAATGAGGTATAATGCTGTGCAAGTCATAGGAACATATATATATATAGTTTGAGTGCCCAAGACTTTTGCATAGTACTATATTTGTCAATGTGGAGCAGAAAGTGAGTTTGTATATCTGGCAGGAGCAAACAATTTAGGCAATGGCTAAGGCGGAGTGCCACTGGAGTGGTGTGGGACAGGTGGCAGAGAAGGAGTGGGAATGTTTCTCTAGTACTTCCTGTTTCCTCCACTTTCCCTTCTCTTTTTCCCAACTATGATTCCTCTCTCCCTGCCCTCTTCCCACTCTCAGTCCATAATAGAGACCCATATCAGAATCAGGTTTTATCATCATTCACATGTCATGAAATAGTTTCTTTTGTGGCAGCAGCAGTACAGTGCAATACATAAAATTACTACAGTATTGTGCAAAAGTCTTAGGCACACACATGTCCTTAATGGTGGATGCTGCCTTCTTGAGGCATTATCTTTTGAAAACATCCTTGATGGTGAGAAGGCTAGTGCAAATTCTGGTGATCAACTAAATCATCTCTCCTTAGCTGCAGTCTCCACATATCACCTGCCAACACCTAACAGCTGAGAGTTCTTAAGTTTAAAGTAAAATCTGCTTGTCATAAGCAATTGAAATTCATGAAGAGTGTATGCATCAGTGAAATAGGGTGCTGCTTTTTCTACATTTGGAGTACCACATATTTAACAAGAATGCTCATGTTTTAGAAGCAGTTCAGAGACAGTTTATTGGACTAATACCTCAAATGGATAGGTTGGACAGAGTGGGCTTGTTTGTGATTTAATTTAGAATTCCCATTGCTGTCTATATGGAGTTTTAAAGTTTTCCTTTTGACCTCATGAGGTCCTGGGTAAGTCTGTAGTCTAGTGTAGTTGTTTTTTTTATGTTTTTTATGTAGTTCAGTCTAGTTTATGTACTGTGTCATGTAACACCATGGTCCTGAAAAAGGTTGTCTCATATTTACTATGTACTGTACGTAGCAGTTATGGTCGAAATGACAATAAAAGTGACTGGACTTGACTTGACTTGATTACTCTAGACATTCCAAATATGTGCAGGTTAGGCTTAGTAAGTTGTGGGTATACTACGTTGGCACCAGAAGCTTGCGGGCTAGCCTCAGCACAATCCTTAGTTGGTCGTTAGTGCAAACAAAGCATTCTCTGTATGTTACGATGTACATGAGGCAAATAAAGTTAATCTTCAGAAGAGTTAGAAGTGACTTGATTAGAAAATATCATTCTGAATGGTCTTGGCAGAACGTTACATCTTGTAGGGAAGTCCAGAACGAAGTGTCAATGTTTAACATTTAGGAATAACCCATTCAGAGAGGAGATTTTTTTTTCATTTTAGGGATAATAAGTGATTTGAAGTATCTTCCTTAAAGGTTAGTTTAAGATAAAACTGAAGAGTTTTAAGCTAGAGGGAGATGGATACTTGACAATGAAGGGGCTGAGAAGTTTACAGGGGTAGAAAGGAATATGGAGATGAGGTTACAATCAGATCCACAGTCACATGTTCCAGTTTCAATATGCATCTTCCCTTTTGATATACAACTAAAGTTTACATTGCCTGTTCCCACCTAATCTGACCACATGGGCTTCAGTTCTTGCCCCATCTCCTACCTGATCTCTGTGTCAACTGACTGATATCACTTTTAATGTTACAAATTCGTAATTGCTGAGTGGCATTCAATTTTATTAGTCACAATAGGATGACCTGTTATTTCAATAGAGTTTTGTAGAATGCAGATTTCAATGGATTTACATTCTCATGATAATCATTTCAGGCGTTAAATACAAAGTTTAAAAAAAGATCCAAGCATATGTTCCCTAACCATGCATACAGATTCAACATAGAAGTTTTGATTGTTTACATAATTAAAGTCTTTTTTTGATTTTTCAGGCGCTTGTTATTCAATAATTTCTGACCATTTGGAGGCTGATATGAGAATATTACGAATTTTACTGCTCAGAGGGCAGCCATTAACCAAGACTCAGAGTCATTCACAAGTCTACTTCTCTCTTTTTTTCATCATTCTTTTTTAACATTTTGTACTTTTCATGAGCTTTAATTCTCTTAGGGCATTCTGAAATGCTATACTTCTGGTTAATTTCCAAGTTACTGCAGCACAGAAGCAACTCAGGTACATCCAAACATCTGTAAAGCCATCAATACAGCCAGCTAGCTCCATTAATGCAGATACATTTAATCATAGATCTACTGCATTGATAAATATATAAACAAAAATTTTCCACCTTTTTTCTATTGTTGCCTGCAATGGGTCAGTTAAAATGATACTAATTCACAAACACAGCTATACTTTTTGCATCTGTTTCTATAGTGAATAAAGTGCTAACTTCATACACCTGTCATCATTTAGCACTGGAGTTAATCTGAATCAAAGAATGAAAATGCAGCATACTAAAGGGCCATGAATGTGATTGTGCTATGTAACTCTAAATGTAAACCTCATAATTCCAAGTACTGACCTGATGAGCTGGTCAAATTTAAGAACTTTCCCAGTATGATACTGAAAACTGTTGATTAATTTTGTGAGACAATAGTGGCAGCAACGTTCTTGCATAATTTCAAAGTCAGTCAAAACAAAAACAAACCAAGCTGGATATTGCAGCCTTTATTCTAACTCTAGACAAATTTAAATTAGTATTTGTCATATGCAGGTAAACCAAGCCCGTCTAGTTCAGTGATTTCTATACAGCTATGGAGTATAATCCTCTGAGACAGTCTTGGTATTGATCTATTAGTATAATAATCATTATTCATCTTTCATCCATCTCAGATCATTTCAGGGCACGAACTAAATTAAAACATACACTTACGATAACTCAAATTATTCATTTCAAGTTATTTTAGTTTTGGTGCCTTTCTCTTTTAAACAGATATTTACTATGGTACATGTAATTGAGTGTACACTGTTACATTATTATATTTTCAGAGGCATAACCTTTCGTTTCTTTGTGATGGCATTTTCTATTTCGTAAACATGATTCTCGGTCCATATTTATTTTAGCAATTTGTACTGCATGTTATGGGACTAAAATTTCACTAACATTATGACTAGTATTACTTTTCAGCTCTAGATTAATTATAGTGCAGCATTTCAACAGCATTCATGATTACTGGGCATTTTTATAAAATTAAAAATTAAAATATATTTTTTATAAATCTATAGTAGACCGAAGAAACACACCAAATGCTGCAATTCCATTCAACTTTTAAAATTGGAAAAATCTAAGTGAATACTTATAATGGTACCACACTATACAAAGTTCCAACAATCCAGTTGCAACCTTCTGCCAAGTGTGATAATGTGACACTTTGTTATTATTATTTAGTATTCTCTCTCTTTCACTCTGCACTGAGGAGAAAGTTCAACCAAAACATTACTTCCCAAATCTTACTACATTTTACTGTGTAACTGTATGAAATAACAAGTACATAAGACATTTGGCCCACTGGGTCTGCTCCACCATTCAATCATGGTTGATCCTTTTTTCTGCTCCTCAGCCCTACTAATATATAATCTAAGAATAAGTATGTTAGCTGCGATCTTTATAACTGCAACTGAGTTAAGTTCACAGAGCTTAATTCAAATTCCCCTTAACTTCCATACCATGTGGAATTGGAAAGCAAGTGGTGTGATGGAATAAATTGAAAATCTACTGTAGATGAGGGAAAAATAAAATTCTTGTCTTCCTGTACTTGCAGTTTCAATAACTTATGCTGCTGATAATTTTCCATGTTATTTATGAGTAACATTGAAGCAGGAGCTCGCTGTTTAGCCTCTTAAACTTGCTGCACCATTTACTGTGGCTACTATTGATCTGTGATCTAGCTCTATGCACTACCTTTGGTTAATATTTTCCTAATATAGAGTAATAGATTTATACTGCAAGGAAGTAGGCCTTCTACCTGATTCACTTATGCTGACCAAGGTGTCTTGCTGAGATAATGTAAATTACCCTCATTTTTCCTATGTTTCTAAACCATTCCTATCCACCAATCTGTACCAATGTCTTTTAAACATTGTGTAGCTTCTTCTTTCAACACATTCCATATAATGACCACCTCAGTTTTCGTTCAAGTATTTACCTTCTTACCTTAAATGTATGCCCTTTAGCTTTGATTTCTCCACAGTGGGATAAAGGCTCAACATCTATCACTGTATCCATGTTGCACATTATTTTATAACCTTCTTTAAGTACCCCCTCAGTAGCTTCACTTCAGGCAAAACAGCTCCAGCCTATCCAGTCTCTCCTAATGACTCAAGCACTCAGGTTCAGCCAACATCCTTATGAATCTTTTCTGCACCCTCTCTCACCTAATCACATCTCTGCTATGGTGTGGTGTCCAGAGCTGCACATAATACTCCAGGAGCAATCTCACCAATGTTTTGTGCAGCTGAACCACGTCATGCATTCAGTGCTCTGTCTGATAAGGGCAAATGGACAATAAACTTTCTTCACCACAGCAACACACAAAATGCTGGAGGAACTCAGCAGGTCAGGGAGAGTCTGTGGTAATGAAACAGTCAATGTAGTGGGCTGAGACCTTTCATCAGCACTGGAAAGGAAGGGGGAAGGAGCCAGAATAAGGTCAGGGAGGGATAGGAGTACAAAGTAACAGGTGATAGGTGAAACCAGATGGGTGGGGAAGGTGGGATGAAGTAAGAGGCTGGAAGGTGATAGGTGGAAACAATAAAGGGCTGGAGAAGAAGGAATTTGATAGAAGAGAAGAGTGGACTATGGGAAAAAAGTGAAGGAGGAGTGGAACTGGGGGAAAGGGGGGTGGTGATGGGCAGGTATGGGGGACAGAGTGCAGAATTGAAGAAGAGAGTAAGTGAGAGGGGGGAAATTACCAGAGGTTGGAGAAATCAATATTCATGTCATCATGTTGCTGGCTACCCAAACAGAATATGAGGTGTTCCTCCTCGAACTTGAGAGTAACCTCATTGTAGCAGTAGAGGAGGCCATGGACTGGAAATGGGGATTGGGAAAAAATGTTGGACATGGGGAAATTCTACTTTGGAGCAAAGGTGTTCACCACCTTGTCTATCTGTGTTGTCACTTTCAGGGAACTATATAATTCAAAGTTCTACAATAGTCCCCAGGGCCCTGTCATTCACTGTGTATCTCGGATTTAAACAAATATGTTCCTATCAAAATTTATGATTGAGTTTAACATGAAATTTGTTAGGGAGAAAGTAAAGTCTGATATAACAGAATTTCAGTGAAGTAAGGGAAATTACAGTGGTATGAGAGAGGATTTGGCCAAAGTAAGTTGGAAGGAGCTGCTGGCAGGGATGCCAGCAAAGCAGCAATGGCACGTATTTCTAGGAAAAATGAATAAGGTGCAGGACATATGTATTCCAAAATGAAGAAATACTGAAATGGTAAAATAGTACAACCGTGGCTGACAAGAGAAGTCAAAGCTGTCGTAAAAGCAAAAGAAAGAGCATACAATGAAGCAAAAATTTGTGGGAAGATAGAGGATTGGGAAGTTTTTAAAAACCTACAGAGAGCAACAAAAAAAATCATTGGAAGGGAAAAGATGAAATCTGAAATCAAGCTAGCAAATAATATCAAAGTGGATAGTAAAAGATTTTTTAAGTATGTTAAAAATAAAAGAGAAATGTAAGTGGATATGAGAGAGGAAAGAGGACCGCTAGAAAATGAGGCAAGAGAAATAATAATGCGGAAGAAGGAGATGGCAGAGGAACTAAATGAATATTTTGCATCCGTCTTCACTGTGGAAGACACTAGCAGTGTGCCCAATGTGGTAATGTGTGAAGGAAGAGAAGTGGGTGCAGTAACTATTACAAGAGAGAAGGTGCTCAAAAAACTGAAAGACCAAAAGGTACTTAAGTCACATGGACCAGAGGATCTGTGCCCTAAGGTTCAGAAAGAAGTAGCATTAGAGATTGTGGTGGCATTAAAAATGATCTTTCAAAAATCACTGAACTCTGCGCATGGTACCAGATGACTAGAAAATTGTAAATGTCGCCCCACTCTTTAAGAAAGGAGGAAGGCAGCAGAAAGGAAATTGTAGATCAGTTACCCCGATCTCAGTGGTTGGGAAGATGCTGGAGTCAATTGTTAAGGATGAGGTGATGGAGTACTTGGTGACACAGGACAAGATAGTACAAAGTCGGCATGGTTTCCTTCAGGGAAAATCCTGCCTGATAAAACTGTTGGAATTCTTTGAGGAGATTACAAGTAAGATAGATAAAGGGGATACAGTGGATGTTGTATATTTGGACTCTCAGAAGTCCTTTGACAAGGTGCCACATATGAAGCTGCTTACCAAGTTAAGAGCTCATGGTATTATAGCAAAGTTACTAACATGGTTAGAGCAATGGCTGATTGGTAGGAGGCAGTGAGTGGGAATAAAAGGATCCTTTTCTGGTTGGCTGTCAGTGACTAGTAGTGTTCTGCACGGGTCGGTGCTGTATATAAATGATATAGATGATGGAATAGATAGCTTTGTTGCAAAGTTTGCAGATGATACAAATATTGGCGGAGGGACAGGTAGTGTAGAGGAAACAGGTAGGATGTAGAAGGACTTAGACATATTAGGAGAATGGGCAAGAAAGTGGCAATTGAAATACAATGTTGGAAAATGTATGGTCATGCACTTTGGAAGTAGAAGTAAATGTGCGGACTATTTTCTAAACAGAGAGAAAACCAAAAAAATCTGAGATGCTAAAGGACCTGGGAGTCCTTGTGCAGAACTCCCTAAAGGTTAACTTGCAGGTCGAGTCGGTGGTGAGGAAGGAAAATGCCATGCTAGTATTCATTTCAAGAGGTCTAAAATACAAGAGCATGGAAATGATACTGAGGGTTTATAATGCATTGGTGAGGTCTCGTCTTGAGAATTGTGAACAGTTTTGGGCCCCTCAACTTAGAAGAGATGTGCTGGCATCAGAGAAAGTCCAGAGGCGGTTCACAATGATAATTCCAGGAATGAAAGGGTTATCATACGAGAAACGTTTGATAGCTCTGGGTCTGCACTCACTGGAACTCAGAAGGATGGGGGGAATCTCACTGAAACCTTTTGAATATTGAAAGACCTAGACAGAGTAGATGTGGAAAGGATGTTTCCCATGGTGGGAGAGTCTAGGACAAGATGGCACAACCTCAGGATAGAGGAGTGCCCTTTCAAAACAGATGCTGAGAAATATCTTTAGACAAAAGGTGGTGTATTTGTGGAAATTGTTGCCACATCCAGCTGTGGAGGCCAGTTTATTGCATGTATCTAAGGCAGAGATTGACAGATTCTTGATTGGACATGGCATCAAAGGTTACGGGGAGAAGGCTGGGAACTGGGGTTGAGGAAGATAAATAAAAGGATCAGACATGAGTGACTGGCAGAGCAGACTCGATGGGCCAGAGGGCCTTATTCTGCTCCTATGTCTTAAGGTCTTAATATTTAGTTTTAGAAATTTCCAAAACAATATTCAACTTGAAATACTCTTACTTTAATAATTTGACTATACTTCCTTGCTCTAGAATTCTCACATAGAACATAGAAATCTACAGCACATTACAAGCCCTTCAGCCCACAATGTTGTGCTGACCATGTAACCATCTCTAGAAACTGCCTGGAGTTTCCTTAGAGCATAGCCCTCTATTTTTCTAAGCTCTATGTACCTATCTAAGAGACTCTTAAAAGACCCTATTGTATTTGCCTCTACTACCATCTCTGGCTGTGCATGCCACGCACCCACCACTCTCTGTGTGAAAAACTTACCCCTGACATCCCCTCGGTACCTATTTCCAAGCATCTTAAAACTATATCCCCTCATGTTAGCCTGTAGAATTCTCACATGCAAATATTATTTCGAAAATATCAACCATATCATTCCTTATCATTATAAAGTCTGAAGATTGCAGTCTTAGAATATGAGCCTCGGAATTCTTCATTGTCTTCTTTATAAGTTAGTACTGCATTCCTTCCAAACCCAATATATACTTCCCAGTTTGTATAGCGAGTGCTGGGATTTTAGTTGTTTTCTAGATTTGAGGCCCTAAAACCATTTTTACTCTTGAGCAAGATGGCTCTGTTTATGTCAATTATGTCAATATTTACTCTTCCTGCAAAGAAGAATTTGAACAGATCAACTTTATTTGTCATATGTGTTAGAGTGATTTTTGGAGTTAGCACATGTAGCAACTGACTTCAGCCACCAGACTTCAGATTCTCAATGCACTGAAGATTAAATTTTAAATGTATCTCGGAACAGTAAAATGCAGATGAGACAGACCAGGAAACAGGCACTTAACTGTTTGTCTACATATGCATAAATCCGATCAACATCTCATTGCATGGATACAACAGTAATTAACTCTTATTTTGGGTGTGATAGTGGGACTATCCGGGCATTTAAAAATGGTACATGTGCAGTTCAAAGAAAGCATTGTAAAATGGATTTGTTTGAATTGTCCTGAATTTTCATTGATCACATAAAATGATGTGGAGTGCTGGGTCATGCAGACTTTGCTCCGAAAGGGTCTCCCTTCCTCTCTCGTGACTCCACAGGTTGTCAGCTTATTTATTATATTTTGTCAAATAAAGTGACTGCTTCATGTCTATCAGTACTTCTCTCCAATGACTTTGTTCTCACCACAGCAGTATGTACATCAAAACATAGAGTAAAGTATGTAATTTTGCATCAAAGACCAGCACAGTCCGAGATTTGTGCTATGGGCAGTCCACAGATGTCACCTTGCTTCTGCCACCACCATGGAATGCCCACAACTCATAATCCCTAACCCCATGCATCTTTCAAAATCTGGGAGGAAATCTGGAGGAAGCCCATGCAGTCACGGGGAGAACATGCAGACTTCTTGTAGAGAGTTACAGAATTAAATCATGATCAAGAGAGCACTGGTACTATAAAGTGATGCGCTAGCCACTATGCTCCCACCACCCACAGGAATCCGAATTGCGCTGTCTTCAAGAATATAATCTCTTTAAGATAAAAATGTTATGCTTTGCCCTGAATTTTAGCTGATTTTATAATCTTATCTCATTTAACAAAGTTGTATCACTACATTTTAATAGAATTACAACTGTTAAATGATGCAGGTTGATGGTAGTAGACAGTTCAGATGGGCTGAAGGGCCTGTTCCTGTGTTGTATTTTTCTATGACTATGACCCTATAACTTAAGTATAAGACAGCATTGCAAATGATGAGATAAGATTCTGAGATCGTCCAGTACATTAGATAGTTTGAGGATATTTTACCAGGTGAGGAAGTCGAGAGCTAATAATATAGACAAAGAGAAGGTATTTAAGATGCAGAAGAGTCAAAATGGCAGTAGATATGAGACCAGAACCACATATATAAACAACAAACACATCATCATCTCTCCCACTTGTTATATAAAACCATTTACTGACCCAGACCCAGCATCATGAGGGATCAAAAAGTTTCCTTCCACTAAAGAATGATTTAGAAAGACTACATGATCTTGAAATGTAAAGCTTCATTTTGAGTTCCAAACTGAAACAAGAGCAAAGATTTCTCAGCACCTCCATTCAATATATGTTTGCCATCAAGAATGCTTGTCTTGGTTGCTGCTGTCATTTATCAGGAGATGGAGAAGAGTCGTATTTTTTTGTTATTTTTGTCCCCATCTATGCTCTAATCTGAAGATTCAAGATTCATACTAATTGTATCTTTATCAGGCCACTGGTTGCAAGGTTACACGGAACTCCTGAAAGTGTTCCATACCATCAACAAAAAGCCCAGTATCTTTAGCTTCACGATTGAAGTAAAAGGCTCTTTTCCATTATGGTGTGTTTCGGCCATTTCAAAACTGATAAATTTGCTGGGTTAAGCAAAGAAGACACTTGTGACCTGCCTTATACAACAACACACTGTAAGTTCCGAGATTTCACTTACATCTCCTACTTCAATTTTGAAGGTTCTAAGGTAATAAATATGCAAGGCAGTGTTTATTTGAAAGCCGCTGACATGTCCTTGGCTTGAAGGCTGTTTTTGGACTCATGTTCTGACTATCTGGATAACAATTCAGGTACGTTGAATGTAGTACTGGGTTATGGCCTTCTGGCTTCAGTAGTAGCTGGCAAGACAGTGCAATTACACTGTGATAAATTCACAGAGGCAGCTTACATTTTAAATCCAGACGCATGAATTAATAATGGGAAAACAACAACAAACACAAGACATGTTGTATATTTACTTTTCATGCCTGCACTGTACGAGAATGCCTTCTCTTTAAATCTGACTGTAAAGGTTGAATGATAAGGGCAGCTGTCTTTTCTACAACCAAGTAAAATCTGGCTACAAAAGTTCAAAGTTCAGACTTCAAAATAAATTATTGTCAAAGGATGTATGTATATGTACTACGTTGGGATTTATATTCTTGCAGGCATTCACAGGAAGACAAAGAAATACAGCAGAATCAATGAGAAACTACACAAAAAGACTGACCAAACAACCAATGTGCAAAAGAAGGCAAACTCTACAAATAAAAATATTACATGCCTGATGAAGGGTCTCGGCCTGAAACGTTTTCTCATGGATGCTGCCTGACCTGCTGAGTTCTTCCAGCATTGTGTACGTATTCTTGGATCCACAGCATCTGCAGTTGTATTTTTGTGTAAATAATACCAAGAACTTGAGTCCTTGAAAATGAGTTCATAAGTTGTGGAATCAGTTTAGATTTTAGCTGAGTGTAGTACTCCATGTTGATTCAAAAGCTTAATGGTTGTAGGGTAAAAATTGCTCCTGCAACTTGTAGAGTGGGACCTAAGGCATCTCTATCTCATTCCTAATGGCTGCTGTGAGAAGAGAGTATGGCCTGGAAGATGGGAGTCTTTGATGGTGAATGCTTTTTTCTTGTGGTAGTGTTGCTTGTAGATGAAGAGTTCTTAGAGATTCTCTCAATGCGTGTCAGTTTTCCGTCGCTCAGACTGCAGTGGATATCATTCCACAAAACAAAACCTTACCATTTGTTATTCTGTTTGCTCCCTCTATAACATTAGCATAACCTCGCTCATCATGATATGGCTGGTTTGGTCTCATACATTCATTTCATATAAAAGCCCAGTGAAATTTCTAAGGTACTGTGTGCAAAAGTCTTAGGGTCATATATATATACATTTTATAGAGGCTGTTGAGAATGGTGAGGGTCAAGCACCATAGGAGAGGTGTGGGACAGGTGGCAGTGCAGGGGTATTTTCCCTCCAGGGACACATAATCATGTCAAAAATTTTCTAACTTTTTTATTCCTTTCGAGTCAAATTTAGATTTTTCAATCTCAAAATAATACACATTTTATTAAAAGTGCACTCAAGCAAGAAATGAGAAAACTCATCTTTGCTAGGGTAAATAAAACTTTCTGGGCATTACTACTCTCTATTTTTTTATCATGGCAACTTTATGACTTTCCATACTTCAATCTTTCTTGCACTAACATCCTCCTTACAGACAAATGTTTGCTTCCAGACAGTAAACCCATTACATCTTTCAAACTTAAAAGTCTTAATGATTAATTATCAGATCCCCTAATCCAGATGGATTCCCATTATCTAACTGGATATTTTGCCAAAGGAGGCTTTAATGTAGACAAGACAGCGTACTAGCATAGCAGTGAGCACAATCGTTATACAGCTGTTAAAATCAGGGGTGGATTCCAGCCGCTGTGGCTAAGGAATTTGTATGTTCTCCCTGTGCCAGTGTGGGTATCCTCCAGCTGTTCCAGTTTCCTCCCACATTTCAAAGACATACGATTAGGTTTCATGAATTGTAGACAGGTTACGTTGATGTTGGATGTGTGGCGAGACTTGTGAGTTAGCCAGCACAATCCTCACTGATTTAATTTGACGCAAACAATGTACTTTACTGTATGCTTTGATGTCAATGTAACAAATAAAGCTAATCTTTATCTTTACTGAATTGATTAATATCGAGCAATTGATTAAAATTAATGGCGCAGTAAGACGTCAGCCACAAAATGGTACTTTAGCATATAAGACGATAAGGCTATATGGCACCGGAGCAGAATTAGGCCATCCAGCCCATCAAATCTGCTACTCCATTCAATCAAGACGAACATAAAAATGAAAGATTAGTTTTATTTGTCACATGTACATCGAAACATGCAGTGAAATGTATCGTTCTTCAAATCAAATCAAATCAGCAAGGATTGTGCTGGGCAGTCTGCAAATATCACTACAATTCTGGCCAATACCATGCCCATATCTCACTAATGCTGTGTTTTTGGAATGTGGGAAGAAACTGAGCACCATAATCCTATTCTCCTGCCTTCTCCTCATAACCTTTGACACTCTTACTAATCAAGAACCTATAAACCTCCCAATAACTTGGTATACATAGCTTTCTGTGGCAATGAATTCCACAGATACACCACCCACTAGCTAAAGAACTTCCTCCTCATCACAGTTCTAAAGAAACATCACTCTATTCTGAGGCAGTGCCCTCTAAATATACAGGTCAAACAAGGAAGGAATCTGCAGATGAGAAAGATTCGCTATAAGCCAAAAGTCGCAATCTGGTCACTAAACTTAGTGCTGATTATCTGCACCTAGGCCTGGGTGGGAAAATAGGCAAAAATATGAATACAAACACATGAAATTCTACAATTTCTAGAAATCTAGAGCAACAAACACAAAATGCTAAAGGAACTCAGTAGGTCAGACAACATCTATGAAGAGGAATAAACAGTTGATGTTTCGAGCTGAAACCCTTCATCAGGACTCAAAAATATGAATCTTATTGGTTCAGCCCCTATTCGGGTCCGTGTTGAGATCCTTGAGACTTGTTGATGGAAAACTCTTATAGCATTTTAAAGCAGGTTTATGTCAGAACACCCTGGCAATTTATCTCTATCCCTTTGATCTCACCTTTGAACTGGGGAAACTCGCAATCCCTCAGGACAAAGATGAGGAAACCTTGTAACAATATTGCTTATAACTGCAATTAACATTGCAGTTCAATGTTAATTGAACTGTATCATTCAATAAAATAGATTTTATCTACAGCTCATACTCAGAATAGCAGAAATATTCATTGTGAGGTATCAGTAAATAAATTGACATATATTAACACATTAACAATACATTTCATGTGTCTGAATGCACAGGATGGCACATAATGAAATGCACGCCTCCATCAAGTGCCTTAATGTAGACATCAAAGTGCATTCCAAAATGACTAATTTCAAGCAATTTGTATAAAATTTATGGCGCAGTAAATTGTCAGCTGCAAAGGTACATTGACATATCCTGCATGTATAAACTGAGTGTAATGAACTGTATATTATGGTGTCCTGTACTTTTGATAAATATTAATAGCTCTTTTGGTAAAATATATTTGGTTATTTACTACATTCATACATACAATATATTATATTGTGCTGGAATATAACTGAGGACTGATAGAAAGCAAAGTAACGTAATAGAACTTTTAATGGATATTAGAAATGCTCCATTTAATTATTGTTCTGTTCATTGTTTCTACATGATTAATGTCCAACTCTGGCTGCTTTTATGTTGGATTTAGTGGAGTGCTGAAGCTGTTAACCCCAATGTTCAAGTCTTACAAGGCCAGCAGAAACCCTGAGGTCAATTTGCTGCAATCTATTGATTAGGCACTGTGCTGTAGTTAGTGGAGCTGTTCCCTCACAGCTTCTGCAACCTAGGATCAACCCTGACCTCAGGTGATGCATGAGTGGAGTTTCAATGTTCTGACTCTGACTGTGTGACTTTTTCCTTGATAATCTGGTTTCTTCTCAAAGATAAACTGATTGGTAGGTTAACTGAACACTATAAATTACCCTAACTGTATAGAAAGAACATTATAACACAGTACCGGCCCTTCATCCCATGATATGATACCAGCCTTGTAACCTACTCTAAGAAAAATCTAAAATTTCCCTCCTGTTTAGCCCTCAGTTTTCTATCAGCCATGTGTCTATCTAAGAGCTTTTTAAATGTCCCTATTGTATCTACCTCTATTACCACGCCTGGCAGGACATTCCATGCACCTAACACCCTCTGGGTAAAAAAAAAAATAGCTTTGATAATCCCCATATATTAACCTTCATTTACCATAAAATTTTGTCAGATTCTATTACAGAACCTGAAGGGAACAGACAGAAATATGGGCAGAATAAATTAAGTGGATAACTAATGAGGAACCATCTGCACTATAAATTGGCAAAGATTTGATAGGGCAAATGGCCTCCTTTGTCTTCCATCTTCCATTGGCAAAGGACACAAATGTTGGAAAGCACTTATCACCAAGATTAAGATCTTAAACACCACTGTTATAAGACTATTAAATTCCTCCTTAGAATGATAAATTGGACTCTTGATCTCACTATGTACCTTGTTATGATCTTGTACCTTATTGTCTGCCTGCACTGCATTTTCTTTGTCGCTGTTATGCTTTATTGTTTTACAGATTAATTATTAGTACATTGTTTTGCCTTGTCCTACCTCTGATCTGAATGAACAATATGCAAGAAAAGCTGTTTACTGCATCACATATATGTGATAATAATAGAACAATTACAATTACAGTAAGAATTTCCTTTCTTATTTTATTGAGATGCAGTGTGGAAAAGGCCATTTCAGCCCTTCAAACCATGCTGTCCAGCAAGCCTCCTCCCTAATTAATACTAGCTTAATCACAAGACAATTTACAATGACTGATTAACCAACGAACTAATATGTCTTTGGTCTGTGGGAGGAAACTGGAGTACACTGAGGAAACCCACATGGTCACAGAGAGAATATACAAACCCTTTACAGGTAGCGGCGGGAAATGAACCCAGGTCACTGGTACTGTAAAGCGTTATGCTAACTACTACACTAACATGTCACCCAAAATATGAAATAAGGAATGACATCTTCCCACTAGCAAAACTGAGCAAATCTGGTGAATAGTTTGGGCTTGCTACTAGTTTCACAAGTAACAAATGCCCAGCTTACAAAAGTGTGTGTAATATTCTGCTGTGGTTCAGATGCAGGCATGTTTGCCCTTGTGTCAGATGGATGACTTTTCATGTCTCATTTCAAACACCGGCACGTGAAATGTTGATGGTCATTGCAGTACACCACTGTAGGGGGTGGGGGGAGGGTGAAGGGAAGTGACCCTTTAAGTGAAATGATAAACCATGAGTGTAAAGAATAGAAGTATATTATATTTAAGATAGTTGTTCCCAGCCATGTTTCATTATTAAACCAGATTGTTTAAAACAGAGTCCATAAAACCATTAGATAAAGGAACAGAACTAGGCCATTTGGCTCATCGAGCCTACTCTGCTATTTTATCATGCCTGATCATCTTCCTCTCAGACCCTATCTCCTGCCTTATCCCCGTAGCCCCTCATGCCCTGACTAATCAATCATCTATCAACCTCTGCTTTAAATATACCCAGTGACTTGGCCTCCACAACTGCCTGTGGCAACGAATTCCACAGATTCACCACTCACTGACTAAAGAAATTCCTTTTCATCGCTGTTCTATATGGATGTCCCTCTATTCTAGACCTGTGTCTTCTGTCCCTAGACTCCCCATTCATAAGAAACATCCTTTCCACATCCACTCTATTGAGGTATTTCAACATTTAATAGGTTTCAGTAAGAATCTCACTTATTCTTCTGAGTTCCAGTCAGTACGGGCACAATGCCATCAATCAGTCCTCATATGGTTACCCTTTCATTCCTGAAATCTTCTTTGTGAACCCCCTCTGAACAGTCTCTATGTTAGAACATGCTTCTTAGATAAGGGGTCCAAAATTGCTCACAATACTCAAGTGAAGCCTCACCTATGCTTTATAAAGCCTCAACATTCTATCTTGGCTTTTATATTCTAATCATCTCATGACAAATACTATAATTCCATTTGCCTTCCTCACCAATGACTCCAGCTGAAAATTAACCTTTGTGGAATCCTGCATGAGGACTCCCAAGTCCCTTTGCTCCTCTGGTTTTTGAATTTTTTCCCATTTGAGCAATAGACTACTCTTATATTTTTCCTACCAAAGTGCATGACCATACACTTCCTGACATTGTATTTCATCTGCCACTTCTTTCCCCATTCTTCAAACATGTCTAAGTCCTTCTGCAGCCCACCTGCTTACTAAACACTATGTGCCCCTTCACCCTCTCCACCTGATTTTGTATCATTCACAAATTTGGCCACAAAGCCATCAATTCCTTCATCCAATTATTGACATATAATGTAAAAAGAAGTGGTCCCAACGCAGACCCCTGTAGAGCACCATTTGTCACCAGAAATGATTCCCTTTATTCCTACTCCACTTCCTGCCAATCAGCCAATGCTCTCTCTCTCTCTCTCTCTCTCTCTCTCTAAATATATATATATATAGATAGATAGATAGATAGTATATTTCCTGTAAAACTATGGGCTCTTAACTTGTTAAACAGCCTCATGTGTGGCACCATGTCAAAGGTCTTCTGAAAATCCAAGTACACAACTTCCACCAGTTCTCCTTTGTCTATCCTCCTTGTTATTATTGCAACATGTACCAATGCACAGTGGAAAAAAATCTTACTTTGCATGCCATTCATACGGATTAATTCATTATGACAATGTATTAAGATTGCATAAGGTAAAATGATAATAGATAATAGAAAGCAGAGCAAAGCAGCTACTTTTCCTTTTTAATGATTTTTTATTATTTATACAGCTTACTTCAGACATATTTGTTACTTCTACCCTCTCAAAGGTAATTTATTTCAACTTCATATCCAAATTGTTGGAATTGTAATTTGAATCGGTTTAATATTCTGTTACAGTAAAAAGCTAGCCGTGAACATTGTTTATATAGGTCAGATCATTACATAGTGCATAGAGGTAGTACAAGGTAAAACAATAACAGAGTGCAGAATAAAGTGTAACAGTTACAGAGAATGTGCAATGTAGATAGACAATAAGATTTAAGACCATGGTGGGGTATATTGTGAGGTCAAGAGTTCTATTCAGTTTTTCATTAGAATCCAGTTTTATCTGAATTAAATCTGAAGGTTGTAACTCTGTGAGTTTCTAATGAAGCGGACTTCCTATCTGCAGCAAAGAACCATGGATAATTTAATTCTCAGGTGTTAATTAAGTGTTCTTATGTCTTCCCTGACCTGAACAGTCAATGAAAAGACTAGCAGAATAGCTTCTGCCCAACAAAGGTTTTGCAGCTTTTCAATTCCAGTTCAGTGGCAAGTTTGGAAGGTTTGAGAAAGTCTTAATGGAAGGAAGCAGGAATTACTGAAACCAGAATTAGTTTATACATCTGTACTGACTGTCAGCTCAAAATGCCTAGTCATTTCTATCTGTTCCTTCTTTGTCTTATCTGCACAGATAAGATTAGGTTTCTAAAGTTGGAAAAAAAATTATCTGTTTAGCTCTCTGCAGAAACATAGGAAACCTACAGCACAATACAGACCCTTCAATTCACAATGCTGTGCCGAACATGTACTTACTTTAGAAATTACTTAGGATAATAGCCCTCTATTTTTCTAAGCTCCATGAACCTATCCAGGAACCTCTGAAAAGACCTTATTGTATCTGCTTCCACCACCATTCCTGGCAGCCCATTCCACGCACTCACCACTCTCTGCATAAAAAACTTACCGCTGACATCTCCTCTGTATCTACTTCCAAGGACCTTAAAACTATGCCTTCTTACATTCATAATCCAAATTAATAGGTGCACCCTGTGCCAATTAACAAAACAAGCAAAATAATGTCAGCATCCTCTCCCAGACAAATAACACCAGCATAAAGGTTTCAAATATGTTCATCAGAATTAGATTTATTTTAACTGACACAAGTGATGTGAAATTTGTTGCTTTGCAGCAGCAAAAATGTAAGATTACTATAAATTGCAATAATAATTGAATAGTGCAACAATGGAATATCAAGGCAGTGTTAATGGGTTCATGGGTCATTCTGAGATCCGATGAAGAAAGGGAAGAAGTGGTTTTTGAATCACTGAATGTGGATCTTCAGAGCCCTGAACCCCCTCCCTGATGACACCAGCAAGAGAGAGAGCATGACTAAGATGATGAGGGTCATGTGGTTATGGCAAAATGTCCCTGAAGAGGCCACTTAGCCATCTCCAGTGGTCAGTCCAGATTGTCCACTGTGTTCACATGCTTGAGAACTTGAAGGCCTGATTTATAGGGTAAGGTTGAATAAGCTGGAACATTATTCCCTTGATCTTTGGAGAATGAGGGGAAATTTGATAGAGGCATGTAAAATTCTGAGGGTTATAGATAGGGTAAATGCAAACAGGCTCTTTCCACTGAGGTTGAGTGTGACTAGAAGTGAAGACCATGGTTTAAGGGAGAAAGGTGAAATGCTTACAGGAAACTTAAGGGGAACTTCATTCAGAGGATGGTGAGATGTGGGTTTTATTTCAACACTTGAGAGAAGTTTGAGTAAGTACATGGATGAGAGGGGTCTGAAGGACTGTGATCCACATGTGAGTTGATGGGACTAGGCAGAATAACAGTTTGGCGTGGACTAGGTGGGCTGGAAGTCCTGTTTATGTGCTGTAATGCTATATACCTCTGTGATCTGGAATAGGCTTGCTGCTCTGAGAATCATGGGAAGAGACTTCTCATAGGAGAAAGAAGATGCTTCAGGGATGTTCTCAAAGGCTCTGAAAAAAGTAGCATTATTCAAAGCACACTTATTATCAAAGAATGTATAAATTATACAACTTGAGAGAACAGAATAATGTAACATCTCTTCAGCATTGCCATGGAGAACAGGAAACTTTGCAAGATTGATATCAGATACCAGATAGTGGTAGCTGGTACCAGTTCAAATTAACCCAAATCACAAGCTGAAAGCTAAAGTGAACTATAGTATAATCATGCCTGGTTACCGGCCTAGCAACCATCCCATCAACTCCAGGATGGATTTTTCCCATTGTATGTATATGGTAACTGAACACACTCATGTAGTACACTGGCACTGAAGCTTTCCAATGCAAAAGGTTTACCTCTCACTTTCTGTGCCCTGCGCAGGTGGGGTAGAGGTAAAGGGAAACAGAATAGATACAAAAAATAGTTTGTGAATAATGGAAACTTTGAAGCAGTACGAATTCATTCTGGAACAAGTAATTCCCCTGTGATGTCAACTGATAAGCAAGAATATTTGTGTTTTTATTATTATTTAGTGATACAGCATGGTAACAGGCCCCTCCAGCTCAATGAGTCCACGCTGCCCGTTTACAACCATATGACCAATCAACCTACTAACCCATAGGTCATTGGAATGTGGGAGCAAATCAGAGCATGTGGAGGAAACCCATGCTGTCACGAGGAGAACATAGAAACTCCTTACGAACAGTTACAGAATTGGATCTGGGTTCCTGCAATACTACTGTGGCATTTAATCTGGGCCTCCTGCATGGCAGGAACCTCTGTTCCCAGCTTCCATGTGGATTCTTTCCATCTGAAGTCATTATTGACTCAATGAAATTGGTAACTGCTCAAAACAGAGAGGGAGTCTCTGGAAAAGCACTAAGAACCTTTGTTATTTTCAACACTTAAGAGAAAGTTGGGTAAGTACATGGATGGGAGAGGTATGAAGAGCTATGGTCTAGGTGCAAGTCAATGGGTTGAGGCAGAATTATGGTTGGTCACAGACTAGATGGGCTGAAGGGCCTGTTTTTGTGTTGTAGTGCTCTGTGACTCTGTGACCCTATTTCTGATTATAGGAGCTTCCACAAGCCATGCACAACAAGTGGAAGGACCCCGACACCTCATCAATCCAACCCTGCAGAAACTGAGAAGCAGCGGGTTGTCTTCATCCCAGAGGCACTGCATAAGGAGGAGAATGAAAATGGAACTGCTTCAGTAGCAGATAAGTGAACCACTGCCATTTTAATCAAACATAAATGTTACCACAACTAATAACATCCCAGGTAACTTCACTGAAATTCAAAGAGATTAAGTTGATTAAAAATACCACATTTATTAGGTATTTAGCACTTATGTAGTGGGTTTAAATATTGAGAAGAGTACTAATTGCTACAGACGGTAATATCATCTAAATTTATATCACAATAGAACAGTGCCTGAGCCCAGTAGATGAAGTGGAAGTAAACTTACATTTACAGATGAAGACTGCAGTGCAGATTCGTATGGCTAGATCCATTATTTCTATTCAGTTGTTAAATGTGGGATCAAGATTCACCCTGAGGGTAGAACTGCTGATCAAGTAAGCAGAAATATCAGCAAATAATAAATTTTAAACATGCATGGATATTAATGATTATATTTATTTGTTTATATGTCCAAATTTGATTGAACATATTTGCTGAAGCTCATTACATGGCCTTATAAGTACAATAGGACGACCTACAGAGAGGAGGCGGAAGAGCTCGAGGCCAGTACCAAGGAAATAAGCTCTTCGTTAATGTCAACAAGACAAAGGAGTTGGTTATCGACTTCTTTACAACTCACACCACTCACATCCCACTTTACAAGGCAGCACAGTGGTGGTAAATGTAAGCAGTTTCAAACTTCTGCGAGTGCACATCACACAGAACCTCTCACGGTTCCAGAACATGTCAACACAGTCAAGAAAGCTCACCAATGCCCCTACTTTCTGAGGAGGCTGAAGAGAGCTTCCGTACAGATATGTAGTACAGAGTATTCACTACAAGATACGGAAACTGTACTGTGGCGGACAGGAAGGCTCTACAATGGGTAGTCAAAATGGCCCAATGCATAACTGGCACCAACCAACCCACCATCAAGGACATATATACAGAATGGTTCCAGAACATGAGCCAGTAACATCATGAAGGATCCCACCCACCCTGTTCATGAACTGTTTGTCCCACTCCCTTCAGGGAAGACGCTATGTAGCTGTGGTGAACTACGTATACTTGTCTGGACACGCCCCCCCCCCCCCCTGCTGACTGCTCCTGCGGCTCCTCCCACAGACCTCGGTATAAAGGCGATTGGAGGCACAGCCCCATCCTCAGTCTCCAGGATGTTGTGTGGTGGTCACTTGCTGCTTGTTCTTTCTTCCAGCCAATAAAAGCCTATATCTCGCCCCGCGTCTCCGAGAGTTATTGATGGTGCATCAGTAGCATCCATACCAGAACCACCAGACTCAAAAACAGCTATTTTCCCCATGCAGTAAACACTTTCACCCGCTAACTCTGACACTAGCAACACACACAAAATGCTGGAGGAACTCAGCAGGTGGGGCATCATCTATGGAAAAGAGTAAACAGTCATCATTTCAAGCTGAGATCCTTCATCTGGAGCTAGAGCAGGAAGGTGTGGGGAGGGGAGGAAGAAGTACAAGGTGATCTGTGAAACTGGCAGGGGTAGGGGTGAAGGGAATCTGATGGGTGAAAAAGATAAAGAGGCTGGAGAAGGGGGAATCTGATGGGTGGGGGCTGTAGCAGACCACGGAAGAAAGGGAAGGGGGAGGAGCACCAGAAGGAGGTGATGGGCAGGTAAGGACATGAGTTGAGAGAGGGAAACAGGAATGGGACTAGTGAAGGGGATGCAATTACCGGAAGTTCGAGAAATCAATGTTTATGCCATCGGGTTGGAGGCTATCTAGACAGAATAAAAGGTGTTGTTTTTCCAACCTGAGTGTGGCCTCATCGCAGCAGTAGAAGAGTCCATGGACTGATATGTCAGAATCCGAATGGGAAGTAGAATTGAAGTGGGTAGCCGCTCGGGGATCCTGCTTTATCTGGCTCCAAAACTACTTTATTATTCCGTCAGTCACCTTATGTACAGCCTATTGTTATTTTATGGATATTCATAATGTCTTATAATATGATGTATCTATGTATATAAGCTATCTTATGTATTTATGTATGTAATGTATTTTATTGTGTGTGTTTTTATTATAATTTTTGTGTTTCCTTTTTGAGCTGTATTGCATCCGGAGTAACAATTACTTGTTTTTCTTGCACTAATTACAGAAAATTATATTAAACAATCTTGAATCTTACTTCCAATTGCCCTGCCTTCAATCTCCCACTGCTGATCATACAACTTGCCCAGTTTTCATGTTTACAAGCAACCAGAAAATGATAAGGCTCTTCATTACTTGATTGAATAACGCATGACAGTCAATCAAACAGGAATTTTTTCACTGTCTAATCATTTAGTAATTAGTAAATAGAAGTTTAAAAGTGAAAACAAATCAGACATTTATTTAATGCCTACGTAAATTTACTCTGTTATTTATCATTGTGTCCAGGAGATTAAACATCACTTTTGGAGTCATGGTGATAACCCTGGATTGTTCGTAGCTTCAGTGTATATTATATATTCAGATTGGAATCACTTTGAGAGAGTGGACATGATAATTACCCATTGAATAGTTCCTGAAGTTCAACACCAATTCTCATTTAATGATTCAGTTGCTGTCAAGATTCTACATCTGATTGTGAAAATTATAGTCCTTAGACCACCATATTCTGTCATAGAGGATTGAAGGTAGCAAAGGTTATTTGGAGCTGAGAATTCAGACTTTTCAAATTCTGTATTCCAAGTTCAGTTATTTCAATCATCTCTGAGAAAATGGGACTTGCTGTTAAAAGAGGCAGAAGGTCATTTCATCTATTTGGATTTTTTTAAGTCGGCTTTTATATTTTCATATGCTGTTTTGCCATTATCCATTTTATATTTGTTTTCTATTCCACATTGATAGCATTGCAAGAAATGATGGCTACTTCATGCTTTCATGCCCATAATTGGCAAGGCTCTTTTATTCAGTTAACGGACTGTGGTTTCATGAATCACAACCCAGCAATTTTTCTAACATCAGCACCCTTAGTGTATTTCCTGGCTATCCCCGACCTTGTCTGAAGGGGAAGAAGCAGCTTTCGGTTTTAAATTTTCAATAATGTTTGGATGAGAACACCAGCCACTTCACTCAAATGAAATTAATAAAACAACTTTAGGAAGTTTAAATTAAAATTTAGATTTAGATTTAAAAGTTTAGATTGAATCGTGAACATTGATATATGGCAGCCTTTCCGTTTGAAATGAAGAACAAAAATATTTTTTTGTTAAATTAAATGGATTTTTTCTCAACCAGTCTGCATGATTAAATAATCTAGTTGTTGAATAAAACATTTTAATTTCCTTTACTCTAATCATAAATAGCCAATGAAGAATTCAATGGTCTCAAGGGACAATTCCTTTTAATTTTGTACCTTCTCTGAGAGGCAAAATAGCTTCTTCAGAACGGTTGAGAACAAGAATAGCAAATCTTTGCCTGTGTCAAAAACAATGAAAAATCTACAACTGATTATGCAGTAAATTGAGTATATATAATAAATATATATATATATATAAAGAGAGGGAGAGAGAGAGGGGGGAGGGAGAGAGCCTATGAAAAGTATTCCCCCCCCCCTTGGAAATTTTCATGCTTTATTGTTTTACAACATTGAATCACAGTGGATTTAATTTGGCTTTTTGGACACTGATCAACAGAAAGAGACTCTTACATGTCAAAGTGAAAACAGATCTCTACAAAGTGATCTAAATTAATTACAAATATAAAATGCAAAATAATTGATTGCATAAGTATTCACCCCCACTTTAATATTACACACCAAATCATCACTGGTGCAGCCAGTTGCTTTGAGAAGTCACATAATAAGTTCAATGGAGATCACTGTGTACATTCAATGTGTTTTAATTGATTGTCAGGATGTCTGACAGTCGACTACCAAAACAGCTGCTGTATGGAGAGCTGAGCCAGGGCAAGCGCTCAGTCGGAGGGCAGAAGAAACGTTTCAAAGACTGCTTCAAAGTGACCCTCAAAGACCTCAACATCAATCCCAGTAGCTGGGAATCGCTTGCTCTGGACCGCACAACCTGGTGGAGCAGGACCACTAAAGGAGCGTATGCAGCAGAAATCAGATGCACCGCAGAGGCTCAGAGGAAATGCGCCGCACGCAAGGCTCGAACTTCCTCCACTTCCACTGCAGCACCTACCCTCATGTGTCCCACATGCGGGCGAGCTTTCAGGGCCCGGATTGGCCTCACCAGTCACCTCCGGACCCACAGTCACAAACCCTCCACCTGACAGAAGTCGTGGTCGTCTTCGACTCCGAAGGATGAACGAACAGTAAAAATAGACCTGTATCTGGAAGATACAACTGTTGGTGTCATTGTGCTGGCAAAAACAACACCATGAAGACAAAAGAACACTCCAAGCAACTCTGCAAAAAGGTTATTGAAAAGTACCAGTCAGGAGAATAATGCAAGAAAATTTCCAAGTCACTGAATATCCCTTGGAGTATTGTCACCCACTTACAACATATGGTTACTGACTCTCGTTTCTTGCACCAATTTCCTTAAGTCTCCTTCTTTACACTCCTCCATGCCTTGGTCTTCATGTGATATCCCTCATCTAACACTAATTGCCAGAGCTCTCTGGTACTCCACTCCTTTTCTTTTTGGCTCCTCCACTCACCCTTCCAGTTTAGGCTGAGCCATTCTCAATCATATTAATATCTTGCAGCATGTCAGACTCAGCTGGAGAAAATCCAGTGGCAAATAGTGTTGTGTCATCAAAGTTCAAATTTCATAGCAAGTTTATTATCAAAGTATGTACCATATATGCCATCATAGACTACTTGAGATTTGTTTTCTTTCAGGCATTTATAGGAAAATAAAGAAATACAACAGAAATTATGGCAAACTGTAAATAACAAAGACTGAGAAACAATGTGCAAAAAACACAAATTGCTCAAATAATAAAAAAATAAATAATACTGATTTGTAGAGTCTTTGAAAATGAGACGCTAGGTTCAGGAGCCAGCTAGCTGTAGAGTAATAGAAGTTCTTAAACTTGATAGGAAGAGACTTAAGGCTCCTGTACCTTCTGCCCATGGATAATAGCCCAAAGAGAGCATGACCTGGATGCTCCTTGTTAATATGCTTAGTGGTAGGGAGGATTTGCTGTGATGGAGTGGGCTCCAGCCGTAACTTTTTATAGATGTTTCCATTAGTGGGCATTGGTGTTTTGATACCAGGCTGTATCAAAATGACTCATGGACCCCTTGAACACCTTGTCCAGTGACTGGTTCTGAAACAGAACCTTCACATTCCTCATTTATAATACAGACATATTAAGACATATTCAATTCCACTTCGCAAAAGAGAAATGACAAACTATGCCAACTTAATCTGTGTACTGTTATCAGGAACTAGCTCCTCTCTGAGACCTTCTGATGCAAAAACAGCTGCAGAGTTTGAATGGTCAAAACTGTAGTGGTGTTATATGACAGAGCATAGCATTTAGCATCACTAATGTTATCACAGTGCCAGCTGAACAGAGGAAACTAATGGGTGACTTTATAGAGAGTTATAAAACTATGAGGGGTATAAACAGAACAGGTATTTGTTTTTTCTAATCAGGCGAGTCTGGAACTAGAGGGCACAGGCTTCAAGAGAGAGGGAGAAGTTTCAAGATGATCTCAGGAAATGTTTTTCACAAAGTATGGTGCAAATCTGAAACAAGCTAACAGAGGAGGTGGTAGAGACAAGCACAATTATAATGTATAAAAAGCAATAGACTCGTATATAAATAGAAAAAGCATAGAATGATATGTGCCTAATGCCCTGAAACAGGGTTCTCTGTTGTTGAATTGCTAGGACTGGATAAAGCCAGAGACTGGATCTCTCTCCACACCTTTGATACAAAGGGCCAGTCCAGCTGGAGAGGAGTGGCAATTTCCTTTCCACTGTGGTCTCAAGGGCAAATCATAGTGTTACTGAAGTCCAACTGTGTGAAGAACAGTGAATTTTTGACTTTCCACTGCCACTTAGGCAAAATATTAGTGCCTGATGAGCAGTTTCAAGGACCAGACAGTTTAGAAACTTTCTTTATTTGAACCAACTTTCTGTTCTTCCCCAGATCTCGTAATGATTTCTGGGATGGGGAATCACAATTGCATAACCCTTCTAGTGCAAAATGCTTCAGGAACCTTGGAGAGATGGTGAGAGGTGGGGGGTAGTGGGGTAGGGAAGGGTATTTCTGGGTGCAGCTTAACTTGTTGGGTCACCAAGTCTCTCCAACAATAATGGCAGACCAGCAGATCGTCAGCACATTGTAGCACTTTTTGTCTGTGTATCAGGTCTGATTAAAATGCCCAGGATAAATCAATTTGATGTTGGAGACATTCGTCCCTCTTTCATCGGAGGCCTTGTGCATAACGTTCTTACAGACAGGATCCAAATAGAAACTGTTAAGTTTTCTCGGATCACTGAAACGGAATCTCAGCGTTGTGTATAGTGACATATATGTACTTTGATAATAAAAGTTATTTGAACTTTGAAATCAGATGATGGATCTTCAGGTTGGTTTCCAATCAGGGAAGTCAAGGGTTTTTGTTACGTGCAATTGAAAAGTATCAAGCTATCTGATGCTTATTTCATACCTCTGCCATAAAACTCAGTAAATGTTAATTGGGTTACAATATATTAATGGTCAATAAGATAGTTCCATCCAAGTTACAAATCAGAAACATGAAAAGGATTGTTAATTTATAATTAACATGGATATCAAACTAGGAAGTTTGATTCATTGACAGAAATTCTAATCTGCTTAAACACAATTTTGAGAACAAAAGTACTCTTGCTGACCTTTCATTTTTATTCAGCTCAAATCTGGAAAATTAATTTTGTGACTTTTTGTGAAGTCATGAGACAGCTTGTTTTCTGTTAGTTACCTTAATCAATAATAAAAAAAAATCAAGGGATCAAGGACTAAAGTTCACAACCAGCTACCATAGAAAGTAATTGCAATGTATGTGTGAGCAGCTTTTTTATTGGAGGCCAGCAGAGCATTTACTTCCTCACCGCTGTGATTTATTTCAGGAAACAACAACCCTGGCTTCTTGGGAGGTCAGGTAATATAGGAGACTGAATTTTAACCTTTTAGCCTTTTGTGGATTGAAAGATTATCCTCATTATTATTAAGGGAGCAGTCTTGGCTTTGAAAGCACTGATGAGACGTAAAGTTTGTGGTGTCTCTTCCTGCAGATTCCTATAGGGAAATACTGAGTCTCACTTGCCTATCACCTCCCCCTGGGTCCACTCCTCCTTCCGTTTCTCCCATGGTCCACTCTCCTTTCCTATCAGATTCCTTCCTCTCCAGCCCTTTACCTTTCCTACCTACATGGCTTCGCCTATCACCTTCTAACTTGTCCTCCTTCTCCTCTCCCCCCAACTTCTTTATTCTCATTTTACCCCATCATTTCCAGCCCTGAAGAATGGCCTCAGCTTGAAAGGTCAACTGCTTTTTTATTTCCATTGATGATGCCTGACCCGTTGAATTCCGCCAGCTCTTTGCTGAGTCTATGCTGCTCATATTTGATTACTTAGCACCTCAGTTGGTTTATAAAGTTCTGCAGATTGTATGAACTTGGCACAAAAGAATAAAATTACAATATCAATTCCCTGGTTAGCTTTGGAATTTAGGAATGGTCATTTATTCCGTTTTGCTCTAAGGATAACTGCCTTTTGATGAGCTATCTTAGTGACTTATTCCCATGAACTCTGCAGTGAAGCACAGTGGCATAATGGACAGAAACTAGGTGGCACACAGTTCATAGCATGCTTGGAATGGACACCTTAAGATGCCTTTTATTGGTTTGTTTAAAGTAGGATTTCAAACATTATCCTGAAGCTGCTGATCAGGCATGGCTTTGGCAAGTTCAACCAGATTGAATGTGAAGGGTAATTCCTGGGAGGATCTCCAAATCTCCCAGGTTCCACAAGAAAATGAATAAAATAATACCAACATGACAGCCAGTGGATGTTTTGGAGCAGTTCTTATAATTAACAATGATCAGTTTGCTTTTAGGATCAATATGATCCAGCAATGGTCTAAATCAAAAAAGGTACATACTTTAAGACAAACAGTGCAATGGGTCTTTATATAGTATTAAATGCATGACGTATCATCAGATAAGCATTCTCTCATTCATAATGAGTTCTCAGAATCAGAATCAGAATAAAGCTTATTGTCATTAACATGTCATGAAAATTGTTGTTTTGTTGAGGCTGTACAGTGCAAGGCATAAAAAATACTATACATTACAATAAGAAATATAAAAGAAATTATACATAAGTTGTGCCTTTGAATGAACACAATAGGAACAAATATTTCTGCCATTTAAAACTATTTCATTATTTATTGGGATCATGTTAACTTTGTGGCCTAACTCCGCATTTACTAGACTTCTTTCCCCTAAGTTCATAGTATTTGGGGTTAACAACAATCTGCCTGAGATGGGTATTTCAGAACTTTTCCTATTATTTGAATTTAGATAGGTTTACTAGGTTAATCTGCTGGAGTTCTGTGTTTGAAATGAAAGAAACTGAAGCTCCAGTCTCATTGAATAACCCTACAAACAAGGAGTTCTGTGTGAATGTGACATGATAACTAGACAAGAGGAAAGTAGTGGTTATGGTGTATTTAAATTAAAGGAGGCTTTTGGTAAAATCCTATAGAGGGTATTGGTTAACCAGAATTAAGGATAATATTCTGAAATAGATTGATAATTGATTATCAGATAGAAAGCAAAGTGTGGAACAAACAGATTGTTTTCAGGCTGAAGGCTCTAATTGGTGGGTATCACAGCTCTTGGGCTTTTGGAATTCAGAGATTTACCCTGAGGAAACCAAGTACCATATAGCTATGCTTGCTGCTGATAATAATTTAGGTATTATAAGGCTATATTTCATTAGAGGTTTGAGAAAATTTGGTGTGTCACCAGAGACACTTGCAAATTTCTAAAGATGTATTGTAGAGAACATACTAGCTGGTTGCATTGTGGGGGGGGGGGGGATGCGGTCTACTACACAGGATTGAAATAAGCAGCAGAGAATGGTAAACTTAGTCAGCTCTATCATGGGCACCAGCCTCCTTAGTATCCAGGATATCTTCAGGGAGTGATGAATCAAAAAGATGGCATCCATCATTAAGGACCCACATCATCCAGGACATGCCCTGTTCTCATTGCTACCATCAGGGAGGAAGTATAGGCACAATCACGGATATGATTCATAAGGAGTTGGAGGAGATTTGGTATGTCACCAAAGACTCTCACAGATTTCTACTGTAGAGAGTATTTTCACTGTGTGCAGCACCATCTAGTATGAAGGACCACACACAAGATTGGAAACAGTTGCATAAAGTTTCAAGCTCAGCCAGCTCCATCACAGGCACTAACCTCCCCAGCACTGAAGACATCTTGAAAAGACAATGCCTCAAAAAGACAGCATCCATTATTAAGGACCCTCATCCCCCAAGACATGCTCTCTTCTCATCTCTCTCATCAATGAGGAAGTACAGGAGCCTGAAGATACACACTCAATATTTTAGGAACAGCTTCTTCCCCTCTGCCATCAAATTTCTAAATGAACTCTTACACTATTTTTCCCCTTTATTAATCTCTTTTTTTATTACTTATTTAATTAAAAAATATACATCTATATATTTCTTCTGGTAATGTATAACCTTTTTTATTATATGTACTTCTGCTGCAAAACAACGCATTTCACGACTATGCCAATGACATTAAACCTGATTTTAATTCTGACCTCAGTGCGCTTCTGCACAAGGCACCAAAGGTCAACGTGCAGGTGAGGAAAGCATCAGGGAGGCAAATGGTATGTTAACCTTTATGAGGAAAGGATTTGAACACAGGAGCAGGCCACTTGATTCATTAACATATCTCTGCAATTATTGTAATTATGTAAGTTCTTGGTGAGAGTGCACCTGGAGACTGCACCTTGGCATGGGATGCTAAGGGCAAATACGGGATGATGTGATTAATACAGAGGTAGTTCACTACTTGGTATGGACCCAATAGGGCACATGCACTACTTGGATTCTGTATAACTGCATGACTACAAATTTCTTCATTTGGGTGTTTCTATTATAAACTCTGGATGGCTGTGGAGGCTTATCTTAGCAGTTTTGTTCATTCAAACAGTGAAGAAAAAATTCTGGATATCAGGAGACAGGAGATTGGTAAAGTGCTGGGAAATGATGCTCAGATTGAAAGTTAGTCATGACCTTGATGATAGTGGACCAGCTCCAAACAGACAAATGGCAGGCTCCTGCTCTTATTTCTTTTGTACTTTTTCCTTTGTCACTGATAAGCTCGGATTTAATTGTTTTAGACTTTATTCCCATGACCTTGGCTCTTAACTTCTTTCTACCCTGACAACCTTAATAAATTATTTCTCAACCTTTTCTGTCTCAGAAAATACAACCAAAGTTGGTGTTACTCTCTCTCTCTCTTCTTGATTTAACCTTCTTAGAGACTATTAAGAGAAGAAAAATAAATCGGAGTGCAGAAAATCAGTTTTAAAGTGGTGTATTTGATTATATTTGAAAGTGAAAGTGTGTGAATTAATTTTTAAAATGGAAGAAAGGATAATGAGATGTATTTGCTAGCAATGCATGCCTGCCCCAAATATTTGATGCCAAATAAATATTTAAAAATTGATTAATATTAATAGTAGGTAAACACATTGTGTTTGAATGATAGTCCTCCATATGTCCATTAAAAGTACAGTGGATTTCCAAATGAATACAGTACTGTGCAAAAGTCTAAGGCACCCTCGATTTTTTATATGGTTTCAGATAGCATGGCCTCCAAGAACCCTGATCACAACATCATCAAATCTGCTTGAGATTACCTGGAGAACCAGAAGCAATTGAGACAGTCAAAGTCTGCAGAAGAACAGTGGAAGTTCTCCAAGTTGCTTGGAACAACCTGCTCGCTGACTTTCTTATCAAATTGCACAACTATGTACCTGGGAGAATTGATGCATTTTTAAAAGCAAAGGGTGGATACACCAAATATTGATATAGTTTTTCACAGTTTATTGCACCTTGTAGTATTTTTTGCTATTTAGAACATTTTAATTTCATTACTTTCAAATACAGATTTTTTTTTTGCATGTGCCTAAGACTTCTGCACAATATTGTATATTCAGCACTTGTCATTTCTTCTGACAAATTTGGCCCATGGTCTCACCAAAGTCTATACAACCAGATATACTGTATATGAGGAAGCACATGGAACTTCACGTGTTGGTAACCTTAAGTGTTCATTTCCCTCCATAGAATCTGTCTGACTCGCTGAGTTCCTTCTCTGCTTTTTGAGTTTAAGAAGTAGGCCTTTTGAACAATTGTGTTTTCTGTCTTTTTGTGAAATCTATTAATCCCATCCTTTTGCCCTCTAATTTTCATAGAGACATGGTGTCATAGGAAAGTACAGCACGGAAGCAGACCCTTCATCTAGTCCTTGCTAAACCATTCAAACTGCTTATTCCCATTGACCTGCAATGGAACCATAGCATCTATGTACCCATCCAAACTTTTCTTAAACATTGACATCGAGCTCACATGCACCACTTGCACTGGCAGCTCATTCCACACTCTCACAACCTTCTGAGTGAAGACTCTTCCCCTCATGTTCCTCTTAAACTTTTCGCCTTTCCCAGTGAACCCATGATCTCTAGTTGTAGTCCCAGTCAACCTCAGCGGAAAAAGCCTCCCTGTATTTACCCCTCATAATTTTGTATACCTCTATCAAATCTCTCCTCAGACTTCTATGTTCCAAGGAATGAAGTTCCAATCTATCCAACCTTTCCTGATATCTCAGGTCCCCCAGTCCTGGCAACCTCCTTGTAAATTTTCTCTGTACTCATTCAACCTTATTTACATTTTTCCACAACCTTCTATTTATACTGTCAGTTTCCTTCTGAAGATTACTAGAAAATCTGCATGTGCCAGATTTTCAGGGAATGCAAGACGTTCTTGTCATCTATATTTGGATCTTTTTGCCATTAAATCATTAAATTCACCCACTCAGTTTTCCTCTCCTATATTTCACAGAAAGGGTTTTCATCACTTATTCTATTTAAATACTTCCTAATTATGAACACTATAATAAACATCTTCTAGATGATCTCTGCTTTAAGAAACAATATTGTTGCTTCTCAGGCACAAAGTTTAAGGTTCAAATAAGTATATTATCAAATTACATATACAGTATGTCACCATATGCTTCCCCCTGGGATTCAGTCTCTAGCAGGCATTCACAGTAAAACAAAGATATGCAATAGAATCAGAGCAAAATTGCACACACTGACAAGCAACCAATGGTAGAACAAAAAGACCAACTGTGGAAATAATCAGTAAGTAAGTAAATAAATAAATAGAATATAGATAAATAAATAAACGAGTGTGAATGAGAACCTGAGTTGCAGTGTCCTTGAAAGCGAATCTGTAGGTTGTGTTCAGTGATTAGTTTAGAGCTGACCATAAGACCATAAGATACAGGAGAAAAATTAGGGCATTTGACCTATCAAGTCTACTCCATCATTTCATCATGGCTAATCAAATTTTCCTCACCCCCAATCTCCTGCTTTCTCTCCATATCCCTTCATGTCCTGACCAATCTAGAATCTGCTGAGCTAATTGAAGTTATCCATGTTGATTTAGGAGTCTAATGGTTGTAGGGTAATTACTGGTCCTGAACCAGGCGGCATGGGATTTGAGGCTCTTGTACCTCTTTCCCAGTGGCAGCAGCGAGACGAGAGCATGGTCTGGATGGTAGGTGTCCTTGATAATAGATGCTGTTTTATTGAGGCAGCAGTCCTTGTAGGTGTGCTCAACAGTGGGGAGGACTTTCCCCAAAATAGACTGCAGTGTAGTCGGGATACTCTCCAGTATGTACCTATAGAGGTTTATCGAAGTTTTAGAAGACACGCCAAATCTGTACAAGCTTCTAAGAAAATAGAAGCGCTGCTGTGAATTCTTAAATAATGGCCCTTATGTGTTGGACCCAGGACAGATCCTCTGATAAGATAATGTCAAGGAATTTAAAGTTACTGACCCTCTCCACCTCCAATCCCCCAGTAAGGATTGGTTCATGGTCCCCCAGTTTCTTCCTATTGTAGTCAATCAGCTCTTTGGTTTTGCTGATGTTGAGTGAGAGTGTTCTCAACATCGTAAATCTTTCTCCCTTGGAATTATTCCCGTATATACATATATCTTCTTCAAGACCTTAATGTCCTTCCTAAAGAATTTGTTTAAATTGCTGTTTGGGCATCACGGTCCTGGCGTTCCGGAGTTTGGGGTCCAATTCATTCGCCGTTCTGTAAGGAGTCTCTGTACGTCTTCCCCGTGAAATTTCCCTGGGTTCCTCCCACAGTCCAAACCTGTACCAGGTCGGTTAATTGGTCATTACAAATGGTACTATTTAGGTTCACATTAATCAGGGTTGTGGGAGTTGCTGGGTTGTGTGGTTCAAGAGATGGAAGGACCTACTCTGCACTGTTTTGCCAAAAAAACCAGATTGGATGCATTAAACCATGAAGTCTACCCAGTGATTCAGAACAATTTTGTATTAATTTCTTATGTTTGCTCTCCATTTATCAAGCCCATCATGGTGTGAGTAGAAGTGCATCCTCTTGAATTTCTAGGTGTTTGCTATCATTGATAGAGTTATACTTTGATATAAGAAATCACTTCAGTTTAGAAGAAAAAGGAAAAAATAAATAAGAGCAAAAATGTGAATGGCTAATTACAAAACCTAAACAGTTTCATATTTCCAGTTCTAAAAAAGCATGAGATTTAAAAAAAAACAATTTGAGGAATACATTTGTTGTCACTGCTGCTGTGACAACATATTTTCACAAGGTGCTACAAAAATAAAAAAAAAATCAAAGAATGGCCAAAATCCAAAAATAGTGTATAAACTGAATCTTGGTTTCAGCAATGATAGATGTGTGTAGTTTTTTTTCTATTAGTGTGAAAATTGGCTTCAAAAGAATCAAATTTTGGAACCTGAGTACAACATGCATATGTTACTATTCAACATACTTGGCACAATTTTTTTTAAAGTACAGATTTAGTACTAAAGGATAAAATTAAAACAAAAAAATGTTGCAAATACTCTGCAGAGCAAGCAGAAACTGTGAAGACAGAGACTGAGTGAATGTTTCAGGCCAGTGAGTTTTATGACATAATTTGAGACCAGTTGAAAAGTCATTAAGTTGAAACAGTGACCATGCCACTGGTCATTTGGACTGTGTAAGGGGCTGAATGCTTTCATTCATTTTCTGTTTCCATTACAGTTTTGATACTGTCTTCCCATAATTACCATTAGATCATCAGTGATTTAATTTTAATATTCAGCTTGAAATTAATAGCATAATGTTGAAAGTTTATGCAAAAAGAAACTAAAATTTTATGGAGCTAAAGGGGAAGATGGAGAGGAAAGGATGAAGTGATTTCATGGTGCGAGACACAAGATTATTTCACTTTATTTTATTTTTGAGTCTTAATCTTCACTACGTGACTGGAGTAGGAACTATGGAAATTTGCTGTTTGAATGCAAATCCACCATGAGACCCTTTTTTTTCTGTATGTACTGTACTTTCTAATGCATTCCCCCACAATGACTTTTGTAATTTAGAAGAATGCAATTAAAATTCCATGTGATAATTAATCTTGGACTGGTAAAAACTGGTTTTGCAGATTATGAATATAATGACAAGTAGGCATGGATTTGAATATTCATAGGCTTTTTATTGTTTTATGGCTTCTTGAATATACAGCACATTCACAAGAGGAAAAAAATTAAAGTACTATTATTTCGCTTTTATTATGTACTGTGTTCAATTAAATCTACAAAACTCTAAAGGAAACCCTACTCATCTCTGAATTCTTTGTCTTCTAAGAATACATTGAACTTGGCTTAACAAATATATTTATCATTGCTAATTTACTCAATTAATATACTAAAAAATGAATATAGTGTTTAGTATTGGTGTTGCTTCTTCTATTTAGGACTGTTTCTTGAACATTTTTAATGCCCTTTACAGAAATCTATTACTAAGGGCAAGTTTGTTCATTCACAGTATCTATTAAAAGGATTCTGCAATTCTTGGTTGTATTTTGCGGTGTCTGAATTTGCATGTAAATATAATAATTGTTCCAAATAACCGTCATTCTCCTGAGTCAGGGCCAATGATTTACCGTGACTAATGAGATAAAATTCAGTTTATATTGAATGAATTTCCACTAAAAGGAAAACAAAGGCATGCATTCCATGACCTGCAAGACCTCCCTAACTGTTTTACATTAACAAATTACTATTGGAAGTGGGGAGATGTCAGGGTAAAGCTTTCCATGAAGGCAAATCGTAAGAGTTTCCATGTGTGTTTAGAAAAAAAAGTTAACAAAACGAGTGCTTGTCCTATAAAACTGAGCACATGGAGCTAATATTGAAACCAAAGGAAAATTAAGAATTTAAAACCCATTCAGGGCCCCAGGGAGTCCTTCCAGGTGAGGTACTCTTCACCTATGTATCTGCTGGGATCACCTATTGTGTCCGGTGCTCCTGACGTGGCCTCCTCTGCATTGGTAGGACCCGTCATAAATTGGGCAGGTACTTTGTGGAGCACCTCTGCTCTATCCACCAAAAGTGGAACTTCCTGGTGGTCAAACATTTTAATTCCAATTCTTATTCCCATTCTGACTTGTTGGTCCATGGCCTGCTCTTGTGCCAAGATGTGGCCACCCTCAGGGTGGAGGAACTACTCTCAGGGTGAGTTCAAGAGCTGTAAGGTAATGTTAAAACTGTATAAGAACTTAGTTAGACTCCGCTTGCAGTAAGTACGGTGTTCAGTTCTGGTCACTTCACTACAGGAAGAATATGGATACTATGGAGAGAATGCAGAGGAGATTTGCCTGGAATGGAGAGCATGCCTTATGAGACTAAGTTGAGTGAACTTGGCCTTTTCTCCATGGAGTGTCGGAGAATGAGAAGTGACCTGATAGAGATGCATAAGACTGGTAAGAGGCATTGATTGTGTGGATAGCCAGAGACTTTTTCCCAAGGCTGAAATGGTTGACACGAGAAGGCATAGTTTTAAGGTGCTTGGAAGTAGGTACAAGGGGGATGTCAGAGGTAAGTTTTTTACACAGAGAGTGGTGTGTGTGTATGCAACCTACTGTAAGTGACTGTGGTAGAGACAGATACAATAGGGTCATTTCAGAGACTCTTAGATAGGTACATGGAGCTTAGAAAATTTTCACAGTTTCTAGAGCAGGTTACATGTTCGGTACAACATTGTGGGCTGAAGGGCCTGTAATGTGTTGTAGATTTCTATGATTCTATGAACACCTTATATTCCATTTAGGTAGCCTCCAACCTGATAGCATGAATATCAATTTCTCCTTCCAGTAAAAAATTTTCTCCTTCCCCTCCTGCATTCTTCTATTCCCTACTCCGGCCTTTGATCTCTCCTCACCTGCCTATCACTTCCCCCAGGTCCACTCCTCCTTCCCTTTCTCCTATTGTTCACTGTCCTCTCTTATCAGATTCCTTCATCTCCAGCCCTTTACCTTTCCCTTCACCTGCTTTCACTTACCACCTTCCAGCTATCCTCCTTCCCTTCCTCCTGCCTTTTTATTCTGACACCTTCTCTCTTCCCTTTCAGTCCAGAAGAAGGGTCTCAGTCTAAAACGTTGACTGTTTATTCTTTTCTTTAGGTGCTACCTGACCTGTTCAGTTCCTCCAGCATTTTGTGCATGTTGATAAAACAGTTCAATTGAATGGGTATATTGTATATGTCTTTAGAGGACAGAAGTTGCAAAGTCCAATATAAATTTAGTATTAAAATACATATACGTTACGACTATATACTGCCCTGAGATACATTTTTTGCAGGCATTCACAATAGAACAGAGATCTGCAATACTATCAATGAAAAAGTACACACAAAGACTGACAAACAAAAATGTGCAAAAGAAGACAAAGTGTGCAGAAAAAATGAAACAAATAAGTAAATCTGTTATTTTTAATGCAAAAATTTAATAAATTAATAATACTTCAGACAAGAATTGAATTGAATTAAATTGACTTTATTTCTTCCATCCTTCATATACATGAGGAATAAAAATCTTTACGTTACCTCTCTGTCTAAGTATGCAATAAACAATTATAGTAATCTATAATAAATAATATGTACAGCAGGATAGTTAATATAACATGGAAATACAATTGTGTCAGCTTGAATTAATCAATCTGATGGCCAGGTGGAAGAGGCTGTCCCAGAGCCTGTTGGTCCTGGCAGTTATGCTGCGGTACTGTTTCCCAGATGGTAGCAGCTGGAACAGTATGTGGTTGGGGTGACTCAGGTCCCCAATGATCCTTCGGGCCCTTTTTACACACCTGTTTTTGTAAACGTCCTGAATAGTAGGAAGTTTATATCTACAGATGTGCTGGGCTGTCCGCACCACTCCCTGCAGAGTCCTGCGATTGAGGGAAATACAGTTCCCATAGCAGACAGTGATGCAGCCAGTCAGGATGCTCTCAATTGTGCCCCTGTAGGAAGTTCTTAGAATTTGGGGGCCCATACCAAACTTCTTCAACCATCTGAGGTGAAAGAAGCGCGGCTGTACCTTTTTCTTCACACAGGCGGTGTGTACAGACCACGTGAGATCCTCAATGATGTTTCTGCCAAGGAACTTAAAGTTGTTCACCCTCTCAACCCCAGATCCATTGATATCTATAGGGGTTAGTCTGTCTCCACTCCTTCTGTAGTCCACAACCAGTTCCTTTGTTTTTGTGACATTGAGGGAGAGGTTGTTTTCTTGACACCATTGTGTCAGGATGATAACTTCTTCACTGTAGGCTGCCTCATTATTATTTGAGATTAGGCCAATCAGTGTAGTGTCATCAGCAAATTTAATTAGCAGATTGGAGCTGTGGGAGGCAACAAAGTCATAGGTATACAGAGAGTAAAGGAGGGGGCTTGGGACACAGCCCTGAGGGGCACCCGTGTTGATTTCAGAGGGGCAGAGGCGAGGGAGCCCACTCTTACTACCTGTTGGCAATCTGACAGGAAGTCCAGGATCCAGCTAGACAGAACAGGGTGAAGTTCAAGGTCTGTCAGCTTCTTGTTGAGCCTGGAGGGAATTATGTTGAAAGCTGAACTGTAGTCCAAGAACAACATTCTCATATAAGCATCCCTCTTCTCCAGATGTGTAAAGATCGTGAAGAGTCCTCAAAAGTGAGTCCATAGGTTGTGGAATCAGTTTAGAATTGAGTTGAATGAAATTATCCACACTGGTTTGAGAGCTTGATGGTTGAAGGGTAATAACTGTTCCTGAACCTAGTGGTGTGGGATCGAAGGCTCCCAAACTTCCTTCCTGATGGCAGCAGCACAAAAAGACATGGCGTGGATGGTGAGGGTCCTTGATGATGGATGCTGCTTTCTTACGGCAGCAGACCAGAATTAGCTGTAAATTGGGAACTGAAAGTGGCAACTTGAGAAAATAACAAATGGTGCTGAGAAAATATGTTGGAGCTACTGGATTTGTGAATTTATCCTAGGGTCTTAAATGTAAAGGCTTAGTTGCATGCATGATGCATCAATTTTAAATTTCTGAGATTCCATAGCTTTCGGGAAGGTACAATCAGAATGGCAAACAGTGAACATGACTCCATTATTCAAAACAAGGCAGAGCTAAAGAGTAGAAAATTACTGGTTAGTTAGCAAATCTGTCATAGGGTAAGTATGAGAAGCTATTATCAAAGACATTATACCAGAACATGCAGAAAATGCAATGCAATCAGGCAAAGGGAATGTGGTTTAGTGAATAGAAAATCATATCTGATAAATTATTGGATTTCTTTGAAGATGTAGTATGTGCAGATGATAGAAGGTATCAATAGATATACCGTACTTTTTTCTCTTTGAAGCAAAGAAGGATGAAAGATAACTTGATATAGGATGATAAGAAACATAGTGTGGACAGCCAGTGCCTTTTTAACCAGGCTGACAATAGAGTAGCTAATATCAGAGGGCATACATTTAAAAAGTATAGGGTGTTTTCAGAGTTAAGTATTTTAAGTGCTGTGGGTGGTGGTAGATGTTAATACTTTAGGGATATTTAAGCAACTCCCAGATGAGTGCATGGATGAAACTAAAATGGAGAACTATGTGAGAAGGAAGGGTTAGAGTGAACTTGGACTCGGTTAAATGTTTGGCACAACACCTTGGGCCAAAGGGGCTGTACTGCACTGTATTGTGTTATGTTCTATGTTCAATGGTCATACACAGATTTCCAGAAGGTACTGACAGCCCCCTACACTTCAGGCAAAAAGAAACAGCCCAGCATATCCAGTTTTTCCTTGTAACTCAACCTTTCAGTCTCTGCAATATCCTTGTTAATCTTTTCTGTACCCATCTTCCAAAATAGGGTGATTTCCCCAGTGTTCTGATTTCCTATTATATCTCAAAACTGCGTTGGTAGGTTAATTTGCTGCTGAACATTACCCCTAGGAGGGATAATGTTAGGACAATGAGGGGATTCGGCGGCAATGCTATGAAAGGTAACATTGACTCAATAGACTAAATGTCCTACTTCTATGTTCTAAGGATATTCATTGTGTATCTAAAGTATTCCCTTTACAGTAATTTGCACCAGCTGGATTTCTTATACTGCCCAGTGCTCAGTGAAATATATGGGATTTCAGTCTTGGAATTGCTCAGTTTTACCTTCAAGTCAATTTTCAAAGCTTCATGAGAACTGCTCCAGAATTATAAGGTCTCTGTTTTCTCTAGTTCTGTTAGGATGTCCATTCTCCCCAACCATCTGCAACATGTACATGCCATTGCCGATTAACTGGACCCATTTCACAATCACACTTTATTTATTTGTGCACAACAAAAACAGTACTGTTACCACACTGTTCTGAAGTTTGAACAAAAAAAAAGTCATTTTTATACAGGATATAGATACTGACCAAGTGGTAATTTTGAGTATCTTTCAAATCCCTTACTCGTATCATCAATCACACTATGATAATCAGACATTAACAGCCAATATAACCTACATGATACTTTCAGAATTAGTAAAGTAACTGACCAATAGTAAGTGTCACCCTAGAAGACTTTGTTTGCATCCTTATCTTGTTTCCATATGCTAAATGACTCCAGTCCCCTGCTGTGCAAAGGAAACTCTTCAAAGTTCTTTTATAAAAGACCTTTCATGCCTAGGCTGACTGCACGCTGTCTGCAAACTACAGAATATGAAAAATACCAGAATTTTGGACGTCCTGCAGGGATAGTTGCATGACCACATTTTGTTCATGCACTTGGCTCAGCTTCTTAAGTCATAGAAGTCATTAACTAATAGAAAAGAAAAGCACAGGAACAGGCCCTTCAGCCCATCTAGTCTGTGCCAAACCATTTAAACAGCCTACTACCAACAATCTGCGATGCTTGTTCATTTCCATTGATGCTTCCTGATCTGCTGAGTTCCTTCAGCAGTTTGTGCATGTGTTTTGGATTTCCATCAGTCGCCGACTTTTGTGTGTTTTTGATTTGCTGTATTTAATTTGATATCTCTACCTTATTTTGGGGTACTTCCAGATACATCCAGTAAATGACATATGTTCTGTTCAATCTGTTTTACACATTTAGCAGGCTGACTTAATGTTCATAGAGACAAAAAGAACACAAGAGCTGAGAATGAACAGCTAATACTAAGGAATGTTCAGTCTTCTCCACTAATAATGTTTTCTCAGAAATGAACAATGGCATCTTGACTTCCTTTTCACACCTCTTCCTCTTCATGTGCAGGAGTAGGTTGGCATAGTAGTGTAGCAGTTAGTGTAACACTATCAGAGCTAAAGGTCAGGTATGGCCCAAATAAAGGTGGCGAGACCTGGGCCCACCCAAAGAGGCTCACTGCCCAACAAGGTTTACTCATCTCTGCACTGAACTGAGGCTGTGGCCTGCATCTAACAGGCTCCTGGATCAGCTGTGATTGGCTTTGTGGCTGTGAACTCACCTTAATGAATATTAGTCCTGAATGTTATTTGCTTATTTTTAGTATTTGCATGATTTGTTTTATTTTTCTGCACGTTGTGTGCTTGATGGTCTTTTTTTTAAAGGGTTCTATTGGGTTTCTTTGTTTTCTGGCTGCCTGTAAGGAGACAAATATCAAGGTTGCATATAGCATTCATACCTTGATAATAAATGTACTTTGAATTTGAATTTTGAACTTTAAAAGTTCAGGATTCGATTCCCGTCATTGTCTGTAAGAGGTTTATTTCTTCTCCCATGACCGTGTGGCTTTTCTCTGGATGCTCTGGCACCTTCCCGCATAGCAAAGGCATAGGGTTAATATTAGCGAATTGGAGGTAAGATATGTTGGCGTTAGAAGGTGGCGACTTTTATGGGCTACTCAGCATTATCCTCTGACTTGATTTGACGTCAACAAAACATTTCACTGACATTTCAATGTACATGTGACAATTAAAAGTAATCTAATTGAATCTAAAATAAGCTACCTAATATTTCATGCAAATTGCAGCCAAGATCTGTTATATATGTTCATACCTTGGGAGATCTGGTAACATTTTCTTCAGTTACCCTTTGTTACAAAATGAAAATATTTTGCAACAATCTTTAGTAGTAGTTATATACTTACATATTGATGCGTACTAACCTCGGGGTAAAAAGTATGAAGTTCAAAGTAAAATTTCTTATCAGAGTACATATATACCACCACATATTACACTGAGATTTGCTTAGCAATATAACACCATACAAGAACTACTTGGCTAAACAGTTTTTGTACTGTGTAATCACAAATAAAATACACATGTTGCAGTTATTTTTCCCATATCTTCGGTTGTGGAGAAATTAAAGATTCAGGAAATTCGGCCTTATGACATTATCTTGATGAGTTTGCTTTAATTTCCTTTATTTAGTATCAGAATGAAAACATTAATCAGTTAAGAATAGACCAGTAAATGTTTTTATTAAAATAGAGGACATCAGAATTCAATACAAATGCATGAAGAATTGATCTGATATCAAATGGAATCAGTGAAACATAGCAAGGATAGGTAAGACTATGGCTATACACATCACTGGTTAAACTAAAGATGTCCTGTTTCAATGTCCCATTTAGAAAGGATATGAAGCTTACAGGGCAGAACTAGTGCATGATGGCAGGAATACATTGCTTTAGAAATGACAAAGAAGGAGTGTAGCAAGTTTCCTATTTAAGGTCCAAGTTAAGCAAAAAGGAGTTGGGATTAATATGTATTGCTCACCTCATGATATCATTGTAACACTCAAATTTATTTTAGGCATGTGAATTATTTAAATTTGATAGGTGAGCTGATAACCAAAATCATATTTGACCAATGAGTTATCAAAATTTAACCACTATAATTTTCTTTAGGTCTGTATTTCTTCTTCCCACCTCCTACACCCCCACCCAAGGAGATGCTTTTTATTGTGGAGGTCAATTGGAATCAGCTTATGAATTGGATGTAAAAAAATTATGAAGAACAACACCAAGGTTTCCAGACAATACCCTCAGAAATTCAATGAAAATAGCAGATAATTTTCTCATCAAGTAGAAGGTTGATGAATAGAGGTACATCCTCTTAGAGTTAAGATGTGGAGAAATTTCTTTAGCCACAGGGTGGTAAATCTGTGGAATTCATTGGCATCGACAGTTGTGGAAGTCAACTCATTTGATATATTTAAAGCAGAGGTTAATACGTTCTTGATTCATAAGGGTGTTAAACGTTACAGGGAGAAGGCACGAGAATGGGCTTAAGAGGGATAATGACGATGGAATGACGGAGCAGACTTGATGGGCCTAGTAGACAAATTCTAGACAATATGTAAAGCGAACCCAATAGTATAAATGGCAGCAGTGCTTCACTATCAGATGAACTTAATGCCTTCCAGAGCAGAGTCAAGGAGTCAGACATCAGGAAGAGCCGTGGTAGTAGGGGACTCCATAGTAAGAGGTACGGAAAGGGGTTTCTGCGGCAACAGGCCCAATTTAAGGATGGTGTGTTGCCTCCCTGGTGCTAGGATCCAGGACATCACGGACCGATTGCAGGGAATCCTCAAGGGTGAAGGTGGACAGCCAGAAGTGGTAGTGCACGTCGGCACAAATGACATCGGGAAGAAGAGGAAGGACATTCTGCAGCGGGACTTCAGAGAACTCGGAAGAAGGCTGAAAAGCAGGACTTCCAGGGTGGTTATCTCTGGTTTGCTTCCAGTTCCTCGTGCTGGAGAGGGCAAGAACAAGGAGATAATGGATCAGAATGTGTGGCTGAGGAACTGGTGCAGGAAGCAAGGATTTACATTCTTGGACCACTGGAATCTGTTTTGGGGTAGGGATGAGTTGTACAAAAGGGACGGGTTGCACCTTAATAGGCGGGGGACCAGCATTCTGGCAGACAGGTTTGCCACTGCAACATGGATGTGTTTAAACTAAGTAGTGGGAGGGAGGGGAAGAACTGGAAATATAAGGATGGAGTTAAAGGGAAAGTGAAAATAAGAAAAGTTAAAAAGGACAACAGAATCAATGGAGTAGAAAGCTCAAGAAGAGATCATACAGTATGGCCAAGTGAAATAGGAATTGATATGAAAGGTGAGGGGAGTAACGAATTAAAAGTATTATATATGAATGCACGAAATATAAGGAATAAAGTAGATGAGCTAGAGGCTCAGTTGGAAATTGGCAAGTACGATGTTGTGGGAATAACAGAGACATGGCTTCAAGTGGACAGGGCCTGGGAAATGAATATTCAAGGATATACATCTTATCGAAAGGACAGACTGACTGGCAGAAAGGGTGGGGTGGCTCTGTTGGTGAGGAATGATATTCAGTCCCTTGCGAGGGGGGACATAGAATCAGGGGATGTAAAGTCGGTATGGATAGAACTGAGAAATTCTAAGGGTAGAAAGACCCTAATGGGAGTTATCTACAGGCCCCCAAACAGCAGTTTGGATGTAGGGTGTAAGTTGAATGAAGAGTTAAAATTGGCATGTCGCAAAGGTAATGATAGAGTTGTCATGGGGGATTTCAACATGCAGGTAGACTGGGAGAATCAGAATGGTACTGGACCCCAAGAAAGGGAGTTTGTGGAGTGTCTCCGAGATGGATTCTTAGAACAGCTTGTACTGGAGCCTACCAGGGAGAAGGAAATTCTAGATTTAGTGTTGTGCAATGAACCGGATTTGATCAGGGACCTCGAGGTAAAGGAACCAATAGGAGATAGTGACCATAATATGATATGTTTTAACCTACAATTTGAGAAGAAGAAGGGAAAATCGGATCTGTCAGTATTAGAGTTGAACAAAGGGAACTATGAAGCTATGAGGGAGGAGCTGGCCAAAGTTCAATGGAACAATATCCTAGCAGGGAAGACAGTGGAACAACAATGGCAGGTATTTCTGGGAATAATGCAGAAGGTGCAGGATCGGTTCATTCCAAAGAGGAAGAAAGATCCTAAGGGGAGTAAGGGGTGGCTGTGGCTGTAAAGTAAAGGGCAGTATAAAAATAAAAGAGAAGTATAACATAGCAAAGATGAGCGGGAAACCGGAGGACTGGGAAGCTTTTAAGAGCAACAGAAGATAACAAAAAAGGCAATTCGCCAAGAAAAAATGAGGTACAAAGGTAAAATAGCCAAGAATATAAAGGAGGATAGTAAAAGCTTCTTTAGGTATGTGAATAGCAAAATAATAGTTAAGACCAAAATTGGGCCATTGAAGACAGAAACGGGTGAATTTATTATGGAGAACAAGGAAATGGCAGATGAGTTGAACAGGTACTTTGGATCTGCCTTCAGTAGGGAAGACACAAACAATCTCCCAGATGTAATAGTGGTCAAAGGAACTAGGGTAAAGGATGAACTGAAGGAAATTTATATTAGGCAAGAAACGGTGTTGGATAGACTGTTGAGTCTGAAGGCTGATAAGTCTCTGGGACGTAATGGTCTGCAACCCAGGGTACTTAAAGAGGTGGCTCTAGAAATCGTGGATGCATTGGTAATCATTTTCCAATGTTCTATAGATTCAGGAACAGTTCCTGCTGATTGGAGGGTGGCTAATGTTGTCCCACTTTTCAAGAAAGGAGGGAGAGAGAAAACAGGGAATTATAGACCGGTTAGACTGACGTCAGTGGTGGGAAAGATGCTGGAGTCAATTATAAAAGAGGAAATTACGACACATTTGGATAGCAGTAGAAGGATCAGTCCGAGTCAGCATGGATTTATAAAGGGAAAATCATGCTTGACTAATCTTCTGGAGTTTTTTTGAGGATGTAACTATGAAAATGGACAAGGGAGATCCAGTGGATGTAGTGTACCTGGACTTCTAGAAAGCTTTAGATACATAGGAGATTAGTGGGCAAAATTAGGGCACATAGTATTGGGGGCAGAGTACTGACATGGATTGAAAATTGACTGGCTGACAGGAAATAAAGAGTAACAATTAACGGGTCCCTTTCGGAATGGCAGGCTGTGACCAATGGGGTACCGCAAGGTTCAGTGCTGGGACCGCAGCTGTTTACAATATACATTAATGATTTAGATGAAGGGATTAAAAGTAACATTAGCAAATTTGCTGATGACACAAAGCTGGGTGGCAGTGTGAAATGTCAGGAGGATGTAAAGAGAATGCAGGGTGACTTGGACAGGTTGGGTGTGTGGGCAAAGGTATGGCAGATGCAGTTTAATGTGGATAAATGTGAGGTTATCCACTTTGGTGGCAAGAACAGGAAGGCAGATTACTATCTAAATGGAGTCAAGTTAGGAAAAGGGGAATTACAACGAGATCTAGGTGTTCTTGTACATCAGTCAATGAAAGCAAGCATGCAGGTACAGCAGGCAGTGAAGAAAGCTAATGGCATGCTGGCCTTTATAACAAGAGGAATTGAATATAGGAGTAAAGAGGTCCTTCTGCAGCTGTACAGGGCCCTGGTGAGACCCCACCTGGAGTATTTTACATTTACTTACTTATTGAAATACAGAACAGTATAGGTGCTACTGGCCCTTTGAACCATGCCACCCAGCAAGCCCCCAATTTAATCCTAGCCTAATCGCAGGACAATTTACAATGACCAATTAACCTACCAACCAGTACATCTTTGGACTATGGGAGGAAACCGGAAAACCTGGAGGAAACCCACACCAACACAGAGAGAAGGTAAAAACTCCTTACAGGCAGTGGCAGGAATTGAACCCTGGTCACCTGCACTATAAAATGTTGTGTTAACCACTACACTACTGTGCTGCCCACCTCTCCCCTCCTGCCATCTGGTTAAGCCTGAACACCATTCAGTCTCCTTTTAGTGTACACTAACCTAGAAAAACTTGCCAACCCTCCATTTCAATTTATTCTTAAGCAAACTATTAGGCTTTCATATTCAGAAAGGAGTCTCTACATTATTCTGTAACTAAGTGGGTTTCTCCAGATGCTCCGATTTCTTCCCACATTCCGAAGATGTACGGGTTAGGATTAGGGTTAGTAAGTAGTGGGTATGCAATGTTGGTGCCAGACACTTGAAGCCTGGTGACAATTGAAATCAGCTCCAGCACTTTCTCAGACTTTGTAGGCTGTTGAAGCAAATGCCACGTTTCAATGTATATTTCAATGCTTCGATGTACATGTGACAAATAAAGCTAGTATTCAGATCTTTATCTTCAACAAACCACAGATATAAAATTTACTTTCAGACTTCTATCTTGGTGTAACTTATTGCCCCAAAATGTTGACCACCTCTCTGGCAATCCACCTAAAGGAAGGATAAAAATAAGCTTTAAGTAATGTAGAGAAATTTTACAACAATGCTGCCAGGACCTAAGTTCTAAGGAAAAGCTGAATAGGTTCATTCTTTAGTCACTGGAGTGCAGGAGTATCAGGGAAAATTTGATAGAGCAATACAAAATTTTGAAGGATACAGGCAGAGCAATTTACCATTGACAGAGATTCTCCACTGAGCTTGGATGAGAGGAGAACTACAGGTCATAGGTTAAGGGTGAAAGGTGAAGCATTTAAGACGTCATGACCAGCTGCATCACTGTCTGGTATGGGAATTGCAAAGCATCTGACTGCGAGACCCTACAAAGGATTGCAAGGACCACTGAGAGGATCATCAGGGTCTCTTTTCCACCCACTTGAGATTCTTATTTGTTAATTTATTAATTTATTTGTAGCAATATTACTTAAGTGTTGTGCACCTTGGTCCAGAGGAACATTGTCTCTTTTGGTGGTATATACATAAATGATTGTATGACAATAAACTTGAACTTGATCTTAAGTTTTCTGGAAGTTTAAGCTCCCAGTGGTGTCTCCATACTGTGTTTGTCTTGTGAGAGACTTAAATATGTGTCTTTTATTGCGAGATCACTGACAAATAGAAATGATTTTCCTTTTTTACCAAAACTTATCATCTATATAAATGTGCAAATCAAATCTCATCTTTATCCATTCCAGTAAAACATCTCCTAGAGGACATTTTAATTTAAAAATTCTTACCAGACCCCTCTAAGTGAACTGTTGGTCAGGGTTGTGATCTCATAAGTGCCTTGTCTACACTGAATTTATTCATCAACATTTTAAAACATGTCTTCATTCCAAGCCTGATGTGATGCCTGTTTAATTATGTTAGTTGAGCTGCTGAGCTTGTTTTAGTCCACTAATGTCCCTAACAGCTCTTGAGATATATGCTCTGTGGAAATCACAGCCAGCAGCATCTGTGGAGGCAAAGGGTGGAACAATGCCTTGAACTGAGACCCTGCATCAGCAGGCTTACAGTCCGAAAGAACGAGATGAGATAGTGACCAAATGTGTTAATATTTGAAGTTGCTTACAAATAAAAATGTATTAGGTTCTTCTTTAGGATCTCTCAAGTTAGAAGAATTAACTTTTGATCATGATTATTTTGTTTTTCCTCTCAACTCTGTTCTACTGCATTCTTCCCATAACTTTTGATTATTAATCAAGAACCTATCAACCTTTGCTTTAAATGTACCCAATAATTTGGCCTCCATAGCCTTTTGTGGCAATGAATTCCCACCAATGTTCAAAGTAAATGTTATTATCAAAGTACATGCATGTTACCTGAGAATGGGCACACTCAGCAGATCTATAGAATAGTAACTACAATAGGATCAGGCAGAATGCAGAAGACAGCAAACTGTGCAAATGCATATCGAAATAAATAGCAATAAATTGCAAGAATTTGAGATAATAAGATAAAGAGACCTTAAAGTGAGATCATTGGTTGCAGGAATATTTCAATGATAGGGCAAGTGAGTTATCCCCCTGTATTCAAGAGCCTGATGTTTGAGGGGTAGTAAATGTTCTTGAATCTATGGTGGGACTTATGAGGCTCTTGTACCTTCTACCGAATGGCAGCAGTAAGAAGAGAACATGACCTGGCTGGTGAGAACCTTCTGGCTAAAAAAAGATCTACCTCGTCTCTGCTCTAATGGGATATCCTTTTATTCCGAGGCTGTGCTCTCTGGTGCTAGACTCGACTCACTATAGAAAATTTCCTCTCCATGTCCATTCAATATCATTGGCCTTTCAATATCTGATTGGCTTCAATGAGATTCTCCACCCCCCTCATTCTCCTAAATCCCAGAGTGATCAAACATTCCACAAATGTTACACTCTTTCATTCCTCAGGTCCATTCTTTTAAACCCCCTTTGACCCACTCCAATGGCAGGAATCCGTCCTCAGATATGGATCCCAAAACTGTTCAAAGTACTCCAAATGTGTTCTGACCAATGCCCTATACAATCACAGCATTACATCCTTGCTTTTTTTTTATATTCTAGTTTTCTCAAAATTAATGCTAACATTGTATTTGTCTTCCTTACCACTGTCTCAAACTGCAAGTTAATGTTTTGGGAATCATGCACGTGAGAACCCAAAGTCCCTATGCACCTCTAATTCTTGAATTTGCTCCTGTTTAAAAAATCATTTGCAACTTTACTGCTTCTTCCAAAGTGCATGACCATACATTTCCCTATGCTGTCTTCCATCTGCCACTTCAATGCCCATTCTCCTGATCTGTCCAAGTCCTTCTGCAAACTACCTGCTTCCTCAACACTAAATACCTCTCCACCTATCTTTGTATTATCTGCAAACTTGGCCACAAAAAGTAACATCTTTTGACTCTGCATTGATATCTTGACTGGTATTTTCTCAAAGATTTCCAACAGATTTGTCAGGCAAGATTTTCCTTTAAAGCAATTAAGGGAATTCATGTATCTAATTAATCTAGTACTTCCACCATCATAGTCTCTGTTGTGACCATGAATGAGTCACTAGAGACTGAAGTTGATGGATACAAAAGGTCTTTATTCATCATGGGCGAGCACATTGGAGGAGACCAGGTGGAAGATTATTTCTTGGGAGAAATGCAATTGCCTCTTTCCAGGCTGAAAGTATACCATGTTTTTGTATACTTAAAAACAAAGATACAGCAGTTGATTTAATATAATTTTATAGCTACAAAGACATTGGTTACTTCAATATTTTGAGACTACATAGGGAGTTCAGGGAGTTCGGTGCTAAGTTAAAGAGCAGGACCTCCTGGGTTGTGATCTGGGGATTGCTACCCATGCTAGTGAGGCTAGAACTAGGAAGATTATACAGGTAATATGTGGCCAGAGTTGATGTAAGAGGAAGGGCATAAGACTTTTGGATCATTGGGTTCTCTTCCAGGGAACATAGAACATAGAAATCTACAGCACATTACACACACTTCAGCCCACAATGTTGTGCTGACCATGTAATCTACTCTAGAAACTGCCTGAAATTACCCTATCGCATAGCCCTCTATTTTTCTAAGCTCCACATACCTATCTAAGAGTCTCTTAAAAGACCCAGGCACTGAGTTCAGAAAGAGTGATGCAGCAGACCATAATTCAGTGAGTTGTTTGTTATGTCTCCCCTTTTGCTGTGAAATGGGGACACCTCTTTTTCCCTCATTAGGGAGAGAGAGAGAGACAGCTTGTGGTATATCGAATTACCAGGTGAACAAGTAGTCTTTGGGGTACTGCAAGTCTGTGTCTTTATTGAAGCTTTGCTGCACACTTGAGTACTCAATGGAGGGCTTCAATGCTTCTTGAAGGTGGGGGGGGGTTGCTTTTCTGCTGTTATGTATGGGAGGGGGAGCTGGGCGGACTTTGGGGTTCTAACATTTAACTGACATTCATTCCTCCGTTTTCTTGGATGTTTGCGAAGAAGAATTTCAGGATGTATACTGCATGCATTTCTCTGACATTAAAAGTACTTATTGAAACTTTTTGTATCTGTCTCTGGCACTGTCTCTGTCAGTGCATGCCCATGCACCCACCACTCTGTGTGGAAAAACTTACAAGCATTATAAAACTATGCCCCCTCGTGTTAGCCATTTCAGCTGTGGGAAAAAAGCCTCTGACTAATCACAAGATCAGTGCCTCTCATCATCTTATACACCTCTATCAGGTCACCTCTCATCCTCCGTCGCTCCAAGGAGAAAAGGCCAAGTTCACTCAGCCTATTCTCATTAGGCACGCTCTGCAATCCTGGCATCATACTTAAATATCTCCTCTGCACTATCTCTATAGTATCCACATCCTTTCAGTAGTGAGGTGACCAGAACTGAACATATTACTCCAAGTGGGGTCTGACCAAGGTCTAATATAGCTGTAACATTGTTTCACAGCTCTTAGACTCAAACCCACGGATGATGAATGCCACACACCATATGCTTTCTTAACAACACTGTCAACCTGCACAGAAGCTTTGAGTGTCCTATCAACATGCACCCAAAGATCTCTCAGATCCTCCACATTCCCAAGAGTCTTGCCATTTGTATTACGTTTTGTCTTCAAATTGAAACACTTCACACTTATCTGGGTTGAAATCCATCTTCCACTTCTCAGCCCAGTTCTGCATCCTATCGATGTCCCACTGTAACCTCTGACAACTCTCCAGACTATCCACAACATCCCAAACCTTTGTGTCATCAGCAAACTTACTAAGCCACCCTTCTACTTCTTCATCCAGGTCATTTATGAAAGTCACAAACAGGCCTTCAAAGGCAAAGTTTTGAGAGTGCAGAGTTTGCATGTTCCTGCCAGGATTAAAGGCAAAGCTAACAGGCATAGGGAACCTTGGTTTTCAAGGGATATTGGCAATTTGGTTAAGAAAAAAAAAGAGGTGTATAGCAGGTATAGGCAACATGGAACAAATGAGGTACTTGAAGAGTATAGAAAATGTAAGAAACTACTAAAGAAGGAAATCAGGAAGGGAAAAAGAAGACATGAGGTTGCTTTGGCAGATAATGTGAAGGTAAACCCAAAGGGTTTCTACAAGTACATTAAGAGTAAAAGGATAGTAAGGGAGAAGATTGGTCCTCTAGAAGATCAGAGTGGTCGTTCATGTGTGGAGCCTCACGAAATGGGGGAGATCTTAAACTTTTTTTTTGCATCAGTATTTACTCAGGAAACTGGCATAGCATATACGGAAGGATGGGAAACAAGCAGTAGTGTCATGGAACATATAGAGATTAAAGAGGAGGAGGTGCTTGCTGCCTTACAGTGAATAAAGGTAGATAAATCCCCCAGGCCTGACATGATATTTCCTCGAACCTTGAGAGAGACTAGTGTTAAAATTGCAGGGGTCCTGGCAGAAATATTTAAAATGTCCTTAGCCATGGGCGCAGTGCCAAAGGATTGGAGGGTAGCTCATGTTGTTCCGTAGTTTAAAAAAGGCTCCAAAAGTAAACCAGGTAATTACAGGCCGGTGAGCCTGACATCAGTAGTAGGTAAATCTTTGGAAGGTGTTCTGAGAGATCGGATATACAAGTATTTGGACAGCCAAGGGCTGATTAAGGATAGTCAGCATGGCTTTGTGCATGGTAGGTTGCCATTAACAAATCTTGTAGAGTTTTTTGAGGAGGTTACCAAGAAAGTAGATGAAGGAAAGGCTGTGGATGTTGTCTACATGGACTTTAGTAAGGCCTTTGACAAGGTCCCACATGGGAGGTTAGATCAGAAGTTTCAGACACTAGGTATCCATGGAGAGGTTGTAAACTGGATTCAAAATTGGCTCTGTTAGAGAAGACAGGGAGTGGTAGTGGATGATTGCTTCTCAGACTGGAGGCCTGTGACTAGTGGTGTGCCTCAGGGATCTGTGCTGGGACCATTGTTGTTTGTTGTCTATATCAATGACCTGGATGATAATGTGGTAAATTGGATCAGCAAGTTTGCTGATGACACTAAGATTGGTGGTGTTATGGACAGTGAGGAAGGCTTTCAAAGCTGGCAAAGGGATCTGGACCAACTGGAAAAATGGGCCAGAAAATGGCAGATGGAATTTAAAGCAGACAAGTGTGAGGTCTTGCATTTTGGAAGGACAAATCAAGGTAGGACATGCACAGTAAATGGTAGGGCACTGAGGAGTGCAGAGGAACAAAGGGATCTGGGAGTTCAGATACATAATTTGCTGAAAGTGGCATTACAGGTAGATAGTGTTGAAAAGAAGGCTTTTGGCATCCTGGCATTCATAAATTGAGTATAGGAGTTGGGATGTTATGGTGAGGTTGTATAAGACATTGGTGAGGCCAAATTTGGAATATTGTGTGCAGTTCTGGTCACCTAATTATAGGAAGGATATCAGTAAGATTGAAAGAGTGCAGAGAAGATTTACTAGGATGTTGCTGGGTCTTCAGGTGTTGAGTTTCAGGGAAAGACTGAACAGGTTAGGACTTTATTCCTTGGAGCGTAGAAGAGTGAGGGGGGGATTGATAGCGGTTTACAAAATTATAGACAGAGTAAATGCGAGTGGGCTCTTTTCACTTAGATTAGGAGAGATAAATATGAGAGGACATGGCTTTAGGGTGACAGTGGAAAGGTTTAAGGGGAACTTCTTCACTCAGCGAGTGGTGGGAGTGTGGAACGAGGTGCCCTCTGATGTGGTAAATGCAGGCTCACTCTTAAGTTTTAAGAATAAAATGGATTTAAGATACATGGATGGGAGAGTTCTAGAGGGTTATGGACTGGACTAGTGGAATAAAGTTTTGGCACAGATTAGAAGGGCCGAATGGCCTGTTTTCTGTGCGTGTAGTGATCTATGGTTCTATGGTTCTAGGAGGGGTCCCAGAACAGATCCCTGTGGAACACCACTGGTCACTGCAGAATATGAACCATCTACAACCACCCTTTGCCTTCTGTGTGCAAGCCAATTCTGGATCCACAAAGCAAGGTCTCCTTGGATCCCATACCTCCTTACCTTCTAAAGGAGACTTGCATGGGGAACCTTATCAAATGCCTTACTGAAATCCATATATGCTACATCCATTGTTCATAATGCTTCCTTTAAGACAGCTACAGTCTTCAAGTCAAGGTTTCTAAATAAGGTAAACAGATATAACAATCCCAGCACTTGTGAGACTGAATAAAAGTAGCTTTTCACAACAAGTCCTGCAGCTGGGGGAGGGTGGTTAGCAATTAGCTCAGTGTCTTGAGGGTAATACTTGGTTTTCCACACTCCCTTTTATCTTATTGGTATTTTCAGTTGCCTCCTACCAGAACATTCAGAAGTCACACATTATCATTAAACCTCTAAATTCCCTCACAAAAGGCATTTGCCTTTCCTTAGCAGGCTGTGAAGCAGCCAGCCAGTATACTCTGCTCTCCACTATAGACCTAGATAAATTTGTCAAAGTTTTAGATGTTATGCCAAATCCCCACAAACACCTAAGGAAGGAAAGACGCTGCTGTGCTTTTTTCGCAATTGCACTTACATGCTGGTGCTGGCCCACCTAGGAACTTTAAATTGCTAACCCTCCCCACATCTGATTCTGCGATGAGGTCTGGCTTATAGACCTCTGGTTTCCCTCTCCTAACATCTACAATAAAGTTGGATCTGTACAGAAGGGATGTCTTGCATCTGAGCTGGAAGGGGACTAGCGAGAAGGTTGGTTATCGCTGCATGGTGGAATTTAAACTATAGTTGCAGGGGGTTGCGAACCAGAGTGCCAGAACAGTTACAGAAGAGGTTGTGGGGACAGATGTTGGTAAGAATTCAGACAAAGTTAGAAATCAAAAGGTTGAACATGGTACGTACGACTAGTGTCCTAAGCTGCCTGAATTTCAATGCAAGAAGTATTGTAGGAAAGGCGGATAATAGTACTGAAGATGAGGAAGCTAGTTTACAAACAGAGGCAATGTGTAGTGAGGAGAGGCTGTTGATAGGACAAAAGTTCAGTCAACAGGATGAGTTGCAAGTAAAAGATGGACAAAATTGAAAGGGTGAATACAGGACTGAAGGTGTTGTATCCGAATACAAACAGTGAACGGAATAAGGTAGATGAACTGACAGCACAGTTGCAGATTGACAGGTATGATGTTATAGGCATCACTGAATCATGGCTGAAAGATTATAGCTGGAAGCTCAATGTCTAAGGATACACATTGTATTGAAAGAATAGGCAGGAAGGCAGAGGGCTTGGGGTTGCTCTGTTGGTAAAAAAAAAGAAATCAAATCATTAGAAAGAAATGACATAGAGTTGGAAGGTATTGAATCACTGTGGATGGATCTAAGGAACTGTAAAGGTAAATAGACCCTGCTGGGAGTTGTATATAGACCCCAAACAGTAGCGAGTATGTGGCCTACAAATTACAATGGGAGATAGAAAATGAATGCCAAAAGGGCAATGTTATAATAGTCATGGGGGACTTCAATATGCTGGTAGATTGGGAAAATCAGCTTGGTGCTGGATTCCAGAATGCCTATGAGATGGCTTTTTAGAGCAGCTCATTGTGGAGTCCACAGGAGGATCAGCTATTCTGGATTGGGTGTTATGCAATGAAACAGAATTGATTAGAGATCTTAAGGTAAAAGAAGTCTTTGAGGCAAGTGACCATAATATGATTGAATTCACCCTGAAATTTGAGAGAGGAATCTAAAGTCAGATATATCAGTATTGCAGTTAAGTAAAGGGAATTACAGAGGCATGAGAGAGGAGCTGGCCAGAATTAATTGGAAAAAACACTGGCAGGGATGATGGCAGAGCAGCAAAGGCTGAAATTTCTGGAAGCAATTGGGAAGGCACAGGATATGTACATCCCAAAGAGGGAGAAGTATTCTAAATGCAAGATGACACAACCAACATAAAAACCAAAGAGAGGGCATATAATACAGCACAAATTAGTGGGAAGTTAAAGGTTAATTTGCAGGTTGTGTCTATGGTGAGGAAGGCAAATGCAATGTTAGCATTCATTTCAAGAGGACTAGAATATAAAAGCAAGGGTGTAATGTTGAAACTCTATAAAGCACTGGTGAGGCCTCACTTGGAGCAAGTTTGGGCCCCTTATCTTAGAAAGGATGTGCTGAAACTGGACAGCGTCCAAAGGAGGTTAACAAAAATTATTCCAGGATTGAATGTCTTGACATATGAAGAGCATTTGATGGAATCCTGTATTCATTGGAATTCAGAAGAATGAGGGGTGACCCAATTGAAACTTATCAAATGGTGAAAGGTCTTGATAGCGTTACATACCCCGTGGGTATCTTGTGACTGTCACATGACCATGATGTAATTGAGTATCTAGTGAGCATGATGTAATAGTCTTGTGATGATGGGGTGTTGTAATTTCCCACCAGTGTGAGGTCACATGATGTAATTTTCCTGCCAGTGAAAGGTCATGTGATGGCCTGTTTCAACAGGTATAAAATGAAAAAGCCTTGCTGTGACGCAGGTCAGTTTGTAATTTAATTCGTCAGTTACTCCATTATGCTACATATTTGTCTCATGACACAGTTTTGTTTTAAAGTGGAGTTTTACTTTCTGTCTTAAGTCTCAAAGGTTATTGCCGGCAGTTTCGCTGCAACACTGCCAGTTTAGTCCAGTCAGAGAGTGAAGAATTTACTGAAGTACGGAAAACCCGAAGGATCGAGAAAAGTTGATGTTGTCAGCGGTAATACAGGATCAACTTTATTTAATCTTCATTCAAAGAGATAGTAACCTGCATTCGAGATAATCTCTGCTGTAACAGCAAAAAGGATTGGACACAGCATTATTCGCCAAGGAGAAGGTCAGTTCTTTTAAGCCGATTTTATTTCTCGTTGTAAATCCTTCGGGCAAGGCATATTTCAGCTGGGATCAGCAGTAACATCACATCATCGAGGAATTCGTTACTTCAGGAAAGTCTCTTCTTATTGACTGTGGAAATCATCTGGACTTTCGCATTTACCACTTTTAAGAACTGTGCTCGCATTTATCGCTTTAAGAACTGTTAGAGTTGCCGTATAGCAGTTAACTTCTGGTTAAATTAGTCATTTTTTAACTTTTCATTTGTTGTTGAGCTGAGTTTAAATAAATGTTTTATTTGTTTATAAAAAACCTGTCTCAATTCTATATTCATTGTTCCTGTATCATAGCAATAGTGTGAAAGTGGAATGGTGTGAAAGTGTTTCTTATTGCAAGAGAGTCTAAGACCAGAGGACACGGCCTCAGAATAGAGGGGCATCCTTTTAGTAATGGAGTTGAGGAGGAATTTCTTTAGCCAGACAGTGGTGAATCTGTGGAATTCTTTGCCATAGGCAGCTGTGGAGGTCATGTCTTTATGTATGTTTAAGGCAGAGATTGAGAGATTCTTGATTGGTCAGGGCATGAAGGGATATGGGGTGAAGGCAGGAGATTGGGGCTGCAAGGAAAATTGGATCAGCCATGATGAAATGTTGACCAGACTCGGGTTAAATGGCCTATTTCTGCTCCTATATCTTATGACCTTAAAATCTCATGGTCATATATTTTGAGTAATATGTGGTTCCATTGGATTACACATTTACAATGGCAGCATATTATAATTTAGCAAACACCTCTCAAAATCCAAACTCCTCTCTGAGCTTATGTAAATTAAATGGATGATGTATAAACCTCTAAGGATAAAAAAACCCAACACCCCCAAAGTAGTCTTGTGAGGGCCAGCTATCTGGATACACAAATAGACTAAGTTTTGATGGAGGAATAATGTCCTTCATCATGTTTGATGTGCTTAATGACAAAATATGTCTGGTCCAGAACCTTCCTTGATTTCCATTGTAATGATGCAAAATAACTCGGCAAAGAGAATCTGATGCCTGGTTTGATGAGGGCAAATTAACATCGCCCCTATTGTTTTATTTTTGGTCAATTCATATGATAATATCTGCCAGTCATTTCAGTTTGCAAACCATATCTTTTGAGTGGTTTCATGTTGTGAGCCAGTATCCTGTGTTCTGTAGACAGCATTGTTTGCTTAAATAACTGTTCTTTCAGATTCAAAACTGATTGTAGTTTACATTTGATCAGATTTTGTTTTGAAGATTGGTTCTCATTTGCATTAATACCTGGTGTTCCCATAATTTCGGAATGCCATCCTGCACCTAATGATCTCCAACGGTGCTTAAAAGAATAGTATCAGGAGACGTGGGAGTCTTTGGAGCCACACGAGAATGCAAATGTCGCAGACTGCTCAGCATATTCATAGAATCATAGAGTTATAGACAGCATAGTATGGGGGTGGGGGTCATAGCCCTTCTGTTCACGAGTTCTCAACCTGGGAGCTACAGACCCCTTGCTTAATGGTTTTGATCCATGGCATAAAAAAGGTTGGGAATGCCTGTCCAGTTCTGCTTACTCCCATCCACCTGCACCCAAACCATATTTATCCTCTAAAACATTCCCATCAATGTACCTATCCAAACTTTACCAAAATGTTCCAATTGAACCCACATCTACCACTTCTGTTGGTAGCTGTTCCACCTTCTGATTGAAAATTTTCCCCTTAGATTCTCCTTAAACCTTTCATGCTTAACCTATCACCTCTGGTTCTACTCTCACCCAACCTGAGGGGGGGACATGCCTGCATGCATTCACTATCTCCATACTTCTCATAATGTTGTCTACCTTTATAAATCTCCCCTCAATTTCTTATGTTTCAGAGAATAAAAAACTAACCTATTCACCTTTCAAATGAACCAGCATTCACGACTCCTGCTGACAGTTCAATCTATAATCGCACCATCCTCTGAGTGACAAAGTTCTCCCTCAGTATCCCTTACATTCAAGATCAAGTTTATTGTCATTCAACTGTGCACATGTATACCAAATAAAACAATATTCCTCCGGACCAAGGTGCTCAACACTGTACATATAACTCAAACAGAACACATAAAGTAATATTACCACAAATAGTAAGTTGCATTTATGATGCAAGTTAAAAGATTAATGGTACAGGTGTCCTCCGCTGTACGAAAGTTCACTTTACGCTACTTCGCTTTTACGTGAGACCTACATTAGTACATGTTTTCACTAACCAAAAGAAATTCAAAGAGGATTTTTTCTTTTATGAAAAAAAGGTGCCTGCTTTAACCTTGTGTTTACCCTGAGAAAGACTACCATGACCGTGAAGCCTTGCATGGGCAGGTGTGTGCGCATGCGTGTACATGCAGATTTTTTTCTACAAATCGGTTTTGGCTAAATCTTACTGATTCTGAAAAGTGAAACTACACTGTACATACATTATTTCTACTTTATATAGGCTGTGTATTTATCATATCATTCCTGCTTTTACTATATGTTCATGTTATTTTAGGTTTTATGTGCTGTTTAGTATGATTTGGTAGGTTTTTTGTGTCTGGGGACGCTCAAAAATTTTTTCCTTATAAATTAATGGTAACTGCTTCTTCGCTTTATGCCATTTCAGCATACGAAAGGTTTCGTAGGAACATTCTACTTTTGGATAGTGGAGGAAACCTGTATAACGCTACTGGTACTTAATATGTGATGCGACCTGGGTGGTGGCAGGAGGAAGTTCAGTAGCCTCACTGGGGGAATCATGTGCTTTTCCATCCTAACAGTCCTTGTCCTAATGCTACAGTATCTCCTGCCTGATGGTAGAGAGCCATACAGATTGGACAAATGAGAGTGATCATTGATAGTGCTAAGGGTCCTACGTATGCATCACTCCTGAGAAAAAGCAATATATTCAAAATCAGAATCAGAATCAGAGTCAGAATCAGGTTTAATATCACTGGCATATGTTGTGAAATTTGTTAACTTTGTAGCAGCAGTACAATGTACAGTGCCTATAAAAAGTCTTGACCCCTCTTATTTCATTATTTTACAACATTGAATCACAGGTGGATTTAATTTGGCTTTTTTGACACTGATCAACAGAAAATGACCCTTCTGTGTCAAAGTGTAAACAGATTAAACAGATCTCTACAAAGGGACCTAAATTAATTGTAGTAGGCCTCTGTTAGTCTTGATAGACCATGGATTTGCGACTTGGAAAGTTTCCAGGGCGCAAGCGTGGGCAAGGTTTCTTTTATGGAAGACCGGCAGTTGCCCAAGCTGCAAGTCTCCCCTCTCCATGCCACCAATGTTGTCCAAGGGAAGGGCAATAGGACCCATACAGCTTGGCACCGGTGTCATCGCAGAGCAATGTGTGGTTAAGTGCCTTGCTCAAGGACACACACGCAGCCTCAGCCAAGGCTCGAACTAGTGGCCTTCAGATCACTAGACAAGTGCCTTAACCACTTGGCCACGCACCAACACCTAAATTAATTGCAAATATAAAACATAATAATTGATTGAATAAGAATTCACCCCCATTTAATATTACACACTAAATCATCACTGGAGCAGTCAATTGGTATTAGAAGTCACATAATTAGTTAAATGGAAATCTATTTTGGAGACCTGTGTGCAATCAAGGTGTTTTAATTGATTGTAGTAAGAAATACATCTTTATCTGGAAGATGACTGCCGGTGAGTCGGTATCCTGGCAAAAACAACACCATGAAGACAAAAGAACACTCAAAGCAACTCCACGTAAATGTTACTGAAAAGCACAAGTCAGGAGATGGATAGATGAAAATTTTCAAGCCACTGAATATCCCTTGGAGTACAATTAAGTCAATCATCAAGAAATGGAAAGAATATGGTACAGCCGTAAATCTGACTAGAGCAGTGTTATATACCCCTAGGGTTCATTCTTTCTGTGGACTGTCACTTTAAAATGCCAGGAGAATGAGACTGACTTTTGGACACAGTTTGAGCTGCTCCAGAGAGAGAGAGAGTGAGAGGTGAAGTTATTTGATAGACAATGAATGTTTTTGGTTTCTCGCAGCTTATTTTGAATATACAAGGACACACAGACACACACAACTCAAAGTCAAGATGGATTCGGTCAATGGAAGACACCTGTGAGTTGGTTGCTGGTTTAAACTTTCAGTAGCCCAAAAGGGGTGAGTTGAGATCGATCCAGAGTATTGATAAATGACTCTCACAAGTTTCTGCAACTAGAAGAAGTTTGCAGAGAAGAGAAGAGAGGGAGAGGAAGGTTTGAAACAGAAGAAACCTAGTGACAAAGAGATCACTGTTTGGACTCTCTCTCCAAGTAGCCTGTGAGAGTGAGTTTATTTCCATTCAAGTACGAAAGTGTATTTGTCACATAGTTAATCCACAGGAGTAGGTTCTCTGGTGAGGGGAAAACCTTTGTGAATACCACGTGTGTGTTTATCTCTTTGTCTGGGTGTGGTAATTCGCTGAAGAAAGGCGCCCCTGTGACAAATCACTGTTGGAGTTATTTTGTATGTCGTGGCTATCACATTGTGTGTGATTGAGGTAACCTTGTGGAATCTACTGGTGTGTTGACCCCTTGCCTGGGTGGTGATTCCCCAGAAGATGGTCCTTTTGTGATAAGCTACTGTTGGTGATCATCCATACGTGGATTCTCTTTGAGTATCCTGCAGCCACCACTTTGAGATGTCCCGTAGCTGAATTCGGGTGTGGTACCACTTGTGTTGTGAGGATATTCGTTGAAGATCACTGTCAGTGATACTTCGAATGTGGAGTGGAACAACTTTGGAGGTAAAACTTATTGCTATTGTTATTTAGTATTGCTGTCGTGGAACCTGTGGAATATTGACGTAATTGCCTTCCCACAACATTCACCTTTGGATTACAAGCACCTCGCATTAATTAACCTGTGCATTTGAACTGAACTTTTCGTACATACCATCATAAGACTGTATCACTTACCACCTAATCTTGAAGAAGCTTGGGGATCCTTATTTTTACACCAATATATGCATAACACCGTTATCTCTTGATTTACCTGGTTTAAGTTACCATATGACATAGATACTAATAAAATAGTGTTTTGTTAACAGCAAAACCAGACTCCAGGTGTGCTCTATTGATGCTGATACTTTTACAGGATTGCATATACGTGACATAGGGCTGCCCTCAAAAACTGAGTGACCGTGCAAGAAAGGGACTTGTGAGGGAGGCCATCAAGAGACCTATAACAACTCTGGAGAAGTTACAAGCTTCAGTGGCTGAGAAGATAAAGATTGCACATACGACAACTGTTGCCTGGGTCCTTCATCAGTCGCAGCTTTATGGGAGAGTGGCAATGAGAAAGACTCACATGAAATCTTGGTTAAATGCTATGTTTCACATAAGCTAAACACCACAATGTTCAAAAACACACCATCCCTACCGTGATGCATGGTGGTGGCTGCATCATTCTGTGGGGATGCTACACAGCAGCAGGCTCTGGAAGGCTTGTGAAAGTAGAAGGTAAAATGAATGCAGCAAAATACAGGGAAACCCTGGAGGAAAACCTGATTCAGTCTGTAAGAGAACAATGACCTGGAAGATTTGTTTTCTAGAAAGACATTGACCCCAAGCATAAACCCAAAGCTACACAGGAATGGCTTAAAAAACAACAAAGTTAATGTCCTGAAGTGGCCAAATCAGAGTCCAGACTTCAGTCCAATTGACAATTTGTGGCTGGACTTGAAAAAGGCTGTTTACTCATGATCCCTATGCAATCTGACAGAGCTTGAGCAGTTTTATAAAGAAGAATAGGGGAAAGTTGCAGTGTTTTGATGTTTAAAGCTGAGAAAGATCTATCAAATGAGAGAAAATCTGCAGATGCTGTAAATCCTATCCAATTTACCCAATTTTCCTCAGGATCAATAAAGTATGGCTGTCTGTCTGTCTATCCACACAGACTGAATTGATAGGGGTGAATACTTATGCAATCAATTATTTTGTGTTTTATATCTGTAATTAACTTAGATCATTTTGTAGAGATCTGTTTTCACTTTGACATGGAAAGGTCTTTTTCTGTTGATCAGTGTCAAATAAAAGCCAAATTAAAATGAAGGAGTGAAGGGAGTCAGAATAGAACAGACGGTAAAAATGCAAAGATAGCATGCAGTCAGACTGTCAAGAAGGGCAGGCAAATGACAGGACAAATTTGCAGACAGCAGAGTGAGTATCAGTGCATTAGGGATGCAGAATACTGGTACAGGGTTCTGAGTTGGATGATCAGCCATGATCATACTGAATGGCGGTGCAGGCTCAAAGGGCCGAATGGCCTACTCTTGCACCTATTTTCTATGTTTCTATGTTTCTAGAATCAAAAAAGGGTAGCAAATACAGTACTCAAAGTGTTATATCTCAATGCACAGAGTATAAGAAATAAGGTGGATGATCTTGTTGCACAATTACAGTTTGTCATTGAGCCAGCTAGGGGATTGGATGTTATGTAATGAATTGGAGGCGATTAGTGAGTTTAAGGTAAAAGATCCCTTTGAAGGCAGTGATCACACTATGATTGATTTCGACTTGAAGTTTGATAGGCAGGACGTAAAGTTTGACGTAGCCGTACTTCAGTGGAGTAAAGGATATTACAGTGGTATGAGGGAGGAGTTGGCCAAGAAAAATTGGAAGGAGATGCTGGAGCGATGACAGCAGAGCAGCAATGGTGTGGGCTTCTGGGAAAAATGAGGAAGGTGAAGGATAGACGTATTCCAAAAACAAAGAAGTATTCAAATGGCAAGTAGTACAACTATGGCTGGCAAGGGAAGTCAAAGCTAATGTAAAAGCAAAAAAAAAGGCATACATCAAAGCTAAGTTAGTGGGAAAATAGAGGATTGGGAAGCTATTTTGAACCTACAGAAAGCAACTAAAATGATCATTAGGAGTAAAAAGATGAACTATAAAAGCAAGCTTGCAAACAATATCTATGTGGATAGTAAAAGTATGTAAAGCATAAAAGAGAAATGCAAGTGGATGTAGGACTGCTAGAAAATGAGGCCAGAAAAATAATAACAGGGACAAGGAGATGGCAGATGAACCAAATGAGTAGTCTTCAACATTATATTTCATTTGGATTAGTCTTCACTGTGGAACACACCAAAAGTGTGCCAGATGTTGAAGAGTATGACGGAAGAGAAGCTGGTGCAGTTACCTTTACAAGGAAGAAGGTGCTCAAAATGATGAAAGACCTAAAGGTACAAAAGTCACACAGATCAGATGAACTGCACCCAAGGGTTTTGAATGAGGTAGTGGTGGAGATTGTGGAGGCATTAGTAATTATCTTTCAAAAATCCTACACAGTAATGCCTGCACTGTTTTTGTGCACTTTATGCAGTCCAGTGTAGGTCTGTAGTCTAGTGTAGCTTTCTCTGTGTTGTATTTTTTATTATGTAGTTCAGTCTAGTTTTTTGTACTGTGCCATGTAACACCATGATCCTGAAAAATGTTGTCTCATTTTTACTATGCACTGTACCAGCAATTATGGTCGAAATGACAATAAAAGTTGACTTGACTTGAAAATCATTGGACTCTGGCATGGTTCTGGAGGACTGGAAAATTGCAAATGTCACTCCACTCTTTAAGAAAGGAAATAATTGCCCAGTTAGCCTGACCTCAGTGTTTGGGAAGAAGTTAGAGTCAATTGTTAAGGATGTATTTAGTTAGATAGATAGATAGATAGATACTTTATTCATCCCCATGGGGAAATTCAACTTTTTTTCCAATGTCCCATACACTTGTTGTAGCAAAACTAATTACATACAATACTTAACTCAGTAAGAAAATATGATATGCATCTAAATCACTATCTCAAAAAGCATTAATAATAGCTTAAGTCCTTAAGTCTTAATTCTTAGTTCTTAAGGGACTTAGTTAAAGGACTTAGTTCTTAAGTCCTGGTGGTTGAATTGTAAAGCCTAATGGCATTGGGGAGTATTGACCTCTTCATCCTGTCTGAGGAGCATTGCATCGATAGTAACCTGTCGCTGAAACTGCTTCTCTGTCTCTGGATGGTGCTATGTAGAGGATGTTCAGAGTTTTCCATAATTGACCGTAGCCTACTCAGCGCCCTTCGCTCAGCTACCAATGTTAAACTCTCCAGTACTTTGCCCACGACAGAGCCCGCCTTCCTTACCAGCTTATTAAGACGTGAGGCGTCCCTCTTCTTAATGCTTCCTCCCCAACACGCCACCACAAAGAAGAGGGCGCTCTCCACAACTGACCTATAGAACATCTTCAGCATCTCACTACAGACATTGAATGACGCCAACCTTCTAAGGAAGTACAGTTGACTCTGTGCCTTCCTGCACAAGGCATCTGTGTTGGCAGTCCAGTCTAGCTTCTCATCTAACTGTACTCCCAGATACTTGTAGATACAGTACTAGGTGACACAGACAAGATAGGACAAAGTCAGCACGGTTTCTTTGAGAGAAAATCTTGTCTAATGAACCTGTTGGAATTCTTTGAGGAGATTACATGTAGTATAGATAAAGGGGATGTAGTGAATGTGGTATATTTGGATTTTCATAAGGCCCTTGACAAGGTGCCACACATGAGCCAGCATGCTTATCAAGTTAAGAGCCCATGGCACTACAGGAAATTTATCTGCATGCTTACAGTACTGGATGATTGGTAGACAGCAGTGAGTGAAAATAAAAGAATCCTTTTCTTGTTGGCTGTCAATGACTAGTGGTGTTCTGCAGGGGTCGGTGTTAGGACCACTTCTTTTTATGCTGTATATCCATGATTTAGATGATGGAACAGATGGCTTTGTTGCCAAGTTTGCCGATGATATGAAGATTGGCGGTGGGGCAGGTAGTGTTGAGGAAACAGATAGGCTGCAGAAGGACTTAGACAGATTAGGAGAATGGGAAAGGGAGTGGCAATGAAATACAATGTTGGAAAATGCATGGTCATGCACTTTGATGGAAAAAATAAATGTGCAGACTATTTTCTAACCAGGGAGAAAATCCAAAAATCTGAGATACAGAGGGACTTGGGAGTCCTTGTGCAGAACACCCTAAAGGTTAACTTGCAGGTTAGGTTGGTGGTGAGGAAGGCAAATGCAAAGTTAACATTCATTTCAAGGTCTAGAATACCAGAGCAGGGATGTGATGCTGAGGCTTTATAAGGCACTGGTGAGGCCTCACCTTGAGTATTGTGAACCATTTTGGGCTCCTCATCTAAGAAAAGTTGTGCTGGCATTGGAGAGACTTGAGAGGATGTTCAAAAGGATTTTTCTAGAAATAAAAGGGTTATCATATGAGAAGCATTTGATGGCTCTGGGTCTGTACCCACTGGAATTAGAAGGATGATGGGGGATCTCGTTGAAACTTTCGAATGTTGAAAGGCCTAGACAGAGTAGATGTGGAAAGGATGTTTCCCATGGGAGCATCCATTTAAAACAGAAAAGCAGAGAAATTTCTTTAGCCAGATGGTGGTGAATTTGTGGAATTTGTTACCACAGGTAGCTGTGGAGGCCAGGTTATTGGGTGTATTTAAGGCAGAACTTCATAGGTTCTTGATTGGACACAGCATCAAAGGTAATGGGGAGAACTATGGGGAGTTAGACTGAGGAGGGGATAAAGTGTTTAGCCATGATGGAATGCTGGAGCAGACTTGATGGGGTCTTTTTATAAACACTGTCTGTATGTATATCAAATAGTTAAATAAAATAAGTAGTGCAAAAATAGATATAAAAAAGTAGCAAGTAGTGTTCATGGGTTCAATGTCCATTCAGAAATTGGATGGCAGAGGGGAAGGAGCTAATCCTGAATTGCTGAGTATGAGCCTTCAAGCGTATGTAGATCCTTCTCAATGGTAGCATTAAGAACAGGGAGAACAATGATGTGGTGATGTATCAGCAAACAGGAGGGAGATTGAAAACTTGTTTGAGTGGTGCAATAACATCTACCTCTCATTCAACATCAATAAGACTAAAGAATTGATTGTAGATTTCAGGAGGGGGAAACCAGAGGTCCCTGATCCAGTGCTCATTGGAGGATCATCGGTGGAGAGGGTCAGTAACTTTAAACTCCTGGATGTCACTATCTCAGAGGACCTGCCCGGGACCCATCATATAAATATTATTGTAGAGAAAGTACGACAGTGCCTCTGCTTCATCAGGAATCAGTGGAGGTTCAACTGTCATTGAAAACCTTGGCAAGGTTTTATAGATATGTGGTTGGAGAGTGTGCTGACTGGCTGCATTAAAGCCTGGTATGGGAACACCAGTGCCTTTGAGTAGAAAATCCTACAAAATTAGTTGATGCAGCCCAGTGCAGAGGGAAGCACCAGCTGCCTGACTCTTAATTTGAATTGACTTTATTTCCTACTTCCTTCACATACATGAGGAGCAAAAATCTTTATGTTACGTCTCTGTCTGAATGTACAATGTGCAAATTATAGTAATTGGTAATAGATAGTAAGATAAACAACAGAACAGTCAATATAGCTTAGAAATACAATTGTGTCAGTGTGAATTAATCAGTCTGATGGCCTGATGAAAGAAGCTGTCCTGGAGCCTGCTGGTCTTGACGTTTATGCTGCTGTACCGTTTCCCAGATGGTAGCAGCTGGAACAGTTTATGGTTGGGGTGACTCGGGTCCCCAATGATCCTTCGAGCCCTTTTTATGCACCTGTCGCTGTAAATGTTCTGAATAGTGTGATGTTCATATCACAGATGCACTGGGCTGTCCGCACCACTCTCTGCAGAGCCCTGTGGTTGAGGGAAGTACAGTTCTCATACCAGGCAGTGATTCAGGATGCTCTCAATTGTGCCCCTGTAGAAAGTCTTTAGGATTTGGGGACTCATGCTGAACTTCTTCAACCGTCTGAGGTGAAGGAGGTGCTTTTTTCACCACACAGTTGGTATGTACAGACCACATAAGATCCTAGGTGATGTGTATGCCGAAGAACTTGAAGCTGTTCACCAACTCATTCCAGATCCATTGATGTCAATAGGGGTGAGTCTGTCTCCGTTCCTCCTGTAGTCCATAATTAGCCTCTTTGTTTTGGCGACATTGAGGGAGAGGTTGTCTTCTGGACAAAACTGCATCAGGGTGATGACTTCTTCTCTGTAGGCAGCCTTGTTATTATTTGAAATAAGGCCAATCAACATAGTATCATCACTCTTTAGAAAGGTCTGCCGCTGGGCCTGGAGTATGCATTTCGGCATTTTGGATGTGGACTTGGACTACAGACTTTCTTTTCGGTCTTATGGGTTTTTTTTTATAGTCTGTGTTTTTCGCCCAATCTTTCTTGGTTTTTTTTTGTGCAGGGAGGAAGGATTTGGAGGTTGACGTGCCTGTTCCATTTTTGTTTGTTATCGTGCAGGGAGTGGGGATTTGGGGGTTGATAATCATGCTGCCTTACTTTTCTTTCTTGATTTCATGGCTACCTGGAGAAGAATAATTTCAAGTCATATTCTTTGATAATAAAAGAACCATATGAACCTTTTTAAACCTTTACACCATGGGTAAAGCCCCCACCTCCAAACACTGAACACATCTATGTGAAACGTTGATATAGGAAATCTGCATCCTCACCACCCAGGCCATGCTCGTTTCTCACTACTGCCATCAGGTAGAAAGTACTAGTGCCTTCGAATTCACACCACCAGATTCAAGAACAGTTACTACCCCTCAACCATCCAGAACAAAAGGGGATAACTACAATCCTTCTATTTCTGGTGTTCCCACAACCGATGGTCTAACTAAGGATTCTTTATCTTGTTATTTCATGTTCTTGTTATTTATTGCTATTTATTTATATTTGTATTCACACAGTTTGTTGTTCATTGATCCTGTTTACAGTTACTGTTCTATAGATTTGCTAAGTATAGGAACAAGAACAAGAATCTCAGGGCTTTATGTGGTGACACGTATATACTCTGATAATAAATTTCACTTTGAACTTTGAACTTTAAGAAGATGGAATGTCTTAGGTGGTAGGTGTTGTTAAAGATTAACACTGCCTTTTGAGGCATCACTCCTTAAAGATGTCTTAGATACTACGAAAGCTAGTAACCATGATGGAGCTGACTTATTTTACAAGGCTCTGCAGCTTACTTCGATACTGTGCAGTAGCGTCCACACCCCCACATACCAGATCAAGTCAAGTCAAGTCACTTTTTAATGTCATTTCAACCATAACTGCTGGTACAGTGCACAGTAAAAATGAGACAGCATTTTTCAGGACCTGGTACTACATGAAACAGCACAAAAACTAGACTGAACTACGTGAAAAAAAACACAGGAAAAAATAAACTACACTAATCTACAGACCTACCCAGGACTCCATAAAGTGCACAAAACAGTGCAGGCATTACAATGAATAATATACAAGACAATAGGCACAGTAGAGGGCAGTAAGTTGGTGTCAGTCCAGGCTCTGGGTATTGAGGAGTCTGATAGCTTGGGGGAAGAAACTGTTACATCGTCTGGTTGTGAGTGCTCGAATGCTCTGGTGCCTTTTCCCAGATGGCAGGAGGGAGAAGAGTTTGTATGAGGGGTGTGTGGGGTCCTTCATAATGCTGTTTGCTTTGCGGATGCAGCGTGTGGTGTAAATGTCTGTAATGGCGGGAAGAGAGACCCCAATGATCTTCTCAGCTGACCTCACTATCCGCTGCAGGGTCTTGCGATCCAAGATGGTGCAATTTCTGAACCAGGCAGTGATGCAGCTGCTCAGGATGCTCTCAATACAACCCCTGTAGAATGTGATGAGGATGGGGGGTGGGAGATGGACTTTCCTCAGCCTTCGCAGAAAGTAGAGATGCTGCAGGGCTTTCTTTGCTATGGAGCTGTTATTGAGGGACCGGGTAAGATTCTTTGCCAGGTGAACACCAAGATATTTGGTGCTCTTAAAGATATCTACCAAGGAGCCGTCAATGTTCAGCAGGAGGTGGTTGCTCCGTGCCCTCCTGAAGTCAACAACCATCTCTTTTGTTTTGTTCACATTCAGAGGCAGGTTGTTGGCTCTGCACCAGTCTGTTAGCCACTGCACCTCCTCGCTGTATGCTGACTCTTGCCGATGAGACCCATCATGGTCATGTCATCAGCAAACTTGATGATGTGGTTGGAGCTGTGTGTTGCAGCACAGTCGTGGGTCAGCAGAGTGAACAGCAGTGGACTGAGCACACAGCCATGGGGGACCCCCGTGCTCAGTGTGATGGTGTTGGAGATGCTGCTTCCATCTGGACTGACTGAGGTCTCCCAGTCAGGAAGTCTGGGATCCAAGTTGCAGAGAGATGGTGATGCAGCCAGTCAGAATGCACTATCCGTAGAAATTCTGTAGAAATTTTCTAGTGTTTGAAGTGACAGACCAAATCTCCTCACACTCATACTGAAATATAGCCACTGTCTTGCCTTCTTTATAGCAGCATTGATCCTGTAAGCTGGTACTAGGTGAGATCCTCAGAGATGTTAACACCCAGGAACTTGAAATTGCTTACTCTCTCCACTTCCAGTCTCTCTATGAGGTGTGGTATTTAATTGAAATGATATGTAGAAAGTGCAACATTAAATTCATAGAACATGTTGTTGATTCAGCTACCAGCTTGTATCATGCCTGGTTTTCCCTGCCATTGAAGTCTGAAGATCCAGCTCCATAGCTCTTTCAGCAGGCCAGCATAGATGTTAACTGAATGGGTTCGGTGAGTAGATTCCTAAAATTCTGAAATTTCATTTCCACTGCTCAGTGAATTGGTAATATGTGATATCGTCTCCCTGCCACCTTAGATGAGTTTTCTAGATTTATCCATCTTGCTTTCATGCAATCTCAATATTCCAGAAGCAATTACCAGCCAATGTTCAGACAATGGAGCACTGTAAAAGGAGCTAAAATCACACTGCTTTTACTTTAGATTCACTTAGCTATCTTTGGAGAATATTGCTTCCTTACACAATGTTTCAGAAATTTTGTAACATGTCTTGTACAGTACAATACTGTCTTGGGAGGAAAGGCAACAGAATTGAATAAATCTCACTGAGAAAGTAAATTTTCTAGCCAAAATGTCGTGTCACTGCACTATGATCTATAGGAAGTTAACTTACCACTCAAAAACAACACAGGGAATGTATGTGCACTTCTGGTCACCTAACTACAGGAAGGATATCAATAAGGTTGAAAGAGTGCACAGAAAATTGACAAGCTGTTGCCGAGACTTGAGGACATGAGTTACTCAAGGGTGACTAGGTTAGGACTTTATTACCTGGCATGTAGATGAATGAAGGGTGATTTCATAGACAGGTACAAAACTATAAGGGATACAAATATGGTAAATGCAAATAGGCTTTTTCCACTGATGTTGGGTGAAATTAGGACTGAAATTAAACAAGTAAATGTTTAAGGGGACCATTAGAGGAACTTCACTTAGAAGGCAGTGGAAGTGTGGAATAAGTTACCACAAAAGTGGAGGACGTGGGTTTGATTTCAACAGTTAAGAGAAATTTGTATAGTCTATGGATGGGAGGCATATGGAAGGCTATGAACCAGCTGCAGGTTGACAGGGCAAGGCTGCATAATAGTTCAGCACAGTTTAGATGGACTGAAGCACCTGTTTCTGTGCTGTAGTATTCTATAACTCTATGTGCTCTTTAAGTATTCCAATAGTAATCAACACAAAAAAGGTTAAAGATGAGAACTTTTTTCATGTTGATTACTGTTGGAATGCTATTAAGGACAAAAAGAATTTGATATATTATTTTCTTTTCATTTTAATTACTATATTTTATGAAATAGAAAGAAATACTTTGATAAGACAGGAAGTTTCAATGTGCGACCTTGACTGCCTCTCTATTCCAGATTTTAATAGTTGATTGTGTCCCACCAGGATAATGATACAAGGTGGTCTGAATTCATAAGGCTCTGATCTGTTCTCATCATGCATTATTAATTATTTGGAAATGCAATAATTAGTTATGTTGTTGAGAAGTTTTCCCCTGAGGTAAGCAGTGAACCTACGCTGTCCACTGTTAATGTAGAAGTAATTCACTTACAAAAGCTAACTGATCTGCGTACTATAGATCTCGACTTTTGACAGCTGACTGGGGAAGAAAAATATATAATCTAAAATCTTAAGAAAAAAATTCAGACATGATAGCAGTTATCAATTTGCACTACAGTTTATGGTGGGATTATTTGTCACCACTTTCATGACTACAAACTTCTGAATACACTATACTGCTCCAATTCTCGTATCATTTAAAACCGTGCACATTTTGCCTCATTTGATCCTGTCCCTTTAGAGTCAAGCTCTTCAATTCTGCAATTCCTTCTCAAATTTATTCAATCTTTTTACCTCTCTCTCCTCCTTCGATATTCTCATTAAAACCTACTTTTTGACCAAGCATTGGGTCATCATTAGAAATATCTCCATGTTTAATTCAATGTAGATTTAATTTAATATGTTTACTTTCGATTCCTTTGTGTATTTACTTCTGTAAAGACTTTGTGTAAAAGCAGTATTTTGTTGGTACTTCTTCTCGATTTACCACAATTAAAGAGGAGAATTTACAGTTGGTTTTATACATATAGAATTCAATATTCAATTTCAAACCAACACTAGATGGTTTTAATTTCACAGAATTTTACAAGTACAACTAGTTTTACATAAACTGGATTTGTCTTAATAACAGTTGAATACATGTATATAAAACTTCCCATTAATAGTATCAGTAAATCTGGCTGATTAAATTTCTGTCATTATTACATCAAAAGTACAGTATAAAATAAAAATGGATATAATATTGCACAAAGTAATAGGTATTTTTTTTGCCATTGCTTTGGTGATAAGGTGGTGTTGAGATGAGTGGGATTACATGATAATTCATCATTATTTCTCCTGAAAATGAATCCTTGAACATGACTTTAACTCTGAAGCCCTCAGAACTTTCATTAACATTTGACCTGAGGCGCTTTTACTTCCAGTAACTGCCACTTGCATTTCTGTGACAGAACTGCTTAAATCTTGTTAAAATGCAAACTCTCCGGTGGCAGAGTTTATGATGCAGTGAGTGCAGGAAACCTCAAGTGAGAGGTGTGGAATCAATTGATCTGTGCTGAATTAGGTGTTGGCCCACCGGATTTGACCTCAGTGACCCTGGACCAGGGAAACCAGAAACCTAAAAAGGCTCCTACTTTTAATGTTGGAAATTTTGTGATAGGAGAGGAGGATAGGACTGAGCTCAGCCATGAACTCAAAGATTAAGTGAAATCAATGCCCGACAAGAGTGAGTGTCGACAATAAGATAGTTGAAGAAGGCAAAAAGAAGGAAATATGATCATAGCAACTTTGGTTTAGAAGCTGGAAGAGAGGTTTCCAAAAGAATATAATTGACAAGCAATCATTCTTTACAACAATTATCGATATATTTGTACATGTAATTAATTTTATTTCAATGTCAGCATTCACCTAAAGTGTATTTGACAGGAGTACTATTAACATAAGGAGATTGAGAGGGGATCTGATTGCAACATATAAGATTATTAAGGGATTGGACAAGATAGAGGCAGGAAATATGTTCCAGATGCTGGGAGAGTCCAGTTGCAGAGGGCATGGTTTGAGAATAAGGGGTAGGTCGTTTAGGACAGAGTTAAGGAAAAACTTTTTCTCCCAGAGAGTTGTGGGGGTCTGGAATGCACTGCCTCGGAAGGCAGTGGAGGCCAATTCTCTGGATGCTTTCAAGAAGGAGTTAGATAGGTATCTTATGGATAGGGGAATCAAGGGATACGGGGACAAGGCAGGAACCGGGTATTGATAGTAGATGATCAGCCATGATCTCAGAATGGTGGTGCAGGCTCGAAGGGCCGAATGGTCTACTTCTGCAGCTATTGTCTATTGTCTATAAGGAGAAATCGAGATTTATGTAAAGCCAAAGGGCGCCACCATAGCATAGCGGTTAGCTCAATGCTATTACAGCTCGGGGTGTCAGAGTTCGGAGCTCAGTTTCAGCATCCACCGTAGGGAATTGCTGTACATCCTCTCCATGGAATACAGACGATTTCTCCTGGTGCTCCAGTTACTTCCAACAGTCTGAAGATGCACTGGATATGTTAATAGGTCATTGTAAATTCTCTGTTTATTAGGTTATGGTTGAATTGTTTTTATTATCTAAGTATGCATGTATAGACATTTATCAGAGTTGTACTATACATGCACACTTTGACAATAAAATGAACCTTTGAAATCAGGGTTGTCGGTGGTTGCTGGGGTGGCATGGCTTGAAGGTCTGCAATTTTAAAAAACATTTTAAAGGAAGAGAGTGAGATAGAGAGCCAGAGAGGATTAAACAGGGGATTCCAGAACTTTTTATACTGTGGTTGCAGGTGTGCAAATTTGTGTATAAAGTTAAAATAGGTCAAGGGCATATTCACATGACTGTAGGGCTCAAGGAATTTACAAACCGTAGTAAACACCAGTGAGCATTTTTAAGATAATGTGTAAGTAACCAGTAGAGAACACATGGTGGATTGGTGAACGTGTGGGGAAAGTTAAAAGAATAAGTATTTTGGCTGAGCATGAAGTTATGGATAGTGAAGTGTGAGGGGACACTCAGGTGTACAAGGTAAATTTCATCCTACTAGGTAGTCAGCCTAAGTCCAATCTAATCATTCACTGAAAAGACCAATGGTCCACAAGCTAAGATGAGAGCCTTTATTCCTCCATATACTCCTTGCCTGCAATTTTAAAGTTAACTTTACCCTCTTTGGATCTCCTTTCTGCACAATAACATAAGTTGAGAGTGATCACTGTACACAGAAAGGAGAGGCACTGCACAATTCACTGACTGCTGGGCCTCACTCATGCTGCTTTTCATCAGTGTGATGAATCTTTTCCAGGAATAATAGAAAATCATAATGGATCATTAACTAATTTGAGTAAAAGAAGATGTTAATGTGCTTTATTTAAAAAAATATGATTTTTGAGGTTTCCCCTTTACTATTACAGCAAGGTTAAATTTCACACAATGCAAATTAATCACTCTGATCTCTAAGTGATGGAAAGAGAAGGATATAATTTTACTAGCAGAGATGGTAAAATAATATTTGAGTTTTTCCACAAAGTTCAACATTCAATTAAATTTATTATCAAAAGGTATGTACTATATATGTCACTTTATACTACCCTGATATTCATTCCAGGATCACATCTGAACAAAGACTTTATAATATACAAGAAATGATGGGCTGAAAGACTAGTTTCCAGCTTTATGACTCTATGATCAGTCGAGGTATCTGTTCTCTACATAAGTAACCAGACCTCAATTTCCAGACCTGGAGAAAACTACAACTCTCAATGCCCGCAGCACACTCGCAACATCATTAAAGACGCATCCCACCCTGGTCACTGTCTGTTCAATCTCTTGCCATTTGGTAGGAGATACAGAAACATCTTAGCCAAGATAGTAAGTCATGATTGACTTCATTCCACACTGTTCTTGCTGACTAAAGTGCTGAGAAAGATTGTGATCATCGAGGCCAGTGTGGAAGGCCGGGGTGTTCAGCGCTGTCTACCAGCCTCTTGCTTCTCCCGGAAGAATGTCCCTACATTCGGATTGTCTCTTTCTCCCTTGATGCTGTCAGAGGGTTTGGGTCTTGGGCAATGTTTCAACAATGTGGTTTGTCAATTGGATCAGCAGTTCAAGTTACGTTGTGTTTCTGCTTTCTGGTCGCTCCTTTTGTTGCTATTTTGGGTAAACTTGAATTAGGGCAGCCTGCAGATAATGAACACTGAGTGAAACTAAATATGCCTCAACTATTTCAATTTTGTGTTTTATATATTGTGTTATTTGCTCGTTTTTTCTGTTGTCATTGGCGTGATTTGGGTTTTTTTTGCGTGTGGAAGGAGTGCTGACTTTTTTCTTTGAACAGGTTTCATGGTTTTCTTTCTTTGTTTCGTGGCTGTTTGTGGGGAAAATGAATCTCAGGGTTGTATACTGCATCCATATTTTGAAAATAAATGTACTCTGAATCTTTATATATGGAATTTGTTTTAAATTATGTGGTAACACCTGCATTGTAGATACCTGTTTTGCATGGACTAGAATATCATTGCACTCTCATCTTCAGCAAAGACAATAAAGTTCTATTCTATTCTTTTCTATTCTTAAGACAGAGAAATGACTAAATTTGAATAGGTCTGATTTAGTTGATCCAGATAAGCTGAGACATCTGTGAGATGACACTTGGGGACAATACCAAAAATTAACTAATAATATAAAAGTTGAAGAATCTACTTTAGCCAAATAAAGATTAGACAGTTTCTTGATTAGTCAGTGCATGAAGGGATATGGAGAGAAGATAGGCGATTGGGGCTGAGAGGGAATAGGATTAGGTAAAAGGAAATGGCTGGGAAGACTTGATGGGCCAAATGATCTAATTCTGCTCCTATATCTTATTAGAATGAGAAATTCGACCTCAGAAACTTGAGGAGATGATCAGTAAAGGTATTATCAAGATCCATCTCTATCATGCTATGAAGATAGAATGTGAAGGATATGTTGACAGGGTTAGATGGATAAAAAAGGGATGAAGCTGGAGTGGTATATAACTGCAGACATGGACTGGATGGGCAGAATATAGCAGACATTCTACATAACTCATTGTCCCCTCCTGTATTCATGAGCAATTGGAAAAAGGTGAAGAAGGTAAACATTTGCCTGACTGTAAAATGAGTCACCTTTGAATGCAGCCCAATGATCTACGGCCTAGCATTGGTCCAATGTAACACACACAAAATGCTGGAGGAACTCAGCAGGCCAGACAGCATCTATTGAAAAGAGTAACATTTATGGAAAAGATGTTTTGGGCCAGGACCTTTCAAAGGAAGGGGGAAGGAGTCAGGCTAAGGAGGTGGGAGGAAGGAAGGAAGAAGAAGCACCCATGCTGAGCTTGTCAATTTCATCAACTTTGCCTCCAACTTCCACCCTGCCTTCAAATTTATTTGGTCCATTTCTGATACCTCTTTCTCCTTTCTCGATCTATCTGTCTCCATCTCTGGAGACAGTCTATTTACTGATGTCTTTTATAACCCAAAACATTGACTGTTTATTAATTTTCATAGATGCTGCCTGACCTGCTGAGTTCCTCCAGCATTTTATGTGTGTTGCTTTGGATTTCCAGCATCTTCAGATTTTCTCGTATTGGTCTGATGTGCAGCTCATTATGGGAGACGATTCTGATCAACACCAGCACCAAAGACAAACATCAGCACTTTGCCTCTACCACATATGCAGTTCCATTAACCAATGGAGCTGATTGTTCAAGTCATAAGTAGAAATGGTCACTGATACTCACACATTGTGACACCCTAGTAAAGATGAGTTCCGCTCATTTTCGTATAACACAAGCCTTAGAACGGGGTACTGCATAGACACAAGACTGATACCTAGTAGACAAAAATTTAACAATTTTCTGTAAACTAGTGAACTTGCCTTATACTTGTTATTACAGATGTTGTTCAAAAGTATTGAAATCATTCATTCCTGCCTGCAGTAATGACCAGTTGATAATTCTTTGCATATATAACTTATTTGACAGAGCAGCTTTTGAATCTATTGTGGCTCTAGTGCTACTAAATATGTTATCAAAAGAGTGAAATATGATTAATTCCTAAATCTTATTAAATATGTTGTTTTTTTCCTCCTGATCACCTTCTGTACCCTAAACTATAAACAATTGAAAATAGTGTCTGGAATCTCTTAAGCATGTCAATGTCCTAAAATATTCATACAAATCAAATTTACATATAGCATTAAATCTGATAAGAGACAAAGTGCAAACAATACGCATACTGCTTTGTTTTAGTGGATAATTATCCATATTGCAACAGCGCAGGGAATTACTATGTTGTTACTGAAAGATTCCATTTCAATATGGATAGGCAGCCACAAATCACAGAAATCAGTAAGGAACAGATCAAATAGCAAGCAACACATATAATTCAAGCATGCAGAATCGTATCTACCATCTGTCAATAAAAAAAATCAGCCTTACTTTATTCTTTTGCCAATAGACAAATTTCATTTAAACATCAAAGTGATACCTTTCTGTTAGTATTTCTGGGCTGCTTTGCTCTACATAACATTAAAATGAATTATATTATGAAGCCTCAGGGATGTGATACTATGGATTAGAACACAGTTCTTTCATCCCTTAGACCTGAGGTTGAATCCATCTCAAACTAATGGGATTAAAAGCTTTTCTCGCTGACAGCTGTTAAGGGTCCTAGCTGAACCTGAATTTGGATAGGCTCAATCCAGTCTCCAATGGGTATGAGTCCACAACAGAGAACTGCCTACTATTTGGCTCTATTTGGAAAACCCATTCAAAAGGTCATCATTGTTTTAATATAAATGAAAATGCTACACTGGTAGAATAAGAAATTATGCTTGAGCGGTTTACAAGAAGTTTTCATTTACTTTTAACCCGCAGTTTACCTGGTCTCACGTAATGACAATGAGTGTCCTGTTGTACCATAACTGAAATAAGAGAACATAATAAAAAGGCCTACTAACTGTGCACAAAGCTGCTTTAAAAAAATCTAATTTTGCATTTTCTGCAGAAGGTAATGCATAAGTTTGAGTTTATGCTTGGGCACAATCAGCTCTCCAGGTGTGAATGCACTCAAATTTGTGCTGGTTTTGAGAATCTTATTTTATCAAGACTTGATCAAATAATCTGCATTTTACTGAACATAAATCTGCTATGAATCAATGCAATCAAGCAGTGTATTAGAACAAGTGGAATATTAATTCCACTGTGCTTGGAGAATCTAATTAATCCATGCAATCATGTGTAACACATAATTTTGCAATGCAAAGATACATTATTCTGCTTCTGCTCGCCTAAAATTTGGAGGGGCACTTTTATCTCAGCCTGCCCAACAGATACTGGGTCAATAGACAATTAAAATTATCTGCATGACTTGTTTGATGAGGGCCCAATGTCCTCCCACAACTTCCTATTTTAATCTGCTGCTAACCAGTGGTTTTTTTGTCTTAAATTTGCATGTTGAACTTTGATTATATCATCGGGTTTGACAGTTATTTTATTCAGAAGACCAGGTGGTTTAGGTATTGGTGCTGTGTTTAGAACAGTTAGTACTAATTATTTTGTTTCTATCTGGACATAATGTTATTTTATCTGGAGTAGATAATACTCATAATAACTGAAATGTGAATTCACATCAATTGCAAAGCCAGACCATGTATATTTTTACAAATTGAAGTCAGTGTGACTAACCTTTTCCATTATCAGGACTGGATTCTAACTCTGGTTTCTCTTCAGACTGTGTAAACCTTTGGATGCCATAACTTATATACTGTATATTTCCACCCATATTCATACAAGTTGTGGCACAAGGCTCCACCCCAGCCTCAGTAGAACTAGGAGTAGATCCTTTTCAGATACTCTTGCCCATTACATAAAAGAGGCAATCTGCAGACTGAGTTTACTGCCGATTGCTCAGACATGTTCAACAGCTCAAAGCTCTAATGATCAGCATTTTATCCAGCATTCAGCTGCTGAGTTATCCATTCCTGGTATGCCCCAGTAGTGGCATCATTATGATCATTGCTGGATGCACAGTGCGGCAGATGATATCAGAGCCAAAAGTAAAGAAATGCCCACCAGCTAAAACCCTCTTGTTACCCAGTCTTCAGAAACACCACATTCTATACGTGAACAATATATTCACAGACTCAAATTTTCAAACTCTTCTATCATTGAGACCGGTGAAATGCTGTGGAAAACAATCTACAGCCACGCGCTAGAGCTTGGACAACTTTCTCCATGGAGCTCAAGGTTTCCTTAATTTGCTCCTCCTTCATGATCTCCCAATCGCATGCTTTCTCTTGCACCAGAGAGGTCACCAGGTTCTGTATTCATGAAGGAATATCTTCTCCCTTATTGACTTCATTAAGGACAAGATGGCATCTTGGACTCTGTGATTTCCCTGCATGGTTGGTTCTCGAGCGTAGAAATCTAATGACTCCACTCGGAGTTAACTTTGCTCCTTCCCAGTCTTCAATCACCTGCCTAATGAACCGTGCCCTTTTTTTTAACAACAGGAGGCTTTGCTCCAGTCCCCTAATGTGCAGTTGGTTGTGGATTGCGAGAAGGTAGTGAATACCACAAAAATACACATACTTGTTCAGCCTGACAAAGGTTGAGCTGGCAGATATTTTCAGTGGCTGACATTAACTGGAGGGTTGGATCCTGGTGGCTAAAAGATGCCAACTGTATATATGGGTGTTCGGAAAAGTGCCCTCCGCCACGACCACAGCAGCTGAGCTCAGACATCAGAAAGGCAATTTAAATACCAGGATCACCATTTACAATGCTGATGTTCTCCTGTAGATAAGATATGTTGCCCTGAGTACACTCCAAATTGTGGCTTCACTCTGCAATCTACTGCAGGAAGAGTGGTAAGGAGACCCAAGGCCTGAGGTCCTTGAATCAGCACCGGGAGAGTCGCTGGATCAAAAGGAGCTGGAAGATCAAGGTGGCTACCAATGAAGCAATCTTCCTGTTCAGTATCCACAGGGTCTGAGAGTCTGAGAGTCCGAGGCCAAGGACTGGAGGTCTGGTGGTGGACTGTCTCGGGTTTAGAGGCCTGTCTGCCTATATGAGTAGGCGATAGGAGTCAGAAAGGGTCTGCTTTTGTTGTTGTTATTGTTGCTGCTTGTGTTGTTAGAAACATAGAAAGACAGAAAACCTACAGCACAATGCAGGCCCTTTGGCCCACAAAGCTGTACCGAACATGTCCTCACCCCAGAAACCACCTAGGTTTCTAAATAGCCCTTTATTTTTCTGAGCTTCATGAATCTGTTCAGGAGTCTCTTAAGTGGCCATATCATATCCACCTCCACCACCGTCGCCAGCAGCCCGTTCCATGCACTCGCCACCTTCTGCGTAAAAAACTTACCCCTGACATCTCCTCTGCACCTACTTCCAAGCAACCCCTCGTGCTAGCCATTTGAGCCCTGGGACAAAGCCTCTGACTATCCACACGATCAATGCCTCTCACCATGTTATACACCTCTGTTCTGCTGAACATTATGGGCGAGCTACTTTAGCACCTGAATATGTGACAATGCTTGCAGGCTATCCTCAGCAGACTCTTGGGTGCTTTGGTTGTTAACGCAAATGATGCATTTCACTCTATGTTTCAATGTACGTGTGATAAATCATCATCATCATCTTGGACAATACAAAGGAGCCCAGAGATTGAGGTGCTTCTTAAAATCTTTTAAAATCATAGTCCCAGTACAACACATGTTCAACTTCTGATCAAAAATAGATTTATAAATCTACAAAGAGAACAATGCACTGAAGCAGTAATAAAGGTGCTGTATTCATTGGAGCAATTCAAAGGAGTCAATAGAGCTAATTTAGCAAGAGGCTGGGAATAATTTCCTGCAGTACTGTTGTTCAAATATATTGGGAAACACCCATTCACCCTCCTCACACACCTCCTGCCAATTTTACACCCATTCTCAATGTAGGGTTGTGGTAAATGAGCATTAAAATAAGCAATATTCTATTTTTCAGCCTCAGTGGGCAAATCTGCACTGAGCAGCTTCAAAAAAATAATATCTATCATATAAAGCAGATTAACAGATTTGGCAAGCAATTTGTACAGCATGGGTGAGCATTAATAACAAACAGACCTGCTTTGAAATAAAATACACAAAAAATATAACTATTCTACTGCAATTTATGATATGAGAACCTGCCCTCATTCCAAAGTGTATTTAATTTATTTATTTATATTTCGAGATACAGCACAGAACAGGCTCTTCTGGGTCAATGAGCTGTGCCGCCCAGCAACCCATATATTTAATACTAGTCTAATCACAGGACAATGTACAATGACCAATTAACCTACTACATGGTAAGTCTTTGGACTGTGGGAGGAAACTGCAGCACCAGGAGGAAACCCATGGCATCACGGGCAGAACATACAAACCTCTGACAGACGATGCCAGAATTAAATTCTGAACTCCAGCGTCCCAAATTGAAATAGCGGTGCACTAACCGCTCCACTAACATGGTGCCCATTCATTAGAATATTCTTGATCAATACACTTTTTGACCCAATGAGGAATCGAGTACCATTAGGTATTATTCTGGGAATGGAATCAGGCCAAATGGAGCAATTATCATTGGGGGTACTCTATGAAACTGATCATATTGTCATAAGGTTTGAAAATGCTACTGAAAAAAGATATGGTATAAAAGTTGTCAATTGGGGAAAAGCCAATTAAAAAAAAAAGCCAAGTTCAATGAGATGAGATCAAATTTGGCCTAGTAAAGATGAAAGCAAAATTTTACAAGTAAAATTTTAACTGATAGAGGCACAAACATTATATATTCATGTTATTTTATGGGACAGATGAAACCTATGTCGTCTGTGTAAACAATTCAACACTCAGAGCACACCCATCAGACTTTTTCCCCTACTTCTCCTCCGATAACCCTGTTAGAAATGTGACCCACGCATGATCTGGATAAAGATCAAAGTCCAAACTAAATTTATTAACAAAGTCCATATATGTCACCAGACAATAAACTGAGATTAATTTTCTTGTAGTCATTCACAGTAGATACAAAAAACACAATAGAATTACTGAGATGGATAAACAACTCATGTGCAAAAGACAACAAACTGTACAATGGCAGAAAAAATATAATAATAATAATAATAATAATAATAATAATAATAATAATAATAATAATAATAATAATAATAATAATAAAAATAATAATAATAAAAGATAAGGTGTCCTTGAAAGTGAGTCCAAAGATTGTGGAAACAAATCAGTGTTGGAGTGAGTGAAGCTGAATGAAGTTATCCCCTCTAGTTCAACACCCTGATTAGTTGAGGGGTAATAACTGGTTACAGATGACATAAAACCTAGGAAGTTTGCAGTGGATAGGAATATATATATATATATAAATAATAACACACACACACACACACACACACACACACACACACACACACACACACACACACACACACACACACACACACACACACACACACACACACACACACACACACACACACACACACACACACACACACACACACTCACTCCATGTCCTATTTAATTTACCTCCCCATTCCACACCCTCACAATTCCCGTTGAAGTAAGTGTTCGCTTGGATCTTACATTATGTCTAATCCTTATTTTGTGACAAAATTATGTTAAATTAGAAATTGTTGTGGGAGATGTCACACTGGTCTAGAATTCTGTAGCATTGGCTGGTTATTTAGTAGAGAGAATGGAGGGAGCTTTAATTGACTTCCTATTGCACTCTTGGTCTGAGATCCTGTTAGGTTGTGAGGGGTTGTGGTGGGGAGTAACATTGCAACAATTATTTGCTGTGGTATTTGCTGAAATATCATCACCTAATTTTAAATCACCATGTTCACCATATTGGCACAGACACCAAGATAGCAGAAATCTTCCCCGGATATTCAGAGAAGAGTATCATCCTTCACCAAGATGAATGGAAATTTTACGAGAATAACTGTTAAAACTCATTATGCTACAGGCAGTCTCGTACAGTAGAATTAAAATAATTGCATCAAGAGAATGTAACAAAGTAAATAATTAGTGTAAAAAAATGAACAGATGCATTTGTCACTCCTCAAGTGATTGCTCTTCAGAAAGAGCAACAGCAGGGGGGGGACATCACGTGATGACGTAGGATCGAGACGCAGGGACCCAGCTCTCCCGTAAAAAGTTAATAAATTAATGTTTAAATGAAGAAAAGTTAGTCAATACTCTCTAAAAGTTGCTTATAAACGACTCCGGACTGTGTCAAGCTATGCCTCAAGGAAAGAAGATGAAGAAAACTAATACCGGGAAGACTACGCAAGTTGGAACAAGAGCGAGGCCCACGTCTACCGAGGAGCCGCGATCTCAGGTACATTGTATCGCCGGTGATACTGAACAGGAGATGGTGGCAACGCTTGCCACTTCCAAAGGAAAAAACCATCGTGAACTGCGCAAACGCGAAGCATGGAGCATGCGCAAACAGGAGCAAAAAGAACTACAAAGCCCAGCTACCACTGCAACTGAAAGTGATAGCGAATCGGAGGGAGAGTCAAATCTCTCGGAAGGATCAGCTGAAGGAGGTAAAAGTCCTTCTAGAAATATAGAAAAGACTTTGAGGCAAATAATGCGTAAATTAGACACATTAAAAGTAATTAAAAATAACCAAAAAAAACTCGAAAAAAAAATGACCAATATGGAGACTATGCTTGATAAAATGACAAAGAGACAGGAAAAAATGGAAAAAAGAATTACGGACTTGGAAACTACAACGGAAGACATGGTTGAAAGAATGGACAAAATGGAAAAGGAAAATACTGCTTGGACATCAGAAAGAAAACAATTTATGGAAAAAATTGATAAGCTTGAAAATCTCAGTAGACGAAATAATATTAAAATTGTTGGACTTAAAGAAGATATAGAAGGAGAAGATCCAATAAAATTTTTTCAAAAATGGATCCCTAAAAAATTGAAAATGGAAAGAGAAACTCCAATTGAGATTGAATGGGCGCATAGATCTTTAAGGTCAAGACCTCGAGCTGACCAAAACCCACGATCAATTTTGATAAAATGCTTACGATACCAAGACAAAGAAAAGATCCTGAAGGCCGCTGCCCAAAGTGCCAAAAATAGAAACGGGCCACTGATGATAGCAGGGAAACCAATTCTTTTTTATCCTGATATAAGTTACAACCTGTTGAAGAGAAGGAAGGAATTTAACCCAGCGAAAAAAGCCTTATGGGAAAAGGGTTATAAATTTACAATGCGTCATCCAGCAACACTGATAATTTTTTTGGAGGACGGAAAATTTTTTTTTTCCGACTATCGAAAAGCGGAGGAGTTTGTACAAGAACTTCCATCTATTCGCTAACTACACATAGAGGTTTCCAAACGTAATGGATTAAAGATGAAGATAGACCCAAGGAACAGAAGTGATGGACATTTATGGATATTACAGAAGAGAAAAGCAAAATTTTAGAAATACTAAATGAGAATAGTATTTTTTTTTTCTCTTCTTATACATATACTTTTTTATGTTGCGGGGGAGCTGGGAGGCTGTGGATCGGTTACTGCGGGATTCACGTGTGTAATCATGGCGGTTGCCATGACCCGTACAGCAGAGGGGGGTAATGTTGTGTCTTTTTTCCACAACATTAGTAGGGGGGGATTTATTTTTTTTTTCCTTTATATTTTAATTTTTTTCTATCTTTTTGCCTGGATGAATGGTGGGGACACACATAGCAACATGGAGACTTTTATAAAGATTTCCCAGGATACCACGAAAGTGGAAAGATTAGGTATTATTATAGATTGAAAAGAAAAAGAACTTTAACATATATTTAAAAAAAAAATGAGAACTCCGTGGAGCATGTGGGGATCTTCCAACATCCAGGCATTCCCTTTTTTTTTTCCTCTTTCTTATTTTCTTAATAGGGATGTTAGGGGGGAGGGGTTAAGGGGAGGGGGCTGGGTAACACTTTTTTTTCATGCACATTTATTCTGTAACAATTTGAAAACAATAAAAAAAGTTTAAAAAAAAAAAAAAGAAAGAGCAACAGCATAAAACAGCACATTATTTTTCAGTTATTTGTCTCTATTGGAGAAGCATTTATAATTCAGTCTCTCCCTATTATTTTAGTGTTCAGAATTATTACTAAATGTTATGGTCCCTTATACAGTACTGTGCAAAATTCTTATGTGTATATATATATATATATATATATATACACACACACACACACTTACATACATATATTCACACACATATATATAGCTAGGGTGCATAAGACTTTTGCAGAGTACTGTCGTAATTTTATATTCTTCTACCACAATAAATAAACAATTTTCATAACATACGTGAGTGATGATAAACCTGACTCTGACATGGGTCTCTGTTGTGGACTGAGAGTAGGAAGGAGGCAGGGAGAGGGGATTCATAGTTGGGAAAAGGAGAAGGGAGAGGTAGGGGAATGGGCAGCACCAGAGAGATGTTCTGCAATGGTCAATAAACCAGTTGCTTGGAATCAAGTGACCTTGCCTGGTGTCTCAGGGCTGGGTGTGTCTGTTCCTGCACCACCTGCTGCCGCTGGCACTCCTTCTCTGCCACCTGTCTCACACCCCTCCTGTGGTGCTCTCCCCACCCTCACCATTCCCGTCAGATTTACCAACTCACTCTCCGCTTTACGTTGACAAATACAGGCCTGTGCAAAAGTCTTAGGCACCCGAGCTATAAATAGTATATATGCGCCTGAGACCTTTGCACAGTACTGTATGCTTTTCTGTACAAAGTAATGTGAGTCATAAAAAAAACCACTAAATGAGAAAAGTTGTTTAATGGGCTGAATCTAACCAGCCAGAATCATCCCTTATTTACATGGTCAAGTTGTCCAACTTGTTCACTCAAAGATTACTGGATTCCAGTGGAGATGTGTCGGCAGCATTCTAAAGTGGCCCACTCCTGCAATACCCCTGACAGCTTTGACAGCAGGTAAATCCTGCTACTAGTCTGTCCCAGCTGTCAGAAGTACAAGTATCACTTATTAATATTCTAATGTCTTTGACATTCAGAGATATGAGAAACAATGAAGTGCTTTTCTGATGTATTTAAATGTCAAAGGCATTTGGAAAGTATGAATAAAGTAATTAATTGAAGGCATTTAGATAACAAAACAAAATGTAAAATATGTAAAATAATTCAAAAGATTTAAAACACATAAATTATTTAAATGATCTAAACCAAAACAATTTAAGAGATGAATTATGTTTTCCTTTTATTCTTTCTCCACAGTCCTATAACCTCCATTGATACAAATCTTCATGCACCATATCTAACCTGGTTCAAGATCTGAGTGCCAATTCTCCAATCTAAGTGTTGGGAAGTCAGTAAGATGGAGCTGTCCGATTCAGCTTTCTGAATGTACCATTAAGTGTAAAGCTTACACTGTTAATATTTCAGCCACAGAAATCCCACATTTAATAGTTAAATGCTAATGAAATTCAAAAAAACTATGTAACACACACAAAAGGTGGCATTTATGGAGTGGGAGTAAAAATCTGATGATTCAGGTTGAGACCCATCAGGAATTGGCCCAAAATGTTGGCTATTTATTCCCCTGTATGGCTGCTGCCTGACTCGCTGAGTTCCTCCGGTATTTTGTATGTGTTGCTGCTGATATCTAGCATCCGCAGAATCTCTTGTGTGAAAAACTGAAACAAAACCAGAAAATGTTGCATACTCTCAGCATGTTAGGCAGCATCAATGGAGATACAGTTAATGTGTTGTCAGAGATCTTTTAGTAAAACTGCTGATGATTTTGTTTGGCATTACTAGCACTTACCATAAAGATTTAAATCTTTTTTGTCACTGCCTATAAGATATTGAGTTATCTCTAAGGCAGTGCAAATGAAGAGTATGAGGCATATAGATTGATGAATACTTTTTGACCTTTTCCCCTCAGGTTGGGTGACACAGCAACTTAAGGTCATATGCTTAGAGTGAAAGGTGAAATCTGACAGAGAACTTCTTCACTCAGAGTGTGGTAAGAATGTGGAACGAGCTGCCAGTAGAAGAGGCCATTGCAGGTTCAATTGCAACATTTAAGAGAAATTTGGATAGGTACATGGATTGGAAGGATTTGGAGATACATGGTCCAGGTGCAGGTAAATAGAATTAGGCAGAACATCAGGTTGACGTGAACTAGGTGGGCCAAAGGTCCTGTTTCTGTGCTATAGTACTCTAACTCGAGCCAACTCCAACACGAGTTCAATTCCAACCTTAGATGTTTTCATCAGCTTTTTGTGTGTTTCCAACTAGAGTTCTATTTTCTACTGGTAATTCATTAACATGGTGGCAAGTTGCTTGGATTGTATGAATAAACCTTAGGTGCATGTATGTGCTAAAAGGATTAAAGATGAGTAAGAGAATCACTTGTGATGGTAATTAAGTAAAGGGTTATTAAAGAGCTGACGCGGGCCAGATTGGCCGAATAGCCCAGTTCTTCCATTGTAAAAAGTAAAGAAGGAGCAAAGGAACAAACTTGAAGAGGATATTGATATGATCTTGTTTATATCTTTATACATAAATTAAAGTTGATGGCAATAATAGCAAACATAAATTGCAATTTAATGGAGGATAATCTTGTATTTAGATCTATCCTTAAATTCTATGACCTCAAGGACAGTAGATCTAATTCAGAAAGGTAGGGTGTATAGTTAACTCTTTTTAATAGAAGCACAGATTAACTGGAGCAAATTATGAACTTCTTTTGTATATACTAAATTTTCTTTGTTTTTTGTAATTCTGCTGCCATCAAGGAGAAGGTACAAGAATCTTAGGATTACACTACCAAGTTCAGAAGGAGTTACTACCCTTCAATTATCAGGCTCTTCAAAGATGATAACTTCACTCAACTTCACTTGTTCCATCATTGAAATGTACCCACAACCAATGGACTCATGTTCAAGGACTCCTCATCTCATATTCTTGATATTTATTGTTGATTTATCGTTTAGTATTATTTCTTTTTTTTCACATTTGTACAGTTTGTTGTCTTTTGCATGCTGGTTGAATGCTCAAGTTGGTGCGGTCTTTTAGTGATTCTGTATGGTTATTATTCTGTTGTGGATTGATTGTGTTTGCTTGCAAGAAAATGAATCTCAGGGCTGTATATGTTGCCATATACTGCCATATCAGTAATAAATTTACTTTGAACCTTGGATTCTAAAATAGTTGTGAAATTGGGAATAGAAGATAGAAGATTGGGAAAATTCAGAGTTCACCATATGATGACCAACACATTGAAATGGTAAGAGAGCAGAAAATAGAGAGAAGTAACAAATACGAAAACTTCTATATATATATATATATATATATATGGAAAGGAAAAAAATAACTGATGTTATAATGTGGGTCCTTTGCAGATGCAGTTTGATGAAATTATATGGGGGGTGGAGTATGGTTGGTGAGCAGGATCTAGAAGGTCTTCCAAGGAAATATACACTTTGTACATAAATTAGTTTTAGGACAAGGATATAGCAGATGAAGTATATGTCAGGTTATTCATTTTGGTAGAAAATAAAGAAAAAGCAGTGCTTTATTTTAAATGCTAGCAGATTCAAAGGTGTTTCTATTTACAGGGCCCCCGGTGTCCTTGTACAGTAATGATTGTAAGCTATCCTGCAAGTCTACCAAGCAATTGGCAAGACAAACAATGGTTGACCTTTATTGAAAGAGGATATGAGTGTAAGAATAGAATCATCCTCTTCCAATATTGTAGAGCCCTGGTGAATACACTTTTGGATTATTGCATGGGAAGGGATAAGCAGAGTGCATGAAAGTTACATCAGATTATTTTCCAGGTTCCTGGCACTTTCTTATTTGCATGAAGAAACATTAAGTGAATCAGGCCATTACACTCTAATAAGAGTGCATTGTAAACTCACTGAAATGTATAAAGTCTTTTGGTGCTTGGCAGGGTAGGTGCCAGCTTTTTACTCTGACTACATTAACTGCTATAATGTGGTCAGAGAAGCCCCCTGTCATCCCAACAAATCTTGAACATTCTACTTACCCGTTGGAGTCACATCCTCAGGATCTTATGGAACTTCCTACCTTCCAATCATACCCTAACTGCTTCACCACACAATCTGACCTCAACTGCATACATGACCATCCATTGGCCACATGACCATGACCACATCTCAAGTTGTAAACACTTTCTCTGATTCCTGAGACATTCCTCCCTCTCCCTGGCTTCTTTCCAAGAAACCACTGGAACCATCCCTGGCCTTCATGGACTCCACAAGGACAGAGTAAATGGAAAAACTTTCTCTCATGCTGAAAGGCCTGTTCAGTAACACAAGATGCCGTGATCGTTCTGCACTGTAGTGTAGTGGTTAGCATTAGGCTTTACAGTACCAGAGACCCGGGTTGTAGTTCCTGCTGCTGCCTGTCAGGAGTTTGTAGATTCTTCCCGTGACTACATGGGTCTCCTCTGGGTGCTCCAGTTTCCTCCGACAGTCATTGTAAATTGTCCTGTGATTAGGCTAGGGGTAAATTGGAAATTGCTGGGCAGTGTGGCTTGAAGGGCCAGAATGGCTTATTCCACACTGTATCCCAATAAATAAATAAACTGACTGTTAACCAAGTAGATGCTCTTCATAAAATCACTCAGCAACAAATCTTATTAATTATACTTAGCAAACACGAGGAAATCTGCAGGTGCTGGAAATTTAAACAACACACACAAAATGCTGGTGGAACACAGCAGGCCAGGCAGAATCTATAGGGAGAAGCACTGTTGACGTCCTGACGAAGGGTCACGGCCCAAAACGTCGACAGTGCTTCTCCTTATAGATGCTGCCTGGCCTGCTGTGTTCCACCAGCATTTTGTGTGTGTTGTTTTAATTATACCTATATTTTTCTTCTGAGCTGCACAGCTTAAAGTCCAGTTCAGTTTGGAGTTTCAAGGGCAATCCAGAAGAAATGGAAGTTTTATACCTTTTTATTGTATAGTATCGTATTTTGATAGTACACATCACAGAGCATTAAATACAACACTGGGGTGACTGCTGAGATGAATACAGGCAGTAATGGGCCAGCTGTTTTTCACCATGGAAAACGGAGGCCTGGATTTAAAAGACTAATGGGCATTCAGTTGGAAACAACAATGACAAATTAATTTCCCTCCCATCTATGGCAGAGTAAGATGAGTCAGATTTTAGGTCCCGCTTAATTTGGCTGGAGTTGATAGAAATTCATAACCGTTGGGGCCACCTGTCAACATCTGCTAAGTCAGAGGATCGGTGTTCCTGCAGAGGTCTTCTAATATGGGAGGGCAAGTTTTCATCAGAGGCAAGAATCTCTGCCTAAGCTACAGGGCACCACAGTAACATAGCTGTTAGTGTGATGCTATTATAACTTGGGGCACTCCGGAGTTTCGAGATCAATACCAGGACCATTCTGTACATCCTCCCCGTGGAATAAGTAGGTTTTCTCTGGGTCCCCTGGTTTCCTCCCATTATCCAAAAGTTGTACCGGTTAGGTGAATTGGTCATGGTAAATTGTCCCGTGATTAGGTTAGGGTTAGTTGGGTTTGTTGACAGCGTGGCTCAAAGAGCTTGCTGTATCACAAAATAAGTAAGTAAGTAAATACAATTTTCACTCTGAGCTAGGAGGTACGTACATTTCCTCCCAGTTTCACAAGGGGAGCCATTAAGTACATACATTTATGAGACCTGCTCCAATCATAAGTCACATCCCATTGGGTTGACCTACAAAGACATCTAATCTCAAAAACAGGAAGTACTAACAGAAAAACCTACAAAATGTGGTGGACACAGCCCAGTCCATCACAGGCTCCAATTATTTCTGTGTAGGTCAATGAAATTATATACTCACTATACTCACAGTGTAGGATCTCTTCCATCTTTCTACCTAAGTCCTTGGTGCCAATGTGCACCACAACCTCTGGCTGCTCATCTTTCCTCTTGAGAACGTTCTGCAGTCATTCTGAGACAGCCTGGGCTTTAGTACCTGTGAGACAACATCCCATTCTGGCTATTACTTTGCAGCCACAAAATGTCTTTCTGTCCCCCTAACTACTTAGATTGCTATCACAACACCTCGACTTGACTTCATCCTTCCCTGCCGAGCCTAAGAGATGCCCACAGTGCCACTGGCCTGGCTGCTGTTGCTGTGTCCTAATAGGTTACCCCTCCACCCCCACCCCAGCAGTATAAAAAGGGGCATACGTGTTGCTAAGAGGAATGGCTACAAGGGAACCCTGCACTGAATGCTTACTCCCTTTACTTCTCCCTGCTGGAGACCCATCTACTAAACAAGGCCTGCACTCTGGATGTGACCAGCTCAGTAAAAGACTCAGCTATGATATTTTTATCCTCCTGGTTGTCCTAAGTGCATCCAGCTCCAGCTCCAGTTGCTTGCCCTTACTAGTCAGCAACTGAAGTTGGGTACAATTCCTGTAATGTAGTCATCAGGGAGACCGTTAGATTCCTGAAATCCTGCATTTCACAGGAGAAATATTATCCTGCCTACACTTGTTATGTCGCTAACTTCTCAAACTTATGTCCTTGCCTCTGTCTGTTCTCACCAAAGCACACAAAATGCTGGAGGAACTCAGCAGATATAACCATATAACAATTACAGCACAGAAACAGGCCATCTCGGCCCTTCTAGTCTGTGCCGAACGCTTACTCTCACCTAGTCCCACTGACCTGCACTCAGCCCATAACCCTCCATTCCTTTCCTGTCCATATACCTATCCAACTTTACTTTAAATTACAATACCGACCCTGCCTCTACCACTTCTACTGGAAGTTCGTTCCACACAGCTACCACTCTCTTAGTAAAGAAATTCCCCCTCGTGTTACCCCTAAACTTTTACCCCCTAACTCTCAACTCATGTCCTCTTGTTTGAATCTCCCCTACTCTCAATGGAAAAAGCCTATCCATGTACATACACTTCCCTATCTATCCCCCTCATAATTTTAAATAACTCTATCAAGTCCCCCCTCAACCTTCTATGCTCCAAAGAATAAAGACTTAACTTGTTCAACCTTTCCCTGTAACTTAGGTGCTGAAACCCAAGTAACATTCTAGTAAATCTTCTCTGTACTCTCTCTATTTTGTTGATATCTTTCCTATAATTCGGTGACCAGAACTGTACACAACACTCCAAATTCGGCCTCACCAATGCCTTGTACAATTTTAACATTGCATCCCAACTACTATACTCAATGCTCTGATTTATAAAGGCCAGCATACCAAAAGCTTTCTTCGCCACCCTATCCACATGAAATTCCATTTTCAGGGAACTATGCACCATTATTCCTAGATCACTCCGTTCTACTGCATTCTTTAATGTCCTACCATTTACCATGTATGTCCTATTTGGATGACTCCTACCAAAATGTAGCATCTCACACTTATCAGCATTAAACTCCATCTGCCATCGTTCAGCCCATCTATGGAAATGAATAAACAGTCAATGTTTCGTGCCAAAGGGTCTCGGGAATACGTTGTAGGAATATTTTCATCACATTCAATAGAGTAGTTCAAGCTGATGGTTCAAACCCACAATCTCAAGGGTGGTTGGGAATGACCAATCAATGAAGAAATCTAATTAAAAAAACAGTTGTGTGCCTAAAACAAAATATTCAAAGTGAGAGTGGAAGACATTCATTCACAGTGTGAGGAAATGTAGAATTCTACTAAAGCAGAAAAGCTTAGAAGTTGCCATACAGATTGCAGCAGACACTGACTGAAGCGATTTGATATTCCACTGCTTACTATTTTAGCAGAACTTCATTAAAAATAAATAAATCACATCAACTTATAGACTCTCCCATGCTTTTGTCAATTCTGACACTCTCTGAATTGGTCAGTCATTCACCATTGCCCTTGACTTTTAACCCAGAATCAAGTGTCCTTTAAGCTTCATTATTTCCTTTCTCTATAAGAATTCGAGTTTTATATTCTATTTCTTGAGTGTTAGATCTATTTCTGGTACTTCCTCTAGTCTTCCTATTCCCTCCTCCACCACAGCTCTTTGTTCTTCTTTTCAGCCTTTCTTGCATTCCCTCCTCGCTTTGCCACCCGCCCCCCCACCCCCCCGCCAGCCGTCTTGGCTTCAGTCAGTGAATGTGATAAAACATATAAATGCAAGTTCTTACTTTATATACATCACTGGTTACTGCCTGCTTTATCAGCTGCAGCCTTCAGACAGACTCTTATGTTGGGTCTCTCCCTTGAATGCTGTCATTGCTGCCTATTGATGTTGTATGACAGGAGGTGCATTTGCTTCAGGGCATAAGACTGTCTATGTCACTTTTTTTTCTACTAGGTAGTGGAATTATTGATAGATCTTGTGGAGACTCTGCAGAAACCATTGTTCAGTAGTTTGAAAAGTGTTTGGGTTGTAAGTAGTTGATTCATTTAGGGTGACTGTATATATTGTTCCAGGAGAAAACAAAGCAACTTTAAGGACTGGTAGTCCCTAAAAAAGATTATGAGAATGGCCGAGAGGATCATAGGGGTCTCTCTACCATCCGTCAGAGACATTTACCAGGAGTGTTGCGTATGCAGGACCCTTAGTATTATCAAGGATCCCAACCAACCACCCAGCATCCTCTTTGATTTTCAACCATCAGGCAGGATGTTCAGGATGGAAAATAGCTTCTTCCCTCAGGCCGTGAAGATTCTGAACTCCCTGCCACATTGCTTTTGAAGTGTCACCAGTTAATCTGTTCTGTACCTTAGAATATCTAATCAATGCAATTCACTGTTTTTATTTATGCATACTACTGAGCTTTACCGCCTGGTCCGGAGAAATTTTAACTTGTTTGATGGCATGCACATTCGAAATATACAGTGAAATGGGTCACTTGCCTCGGTGACCAACACAGTTTGAAATGTGCTGGGGGCAGCCCACAAGTGTCGCCATGCTTCCAGTGCCAACCTAGCACATCCACAACTTACTACCCTAACCCTAAATGTATGTGTCATGAGGTTTTTGGACCAGCAAATGAGACTGGATAGCAGCAGGCCTCGAAACACCAGAACATTGTTTATTTGAGCTTATTAGAGTTGGTTAATGACTACTTATGTCACTGTGTTTTTCATGATGCTCATTATGTGAATACAGTTTCCTTATACTTCTCATTCTTAAGTGATTAGTTTTTAGTTTCATCCCATCAGGTTTTCCTGTGTTTTATGTTCTATTTAAGGTTATTCGGAACCAACAGTCACAGCTGAGTCCTGGATCCAAGTTCTGAGTGAACTACTGTTCTCTGTGTTCAAGTGCAGAGTAATGAGCTCTTACTCCTTGTATCATTCACCGAATAAATCTTCAGCGTTAATTTCAACTATCAATTCCTGTGTTTATTCCATACCTGGGTCTGCTCCTCTGTAGATCATTGCATCATGTCCTTGGAATGTGGGAGGAAACTGGAGTACTCTGTGGAAACCTGCATGGTCACAAGGAGAATGTACAAACTCCTTACAGACTGCAGTGGGAATTGAACTCTGATCGGTGATCGCTGGTGCTGTAAAGCGTATTGGTAACCGCTATGCTACTGTGCCATCCCTCTGAGATCCTAATGAGATTCTATTAAATTATGAACTCTACAAAATGATGAATGTTATCAAATTAATTTTTAGCCTGCTTCTTCACTGACTCATAAATTTAGATCAAGGCCTGTCAATCATTCGAGTCATTTATCAGCAGCTGCACCATTTTCATTATAATGCTCATAATATCGTACTGACTAATTGGACAGCATTTATTTATTTTATTTATTTAATGATACAGCACAGAGTATGCACTTCAGCCCCTTTGAGCCATGCCATGCCATGCCAACAACCCCACAACCCCGATTAACCCTAAACTAATCATGGTACATCTGTGAACTGTGGGAGGAAATCGGAGGACCCAAAGAAAGCCCCTGCTTTCCACAGGAAGGACATATAGAGACTCCTTACAGAACGGCATCAGAATTGAATTCAGAACTCCAGAACACCTTGAGGTGTGATAATGTTGAGATAACTGCTACACGATCATGGTACCCATATTTTAGAAAGCACGTTAAGAAGATTACACATTCAACTTAATATAAGCACAAGAGGCGGTGGGAATCTTGAGAAACACTCACAATGTGCTAGAGGAACTCAGTGGGTCAGGCGGCATCTACAGAGAGTAATAAACAGTCAACATTTTGGGCCAAGACGCTTAATCAAGAGTGGGGAGGAAGGGGGCAGACTAAGATGGTGGTGGGAGGGCAAGGAGTATAAGCTGGCAGGTGATAGGTAAGACCAGACAAGGGGGGAGATGATTGGGTTAGATTAGAAACTGGGAGGTAATAGGTGAAAGAGGTGAAGGACTGAAGAAGGAATTGGATAAGAGAGGACAAGAGACCATAGGAGAAAGGGAAGCAAGATGGAACCACAGGATCAAAGTACACTGCAGAGAACTGGAAATTTAGTCAGCTCTGTTTGGGTACTAACCTCTGCAGTATCCAAGACATCTTCAAGGAGTGGTGCCTCAGAAGGACGGCGTCCATTATAAAGGACACCCATCACCCGGGACATGCCCTCTTCTCACTGTTAACATTAGGAAGGTGGTACAGAAGCCTGAAGGCACACACTCTGTGACTCAGGAACAGCTTCTTCCACTCTGCCATACGATTTCTGAATGGACATTGAACCCATGAACACTACCTCACTACTTTTCTTTATTTATGTGTTTGTATTACTAATTTACTTTAACTATTTGATATAAATCATCATAGAAACATAGAAAACCTACAGCACAATACAGGCCCTTCGGGCCACAAAGCTGTGCCGAACATGTTCTTATCTTAGAGACTACCTAGGGTTAACCATAGCCCTCTATTTTTCTAAGCTCATCATCGGTGATCACTCGTAGTCAAGTATGATTCTTCTCCTGGTGGTTGATCTGATCACTTGTGGGTTTGAGATGACTGAAGAGGCCGATCCGTGATTCACAAGTCCTATTGCAGTGTTGGCAGGTTCTAGGTCATTGAAGTAGTGGTGGATGTAGCTGATTGGGTCTTTCCCAGTCTCTACATTGAAGCCCCGTAGTCTCAGTGACATGGTGAAGGTATTCTTCGAGCTGTGCAGCCCCTCATAGACAGTCATTCTTCAGCTTTTCATGCTAATTTCTCCCATATATTCAGGCTGATGTGACATTCCTTCAGGTGGGTCCTGATATTGTCCTTGAACCCTCCATGTTCTGCCCTCCAGGAATACGCTTTGTATCTTTGAGTTGGCCAAACAGGACTTGTCTAGGGAGTCAGGCATACGGATGATGTGGCCGATCCATCGCAATTAGTGTTGAGTCACGATTGTGGCTATGGAGTTAATGTTAGCTTCCTTCAGGATGCTGGAGTTAGTATGCATGTTCTTCCAGCTAACTCTCAGAATCTTTTGGAGGCATCTTTGATGGTAAGTTTCTGGGGATTTTACCTGCTTGCTGTATGTTGTCTATGACTCCGCTCCACATAGCAAGTAGGGGAGGACTATAGCTTTATAGACCAAAAGCTTAGTGTGGGACTTGATATCCTGATCTTCAAAAACCCTCTTTCTCGACCTGGAAAAAGCTCCACTTGCACAGCCTTTTCTGCGATTTATTTCAAGGTCAGTGTTGGTTCTTGAAAAAGAAGGCTGCCAAGATCAGTGAATCAGTGAATCAGTAAATGATCAGTGTTCTCCAGAGGGATATTGTCAACTCGGATGGTTGGAGGTTTAAGAGCTTGATCTGGAGCAGGTTGGTGCAGGACTTACGTTTTCTTGATGTTTAGATCAAGTCCCAGAAGTTTGCATGCTCTGGCAAAAGCATCCATTATGCACTGCAGATCCTCCACAGAGAGTGAGCTACGATGGCATTGTCCTCTGCATATTGGAGCTTCATGATGGAAGTAGCTGACATCTTGCTTTTTGCCTTGAACCTGTTAAGGCTAAAGAGCCCCCTCCCCCAACATCTGTCCTGTAGAGAATCAGGACTCCTTGTGGAAGGTCTTGGCCTCTGAGGTGAAAATTGATAGCAATGAAAATGGCAAACAGAGTTGGAAAGTGATCCAGCCCTGTTTGACCTCGGTCTCAACCTTAAAAGGTGCTGTTTTGAGAGCCGCTGTTGCTGATGACCATTGCACTTATATCATTGTTGAAGAGCTGCAGCATCTTGAGGTATTTCTCTGGGCATCTGACTTTGGACAGTATCTGCCAAAGGGCAGGATGATTTACAGAGTCAAATGCTTTGATATACAAATATGTACTTACTGTATTTCACAGTTTTTTTCCCTATATTATCATGTATGGCATTGTACTGATGCCGCAAAGTTAACAAATTTCATAACATATGCTGGTGATATTAAACCTGATTCTGAACAAGGAGGAGGTGATGGGTCAGTGAGGTGAAGAGGAGGGGTAAGAGGAAAGCCAGAATGGGGAATGGAAAAAGACAACACCACAGTTTGCAAAACTAATTTTGATAAATCAATTCTGTTAACACAAATAATGCAAGATATGGATTGGTGTGATCAGATGATTCGAGGTTATTATTGCCCCTCAGCTTCCTAAGTTGTATCAGTGCCATTGGCACATATTTCTGTGATGAAATACAGCTGGAGATATGCAGAGCAGATTGATCTCAACAAGTCAGTTTTGTTAGTGGTACCATTTTAGAGCTGCAGCTCACACCTTAAATTAAACTTGCACAGCTAAACAATGATTAAATAACAGGAAGGTGCAGACAACCAAGGCAGCTACAATGATTTACAAGCCAATTGTGGGATGTTTTCCTTTGATTGTTTTCATGAGTTTGTAATCACACATGAACATAATAAAATGAGAGCAGGAGTCGGCCACCAGGAGTTCAAGCCTGCCCTGTCATTCAATCTGTGGTGGTCTCAAACTCCTCATGTATATCAGTTCCCCATTCTCCTCAATTTGAAGTAGATTAGAAGGATTGACCTGTCACCTTCTAGCTAGTCTCCTTCCATTCCCTTCTGCCTTTTATTCTGGCATCTCCACCCTTCCTCCTCAGTTCTGAAGAAGGGTCTCAGCCCAAAACATCCACTGTTTATTCATTCCGATGGTGCTGCCTGACCCGCTGAGTTCCTCCAGCATTTTGAGTGTGTTGCTTTTGAAGATTAGCTTTATCTGTAATGTATGTTTTAGAACTTTGAAGGAGACAGTGAAATGTGTCAACAACCAACACAGCCCACAAGGGCCACTAAACTTCCAGTGCCAACATAGCAGGCCCACAGCTCACTAACCGTAACCTGAGCACCTTTAGAATGTGAGGGGAAAACTGAAACACCTGTAGGAAACCTACACAATCACAGGGAGAACGCACAGACTCCTTACAGACAGTGGTGGGAGCAGGACCCTGGTCATTGTATTGTATCCGCAATCTTTCAAGTACTTATTCATTTCTGGCTCAAACGTATTAATTTATTCTGCTTCCAGCACCCTCATGCATAGAGAATACACTGTCCTCTGGGAGAAGCAGAAAAATAGTGTACAGATGCTGGAAATCTGAAATAAAACCCGAGAATGTCGGAAATGCTCAGAAAAAGTTAGCCAGGTCACTTAGGACGTTAGATATGAAACTTGATTGATAGATATTGCTGGAAGGCAATTGATGGAGGTGTGGGGAATTAATCAGTGCCTGAGGCTAAAAGTATACTTTGTAGGATGTGGCATTTGAAATTACCGTGTTTGGCTCAGCTGTATGAATGTGATCATCAAGCTTCTTACACACTGCAACTAGATCGTTAGATCTTGACTCCAGGCATTAACATCCAGAGTTATCTACTCTGTCTGTAAGGTCAGGTCCCCTTGTTCATTCAGAGCATTTCTCCCCATCTCCACCCACTTCAACAAGATCGATTTGGTAAACGGTAAAGCTTACCTGCTCCTGGGAAACATGATTCCTTATTTTCCAGATCAGATTTATTTGTAGAATGTCAGCCAACAATTACTCCTGTCACTATGCACCTCCCCTTTAAGAGATTCAGTCGAGCTTTAAGCGGTTGTAAACTACCTATAATTGGTGCCAGTTACTTGCAATTTCAACCCCCTGTTGATTACTCCAGCCAGTGAAGAACAGATATCACAAAGTTGGCATGGCACGTGCATTCTACTTAATGGGCCCAGCTAATCACACCTCACAAATATTTTGCCTTTTTTTTATAACTGTTTTGCTCTTTAGCATTCTTCAAGACTTTTGAGTGTCTAGCTTGAGTTTTATCAAAACTTATCACTCCTTTAAAATAAGCAACTAAACTGTTAAAATGCTGTAACTATCATTAAAGAAAGCCTGACGTGGGCTTTACTCAGGGGCCTTCATTATTTGGATTGAAGTATCTCTGTATTAACTGAACAGATGGTATAACTGCTTGTGAACTCACCCCCCTCAGGGTAAATTCTAATACCAACCCAGCAAAGTCATCTGCTTTCCTCCTTTGTTCAGAATGGATGGCTGCATACCCTTGCAGGAGACTTCCACAGCAGCAGCAGACAGACATTGTAAAGAGGCTTACTGGTGTAAACTGCAGTATAAGATGCCACACAGAGATCAAGACCAAAATAAAATAAAAGTACCTGGATGATAGATTGCAGCAATAGCTAATACAAAAAAAAAGACTACTTTTCCGATTCACGATTCAAGATTGTTTACTGTCATTTCCTGTGCATAAGTGTAAAGGAGAATGAAATAACTGTTATTCTGGCTCCAGTGCAGCACAAAAAAAAACATAATAATATTTATTTAGTTAGTTATTGAGATACAATGCAGAGTAGGCTCTCCTGCCCTTTGAGCCACAATGCCCAGCAACCCCCATTTAACCCTAGCCTAACCACGGGACAATTTACAATGACCAATTAACCTACTAACACCCGGTACATCTTTGAACTCTGGGAGAAAAGCGGAGCACTTGGAGGAAGCCCATGCAGTCATGGGGAGGACATACAAATTCCTTACATACAACAGCAGGAATTGAAACCGGGTTGCTGGTACTGTAATTTACTAACCACTACACTACCATGCTATTTGTAAAGAACACAATTTTAGTAAAATAAACCATAACATATATAAATACATGCATAAGATAGCTAATAAACTGTATATGTAGATTGATTGCATATCCTAATGTGACACTATGCTCAGATTAGTAAATCAAATTATATAATATATATTTGTTAAATCATTGTTTTTCTTGAGCTCATTTACCTTGATATTTGAAAAAAAATTGATGTATTTAATAAAAAAGTGTACTTAAGAGAAGGTTAAGTTCAGGAAATTATGAGTGTTTGCATGGGATCAGTCTTGATATGGATGGCATTGATTGACCTTCTACCCTGTCCCAGTCTAAGGAGTTTGCACTAATTCAAACTAACAGTTTTCTAAAGTGGAAGACCAAATTAATGTGTATTGGCCATCATTTGCCCAACCAGATTAATCTTACTCTTTACTTTCTTCTCCCTTCATTCTCTTTGCATCTCATGAACCATCCCTGACCTCCAACTGCTCCCAGATTCTACAACTAACCAATACATTGGGAGCAATTTACAGTGGCCTGTTTCTGCACCAATCTACATATCTTTAGGTTATAGGTGTTGCAACATGAACAAAGTTACTTGACCGATACTGAAGCTAGTGGATGTAGTATTGTTTTATTCAACAACGTGAGACTCTCTTGGAGGAAGAGACCTCCTGACCCTAACCCTAACCCAATGCTAAAGGTCAAAGTTAACAGCAAGAATATTCTATAGATGCAATGCATCTACATTGCTTCCTTTGAATTACATTTAGTTTTCAAACTCCTCTTTGTTTGCACCCACACTCCAGACGCCCAGAATAAATGTTAATCAACATTGTCTGGTTTGCAATCAATTCTAGTCTACAGCTTTAGGAAAACTATTTTTCAGGGCAGCATTTTAAATTCAGTTAACTGTCCACATTCATAGTTGAAGATTTCTTGCTGGTGAAGTTAATATTTGCTATATACCCTAACTCCAGAATATACCCTAACATAGCGATGGTACTACCCAGAAGAAACCCAATGTTCCTTCTAAGGTGGGTATGTGTGTGCATGTACACTTCTTTTGCAACTAGATCACAAAGGAATTTAAACTGCGCATGAAAGGTTGTCACTCTTTACCTTGTTGGTATGTTAGATATATTACACAATCATACACAATCACACTTCCTTTTAAGGTTTCTGATGCGGACGGTGTTGATAATGTGGAGATTCTGATGATTTGTCTGCAGATTTTAGAGCTGTCTTATTTATACTGCTTTTATTAAAGAAATGATTGATTCACTATGTCAAATTCCAAAGAACAAAGAACGTGAAATGCAAAAGAACTGTGTTACAATTTTATAAGTTTTGTTTTATTATTTCAAACAACTTTATTACTACATGTTACTGCTGTCATGTAGTATGTGAAAAACAACTCATTAATGTACAAACACCAGGAAATCTGCAGATGCTGGAAATTCAAGCAACACACACAAAATGCTGGTGGAATGCAGCAGGCCGGGCAGCATCTATAGGAAGAAGTACAATCAACGTTTCAGACCGAGACCCTTCATCAGGGCTAACTGAAAGAAGAGACAGTAAGAGATTTGAAAGTGGGAGGGGGAGGGGAAGATCTGAAATGATAGGAGAAGACAAGAGACAAGACAAGATAAGAGCTGGAAAGTTGATGGGCAAAAGGAATACAGAGCTGGAGAAGGGAAAGGATCATGGGACGGGAGGCCAAGGGAGAAAGAAAGGGGGAGGGGAGCACCAGAGGGAAATGGAGAGCAGGCAAGGAGTGATTGTGAGAGGAGCAGGGAGAAAAAAAAACAATAAATAAATAAATAGATAGATAGATAGATAAGGGATGGGATAAGACGGGGAGGAGGGGCATTAACGGAGGTTAGAGGAATCAATGTTCATGCCATCAGGTTGGAGGCTACCCAGACAGAATATAAAGTGTTGTTCCTCCAACCTGAGTGTGGTTTCATCTTGACAGTAGAGGAGGCCATGGATTGACATATAAGAATGGGAATGGGACGTGAAAGTAAAATGTGTGGCCACTGGGACTGTTTCACTGAACACCTACATTCTGTCCGCCAGAGAAAGCAGAATAACACATTTTATTTCCACGTTCCATTCCCATTCTGATATGTCAATCCATGGCCTCCTCTACTGTTAAGATGAAGCCACACTCAAGTTGGAGGAATATCACCTTATATTCCGTACACAACGCTAAAAGAACTCAGCAGGTCAGGCAGCATCCGTGAGAAAAGAGTAGCCAACATTTTGGGCCGAGACCATTCATCAGGAATGGGGGGGGGGGGGGAAGAGAGGGCCGAAGCCCAGTAATAGAGATAGGGGAGGGGGGTAGGGCCTAGAGGCACCAGGTGGAAAACCAATCAGAGGAAAGATAAAGGGGGGAGGGGATAAGCATGAAAGAACTGTAGAGATAAAGAAGCAGAAAGTTGAAAGGGAAGAGAGGCAGAGAGGGACCTGGGATAGGGGGGAGGGGGAGGGGGAGGGGGAGGGGGGAGGGAATTACTGGAAATTGGAGAATTCAATGTTCATACCACCAGGCTGGAGGCTACCCAGACGATAGATAAGGTGTTGCTCCTCCAACCTGAGTTTGGCCTCATCATGGCAGTAGAGGAGGCCATGTATGGACGTATCTAGATGGGAATGAGAGGCAGAGTTGAAGTGGGTGGCAACGGGGAGGTTCTGTCTATTGTGACAGATGGAGCATAGGTGCTCGATGAAGCGGTCCCCCAATCTGCTTCGGGTCTCGCCGATGTAGAGGAGGCCGCACCGGGACTCCAGCAGACTCGCAGGTGAAGTGTTGCCTCACCTGGAAGGACTGTCTGGGGCCCGGAATGGTGGTAAGGGGGGAGGTGTGGGGACAGGTGTAGCATTTGTGCTTGCAGGGATAAGTGCCAGGTGGGAGTTCTGTGGGGAGGGACGTGTGGACCAAGTAGTCGCAGAGGGAACGATCCCTGCGAAAAGCTGAGATGGGTAGGGAGGGAAAGATGTGCTTGGTGGTGGGGTCTTGTTGAAGGTGGCGGAAGTTGTGGAGGATAATGTGTTGAATCCAGAGGCTAGTGGGGTGGTAGGTGAGGACAAGGGGAACCCTGTCTGTGTTGTGGTGATGGGAGGATGGGTTAAAGGCTGAAGTGCGGGAAGTGGAGGAGATGCGGGTAAAGGCATCTTTGATGACGCCAGAAGGGAAACCACGATCCTGAAAGAAAGAGGACATTTGAGAAATCCTGGAACGGAAAGCCTCATCCTGGGAGCAGATGCGGTGGAGACGGAGGAACTGGGAATAGGGAATGGCATTTTTGCATTGGGCAAGGTGGGAAGAGGTATAGTCAAGATAGTTATGGGAGTCAGTGGGTTTGTAGAAGATGTCAGTGGATAATCTGTCTCCAGAGATGGAGACCGAGAGATCAAGAAAGGGGAGAAAAGTGTCCAAGATGGACCAAATGAATTTATGACTTAGTGAAAGTTAGTAGCAAAGTTGATGAAATTGATGAGCTCAGCATGGGTGCAGGAAGCAGCACCAATGTAGTCGTCAATGTAGCGGAGACAAAGTTGGGGAGTGGTACCAGTATAGATTTGGAGCACAGACTGTTCCACATAACCCACAAAGAGGCAGGCATAGCTGGGGCCCATGCGAGTACCCATGGCTACACTCTTGATCTGGAGAAAGTGGGAAGAACCAAAGGAGAAGTTATTGAGAGTTAGAACAAGCTCCGCCAACCGGAGGAGTGTGGTGGTGCTGGGGAACTGGTGGGGTCCGTTATCCAAAAAGTAGCGGAGGGCTTTGAGGCCTTCTTGATGGGGGATGGAGGTGTATAAGGATTGAACACCCATGGTAAAAATGAAGCGGTCGGGGCCGGGGAATTGGAAGTTATTGAAGAGGTAAAGGGCATGGGATGTATCCTGGATGTAGGTGGGGAGAGTTTGAACTATGGGGGATAAAATGGAGTCCAGGTAGGCAGACACAAGTTCAGTGGGGCAGGAGCAGGCTGAAACTATGGGTCTGCCATGACAGTCAGGCTTGTGGATCCTGGGGAGGAGGAAAACCGAGCAGTGCGGGGTGTGGGAATTATGAGTTTTTTGGCTGAGGGAGGAAGGTGTCCGGAGTTGATGAGGGTGGAGATGGAGACAGTGGATTGATGTTTTTTGGTGGGGTCCTGTGGCAGGGGTAAGTACGAGGAGGTGTCGAAGAGCTGCCGTTTGGCCTCAGTGAGGTAGAGGTCCATCTGCCAGACTACTATCGCACTACCTTTGTCTGCAGGTTTGATGGTGAGGTTGGGGTTAGTGCGGAGAGAGTGGAGGGCAGTGCGTTCAGAGGGAGTGAGGTTAGAATAGGAGAGAGGGGTGATGAAGTTGAGACAGTTGATGTCTCTGCGACAGTTAGAGATGAAAAGGTCAAGAGCAGGTAGAAGGCCCGATGGGGGTGTCCAGGAGGAGGAGGAGCGTAGAAGCCGGGAGAATGGGGCATCACTGGGGGGAGGGGGAATCCCTGTTGAAGTGGTAGGCTCAGAGACGTAGGCGGCGGAAGAAGAGTTCAGCATCATGGCGGGCACAGAACTCGCTGAGGTGGGGGCGGAGGGGGACAAAAGTGAGGCCCTTTCTGAGGACAGAGCGTTCTACCTCAGATAGGGGAAGGTCAGGGGGGATGGTGAAGAATTCTTCCAACTCCTACGTCTCCCATTCCTGATGAAGGGTTTCAGCCCGAAACGTTGGCTACTCTTTTCTCACAGATGCTGCTTGACCTGCTGAGTTCTTCCAGCATTGTGTACGTATTCTTGGATCCACAACATCTGCAGTTGTATTTTTGTGTTTCTCCTTATATTCCATCTAGTTAACCTCCAACCTGATGGCATGAACACGGATTTCTCTAACTTCTGTTAATGCCCCTCCTCCCCTTCTTACCTGATCCCGTATTTATTTATTTATTTATCTATCTATTTGTTTGCTTGTTTGTTTGCCCTTTTTTCTCTCTCTGTCCCTCTCACAATCATTCCTGACATGACTGTGGTGGGTCTCATCAGCAAGAACAATGAGTCAGCATACAGAGAGGAGGTGCAGCAACTTACAGATTGGCGCAGAGCTAACAACTTGTCTCTAAATGTGAGCAAAACAAAAGAGATGGTTGTTGACTTCTGGAGAGCATGGAGAGACCACTCTCTGCTGAACATCGATGGCTCCTCCGTTAATGGTGTACCTGGCAGAGAGTCTCACCTGGTCCCTCAACACCAGCTCTATAGCCAAGAATGCCCAGCAGCATCTTTATTTTCTGCGAAGGCTGAGGAAAGTCCATCTCCCCCCCCCCCCCCCATCCTCACCACATTCTACAGAGGATGTATCGAGAGCATCCTGAGCAGCTGCATCACTGCCTGGTTCGAGAACTGCATCATCTCAGATCGCAAGACTCTGCAGCGGATAGTGAGGTCAGCTGAGGAGATCATCAGGGTCTCTCTTTCCACCATTACAGATATTTACACCACACACTGCACCCGCAAAGCTAACAGCATTGTGAAGGACCCCATACACCCCTCACAAAAACTCTTATCCCTCCTGCCATCTGGCAAAAGATACCGACACATTTGGGCTCTCACGACCAGACTATGATCAATTTCTTCCCCCAATCCATCAGACTCCTCAACACCCAGAGTCTAGACTGACATCTACATCATTCATTATTATATTGAAATTTGTCTTCTACTGTGCCTATTGTCTTGTTTATTAATTATTAATTAATTAATTAATTAATTAGCGTGCTGCCCAGCACTGTTTTTTGCACTTTATGTAGTCCTGTGTAGGTCTGTAGTCTAGTGTAGTTTTGTGTTGTTTCATGTAGCACCATGGTCCTGAAGGAAAGTTGTTTTGTTTTTACTGTGTACTGTACCAGCAGTTTATGGTCGAAATGACAATAAAAAGTGACTTGACTTGACTTCCTTACCTGCTCTCCATCTCCCTCTGGTGCTCTCTTCCCCTCTTCATTCTCCCTAGGCCTCCCATCCCATGATCCTCTCCCTTCTCCAGCTGTGTAACCCTTTTGCAATCGATTTTCGAGCTCTTAGCTTCATCCCTCCCCCTCCTATCTTCTCCTATCATTTCAGATCTCCCACTCCCCCTCCCACTTTCAAATCTCTTACTATCTCTTCTTTCAGTTAGTCCTGACTAAATGGTCTCAGCCCGAAACATTGACAGTACTTCATCCTATAGATGCTGCCTGGCCTGCTGCGTTCCACCAGCATTTTGTGTGTGTTACTCATTTATGTGTATTATTTTATTTCTTAGAACAATATAAACAAACTGGACTTGATAGCTTATTATCCTTAGAATAGCTTCAGGTTTATTTCCACTTAAAAATTCAGTGTGCATATGTTGATGTCACTGTGCAAAAAAATAGCACAGCGCAAAAAATTTGTGCACACTGGTCATTACAAGTTAGAGGAAACATTGAAGAAACACACATGGTCACAGGAAATGGAGGTCAGGACTGCAAACAGGTTGAATATGGAGCATAGAAGATAGTCTGTCCAGCACAGCACAGGCCCTTACAGCAGTGCTGAACTTTAAACCTACTCTAAGATCAATCTAACCTTTCCCTCGAATGTAGCCTTCTAGTTGCCTTTCATCCATACACCTTACCAGGTTCCTGGAACCGTGAGGCAGCAGCTCTACTGGATGTGCAACCGTGCTGCCTACTTAATTTATGATAAGAAGTTATTCAAATAAGTTTGATAAAAAAATTAAATATATGCAAATGACTAAATATATCAAAACATAGTCTAATAACATTTGTACTTAACTATCTATATAATTCAGAATCAGAATCAGGTTTAGTATCACTGACATGTCGTGAAATTTGTTGTTTTTTGGTACAAGTCGTATAAGTTACTGTGGGTTACAATAATTAATAAATAGTGCAGACGAAGAACAGTGAGGCAGTGTTTATGGGTGTATGGACCGTTCAGAAATCTGATTGTGGTGGGGAAGAAACTGTTCCAAAATTGCTGAATGCACATCTGCAAAGCTCCTGTACCTCCTCCGTGATGGTCATAGTGAGAAGAGTGCACGTCATGGATAGTGAGGGTCCTTAACAATGGATGCCACTTTCTTCAGACACCACTTTTCAAAGACATCTTTGACGAATGTGAGTGTTATGCCTGTGATGAAGCTGGCTGAGTCTACAGACCTCTACAGCTCTTTTCAATCCTGCACATTGAGCTTCCATGCCAGACAGTGATGCAAACAGAAAACTTCCCACTATACAACTTTAAAAATTCACTTGTCTTTGCACACATAGTAAATCTTCTCAAACTCCAAATGAAATTTAGCCACTGGCATGCCTTAATTTGTGATTGTATCACGGGTTATAATCACAAGTAAGGCATGACAGTGGCTAAACTTGAAATAGCTCACCCTTTCCACTGTTGACCCATCATTGAGGATTGGTGTGTGTTTAATGACCTGATTAGAGCAAAATTCCACCACTCTTCTCACGAGAGTGCATCCTTACATAAAGCTGAGGACTGGATGTGAAGTGAATTTGAACCCTTTGCTCTGCATCTCTCTGCTGCATCACAGACAGCTTGACTGCTAGATTTTTTTTGGACTTCTATATTTCAATATACACACAGCAAAGTTCAACAGAAACATTGGTTGCAATTATATCGTCCTAATTTGAGTTTAGAGCTAAGCCTTTCAGCCCATTGAATCCATGTCAATCACTCTAATCCTGCTCTAATCTAATCCTATTTTACTCTCCTCCCACATTTCTATTGTTTCCCTCCTCCCTCAGATTCTACCACTCACCTGTACCCTAGGAGCAGTTTACAGCAACCAACTCACCAATCAACCCACATCTGGCAAAAAAACCTTTATGATCACAGGGAGAATGTGAAAATTCCATGCAATTAGGCATGGAAAACCGTAAGACGATAAAATATAGGACCAGAATTAAGCTGTTTGGCCTATCGAGTCTGCCCTGCCATTTCATCATGGTGGATCCATTTTCCCTCTCAGCCCCAATCTCCTGCCTTCTCCCCACATCCCTTCATCTCCTGACTAATCAAGAATCTATCAACCTCTGCCTTAAATACTGTATACCCAATCACTTTGTCTCCACAGCCACTTGTGGCAATTGTACCTGATTCTCTGGCATTGTACGGCTCTAGCTCTACTAACTGTGCCACTGCACCAACCAAAAGCAAGGCCTATTCCAGCTCATTGAGCAAGAATCAGTTAATAGTTAGTCTATAGTCACACTTTATCCTTCTATGAACAATCCAGTTGCTTTGATTAAATTATAGTCACATCATGCCATTTCAAATCCCTTGTTAGACGACTTGGAAAATTGCAACATCTCTCCCCTCACTTCTCTCAATATCATTAGACAATTGGTAGGAGGCCACCTTCTGCTCTGTGTGGGTGTAATAGATCTCATGGCACCATTTTGAGAAAGATCAGAGAAGTTATACTTTGTGTTCTGGCTAATACTTAGCCCTAATTCAACATTTATAAAGGTAGATTATCTAGGCATTACCAGAATGCTTCTTTGTTGACTCCTGCCCTGGAAAAATTGCCTGCCATTTTTGCTTTCTATTTCACAGTAGAGGTCAAAGTTCAAAGTAGAGTTATTGTTACTGTACCTCTACAGAATAGAAGTTTTGAGATTTGACCTTCTGGAAGCAGCTGCAAAACAAAGAAACACCCGTTCAAAGAGAAACATCACAAGTGCAAAGAGCGAAAAACAGAACAAATTGAGAAAGTGGAAAAAAGTGAGTGACAACACGTAGTATATCAACATCAAGCCAGGAGTATTCCATTTAGTTCAGTTCAGTTCAGCTCCATGCCGCTAGCTGACTGTAGGACACAGGTACAAACTTTATTGATTGCCTTAAACAAACCACTGAAAAACAGCCAATATAAAAGAGTAACCTGAATCCAGAAAGGAAGCACCAGGAACCTCAAAGTCCCCCAAAACGAGTCAGCAAGTCAAGTCAAGTCACTTTTTATTGTCATTTCGACCATAATTGCTGGTACAGTACACAGTAAAAATGAGACAACATTTTTCAGGACCCTGGTGCTACATGAAACAGTACAAAAACTACACTGAACTACTTGAAAACAACACAAAAAAAAGGAAACTACACTAGACTATAGACCTACCCAGGACTGCATAAAGTGCACAAAACAGTGCAGGCATTACAATAAATAATAGACAAGACAATAGGCACAGTAGAGGGCAGTAAGTTGGTGTCAGTCCAGTCTCTGGGTATTGGGGAGTCTGATAGCTTGGGGGAAGAAACTGTTACATAGTCTGGTCGTGAGAGCTCAAATGCTCCGGTGCCTTTTCCCAGATGGCAGGAGGGAGAGGAGTTTGTATGAGGGGTGCGTGGGGTCCTTCATAATGCTGTTTGCTTTGTGGATGCAGCGTGTCGTGTAAATGTCCGTGATGGCGGGAAGAGAGACGCCGATGATCTTCTCAGCTGACCTCACTATCCACTGCAGGGTCTTGCGATCTGAGATGGTGCAATTTCCGAACCAGGCAGTGATGCAGCTGCCCAAGGTGCTCTCAATATCTGAGATGGTGCAATTTCTGAACCTGGCAGCGATGCAGCTGCCCAGGGTGCTCTCAATACAACCCCTGTAGAAACACAAGCCTCATCCATCAACCCTTGTAAAATTGAACCTAAGGCTCCTGCACTTCCCTCCGACAGTAGCTAGCAAGGGGGAGAAAAAGATCGGTCAAATGCAGTCCGACAGCACAGAGCACCCGCCCGTCCTCCATTTTGTCCTTACTGACTTCAACCTTGCTCGACACCTTAATCGGAGAGAATCAATGGAGTCGACGTTGAGCTTACGCCGCACCTTCAGTCATCCAGGCCACCAGGTCACACACTCCACTCCCAACCTCACCGAGCTCCCTTGCAGATAGCAAAGCACCAGACCGCTCAATCAGCCCCAAGACACACCATCGTAATGTAAGTCCCAGGTTCCAATTGCATACAGCTTAGCAGTAGAATCATATTTAAAAGAAGTAGTAAAGGAATTAGTTTTGTGAACTGTCGGAAGGATGTTGACATAGGTCATGTTGTTCGCTGGCACCATCTTGTTATAATTATTGGTGTAATTCAGTAGTATATGTTGGTTGTAAGATGTTTTGCAATGTGCTGAAAGGAACGTGATAGGTATGGTATAAGTACCAGCCCTGACTTTTTAGGATGCTGAGCTCTGAAAACTTTGCCAGACAATTCCTTTTTCCCTAGCTCCCCATCTTCAGTAATGAGAGTTTTAACCCTTCAGTCATCTTTTACTTTATTTAACAGTTCACAATACACCTCTTTATCTTCAGTCCATTCTCCATTCATACACTCTCACTGTCTCATTGCTCTTTGCGTTGCCCCATGCTTCAGTGTACAATATTATTCAGTCAACCTTCTCTATGTCATCATCATTATCCAGTCTATTTAATTCATGGCTATGGCAAATTCTATGCAAATCCATGAAAAGGTTGTTGGGAGGAGAGTAACCCCTCTGGCAGAGGACACATACAAAATGCTGGAGGAACTCAATGGGTCAGGTCATAGTTTTGGAAAGGAATAACCATTTGATGTTTTGGGCCGAGTCCCTTCATCAAGAGCTACAATTAAAAAAGAACATGTCTGAAAAGCACTTCCCAGTTTCTTCATTCCCTCCTCCCTCAAACACCTGGTTTAAACTAGCTTGAGCTCGTTCCTCTTCCTCATCTTCTTATTCTGTGGTCTTCCTCCTCCCTTTCCAATCCTGATGAAGGGTGTCGGCCGGAAACTTCAACTGTTTATTACTTGCCATAGACGCTGCCTGATTGCTGAGATGCTCCCGCATTCTGCATGTCTTACTCTGGATTTCCAGCATCTGCACAATCTCTTGTGTGGCAGGGGGCAAGTGAATACGCAGCTTATTACTGTTAACTAGACAGTGGTATAGGAAAGCCTAGTAGCAATGGCTAGAGATTGATTTGTGCTTCTGATTCCTCTTTGAATTTGGTGTTGAATTTCATAGAGCAGGCAAGCAATCAAAACAAAAATGTATCCCCAGAGGAAGAAAAATCTGAGAGAGTGTAACCCACCTTTAATCACTCTTGTACAGCTAATGTGAGCATTGAGAATTTAGGAAAAGGTTACCTGACTGATACTTTAATCGGAGAGCATATGATTGCCTGACTCATCCCAAATACAATGCTCGCAATTAAGAAATGAAAGAAATAGAAATGTTCACCTAAAATAATCATGTATAACGTAGATCAGATATGAATGAATGCAATAAATCAAAGCACTGGAGAATAAATGTTTCAAAGAAAAACTAAAATAATGTCAAATCATAAAAAAAATTCAAAAGAAACATTCAAAACATGACAGTAAATTATATGACATGACTTGTTTATTACCTTCAATCGGAATTTATATAAGGAGCTTTTTGTCTAAAAAAAATGTCTCTGTACCCATTATTAGCACCAGTCCTTTGATTTGCTAATGTCGATCAGCTTCAGTTCCCAGTGTAATTAGAATGATGAGTTTGATTGATGGGTCCAAACTGAGAACGTGATGTGGTGCCAGATCCCATCTCTGCTGCAGACATGCATGCCAAGCAAACAGGGAATACTTGGAGTCCTGCTGGAGTCAAAATAATTGACCTTGTAACCCTTTGAGCTTTGCCTGCTGAGGTTTGTACTGTGCTGAAATCCTGCATAGCCACACACCTGGTATTTGTTTTATCCTCTCAGAATAATTTTGCTGGGAATTAACTTACTTTTTATTCATTATACAGAAGTCTTATCTGAGGGTACCGCATTGCCAGCAGATGAAAAACATATACTTCCCTCAATTCTTGGAAGCAAGGAAAGAAAGAAAACTGTTAATCTAACACAATTTCACACTGCATATGATTTGCCTTCTTCAGATATAAAAGCATTTTGAATCCTTGTTATATTGAAATCTCCTATGTACTTCTACATAATGCATGAAACGTCATTGACTGCCTTAGCTATATTCCAAGTCTCTCCGTCACAATACAATGACTAGGCTTTTCTTTTGCTCTACACTTCAACTGTGCATGCAAGAAGCAAAATTCATAACATGTGTGAAGAATGAGGATTGAGCTATGGGAAAATTTTTGATTATTATCATTCATAAATGTTCTATTTCTGTGGGCAATAAGAGTCGAGAGCTCGCTTTTACTGTCTTAAACTTCTTTTTTGTACAGGCAAGACTTTTTCTCTGCTCATTGAAGTGGAATATTTTAGCATAAATTCTTTTGTCGTGTTCCACTGAGAAGTTTTGAATATCTATCTCTTTCAGTCATCCTTAGAATCTACAAGAGTTTAAAACTTAGGTTTGATGGCAAAACAAAAGATCTTGAGGTAATATAGCAAATCTAAAACAAAGTTATGGAAGAATGGCAAGCACAGCAGGAGATTCAGTACCTGTGGAGCCAGCAGAGAGCTGATGTTCTGGGCTCATTCTCTTCTCCAGCACTTGTGAAATGTGCTGCTGCTCAACAATCTGCGACAAAGTCTTGTGCTTATGCACACAAAGAAAAAAAATGGGAAAATCACCTGACTTCCAGAATACACAATAAACAACAAGTTCTATGGACTTCTCTCTGCATCAACAAAGCAGCCAGCATAATGAAAGACTCCACCCCAGGCATCCTCTCTTTTCCCACCTCCAATCGGGCAGAAGGTACGGACACCTGGAACAATGCCCTGCCAGGCTCAAGGAAAACTCCACTCACCTTAATTCTGAACTGATTCCACAACATATGGTCTAACATCCAAAAACTCTACAACTTACATTCTCTGTATAACTAATTTAATCTTTTTATTTGCAATTTGTCTCCTTTTGCACATTGGTTATTTGTCTTTGAGTGTAGTTTTTCATCGATTCTATTGTACCTCTTTGTTCTACTGTAAATGTGAGCAATGAAATGAATCTCAGAGTAGTATATGGGGACATATACATACTTTGATTAACTTACTTTGAAATATAAATTTTTGTTCTACTGTTATAACATTCTTATTCAATAAGATAGACTGACTTGTCATGTCCTTGCACTTTATTGTCTGTCTGTGCTGTACTTACTCTGTAACTACATTTTATATTTTATTATTGGATTTCTCTTATACTACCTAGATGTATTAATGCTATATACAAAACAAAATTTCCACTATATCTCAGTACATGTGACAATAATATACGGTGCAGAGATACCTTTTAGGATGTGCTGGGATACATCATCAGTGACATCATTTGATGTTTTGGGCCTTTCAACATGAGACATCTCTGCCCAGGCAACCTGACCATGGTTGATCAGGCCCTGGTTTGTGTCCTTGCACCTTTGGTTCACAGATGACACCTCTTGCTCCATAGCCACCTGCAGAAGTTCTCTCTGCAGACTCTGTAACAGTACTGATGGCAATTTTCTTTGCAGCCCTCATAGTGCCAAGGAGGGAGTAGGTTCTGCAGACAAATTGCTAGTTCCCAATTTCATTCAAATAAAATCACGTCTCAGAAACTGTGGTTCATTAGAAATAGACCTAGTGAATTGTATCAGTGGTGTGATTGACATTTAGGATCTCAACTATGCCATTGCATGATAGAAGATACTACCTTTTCACGGTACACTTGGGGAGATTTGGAGGTGTTCCCACACTCATTTAAGAAACCCAGTGGATGAGGTTTGGGGAAGTTCTCTAGCAGTGATACCAGAGGAAGCATTAGTTGATGCTTAGTCAAGCACCTGTGTTGTATTCACCATGAAAAGCAGAATTTCCCAGTGACCACCCATTTTAATCCTACTTCCCATTACCATTCCAACATGTCAGTCCATGGCCTCCTCTACTGCCATTTATAGGTCCTCTTCTGAAAAGTGACAAGTGAGCCTTTATGCTTGACATAAATGAAGATGTTTCTGGCACATTAGTTCTCCCTTACCACTGCAACGATATGCGGACATAGGTTTATATTTATTCAAGTTACGGCACGAGAACAGGCCCTTCCTACCCAATAAGCCTACTCTGCCCATTTACACCCATGTGACCAATTAACCTACTAGCATACAGCTTTAGAAGGTGAGAGGATAATGGAGCACCAGGAAGCAAGACACCTAATCATGGGGAGAATGTACAAACTCCTTACGGATAGTTGTGGAATTGAATGTGGGTAGTTGGCAATGTAATAGACTCATGCTAACCACTATGCTACCGTGCTGCCCATGTGATGAGCTGGAGTTGTCCTTGGTTTTTCTTTAGAGCACCCTGCTTTGGCGTCTTTCATCTTACATCCATTTTTTAATGCTTAAATTGAAAGGAAAGGGCACTCAAGTTTCTACTTTATTAGGTATACTTGAATACCTGCTTGTTGATGGAAATATCTAATCGGTCAATGATACAGTAGCAGCTCAAAGCATAAAAGCGTACATGCACGGTCAAAAGGTTCAGTTGTTGTTCAGACCAAACATCAGAATTCTGAAGAAATGTGATGGAATGATTTGACCAAGGAATGATTGTTGAATCCAAATGGGGTGGTTTGAGTATCTCAGAAACTGCTGATCTCCTGTGATTTTCATGTGCAATAGTCTCTAGAATTTACAGAGAATGATGCAAAAAGCAAAAAAGAAACATCCTGTGAGCAGTGGTTCTTTGGGCAAAAACATCTTGTTGATGAGCAAGGTCAGAGGAGAATGGTCAGGCTGGTTCAAGCTGACAGCAAGGCAACAGTAACTCCAAAAACCACACGGTACAACAGTGATGTGCAGAGGAGCATCTCTGAATGTGCAGCATGTCAAACCTTGAAGTGGATGGGCTACAGCAGCAGAAGACCATGAACATACACTCAGTGGCCAATATATTAGGTACAGGAGTAACCTAATAAAGTGGCCAATGAGTTGATTTATCACTAAGTATTTTCATCTGCAATGTTAGAAATTGAAACTTCAAGCTATTGTCATGGTATTTCATTTCTGTTCCAAGACAATTATTATAATGACAACAGAAATTGCTATAAATAAATAGCAGGTCAATTAATACTGGCAAGGTAATTGGATAGTTGCTTAAATCTGAAGAATATCCTCTTTACCAGCAAGGAAACTGTTGTCATTGGTATATCATGACTGCTTTACACACATGAAAGACAACTTGCAAATGAGAAGGATACATATTAATATCAAATTATTTACACTTGTATCATATGTGCCTTAAAGTAATGACATAATATTACTGGGGTTGCGAAAAAAATCAATTTTCACCTTGTGCTATCTACATTTAAGATCATTAGGAAAACTGGCATTACTCAGGCATAACAGCAATGCAGGGAGGCAGTTGGTGATCAGCAGTTGGAGTAAATGGGTCCTAAAGTTGTTTCACTTGAGGTTTTACCAGGTTTTTCGGTTGGTGTGAAAGATCTTTGTTTCATTTTGTGTTTATTGGCAATGTCTTGATTTTAATCATATGTTGATCTGATTTTTTAAATATATAAATATTGCAATTTATTTTGAATTGAAACTAAAATGAAAAACATGTATAGTAAATATTTAAAGAATAATGTTAGAACATAAGAACATAAGAAATAGGAGCAGGAGTCGGCCATCTGGCTTGTTGAGCCTGCTGCGCCATTCAAAAAGATCATGGCTGATCAGACCATGAACTTATCTCCTCCTACCTGCTTTCTCCCCTTAACCCTTAATTCCCCTATTATGCAAAAATCTATTCAACCTTGTGTAAGGGGGCTCTTTTGTTACTGCGTATGTTAACCAAAATGGCTTCTTTGTGGGTAAAAGTAAACCTGCTTGTTATGGTGAGTGTTTCTTGCAGAGCATTCTCGAAGCTTCTAGCAGTTTGTTTAGCTTTAGAATTGCTGATAACGAGAATTGTATCCATTTGTTAACCAATCAGGATTAATGTTATTCTCTCTCTTCTGAGTCTGTAAGTTATTGTTGGTGGGCTTTTGGGGAGTTGGCGCGAGGGGGTGAGAGAGAGAGGACGCGATGCTGTAAACTGGGTGATGGAACGGACCCGGAGCGGGGGTCCGAGGCCAGGAGGTTCGGCGAGGAGAGGAGATGAAGACAGACATGCCGGGGGTGCTTGGTTGATCACTTCGGGTGGTCCTGAGCTGCGAGTCGAGGAGGTCGAAGGGGATCGAATGGTGGCCAGAAGACTTTGTTAATTGAGCTCCAACTGTTGTGCATGAAGTGGTTTGGACTTTGATAAGTTTTGGCGCCTTTTCTTTATTTTCTTTTCCTTCATATATACTGTATCACTATTATTCACTTAGTTATAGTAACCTCTATAAAGTGTAATCATTTAATCGCATATGGTGTACTGCCTGTTATTTGGTGTGGTGGGGACATCACACAGCATCCACACCAGCTGATTACCCAGTTTGGCGAGGCCGAAGGCTGCTCCCCCTAGACGAGAACGAGCTGAGCGAGCCTGAGGCGAGCGAGGGGGCTACACTTGTCTGAAATATATTTACTGAGGTAGCCTCCACTGATTCATTGAGCAGAGAATTCCACAGATTCACCACTCTCTGGGAAAAACAGTTCCTCCTCATCTTTCTCCTAAATTTACTCCGCCGAATCTTGAGGCTATGTCCCTTAGTTCTAGTCTCACCTACCAGTGGAAACAACTTTCCTTCCTCTATCTTATCTATCCCTTTCATGATTTTATATGTTTCTATAAGATTTCATCTCATTCTTCTGAATTCTAGCGAGTACAGTCCCAGGCGACTCAATCTCTGCTCGTAGTTTAACCTCTTCACCTCTGGAATCAACGTGGTGAACCTCCTCTGCACCGATATATCCTTCCACAGGTAAGGAGATCAGAACTGCATGCAGTACTCCAGATGTGGCCTCACCAGTACCCTGTACTGTTGCAGCATAACCTCCTTGCTCTTAAATTCAATCTTTCTATCAATGAAGGCCTGTATTCCATTTGCATTCTTGATAGCCTGCTGTACCTGCAAACCAACCTTTTGCGATTCATGAACAAGCACTCCCAAGTCCCTCTGCACAACAGCATGCTGCAATCTTTCACCATTTAAATAATAATCTGGTCTTCCATTTTTTCTTCTAAGGTGGATGATCTCGCTTTTACCAACATTGTACTCCATCTGCCAGACCCTTACCCACTCACTTAAACTATTTAAATCTCTCTGCAGACCTTCCGCATCTTATGCACAATTTGGGGAAGACAGTTAATTAGAAAATGCAATTTTAAGTCCTTCACAAGCTTCCCACGCGGGATCTTATCACATGCCTTACTGGTCCAGGTAGACAACATCCGCTGCATTGCCTTCATCTATTTTCCTCGTAACTTCCTTGAACAACTTTATAAATTTGGTTAGACATGACCTACCACGCATGAAGCCATGCTGACTATCCTTAGTCAGTCCACATGTATCCAAATACTTATAATCTGGTCCCTTAGCATAGTTTCCAATAACTTTCTCACAACTGACTGCAGAATAAAGCATTACAGTTACAGAGAAAGTGCATTGCAGGTAGACATTAATGTCATGGTCATAAGGAGGTAGATTGTGAGGTCAAGAGTCTATCTTATCATACTAGAGAACTGTTCAATTGTTTTATAATAGCGGTATAAAGATTTGCTATATTTGTCACCTGTACATGAAAATGCACAATAAAATGCGTCATTTTTTTGTGAAATCAAATCAGTGAGGATTGTGCCGAGCAGTCTGCAAATGCTACCATGCTTTAGGTGCCAACATAGCATGCCCACACTCACTAACTCTCATCATAGGTTTTTAGAATGTGGAAGGAAACCAAAGCACTCAGAAAATAAAAACATGCAGTCACAGCGAGAACGTACAAACTCCTTACAGACAGTGGCAGGAATTAACTCCCAATTTTACAGCTGGTGCCGTAATAGCGTTATGCTAATGACTATACTACCCACCCGTCCTTGAATCTGTTCTTCAGCCTGGCAGTACATTCCTTCAGGCTTTTGTATCTTCTGCCTGACAGGAGGGGGGAGAAGAGACACTATCTGTTGTGGGTGGGCTTTTTGTTTATTCTGGCTACCTTACCAAGGCCATCAGGAATGTAGACAGAGTCCATAGAGGGGAGGCTGGTTTCCATGATGTGCTGAGCTGTTTCCACAACTCTCTGCAGTTTATTGCCATCACCTGCACAGCCTTTGCCATACCAAGCCATTATGCATCTATTTAGCATACTACTTTATAGTTCAACAATTAAAAACTGCTGAGGGTTGTTGGAGACATGATAAATGTCTTTATCCTCCTGAAAAACTAGTGGCACAGGTGAGATTTTCTGTCCATGACATCAACATGTTTGGACAAGGAGAGGCTATTAGAATTCAGAACACAGAAATGTACAGGCCCTTTGGCCCACTAACCATTTAAACTACTTGAAGATTACGCTAACCCTTCCCTCCCACATAGCCTCCAATTTCTATCTTTGTAGTGCCAATCTAAGAGTTTGTTAAATGCTCCTAATGTATCTGCCGTTACCACCTTTCCTGGCAGTGTGCTCCATGCAACTCCCTGTACAAAGAACTTTAACTGTGATATCCCTCTATGTTTTCCTCCAATTACCTTAAAATTATGCCCCTGGTGCATTTGGTAATGTTCATGACCAGAAACTTGAAGTGTTGGCTCTCTCAACCTTAACACCATTGGTTTAGACAAGATCAAGACCACTGACTCCTTCCTGAAACTTTTCTTTTGTTGACATTGAGGGAAAAGTGATTGTCATGACACCATGTCACTAAGTTCTTAATCTCCTTCTTGTACTCTGACTCAACATTATTTGAGATACAGCCCATTATGGTGGTGTCATCTGTAAATTTATTACAGCAGTATCTGGCCACACGGTCATAAGAGGACAGGGAATAGAATGGCAGGCTAAGAATATTTGGTCCCTTCTGGAGACCATAGTTTTGAATACTTGTGGCCAAGGTATTGCTACCTCTCCTTACTGACTGGTCTGTTGGTCAGGAAGTTAAGGATCCATTTACAGATGGAGATATTGACTCAAAGATTCTGGAGTTTGGTGATATGTTTGCTTGGAATTGTAATATTGGAGGCAGCTTTCACCTGCTTTGTTACTTCTGCAAATCAGTAGAAATGCCCACAGATTCTATGAATCATGAAAATTACTTTTCATTCATTGCAACTTTTGAGAATTTTGAACAATGAAAGTTTATGGAAATTAATTTACAAAATGAAACCCAGTTAATTGCATTCATATTCCATAACTAATGATGTCATCTTTGATATTTCTCCCTCCTTATACATTATATGCACATATTATTTCATTTAACAAGGAGTCCAGAACTTGAAGTCTGTCAATAGCTTTGTGTTAGCTCCAAAGGAGCTAATTTGTCAATCCAAAATTAACATTATCAACAAAATATGTTTATAAGTAAGGCAAAATCATATTTTCTCTCAAGAACAAATGTACCTTTAACAATATTGATAGCAATTTATAAAATCTCATTAAATACATTATGTCAGTCAGTTGATAAGCATATTTGAAAAGTAAAATAAGAAATCATGATCTCATACTTATTAATATCCAAAAATATCTAGTGTACGAAGCTGACAAAATGTAAGTGAAAAGTAAAAAACAGAATGGTAATTTTAATGGATAATTATAGACAGGGAACTTGAAGACTTGGATGAGGATACAAAAAGAACAGAAATATAAAAACCTAAAAAGCATTACACGTCCATCAACATCTGAAAGGGACAAAGCTGTTAATATATTTGGCAGTGTTTTTCATCACACAGAGTCCATCTGGAACTTTAAACATTAAGCTTCTTCCAGTCTTTTTTTTTTTAACTTATCATCTCCCATTATCAAAGTCAAAGTCAATATAAATTTACTATCAAATTATGAATATGTCACCGTATACCACCTTGAGATTCATTTTCTTGCAGGCATTTACAGGAAAATAAAGAAATACGATAGAATTTATGAAATAACTATACATAAAGACTGGAAAACAACCTGTGGGCAAAAGAAGATAAATTGAACAAATTAAAAATAATATTAATAATACTAAGAACATGAATAGTAGAGTCCTTGAAATTGAGTATGTAAGTTTTGGGATTTGTTCAGAGTTCAGGAGCCTGATGTTTGTAAGGTAATAACCATTGCTGAACTTGGTTGTGTGGGATCTAGTGTTCCTGTACCTCTTGCCCAAATGGTTGTAGTGACTCCTTGATGATGGTTGCTGCTTTTTAAGGGTTGCGCTCTATGTAAATATACTCAATGATGGGGAAGGTTTTGTCTCTGATAGATTGGGCTGCATTCACTACTTTCTATAGACTTTTTCCTTTCCTGGGCATTGCTGTCTATGATAAAACCAGTTAGGATACTGTTCACTGTACATCTTTGGAAGTTTGTCAAAATATGAGGTGGCATGCTTAATCTACACAAACTTCCAAGAGAGCTGAAGTGCTTTTGTGCCTTTTTTGTGATTGCACCGACAGCATGTTTTGATCCCAGGACCGATCCTCCGATGGCACCAAGGAAGTCAATGTTACTGACCCTCTCCACCTTTGATCCTCTACTGAAGCCAAGCTCATGGAGCTCTGGATTCTTCCTCCTTTTGACAACAATACGCTGTTTGACTTTTCTGGCACAGCGTGAAACATTGTTGTTGTGGCACCATTCAACCAGATTTTCAATCTCCCTCCTATATGTGTATTTGACTCCACCTTTGATTTGGCCAGGAACTGGTGTCATCAGTAAAGTTAGATGTGGCACTGGAGCTCCATTTAGACATGCAGCCAAATCTAAAAGTGAGTAGTGTAGGGAACTAGGCATATAGCATTGTTGTGTACCTGTGCTGATGGTGATTGTGTGAGAGATGTTGTTGCCCATCTATACTAACTGGGGTCTGAAGTTGAACATCCAGTTACACAATGAGGTACCAAAGCACAGACCAGGGAGCTTAGTGATGAATTTTGAGGGGATGATTGTGCTATTTCAGGTTTTCTCCATTTATAGTTTATTTTAATCCTTTAAATTCCATTCTTCTCTAAAGAAGTTAGATGATTTGACACTTAAGGTGTTAACAGTTCATATATGGACATATGTTATCCTTGGAAAGGTGTTTGCAGAGGGTCATTATCATAAAAGCTTGGAATAACTTCTATATTTACTATTAGTGTCTGAGTTAACCTAATGCCAAGTACTTGGTCTTGTGTATTTTACATGATGGAATTCCAAATGAATCAGTTTTTAATATGTAAATTGCCATTAGCATCTAATTCTATCAAACATGCACCTTACTGCTGTGCTGTACAGAATGAGTCCAGAGGCATTCTCCGTGTTATTGAATTATAAAATTGTAGAGCGATACAGCACAGTAGGAGCTCATTCACCACATTCTTATTTCTGCTGGCTCTTTGGAAAAATTATTCATTTAGTTTTACACTTCTGCTCTTTCCCCTTTGCTTGACAAATTCTTCTCCTTCATTTCTTTTCCATTTCCCTTTGTAAAGTTACTATTGTATCTCTTGGAATTGGAGTTGGTTTGTTATTGTCACATGTGCTGAGGAGGAGTGAAAGGGTTATCATGCATGCAAATCAAATTCTTACATAGTGCATTGAGGGGAGTACATGAAAAAACAATAACAGAGAGCAGAATAAAGTGGTACAGTTAGTGAGAAAGTGCTGTGTAGATAAACAATAAGGTGCAAGAGCACAATGAGATAGTTTGTGAGGTCAAGCAAACATCTTTTCATTTTAGGGAACTATTCAGTAATCTTATCACTGGGGTAGAAGCTGTCTTTGAGCCTGATAGTACATCTTTTCAGTCATTTTTTTAAATCTTCTGCCTAGTTGAAGAGGGAATGAAACAGAATGTCTGAGGTGGAAGGGTCCTTTCATAATGCTAAAGATTTAAAGATCGTTAAATATAAAAAGATTATATTTGTTTGTCACATGTACATTGAAGCATACAGTGAAATGCTAGTGAAAAATGCTAATGAAAAAAGAAACCAGAAAAAATGTCACCCTCCAGATGGTTTACAAAACCACTTATTTCACTTTTTTTTTCATCTTTTTATTTCAAATGTGGTTCTACCACTGTTAGATCCTGTTTTCTACTTTTGGTCCTGATGAAGGGTCTCGGCCCGAAACGTCGACAGCACTTCTCACTATAGATGCTGCCTGGCCTACTATGTTCCACCAGCATTTTGTGTGTGTTGTTGTTTCTACTTCTGGCGGTGTGTTTTCGGGCCGATTGGGTGATCTGGTGCTTTGCTGTCTACAAGGGAGTTTGGTGAGGTTTGGAGCACAGTGTGTGGCCTGGAGGCCAAGAATCCTGGAGAGGGAGCACAAGCCCATGATCAATTCCATTCCTCACCGATCTCCCCAATTAGGGCATTGAAGAAGATTGAAATCAGCGATGACAAGAATGGAAGTTGGGTGGGTGACCGTTCCCACTCTCCCTCTCACTCCAGGCTGCCAGAGGGTGGTGCCAGGGTCCTGGAACTTGGGCAGGGTTTAATTGATATGGTTTGTGGATTGGAATCCATAGTTCACATTATGATATGTTTCCGGTTTCTGGTTGCTCCTTTTCCTGTTGCTATTTTGTACGATTTTGATCGAGGTGGACTGTCTCTGCAGCCTGCAGATTCTGAAACTACAGTGATGGGTTGGGCTGAACTGAGCTGGACTGAACATGCATGGACTCTTTCGATGACTTTAATATTCTGTGTTTTTTTTGCTGTTGGCTCAATTTGTTCTTTTTTTTTGCGCGTTGCACATGGGTTCCATGTTTTCTTTGTTTTGTAGTTGTCAGTGGGAAGATAAATCTCAGGGTTGTACACTGCATTCAATCTTTGATAATAAGTGTACTTTGAACTTTGACTTTTGACTTTGAAAATCAAGTGAGCGAGGTTTGTGCTGAGCAGCCAGCAGCTATCACCACCTTTCCAGTACCAACATAGCACGCACACAACTCACTATGTCTTTGGAATTTATGGCTTTACGGACACAGCAAGAAGTATAGACAGTTCATAAAGGGGAGGTTAGATTCCGCGATGTGCTGAGCTGTGTCCACAAGTCTGTAGTTTTATGTGGTCACTTGCAGAACTTTCATAATTCTAGGCTATGCATTCCATATCATAATATGTTGTTTTTTCTTCTCTTAAAGAAAGTCATATTTTATCCTTTCATGGAAAGTGACACTGAGCCATAAGCTGAGTTAAGATCATTTTGAATGCCAGCACAGAGACAAGAGGATTTGTATTTTGTGTGTTCATGTATCTAATAAACTTGATCTGTGTATTTTCAATACATAGCCTTTTTGCCACAACTATGCAATTAAAAATGTTAATAATTTTGTATATGTATTTCAAACTTCTAGCATAAATTTCCCTCATATAAGAAGACCTACTTCATATTTTTCTGAACAAGATCACAAGTTTCAAAAAGTGAAACTTTTGATGTTTCTTCCCTTACCAACATGAATCAGAACCTTTAGACAGCCTATGATCTTCACTGAATAACCACCTCTCCCCACACCCGCCAAAATGCCAGAAGCACAAAATGCTGAATGTGCCAATAAAAGGTTAGTTAGAAGGTTTTTATTCTAACATCAATGCCTTGCACACAGCTTCCAGTCCTCAGGATATTTGAAATCTGGCTGCATGTTGTTCCATCACCAATTGTAGTCTCTTTATACAAAGCACATCGAAACTGCTGAGAGCAATCACTGCCACCACAATCATCCCTCACGTTCACAGCAGCCCTTTGTCCAATTGTTCAGTGGCTGACATTGAGAGAGTTTGTCTAAGTTTTGACTCCCTCACAAAGATCAACACAGCAAGCCTGGTTGGAAGGTTTCCCTACAGTTACTGCCAGGAATTATGCAGGACCTAGTTTAGCATGTGGTTCTGTGCGTAAATGACATAGCCCAGTTTTTGCCAAGTTCATGTTTTTTTTTACACAGCATTCAATTAACTGTTAGTGTAGACTTGCCATATACTTAGCACACTATAAAAGAGTAAAAAGAAAATTTGTGAAACCATATATTTTTCAAAAGCCTCCTACATACAGTAAGTCTCATATGCAAATTTCTATATAAAACTCAATGACTTAGGAATTCCACCATGACGCATTCTGAATGCAAATTGATATCTCCAGTAAAGGTTTGAGTTGGATCCTCCATAAATTTGACTGAAATCCTCTCACCACTGGACACACTTGCGCAGTTGAGTTTTTAAAAGATGGACGCACACTTATAGTGTTATTCACCTATGACCTTCTTATCAAGGTGTTGGGAAGAGTAATCAAGTCACATTAAGCAAAATTGTGTTCATTGTTGGCCATCCATAACAAAGTCTGTTTTTTGTAGCGTGTCACGCTCTGTAGCTATGATATATAAAGTAGGGTCTTCATAATTAAGTCACAGCCTGATACTAGAATCTCAACTCAGACTGGTCAATTTTAACATGACAACAGCAGCTTTTCAGACTCCCCCCCCCCCCCCCCAGTTGTACGGAATCAGAGATGCACAATCATTATTTGTCCCTGCCCCAAACCCCCAACCATATTTATGCAGACACTGTTCCATCATATGGCAGAAATTACTTGACCTGACATGATTCAACCCTAAGGCACCCCTCCTCTTGCATCAATCATGTGATCTTCCTTCAAACAATCCTTCCAATACAGAACTCTCTGTGTTATTCTAGGCCATTCTCTCCACCTCCACATTCTAACAGAACTGGACAAATGGGTTGTAATACCAGATGGAATAAACTATCCCTCTGGATGTGGAGGGGATGTTTCCAAAAGTGTGGGAGTCTAGAACCAGAGGGCACACCTCAGAATACAAACATCCCTTGAGAACAGAGATGAGGAGAATTTCTTTAGCCAGAAGGTGGTGAATCTGTAGAATTTATCTGTGGAAGCCAAGTCATTGGGTATTTTTAAAACAGAGGTTGATTGTTTCTTGATTAGTACGGGCATCCTGCTAGGGTTATGGGGAGAAGGCAGTAGAATAAGGTTGTGAAGAATAAAAAATCAGCCATGATAGAATGGCAGAGTGGATGTGATGGGCCAAATGGCCTAATTCTGCTCCAATGTCTTATGGTTTTATGATTTAATTGTACAATGGGATTCTACTGAGAGTATTACATTTATTTCTCTGAATGATATCTCAACAAGGAGATACTATGCCAGAATGGGGTACAGCTGAAAAGCATCGGAATGTTACTAGGGCGTAAAGTTCAAGGGAAATTGAAGATTAACTTAAAGTTGGAAGATTAAGAAATTAACTAACTTAAGCGTAAAAATGATAAAGGGACTTATTAAGTAAGATTATCTCTTTGGTGCTGTTGGTGAATTTACCAGGGATCCAATCTTAAAATTAAAGTTAGCTATAGAAGAGCAAAGATACTGTGGAAAGAAATACTTAATAAACAAAAAAGTATAAAGGTTAAATTTTCTTGTGAAAGATCAATTGACATACCTGAATGAAATAAATAGATTTTTATTATCTATTAAGGGATTAAAGGCAAATAAATGAAGCCATTCATGAGCTAATACTTTGTGTAATTCAGCAGTGAACCAGACTCAGAGAGTTGAATACCTGACGGCTGTATCTTTGTACACCAAAAGAACAAAATATTACAAAAGCCAGTGGGTGCTGTCCATCTTTGTCATAAAGCCCTTGGATAAATTCTTTCACAAAACCACACCACTGTTTAAATATTCTATTTTCCCCAAAAGCACAATATAAATAAGCAACATGTAAAAGCATCCTGTTACATAATGGGGCTAAAGAATAGCATAAAACAGCTTTGTATCATTGTTATAGACAAGAACAAAAAGCTCTTAGTCGTTGCAACATTTTGCTTTTAGTATCCATAGCAACCTAAAGCTATTATTCCAAATAAACTGCAAACAATGGTATTCTTGAGTGAGTAAAATATTAGACCAGTTGATTGTAAGAAATGAAATACATTTTTTGATGGAGTTCAGTATCATTTCTGCTATTGAATTTCAGAAACAGTTTCATTCTTAATCCACATACAGATTCTAATAATTTCTAGGAAAATTCAGAATTTCACGTTGTTTGTGTTGTCCAAGTTCTTCTGCCTGCCACGTTAATATTGATATCTGAGGTCTGATCATTGGAGAATTTGCATTTGTACTTTGCCAACCTAGAAGTACTGCAAGTTTGTTAAAGAAGCATTGGAACAGAACTAAATCAATCAGCCCCGTGAACCTGCTCTGCCACTTAATTTGATTTCAGCTATTCTGCATATCAACTCCATTTACCACCTTGGTTCTATTCTAATTGAAACTGCATAATTATTATGTTTGTGACAAAGGACACAATTACTGAAGTAATGACTAAAATGTAATTCAAGTCTGTACCACCAGAGTTTGATAAGTACTTAACTAATAATTTTAAAAGAATCTTAGTTGGAATAATAATGTTTTTAATACATTGACAAATTAATGAAGCAAACCACTCGTGTTATCGTGCTTACCAGATGATTTGTTTAAACTTTGAGGCAAAAATTAAAGTTGCTGAAAAACTGAATTAGAAACAAAAAATGTCCGAAACACTCGACAGGTCAGGTAGTATCGATGGAGGGGAACCAAAGTCAATATTTCATTGACTCTGCTTCCCAGTTGTTGCTGCCTAACCTGTTGGATACTTCTGATATTTCCTGGTTTTGTTACATGTTCAGGCTATCACTCATTTTGATTCAGCTCAGTTCAATGCAAAAAAAAATCCTGTATTTAAAAATAATTTACAAAAAGGCGTAGAGTCAAATGCAACAAAAAAGAATTAGTGTTGGTTTATCACTTTTAATGCTATCAGAAAGTTCTGGAAACATTTCAAAGTCATTGAGCAACTATTGAAATGTGGACACTGTTGTAAATTTGAGAAAGGAGTTTGCTAATTTGTGTGGCATCCTTACAAAACAACAATGGGATAATGTCAATATTGCTTTAATAATATTGATTGAGGAAGAATTATTGGACACTGCAACAAGAGAACTCGAAAGCTCTGCTTTAATAATGCAGTGGGTTATTTTATGTACACTTGAGAGGGCAGTCAATAGTTTAACTTCTCCGAAAGGCAGCACCTTCAACATTGCAAATTTGATCAGTGCTGCATTGAAGAAACAGCCTTAATTATGTACCCAGGTCTCTGGAGCAGGGCTTAAATCACAACCTTCTAAATCAGAGGTGAAAGTGCTTCCACTGAGCCAATGCTCTCAGTTAAAAAGTCACAACCATTTTCTGTGCTCAGTTAGCTGATCTCAGTCAGAGCAAAAATAATGGCTCCTAAATTGTCAACTATCAGTGAGAGGTGGAGGGGAAGTATTGATTATTTACATCTTCCCATTGTTGTCCTTTAACCCGAGGTAGAAAACACATAATAGTGTCAAAATGGGACATGACTGGGATTAGCTTACAAATAGCTTGCAGACTTGAAGATTCAAGACTGTTTAATGTAATTCCTAGGACACAAGTGTAAAGGAGAACAAAAAAAATGTCACTCAGGATCTGATGCAGCACAAAGAAAAACACAGTAAGATATAGAACACAAAAATACATAGGTTTTATATATATTGATTGATTGATTGTAAGTCCATAAAGTGATGGGAGGCACAGGAGTGTCTCTAAGATCAATTTAACCCTTCCCTCCCACATAGCTTTCCATTTTTCTGTCATCCATGTGCTTACCAAGAGTCTCTTAAATGTGCTGAACGTATTTGCTTGACCAAACCTCAGTTCATTCTGTACACCTATCACTCTCTATAAAAAGCTTACTTCTGACATCCCCCTTTACTTTCCTCCAATCACCATAACACTATGGCCCCCTCATATTAGCTTTTCTGCCCTGGGAAAAAGTCTCTGGCTGTCCACTCAATTTATGCCTCTTATCAACTTGTACACCTCTATTAGGTAACCTCTCATCTTCCTTTGCTCCAAGAAGAAAAGCCCTAGCTCGCTAAACTTATCCTTGTAAGATATCCAGGCAGCATTCTTGTAAATCTCTCTTGCACCCTTCAGAATCAAGTCTGAAGTAAGGATCTAAAGTAAATGACTTCTGAAATGTTATTAACTAAAATACACGGATGACCCATCCCTTCCAATGAACTTGCCTGGTCATTTTGATAAAAGCAGAAGACATTTACCTACTTAAACCCATCACCCCTACTGGGATATAGGCCACTGACAGCAGTTCACCAGAGCCCTCTGTCCTGAGCCAGTGTTTCAAGTTGTCTGCAGGGGTAGCTCATCTTCTTAAATTTGCACTCCCAGGGATGAGGTCTTTGGAGCTTTCGTTGTTGCCTTTGTAGCTCTGGGCTTTTACAGGATAGGGTTGCTAGCCCCATGTTCAACACTACTCCTTTCCCAGCAGGGCTTGAGACTGTCCATGGCGGAATCAAAGCAGAAGATTGTTTTCAGTTTTATTATATAATTCAACTGCTAATATAAGTCGTCCCTTTTCAAAGAAACTTGGCCATCCATGTTGTCCTTTCCTATCTTCTAATGACATGAGAACAGTACACCCAGGAACTAATTTCTACTTATTAAGTAGGTTTGCATGATGATTTCAATAACCTTAACCAACGTCTAATTGACTTTCCACTAATGTTAGGTCAGTACTCGCTGGAGCTGCAAATGCAGCGCGATTGACTCAATGGCAACCCTTCTTCCATTTGCCCAAACAAAAGTCTATAATGTCCTCAATCAGAAAATGATCTGAGTCACAAGAAAATAAAGGGGTTAAGATTTAAATCATGTACCAAAGGGTGGCTGAACCTGAAGCCAAGGATCACTGATAGTCCGACACCCAACGACAAGAATATGCAGTCATATTTGTATCAAGCAATCAATGTGAATTCTTTTGGCACAATACATGGAGGTGAAATGAGAACATTGCAGACAACAGAAAATATCATTCATTTAATGGAGAGTATACAGAATTACAGAGAGTAGGTTAAGACAAAATATATCCCACACTACCAGGTTCAGAGACAGTGCTTACCATTCAACCATCAATAGGATTCAATAGGTACATTTAACGTGAGAGAAATATATACATCCTGAAATTCTTTTTCTTCGCAAACATCAACGTAAACAGAGAAGTGCCTAAAGAATGAATGACAGTTAAATATTAGAACCACAATATCCCCCCAGCTCCCCTTCCCCACGCATAAGCAGCAGCAAAGTGACAACCCCCCACCAGAAAAAAAGCATCAACACCCTCCACTGAGCACTCAAGCGTGCAGCAAATCATCAATAAAGACACAGACTTGCAGTACCCCAAAGACTACTCATTCACCCTGTATTTGACATACCACAGGCTTTCTCTCCCTAATTAGGGAAAAAGAGGTGTTCCCATTCCTGAACCAGTGTGGATAATTTCACTCACCTCAACACTGAACTGATTCCACAACCTATTGACTCATTTTCATGGTCTTTACAACTCATGTTCTCAGTCATTTATTTATCTATGTATGTGTGTATGTATTTATTTATGTATTTATCTATTTGTACATTCATTCATTTGCTGGTTTGTTTATCTATGTATCTTTTGTTTGTCTTTGTATTTGCACGTTGGTTGGTTGTCAGCGTTTGTGTGGAGTTTTTTTCTCATTGATTCTGTTATATTTCTTTGTTCTAATATGAATGCCAGTAAGAAGATGAATCTCGGGGTAGTATTTGGTGACATGTACATACTTTTGTAATAAATTGCTTTGAACTTTGAAAAAGAATACTGAAGAGAGCAATTTCTTCTTATTATCTGAATAGACATAATGATCCAGCAGAGCAAAATATACTCAGTGCAAAGCAAAATGGTTTTCCATTGCAATTTATATAACTGTGCTTAAATGAACTGGTGTCAATAAAATATGTTTGATTAATTAAAAATAGGGTTTTTCAACAAAATGTAAATAATCTTTGATATGATGTCAACTGTCATCTCTTTCTTATTCATACTGAAACCTTGAATCACAATGATATGAAGTAACAACAGTGAGCCTTGTAGGCAGATACATAGCCTTACAATTCTGTTGCAAAATAGCATAATCAATACAAAGGTGTCAGACTTACAAAGATTGATCTGGTGCATTCTCAGACTATAGATAGACTGTGCCAGTGAAATGAATAGAAAGTTTAGCATTGTCATTCAAGATTTTCCTTTCTTAACTGTTCACCCTGCCAATTCCTTACATTTTTACACATCAGTGTAATGTGCAATTCTTTCTAGTCTCTCAACAATTATACTCTTAACTCTTGGAAATAAGATAGACTGAAGATTACTAAGAACAGTACCTTTGTTTGTTTGTGTGTACCTTTTCAGTTAAGACAATCTTAGTACCACAGGCTTAAAACAATTCTTACAACACAGGCAATAGAACACCAGCAGACATTCAGCCTATCACCAAGTAATCTAAAGTGCAATAAAAACAGAAGATGTTGAAAATTCACAACAAGTCAGCCAACACCTGTCAACAGAAAAACAGATTTAACACTTCGGGTCGAAGACCCTTCATCAGAGCGGATCAGATAGGTGTCTTTGGGTCTTGGATCAGAATCAGCAACAGGTTTAATACCACTGGCATATGTTGTGAAATTTGTTAACTTTGCGGCAGCAGTACAATGCAATGTATGATAATATAGAAAAAAATACTGAATTACAGTAAGTATACATATATATCAAATAGTTAAATTAAGAAGTGCAAAAATAGAAAGAAAAAAAGTAGTGAAGAAAAAAAAGTTCAGGGGTTCCATGCCCATTCAGAAATTGGATGGTAGAAGGGAAGAAGCTGTTCCTGGGTCACTGAGTGTAGGCTATTAGGCTTCTGTAGCTCCTTCCTGATGAGAAGAGACATGTCTTGTCTGATGGAGGTCAGCAATGATGGATTTCTTTGAGGCATCACACCTTGAAAATGCTTTGGATACTACAGGAGCTAGTGCCCATGATGGAGCTGATTGAGTTTACAACTCTGTGCAGCTTATTTCGATCCTGTGCAGTAGACCCCAGCCCTACTTCCCCCATACCAGATGATGGTGCAGGCAGTTAGATTGCTCTCCACGGTACTTCTGTAGAAATCTGTGAGTGTTTTAGGTGACATACTAAATCTCTTAAACTCTAAATGAAATATAGCCACTGTCTTGCCTTCTTTATAGCTTCATCAATATGCTGGCTCCAGGTTAGATCCCAGCCTAACCAAACCTGATCAACTTGATGAGTGCTTCCGTAAGTATCTAGTTATTTTATGCAGATTTCCAGCATTATTATTTTAAAATTTTAAACCTAAAATGCAAGTATATTTCAATGTCTATATTTTAATTCTATTGTGTCAAGTAACTTGAGTCATTATTGATTAAGCAGATGCTGAAATTGAAAAAAAAACTACATTTATACAGTGCCTAATCACATTAGAGTCATAGAGTAAGAGAGCATGGAAAAAGGCCGTTCAGAAAAACAGGTACATGCCAACCAAAGCCTTCTGTCTGATAGTCCTAGTTGCCAATGTTTGGCCTCCAAACCCCACCCCTCCTTATCCATGTGCCTCATAAATGCTGTAATTGTACCTGCCCTGAGTACTTCTTTTGGCAGTTCATTCTAGGATGAGAATGACTTGATGGCTAATTGTTTTTTAGCAGGCCAACTGGGGAATCATATTATATAGATTAAAATTTCTTTTTCAGCGAAGAAATAAACTAGATCATCTTACTTTTAACGGGTTTGGCTGTTGGTGAATAAATCAGGAGAATGTCATGATCACATAATTCTTTGGCATATTCAACATTCACCCTAGAGCAGACAAGGTCACATTTATCTTTTATTTGAAGGAAACTATCTCTGTTGAAGGGCTGATCAGGAAAGTCAACCTGAATTATATCTTAAATTCCTGGGATGGAATTTGAAACTTCAGACCTCTCACTCCCAGATAACTGAACTAAACTTCCAATGTGGCTGATATGATTGATTAATAATATCAGAGTTCAAACTTCAAAGCAAATTTATTATCAATGCATGGATATGTCACCACATACTACTCAGAGATTTTCTTTCTTGTAGACGTTCACAGTAGAACAAAGAAATACAACAGAATCAATGAAAAATGAGTTAATACTGTTTTAGGTTATACTATACTTTGTATCTTGCATATTCATGTATTTTCTGCATCTATATAGTTTAATTTAGTTAACACAAAATAGTAAAATTTTATAGTGGAAGATATTATTTTCCCGAGATTAGTTAAGGTTTAGATTTCAGATCAGGTTTTGCTTTTAGATAAGATTAACATTTCAGCATACTGTATATGAAAAAGAGATTACAACTTCTGTTTTGTCTTGAAGGGTGTTAAGCAAAAGATACAAACTATTGTGAGTATTAGAGCCCATGGAATACCTTAAATATAATAATCTACAAGCCTAAATCTTTGAAAGGACACTAAGAAATTTCCCTTAGTTTTACCATGAAGTTGAATGTTGTATGGTAAACCTAAAGAGAGCTAACAGTTGAAGAAATGCTGATTCCAAACTAGCTAGATTTTTTTTTCACTCACAAAGGGGATAAACATCGGCATCCCCAGTGCATGCCTCTCAGCTGGTACTCTTGCAACCTAATCTGCCCTCCAAGCATGCTGCAGAACACATTTACTCATTTCAGATGCAATGCCAGTTACTTGCTACAGGGCATATCATATCACTCAGCACACAGTGACCCTCCAAACAAATTCCACTCTTGTCTATTTGCTGAGCAGATCACAGATTCGTAAGCAGCCTTCTGTCATCTAAAATTGGATTATCTGTCACTTATTATTTTCTTCCTGCAAAACTAAAGAAACCACAATGAACAAAACAACCTTCTCTACAAAAACAAAACAATTATACTTGAAAAATATCTAATAGCATCTCAACTCTGAGTGACAAATTGACATTTCTAAACCAGAGCATTAAATATTAATATGTTGAAGCTGAAAATGTATTTTTAGTACACTTGTCTCACCTATTATGTTTATAAATGTCTATAGTTCTCACAGCAATATCTGTTTAATGCTTCATCATTAAATATGACAATGCTTGAAATGTGTTAATTTATTTGGAAACCTTGTCAGAATTTTATTCTGTCGTCTGCAGAATGCTCTTTTATATTTTTCGTCAATCTTTCTTTTTTCTTTCCACGTCACTCTGCTCCAGATGTGAGAGCCATAGAATCAGTGCTGCAGAATCATCAAGGACTCCCAGAGTCAGTGCTGATCAGTGACTTGGCCAGTTTCCCTACGGCAAAATGCTCATAATGGGAGGCACTATTAGACAGAAACTGACAGAAGCTCTTCATACATATTAGTAAGAAAACATAACATTATTAACACAATTTCTAACTTAAAATTTTCATTATTATATGCAGCAATATTTTCCAGCTGAGGATTACGGTTTGTGCATTCATCTTTGATGTTAAGGTACCATTTAACTGTTTGAGAGCTGATCTATTATTTTCAGTCTTTTAAGCAAAATGTGTTTTGAATTAATTACATTTTCAGAATTTTAGAATTGAACATTCTATTTTTGTAACATGTTGTATACTTTCACAGAAGCAAGAGACATTGAAACCATTAAAGCTTTCTCTGTATTATTTGCACACACTTATCCCCACAAATTTACTATATAAAATTGCTATCATACATCCAAAGTAGTTAATATGACTTTTAAACAACAAACTAAATTATAACAAGTCTCAGAATGATGATAATTCTATTTGCACTTTCATATTCTTTAGTTAATCAGTATCTGCTCCCTTCTGGCACTTATCCTTGTAAGCGGAACAAGTGCTACACCTGCTATTACACTTTCTCCCTCACCACCATTCAGGGCCCCAGACAGTCCTTCCAGGTGAGGTGACACTTCACCTGTGAGTCGGCTGGTGTGGTATACTGCATCCGGTGCTCCCGGTGTGGCCTTTTATATATTGGTGAGACCCGACGCAGACTGGGAGACCGTTTCGCTGAACACCTACGCTCGGTCCACCAGAGAAAGCAGGATCTCCCAGTGGCCACACATTTTAATTCCACGTCCCATTCCCATTCTGATATGTCTATCCATGGCCTCCTCTACTGTCAAGATGAAGCCACACTCAGGTTGGAGGAACAACACCTTATATTCTGTCTGGGTAGCCTCCAACCTGATGGCATGAACATTAATTTCTCTAATTCCATTAATGCTCCTCCTCCGCTTCTTACCCCATCCATTATTTATTTGTTTATTTATTTATTATTCCCACTTTGTTTTTCTCTTTTATCTCTTGCTCTGCCCCTCTCACAATCACTCCTTGCCTGTTCTCCATCTCCCTCTGGTGCTCCCCTCCCCCTTTCTTTCTCCCTAGGCCTCCCGTCCCATGATCCTTTTCCAGCTGTGTACCCCTTTTGTCAATCAACTTTCCAGCTCTTAGCTTCACCCCTCCCCTTCTTGTCTTCTCCTATCATTTCAGACTTCCTCCTCCCCCTCCCACTTCCAAATCTCTTACTATCTTTTCCTTTAGTTAGTCCTGACAAAACGCCAACTGTACTTCTTCCTATAGATCCAACCTGGCCTGTTGCATTCCACCAGCATTTTGTGTGTGTTGCTTGAATTTCCAGCATCTGTAGATTTCCTCGTGTCTGCAATGAGAATGCTTGTTTTTCCAAAACTGATTTGCCAGCTCCGACAACAATCTTTCCTTCCATCCCTAACCCAGAATAGTAACTAAGGCTTCCCCCTCCTCCAACAATCAATTAATAGACCAGTTTATCCCCTCTCCATTCCTATTTACTATACTTTGACAGAAACTGTACTGTGGGTATCAAGGAACAACTCAATCTCTTACCAACTTCCAGAAACCAGTAGGTAAAATCTCCCAGGCTTTATTTTCTGGGATATTGGACAATTTCTAATTCACTGTCTGATTTATTATTGTGTTCTCATTGTACCTTTTTGCCATCTTCAGCTTCTGTTGTTCTTTTTTTCCAGTCTACACTATTTTATTCTTTTGCCTCTTTATTATTAGAATCCCTCTTTCTTTCTCAGCATTTATTTTGACCCTCCCTCCAGCTATCTAATTTTACTTTCCTCCTTCACTAGTATTTAACATTTTTTTTCTGTATTTATATTCACAATATCTTTTTCTAGCCAATATTATCTGTCTGATATTGAAGTTGGTATCAGTTTATTATTGTCACATGTACCAAGATACAGAGAAAAGCTTGACTTGCATACAGTTCATACAGATCAAATTATAAAACAGTGCATTGAAGTAGAGTTATGTAAAACAATAACAATGCTGAATAACAGCTACAGAGCATGTGTGATGAGGTAAACAATAAAGTGCAAGGAAGCTAAATACCAGGAGCTGCTAGAGCAGTGCTAGAGACAGGGGAGGGAGACATAGTGTGAGCCTTTAGAGGTGGGATGTAGAGGTTTTGCTGGCTGCTCGCTGTGGAGAATCTAAGAGTCATCAAGACCATCACAAAGGCTGCTGAGTAAAACTCCAGCTGGCTATGGATCAAGAGGTATGACCCATGGACCAATGATGTTGAGACACAAGCCAGGGCCTCCCAGCGCCTGGGAGAGAGTGTCTGTTGTTGAAAGGCCCAAAACACCAGTTGACCCCAGGTTACATCACTGAAGATGTGTCTCAGCACACGCTAGGATATATCTCAACATCAAGATAATAATGATGTTGATTTAAGGGTTCAAGGGTTCTATTTATTATACTAGGGAATTATTTAAGAGTTTTATGAAAGCAGAGTAGAAGCTGTTGTTGAGCCTGGTAGTACATGCTTTGAGGCTTTTGTATCTTCTGCCCAATGGAGGTAGGTATCTGTCAAATAATTCAACTTTGCTTTCAGTGTTGCAGCATAGCCTCTGACCACATGAAGAAAATAATATTTGAAGAGCAAGTGCTCAAACTTAGCATAAAGCTTATGGTCTACAGGACAGATTTATTGCCCAAACTTCTGGACCACTTATAGAAAGGTACCTCGAAGTTACTGTAAAAAAATGGCACCTTAATTTCATGATGGGCACAGTCTCATAATTTGCTAGAGAAATTATGATAGTCTGAATCTCTCTATAGACTTTTACTGTATGTGGCCCTTTCATGATAATTTTCAAGATGAGGTTGTTTACAAGCAAAATAGTGAGATAGTATTCATGAGTTCATGGACCATTCAGAACTAATGGTGGAGGGGAAGAAGTTGTTTTTAAAATATGTGGTGTGCACCTTTAGTATTCTGTACCTCCCCTTTAATGGTAGTAATGAGAAGAGTGCATATCCTGGATGATAAGGGTTCTTCATGCTGGATGCCACCTACTTGATGCAGCCAATGCCTATGATGGAGCTGGCTGAGTCTACAACCCGTCGTAGCTTTTCTCAGTCCTGAGCATTGGCACTCCCATACCAGGTAGTGATACAACCAATCAGTGTTTTCCAAGGTACATTTGTAGAAATCTGCTCTAGTCTTTGGAGATATACCACATCTCCACTGAATGAAGTATAGCCACTGACATGCTGTGTTTGTGATCTTGGTCAAGGTTACAGCCATATGTTATATTCCTGGCTGTATTTGCCAGAAATGGATCAAAATGGTCAATCATTTATTAAATCTTCTATATTAGACCATTTTCTAAATAGAGAAAAAATTCAAAAATCAGAGGTGCTAATAGACTTGGGAGTCCTCGTGCAGGATTCTCTAAAGGTTGACTTACAGGTTGAGTCTGTGTTGACGAAGGCAATGCAATGTTGGCATTCTTTTCAAGAAGATTAGAATATAAAAGCAAGGATGTAATGTTGAGGCTTTATAAAGCATTGATGAGGCTCCACTTAGTGTATTATGAGCAGTTTTGGGCCCCTTATCATAGAAAGGATTTGCTGATATTGGAAAACGTTCAAAAGAGGCTCACGAAAATGATTCCAGGATGGAGCAGTTTGTCATATGAAGAGTAATCGAAGGCTCTGGACCTGTATCCACTTGAATTCTGAAGAATAAGGGAAGACATCATTGAAACCTATCAAATAGCGTAAAGCTTTGATAGAGTGGATGTGGAGAGGATGTTTCCTATGGTGGAAGAGTCTAGAACCAGAGGACACAGCCTCAAATAGAGGGGCATACTTTTAGAATGGAGATGAGGAGGAATTTCCTTAGCCAGAGAGTACTGAATCTGTGGAATTCATTGCTACAGGCAGCTGTGGAGTCCAAATCTTTATATATATTTAAGGCAGAGGTTGATAGATTCTTGATTGGTCAAGCCATGAAGGGATATGGGGAGAAGGCAGGAGATTGGGGCTGAGAGGAAAAATGGATCAAATATGATCCATTTATTGCTTTTGAAAACTATTCTCTTCTATTCCACCAAAATACTAAGAATACTATTTGTTTACAGGCAGACTGTTAAAAGATATGTTTCTCATCTGACAAAAGATAAAGGAGGTTAAATTTGGATTCTGTGACTGCTTATGCGATCACGCTGAAGGAATTTCTTGCGATCTACAGAGTCACAGTCCTAAAGGTACTGTTAAGAAAAGATTTGATGTTTTCCAAAGCAAACGGAGTGCACTGTTATAATTGAATTTAATTATAGTATTATGAAATACACCATTTTAAAATCAGCATTTTGGGACTATTTTGAAAACATGGACTGGAATATGTTCGGGGAGGTGAGTGCCTACAACCATCACATTAACATTAATGAATATGCGGGACCTGTGACTGGCTATGTAGAGAAGTGCATTGAGGACATCGATGTCATTAAACACATCTCTGCGAGGGCAAATCAAAATCCATGGCTGACTGCAGAGGTGCAGGCATGGCTGAAAGTTCAGGATGCTACCTTCTGATCGGGGAATGACAGCCCCCGAGGCAAAATTAGATTATTTACAGAGAATATACAGCCACTTCTGTGAAACCAGAGACTTGAGGCGCATGTGTTAGAACATTCAGACCATAACTGACTACAAGTTTTTCCTGCGCATCAGTGACAGTAATGATTTTCATCCTGACTGGCTGAATGCCTTTTATGCTCAGTTTAATACTTGGAATATATGCTGGTGAGTAAGATTCCTCCATGTTCCCTCCAAGGAGCAGACAGTCTGTCTGGCCTAGCTAGGGTCAAACCATGTAAAGATGTGGGACCTGATAACATACCTTGTCAGGTGTTGAGGGACTGAGTCGCTGAGGGACCAAGTTACCAGAGGTTCTGATAGACATCTGCAGTATTTCTCTGGAATCATCCACTGTTTCCTCAGGCTTCAAGGCAGCCACCATCATACCAGTACCCAAGAGAGCAACAGTAACCTGCATCAATGACTACCATCCAGTGGCAGTGACCTCAACAAAAATGAATTGCTTTGAGTGGCTGGTTGTGAATTGTATTAAATCCCATCTTCCTGGTACATTGGACTTTTTCCAGTTCACTTACTGCTCAAATTGGTCCACTGATGATGCCATGGCCTCTGCACTCCACTCAGCCTTGACCCTCCGGGCAGGATGCTGTTTCTCAACTTCAGCTCGGCACTTAATGTGATCATCTGTATGAAACTGCTGGGTAGACTGTCCTTGTTGGGTCTCAATACCTCTCTCTACAATTGAATCCTGGACTTCTTGCAGAAACATTTCTAGCTCCATCATGATGAGCTACATTGCTGCCAGGGCAGCATTCTCAGCCCATTACTGACGCATGACTGCACTGCTAGATCCTCCTCGATTTGAGTGATCAAGTTCACTGATGATACAACAATGGTTGGCCTCATCAATGATGACAACAAGGTGGCACACAAAGAGGAGGTAGAATGGCTGATAGAATAGTGCGAGCACAACAACTTGAGTTTCAACATCGACAAAACCAAAGATATGACTGTGGACTAGAAAAGTTCAGTCTGACTACTCCACACTGCATTTACAGACTCTTCCATGGAGAGAATTAGGAGCACCAAGTCTCGGGGAGTGCACTTAATGGATAATCTCACCTGATCATTCAACACCCACCTCTTTGGTCAAGAAAGCACAGCAGCATCTTCCCATTTCCTGAGGAGATGGAGGTGAGTGAGGTTCCCACCCAACCCCCATTCTAAGCAATTCTTACATGAGCACCACTGAGAGTGTCCTGACCGGTTGTATCACCATTTGGTATGGGAATTGCAAGTCATCTGACCCACGTCTCTACAAAGGATTGTGAAGACTGCTGAGAGGGTTATCAGGGTCTCTCTTCCACCCATCAGAGATATTTATCAGGAGCACTGCATACGCAGGGCCCTTAGTATTGTCAATGATCTCTCCCATCTGTCCAACAATCTCTTTGACTCCATCCCCCCCACCATCAGGAGGTACTGTTGCATTAGGACAACAATTGTTAGGAGAGAAACAGCTTCTTCCCCAGGATGGAAGACAACTGAACTCCTGACCAGCACCCAGGTATCATTACATATGTAGCACCATTAGTGATATACTGTTTACTTTTTCATTTGTGTTGTAAATGTATAATCTGTGTGAGTTATATGTACTGTGTTGTGCGCCTTAGTCCAGAGGAACGTTGTTTCGTTTGGTGGTCTACATATGTATGGTTGAATAACAATAAAGTCAACTTGAACTTCAACTTGAAAATCTTTCTTTCTTTTTATCTTTTATGTTACAGATTTAAGCTTTGAAAATCAGATTTTGCAATTTTTGAAATTTGATCCTCCCAGCTTTTAATAATTTGCACGTTGCTTTGTAAATTAGTTTTTTTTGCTGTTTTATTTTGACTCAATAAAATGAATCACGTCTGTCATGGGAAGAAGTAAGCTGGATGTCAAAAGAAGTGCCTACTATGTATGAGATTTTAAATATAGCACAGATATATGTAATTTCATATTAAATGGATGATATGAACTGGAGTGAATTGGACAAAGGAAAAAAATTGCTGGACCATTCAGCAATAACAGTGTAGTTCTATAATTGAGTCATCATGGGCAATGGAGAGTATTGCAGATTCCATTTAAGATTGGGTGCAATGTTCTGAATAATGGAATTATTCATTTCTGTCTTCAGTTTTATTGATCCCATGTGAATTATATAAATGCCGTTTTAAACCTTCCGAACTTTTTGTAGGTTCGAATACTCTGAAATATAATTTAAATCTTTATAGATCAACCTATCAAGGAAGATTATTTTAGCAAGGGTGACTTCAATACAGAAAGGTAGACTGCCTTCTGCAAGTTGAAATCAAATGTTGCTTTGAAAAGTAATGGAATCACTCACTGATACAATTTATAGATCAAATTGTTATGACAAACAACAAGAATAAAAGTGAACTGTAGTGGTTCAGGAGGAAGGTGATTTACCGTCTTCTCACGACAATAAGGAAAGGCAGTAAATGTTGGTTTTCCCAGACATATCTCGAATTTAAGCATGCTTCTATAAAACTTTTGATAGAATATATTTAATATTCCTATGTAGCTTAATCAGAAGCATTTATTGGGAGATTGTATAAGCATATGAGGGGAGAAAGAATGGAAGAATATGCTATGAAATTAAGATGCCAAATGGAAAAAGGAACCTTAAATGGAGGATAAATGGTGACATGGACATGTCAGGATGAACAGCTGCTTCTTTAACCATATGTATTGTACTTTTCTATGAGTCACTGTCTGTTGTAATCTTATGTATCTTACTGCTTGGTTTAGTATTCTTTGTTATGAATGAATAAAGCTATTGCTTTTTAATTACTGCTAGTGCTCAGTTTATTAAGTTTGAAATATTGCTTCTTAGATGATATTTACATACTGTGCACAGCGGAGGTCATAGTACTGATCCCAGTGTACATCATTAGCCCATTCTGCCAAATAAAGTCAATACCTACTATCTCTCTAACTTTCAGCTTGTTCCCACTCTAGTTCAGAAGGTTGACTACAATTCCATACACATCTTATTTTTCTAAAACTCTTGAGTTATTATGTGGTTCAATACAAACAACATTTTCTATTTCAACAGTAAACAATTGTGGCAAGTTTCTCAGTCTATTTGCTGCATTTGAAAACAAAGGGCACAATGTCACCTTGGAAGTGGCTTCATGACATTCTTACAAATTAGACTTGAAATTGTAGGTAGCAGTCAAAACTGTGGAAACTCAAAGTTCAAAAGTTCAAAGTCAATTTTATTATCAAATTACATATATGTCACCATATATCCCTGAGATTCATTTTCTTGTGGGCATACTCAATAAATCTATAAAATAATAACTATAATATAATCACTAAAAGACTGCTCAACTAGAGTGTTCAAACAGAGTGCAGAAGACAACAAGCCATGTAAGTGCAAACAGAATAAATAATGATAATAAATAAGTAAGCAATAAATACTGAGAACATGAGATGAAGAATATTTGAAAGTGAGTCCATTGGTTGTGGAATATTTCAATGATTGGGCAAGTGAATTTGAGTGAAGTTATTCCCTTTGGTTCAAAAGCCTGATGGTTAATGGACAGTAATATTTCCTGAACTGGGTCATGCAAATCCTAAGGCTCTTGTACCTGCTTCCTGATGGCAACAGTGAGAAGAGAGCATGTCCTGTGTGGTGGAAGTCTCTGATGATGAATGCTACTTTCCTGTATCAATGTTTCATACAGAAGTGCTCAATGGTTGGTAGGCTTTAACTATGATGGACTGAACTATGTCCATTATTTCTTGTAGCATTTGCCATTGAAGGGTATATAAATTTCTTTGTTTCTGAGCATCAAATTATAGAACTGAGAACATAGAACATAGCAACACTGTACTAGCATTTCAGCCCATGATGTTGTGCCAAATTTTTAACTTATTCTAAGATAAATTTAAGCTTTTCCACCCACATAGCCCTCCATTTTTCTTTCACCCATGGGACTATCTGAGTTTCTTAAATGCCTCTAATGTATTTGTCTCTACCACCATCCCTGTCATGTTGTTCCACATAACCCCCACTCTCTGCCAAGATCTTACCTCTGAAGTCTCTCCTATACTTTCCTCCAGGCAAATTAAAATTATGCACTTGCATTCTGCTCTGGGATATCCTGTCATTTAGTGACCCTTATCATCTTGTACACCTCTATCAAGTCACCTTTCAACCACCTTCACTCCACAGACAAAAGCCCTAGCTAGCTCAACCTATCTTCATAATACATGTCCTCTGGTGGAGACAACATCCTAGTAATCCTCCTCTGCACCTTCTCTAAAGCTTTCACATCCGTCCTACAATGAGATGGGCAAAGCTGAACACAATATTCAAGTGTAGTCCAACCAGGGTTCTGCAGAGCTGCAACATTACTTTTTATCTCTTGACCTCAATTCCCCAACGTATGAAGGCCTACACATCATGCGCCTTCTTAACAACTCCATCAACTTGCGTGGCAAGCTTGAAGGATCTATGGACAAGGACCCCAAGAGTCCTTTGTTCCTCCGCTCTGCTAAGAATCCAGCCATTAACCCTGCGTTCTGCTCAAAATCAGACCATAAAATATCACATGTCGGTGTTTTACTTCACTAAAGCACATAAAAGAGATTAATTTAAATGATGATAAGTATTGACTGTTTTTGAACAAGGCTCTATGATTTCAAAAAGAATCCTTCATCACGATATCAATAGCAGAAACAACATAATAGATACAGGAAATCTTTACATTGTTCCCAAATCCAGTTGGGAGGAACATAAGAGATATCAAACTGGGAAAAAAAAATCTTAGGTATGTTACCTAATATCTTGCATTATGCTTGGGTGACAATTTCTATCTTGGTTATTTAGTTGGAAATTAAAAAAACAAACTGCAAATACTGAAAATCTAAAACAAAAACATAAAATGCTTCCGATACCTAATTCCTCATTCTGTATCAATCATTCATCTGTAACATTAGCTCTGCTTATTTTTATTCCCTTTCCTTTTTCTTTCCTTTGTTTCTCTCTCTTGGAGTGGAGGGCATGTCCAACCTGAACGAATGGGCTTGCTCTCCAGCTCTGCATTTCACATCTTCCACTTCCTTATGTCCATATTCTTCTGTCTCTGTTCTCACTCACTAACTGCCCCAACTCACTTATTGACTTGATCACCATGTTAACAGACTATCAGAATCAAATGCATCATCATAGACTTATGTCATGAAAACTGTTTTGAGGCAGCAGTAGAATGCTATAAATTGCAAAATAATAGTGCAATATAAAGGAATAATGATGCTCTGTTCATGAGTTCGTGGACCATTCAGAAATAACATGGTGAAGAGAAAAGTTCTTCCTAAATGATTAAGTGAGAATCTTCAGGGTCCTATATTTCCTCCATGATAGAAGTAAAATGCAGATGGCATATCTTGGATAGTAAACATCCTTTGTAATGGATACTGTCATCATGAGGTACGGGCTCTGGAAAATGTCCTCGATAGTGGGGAGGGATGTGCCTGCGATGGAGGTGGCTGAGCCTACAACACTCTCCAGTCTCATGTTTACTGCAGTTTTACCCTATCAGAGACATGCCCCTCTCCCACCCTCAAAGCACTTTTGCTAGCTTCCTTTGTTTCCTTTCCATTTCTAATGAAGGATCTCAAACCTAAAGCATTGACTCAGTTTCCCTTCTCATAGTTGCGTGTGTGTGTGCGCCCGCTCACCTGTTTTTGTCGGTGTGGTAGGAGAATAAGACCATAAGACGTAGGAGCAGTATTAGGTCCTTTACCTATCACCGGGTTCGGATATGGCCCAAGTGCGGAGTGAGAGACACTGAAGCAGGCCGATAGATCATAGACTTTAATGCAAACAGTGTTAAAGGGAAAAAGAAAACAATAAAAACTAGGCCAAACAGGGTCATTAGCTAGAACTCTCAAATGGAAAACGATTCTTACACTGTGGCTGAAAAAGAACAACTAAGAATAAAACGAATACTGCTAGTCTTCGAGCCAAAAAGGATATTCAGAGGTTCATGGGAATGGTTAACTATATGGGAAAATTTATACCCAGTCTCTTGGAACAGCTTGCTCCTTTGAGGCAGCTAACAGAAAAGAGAAATGAATGGAGCTGGAACCATGAACAGGAGAAGGCATGGCATAATCACAAGAAAGTACTCACAAAAGAACCTGTGTTGAAATTTTATGATGCTGAGAGACCCATCAAAATCTCATGTGATGCATCTCAAGTGGGCTTAGGGGCAGTATTACTCCAAAAAACATGAACAGGAATGGCTACCAGTGACATATGCATCTCATTTGTTATCTGATCCAGAAACAAGGTATGCCCAAATTGAAAAAGAATTGCTCAGCGTTATGTTTGCTTGTGAGAGATTTCATCAGTTTGTGTCAGGGCAATCTATTGATGTTGAAACCGATCATAAGCCATTGATTGCATTGTTTAACAAACCTTTAAGCGACTATCCTTTGCAAATTCAGCGAATGATGATCAAATTGCAAAGATATGCATTAAATGTGTCATACACACCTGGAAAATTCATGCACACGGCTGACACACTATCTAGAGCTGTGGACCCAACAACAAAAGACAGTCACAGGAACATTATTGATGTTCAGGTATTCACTGATATGGTAATAGAAACTGTACCTGTTGCTCCCAAAAAGTTGGAACTGCTGCGTCCTGAGACAGAGAAGGACAAAATTCTGAATCCGGTAATACAAGTGGTGTTGGATGGATGGCTGGATACTAGGCATGACTGTACCTCAGTAGTACAAGACAATTGGAACCACAGATCAGAACTGTCTGTTGTGGGTGGGATATTGTAAAAAGGTGGTAGAAGTGTTATACCTAGAAGTCTCCATAAAGAAATGCTCAATAAAATTCATGAAGGCCATCTAGGCATTGAAAAATGGAAGAGGAGGGCACGGTAAGTGATGCTTTGGCCTAGGATGAACCGAGAGATTGCATAATTGGTGTCTTCTTGTCAAATATGCCTTAAATATCAATCTAGCATCCCTAAGGACCCACCATATCCACATCCGAATCCTCACAGACCTTATCAGAGGTAGGTGGTGATCTTTTTATAACTAACAACAAAGCCTATCTATTAATAACAGATTACTAATTGTATCCTGAAGTGTGTTGTCTGGGCAGAACGACTGCAGAAAATGTAATTACATGCATGAAATCAGTTTTTTCAAGACACGGTGTACCTGATGTAGTTTTCACAGGCTATGGTCCACAATTCAGTAGTGAATGCATGAAACATTTTGCTCATGAATGGGGCTTTGTTCACACAACATCTAGTCCATTTTTCCCTCAGTGGAATGGATTAGTTGAGAAATCGGTAGGAATTGTCAAGAAACTGACGCATAAAGCAAAAGATTGTTAAGTGATTTTATAAAGCCTTGTTAGCCCACTGAAGTATTCTATTTGAATGTGGATTTTAGCCCACTCTGCTCTTGATGGGACGATGTTTGAGATCTAATCTGCCAATGGATGAGAGCTTTCTGAGAACAGAGGACGGTGAACAAGTGAAGAGATGGATAGATGAACACAAAGCAAAGCAGAAAGTATACTTTGATTGATGTTCTCGTCCATTACCTGAACTGCATCAGGGAGACGAAGTAAGAATACAAGACAAAGTGAACACATGGACACAGAAAGTTACAGTATGAGAATAGGTTAAGTGAACTCGGCCTTTTCTCCTTGGAGCGACAGATGATGAGAGGTGACCTCATAGAGGTGTATAAGATGATGAGAGGCATTGATCGTGTGGATAGTCAGAAAAAGAGCCAACTTCAGAGATTCAGTTAATGGATGCAGAGGAGACAAAATGTATAAATAATAACAAGGAAACACAAGATCTGTGTGTACCAATTAGGAGGTCTACTCGTGCTCATAAACCCACAGAGAGACTGACAGAGACTTGTTGAATTATGTATTTGCTTTGATTAATGTTGTTAATTCTTTTTCTTTTTAAGGAAAAGAAGATGTGGTGATATCACGTGCAATGATGCGCCAGTACATGATTGGACAGAGCACTGAGCATGCGCGAGATTGTCAGAATGTTCCAGCACATGTCTGGGTTAAGACGTGTTTGTTTATTGCTGTAAATAAAAGTTCTCTAATTCTTCCAGAATATGATTCTTTATTGTTAACCCACAGCAAGTTTAAACAGAAGTAACATAACACCTCATACAATAACTCTTTAATTCCTGGAATCATTCTCATGAATCTCCTCTGAATCCTCTCCAATGTCACCACATCCTTTCATAGATAAAGGGCCAAAAACTGTTCACAATGCTCCAAGTGAAGCCCCAACTGTGCCTTATAAAGCCTCAACATTACATCCTTGCTTTTATATTCTAATCCTCTTGAAATGAATGCTTAACTAACCACAGACTCAATCTGCAAATTAAACTTTAGGGAATCATTCACATGAACTCCCAAGTCCCCTTGCACCGAGGATTTTTTTTAAATTTACTCCCTGTCTATAAAATGGTCAATGCTTTTATTCCTTCTACCAAAGTATTGAACTCAACGACATATAACATAAAAGGAATCGATCCCAACACTAGTCAATCAGAAAAGGGCCCCTTTATTCCCCTTCCTTCTCTCCTGCCAATCAACCAATGTTCTATCCATGCTAGCATCTTTCCTGTAAAACCATCAGCTCTTATTGTTGTTAAGCAGCCTCATGTGTGGCATCTTGTAAAAGGCCTTCTCAGAATCCAAGGACACAATATCCATAGATTCTCCTTTGTCTATCTTGCTTGTTATTTCCTTTAAGAATTCCAAGCAAAATTTTCCCTTAAAGAAACCATACTGGCTTTGGCCTGATTTATCATGTGCCTTCAAGAACCCTGAGACTTCATCCTTAACAATCAACTCCAATGATTTCCCAACCACTGAGGAGACTGATAGGCCTATATTTTCCATTTTTCTGCCTCCCTCCTTCCCTGAAGAGTGGTGTGACATTTGAAATTTCCCAGACCTCCGGAACATGCCAGGTCCACACTCCTGCATTGACTTTACAGCCGGTCTTCTTTCATTACTTTATATTTGCATCCGATGGTTCTCTTTGCCTTCTGCGATAATATATTTCTATTACTTTTCAACCTCTCCTGCAAGGTTTCTAGAGCAGCATCTCCAGACCTTGAAGCCCCCTGTTTCCCATGCTGCACGATTCATCACTCTTTACCAGCCTGGGTTCACTCCCTCTGCAATTCCCAGAGTACAATGAAGTAAGTGGCTGTAAGGAATGTGAGAATACGGGTCAACTTTAACTAGCGCTAACAAGCTACGATATTCAGCCCCTGTGGATTTAAGCAGCCAATCAACAGAATGATTAGTGCTGGCTCTATACAGGAATTATTATGATGAGCAGTCTGTACAAAGTTGGCATTCTGTCTTCATTGCAATCAACTTTTATGGGTTATTCGTGCATCGTGATCCCATTACCTATTTTTGGTTGCTATCCAATTTAGCCCTGATTGTATTTTTTTTTCTTCACTTCACTTTCCAATTAGCCTTCTGAATACACATTCCCTAGCTGAGAGGTTCAAAATGCTCCAGACTGAAAACACTGTCAAGGGCACTTCCAACAATTCATTAGTTAACTCATCAATAGATGAGCGTCAATGATCGGACGGCATCAGTTTGCTTTCACCTTGCTCCCTTTTCAAGGGATCCGGTCAAAGCTCACAGAGCCGTCAATGTAAAGTGGGGAAGGCAAGCTATGTTGTAATGCTTGTTGTTGCTGAATTCAGACTTAAGTTTCCCATTCAATGGAGCAATGTTCACACAGCATAGTAAACTCTAAACTGTCTCAAGATGATATTATTCAAAATTAACATACATAGTTTAAGCTTATTATCTCGCAAATAAAGAACATTTGAGTTCAACTGTCTAAAGTAATACATCATGTGAAATTCAAACAAATATAAATTCCTTCTCTGCAGCATTTAATTGGATTATTCAAGCCACTGTATTGTTAGATTTATTCCGAGTCACCTGCTTTCTTATGCACAACAGTATATTAATATGTACAGATGCATTGGGGCCACACTAGACATGGAGAGCAAATCTGTTCTCTTAATGAGATACTTATGCAGCAGAAAGTACAATAGTGAGAATAAACAATTTATTATCACAGCTGGACTTCTATATTGCAAATCCAGATACGAGTCTGTGTGTTTAGCAATTAATTTCACCATACCGCAAGTCCACGGTAAACTCACCTACCTCAGATTTAGCTCAAGTGGTCCACAGTGCAGCCTGCAATTTCTATAATCCTTGGGAACTATTTACACAGTTCTTTTCCACTGTACCATGGTCTATTCTCGCATACTTGACTTAAAATCGTCACACACTTCAAGATTCAAGATTCAAGGTTGTTTAATGTCATTGCCAGTACACAAGCATAAAGGAAAACGAAATAATTGTTACTGTGGATCTGTGCAGCACAGAAAAAGATACAGTAAAATAAAGAACACAATAACAAAGAAAACACAATAAATATAAATACATAAGATAGCTTATGTACATAGATTGATTTTATGTACATAAATATACACTACTTTTTAAAAATCACACACAAGAGAAAATCTGCAGATGCTGGAAATCAAAACAATACACAAAATGCTGGAGGAACTCAGCAGACCAGGCAGCATCGATGGGAAAGAGCAAACATTCAATGTTTCAGACCAAAACCCTTCATTAGGACTGGGAAAATAGGATTAGAAATAGAGGGTGGGTAGAGGAGAGGAAAAAGTAGGTGATATTGAAACAAGGAGAGTGGGGAGAGGTGAAGTAAAGAGATGAGAAGTTGATGGGTGAATGAGATAAAGGGCTAGAGAAGGGGGAATCTGAGAGGAAAAGACAAAAGGCCATGGAATAAAGGAAAGTGGGGAGAAGCAGCAAAGGGAGGTGATGGGCAGGTAAGGAGATAAGGTGAGAGAGGGAAATTGGAATCTGGAATGGCGAAGGGAGGGGGCTGTTCTCAGAAGTCCGAGAAATCAATGTTCGTGCCTTCAGGTTGGAGGTTACCCAGATGGAATATAAGGTGCCCAGCTTGAGAGTGGCTTCATTGCAGCCGTAGAGGAGGCCATGGACTGATGTGTCGGAATGGGAATGGGCAGTAGAATTGAAATGGGTGGCTACCATGAGATCTCGTACCTTTTTCTAGCAGATGGAGTGTAGGTGCTCAGCGAAGTGGTCTCCCAATCTACATCAAGTCCCACTGATATTCAGGAGGCCACACTGGGGTACAATAGATACAGTAGATGACCCCAACAGACTCACAGGTGAAGTATCGCCTTACCTGGAAAGACTGTTTTGGGCCCTGAATGGTAGTGAGGGAGGAGGTGTGGCACTTGTTCCACTTGCAAGAATAAGTAACAGTGGGGAGGGACGAATGGAAAAGAAAGTCAATAGGATGCGATCCCTGTGGAAAGCAGAAGGTGGGGGGAGGGGGGGGGACACTGAAAGATGTGCTTGGCGGTGGAATACCGCCGGAGATGGTGGAAGTACTGAAGACCTACATGCTGGATGCGGAGGCTGGTAAGGTGGTAAGTGAGGACTAGAGGAACTCTATCCCTGGTGGGGTGGCGAGTGGATCGGTTGAGGGCAGACATGCATGAAATGGAAGAGATGCAAGTGAAGGTGAGGGCAGCATTGATGGTGGAGGAAGGAAACCCTAAAATGTAACTATATATATTACTGTAATTCAGTTATTTTTCTATTTTTATCATATGTTGCATGTACTGCTGCTGCAAAGTTAACACATTTCATTACATATGCCAGCGTCGGTGATTCTAAACACTTTCTGATTCTGATCTTGTGATAAATGAGTGCTAGGTACAGGAGTGTTTATAGTAAGGTAACTTTGACAGGAACTGATAAAGTAGTGTTGGTGGGTTGGGGAAAGTAACTGTTTTTGAGTCTGGTGGTCCTGGCGTGGATGCTACATAGCTTCCGTCCTGATGGGAGTGGGGTAAACAATCCATAAGCAGAGTGTGTGGGATCCTTCACACAATGTTACCGGCCATCTTCCGGCAACTTTCTGTATAAATGTCCTTGATGACAGGTAGGCTAGTGCTGGTGATGAGTTGGGCACTTTTGACTACTCATTGTAGCTCCTTTCTGTCTGCCACAGTGCTATTTCCATACCACGCAGTGATGCAGCATGCTAGGATGCTGTCTACTGTGCATCTGTAGAGGGCTGTAAGTATTGATGTGCATAGTCCAGCACTCTTCAGCTTCCTCAGAATGTAAAGCCATTGGTGAGCATTTTTTGGTTGAGTAGGATATGTTCTGAAACCATGAAAGGAAGTAAAGTTAAGAATTATTTTTTATGTTTCCGGATACAGTACTTAGACCTTTCCAGCTCTTCAGACTGTGCCACACCACCCCAGCAACCCACAACAGCCCCATTTTAATCCTAACTTAATCACGAGACAATTTACAATGTCCAATTAACCAATTTGATATCTCTTTGGATTGTGGGCGGAAACCGAAGAATCTGGGGAGATCTACAGAGACATCTTACAGAATTGAACTAAACTGAATGATTTGGCCTCTACTGTTGCCTGTGGCAATGAATTTTGAGTGAATCCCCCTACTGAAAATTAAGAGCTGAAGAATTATGAGAGGCAGTGGAAGAGTGAAGAATATAAGTGAAGAATCAAAATCAGCATCAGGTTTATTATAACTGACATATGTCGTGAGATTCGTTATTTTGTGGTGACAGCACAGTACAATACATAATACATATTGTGAAATACAAGAAATATATATAAAATATATGTTTAAAGTAGGTAGGTAGAGCAAAATAAAGCAAAAATCAAATAAATGACAAGTATAATTACACAGAGAGAAGAAGAAATCTTGCTTCATAAAACTATGGCAAGTATTCCATAGAAAATTACAAACAAGAGAAAATCTGCAGATGCTGGAAATCCAAGCAACTCACACAAAATGTTAAAGGAATTCAGCTGGCCAAGCAGCATCTATGGAAAAAAAAGTACAGTCGACGTTTTGGGACAAGGCCCTTCGGCAGGGCCGGAGAAAAAAAAGATAAATAGGTTTAAATGGTGCGGGAGTGGGGGAGAGGAGAGAGAAAAGCACAAGGTGATAAGTGAAATCTGGTGGGGGAGGGATGAAGTAAAGAGCTAGGTAGTTGATTGATGAAAGAGATATAGGGCTGGAGAAGGTGAAGTCTGATAGGGAGGAACAGAAAATCATAGAAGAAAGAAAAGGGGGGAGGAACACCAGAGGCAGGCAAGGAGATAAGGTGAGAGAGGGAAAAGGGAATGGAGATCAGTTAGGGGGGCCATTACTGGATATTTGAGAAATCAATGGTCATGCCATCAGTTTTGAGGCTGCAAAGACAGAATATAAGGTGTTCCTCCAACCTGAGTGTGACCTCATCGTGACAGTAGGAATACCAGTTTTGGTTAGGATCTGAAGATTGTAAGGTATAAAATACAATACAAGTTACTAACATGTATAGAGCACTGACTTTTCCTTATGAATCTACAATGAGGTAGTGTTCATTCATTCACTGTCCATTCAAAAATTGGATGCCAAAGGAGAAGTGACTCCTAAAACTTTGTGTGTGCGTCTTCTGGCTCCTGTAACTCCTCTCTGATGGAAGTAATGAGAAGAGGGCATGTTCTGGGTAGTGGGGGTCCTTAATGATGGATGCTGCCTTCTTGATATATTACCCTTTGAAGCTATCCTCAATGCAGGGGAGTGCTAGTGCCCATGATACACACAAGGAGTAACCAAGGCAACACCTTAGAAGGAACACAACTGAGGAAATGACTGATTGGAAGGGAAGATTGACTAAAAACATTTCCTCAGATGAAACTTAACACATAAGTGGCACAGACAAAGTGTCCAGCACCCATGGTTGTCATTAAAGACTACCTTGGTGGGAACACAACCTGAGTTCAACATTTATTGTTGCATAGCAAGACTAACACATCCTCAGTCAAGAAACCTTTTGGATATCCTTATGAAATCATTTGTAGCTGAGGAATTGAAGTGACATGGATTAAGCAGGACATTGTGAAAGGAATCAATGTGAAGAATGTTCAATCATACCCTCAGATGTAATCAATAAGCTCTAAAACTTGGGCCTCTGTACCTCCCTCTGCAATTGGATCTTTGACTTCCTCACCAGGAGACCACAATCTGTGCAAATCAGACTTAACATCTCTTTCTGGATATGTGCTTAGACTACTGCTCTACTCTCTCTACCTCCAGAACTGCATGGATAGGCACAGCTCAGACACCATCTATAAACTTGCTGAAGGCACAACTGTTGTTGGCAGAATTTCAGATGGTGATGAGGAGGAATTCAGGAGTGAAATGAGCAACTGGTCGAGTGGTGTCATAACAACCTTGCATTCAACATCAGTAAGACCAAGTTCAGGAAGAACTTGTGGAGTTCAGGAAGAGGAATTTGAGGGAACACACACCAGTTCTCATTGAGGGATCAGCAGTGGAAAGGGTGAACAGTTTTAACTTCCTGGGTGGCAACCTCTCTGAAAATCTATCCTGGGCTGAACATATTGATGAAATTACAAAGAAAGCACAGCAGTGGCTATACTTCACTAGGAGTTTAAGGAGACTTGATATATCACTAAAGACAGTAGCAAATTTCTACAGATGTACTGTGTAGAGCATTCTAACTGATTGCATCATCATCTGCACAGGATCAGGAAAAGCTGCAAAAGGTGGCAAACTCAACCAGCTCCATCAAGGGCATTAGCCTCTCCAGCATTCTGGCCACCTTCAAAAGGCGATGTCTCAAAATGTATCACATGTACATTGAAACGCACAGTGGAATGCATTATTTGCATTAACAACCAGCACAGACTAGGATGTGCTGGGGGCAACCTGCAAATGTCACCTCACATTCTGGCGCCAACATAGTATGCCCTGTATGCTCAACGAAATGACACAGAACACACTGAGCAACAAGAGAACAACATCATCACAAGCTCCTTTCATCTCATTCAGCCATCCAACCTATACACTCAAAAACAGTTTTCCAGTTCCAGGACAGAACTCCAGGCCTCCAGTGAACTTTCGGGCAACAAGTCTCTAATTTTCCCAGTGAATTGCAGTATCATAGACACAGGCCATCAGCCATCAGGCTTTCGATTGATATTCACTCTTCAGTCTTCTGTATTGACCCGAAGACTAGCCGATCTCCTGCTCACACAGGCATCTACTGTAATCCTGAAATGCACTAACCTGCATCCTCACTGGTCCTCATCCATAGTGCTAGACAGACCTCCATCCAAGGATGTCCTTCATCACATGTTGATTTTGCTGGCCTTTGAACGCGGAGGAGGATTTGATGTGGTTTAAAATAATAAATTGCTGGATTTAGTTATTGAATTCAAACACAGTTTAGGAGGGAAAAGAGAGAGACAATTTTTCAGACCCAAGGAACTTTAAATATGCTATGAGCTTTAACATTTGTGAATAATGCTCTGCTTTTTGAAACAAGTCTTCTACTGGGAACAGACAGGAATGGTATCTTTTTGTAGTCTTTGGGGTGAAACAGGGTGAAAATACAGGAAATGTGATGACACTAAACCCTGTAATTGGTGAATTTCTGGTGTCTTCAGTGATACCCACCTGTCACTTACTGCATTTTTTTCATTCTTCTACATTAATCAGCCTTCTCGATAAAACAGCAATGGGCTTTAGCTAATGAAAAGGGCACTCAAATAAAGATTCATGAGAAAAAGCTAGTGTACTATACATGCTAGAAACTTTAGCAGATCTTCTCACCTAACAATCAGCAGATCCAAACCATATATTGACAGTACCACAGAATAATTGCTATGGTTTTAGAAACAGAAGAATAAAAACATAGAAAACCTACAGCACAATACAGGCCCTTTGGCCCACAATGCTGTGCCAAACATGTATTTACTTTAGAAATTACCTCGGGTTACCCATAGTCCTCTATTTTTCTAAGTTCCATGTACCTATCCAGGAGTCTCTTAAAAACCCCTATCGTATCCGCTTGCACCACTGTCACCAGCAGCCCATTCCATGCACTCACAACACTCAGCGTAAAAAACTTACCCTGATATCTTCTCTGTACCTACTTCCAAGCACCGTAAAACTGTGCCCTCTTGTATTAACCATTTCAGCCCTGGAAAAAAGCCTCTGACTCTCCACATGATCAATGCCTCTCATAATCTTATACACATGAAGCAATATTCCTTTATCTCTCTGTGTAATTATTCTTCACATGTTCAGTACTTGATTATTTCTTCCTTGCACAGCACAATACCACAACTATCAGAGCTACTGCCTCAAAGTTTTAGTTCCTCATGCTGCCTGTCTGCTGTTTACATTCTTCCTGTGGTGGCATGGGCTTCCTCCCACATCTCAAAGACATACAACTAACTGAAAATTTTAAGTTGGCCCTCTTGTACGTTAAGTGGTAGAATATTGGGCAGATGTTGGGAATAAGAGGAAAATAGTAGAAACAATTAATGCAGGGCTAGTGTAAAGGGGAACGATAGTTGTTATGGACTCTAATCAAAGACTCTATCAAATTTCTACAAATATCTGATGGTAGCATTCTAGCTGGTTGCAATACTGCCTGGTATGGACACTCCAATGCAAAGGATCTAAAAAAGCCACAGAGTGTTGTAGACTCAGCTGACTCCAGCACGAGCTCAATACTCCTCACTATTGCCTTGTTGCTTTTTTTCCAGGTAGGCAATATGTCAGTTTTTTTGTGAGGGGGGGTTGGGGGATGGGGGGTTTGTGAGTTTTTGTTTCTTTTTCTTTTTTGTGCAGGGTGGGAGGTTGATATCTTTTCTTTCAACAACATCCATGTTTTTCCTTGTTTCATGACCAATCTCAGGGATATATTCTGCGTACACACTTTGATAATAAAATGAACCTTTGAACCTTTATTGAGTACCTCTTCAGAAGTCAATGCTTTAAAAAGACAGCAGCCATCATTAACGACTATTACCATCTGGGATATGTCCTCCTCTCATGAGTACCATCAGGGAGAAGCTACAGGAGCCTTAAGATCACACTCAACACTTTTAGGAGCAGTTTCTTCAAATCTGCCATCATATTTCTGAATGATGTGAATACTATCTCACAAAAGTGTTTTGGTATCTTATAGTAATGGCTTCAATGTGTCCTGTTGAATGGTCTCAGTTGAAATATCAACTGTACACTTTTTCATAGATGCTGCCTGGCCTGCTGAGTTCCTGCAGTGTTTTATGTGTGTTGTTGTAATGTTTTTAAAGTTTTCCACAGTATTGCTGCCACAGAACAACTCATTTCATTACTCATGTCAGTGATAATAAACCTGATTCAGATTCAGATTCGGATTCTCTGTGGGCTAAAGTGTCTCTTTTGATGGTCACTATGTTTAAATTCTCAATTACAGCAGATTTGTTACAATCAGAATATTGATTCAATTCCCTTTTAATCTGAATTGCAGTCATTGCTTTAAAAACATTTAGGAATAATATTCCATTGTGTAATTTATTTTTTATCAAAAATCCCCTTAATTCCAATAATAATAAACTTGAATCAGTGTTGGTCTGCTATCTTTTTATAAACATTTAAGAATGATAAATGAAAACTTGTAGCTTTACTTTTCCAGTGGAGAAGAAGATGAAGAAGGTAAAGGAGGGAAAGAAGGTGTATGACATAAAGCATATTTGCATTTATTACTTGAGGCACTGAATTCAAGAGGCAGGAAGCTATATTGAGTTATATAATACTCCAGTCAATCTACATTTGGGGTATTGCATTCCATTCTGGTCACTTCATTTTTCAAAGAATGTGGAGGCTTTGGAGAGGGTGTAGAAGAGGTTTACCAATTTGTTGCCTAGATTATAAAGCATGTTCTAAAAGGAGAGGTTACATAAACAAAGGTTGTTTTCTCCAGAGCAGCAGAGAGTGAGAGGAGACATATTTGAAGTTATGAGAGATTAGCTAGAGTAGACAGCTGGTATCTCTTTCTCCGGGGTCAAAATATTTAGTACTAAAGGGCATCTATTTAAGCTGAGAAGTGGTTAATTCAAAGAAGATGCGTGAGTGTGGTGTGATATCAGGTTTATGGGTTTAGTGAGTGGGGACAGAAGGCAGCTACTACTGGTAAGTAAGTTAACCATTTACTTTCAGGACAATACAGTGTCATGGTCCCAATCATTAATTCCCTCTCTTGTTCCTAATTTTCTCTGATTATGCTATGGTCCCAATCGTTGATTTCCCAAATTGCTTATAATTCTCTTTAATGATGGCACACCTGGTTTCCATCAAAGACTCAGTATAAGAACCTCTACGTCACAACCACTAGTCTCCAGTTCATTGGTCTTTTTTTCCTGTGAATAAACTATGTTTTGGACTGCTTAGAACTATTTGCTCTAAGTTGAGCTCCAGTTTGAAGGGTTACCTATGAGACTCCATTTCCCTGATTCAAGGTTCCGTGACAAGTCTCTGAGTCATAGCTGCATGTCAAGGTTCCATATCAGGGCTCTTTGTCAAGATCTCTCCTGCTTGCTGTTCGTCATTTACGCCCATGTAAACAACCAAACTCAATCTCCGTGCCAGTGTCCTGCACTTGGGTTCGCTTCCTATGCTCTTGTTACAGAGCACTAAATGTTCAGTAAACCCTTCAAGTTACACTCAGTTACAAACTTATCTAAACTGAGCACCTGAAGTGGCAGGACAAAATAGACTCTAACTGAAAATACTTATCCACAGTGTGCACACAGACCCTCTTTGCTGCAGCACATCCTCGCTGTTTACTATTTCCATTGCACCCTTCACCCCCCCAACCATTGACAAACACATGTGCAAAAAAGAGTGAGTTGTTTCTGTGCATTAGATTTAAACTCAAATGTTCTGCAACATCATCAGCTACTTGAAAGGTCATTTGCACAGTTTGTTGTTCATTGATCCTGTCTATAGATTTGTTGAGTATGCCTGCAGGAAAAAGAATCTCAGGATTGTATGTTGGGTCATGTATGTACTCTGATAATAAATATTACTTTGAAATTTGTTATTTTGAATGGCAGCTAGTGGGAGAGGCTGTGCTGCTCATTAAATGGGCCAGTCCCTAACTTCCATAGGGAAAAGTTTTGATGAACGTTGAAGAGATGGATACTTATTGCAACAGTGGGGCAAGTCATTTTGCAGAGAGAGAGAGAGAGAGAGAGAGAGAAGGGTGTTTGGATTGTGCTGCCAGGTGTGGTAGTGGCGTTAGATATGATAAGGCTCTTAGTTAGGCATATTAATATGCAGAGAATGGAGTATTACAGACCATGTGGAGCCAAAATGGATTAGGTACCGTGAGCTTAATTAGTTTGGCACAGAACCATGGGCTGGAGATCATGTTCCTGTGCTGTACTATTCTTTGTTCTATGTTCTATGAGGGCAGCAGAGCACAAGAAGTAAAATTTGGGTGTATTCGGTGTAATATTCCTCAGCATAAAATTACTGACAGCTATTTTAATATATAATTAATATCTTTAATATTAAGCACTCTGCATTCTTCATGATCTCTATGACTAGAAATTCTATTCTAATAGAATTTGCTTTGACCTCATGTTTGCTAAGCTTGCTTTCTAAATAGCAGCTGCCATTTGAAAGGTCATAAATAGTTTTAAGTAAACTTTCTACTATAATGCTTTTTTTAACTTCCGGATGTAAATGGAAGGCAGTCTTATATTCTTAAAATGTGAATGAAAATCACTCTTTACAGAATAGATTTGCAAATAGTCTCTGCATACTGAAGATACTTGATTTGTAAAGAGTCACTGCACCTCTTTTATTACTGCTGAAGAGTGGAATATAATACAATAGGCTATTTAATTTGGGCTGTTTCAAAAAGATAAACTGACTCTTAAGATGCTTAATTCAAGGAAGCTTGTAGAGCAGATGGATAATGAATAATGCGTTTATAGCGGGAAGCATTTTAAGCACTCAGAAATTAGCTTTACAGAATTAATTGTGGCTAGCTAAGATCCGTGTAAACAAAGATGTTTTTAGACAATTTGTGTTAAAAGGATATCAAGGAAATATCACATACTTGTGCAGTTACTCAAGTGGCTGAAAAGGTATACATGTAGAGATTAGTTCATGCTTCTTGGCAATATAGACAATAGACAATAGACAGTAGGTGCAGGACTAGGCCATTCGGCCCTTCTAGCCAGCACCACCATTCACTGTGATCATGGCTGATCATACACAATCAGTACCCTGTTCCTACCCTCTCCCCATATCCCTTGACCCCGCTATCTATAAGAGCTCTATCTAACTCTCTCTTTGATGCATCCAGAGACTTGGCCTCCAATGCCATCTGGGGCAGAGCATTCCACATATCCACCACTCTCTGGGCGAAAAAGATTTTCCCGCATCTCTGTTCTAAATGGCCCAGCCCTTATTCTTAAACTGTGGCCTCTAGTTCTGGACTCACTCATCAGCGGGAACATGCTTCCTGCCTCCAGTGTGTCCAATCCCTTAATAATCTTATATGTTTCAATCAGATCCCCTCTCATCCTTCTAAATTCCAGTGTATACAAGTCCAGTCGCTCCGATCTTTCAACATATGACAGTCCCGCCATTCCGGGAATTAACCTTGTGAACCTACGCTGCACTCCCTCAATAGTAAGAAAGTCCTTCCTCAAATTTGGAGACAAAAACTGCACACAATACTCCAGGTGGGGTCTCACCAGGGCCCTGTACAGCTGCAGAAGGACCTCTTTACTCCTATACTCAATTCCTCTTGTTATAAAAGCCAGCATGCCATTAGCTTTCTTCACTGCCTGCTGTACCTGCATGCTTGCTTTCATTGACTGATGTACAAGAACATCTAGATCTCGTTGTACTTCCCCTTTTCCTAACTTGACTCCATTTAGATAGTAATCTGCCTTCCTGTTCTTGCCACCAAAGTGGATAACCTCACATTTATCCACATTAAACTGCATCTGCCATACATTTGCCCACTCACCCAACCTGTCCAAGTTACCCTGCATTCTCATAACATCCTCCTGACATTTCACACTGCCACCCAGCTTTGTGTCATCAGCAAATTTGCTAATGTTACTTTTAATCCCTTCATCTGAATCATTAATGTATATTGTAAACAGCTGCGGTCCCAGCACTGAACCTTGTGGTACCCCACTGGTCACAGCCTGCCATTCCGAAAGGGACCTGTTAATCACTACTCTTTGTTTCCTGTCAGCCAGCCAATTTTCAACCCATGTCAGTACTCTGCCCCCAATACCATGTGCCCTAATTTTGCCCACTAATCTCCTATGTGGGACTTTATCAAAAGCTTTTTGGAAGTCCAGGTACACTACATCCACTAGCTCTCCCTTGTCCATTTTCATAGTTACATCCTCAAAAAACTCCAGAAGATTAGTCAAGCATGATTTTCCCTTCATAAATCCATGCTGACTCGGACTGATCCTTCTACTGCTATCCAAATGTGTTGTAATTTCCTATTTTATAATTGACTCCAGTATCTTTCCCACCACTGACATCAGGCTAACCGGTCTATAATTCCCTGTTTTCTCTCTCCCTCCTTTCTTGAAAAGTGGGACAACATTAGCCACCCTCCAATCAGCAGGAACTGTTCCTGAATCTATAGGAGCATTGGAAAATGATTACCAATGCGTCCATGATTTCTAGAGCCACCTCTTTAAGTACCCTGGGATGCAGACCATCAGGTCCCGGGGACTTATCAGCCTTCAGACTCAACAGTCTATCCAACACCGTTTCTTGCCTAATATAAATTTCCTTCAGTTCATCCTTTACCCTAGTTCCTTTGGCCACTATTACATCTGGGAGATTGTTTGTGTCTTCCCTAGTGAAGACAGATCCAATTTACCTGTTCAACTCATCTGCCATTTCCTTGTTCTCCATAATAAATTCACCCGTTTCTGTCTTCAATGGCCCAATTGTGGTCTTAACTATTTTTTTGCTATTCACATACCTAAAGAAGCTTTTATTATCCTCCTTTATATTCTTGGCTAGTTTACCTTCGTACCTCATTTTTTCTTGGCATATTGCCTTTTTTGTTATCTTCTGTTGCTCTTTAAAAGCTTCCCAGTCCTCCGGTTTCCCGCTCATCTTTGCTATGTTATACTTCTTCTCTTTTATTTTTATACTGCCCTTTACTTCCCTCCTCAGCCACAGCCGCCCCTTACTCCCCTTAGGATCTTTCTTCCTCTTTGGAATGAACCGATCCTGCACCTTCTGCATTATTCCCAGAAATACCTGCCGTTTTTGTCCCACTGTCTTCCCTGCTAGGGTATTGTTCCATTGAACTTTGGGGTAAGGAACATCAAGAAACATGCTTCACCTTCAGGTTCAGTGACAGACAACTTACCTGTGTTTTGGAAATCCTTAATCCTTTATGTTGGAGAAATGCTTTGTGCTTTGGAAATGGTTTGTGTTTTAGAACTGGTTTGCAATTGGAAAATGTTTAAGAGAAATATCCTCTGTGAGTTTTAAATGTGTTTTAAGAGTGCTGTGTGGATTTACAATATATTACTATAAAATAAATGAACTGTGTTTAAACTGCTTTGTTAGCTGGAAGTATCTTCTCCATGGTAGGGAGAGGGTCCACACCACTTGAATAGTGATATTACAGCTAAACTTTCTGTGAAGAATAAACAGGGCAGTAAACTAATGTTTGAAGGTTGGGTAGTTGCAGTATAATCTCCCATTACTGAGAGTGCTCATGGCTATTTATATCAGATTGGCCTTAAAGTTTAGAACTTCGTGGTCAGAAAACTCAATACACAATAGCGTTCTACAGAATAGAAACAGGCCCTTTGATCCATGCCAAAATATTATTCTGCCTAGTTCCATAGATCTGTCCCAGGACCAAATCCTTCCATATCTCTACCATCCATGTACTCATCCAGACTTCTCTTAAATGTTAAAATTGAACTGGCATCCACCACCTTCATTGACAGCTTGGTCCAGACTTCTCAGTGAAGAAATCAACCTCATATTTCCCTTAAACATTTCACCTCTCATCCTTAACCCATGACTTCTAATTCTAGTCTCCCACAATCTCACCACACCAAAGGAAAACGCCTGCTTGCATTTACTCTATTTATACCCATCATTATAGTCCACTGTGAGAAACATGGTAAAAGTTATTTGAAATCTGATTGCTATGTCTGGAACTGGAGAATCAGAATCAGGTTTAATATCACTGGCATATGTTGTAAAATTAGTTGTTTTGAAGCAGCTATTTATTGTCTATTCAGAAATCTAATGCTGGTTGGGAAGAAGGTGTTCACTTCCAAGTTCAACATAAACTTATTATCAAAATACATTTATATCACCATCTTTTGATTCATTTACTACCTTTAGATTCAATGATTCAAAGATTCAAAGTACAGTTATTATCAAAATATGTATGCAGTATACAACCTAGAGATTTGTCTTCCCACATCCAGCCATGAAATGCAGTAAATGATAGAATCCATTCGAAGAAATCATCAAAACACTACCCCCCAATACACACACACAAAAACTAATTGCACAACCAGCAACAAGAAACAAGCAAAAGACACAGAATATAAAACACAAATCAAGAGTCCGGGCATGGTCAGTTCAATCTAGCATTGAGTGGCTTGTTATCTGCAGCCTGCCCTGATCAAAGTTGCCCAAAAAAGCAACAAACCAGAAACCAGAAACACACCATAATGTGAACTACAGAGTCCAGTACACAAACCACGTTGATTAAATCTTACCAAGACCCAGGACTCTGGCACAATTGTCCTGCAGTATCAAGTGAGAGTGAGAGCAAGGCCATCACATCTTCTCCTGGCAGTAGCAAGTGAAAGGCTGGAAGACGGGGCTGAACACTCACTTGCCTTCCACTCTCACCTCAATGATTTCAAACTTCCTCAACACTTTAATTGGAAAGATCATCGATAAAAGGAGTTGCTCACGGGCTTGCACCCCATCATCTGTCTTCTCGGAGGCCTCGGAGCTGCACACCTCGCCAAACACCCTCAGAGATGGCAAAGCACCAGATTATCATGATAACTTACAGGATAACCTTCCATACTCATGATAAGTCTTTACGCTGAAATCACTGCCACACTGTAACAATGTCATTCAATGCGTAATGCTTGACTGACATCACTGTTGCAATATTGTAGTGCAAATACATGCTTCATATCAGACTGAGTCTTAGCTGCAGGAGTGGATATTTGCCAGTGGCAAGGGTTCTTCCTGCTCATCTGATCTTGGAGGCATTCTGGCACTAAGCCAATTAGACCTGATGGCTTGAACATTGATTTATCTAACTTTCAATAATCATTCCTTTTTGTTATCCCCACCACCTTCTCTCTTTTTCAATTCCCATTCTGGAGGCCTTCTCACCCCTCCTCTTCTCCTATGACCTGCCCATCGTCATCCTTTGGTTCATTACCTTCTTCCTTTTATTCCATGGTCCACTATCTACTTCTATTAGATTCCCTTTTCTTCAGCTTTTTACCTCTTCCACGTATAACCTTCTAGCTTCTCATATCATTCCCCCCTCCCCCACCCACCTGCCTTACCCCTTGCAGGGACTCACCTATGACCAGCTAGCCTTACTCCTCCCTCTCCCACCACCATCTTATTCTAGCTTCTGCCCCTTCCTTTCCATCCTTGATGAAAGGTCTCAGCCTGAAATGTCAACTATTTATTCCCCTAACAGATGCTTGCTGTCCTATTGAGTTCCTCCAGCATTTTGTTCACGTTGCTCAAAATTTCAGGCATCTGCAGAATCGTATGTGTCTAAACAATTCTATTCTACAACGCAAGCTGCTTGTTCTTTATTGCTGACAATCCCCGAGAAACACAGCTGGGCTCCCACTGACCACACTTCTATAGGAAATGTCCATTTAACAGTCTATTGTACAGTCTTGCTCTGGGAATATAATTAGTATTGTGAGTATATTAGTGAATTATCCTAACCTTATTGTTGAGAGTGGAAATCAAAAGCATCTCAGGATTCAAAGTTCAAGGTAAGTTTATTATCAAAGTACATATATGTCACCATTTACTACACTGACTCATTTTCTTGCAGGCAATCACAGTAAATACAAAGGAACACAATAGAATCAATGAAAAACCACACATGCCAAAGACGGATAATGTTACTATCCTTTATTATTTGCACTATCACTACTTCCAGCACTTAGTATCTGCACGGCACCCACAAAATGCTGGAGGAGCTCAGCAGGCCAGGCAGCATCTAGGACAAGAGTACAGCTGACGTTTCAGGCCAAAGCCCTTTGGCAGACAGTGCAACAGTTACTACACTGCTAAGTCTTTTCCAGGGATGCCTACCTTGAAGAAATTTAAATCTTTCTTTCTGTTCTGCCGAAGGGTGTCTGCTGTAGGATGACTTCAATCTATGATTTCCTGACCTTAAACATACACAAAATGGCTGAGAATTATAAAGCTCCACTGCAGCACAAGAAAGCAATAAGCCAGGACAAACAAAATCTGGTACAAATTTCAAAATCATTACAGGCTAAAGATGTAATTTTTTTTGTTTCCTTAATCATCACTGTATCAGTGTCATTCGTTGTGGGTAAAAGATTAAGCTGAGGTTTGGTGAGATCAAATTTGAAATACTGTGAGCAGTTCTGGCCACCTACCTACAAGAAAGACATCAATAAATTTGAAATAGTGCAGAGAAATTCACACAGGTGTTTTATTCATTTAGAGGTACAGCACAGTAATGTCCTTTCTGTCCAATGAGCCATGTGATCAAATGATCTACTAACCCACACAAAATGCTGGAGGAACTCAGCAGGCCAGGCAGCACCTATGGAAAAAAGTACTATCGACGTTTTGGCCTGAAGCATCGACTGTACTTTTTTCCATAGTTGCTGCCTGGCCTGCTGAGTTCATCCTGCATTTTGTGTGTGTTGCTCAGATTTCCAGTATCTGCAGATTTTCACTTGTTTGTGAATCAACTAATACACATGATTTGGATTGTAAAAGGAAACTGGAGCACTATAAGCTCCTTACAGACAGCAGCAGGAATTGAACATCAGTCACTGGTGCTGTAATAGTGTTACACTAACAGTTATGCTGCCATGCTTCCCCATGTTGATGGGATTTGAGGACCTGAGTTACAGGGATAGGTTGAATAGGTTATGACTTTATTCCGTGGACTTCAGGCAAATGAGATGACATCTTATAGAGGTATACACATCACGATGAAGGGTCTCGGCCCAAAATGTTTTTTGTTTACTCTTTTGGCTAGCCTGCTGAGTTCCTCCAGCTAGCTGAGATGAGTAATCCTTTTCCCACCAATGAGACCGATAACAGTCGTCAGACTTGTTAAGAAATTGCAATTAAATCATATTTTATCATGTCTTCAGCACATCCCAACACATTTTACACAAAAGTGAACATTGCTCAAGTAGAGCTGGTGCTGTTACATTAATTAACATAGCTGCAAATTTGTGAGTTGCCTGCTCCCACAAACCGCAAATGAATGAATGACTAGTTAATTTGTTTTAGTGGTGCTGGTTGAAAGTTAAATGATTTTCCTGGGATCAGTAAAATGGTCTAGACTCAATGATCAACACAGAAGAAGACAAATACACCATATTCTGCATCATTATTCAATAGAATCTTTGAACTTCTTCACCATCACAAATTTCTCATCCTATTTTAATATTCCTTAGTTCTCTCTCTTCAAAAAAAAAACTATCTACTTATCCTTGGACATACTCTGACTTAAACATTCATGAAGATTAACAACGTGGTTGAGTTCATTTTGAAATACACGAAAGATTATTTCTTCTATTGGTTAGGTTTCTCCTCGTTTTGGGCCAAAATGTCCAACCTCTTGTCTTGAGCCTAAGTTCTTTCATTCTCAGCATTCAGGTGGAATCTTTCTAAACAGCTGCTTATAGATAATCATCTCATCCTCAGAATGAGTCATCAAATCATGAAAAGACACAGTATGGGAACAGGCCTTTTGTCCTATGGATCTGCGACCATTCACTTACACCTCTTCTATATTAATACCACTTTTTAAAATGCTCCCCATATTCTCAATAACTCCTCCCCCTATTCTCTCATCCCTCTACAAACTAGAGGCAATTTACAGCAGCTAATTATAGTCCAATAGGATGGTCTACGCATAGATAAGTATGGGACGTGATGTTGATGTGTTCTTGTTGCCGTTTGTGCTTTTTTTTTGCGTGTGCCGAGGGGTGTTGATGACTTCCTTTGGGTTCATGGTTTTCTTTGTTTCATAGCCGTCTGTGGAGAAGACATATCCCAGGGTTATGTAGTGCATATGTACTTGGATAATAAATGTACTTTGAAATTTGTTCTTAATTAATGCACCAACCCACATGTTTTTAATATGTAGGAAGAAACTAGAACATCTGGGGGAAATCTGTGCAGCCACAGGAAGAATGTGCAAGGTTTGTTGCATTCCCTCTAAAGCAGGGGTTCCCAACCTTTTTTTATGCTATCAACCTCTACCATTAACCGGGGGGGGGGGGGCGGGTCCATGGACCCCAGGATGAGAACCCCTGCTCTAAAGCAACCGTACATTTTCATGAGTAAAATATTATAGATGCAAGATATCAGAACTAAAACTTGATATATATATTTTTTTCAATTATTTAGATATACAGCATGGAAAAGACTATTCTAGCCCAGAAAGCTGCACTGCCCAGCAACCTACTTATTTAACCCTAGGCTAATCACTGGGCAAATTGCAATGATCTACCAACTGGTACTCCTTTGGAAAGAGGAAACAGGAGAACATGAAGGAAACACTTATGCTCACAGGAAGGATATACAAACTATTTCTAGAGGATGCTGGAATTAAATTCTAAGCTCTGATGCCCTGAGTTACAATAACGACGTGCTAACTTTGAGTTCCTTGGCATACACATCACTGAGGACCTCACGTGGTTTGTACACACCAGCTGTATGGTGAAAAAGGCACAACAGCATCTCTTTCACCTCAAATGGTTGAAGAAGCTTAGTATGGGCCCCCAAATCCTATGAACTTTCTACAAGGGCACGGCTGAGAGCATCCTGACTGGCTGCATCACTGCCTGGTACGGGAATTGTGCTTCCCTCAATCATATAACTCTGCAGAGAGTGGTGCAGACAGTCCAGTGCATCTGTAGATATGAACTTCCCACTATTCAGGACATTTACAAAGACAGGTGTGTAAAAAGAACCAGAAGGATAACTGAGGGCCTAAGTTACCCCAACCACAAACTGTTCCAGCTGCTACCATCCATGAAACCAGCATATGCTACCATCTGCAGCGTAAAAGCCAGGACCAACAGGCTCTAGAATAGCTTCTTCCACCAGACCATCAGCCTGATTAGTTCATCCTATCACAACTATTTCTATACTATATTGACTGTTCTGTTGTACATATTATTTATTATAAATTACTATAAATTGCACATTGCACATTTAGACGGAGACTAAACGTAAAGATTTTTACTCCTCATGTATATGAAGGATGTAAGTAATAAAGTCAATTCAATTCAATTGCTTCACCTCTAGTAGCAAGATTGACATCATCAGCTAGAGACTTGTTTTTGTTGTCTGTCCCCTGAAGCTTCCTGGAATTTCCTACCATGGTTTACCTTATTTATTTATTTAGTTGTTCATTATCTAAGGAAACCAAAATGATAACAAGTTATTGTGGAGTGGTGACACCTGAGCCCTATGTAAATACAGGAAGACACTTTGCTAAGTACAGCCAAATGATCTTTAGTGCACAACTGAAGAAGAAAATTAAGCCCAGTTAAATGAGAGATTTTTTTTTACGTTGGGGATCAGTTTTACAATACTTCAGAAGTTGGATTTGTGATTTTAAGCAACACCTGAAAAATAAATCATTTTCTTCACACCTCTACTCTTTTCTTAACATTTACTGCACGTGGTCATGCATTTTCCCAATGCAATCTCGTAGCCAATTTTACACTTGGTTTTACTGTAATAGTTTTTCAAGCCTAAGCTGCCACTTGATGATTTGCATAGCTATTGCTTTGAATGGAGAGCTATGTTTTGGTTGGTCTGTCTCCTGAAACTGTTTTTCAGTCTGCAGTCACAGTCAAAAGCTGTTTATTGAATCTTTGCAATAATAGACATTTTTATTTTTGGAAATCTGCAACATAGTAATGAGGTACGATGTTAACATCATTTAAATTTTGACACTTATTGAACTACATCTTCAATAGACCAAGGGATCCAGCCTTATTAAAATCAAGAAAGAAAAGAAGAAAGCATTAAAATGAAAGATGAGAGAACTTGATTTATAGTCTGCTTGGAACTTCAAAACATGGCCCCCTGATGTTTTCATTTAATGTCATGCAGATTTCTATTTTTGTTTCTCCTAATTTATTTACATCTCTATTGATATTAAAATAACCAATTAAAAAAAACTCGGCCTAGTTAGTATAAAAGGCCTTTTTTATTGTTTTGTTCATTTTAGGATCTGAAGGCCATACATTCTATAAACTGGACATCCAATTGGCTAGAAATTGCTCAGTACAATTAGTCCATAGGATCAGAAGATATAGAAGCAGAATTAAGCCATTCGGTCCATCGAGTCCACTCCACCAATCAATAATGATTGATGTATTTTCCTTCTCATCCCTATACTCCTGCCTTTTCCCTGGACCTAAAAAAGTGGCTACTGAGCATATGTTCATGGTCTTCTGCTGCTGTAGCCCATCCACTTCAAGATTTAACATTTGCAATCAGAGATATTATTCTGCACACACCTCTTGCAGCAAATGGTTATTTGAGTTACTGTCACCTTCCTGTTAGCTTGAACTAATCTGGTCATTCTCCTCTGATCTCTCTTATTAACATAATGTTTTCACTCTCAAAACTACCGCTCACTGGATTTTGTTTTCAGTTTATCACACCAGAATATTGTTTGTGAAAACCTCATGAGATCCACAATTTCTGAGATACTCCAACTACCCCGTCTGGCACCAACAATCAATCCACTGTCAATGTCACTTAGGTCACATTTCTTCACAAATTTAATTTTTGGTCTGAGGAACAAGTAAACCTTTTGATGTTCTTGTACATTAAAGAAAAACAAAACATTGGCATAAAGATTCTGCAGGTCATTGAGAAGTGAAATGTCGTGTTGACTTTTATAGTTGGTAATTTAAAAATATAGTTTAAAAATAGAAAAGTGTTGTCACAGTTTTGTAGGGTGTTGGTGAGGATGGTGAGGATATACAGCTTTGGTACTTTTACATATTATATCAGCATCAAAGAGAATCCAAGAGAGAGTGCCTTAGCAAAATGCAAGGATGGGAAGGCTGAACTATCATGAATGAGTCTGCATTCTCTTGAGTTTTGAAGAACAATGAATGTTCCTATTAAAGCAAGTAAGATCCTAAGGGGATCTGATATGATAGAGCTTGAAATTTTCCTCTAGTGCAGGGGCTTCCAATATTTTTATGGATGAATACAATTAAGCAAGGGGTCTGAAGATCCCAGGTTAGGCACCCCTCTCTAGTGTGAGCATTGAAAGTGACATCAAAGCTGAAAGTTAAGGAACAGTCATTTAAAATGGAGTACTCAGAAATTTCTTTTCACATGGTGTGATGAATCTCTCAAACTCTCTCTCCCAGAGGACTGTGGGGAGAAAGATTATTGGTGATATTTAACGATGAAGTAGATAATTATTGAAAGGGGTAAGTATTGGGGGCAGTAGAGGAATGAGCAAAGAAGAGAGCTGAGACTAGGACAGGTCACTCATGTACACATTAAATGGCAGGTTACATCTGCAAGGCCTGCTGCCCATTTTTGCTTCAACATTAAAAAGAGGAAGATAATTTGAACAATGTCAAAAAAATCATTTATTTTTAAATTCATTGAATTCTGAAACATTGACTCTGAAAAATAGAAACTCCAGAGGTATAAAATTAGATTTCACAAGGCCATAGTCATTGTTTAACAGGAATTATTGCTTAGTAAATTGTTATGTACTTACACACCCCTCATTCAGCAAGTCACAGCACATTCAATAACTTTAACAGAGTAGTTCATATAAGGTTGAAGGTCACATCAAATCTATAATGCTGCATTGGTTGCCTTGGTCCAGACAGTAATAGGCACACTGCAAGGGAACAAGGGATCACTGACAATAACATGCACATTTTCACATTTAGGACATGCTGAATGCCAGTCATTATTAAAAGATAACATTGAGAAAATGCTGACAGATTCAGCATAAGTTTAACAAGGAATTTTATGTCACTATTTACACCTTGCATTTCCTTACTAGCTTTATACTGGGATTATAATGGAGAAGTTAATTTATTTTGCAGAGATGAGAAATCAGAAAAAAAAAATACAGAAGAAGATAGATGTAGCTGCTTCCAACTTGGTGCTGCATAGATTCATTAAGCATATTTCTATAAACTGGAGATTAATTAAAATTAGTCTGTATTCAGAATCAGAATTAGGCTTAATATCATTGGTAGATGTTGTGAAATTTATCGTGAAATATTCACCAGTCTTTAACGAATGAGAGATGATCTCATTTATACCTAACAACTGGAAAATGATTGTAAAGGTAGTTATTACAGATGTTTTGATCTTTTCTGGGCTTCTACTCTATGCCCTTCCTTTCTACTCCTGATGAAGAGCCTCATCCTGAAATATTGACCGTTCATTTCCCTCCATAGATGCTGCCTGGCTCACTGTGGTGCTCTAGTATTTTGTACATGTTCCTCAAGATTTCCAGCACCTGCAGAATCTCTTACTTTCAGAATGTTTGAACTGATTGGAGAATCCACAACAAGGGGAAGTTGCTTCCGTCTAGTGGATTGGTTATGCTGGACTGAGATGAGGAGAAATTTCTTTACCAGAGGCTTGCAAACCTTTGTAATGCATGCCAGCTTTTTGTAGATACTTAATTTTAAGAACCATGGTAATTTGGAAATGAGAAGTATCAAAGAAAATGTGCATCAAATGTAACAATGAGATAGAAATCAGCTATGATTTTAAATACCAGGGCCGACTCAACAGTTTAGGATGCTTTGTTCTTATTTACTGTGCTTTGGAAAAAAACAGTCATGTAATCCAGATATCAACAACAATATAATTTCAATCGACCATAATAAAGAACAATGCAACTATATCCTTAGCTTTTAATCAACACAAAAGTAAAGTCAAATCAATGATTTCTGCTTGGCACCCTGAATTTAAAATTCTATTCCCTGATTTCAAATGCTCCATGCTCACATCATCTTTGTAATCACTTCCAGTTTTGAGGCCTTTTAATATATTTACATTCCTTAATTCTGTACTGCTGTTCACTTATCAATTTAATCATTCCGTTATTGTCACCTATACCATCCATATCTGGGGCTCAAGACTCTAGAATTCACTCCTTAAAAATAAGCACCTGAGGATGTTCATCTATTTTAAGTTGTTATATCATTAACTAATCGATGCTATGTCACTGATCATGTTTTAAGGCATATGCAATTTGTTCTTGATTATAATCTTGAGAAATACAGTATATATATGAAAGATGCTTTATGAATAAACGCTTTCATAAAATTGTTACAGCAAAGAAGAAGCCATCTGGTCCACTGTGTCTGCAATGGATCTCTGCAAGAAATATTCATTGGTTCCACCAATTGGCCATATTCTCTGTCACTTTGCAAATTATTCTTTGGCATATATTTATGCAATTCCTATTTTACTTATCCTATCTTTGTAAAATCAGCTGACAATGGATTCCAGATTACAATCACTCACTGTGTGAAAATGCTTTTATACCCCTCTCATAATAGCCCTGTTTCCTTCTTTTATGTTTTATAGTATAGGAATCAGGTTTATTATTGACATATGTCTGATATTTGTTGTCTTGTGGCAGCAATAAGGTGCAAGGTGTAAAAGAATACTGTAAATTACAAAAAAAAACATAAATAAATAGAGTGCAAGTGGAAAAATGAGTGGATGTTCATGAGTTCAGGAACCATTCAAAAATCTGATAGTGGAGGGGAAGAAGTTGTTCCTAAAACATTGAGCATCTTTTTATTCTTGTGTCTTTTTCCTGATGGTAGTAATGAGAAGAGGACATATCCTGGTGGTGCAGGATCTTAATGATGGATGCCGTCTTCTTGCAGCACACCTTTTTGAAAATATCCTTGGTGGTGGGAGGCTAGTGCCTGTGATGGAGCTGCTGTATCCAAAAGCCTCTGCAACTTCTAGGTGTAATCTTTAGCTTTTGACCCATACTGTACATCAAAGGGAACAGCTTATTGCTATCCACTCCATCAACAAATATGTTTATTTAATTTATTTCTATCAAATCTTTGCTCAAACTCGTCTTCTCCAAAGAAGACAGTCTGAGCCTCTCATCTCGAAGTTCAAAGTAAACTTATTATTACAGTACATCATCATATACAACCCTAAAGTTCTTTTTTTGCAGACAGCCACAGTAAATATAATAAACACAGTAGAATCAGAGAAAGACCACCCCCAGCAGAACAGAAAACAAATGTACAAAAAAAGAAATAATAATATATAAATAAGTAATAGTTATCAAGAGCATGAAATTGTATTTCCTCATTCTAGGAAGCAGTCTTGAAATTTCGACCCAAGTAATATGACACCAGAAAAAAAATCATCTTACTCTATTAAAGGAGCACGGTAGTGTAACAGTTGGTGTAACACTATTCAGTGTCAGCGATCCAGGTTTAATTCTCACCACTAAGGAGTTTATGTGTTCTCCTGTCATCATTTGAGTTTCTTTCACGTAATCTAGATTCCTCCATATCCCAAAGATATACGGTTTAGTCGATTAAATGGTCACATGGGTGTAATCGGCTGGTATAGACTCACTGGGTTGGAAAGGTCTGTTGCTATGCTGTACCTCCAAATAAAACTAAAACCAGAGGTAGAACCATAGTTTTATAAAAGTTTCAGCATATCCTCCCTGCTTTCATATCCTATTCCACCATTGACAAACCTCAAAACTGTGTGCGCCATCCTATCGGCTTTCTGAACAACATTGCCACTTTCAGTGGGTTCCTCTGCTGCTGCCTTGCTTTTAGAACAGTTCTTTTATTCCTTATTGTTTCTCCACCCAAATGCACCACCTCATACCACTCCACGTTAAACTTCAGCTGACTTGGACCTGGCCAATAGGTTGTCATAGTAATTGACAAGAAATTTTTTGGCATTTGTCCTTCAGAAATTAAAAGTTTAACAAGTTTAACAAGTGGCTTTATTTGTCTTGTGCATTGAAACATCAGAACATACAGTGCAATCTGTCATTCATGAATCAATGACCTATACAGTCCGAGGATTGTGCTGGGGACAGCTTGCCATGCTTCTGGTACTAATAGAGCATGCCCACTACTTACTAACCATAGCCCTGACAGTGCATTTTTGGAATGTGGGAGGAAATGCATGTGGCCATGGGGAGAATGTACAAATTCCCTATAGTCAACAGCAAGAATTATTTCCTGATTGGTGATCACTGGTGATGTAGAGAGATGTGTTGACTGCTGTGCTACTGTGCCACTCAACTTCTATGACATAACTTCATGTTTCATCTTCTAAATTATCTATGCAGCTTGATGTATGGGGAGGTACACAGCAAGCCCTTTATGATAAAACTAGATATTTATTCCTTGGAAACTCCAGCAATAGATGAAGAATAAACAATGTCTATTCGTAAGAGCATCAGTCTAGATTTCCTTCACCATCAGAACAAGCATAGATGAAATGTGCACCATTTATAAAATACTCAACTAGGTACCATAACAGGACCTAAATCTGTAACCTCTCTCACCAAGCAGGGCAAGGACAGCAGCTACATGGGACCTTTCAGGATTGTCTTGGAATCACAGAACATTCAAGTTTGAAAATGTGTTTGTAATTCCATCATAGTCATGGGTTAAAGTCCTGGAATGTCCACAGCATTACAGGAAAGACTACGACCATATTTTCAGGGGAAATTAGTGATGGACAAGAAGTGCTGGTGATTTTATACCCCTAAAAAATGAACAAAAATAAATAAATGAGTACTGAGAGATACTACACAATTCAAGGTGGGTTGTTTTGGGATGAACTGTGGGCTTGGAGAAGCATTGCAAAAAATTGTAAGATCGGAACAGCGAGTTGTTGTTCTTCGCTCTCGTTGTTACAGGAGTGACCACTCTCTCCCTCACTGGAGAGACAGAGCCTGTCTGAGATACTGGAGAGCTGGTTTCTAGATTGTGGCTTGAGGGACTCTTGATGCTTCTCCTGTTCTTTACATGGAGCCAGAGGGTAGGAGGGTGAGGTTGGTGCTTCTGCTGCTGCAAGTGGGGTGGAGGAGGGAGTCAATGCTTTTTCTGCTGCTTGTGCAAAGGGAGGGGGGTCTTCATGGCTTCCTATGGGGCTTCTTTGTTTCCATGGATACCTGTGAAGAGGACAAATTGCAGGTTGTGTACTGGATACATACTTTGTGATATTAATTATACCTCGAAACTTACAAATGCACTTTGAAACTTGAACTGTTAAAGCAGGGTCCTGACAAACTTCACAAATAAATGTATATCTTTCAATGTTAGTATATCTTTAAAGCTCAAATTTTTATGCAGTTGTCCAAGTACATCTTTGGCTCAGTTTTAAATTTCTGTCCTCGGGTTTGTTTTAGTCTGTATTTACTTTTGTCCTGTAATGAAAAAGAATAATGCAAATGACCATCTACCTTCCTTCAAAGTCTCAGTGTATCATCAATAAGAATCTCAATTTGTTATTCCCAGATTTTACAATGAAATCCATAAATCTGAGCTTTGCCAATTCATGTCCAGTTTCGATTTTGTTTATTTTCTGCATACTGCTTATGAATTAAACTAAATATAACAGTAGGATTGCACTCACTGTCATCTTGAAAATGAAAGTTTTGCATCAACCTGAAATATAGATTATATTAGTATTATTTGTCAACTTAATATAATATCTTTTTGCATTGACCCAGAGTTTTAATAGTATATGCTGCTATTAAATGTTCTGTTAATTAATTCTCTGTATAACAGTAACAAGATAAAGATTTGTAATTAATAATAAGGAAAAAGAGGTTTACTCCATTTTGATTGTCAATCTGGTCATCCTTTGTAGACATCTTTTAAGCAGCCTTCAGCCCTTTCTCTGTCTTCAACATCAAGCTATTCGTAATGTTCAAAACAATTAAGAAAAGGCCCAAATGCTTCCTCTGCCTCCTGCAGTGGGATTGGCAGGAAGATGGGATTTAGCATAATCCTGCAAGCTGTCATCTTTTCTCATTGGCAGAATCTGCTGGTGTTTTGCTGACAGTCCTGAGATTTCTGTATGTATTTGATTATCTGAATCTATCTCCTCAGACTTCCATTTTCAAATACCTGAAAGCAGGCAGCAGCAGCAGTACTTGGAACCCAAAGGTTCATTTGCTTTATTAGTTTATGCAATTCTGTTGTTACTGTTTAATTCAATGCAATAGGGAGAGGAGTGTCAGTGGATATTCTAATATACCGTTAACAGTTGTATATAGTTGTGTTTGTTACAGCATTCCAGGCAGCCTGTACAAAATAAATTGCTTTCTTCAGATTTATACAATCCAAATCCTTACTCTTGCCAATCGTATCAAAGCAATGTTGAACAAGCAGTCAAAACTATCTCAATATGACTGTTAGAGGGCATCACTTGCATTAAGAATGTTCTAATTTTAGTATAGAGTCATAGAACACTACTGCACAGAAACAGGTCCTTCAGCCTTTCTAGGCAGTTCCCAACTGTTAATCTGTCTAGTCCCATTGACCTGCACCCAGACCACAGCCTTCCACACACCCCTCTTCCATATACCTAACTAGATTTCTCTTAAATGTTGAAAATGAAATCACATCCACAACTTACGCTGGCACTCGTTCCACTGTTCACTCTTAACCATGGCCTTTAGTTGCAGTCCCAGTCAAACTCAATGGAAAAAGCCTGCTTGCACTTACTCTGTCTGTACCTCTCATAATTTTGCGTATCTCTATCAAATCTCCCCTCAGTTATCTCTGAATAAAGTCAAAACCTTTTCAGCCTTTTCCTATAATTCAGACCCTCAAGCCCCAGCAACATCTTGTAAATTTTCTCTGCACTCTTTCAATCTTATTTACGTTTTTCCTGTAGGTAGGTGACCAAAATTGTCTTCACAATTGTCTTATACAATTTTAGCATTACATTCCAACTCCAATGTATCAGGAACTTTCTTTATGACCCTGTCTACCTGTGACACCAAGGAATAGTGAATCTGGATCCCCAGGTCCCTCTGTACTGGGACCTCAGTACAGTTATTTAGGTCTAATTTTAAAAAAAATTCTCAGGGAAACTTAACCTTCAGTGAAATAATAAAACAAAATACTAAAATTTACATCTATATTAATTACAAAATCTTTTGATTTCTTCAGTAATATTTATGGGTTGATCTCAGATCATCACTGAATGAGGCAAAGTTTCCTCCTGTTAGATTTTGAGAAGGCCAAAATCTTACCACAAACTATATTGCCTAGTCATCAAAGTTAACCTAGTCCTAACCAATCATCACTCCCTCAACAAGCTTTAAAACCAAGCATCAAGAATGTGATGTTGAGACTTTATAAGGCACTGGTGAGGCCTCACCTGGAGTATTGTGAACGGTTTTGGGCCCCTTATCTTCTAAAAGATGTGCTGGCATTGGAGAGGGTCCACAGAAGGTTGACAAGGATGATTCCAGAAATGAAAGGGTTATTATATGAGGAACGTTTGATGGCTCTGGGTCTGTTCTCGCTGGAATTCAGAAGGATGATGGGGGATCTCATTGAAACTTTTTGAATGCTGAAAGGCCTAGACAGAGTAGATGTGGAAAGAATGTTTCCCATGGTGGGAGATTCTAGGACAAGAGGGCACAGCCTCAGGATAAAGGGGCACCCTTTCAAAACAGAGATGCAGAGAAATTTCTTCAGCCAAAGGTTGGTGAATTTGTGGAATTTGTTGCCACATGTGGCTGTGGAGGTCAGGTCGTTGAGTGTATTTAAGGCAGAGATTGATAAGTTCTTTATTGGATATGGCATCAAAAGCTACGGGGAGAAGGCTGGGAAATGGCGTTGAGGAAGAGATAGAAAAAAGGGAACAACCATGATTGAACTGAGGGGTGGAGCTTAATCAAGGTGGCACTAAACGGTGACTCCTTCGCTAGCATCTTCGGAAACAGCTCTATTTCCATCTTTAATATTGATATTTTTTCCTTTCAGGGTTCTTTTGAAGATCCTGACCTGAAGTTACATGATGGTTTTGGTTCTTTCTGGGAATGGGACCCACTCTTGGGGTGTCACGACTGGTCATTATCCAATATGCTAAGGGTGCAGCCTAAGAGCTTGGCTCACCTTTGGAGGCCTAAGATCTTGGGGCTCTGGAGATGGGCGGATCGAAAGTCGGTGTCCTGACAAACTGATGTGTTGTGGGAGCCGGAAGATATTTGGCTGTGTGCCTAGAGACTTGAGATCTTTGGTCACAGAGCTCAGAAGTAGCGACACAATGGTCTTTTAACATCATAAACCAGCAAGTTATTTGTTACGCCTCTCCTCTCGCTGTGAAACAGAGACATCTCTTTCTCCATTATTAGGAAGAGAGACAGCCTGTGGTATGTTGAACACTGGGTGAACGCATAGCCTTTGGAGTACAGCAAGTCTGTGTCTTTGCTGTTGCTTTTGCTGCACACTTGAGTGCTCGGTGGCGGGTACCAATGCTTTTTTTTTGCCGGTGTGGGAAGGGGGAATTGTGTTTGTTGCTGCTTACATGCCGGAGGGAGGGGAGCTGGGAGGGGGACTTTGGGGTTCTAACATTTAACTGTCATACATTTTTGGGGCACTGTTCTGCTTTTTTGGATAGTTGTGAAGAAAGAGCATTTCAGGATGTATATTGTATATATTTCTCTGACATTAAATGTACCTTTGAAACCTTTGAATGGCAGAGCAGACTTGACGGGCTGAATGGCCAAATTCTGCTCCTATGTCTTATGGTCTTATGGTCTAAAACCTCTGTACCTCCCTCTGCAAATGGTTCCTTAACTTCTTTGTTAGGACACCGGAGTCAGAGTGGATCAATAATAATAACATCTCCTCACTAACAATTTACACAAGTGCACCTCAAGGATTTGTGCTTAGTCTACTGTACAACTCTCTCAACACTCATAACTGTATGGCTAAGCATAGCTCAGCTGCTAACCATAAATGCATTGATTGTTGTAGATACAACAATTGAATAACTGTTTCTGATAGAATCTCAAATGATGATGAGTCATTCAGGCATGAGATAGATCGACTGGTTGAGTGGTGGTGTTGCAACAAAACTTAGCAGGTATGTTAAAAATCCAAGGAATTGATTGTGGAATTCAGGAAGAAATCAGTCGAACACACACCAGACCTTATTGAAGGGCCAGTGGTGAAGAAGGAGCTTCAAGTTCCTGGACGTCAACATCTTGGAGAATCAATCTTAAGCCCAAAACATTAATGCACACCAGTTTCTCTTCTTTATTAGATGAAGGAGTTTCCTTGTATCACTAAAGACATATACAAATTTCTGTAGAAGTGTGGTGGAGAGCATTCTGACAGATTATATCACAGCATTTAATAGCACACAATCACATAAATCTGCAAAGGTTATACATTCAGCCAGATGCTTCACAGGCACAATCCTCCCCACCATTGATGACTCCTTCAAGAGGGAGTCCATCAAGAAGACAATATCCACCACTAAGGACCCTCACCATCCGGAACATGTCCCCTTCTCATTACCACAATCAGGGAGGAGGTACAGGAGCATGAAGACTCAGAGTCAACAATTTAGGAACAGGTTCTTTCCCTCTGCAATCAGATCTCTAAAAAGTCCATGAACCAATGAACACACCTTGCCATTCCCTTTATTTTCACTATTTATTTATCTTAGCAAGTTATCATAGCTTATGTCTTTGCATTGGATGCTGCTACAAAATTTCACACCATATGAGTTAATGATAATAACTTTGGTTTTGATTCAATAACTAGGACTTACCTGCCTTCGGCATCCTGCTATTGGTTGTTTCCTCTCCACTTCTTTCCAGTTCCAGTTCCATTATATCATCAGCTAGTTCTCCATGAATTAATCTCTGTCAAAAAGAAAAAGGATCTAGTGTTTTCCCAGTATAAATGATGAATAGACTGTTCTCGGGCTTCCAGCTGGGCACAGGCATCGATGTTAACTGATGTTTCGATGACAAACTCTGCCATCTTTTTCAGGGATAATGCTGAGGCATGTCTAGACTGGTGGTATATATAACCCCATTGTCCAGCCTTCCTGATTGGGTAGTCCTCATCCAATCAGGTTTACGCTGTCCCTCCTTGTTTCCAGATGGTTTCTACATGGTTGCAACTGTCTTGCTTACTTACAAATGTTGACTTTTAAACAATGAATTTATAATTTTATGTTCTTAATTTAAGTTCCTCTATGTCCTTCATTCTCCATAGATTTTCTTTCTGTCTGGATTGGAATGGCTACTTCTTTTTGTCATTATTTTAGCTTAGCATTTTGTTTTCCTCTTTCATTGGCCCGGCTTATGGCGATGTCTCATTCAATAGCACAACTTTCTGAGATCCCTTGCTCATCTCCAGGCTTCATTAGTTTACATTTCCATCAATTGTAGAAACCAGAACTTCAAGTTTACTGCCAATTTATTTCTACCTACTTGTGGACATTTGCACTATTAAAAAGAGGTCCAATATAAGCATGAGAAACAACATCTCATTTTAAAAATATTTGTTATGGAACATAGTACAGTACCACACAGAACAAGCCCATGATGTTATGCCAATCTTTTAATCTACTCCATGATCAATCTAACGCCTCCCTCCCAGTTTTTTCTCATTTTTTTTTCTTTCATCCACATTTAAGAGTCTCTTAAATATCTTTACTGTACCTACATCTACCATTACTCCTTGCAACACATTCCATGTACCTACCATTCTCTGTGTAAAAAGACCTACCTGTAACATCAACCCTATACTTCCCCCAGTCATGTTAAAATTATAAGCAGCATAGACAAAATGCTGGATGAATTCACAGATCAACCCAATACTTTTCCACAAATCACCTTAAAATTATGCAACAACACACACTAGGAAACACGTGCTGGCTGCACACTCTACCTCTTATCATTTTATACACCTCCACCAAGTCACCTCTTATCCTCTTTCATTCTAATCGTCTGCATATATTGCAGACTTCCTGATTTAATGTGGAATTTTCCAACCTTATTCTTCTTTCTGTCTGGATTGGAATTGGAAATTTATTTTTGTCATTATTTTGGCTTAGCTTTTCATTTTTTTTTCATTACAAGGGCCCAGCTTGCTGGTGATATCTCACAGCCGCAGAGTGAGCAACACTTAATGGACACCACAGCAGCTTAGCGGTTAGCTCAATCCTACCGCAGGTCATGACATTCAGGAATTCGAGTTGAATTCTGGCGCTGTTCTGTATGGAATCTCTGTACATCCATCTTGTGGAATGTATGGGTTTTCTCTGTGTCTTCCGTTTTCTCCCCACAGTCCAAAAACATACCAGTTTGGATAATTAGTCATTGTAAATCGTACCATGATTAGGGTTACTTGCGTTTGTTGGGCATTGCTGGGACAGTGTGCTCTAAGGGAAGGAAGGGCCTACACTGAGCTATATCACTAAATAAATAATGAATCATGATGTGTCATCAAACATGACAATAACCAATTTAATCTCACCCTATCCCTTGGTTCAACCTTTCCCACTTTCACCTTCTCAGCTACTGAAAACCATCATTTTCTCTCTTCCCCAGTTCTAACAAAAGACCCTTTCTCTTCCCACAACTGTTGCCTGATTTGTTGGAAGTTTCAGCATTTCCTGATTTTATTGTATCTGCAGGTTTTATTTTGGATTTTCATAAGGTGATGTATCTTCAGCTGTCTTAGATGCACTCTCTGAAAATTTCCTCTTTAACTTTGCCAACACACTCTTTCTTTGAAGAAAATGACAAAATATATCACTTTGACCAATTGATTATACACCAGTACAAATGCTTTCTGATAACACGCTCACTAACTACTTCGGGATGTTTTACTATTTCAGAGATACTATACACTGTAAATGCATGCTGCTGTGATCCCCTTTCTGTAAATGTCTTATTAATTAATTAATTTACATAGAGAGACGGCACTGAACAGGCTCTCCGGACTCAATGGGCCGCTCTGCCCAGGAACCCATTTACTTAACCCTAGCCTAATCACAGGACAATTTACAAAGACCAATTAACCTACTAACTGGCATGTCATTGAAATGTAGGAGGAAACCGGAGCACCTGGAAAAAACCCAAGTGTCATGGTGAGAACGTACAAGCTCTTCACAGATGGTGCTGAAATTGAAAACTCCGAACTCCGACACCCCCAGCTGTAATAGTGTCGCGCTAACCACTTTGCTACCACGGAACTTTTTGAATGCATCTGCTGCATCTTTCTACCACATTATTCTTTAAGTTAATATCATTCTGGAATAAATAATACTTTTAATTTAAAACATAACATGTGGTGGATAAAGCATGCTTAGAAAGAACTTTTTTTCTGTTATTTCCAGACCTCTCTCACTACAGCTTTCCCTCTTGCTTTGGATTAATGTCTATATTGTCATTTTTCTTTTTGTTTAACTTTCTTCATGCTTGCTTTTATGTTTGTATAAGCAGCTACTTGTCTGCAAGTGTTCAGTAGATTTTCAGAAATTTGTTGGTATTTGGTTCTGTATTTTTTTGTAGTTTATTTGTAAGTCTGTGTCATACCTGCATAAGTGAATCAGAATTAGGTTTAATATCATTGGCATATCTTGAGAAATTTGTTGTTTTGTGGCAGTAGTACTTTGTAATACATAATGTAAAATTGCAAATTACAGTAAGAAATATATATAATTCAGTAAGTATTGCAAAAGGAGAGCAAAAATAGTGAAATAGTGTACATGTGTCCTGTGGTGAACTACATATACCTGTCTGGACACGCCCCCCCCCCCCCCCGCTGACTGCTCCTGTGGCTCCTCCCACTGACCGTGGCTCCTCCCACAGACCCCAGTATAAAGGCGATTGGATGCACAGCCCCTTCCTCAGTCTCCAGGATGTTGTGTGGTTGTCACTTGCTGCTTGTTCTTTCTTCCAGCCAATAAAAGCCTATCTCTCGCCTCACGTCTCCGAGAGTTATTGATGGTGCATCACGTTCATTGTTTAGAAATCTGATGGTGGAGGGAAGAAGCTGTTCCTCAAACTACCTCATAGGACTTTCTTTTCAAAATACTTTTCTTATCTGTCCAGCTTGAGGCTGTTGTCAATGTAAGTTCAACGACAAGGCAAAGTTCTTTGTTCTCTCTTTATTTTCTCTTTCCTCCTTACTTACAGTAGAATGAGTTGGATTCTGTTAGTTTTTGTTATGTACATCTGTAAACACAAAATTTACAACAAAATTCTTGATTTCTGATAAACGTTCTGGACAACCATTTCCAGTATTGATTTACCTCTTCCTTCACAACTGCGCCAGAGGAATTGTGTAAGTTGCTGAGTGGAGGGCATAGTTATATTATGTATCCTAGCCCTCCACTTAATGCAACCATTCCTATCCATCAAAGTCTTCATTCATCTCAATGGTCTTCCTAATACTTAATTATTAAGAAAACTTTTGCTAATTTAAAACTAAATAAAACTGTCACTTAGGCTGTTATTATCAAAATATTTTTTCTGTCCAGCTTCAAATAGTTTTCTATATAAATATTCAGTTTTTGTTATTTCAAGGTATATTTGTGTTTTAACTAATTAGCAGCAATGGTGTGTTTTAAGTAAAATATCATCTCATGATTTTTGGAAAGCATTTTTGATTTATTTCATTATTTTTGAACCAGTGACATTAGGAAACAGTTTTTTGACTCTCAGACAGCATGAGTTGCGTGTGGGCATGTTCTTAATTCCTGTGAGTGCTGCCTGTGATGAATGGTGCATACTCTATTCAGCAGGGTGAGGCTAGGTAATAATCCTGTGTGTGAAAATCAGAACATTTATGTGTTTATTCATTGGAATTTGGCCTGGCTGCATAGTCTTTAAAAAAAACCTTATGAAGATTGTTGTAGGAAGATCTTCCCTGCCTGAAGCCAAGATTACTGTGGCAGAGATAATCCTGATTAGGACTTGCATTCATCAAAGTGATAGCTGGAGTCAGCTGTGCGTATTCCATTATTCTATTTTGATGGGTTGCCCAGTGTGCAGCAGGTAGTTCTGCAGACTTACATATTTAAAGACTAGGGTTTGAACTGGAGAAGAGCAAAACACTCTTACACCTGTCACCTATCAACATTCCCAGCTACTCAGGTCATTCCACCCCGCTTCACCCACCACCCACCCGCCTTCCCCCTCTGCTGTTCTCACCAATCACCTGCCAGCTTGTACACTGTCCCCTAGCCCCACCTTCTTATTGTGAACATTGCCCCCTTCCTTTCCAGTTCATGTCACCACCCGGGACTTGCTCTGTTCTCACTGCTGCCATCAGGAAGAAGGTACAGAAACCTTAGGACCAACATCACCAGGTTCAGGAACAGTTTAACTATTAACCATCAGACTCTTGAACCAAAGGGATAACTTCACTCAACTTCATTTTTCCAATCAACCTATCAATTCACTTTCAATGTCTCTTCATCTTTCACGTTCTGGATATTTATTGCTTATTTATTTACTATGATTATTTCTTCTTTTTGTATTAGCACAGTCTGTTGTCTTCTGCACACTAGTCGAATGCCCTATTTGAGTGATCTTTCATTGATTCTGTTATGGTTATTAATTCTATAGATTTATTGAGTATGTCCACAAAAAAATGAATCTCAGGTTTGTATATAGTGACATACATATACTTCAATAATAAAAAAAGTTACTTTTGAACTTTGATGAAGGGTCTTGGACTAATACATTGATTGCTTATTTTCATCTGTTGCTGCGTTTAACCCTCAGTATTTTGCGTGTGTTGCTCAAGATTTCCAGCATCTGCAGAATCTCTTGTGTCTAGTAAGACATACTAGTTGATAGTTTAATTGGAAGGTGGAATTTTTAAATATTTTAAGGATTAGCTTTGCTTGTCACATGTACATCAAAACATGCAATGAAATGTGTTGTTTGGGTCAACAAACCAACACAGTCTATGATGTACTGGGGGCATCTGCAAGTGTTGCCACGCTTCCTGCACCAATGAAGTCTACCCACCACCTACTAACCCTAACTTGTACAGTACATCTTTGCAGTGTGAGAGGAATCCAGAGACCCATTCAGTCACAGGGAGAATTTACAAACTCCTTACAGAGAGCCGCAGGAATTGAACTTCTCACTGTAAAGCATTATGCTAACCATTATGCTACTGAGCATGTGAGAACAGATGGATAACAGAGAAATCAATGTGGGAATTTAAACAGAAGCAGTTTGCCATTGCCTTCTTCAGGGCAGTGTCTTCACAAGACGGGTGACCCCCAACCATTATCAATACTCTCAGATATTGTCCGCCTGGTATTAGTAGTTGCAAAAGCAGACTTGTGATATGCACCAGCTGCTCATACGACCATCCACCACCTGCTCCCATGACTTCACATAACTCTGATGGGAGGGTTAAACAGGTGCTAAAACTTGCCCAAGTCTGACCTGCAGGCTAACAGAAGGAAGATGTTCCTTACACCTCTTTTGGTAGAGATGTATCTCCACTGCACCACCCTGACACCTATCATAATGTGAATAAACTCTTGTCATGCACATCTTTTTTCAAATCTCTCACCTTAAATTCATATCTTATAATCCTTGACATTTCTAACCTGAGAAAAAGATTGTGACACCTTCTCTATGTCTCTTATAATGTTATAATCTTCTGTAAGGTCCCACCTCAGCTTCCAGCTATCCAGAGCAAACTTTCTGATACAATGGTAATCAGATTCTATACCATTTTCAAAGCCCCTACATTCTTCCTGCAATGTCGTGACTGGGATTGCATATAATGAAAAGAAGTCAATTGTTTTACACGGTTTCTCACCATTGTGGTGAACCTGTTAATCAAACCTTCCTTCCTGAGTCTTTACAAAGTCGTAGAGCACAGAAACAGGCCCTTTGGCCTATCTTGTCCTTGTCAAAACCATTTAAATGGCCTATTCCCACATATCTGCACCAGGACCATAGCCCTCCATACCCCTGCTATCCATGTACCTATCCAAACTTCTCTTAAATATTGAAGTCAAGCACACATACACCACTTGTGTTGGCAGCTCATTCCATATTTCAGGCCTCTCTGAGTGAAGAAGTCTCCCCTCAAATTCCCCTTAAACTTTTCACCTTTCACCCTTAACCCATGACTTCTGGTTGTAGTCCCACCCGACATCAGTGAAAAAATCCAGCTTGTATTTACCCTATTTATAATTTTGTATATGTCTAGCAAATCTCCTCTCAGTCCTCTACGTTCTAAAGAATACAGTCCTTACCTATTCAATCTTTCCTTATAACTCAGGTCCTCCAGACCCACCAACCTCCTTGTAAATTTTCTCTGTACTCTTTCAACCTTGTTTACACCTTTCCTTTAGATAGGTGACCAAAACTGCACACAATACTCCAAATTAGGCCTCACCAATCTCTTATACAATGTTAACATAACATCCCATCTCCTGTACTCAATATACTGACTTATGAAGGCCAGTGTGCCAAAAGCTTTCTTTATGAACCTATCTACCTGTAGAGCCACTTTCAATGAATAATGGATCTGTATTCCCAGATCCCTTAGTTCTACCACACTGCTCAGGGGCCTTCTATTCACCATGTAAGATCTACCCTGGTTGGTCCTATCAAAGTGCAGAACAGTGCACTCGTCTGCACTAAATTCTATTTTAGAGGAAGAATTTTTTAAAACTTTCAAAGAAGAACTTATTAAGATCTTTCACTATATCTTCTCATCCTCCCTTTCAAGTCTGCATATGCCTTTTATTCCATCAGTTATTAAATATACCTCTTTTTGCTGTGAGATCAGAAAGATTTTTTTAGTTTTATTTATAGCCCTGAAGCTACAATTTATTTTTATTCAAGTTCAAGTTCAAGATCGGTTTATTGTCATTCGACCATACACATATATACCATTAAATGAAACAATCTTCCTCCGGAGCAAGGTACATAACACAGTACATTTAACTCACACACACAACACATCAAGTAATATTACTACAAATAATAAGATGCATTTATGATGCAAGTAAAATGTAAACAGTATAATGCTATTGGTGCTTTACATGTGAGGAGACCCGGGTGGTTCCAGATCTCTTTGATCTCCCTGTTCAGCCTTGTTCCTTCATTTGCTTATATTCAAGTTAGTGAGTCCCTTCTTCTTTCTCTCCCTGGGATTCAGAAATTGTTTCCCTTTCTTTGTTAATCCACTTAAGTTTAGGTTTGTGCTCACTTGGGCCGAGCTTGTTGATTTTCAGTACATGCTCTTCCTGCCTGCTCAGCATTATGCCTCAGAGAATTTGTAAAGAAGCAGCCAGCGACTTACGGATAGATCAATTTAATGAATTCTTCAGTGCTACAAGGCTTCTCTACATGAGGGATGCCAATTTGCCTGCTGTTTCTGACTCAGCCATGAGCGTAAAATGATACTTCCACTTTATGTTTCCTTGGGCCTTTAAGGAGTCCTGGAATGCAACAATTCCCCCCCCCCCCTTCTTATTCAGATGATAAATTAGAAATAAGGGAAAACTCACAAATGTTCAGATGGATAACAAATTGGTCATTCAATTGACTGTGTTAGCGTAGACTTTACAACTCATAGTGATATGCCTGTGCACAGTAATCAGGGTGAGGATTTGTTGCAGTTTTTAACTCTTCCATTTTTCTGAGTTTCTATTTGAGGAAAATGTGAAACTCCTTTCTGAAAGGTGTAGGAGCATAACTTGGAAATTATTGTAGTCACAGCAACAGTGTTCAGCTGCACTTGTAATTTTTCAGCAAGCACTTATACTAAATACCAAATTATTTATCTGTTTGTATAAAATGGGCAGCAAAATTGGCCTGAGATAGAATGGATTGTAGACATTTAATGAACCAGTGAGAAAGACGTATGTTTTAGTTTTCCAGTAATCTATACTGTTAAACAGATTAGAAACAAGCCCTTTGGCTCAATGACCTTCCTGACCTGAGCTGGACCGATTTTCTTTCAGTCGACCCATATTCCTCTAAGGCAGAGGTTCCCAACTTTTTTATGCCATGAACCCCTACAATTAACTCTAAAGCTTTCCTATCTCTGTAACTGTCCAAAAGTCTTTTACACTTCTACCTTTCCCTCTAACAACTCATTCCATACACCCATCACATTTTCTGTGGGAAATTTCCCATTCAGTTGTCCTTTTTCATCCCCCCATCCCCACCCACCTCTCCATAAACCTGTGCCTTCAGTTTTGGACTTCTCTGCCCTGAGAAAAAAGACTGTGACCATCCACCATACTGATAGCCTTCTTGGTTTTATAAACTACCAAATGATTCATCCTCAGTTACCTATGCTCCGAGGAAAGCAGTCCCAGATTATCCAGTCTTTCCTTATGACTCAAACCCTCCAGTCCTGGCAAAATTGTTGACAATCTTTACTGCACCATACTAGCTTAATCAAATCTTTTTTATAGCACAATGACCAGAACTGCTAGTGTGGTCTCAGCAATGTCTTCTACAACCAATATAGTCAGCAATTCATGCAGCGTCAGCAATCCCGTTTAGTTTTTTTTTCTGTTGTTATATAGACTTTCAGGTAATTTTGTCACTAATGCCATATAGCCTCCTGATTTCCTGCCACAGTACAAAAGCCATGACGAATCTCACTATGAGCGTACTCTTTTGTTTTGATGTTCCTATGATCCAGCATCTCCAGTGGGATAGAGGTTTCATTAAATTCATCCCTAAGTACTGTCTTGAATCTTCAATGATTTGAAGATTGTAACCATAGGTATTTCCTGAAATGCACTCTCAAAAGCCATTCCCCAATAGAAATGACTAATACTGGTCTTCTTCAAAAGTAGCAGAGTGAATCAACATGTATTACAGAGTAGATTATTGCTACTTCAAAGGTAATCTCTGCTCATTCAACAGTAAACCATTAGGCATAGGGTATGCATAACGACTTGTAAGAGGAATTGAACCCTCAGAAGTTTTAATGAGAGTAACTGTACCACATCCTCCACACTTACTATGAACCAAATTCCTCTCCAGGCATAGCTTAGCCAGTGCTTGTCATGATCATAATTGTCTTTTTAAGTTTCGACCAGCCTAGACTTGCAAGCACTAGAAACAAAAAAAAAACAATCTGTTGTAATTTTATAAAGGACGTGATTAGGTCTCTACTCGTGGAAGTGATACCACATCTTACCCAAAAACCAGTAACTGGGCTTTTCTCTTCCAAAATGGCAAGATTCCTGAAAATACAGAGGCTAACTGATTGCATTTTAACGTCTGAAAAACTAGCTTGAACACTGTGTTAAGATGGTGCCAAGCTGTCGAGGTCAGGGCTCAGACTTATAGATTTTTTTTAGGTTTGTAGAGATGGTGTTGGAGAAAGATGGGGACTAGTGGTCTGTTTAGACCGTAAGACCATAAGATGTAGGAGCAGAATTAGGCCATTTGACCCATCGAGTCTGCTGTATCATTTCAGCATGGCTGATCCATTTTCCCTCTCAGCCCCAATCTCCTGCCTTCTTCCATAATCCTTCATACCCTGACTAATCAAGAATCTATCAACCTCTACCTTAAATATATCCAATGACTTGGACTCCACAGCAGCCTCTGGCAAGAAATTCCACAACAACACCACTCTCTGGTTAAAGAAATTTCTCCTCATTTCCATTCTAAAAAGATGCCTTTCTAAGAATAGAAGAACAGGATGTCCCCTCTCTTCTTAGACTCCCCTGTCATAGGAACCATCCTCTCTATCGAGGCCTTTCAACAATCAGTAGGTTTCAATGAGATCATCCTCATTATTTTGAATTCCAGTGAGGCTTTGGATGCTTTTCATATGACAAGCCTTTCAATCCCAGAAGCATTTTTTGTGAAATTCTCCAAAGTCAACACACCCTTTTTTACATGAGGGGTCAACACTGCTCACAATACTCCAAATGAGGCCTCACCTATGCTTTGTAAAATCTCAACATCGTATCCTTGCTTTTCTACTCTATTCCTCTAGAAATGAATGTTAACATCACATTTGCCTTCCTCACCACACTCTCAACCTGTACGTTAAACTTTAGGGTTTCCTGGACAAGGACTCCAAAGTCCCTTTGTGCCTCAATTTTTTAAATTTTCCCTCCAATTAGAAAGTAGTCTATAGTTTAATTTTTTTTTACCGAAGTGCATGACCGTACACTTCCTGAAACGTAACTACAATTGCCACTTCTTTGCCCATTCTTCTAATCTGTATGTCTCTCTATAGCCTTCCTACTTCCCCAACACTACCAGCCCCTCCACTTATCTTCATATTGTCCACAATATTTACAACGAAGCCATCAATTCCATCATTCAAATCATTGACATACATTGTAATAAGAATCGGTCCCAAAACAGAGTAGTGGAACACCACTACTCACTGGCAACCAATCAGAAAAGGCTGCCTTTATTCACACTCATTGCCTCCCGCCAATCAGCTAATGCTTTATCCATACTAGTCTCTTTTCTGTTAAGTTGTTAAGCAGCCTCATGTGTGGTACCTTGTCAATGGCCTTCTGAAAATCCAAGTACACAACATCCACTGATTCTCCCTTGTCTGGCCTGCTTGTTATTTCTTCACAGAGTTCCAACAGATTTGTCAGGTAAGATTTTGTCTTGAGGAAACCATGCTGAATATGGGCTCTTTTATCATATGCCTCCAACTACCTCAATTAGGTTTTAGAGACAAAGATGCTGTGGAAGTTCAAGATCAGGATGGAGTCTAGACTTTTGATCCACACTCCATGCTCAAAGTCCAATGATGTAGATGTCAGACAGAGGACATCCATGGCTGGCAAGCACCATGCATGAAGACTATCAAGGATGAGGGCTGGAGTCCCCCAGGCCTGGAAAGTTCTGGGATTGGAGGTCCATGTAGGCAGTGAGTCAAAAGGGTCAGTGACCCCCTAGGTATGCAAGTCAGCAAGTCCAGAGTCTGAGGCATGGAGTTTGGGTTCCCATCATTGTCAAGTCTGGAGTTCAAAGACTGGAGTTCAGGGCTCCATCATCAGTGAATCCTGAATTTGATACTGAAGATCAAAGCTGAAAGGTCAATCAGAAATCCAGCAGTTGAGGTTCAATGGCCAAGACCCTGGGTCTGTGAGTCCAAGTGGGAAATCAAATGCTTGATATCTGGGTTTCTGTGAGTCCACTGGAAGGTGGACATCCTGGGGTCTGTGTGCATGTGTGGGTGAGTGAGAGGGAGGAAAAGAGCTTGCAGTGCTGTTGTTCTGTTGTTTCTGTTGCATAAGTTGTGCCACACAACATCGTGGACATGCTCTGTTGACACTGGAATTAGTGGTGATATGTTCGGTGTATATCTGATAAGTAAAATAATTTGAATCTGAATCTGAAACAGGAGTATTTTTAATAATAAGTTACAGTTGCTAATCCAACCTAAATCCTACTTTCCAAGCAGTGATTATTATTCTTTAATTTTGTTAGTCCACTGCTCGCATCAATAATTAACATGGAAAGGCGAGTATCAAGGTGGCTCCTAACCAGTCAAGGCTACTTGCTACAGTCACGGTTCATGATACCTTTGTGGTGTCACAGTGCACCAGCTGAACACAAGTTTAATGAGGTACATGTATCTATTTAAATAGTTATTATGAACATCCCTGGAATGCATAAACAGCATTGTAACTGATTGGATCAATCAGCCTGATTCTTACAATATCATATTGTTAGGGCTTTAAGAATTGTTACTGACTATTATAGATTAAAGCAGACATTGTCCTAGACTTTCCACTATGACATACAATGGACTTGCCTGATGGTACTGCATGGCCAGGATCAATGCCAATCACAGAAGACTCCCTTTAAACTCATTAAAGTGACTGTTGCATCGTGACCTATCTAAATATGCCCACAATCTCCACAAATACAAACGTACAATTTCATTTCCAAAATGCCATCTAAAACTTTCTTCCCCCATCTGATCAACCATTCTATTTAGCCCTGACACCCCCTCTATCTATTACCCCAGTCACTGTACTGCACAGTAAACATTTTAAACTATTTTACAATGCTGCTTATGTTGTAAGTAAATGCTGGTACTTATGAATTTATACACATTTTATTCCATATCCATACTTTAATCTCTAAATTTATATTTTACATAATTATTTATTCTTTGTAATTGGTGAATATTGTTTTTTTTTTGTTCCACGTCACACCACAACAAATTCTTAATACTTATTGTGAATAAAGTTGATCCTTAACCTTTGACCCTGAATTGACCTTCCAGACACGTCTTCCAACCTGATAGAACATTATTTTATGCCTCGGAAAGAATATTATACTTGTAGATTCTTCAGTGTGCAACTACAGCCGTGAATGATCATGCTTTTGGGTTTGGTATTTGATCAGTACATTCTTAATTCTATTTTATTTAAGTACTACATCAGTGGCAGAATACAATAGATTGCCTGGCTTCTGTGATTGCATAGGTCCCCTCATGAGTAATTGGGCTAATTCTGCCCAACAACAGAAACCCGAGATTAGCTCTGATTTTTTAATCACTCTGATAGCACTATCCCATTTCATTGGAATCCAGCAATGTGGACGTGGATTGAAGACCATCCAGAGTCTAGTCCTGCACTCTGTGCTTGAAGGCCAGTGATGTGAATGTGTGAAAATGATATTTGTGGATTCTGGGCTGACAAGTCCTTTGATGATGACTAGCAAGGACAAGGGCTTATGGCCCACCAGGTCAGTGATTCCCCCCAGGTCGGCGGGTCCTGTGATCGGATGTCCATCCAAACAGGAGGTACTGTATGATGGCCAGTAATCTGCAAGTCCGGAGTTTGAGACCTGGAGAGTGGGGTCTCATCATCAGAAAGTCTGGAGATTGAGGACTAAAGTTCAAGGTCCTGTCATTGGCTGGTCTTGGAATCAATATGAAGATTGAAGCCCAAAGCTTGACTGCAAGTCTGGAGGCTGAAGGCCAGTGGTCAAATCCCTGGTTCTACAAGTCTAAGCTCACTGGCCTGTTGTCCTCAGGACCAACAAAGGTGTGTCCTGGGGTTGGAGCACTGCCTGTTGGTGTTTGAGCAGATGGGTGGGAGTGAGAAAAGGGGCTTCAAGCAACACACACAAAATGCTGGTGGAAGCTTGTTTTGCTGTTGTATTTTTGTATTCTGTGTTGTACTGAGCACTACAGGCATATGCTATGTAGGCAACAGAATGTGAAGTGATACTTGTGAGCTTCTGCCAGCACATCCTTGGTTTTGTTGGTTGTTAACACAAACTATGTATTTTATGTATGTTTCCATGTACTTGAATCTGAATCTGAGTCTAGCAGTATGCTGAATTGTGTCCATCAATAGTATATTATATAATTCACTGATCCCTGTTTTTTGCTCATTCACAGTATGAGGGCATTGTTGCTAATGCCAGCATCTGTTTCCTCTACTTCAGAATACAGATCTCTTCCAAATATTGTTCAAGCAAAATACACAACAGTGATATGAATAACAATGATAATCAAAAACAAAAAGATAAAGGCAGGCGGAATCCAACTATATAGCTCCTGAAAATGGACACAAGGATCAGAGTGAATGATTAGCTTGTGTTCACTGACTTGTACATGGGCAACATGCCAATGTCATCCTGCCGGCTCATTTACATGTCTCCACCGTGTGCTACTCAACAACTGGATAGATCTGCAGGGGGCTTTTATTTTGTGAATGGCTGGTAGCTATTAACATTAGCCAGCATTACTTAAAGCTGGCTTGTACCCCTTAAAGGGGAGATGTATTGTAATGACAACACATTCCCACAGGCATTCTGCAAGTTAATCAGGCATGAGAGACGGTGAGGTCTTACCTATTATGAGTGAAAAAAATACCTTATAAATAAGCAAGAGCATTGGTTTTAAGTGCTAAATTGGATAGTTTGGTGGTGGAGGGTAAAGCAGAAACCATATCCTGTATCTATGGGTATGGCTCCATGTTGTTGTCCTCTGTTCTATGAGGCTGTGGTGGCCAGTGCTATCATGTTTGCTGTTGTGTGCTGGGGCAGCAGGCTGAGGGTAGCCATCACCAACAGAATCAACAAACTTATTCGTAAGGCCAGTGATGTTGTGGGGGTGGAACTGGACTATCTGACGGTGGTGTCTGAAAGGAGGATGCTGTCCAAGTTGCATGCCATCTTGTACAATGACTCCCATCCACTCAATAATGTACTGGTTAGGCACAGGAGTACATTCAGCCAGAGACTTATTCCACTGAGCTGCAACACTGAGCACCATAGGAAGTCATTCCTACCTGTGACCATCAAACTTTGCAACTCCTCCCTCGGAGTGTCAGACACCCTGTGCCAATAGGCTGGTCCTGGACTTATTTCCACTTGGCATGATTAATTTATTATTTAATTATTTATGGTTTTATATTGCTATATTTCTTCACTATTCTTGGTTGGTGTGGCTGTAACGAAACCCAATTTCCCCGGGATCAATAAAGTATGTCTGTCTGTCTGTCTGTCTGTCTGTTTCAAACAGGCAGCTTTGACTCTTCAACTTCTGACACTTGCCAGGCTATTACAGATGCATGCTGGCCAGCATGAACTGTTACCACCCATGCTTGGGTGTGGGTACTTGAAATGTTGTGCTCACTCTGGTTGCCTCATTATAGCAAAGATGTGGATGATTAAGAGACGGCGCAGAATGAGATTTACCAGGATCCCAAGAGTCCTGAAGAAGGGTCTCAGCCCAGAACATTGACTTTTTTATTAATTTCCATAGATGATACTTGATCTGCTGAGGTCCTCCAGAATTTTGTGTGTGTTGCTTTGGAAGGTTATGGGTGATGTAGGAGGGAAGGGTTAGATTGATTGTGGAGTAGGTTAAAAATTTGGCAGAACATTGTTGGATGAAAGGTCTGTACTGAGCTATACTGTTCTATGATAGATTCGATTAGTTTCATTTGCCTCAAGTACATCAAAATTTATTAAAATTAGTGGGAAATCAGAGGATTGGGAAACTTAGAAACCAACAGAAGGCAACTAATAACACCACAAAAAGAGAGAAAAGATTAAATATGAAGGTAAGCTAGCCAATAATATCAAAGAGGATAACAAAGTTTTTCAGATGTACAGAACAACATGTAAAAGATAGATAGATAGATAGATAGATACTTTATTCATCCCCATGGGGAAATTCAACTTTTTTTCCAATGTCCCATACACTTGTTGTAGCAAAACTAATTACATACAATACTTAACTCAGTAAAAAATATGATATGCATCTAAATCACTATCTCAAAAAGCATTAATAATAGCTTTTAAAAAGTCCTGGCGGTTGAATTGTAAAGCCTAATGGCATTGGGGAGTATTGACCTCTTCATCCTGTCTGAGGAGCATTGCATCGATAGTAACCTGTCGCTGAAACTGCTTCTCTGTCTCTGGATGGTGCTATGTAGAGGATGTTCAGAGTTTTCCATAATTGACCGTAGCCTACTCAGCGCCCTTCGCTCAGCTGCCGATGTTAAACTCTCCAGTACTTTGCCCACGACAGAGCCCGCCTTCCTTACCAGCTTATTAAGACGTGAGGCATCCCTCTTCTTAATGCTTCCTCCCCAACACGCCACCACAAAGAAGAGGGCGCTCTCCACAACTGACCTATAGAACATCTTCAGCATCTCACTACAGACATTGAATGACGCCAACCTTCTAAGGAAGTACAGTCGACTCTGTGCCTTCCTGCACAAGGCATCTGTGTTGGCAGTCCAGTCTAGCTTCTCGTCTAACTGTACTCCCAGATACTTGTAGGTCTTAACCTGCTCCACACATTCTCCATTAATGATCACTGGCTCCATATGAGGCCTAGATCTCCTAAAGTCCACCACCATCTCCTTGGTCTTGGTGATATTGAGACGCAGGTAGTTTGAGTTGCACCATATCACAAAGTCCTGTATCAGTTTCCTATACTCCTCCTCCTGTCCATTCCTGACACACCCCACTATGGCCGTGTCATCAGCGAACTTCTGCACATGGCAGGACTCCGAGTTATATTGGAAGTCTGATGTGTACAGGGTGAACAGGACCGGAGAGAGTACGGTTCCCTGCGGTGCTCCTGTGCTGCTGACCACCGTGTCAGACCTACAGTCTCCCAACCGCACATACTGAGGTCTATCTGTCAAGTAGTCCACTATCCAATCCACCATGTGAGAGTCTACTCCCATCTCCGTTAGTTTGTGCCTTAAGATCTTGGGCTGGATGGTGTTAAAGGCACTAGAGAAGTCAAGGAATGTAATCCTCACAGCACAACTGACCCCATCTAGGTGAGAGAGGTGAGGGTGAATATTGAACAACTGAACTATGACACTAGAGGAGTAGAAATAGAGTTATAGAGTCATAGAACACTACAGCATGTAAACAGACCCTTTCATCCTTATGGTCTGTGCTGAACCACTGATCTATTGATCAATCTCATCAAACTGCACACAGACTATAGCGCTCCATACCCCTCCCATTCAATTACCTATCCAAAATTCACTTAAAAATTGAAATCAAAACTCTGTCCATAATAAAGGGACGGAGAGGTATCACACAGTGAGACGGGAGACTAACAAGACAGAAAACGAAACTCCTGATTTACGATGTTAAAGTCTACTGCGTCAATTTTTTTCCCCCCCGAGTTCTTCAACTGGAGAATCAGCACCAAGCTCTTCCGCACCAGCACGAGAAAGAGATAGTGATTCACAGAATACAGAACCCTCCAACAGCTGATCGCTGTTCACAATATTCTGTTTTCTCCCACAGCGTTTCATTCGGTGACACTAGCATAGAATCAGCTTGTTCCCAGGCCTGCAGAGCCTTAGTGCCTGGAGGGCACTCTCCTCTTCTAGGTCACACCCTTGAGGTATTGAAAAATAATTGCCCTAAAGAATCAAAGTTTGAGTGCATCAGTTGGTCAGGAACTTCAGCAGTACTCCATCCGCCTCTTAAAAGGGGAAAAAAAAGAGACACTAAAGGTAGAAATCAAGCTGTTTCCACAGGTAAGTTCAAAGAAACTGCTCTCTAGCGCCATTATAGCTCAGCGTTGGTATTGGGAATGCTCCGTTTCTTATTACACGTCAATAATTCAGATGACAGAATTCAAGTCAAGTCAAGTCAACTTTTATTGTCATTTTGACCATAACTGCTGGTACAGTGCATAGTAAAAATGAGACAACGTTTTTCAGGACCATGGTTTACATGACACAGTACAAAAAAACTAGACTGAACTACGAAATTAAAAAAAAACACAGAGAAAGCTATACTAGACTACAGACCTACACTGGACTGCATAAAGTACACAAAAACAGTACCGGCATTACAATAAATAATAAACAGGACAATAGGGCAGTAAGGTGTCAGTCCAGGCTTCGGGTATTGAGGAGTCTGATAGCTTGGGGGAAGAAACTTATATAGTCTGGTCGTAAGAGCCCAAATGCTTCGGAGCCTTTTCCCAGACGGCAGGAGGGAGAAGAGATTGTATGAGGGGTGCATGGGGTCCTTCATAATGCTGTTTCCTTTGCAGATGCAGCGTGTAGTGTAAATGTCCGTGATGGCGGGAAGAGAGACCCCGATGATCTTCTCAGCTGACCTCACTATCCACTGCAGGGTCTTGCGATCCGAGATGGTACAATTTCCGAACCAGGCAGTGATGCAGTTGCTCAGGACGCTCTCAATACAACCTCTGTAGAATGTGATGAGGATGGGGGGGGTGGGAGATGGACTTTCAATAGACAATAGACAATAGGTGCAGAAGTAGACCATTCGGCCCCTCGAGCCTGCACCGCCATTTTGAGATCATGGCTGATCATCTACTATCAATACCCGGTTCCTGCCTTGTCCCCATATCTATTGATTACCCTATCCATAAGATACCTATCTAGCTCCTTCTTGGAAGCATCCAGAGAATTGGCCTCCACTACCTTCCGAGGCAGTGCATTCCAGACCCCCACAACTCTCTGGGAGAAGAAGTTTTTCCTTAACTGTGTCCTAAATGACCTACCCCTTATTCTCAAACCATGCCCTCTGGTACTGGACTCTCCCAGCATCTGGAACATATTTCCTGCCTCTATCTTGTCCAATCCCTTAATAATCTTATATGTTTCAATCAGATCCCCTCTCAATCTCCTTAATTCCAGCGTGTGCAAGAGCCCAGTGTCTCTAACCTCTCTGCGTAAGACAGTCCAGACATCCCAGGAATTAACCTCGTGAATCTACGCTGCACTTCCTCTACAGCCAGGATGTCCTTCCTTAACCCTGGAGACCAAAACTGTACACAATACTCCAGGTGTGGTCTCACCAGGGCCCTGTACAAATGCAAGAGGATTTCCTTGCTCTTGTACTCAATTCCCTTTGTAATAAAGGCCAACATTCCATTAGCCTTCTTCACTGCCTGCTGCACTTGCTCATTCACCTTCAGTGACTGATGAACAAGGACTCCGAGATCTCTTTGTATTTCTCCCTTACCTAACTCTACACTGTTCAGATAATAATCTGCCTTCCTGTTCTTACTCCCAAAGTGGATAACCTCACTCTTATTCACATTAAACGTCATCTGTCAAGTATCTGCCCACTCACCCAGCCTATCCAAGTCACCCTGAATTCTCCTAACATCCTCATCACATGTCACACTGCCACCCAGCTTAGTATTATCAGCAAATTTGCTGATGTTATTCTCAATGCCTTCATCTAAATCGTTGACGTAAATCGTAAACAGCTGTGGTCCCAATACCGAGTCCTGTGGCACCTCACTAGCCACCACCTGCCATTCCGAGAAACACCCATTCACCGCTACCCTTTGCTTTCTATCTGCCAACCAGTGTTCTATCCATGTCAATGTCTTCCCCCCAATGCCATGAGCTTTGATTTTACCCACCAATCTCCTATGTGGGACTTTATCAAATGCCTTCTGAAAATCGAGGTACAGTACATCCACTGGATCTCCCCCATCTAACTTCCTGGTTACATCCTCGAAAAACTCCAACAGATTAGTCAAGCATGATTTACCCTTGGTAAATCCATGCTAGCTCGGTCCAATCCTATCACTGCTATCTAGATATGCCACTATTTCATCTTTGATAATGGACTCTAGCATCTTCCCCACCACTGATATCAGGCTGACAGGTCGATAGTTCTCTGTTTTCTCCCTCCCTCCTTTCTTAAAAAGTGGGATAACATTAGCCATTCTCCAATCCTCAGGAACTGATCCTGAATCTAAGGAACATTGGAAAATGATTACCAATGCATCCGCAATTTCCAGGGCCACCTCCTTTAGTGCCCTAGGATGCAGACCATCTGGACCTGGGGATTTGTCAGCCTTCAGTCCCATCAGTCTACTCATCACTGTTTCCTTCCTAATGTCAATCTGTTTCATTTCCTCTGTTACCCTATGTCCTTGGCCCATCCATACATCTGGGAGATTGCTTGTGTCTTCCTTAGTGAAGACAGATCTAAAGTACTTATTAAATTCTTCTGCCATTTCTCCGTTTCCCATAACAATTTGACCCAATTCATTCTTCAAGGGCCCAACATTGTTCTTAACTATCTTCTTTCTCTTCACATACCTAAAAAAGCTTTTGCTATCCTCCTTTATATTCCTAGCTAGCTTGCGTTCGTACCTCATTTTTTCTCCCCGTATTGCCTTTTTAGTTAAGTTCTGTTGTTCCTTAAAAACTTCCCAATCATCTGTCCTCCCACTCACCTTAGCTCTGTCATATTTCCTTTTTTTTAATGCTATGCAATCTCTGACTTCCTTTGTCAACCACTGTGGCCCCTTTCCCCCCTTTGAATCCTTCCTTCTCTGGGGGATGAACTGATTTTGCACCTTGTGCATTATTCCCAAGAATACCTACCATTGCTGCTCCACTGTCTTTTCTGCTAGGATATCCATCCAGTCAACTTTGGCTAGCTCCTCCCTCATGGCTCTATAGTTTCCCCTGTTCAACTGCAACACTGACACCTTTGAGCTGCTCTTATCCTTCTCAAATTGCAGATAAAAACTTATCATATTGTGATCACTACCTCCTAATGGCTCCTTTACTTCAAGATCGCTTATCAAATCTGTTCATTACATAACACTAAATCCAGAATAGCCTTGTCCCTGGTCGGCTCTCGTACAAGCTGTTCCAAGAATGCATCCCGTAGGCACTCTACAAACTCCCTATCCTGGGGTCCAGCACCAACCTGATTCTCCCAGTTCACCTGCATGTTGGAATCCCCCATAACTACTGCGACATTACCTTTGCCACATGCCAATGTTAACACCCTATTCAACTTGCGCCCAATATCCATGCTACTGTTTGGTGGCCTGTAGACAACACCCATTTGGGTCCTTTTGCCCTTACTGTTCCTCAGTTCTATCCACACAGACTCTACTTCTCCTGATCCTATGTCCCCCCTTGCAAAGGACTGAATCTCTTTCCTCACCAACAGGGCCATCCCACCCCCTCTGCCCACATTTCTGTCCCTACGATAGCACGTATACCCTTGTACATTCATTTCCCAGGTCTGATCTCCCTGCAGCCATGTCTCCATTATCCCAACAACATCATAGTTACCCATTCACACCTGAGCTTCAAGCTCTTCTGCCTTATTTCTGACACTTCGTGCTTTCAGATATAGAATTTTTAGTCCATTTCTCCTCTCTCTGTTTGAATCACTGCCTATTGTGCTTAACCCAGCTCCCCGAACTCCCATTGGGCTATACACCCCTAGAATTTTGTTGTCCTTCCTAAATTTACTTATTCTTTCTGCACATTTAACTCCATGTTCCGTCAGACCATCCCTCTGTACATGTGTCCTCCTTATCACTTGTTCCGCCTCACCTTTCTCTACTACACACTTAATATTCCAGAACCGTGTAGTCCCCACCTGTCCTTTATTCTTCCTCTCACTATCCTCTCTCACATTCTGGATCCCCACCCCCTGCAAATTTAGTTTAACCCCCCCCCAAGAAGCACTAGCAAACTTCCCTGCAAGAATGTTAGTACTGCTCCAGTTCAGGTGTAAACCGTCCCTTCGGAACAGATCCCACCTTCCCTGGAACAAAGCCCAATTATCTAAAAACCTGAAGCCCTCCCTCCTGCACCATCCTCTCAGCCACGTATTAATCTTTATAATCCTCCTGTTCCTTGCCTCACTCGCACGTGGCACAGGTAGCAATCCTGAGATTGTTACCCTCGAGGTCCTGATCTTCAGCTTCGCACCTAACTCCCTGAACTCCCTATGCAGGACCCCCTCACTCATCCTACCCACGTCATTGGTCCCTACATGGACCACCACATCTGGATTCTTGCCCTCCCTCTCGAGAATAACCTGCACCCGATCTGAGATGTCTCGGACCCCGGCACCAGGGAAGCAACATACCATCCGAGACTCCCAATCTTCCCCACAAAATCTCCTATCCGCCCCCCTGACTATAGAATCCCCTATCACTATCGCTCTCTTCTCTTCCCTCCTCCCCATCCTAGTTGAGGGTCCAACCTCAGTGCCAGAGACAGGACCACTGCAACTTGTTCCTTGTAGGTCATCCCCACCAACAGTATCCAAAACGGTATACTTATTGTTGATGGGAACGGCCACAGGGGTGCTCTGCTCTCTCTGTCTGCTCCCCCTGCCTCTCTTGACTGTCACCCATTTGCCTACCTCCTGTCTTTTCGGTGTGACTACCTCCCGATAACTCTTATCTATCTCTGCCTCTGCCTCCCGAATGATCTGTAGTTCATCCAGCTCCTGCTCCAGTTCCCTAACTCGGTCTGATAGGAGCTGCAGCTGGATGCACCTATTGCAGGTGTGGTCATCAGGGACAACTATGTTGACCCTGACCTCCCACATACTGCATACGGAGCACACCACTGCTCTAACCGTCTCCCCCATTACCTGATCCCAGATTAGTCAGAATAAATGAAAAAAGTACCCACTGACCTTACTTTTTTACCTCAGCAAGCACGTACTCAGGCTCACTGATTTCCTCTCACCGAAGTCCCCTTGCGCCGAAGCCCACTGAGCCAAAGCCCAGCACTCTGCTCCCGCGCACTCCGCTGCCTGCACTGACGCTGCCTGCTCCTGAAAGTGGGCCTCTTTTTAAACCCCGTGCTCGCCGCTGACGTCACCCGTGCCTGCGCAGTTTTACCTTCCTCCTCAGGTACTCTCCAGGTAGGTCCTTTTCGTCAGCCTTCGCAAAAAGTAGAGACGCTGCTGGGCTTTCTTTGCTATGGAGCTGGTGTTGAGGGACCAGGTGAGATTCTCCGTCAGGTGAACACCAAGAAATTTGGTGCTCTTTATGATCTCTACCAAGGAGCCGTCGATGTTCAGCGGGGAGTGGTCACTCCATGCCCTCCTGAAGTCAACAACCATCTCTTTTGTTCACATTAAGAGACAAGTTGTTGGTTCTGAACCAGTTTGTTAGCCGCTGCACCTCCTCTCTGTAAGCTGACATGTCGTTCTTGCTGATGAGACCCACCACGGTCGTGTCATCTGCGAACTTGGTGATATGGTTCAAGCTGTGTATTGCTGCACAGTTGTGGGTCAGCAGAGTGAACAGCAGTGGACTGAGCACACAGCCCTGGGGGGCCCCCGTGCTCAGTGTGATGGTGTTGGAGATGCTGCTCTCAATCCAGACTGACTGAGGTCTCCCAGTCAGGAAGTCTAGGATCCAGTTGCAGAGGGAGGTGTTCAAGCCCAGTAGGCTCAGCTTTCCAATCAGTTTCTGAGGGATGATTGTGTTGAATGCTGAACTAAAGTCTATGAACAGCATCCGAACGTATGTGTCTTTTTTGTCCAGGTGGTTAGGGCCAGATGGAGGGTGGTGTCAATGGCGTCATCTGTTGAGCAGTTGGGACGGTACGCAAACTGCAGGGGGTCCAGTGAGGGGGGCAGCAGGGTCTTGATATGCCTCATGACGAGCCTCTCGAAACACTTCATGATGATGGATGTGAGTGCAACGGGACAGTAGTCATTTAGGCAGGATACTGAAGACTTCTTCGGCACGGGGACGATGGTGGCGGTCATGAAGCACGTTGGAACGGTGGCGCTGCTCAGGGAGATGTTGAAGATGTCAGTGAGAACATCTGCTAGCTGGTCTACACACCCTCTGAGCACTCTACCAGGGATGTTGTCTGGTCCAGTAGCCTTCCGTGGGTTTACCCTGCACAGGGTTCTTCTCACGTCAGCCACGGAGAGACACAGCACCTGGTCATTTGCAGGAGGGGTGGACTTCCTCACCACCATGTCATTTTCCACCTCAAACCGGGCGTAGAAGTTATTCAGTGCATTTGGGAGGGAGGCATCACCTGTACAGTCAGGTGATGTTGTCTTGTAATTGGTGATGTCCTGGATGCCCTTCCACATGTGCCGTGTGTCGCCGCTGTCCTGGAAGTGACTGTGGATTAGCTGGGCATGTGCACGCTTTGCCCCTCTGATGACTCGGGACAGTTTGGCCCTTGCTGTTGTTAAAGCTGCCTTGTCGCTTGCTCTGAAGGCGAAGTCACGGGACCTCAGCAGTGCACGCACCTCTGCGGTCATCCATGGCTTCTGGTTGGCACGTATAGTGATGATCTTGGACAGAGTAATATCATCAATGCACTTGCTGATGTAGCTAGTCACAGATGCCGTGTACTCCTCTAAGTTGGTAGAGTTGCCATTGGTTGCAGCCTCCCTGAACATGAGCCAGTCAGTGTTCTCAAAGCAGTCTTGGAGAGCAGAGATGGCTCCTACTGGTCAGGTTTTCACCTGCTTCTGAACTGGTCTGGAGCACCTGATGAGCGGTCTGTATGCTGGGATTAGCATAACCGAGATGTGGTCTGAGTATCCGAGGTGAGGGGGGGCTCTGCCCAGTACGCGTCGGGAATGTTTGTGTAAACCAGGTCCAATGCGTTCTCCCCCCTCGTTGCAAAGTCCACATACTGATGGAATTTGGGGAGCACTGACTTAAGGTTCGCGTGGTTAAAATCACTGGTGACAATAAACAGACCATCAGGATGTGCGTTCTGCAGTTCGCTAATAGCCCCGTACAGTTCACAGAGTGCCTCCTTAGCATTAGCGCTGGGGGGAATGTAGACACTGAATATAAGGACAGAGATGAATTCCCATGGCAAATAAAATGGTCTGCATCAAACTGCCACAAACTCCACTAACGATGAGCAGTGTCTGGAAACCAGCACAGAGTTCTTACACCATTCCGTGTCGATGTAAACACAGACACCGCCACCGTGACTCTTACCGGAGACAGCTGCATCTCTGTCCGAACGAAACAAAGCTAGCCTGTCGAGCTGGATGGCAGCATCCGAAATCCCATCAGCGAGCCATGTCTCTGTGAAGACATACGCGGAGCAAACTCTGTACTCCCGCTGAGTATTACGTTGGAGTCGGATGTAGTCCATTTTATTGTCCAGGGAGCGGACATTGGAGAGCAGAATGGACGGGAGAGCCGGCCGGCTAGGGTTTGCTTTTAGCCTGGCACGGACCCCTGCCCGTTTGCCTCGCTTCTGCTTCCTCGCACATCGCTTTTGACGTCTCCATCTCCGGCTCCCAACATCAGGCAAGTCCGAGGATTGTAGGCCTATTCCCCTCAGCAAACCAACGTCACATAATTTAGCTAGCAGATCTTTGTGGAGGTTTGTTTTTGGGCGATCTCTGTATTGTAGTAGTATCTGGCAATGGTAGATAGCCGCTCTGTTATCCATGTGCCCTAATCGAAAATTGTGTATCAAACTTAAAATAGAAAATTAAATTATCGTAACACCAGGTCTGAAAGGCCGCTGCTGCCGTGCCGTGCCGCCTCATGGATTAATTCAGATGACAGAATTGATGACATTGTGGCCAGGTTTTCAGACAATACAAAGATAGATGAACGGGCAGGTAGTGCTGAGGGAGCAGGGAGACTGCAGAAGGACTTGAACAAATTGGAAGAATGAGCAAAGAAGTGGCACATGTAGGGTCACGCTCTTTGTTAAAAGGAATAAAGGCACAGACTATTTTCTAAATGGGGAGAAAATTCAATAATCAGAGGTGCAAAAGAATTAGGAGTCCTTGTGCAGGATTTCCTAACTTGCAGGTTGAATTGGTGGTAAGGAAGGCAAATGCAATGTTAGCATTAATTTCAAGAGGACTTGGATATAAGAGCAAGGATGTAGGATGTAATGCAAAGGCTTAGTAGTGCATTGGTCAGTCTGCATTGTGCATAGTTTTGGGACCCTTATCTAAAAAATGATGTACTGTAATTGGTGAGGGTCCACACGAGGTTTCTGAAAATGATTCTGGCAACAAAAAGATTAACGTGTGAGGAGCATTTGATTATTGTGAGCCTGTACTCACTGCAGTTTAGAAGAATAAGGGGGAAATCTTATTGAAACCGATCAACTATAGATAGGCCTAGACAGAGTGAATGTCAAAAGGATGTTTTCAATACTGGGTGAGTGTAGGGCCAGAGAGCACAGCATCAGCATAGAGGGATGTCCATTTAGAACAGAGATGAGGAGGGATTTTTTTTTTAACCAGAGTGTGGTGAATCTGTGGAATTTAATGCCACAAATGGTGGGGAGGCCGAGTTATTGAATATATTCAAAGCAAAGTTTGATAGGTTCTTGATTAATAAGGGCATCAAAGTTTACTAGGAGAAGGTAGAGGGAAATTATATCAGCCATGATGCAATGGCAGAGCAGACTCATTGAGTTAAATAGTCTAATTCTGTTCCTCAGTCTTATGGTCTTCTGTGAACATATAGCAAAATTTGTAATTTGTATCACTGACCAACACACATTCTGAGCAGCCCATAACTATCACCATGCCTCTGGTACCAGTATGGCATGCCCACAGCTTACTAATCCTAAACAATAACCTTTCAAATGTGGGGGCACGGAGGGGTTGGTGAGGGGAAGAGACACTGATGCACTCAAAGAAAACCATCAGAGTCCCAGAGCAAATGTACAAACTTCTACAGATGATGGTGGGAAATGAGCCTGTGTCGCTCGAGCTGTTGCACTAGCCATTGGTGCAACTATGTCCTAAGTTCAAAATGATTCGCATTGACAGTGGTGCAAAATAAAGAGATATTTTGTTTCTTGGTAGATTTAGATGACCCACAATACTTGTATTCTTTTTTATTACGGAAACTATGCAGAGACAAATGGCATGTTCATTGGATCAAGTATCTCTAATCAATATGATATTCTACTGCAGAAGAAATGAGCTTACAACTTCTAACAAGCTTTGCCTCACCCAGTACTAGCATCCATCTTCGGAGAGACTGAAACAAATTTATAAGAGTTCTTTTAAAGCAGGTCACGAGGGAATTTCATTGTTACCCACCTGGTTCCCATTACCACACAATAAATCTAGGGCAGTAGGATTCAGCTTCTACAAAAAGTAATTGCTTTCACAGCTTAAGGGAGCAATTAACATTATTGAGCCCAGAAGATAACTATAATTGTACCAGATCTGTTGCAGTTCTACAGTTCAAATCCAGGAGCCACCATTGCAGCTTAAGTTATCAATGCAGAAATCTATAAAGAGTATTTGCTCCCTCTGTTGAAGAGTTCATTGCTGATGGTCAGATTGCTGGCCTTGACAGTCAAGAACTATGTGGATCAGAGTCAGATTTAATATTACTGGTATATGTTGTGAAATTAGTTAACTTTACAGCCACAGTACAATGAAATACATAATAACTAGAGAGAAAAAAAAACCTGTTACATCAAATAAATATATATATTAAATAGTTAAGTTAAGGTAAGTAGTGCAAAATAATAGAAATAAAAATAGTAGTGAGGTAGTGTTCATGAGTTCAATGTCCATTTAGAAATTGGATGACAGATGGGATGAAGCTGTTCCTGAATTGCTGAGTGTGTGCCTTCAAGCTTCTGTACTTCCTTCCTGATGGTAGCAATGAGGAGAGGTCTTGTCCTGGGTGGTGGGGGTTCTTAATGATGGATGCCGCCTTTCTGAGGCACCATTCCTTGAAGATGTCCTGGATACTGTGGAGGCCAGAGCCCATGATGGAGCTCATTAATCTCACAAGTTTCTGCAACTTCTTTTGATCTTGTGGTGTAGCCCCTCCCCCCCACCCCCAATACCAGATGATGATGCAACCAGTCAGAATACTCTCCATGGTACATTTGTAGAAGTTTTCAAGTGTTCTAGTTGACAAATGAAATCTCCTCAACACCTAATGAAAAATCGTCATTGCCTTGCCTTCTTTATAGCTGCATCAATATGTTGCGTCCCTGTTAGGTCCTATGAGATATTGACACCTAGGATCTCAAAACTGCTCACTCTCTCCAATTCTGTGTTTCCTCTCCTTTCTATTACAAGCTGTATCTTTTCTTTGAAGTTTCTACATATTGTTCAACTACTAGATGTATTTTAACTTCAACATATCACTTGCCATTGATCTTACAATTGTTCCTCTATACATCTCACCATTTTCTTGTGGAATACATTTTTCTGTTGCCTGAAGGCACTCAGTTTTATAGCACCAGATGTCCTGACTCAGCTGCTGACAAATGATTTTTCGCCAATTAGCCATCTCAGAAGCCATTTTCAAATTGTTTGAAACTACTATATGCTGAACTCAGTTCCTTCTTTTCCAATGCTATGGTTGCTTTATCCGACAGCCCAATAGATGAATCCATAAAATCTGCATTTTTTGCATTCCAGTTCACTCCCTATTTTGTTCACCTTTGTGTATCGAACAAATGATTTATATTTTCTTCCTGCAGTATGCAATTTATGTTGCTCATGAGAAATGTACTTGTCATTCAGATGCCAAGGACACACTTCATTTTAAAACTGATTCTGTATTGTTGTTACTTCTCCCAAGACAAAAGCCAAAACCAATATGTTCTGTGGCAAAGAAGAAGCTAGTTATAAAGTGTATTTCAAAACTGAAGAAATATCATCTGTACATTTGGAGTTTTATTTCTCCAGATCAGATAGATTTATTTTTCATGTGTTTACATCTGTTGGAAACCACTGTCTTTTTAAAAATAACACTTTTCATAAGATTTGTACATTTTAACAAATCTGTGTATATTTCACATTCACTGGCAGAAAGTAGTACAGCAGCTAAACTAACGGTTTATCACCTTTCTCATTTTGTCATTGGTTAAGTATTCGCACATTACCCACATGATGGAATTGCTTTAATTCTGAAGCCTATTAACTAGTTTATCTTAATTTAAGGAATTTCTTTCTTATTTATAAAAGTGATATTTTTTTCTGAAGCACCATTCTTTTATTCCTTTGTCTTACACCCCTTAACATTAATTCCCTTCTTTGCATCGTTTCTCAGCTTCTTATTTAGTTAGCTTAGTATCACAAACAAGAGAAAATCTGCAGATGCTGGAAATCCAAAGCAACACACACAAAATGCTAGAGGGACTCAGCAGGCAAGACAACGTCTATGGAAAGGAGAAGTCAAAGTTTTGGGCCGAGACTCTTTCTTAGGTCCTGAGCTCCACCAGCATTTTGTGTATGTTACTTAGTATTTGCATGCTTGTTTGTGCTCTCAAATAAAGTGAAATCTCAGAAGTAAGACTGCACTCCAGTTTTGACTCCAATAAGAGTCCTAAGAATCAGAAATTAAACAGAGATCTCATACATCTGTTTACTTTACTACAAGATGCGGAATTCCTGGAAATGTTTGCGGTGTACTTAATTCTGACTGATATTGTGAAGCATTTGACTTGTGTCAAAGCACACAGTCTATTACCATAAAATGAATGGGTTCCATTTTACAAACATCCATGAGATAATTTTGTCTACAAGAAGGAAAATATACAAATATCACACAAATTGGTAACTGCACTTCCACAGTATTTTAATGAATGCCATCAAAAGCACAAAAGACTAATACGAAAGAATAATTACTAAAAGTGCACTAGGAAAAGAAACTAGTTCTGCCTTTCATAGTAATGAGGGTATGAACATATGTCAGATTTTTATGGGATAATATTATGGGAGCTCATTTGTGTGTACAGGTTTCCATTACTCAGATGTTCAATGGCCTGTATGTCAATTTTCCTGGCTATTTTCGAATGGAGCAAATACATTTGTCTTGCTCTCTATGTTAGCAGTTGATTGAACAAGTCCAAACACAAAAGATTCTGCAGGTGCTGGAAATCTTGAGCAATCCACAAAAAATGTCTGGAGGAATTCAACAGGTCAAGCTGCATCTGTGGAGAGGATTCTGGTTCAGATCCAGCTTCATTTGTTTATCATATATATATCAAAACATGCAGTAAAATGTGTTATTTTCATTACAAACAACAAAACCTGAGGATTTGCTGGGGTCAGCCCGCAAATATCGCCACATATTCCGGCACGAACATAGTATGCCCAAAATGTTCAGAAGAACAACAGCAAAACAAGTCCCTTTCCTCCCTCCCACCTGTTCTCATACACCGACAGGACAGGCTGCCTCTATGGATTTGTGGACTCACAGACACTGAGCCTCAAACATCCCCATGGAATGAATCGTAGATTCATAGACCCTGGGCTTTACCCACCAGGCCTTGACTTCTCAACTTCAGATTGATCTTCAGGCTTTGATCTTCAATCTTTATTAAACCTTTCTTCTATCACCTCCGTTGTTGAGCAACTCTGCTCCATCCAAAAAAAGCAGAGTTTCCCAGTGACCAACTATTTTAATTCCTATCTCCATTCCTGTTCTGACATGTCAGTCCATGGACTTCACTTCTGCCACTCAGTTTGGAGGAGCAACAACTTATATTTCATGTAGGTAGACTCCAATTGGATGGCACGAGCATTGACTTTTCCAGCTTGTGGTAATTTGTATTCCCGTACCCTTCCCTCTTCTTCATTTCCCCCACTCTAGCTTCTTAGCACTTCTCCTCACCTCCCTATCACTTCCCCTGGTGCCACTCCTCTTCGCGTTTCTCCCTTGGTCACTCTCCACTCATATCAGATTTCTTCTTCTCCAGCCCTTTGCCTTTTCCACATATCACGTTCAAGCTTCTTCCCACCTCCCCCACCCTCCTGGCTTCAACTGTCATCTTCTTGCTTGTCCTCCTTCCCCTCTCCCTGCCTTCTTATTCCAACATATTTCCCCTTCCTTTCCCGTCCTGAAGAAGGGTTCAGCCTGAAAATTTGGCTGTTCATTTATTTCCATTGATGCTGCCTGACCTGCTGTGTTCCTCCAGCATCTTTTGTGTTTACGTCAATCAACACTCTGATTCTGACACTTACCAAAACCAAATGATGACAAAACAACTTAGCTGTGCATACTGATCACATTTTCAAGATTTTTATTCAGGTATTGGGCTTGAAGATTTCCAGGGATTCTGCTAAAATATTGCTGAAGTGTAACTGATTGGCGTATTTCCAGAAAACAAGCTACTTTGATCATTTCCAAGATGTCTTATCTGTTTGCATGCAAGTGTATTTTATGAGACAAATAATGTCCTGCAAAAAGATCTAATAGTGTCTAATAGCAGAGAACTTAAGAATCACAAAGCAAAGACTATTCTCTGCCCAGCATAAAAAGATTAAAGATGATTTGATCAAAGGTTCAGAATCATAATGAGATTTCTTTTTGTCAGAGTAAAGGACCAAGATTCACAGATTTTAAGCTACATGGGAAAATTGGAATTGGAATGTACAGATTGTGAGGAAAATCTCCTTAATCCAGTAAGTGATTCTGCTCTGGAACTCACTTCCTTAGGGCTGGGGAAACAAAACCAATCAGAACTTCAAAGGGGAATTTGAGAGGTATTTGTGAAATAATAATCTTCACCTCAGTAGCAGGCACATTTCTGGAGGTATTTTTGGGATGCCAGTAAAAGGCAACATTCTTTTCTGGCATTTATTCTAGGAGAATCTTTAAGTAGAGAGCTGAGGATTCAGATAATTTAATTCTTCCTGTACTAAATAAACTTTCTGCTAGCCTAATAAGGAAGAAATCTGACATCCCTATCTGATCTAGCCTATATCTGACACCTACACATGACCCTTAAATGCTTCTTAGTTTGAATATACTGTAGTAAGTGAGTTATATCCCTGACACCCCAAAGTGTTTTCATCATCTATAAGTCACAAATCAGCTATGTTATGGAATAATCTTCACTTGCCTGGACAAGTGTGACTTTAATGACTCTCGAGAGGCTTGACACCATCCAAGACAATGCAGCTTGTAAGGCAATAATTTCCATTGCCATCTGTGCACAGTGGCTGTACTGCACACCATTTACAAAATTCACGGCACTTTCCTATCCAAGAAACGATTAGAGCAACGTCTAAACCTGTGACCTGCACCATTCCACAAGACAAGAACAAAAATGGATTGGAACACCAATATTTGAATGTTCCTTCCAAATTTACTTGGATGTATATCATTGAACTTTCAAAGGTATTGCATCTAAGTCTTGCAGCTCTCTGTGTAACAACACCATGGGAGTACTGTAGCAGTTCAAGGTGGTAATTGAAGGTCATCTGCCTCTAGGCAATAAGGAGGTGTAATAAATGCTGGATTTGCCAGTTTAAGATGGCGCTGGTGAATCTCAATGACTACTAACTGGCGGCAAACAATACAAAGAATACAACTAAATACTTTATTATTCTGGTAAAATTTATGGTAAACAATCACTCCAAGCAATGGAGGGGTGAGAAAAGAGGAGGCTGAGTTGATTGTTAAAGCGTGCAGGTGTGAGGTGAAGTCAGGTGAGGTTGAGGCAAAGTTAGGGCAAGCAGAGCGAGGCAAAGTTGGAGCAGAGGAAGTGCAGTTTTGAGACCCGTCCACTGAAACTAAGTGTGAGATTTGGTCAATCTAAGCACCAGGGCAATTTAGAAAGGTCGGGTGTGAGCCAAAATGTAGAGGCGGGTCCGGGCCCAGAGCGTATTGATGCGACAGGGCTCAGGTCCTAAAGCAAGGAACGGCCCAATATTTAGATGATTTAAACAGGAGCCAGATGGATTGAAAAGGCAGGGTATCAGGAGCAGAGGCAAGTGTCAGGCTTTTTCTGCTCACTACTACGCAACGTTTCCTCGGATCTGCATTGAGCTGAGGCTGTGACCTGCTCCAAGCATCCAGGATGATGTTTACTTGGCTCTGCACTGAACTGAGACTGAGGCTCTGGCCTGCTCTGGCTGCTCTAGGTTTTGGGTCTGTGGACTCATTCATTCTGAATGCTATTAGTTTACTTTAATCTTTGCACAATTTGATCTTATTCTCTCTGCACATTGAGTATTTGAAGGTCTATTTTTTTCATGGGTTCTTTTGGGTTTCTTTGTTTTGTGGCTGTCTGTAAGGAGACAAATCTCAAGATTGTATAACATATACATACTTCAAAAATATGTGTACTTTTAACATTGAACTTTTAAGCTGGGAAAAGACTTTAAAAATGAGTTTCAGATGTTTCAATTCTCACAGATATCCATTAAAACATTTGTCTGCAATGAATTTACAATGTTTCACCCACAGCTTTGGAAAAATGACATAAAACATCAATTGAGATCATTATTTGCATAACACTCCCAACTATGCTATATTGTGGTTTTATCCTTGACATCTTTGTAGCTCCAAATCGTCTTGACATTATAGTTTTCCTCTCTTTCCTGTTAATTTGCACAGATGTGCAGCTGCCTAAAATGTCTTATATACTTACTGGGCTTTTTTTTTTGGATAAAGAGTCATTTACTTATTTTTCCCAAATGCTACATGTTTTCATAAGAGCTTAACTAATTTCTTCTGCTGGAGATTGTTTTTGTTAAATTTCAGGCGATGATAAACCTGATCACACTAAAACATCTGCCAAATTGTTTTCTGCTAGCTGTCCCTCCTGTCAACTTGAAACATTCTTACACTAATGGTCTTTGTGTTTCACTCCATGATTACTCCTCTGTGCCCTGGAAGAATCTATTAAAGTACCATACCTTAACAACCTTGCCTCAGAACACATATAACAATTGCATAGTGAGACAAATTGTCCTCATAAAAAGCCTACTGTTTTATCCCCTTTCCAAACAAACACACTAGAAAACTAGTTTTTTTCACATTCCATAAGAATGTGGAAGTTCCTATGGAATGCCATGATTTCCATAATTCTTAACATTATAGAATTTATATATAGGAGGAGAAATTGGCCCTTTGAGTCTGCACTGCCATTCAATTATGCCTGATTTTGTATCAACCCCATTCTTCTGCCTTCTCCACATCACCCTTAACCCCTGTATTAATCAATAATCTATCAATCTCTGCCTTACGTACACCCAAATGACTTGACCTGCACAGCCCTCTGTGGCAACAAATTCTACAGACTCACTATCCCATGAATGAAGAAGTCCTTCTGATAAACAAGAGAAAATCTGCAGATGCTGGAAAGCCAAGCAACACAGACCAACTGCTGGAGGAACTCAGCCAGCCAGGCAGCATTTATGGAAAAGAGTACAGTCGACATTTCGGGTCGGAAAGTCAAATGTACTCATTTCCATAGATGCTACCTGGCCTGCTGGGTTCCTCCAGCATCTTGTGTGGGTTGCTCAAATTCCTACTCATCTCAGTTTTAAAGGGAAGTCATTTTATTCTGAGCCTCTACTCTCAAATCCTAGACTCTTTAAGTAATGGAAACATCCTCTCCATGTTCACTCTATCGGGGTCTTTCAGCATTTGGTAGTTTCAATAAAATTACCTTCTCAGTCTTCTTATTTTCCTCAAATTAAGGCCCAGTGCAATCAAATGCTGCTCAGAAGTTAAGCCTTTTATTCTCTAAATTACTCCTGTGATTCACAAATTCCATTTGTTGAAGGGTAAATGTTGGCCATGATGAAGAACTCTTAATTTTTCTTCAAAGTAAGATCATGTTTACATTCAGCTGAGATACCGGTTGTTTGATCTGCAAGCGGGTTTATGTCTCAGTGTGGCACTCACTCAGCAGTGCATGGACTGTCAGGATAAAATTTGTTCTCCATCTCTGCAGTGAGCCAACAGAGGTGACATTGTTCCCTACTTGTAATGGTTAGCCTGATAGGTTCTGCTGGCACCACAAATATTTCTGTTATAGATTTCTACAAAAGAAAGTGGGATTCCAGAAAGTATAATATATTAGATTTAAAGTCATTCACCCTTGACTCCATACAGCAACTCTTTAAAATGCCAATGGTCAGTGATTTATCGATACAATTTAATAACATATAAATCGTCAATCCATTCCAATTAAATGCAGAGTGATATTTTTAATGGTTGCTGAAGCCAAATGAAACTTGGAAATAACTGCACAATACAATGTGATGCTGACAATGAACTTAAGACCTGGAGAACTGTGGGATCAACACTAAGTCATTTCTCCTGCTTTCCATAGAGAAAGTGATGAATCTGATTCTTCTGGCAAGCAAGACATCACTTATTTGTTTAGTCAAACTTTGTAATGTGGATTGACAGATGTCCCTGCTGTTCCCTGGAAGGAGCCTGAGGCAAAGCGAAGTAATTTTGCCTACAACAATCTGTGCTCCTCCAACCATAACAGGTCAGCTTACGGATTGTGACACAATTTAGTCACTATCGCTTTGCGAAAGAAATCTCCTTATATATTGTAATACACACTGGAGGAACTCAGCAAGCCAGGCAGCATCTACGAAAAAGAGTAAACAGTCTATGTTTCAGGCTGAGACCCTTCATCAGGACTGCAAAAAAGAGATGAGAAGTCAGAGTATGAAAATGGAAGGAAGAGAGGAAGAAGTACAAGGTAGTAGGTGATAGGTGAAACCAGAAGAGGTGGAGGGGTGATGTAAAGAGCTGGGAAGTCATTGGTGAAAGAGATAAAGGGCTGGAGAAGAGGGAATCTGATAGAAGAGGACAGAAAGCCATGAAAGAAAGGGAAGGGGAAGGAGCACCAGAGGGAGGTGATGGGCAGGTAAGGAGATAAGCTGAGAGAGGGAAACGCAAATGGAGAATGGTGAAGGCAAATATCAGAAGTTTGAGAAATCTATGTTCATGCCATCAAGTTGGAGACTACCCAGATGAAGTGTAAGGTGTTGCTTCTCCAATCAGAGTGTGGCCTCATCATGGTAGTAGAGGAGGCCATGGTCTGACATGTCGGAATGGAAATGGGAAGTAGAATTGAAATGGGAGATCCCGCTTTTTCTGGCAGATGGAGAGTAGATGCTCGGCAAAGTGGTCTCCCAATCTACATTGGGTATCACTGATATACATCAGGTCACACCAGGCACACCAGATACAGTAGATGACCCCCTGAACAGTCACACAGGTGAAGTGTCATCTCACCTGGAGTGACTGTTTGGGGCCATGAATGGTTGTAAGGAAGGAGGTGTAAGGGCAGGTGTGGCACTCTCTTGTCTGGGATCATTATATATTGTAACTGAGATGATTCCAGGTTGGTTCAATGCAAGCTATTGCAAAAGGCATGAAGAATAATCTAATCTGCAGAAATATGTAAGTAGTGCAAAAGACAATTAATGAGGTAATGTTCATAGGTTCATGGACCATTCAAAAATCTGATGGCAGAGGGGAAGATGCTCATCCTATAACTCCAAGTGTGGGTCTTCTGCCTCCTGTTTCTTCTCCCTGATCTTAGTAACGGGAAGAGGCCATGTCCTAGATATGGAGGGTCCTTAACAATAATCACTGCCTTCCTGAGGCATCATCTCTTGAAGATGATCTCAACGGAGGGGCGGGTTGTGCCTCTGATGGAGTTGGGTGAGTCAACATCCCTGTACATCTCTTTTGATTATGCACATTGGAGCCTCCACATCAGGTAGCAAGTCAACCAATCAGAATTCACCGTAAATTTGGCCCGTCCATTTGTGAAGTGGTTGTTTTGTCTCACTGATATACAAATTTGTGCAGTTCTCATTGCTCTGTTTATGTTTAGGTGTAGGATCCTTGGGGTGGACGAGTTTTTGTCTGAGTGTGTTTGTAGGTTTGAAAAACACGGAGATTTGGCACCTCAGGTCAAGACTCAGCTGTATATCTACATCTAAAGGACAATGGACACTTTTTTTGATGATAACAATGTGCACACTTTGGACAGGGAGGACAGGTAGTTTGAAAGAGGGGTTAAAGAACTCACCTTTGTCAAACTGGAAAGCCCATCCCTGAACAGAGGGGGTGGGGTATGACACCACCTATCAGCTACTTACAATACAGTCCGAAAATCTCTACCCCAGTGTCTCCACAACAGTTCATACCTCCAGCCATGCAAAGATAAGACTAATGACCCTCTCATTACCTCTTAATGACCCTCATGCAATTGCTATACTTTCAAACAACTGAACAGAGTTTATAAGCTGGAAGACTACCCACCATGGATCAGAACTGAAGAAGCCTCTCAGATGAGTGGCCAAACATCTTCTAGACAACACAGCAAGCCCAGTTACCTTGATTTACTACTGCTTGATATAGAGTCATAGAGAAGTACAGCACAGGACCAGGCCCTTTGGCCCATCTAGACCATGCCGAAAGCATTTAAACTGCCTATTTCCTTTGATGTGCACCAGGACCAGAGCCCTCCATATCCCTACTATCCATGATCCTATCCAAATTTCACTTAAACATTGAAATTAAACTTGCAAGCACCACCACTGCTGGCCGCTCAGTCCACACTTTCACAACCCTCAGAGTGAAGAAGTTATGTTCCCTTAAAAATTTCACCTTTCACCATTAACGCATGACCTCTGGTTCTATTCCCACCCAGCCTCAGAGGAGAAGTCTGCTTGCATTTACCCTATGTATACCCTTCATAATTTTGTATACCTCTATCAAATCTCCTGTCAATCCTCTACTTTCTATGGAATAAAGTCCTAACCTCTTCAACCTTTCCTTATAACTTAGGTCCTCCAGACACGGCAAGGTCCTTGCAAATTGTTTCCATACTTTTTCAACCTTCTTTACATCCTTCCTGTATCCAAAGGTGTTTTAGCCTTGGTACTTTGAATCATTTTCTGTTGTGAAATCAGCCTTGACAATTCACTTCGTGATTTTGAAAAAGCAAAAGTGAAAAAATGCATGGTTGGTTTTCTTATGAATGTAAGTAACTTCTCTAACTTGATAATGCAATAAGCAGCCCACATACCTCACAGAAACATAAGTAAATAAATATGTAAAAAATTGACCTCTAAAATATTTATATACTTGCTGGATTTTCTTATAATGAAAATAGAAGAGGATGCTTTATTTGATTTCTATAAATTATTGGCAATGGCATATAATGAAGACGAAGAATCATATGTTTCATCTTCCTCTGTGTCATCTCAAGGGTATTGATTCCCTTGATGTTTGTGGCAGTTCACTCTGCCGGGATAAGATGTTGCATGGGATAGTACTAGTGTGTCATTATCCTAATTGTCAGCTTGCTGTGCTGAACATGTCCCTGTAATGTAAACATACAATTGCTACTATTTGTGTGACTGGCCAACTGGTCAGGCACTCAACCCACAGACATTCAGTAATTGCATTATATGGAAATCTAGATTTGAGTATCATTTTTAGTTGTTTGCATTCCAAATGCATCTTGTATTGCATCTTGTAAGCCTGTTTGCACTGGCACTCTTCCATCTGTGATCATGTGCATGAACCAGCCATTGCCAGATCTGATTTCCAGGTCAAATCAAAGATCTTCCACAACACAGCCTGTTCAAATTCAAATCTGCCTGTTCGCTTTGTAAAGGAAAGAGCACAGAAGGCCAATTTGCTCAGATGACTCTGTATGACAGCATGCAATGTCATTTTGTAATTTACAGCATGACTGCTATCAAGAAGTGGAAGAAATCCAAAGTTAATTTATGTCAATTTTTATTTTGACTGGGGTGAGATACTCATAAACCTAATTCTTGGTACTTATTTTCCTGAACAACTTTCGTTCATAAAGTCCATAATTTCACTTAATTTTAATGTTTTTGAGACCACACATACACTGAATGGCCATTTTATTAGATACCACTGTACAGCTAATGCAAATCACCCAAATATGTGGCAACAACTCAATACATAAAAGCACTCAGGCATGGTCAAGAGGTTCAGTTGTTGTTCAAACCTAAATATCAGAATGGGGAAGAAATGCAATGTAAGTGGCTTTGACCATGAAATAGTTGCTGGTGTTAGATGGGGTGCTTTAAGTATTTCAGAAACTGCTGATCCTCTTGGATTTTTGGCCCACTGAGCCATGTCACCCAATAACCCACCGACTTAATCCTAGCCTAATCTCAGAATAATTCACAATGGCCAATTAACCTACTAATCGGTATGTAATTAGACTGTGGGAGAAATCAGAGCACCCAGAGTTTGAAGGGAATGGCTCAAAAGACAAAAATAGCACCCTGTGAGTGGCAGTTCTGTGGCTGAAAATGCCTTGTAGATGAGAGAGGTCAGAGGAGAATGGCCAGACTAGTTCAAGCTGATGGGGAGGTGACAGTAACTCAAAAAAACCCACATGTTACAACAGTGGTGTGCAGAAGAGCATCTCTGAGCACACAACACATCAAACATTAAAGTGGATGGACTACATCAGCAGAAGACTATGAATCAATGGTCACATTGTAAGGTATAGGAAGTTCCTAATAATGTGGCCACTGAGTGTATATGTATAGTTGCCTCATGATGTTTGAAGTGCAGTCCTGATGTTATCTGCAGCAAATTTTATTTCCGTCTTCCCTGACTGAGCTGAGATCCATATTTACTTTATGTAGGTACACTGGATTGAGATTGACGAGTTTTCAAAGATTAAAGACTACAAAATTTACTGTTGCTAAGAGAATCCATTGATGTACTAAAACTTTAATTCAACGTTACTTTCTCCATATACATATTTTATTCCCCAGCAGACCAGCAGATTTATCATGCATTGTTATCTTTGTATCAATTATGCTTGAAGTAGCATTTATTTATATTATGTAAAAGAGAGGGAAAAAAAACTATGAGATGCACTAATAGATCAGGTGTGTTTTTGAAATCCTGGCTCCAATTCAAAAATATTGTGCTCGTAATATTCATATGAACAATTTAACCTAAAGCAGGATTCTAAACAGAAACATAATTCTGTCTGCCAATAATGATTTGGTAGTTTTTACTAATTATACTCATGTCCAAGCTCTTGCACTGACCTCTGGGTACACATGAAGTTACAGCACCCAGTAAAGAATAAATTACTTTGAAGTAACATTAATGCTTCTCAAACCTCCCTCCCCTACCACTGTCCCCTCCCCCTCCCAACTAGCGCCTTCTGTGCATATAACCTCGTGTCTTATTTTAATTCAGACATCAGAACACATTTCCATTATTCTAATGTGCACATCAAACCTTGGATGTGTCTATAGTTGTGGAAAATCCTGTGAAGTCAAGACTAAATGAGATGGCTTTATGAAAAAGGAATAAAGTTCCTTTGGAAATGCTTCAAAGGGTGCGAGTGCCAGCAATCAGATTAATGGCACGCCGCTTGCCCAGCCAGATGTCACTTCAAAAATCATTTAATGAGGCATAAAGCGTAATGGTGGGCAAATTGTTAGGGTGAGCAACTGAAGGGGAGATAAAAAGGAAGTACGTGTCTTTTATTCACAATAGATTGCTTACATTAAATTAAGTGACATAGCAGTAAAGGCACTTTCTCAGTTGCTGTAGAGATGAACAACTTTGATCCAAAAGGCAGTGATTACTATCACTTAAATCAAGTATGTCATATTTTATCAAGGCTATCCTTCAAAAATAATAATTATATAAATAGTATATTACACTGGAATTTAAAATATAATGGTGTTGTTTTCAGTAGCTTAGATTAATTGAAAGACACCAACAAAGTGCTTTATTTACACATTAGATACACGGGGCTCCAATACCCCTTTGTCTGTTTCAGACTGCGTGGTCAATGCTACAGGACAACTTAAAGACTGAAATAGTAAGTGGTTGAGTGGCAGTAAGCATGATTTTAAAAAGCATGCCATTAAATAAAGAATTAAAAGGTGATAACATTTAATACATCTAAATGAATGTGCTGTCCATCTTTATTTGCCCTGAGAGGGTAGTAAGTGAGAATCATACTGAATTGCTGCACTCATTATGTTGATGGCATTTCAACGATGATGTCAGGAATACAATTCCAGGATTTTGATGCACTGGCAAAAATAATAGAAATACATGTCCAAGAAAATGGGTTCATTAATTCTGTGCACAATATCCTAATTTCAGGATAATCTTCCAGTTTTGTGGCAAAAATTATGTTCAATTAGTCTTTTTGCTCAATGTGAATTGAAGTCTTTTATTAATCCCAGTCTTAAATTGTAATTCCTGAACTTGATCTTTCTCTGGAGGATCATCTTTGAAATCTGTAATATTGTTGGATGTATACATAGACTGCTTCTTTTTACGTTGTATGTCAATGTTTTGAATGATAGAACTGATGGCTTTGTGGACGTTTGCAGATGATAAAAAGAGGCACAGGTAGTGTTGAGGAAGCAGGGCAGCTGCAGGAGGACTTAAACAGAAGAGGCAAATGCGAAAAGAAGTGGCAAATGAAATACAGTGTCAGGAAGTGTAGGGTCATGTACTTTGGTAGAAGGAATAAAACCACAATTTTATAAACAGGGAGAAAATTCTAAAATCCAAAGTGCAAAGGGCCTTAGGAGTCATCATGCAGGATTCACTTAATTTGCAGGTTGAGTCAGTGATGAGGAAGACAAATACAATGTTAGCATTCATTTTGAGAGGACTAGAATATAACAGCAAGGATGAAATTCTGAGGTTTTATAAGGCACTGGTGAGGCCTCACAGAGTACTGTGAACAGTTTTGGGTCCCTTATTTAAGTAAGGACGTGCTGACATTGGAAAGGGTTCAGAGGAGATTTATGAGAATGGTTTTGGGAATGTAAGGCTTATTGTATGACCAGCGTTTGATGGCCTTGGGCCTATATTTACTGGAATTTAGAAGACTGAGGGAGGATCTAATGGAAATCTCTTAAATGTTGCAAGGCTTCAATAGAGTGGATGTGGAGAAGATGTTTTCTATAGTGGGTGAGTCTAGTACCAGAGGGCATAGCCTCAGAATAGAGGCATGTCCATTTAGAATGGAGATTAGAAAGAATTCCTTTAGCCAGAGGATGATGGATCTGAAGAATTTGTTGCCTCCAGTGACTGTGGAGGCCAGGTCATTGTGCGTATTTAAGGTGGGGGTTGATAAGTTCTTGATTGGTCAGGGCATTAAGGGTTAAGTGGAAAAGGTAGGAGAATGGGGTTGAGAAGGAAGTGGAAGATGAGATAGGCTGAATGGCCTTATCTTGCTCCTGTGTTTTGGTAGTACGGTCATATGGTCTACATAGGAGTTGTGAGAGATTGCCATGACGATATGCAGAGTGATGAGTTCATCAGTCTTCCTTGTATTTCTCCAAATTCTCAGAACAAGTTGGAAAATGGATAAGTAGCTAAAAGATACTTGATAAATTACTAAGATATGTATAATCTCCAGATGATTTGCCAGATGCAGACACCATGAGGGCATCATGGTGGTGGAGCAGTTATCGCAACATTTTTACAGTTCAAGGGCAAACCAGAGTTTGGAGTTCAATTTGGGCACTGTCCGCACGAAGTTTGTATGTCCTCCCCATGACTTTGAGGGTTTCCTCCAGGTGATTCGGTTCCCTCCCACATTCCAAAGGCATATCGGTCAGTAGATTAATTGTTCAGTGTCAGTTGTCCTGCGATTAGATTAGTGTTAAATTGGTGGTTTGCTGGGTGGTGCAGCTCATTGGACCAAAATGGCCTGTCCTAAGCAGTATTTCTAAATAAAATATTTACAGCATCGTAAGTGAAAGCCCAACACTAAGAGTCGGTTCTGCAGCAAGCTCATGATTGCTTCATGTCCTAAATCATTTGGCGACCGTAATTAAAGCTAAAAAATGTGAAATACTTAGTTGATCAGACGACACCAATGGATATTTCTATTGACTGAATTCCAGGATTGGGGTTCAATTTGTGGCTCAATTCCGATCGTCATAGCATTGAACACTATGATCATTTGATCTCTATACACAGCACCTTGGGAGCCACATCTGCCTCTGTGACCTTCTCCAGAGCATTTACTGAAGGAGTTTGGTTAAAACTTACTGTCATTTTTTTTTCCATTTCAGTTAACTTACTGCCAATCTCACACCGGTACTGTTAACCCAACTTGCCCTTGGGCAGGAATGCTGCCAAAACTAAAGCACTCTGTCAAGTTAACAACTTTCTTATGGGTAGCCTATCTGAAACTCCATCTAAAAACTGCTCAAAAAACCTGCCCATCAATATCAGATCCCAAGTTTCACTTTTTTTTATTTCGAGTTAATTACAACCTAGTTCACCTCCCTTATTCCCTTTTGCCAAATCTTGCTAAGTAACTGTTGGAACCTACATATATTTTTAATTATGGTATTCAAATAGTCTAATTAAGTATTGACGGATAGCAAAGAGGTCATGATGAAGGGCTTAGGCCTGAAACATTGTTTATTCTCCTCCATAGATGCTGTACAAATGGATTACCCAGAGACATCAGCAGTAGTGGAACATTGCATTCATAATGGCCATAGGATTGACTTCGACAGCACAAAACTAAGGTGCCGCTCCAACGGGTTTTGGGACCACATGGTGAAGGAAGCCATTATATTAAAACTAGAGTTATAACAAAGATGAGTATCACTATAAGTGAGAACTGGAATTCGATTGGAAACAAGGTGGGACAGCAAAAACCTGATTGGATGAAGTCTAACCAATCAGGAGGGATGGATGGTGGGTGTATATATACCACCAGACTAGACATGCCTAGGCATCATCCCTGATGAAGGTGGCAGAGTTTGAAATTGAAACATCAGTTAGAATCGATACCTGTACTCGGCTGGAAGCCTGAGAACAGCTTATTCGTCAGATACACTGGGAAAACACTAGTTCCTTTGCCCGTTGACTCTTCACATTCTCCTTACTGAACACCAATAAGAAATTGCTGAAGCTCCTGAGAAAAGATCAGAGACCAGTTTTACAGTTTGTTCTGTTTCTTGGGATTTCTCTATTCTCCGGGTTAACCTTCAGGTTCAGTCGGTGGTGAAGAAGGTGAATGCAATGTAGGCAGTAATTTCTAGAAGCAGAGAATATAAGTGCAGGGATGTGATGTTGAGGCTCTATAAGGCACTCGTAAGATTACACTTGATGTATTGTGTGCAGTTTTGGGCTCCTTATTTTAGAAAGGATATATTGACATTGGAGAAGGTTCAGAGAAGATTCATGAGAATGATTCCAGGAATGAAAGGGTTACCATATGAGGAACATCTGGCAGCTCTTGGGCTATATTCCCTGGAGTTCAGGAGAATGAGGGGGGATTCATAGAAACATTCCAAATGTTAAAAGGCTTGCACAGATTAGATATGGCCAAGTTATTTCCCACGGTAGGGGAATCTAGGACAAGAGGGCATGACTTCAGGATTAAATGATGTCCATTTAGAACAGAGATGCAGAGAAATTACTTTAGTCTGAGGGTGGTAAATTTGTGGAATTTGTTGCTACGAGTGGCTGTGGAGGCCAAGTCATTGGGTGTATTTAAGGCAGAGATAGGTAGTTTCTTGATTAGCCAGGACATCAAAGGGTATGGGAAGAAGGCAGTGGAGTGGGGATGACTGGAAGAATTGGATCAGCCATCATTGAATGGCGGAGCAGACTTGAGGGCCGAATGGCCTACTTCTGCTCCTATACTTTATGGTCTTACTTACCAGTGGAAACAACTTTCCTGCCTCTATCTTACCTATCACATTAATAATTTTACATATTTTTGTAAAATCCCCTCTTATTGTGCTGAATTCGAGCAAATATGTTCCCAGGCCACTCAACCTTTCATCAAAGGCTAAGTGCCTCATCTTCAGAATCAACCTGATGAGCCACCTCTAAAGCCAGAAAATCTTTCCTCAAGTAAAGAGATCAGAACTGCATGCAGGTGCACAGTATTCCAGAACTGCACACACTACTCAGTACCGTTTGTTTGTTATGTGCTGTGTCGTACAACATAGATGATCATGGTCTTGACCATGATTGCTCTTGGCAAATTTTTCTACAGAAGTGTTTTGCCATTGCCTTCTTCTAAGTGTTGTCTTTACAAGACATGTGACCCCTGCCGTTATCAATACTCTTTGGAGATTGTCTGCCTGGCATCTGTGGTTGTATAACCAGGACTTGCGATATGCACCAGATGTTCATACTACTGTCTATCACCTGCTCCCGTGGCATCACGTGACTCTGATCGGGGCTAAACAGTTGCTACACCTTGCCCAAGAGTGACCTGCAGGCTAGTGGAAGGAAGGAGTGCCTTACATCTCCTTTGGTAGAGAGGTATATCCACATCAACACCCTATGCAGTTGCAGTGTAATCTCCCTTCTCTTAAAATCAACCCACCCATAAAGGCCAATATTCCTTTTGCCATTGTGATAACCTATTGCACCTGCAAACCAATCTTTTCTGATTTAAGCACAGGCACTTCCAAGTTCCTCTGCATAATAGTATTCTGCAATCTTTCAACATCTAAATAATATACATCATTTACCTTGTAAAGGGGCAAATGTCAACCTCATGGAACTAAGGTGGGGGATCTCCTACAGAGAACCACTGCATAAGCAACTAGCAAGAACTGGAAGTATTGTTGAAGGCTTCCATGTCTCCTAACATGTAATGATATAAGAAGCAGAGATAGAAATAGGTCATACAATCCCTTAAACATGATCTACCATTTAATAAGATCATCGCTAATCTTTCACTTTATCTATCTTCCCAGCCTATCCCCTGCTGGAGGAGGTAAAATCCTACATGGGTAGAAATGAATTCTCCTGAGTTTGCAAGGAAGTCATTAATGTCAAATGTACTAGTTGACACAAATTGGAACTAGACCAACAGAATCCTTTTAGCTCTCCTCAGTCCACTGGGGTTGCTTTGCTAAAAAATACCTTCAAAATTCCACTTAACCATCCAACATAAAATGTGTATCAATTCATCTTAAAACAATTGCAAAAAATGAACATAACATTGTGTTAAATCAATAGCTCTACTGGCATGTGATGACGGATATGACTACATTGACATGACATCTCTTAGGGGCTGTGGTTGAACTTTACATTAGGAATATCTCATTTACTTTGGTGGATCTGTAAAAAAAGCTTGCTCAAGGGAGAGCAGTCAATATGGTTGGTTGACCATAATGGACCAAAATGAGATGGCTGTGGCTGACATTTCCGATGGGAACAACTGCTGTACTTCAGTTAAGTATCTGGCTCCACTGAAAGCCCACTAAATGTTTAAATAATGTACTTTTTAAATTATGTAAAGCCATTTAAAATTTATGAAAAACAGCACCGGTATTGATGGACACTTTTAAATAGAGTCATAGAGTCATTGGGCAACATGGCACAGATACAGGCCATTCAATCTAGCCAGTTCCTGCCATCCAATGTGCTCAACCAGTTAGCTCCAATTTCCTGCATTCATTCCATAACTAAGTCCCACCCCTCAAAACTCCTGTCTAAGTACTTCTTAAATGGAACTCGTGTACCAGCATTAGCCACTTCCTGTAGTAAGTCATTCAATATACTCACAATTCTCTGCGTGAAAAGGTTCCCTCTGAGGTTCCTTTGAAATCTTTTGCCTCTTACCTGAAACTTATCCCCCTAATTTTAGACTTTCCTATCCTGGGGAAATGTCTGTCACCGTCCACCTTATACATGCCCCTCATAACTTTAAATAATTTCTCCTCTCATTGTCCTACATTCCAAATGACTTAGCCTGGCCAGACAAGCTGAGGGGTAATGCCGAAATATTTATCATTCCAGTGAATAGTAAAAATGAAGCATCTCTCATAGATGCTGCTGAAAAACTGAAGGAGTGACCCGAGCTCAACAGTGAACATAGCATTCTTCCACCCTGTCAAGTCGCCTTTGTTCTCCAATGCTTCACTAACGTTAATATTGGCAGCTACACCTTTGCAGCTAAAGAAAAGCTGTAATTTAAACTGGTCTATTGCAGAGGCTAAGAAGGAATTAATTTCACTGGGAGGCACCATGCTCTGTCCCAGCATAATTAAAGGAAATTACAACAGTGGAGCAGGAGAATCTCCAAAGAAATTTGTTTTTTCTCTTCCCACAATCAACCAATACAATTTAGCAACAACCCTTATTAGTTCACATTCAAGTTCAAATTTATTGTCATTCAACTGCACGCATGTATACAGCTAAAAGAAATAATATTTCTCTGGGAACAAGGTGTAAAACAGTACATATCATGCATACGACACATAAAATAATATTAACAGACAGTAAAAAAAATTCTGTTGACGTACAAGTTGACATGAAGTGCTTATATGACATATAATTAAATATACAACAGTATAATAATACTGACACTGTCATAAATAATGTGTGTTGGGTGCTCACCTGTTGGGTAGCAGGGTGTTCACAAGCATTACAGCCTAGGGGAAAATGGATTTATCAAGCCTAATAGTCCATGTTATTATACTGCTGCACCTTCTGCTTGACCATAGGAGGTCAAAGAGATTGTGGGTTGAGGTCTCTGTGAACACAGCGCTTCTGGTATATGACCTAGATGGAGGTAGGGAAAGAGACCCTGATGATCCTCTCAGCTGTCCTCACAATTGTTGCAAGGTCTTGTGATCTGATACCTCTGCAATTCCCATACCAGCTGGTCAGGACACTCTTGATGGTGCTCTGTTAGAATGTTGTTAGAATAGGGGCGGGGAGCCTCACTCACCTCAATCTCCTCAGTAGGTGAAGTCGCTGCTGTGCTTTCTTGACTAAGGAGGCAGTGTTGAGGGACCAGTTGAGATCATATGTGACATGCACTCCAAGAAACTAAGTGCTCCTGACTCTTTCCACAGAGGAGCCATTGACGTACAGTAGGGAGAGGTCAGCCTGCACTTTTCTGAGGTCCACAATCACCTCCTTAGACCACACTGAGACTCAAGTTGTCATGTTCAAGAGAGGTAAGCATTACAATGTTAAACCAAGGGACATCATTCCATTATGCCTCAGTTGGGAATTCACAGGAACTTAATAAGAATTATATAGAAGCAAACTTTCCTTCCAACAAATAAAGGACAATCAGCTTTGGGAATGTATTACTTATTGTGGTATTTTGAAATTTTAGTTGCCACAGAATGCCGAAACAAAATAACAAACATCTTATTTTCAGAGACGATAAGAATTCCTCAGCTGCATTTTAAGATGAATTTTGAATTAGTTTGCTCTGAATGAAAATGGAACCAGTTGCAACGATAGGTGGTGATATAACTGATTGATAGGCAGAGGAGATGGCGAGCATTTGCAACTGTACTCTGCTCTCCCATTTGAAACAAGTTGAGCATGACTGAACGTGTGAAAGTCATTCCGACTTAGTCCAGGTGCACTTTTACTGCTCTTTCAAATCCATCTGCCTATGTTAGTCTACATATCTCCAGCAGCTGTGGCTTCAGTTCACTTAATGGAAATATTAGTATTCATTTAAAAAGTTCTATTCTCATTGGTTATTTTATTCTGGCATTGGTCGGATATCTAATATTGATTTAATTTTGTAAATGTTCTACCAATACTTCCTGTGATTGACAAAACATTTTTTTTGGCTTGGCTACTAATTGTTAAAAGAGATTCTCTTTATTTGTTACATACACATCGAAACATCCCGTGAAATGTGTCATTATGTAAATGACCATCAGAGACCAAATATATGCTGGGGGCAGCCTGCAAGTGTCGCCATGTTTCTGGTGCCAACATAGCAGGCTGACAACTTACTAATCCTAACCCGTATGTTTTTGGAATGTGGGAGCAAACTGAAGCTCTTCTGCAATCATGGGGAGAACGTACAAACTCCTTAGAGACGGCAGCAGGAATTGAACCTGGATCTTTTGACCATTGACACTGTAATACAATTACACTAACCTCTGCACTGTTGTGCTCCCCGACAGAGCTGACAGAAACATCAGTTCCCTTTGATGATATTTTTATATCGAAACTTAAAGCAATTATATTAACAAATTTGAATATTGAAAGGCAACTCACAATGTAGCAGCAAAGTTTAGTTCAAAAGCTAGATGAGGACTACATAACACGCTATAACACATCCATCAACTTAGTATACAGGCTACATGTTTGACTTGAATGATATAAACAAGAAATCTTACGTTTCATTTCCTCTATAGAATATTGGCTGGCAAGACTCCTTGTTATTTGGATTTCATTCAAGGAAGTCACTAACGTATTCCCCATCATGTTCTCAGCTCTTCGGAGAGCATTGACCTAGAAATTCAATTACACAGCACAATTTTAAGTTCTTCAGGATCAAGACAATGCAGAATATACAGTATTTTTTTGTATTTCAGGATTGAGGTAGTTCCTTAAGGTTGTTATCGTCGTGGATGGTAAGGGGGATAAGCTCCCACTACCTATTAAATGATCTCAATGGCATGTCTCTCAAATAGCCTCTGACAACCAAGTTCAGTCTAGACTCTGGGGGAGTCTAGTACGAGAGGATATGACTTGAGGATTGAAGGGTTCCCATTCAGAACAGAATTGCAAAAAAAAAAAAAAATTAGCCAGAGGGTGGTGAATCTATGGAATTTGTTGCCATGGGCGGCAGTGGAGGCCAAGTCATTGGGTGTATTTAAGGCAGAGATTAATAGGTATCTGAGTAGTCAGGGAATCAAAGGTTATGGTGAGAAGGTGGGGGAATGGGACTAAAGAGGAGATTGGATCAGCTCATCATGATGAAATGGCAGAGCAGACTCGATGGGCCGAATGATCAACTTCTGCTCCTTTGTTTTATGGTCTTATGGTTTTCAGCTCCTGGCCATCACAAATGACTTAGCTTCAAAGCCCGGAGGAACTGCTTGTACTGACAGGAGAAGGGGCAAAGGCGGGTTCCTGACACCTTAAAACCAATTGCTTTGCCCTGGTTGGCAGTTCATCTAGGGAAAGGAAAACTCTGATTTCAAATCTTTGCTGCCTTGTGGCTATACCCACTCATGGAGAAGGCTTTGGGGGTAAATCCCAGGAAGGGTCTAGAGCTGGAGTTCCTAAGGCATTGCTGACTAACAACTCTTGCAATGTCACTGGTGTCAAGCTACATCAGACCTTGCTGTTTCTTTGGATTCATCAGCTGCATGGAGAAGGGGAGCCTGCTGCATGAGCAACAGCTTGCTCTCCATATCATTTATGTACCAGATTGATTATCACGTAGACATCTGGGATGCAATATCCGTGGTTGACCCAGACCAGCAAAGAGCCTCAAGATTGAGATGTAATGTAAAAGCAATTGTTTGTGGCCTACATAGCATATATACAGAGTCCCTGGATCACAAAATAACACAAACATACCTGTAGCTAACAGAGGACACAAGGACAATATTAATGCTTTTGTAGCACCCAATTAACAACATCAATGAAAACTTGATTTTGATACAATAACCACTATACAATGTAGATCACACACAAATTCCAATTTGAACAACTGGACTACTACTACTACTACTACTACTACTACTAATAATAATAATAATAATAATAATAATAATAATAATAATAAATATTTTATTGATCCTGAGTGGGAAATTCTTTTGTAACAGCAGCAACATTTAAAAACACACTTAGCAGTGTGCATTCTTACCTAATAATAAAATACAAAATAATAATAAACACAATAATAGTTAACCAATGTGCAATAATGTACAATAATAATGAACAAAATAATAAAACAGAGACAATTGAACTATGATGTGTGTTCTCCTGTTGCACAGAGATGAACTGTTATATAGGATTATTGTACTTGTAAGGAAAGATTTTCTGTAACAATCCTTGTGACAGCGGAGCTGAATGAATCTGTTTGAAATGGTGCTCCACTGCTTATTCAGTAGGTCATGGAGAGGATGTGCCAGATTTTCCATAATGGATAACCATTAGTAATCTCTCTACCACTAACCCGCCAACTGCATGTATTCTCCCTCATTATGTTTTTGAACTTTATTATATACCTCCACTGGACTTCCTCTGCAGTCTTTTGCACTTTATTCTGCATTTACTTTATTGTTTTACACTGTCCTACCTGAACATTTGGGAAGATGGGGCTTGTCAGCCATGATTGGCAGCTCACCTAGAAGAAGGATAACTCTGCTCTCAAGCCTCCACTGCCCTGCAGCTATACCCACTCAAGGGGAAGGCTTTGGGAGTAAACCCAGAGGGAAAAATACAAAACTAGAGTCCCTAAGGCAGTCCTACATTGAGTTCAATGTTGAACGGCATCTCCTATGATGCTACTTTTCATGTCATTGTATATGTAACAATAATAAACCAATAACAATACACACGACACAATACCAGTGCCTACATGCAAAAGATGTTTATTTATTTATTTATTTAGCTGCAGGACAGAATAGGCCCTTTTGACACATCAAGCTGCCCTGTCCAGCAATCCCTTAATTTAACCTGAGCCCAATCACAGGTCAATTTACAATGACCGATTAACCTACCAACCTGTATGTCTTTGGAACGTGGGAAGAAACTGGAGCACCCAGAGGAAACCTACGTGGTCACAGGGAGAATGTATAAACTCCTTACAGGCAGCAGCAGGAAGATTGTAGATGCTGGAATTTTGAGTTCCTCCAGCAGATCGACGATCTGCAGATTTGTTGCAGAGGAACCATTTGCAGTAGAATTCATTGAAATCAGGATTGGAATGCAATGCCTGTAGACATTTTGAACCATTTTGCCAGGTGAAGCATTTTAATATTTTATAAGCAGTGCGTATAATAGTTTTGGTCACAGCTTGTCCCTACTCGGTGAGAGATGAATTCATCTACGTTAACATAAATAAATAATGGGAGGCAGCTTGAAACTGCCAGATTGTAGGTCTCCAGAATATTCAGGGTGTGGTTCATTGCTTTGAAGTGGTACACTGCACTCTAATATGAACCCAGAGCTCTTCATCAATAGCAAAGGTTATAACCTCCTATAATATCTAGGTTGTGTGTGAGCACACTGAATAATCAGGTCCTGATAGTCAAAATGAAGTATTGGGAAAGCTTACATGAAGCATTATTCTAAATATGTACCATATTTGAGCTACTGCACCAGACAGGGACTTTTGGGGTCAATTCTTGCCTCCACACTTCAGTGTACTTTTTAGGCTGGGGTGGCAGAGACTGTCAGGTGGATGCTCAAGATGTCATTCTAATTACTGACATTGCAGTTACTTTGCAGTCTTCTTCAGAAAAGGTCTTTCTGATGTCGAATGTTTTGTTATATCAGAGAATAAAGATGTTTGTCCCAGGGAGTCTAAACCAGCCATTAGCTTCATTCCATTATTCATTCATTCCTTATAACTTTTTTCTCTCTCACACAGTCATCATCTCCCATTGTTTCTTCTGCCACCCACCATCACTCAAGGGGAATTTCCAGCAGACAATTAACCTATATTTTTAAGACATGGATAGAAAGCCCCATAGTGAAGGAAACCCATGTGGCCACGACCATAAAGCATACGTAGGAGAAAAACCAGCCATTTAGCCCTTTCCGTCTGCTCTGCCATTTCATCATGGCTGATTTATTATCCCTTTTAACACCATTCTCCTACCTTCTCCCATAACTTTTGTAATTTTTACTAATTAGGAACATATCAACCTCTGCTTTAAGCGTACCCAATGACTTTGTCTCCACAGACGTCTGTAGCAATAAGTTCCACAGATTCGCCACCCTTGAGCTAAAGAACTTCCTCGTCATCTCTGTTCGAAAGGGACATCATTCTATTTTGAGCTTGTGTCCCCTGGTCCGAGATTCTCCCTCTATAGGAAACATCGCCACTTCCGCTCCAGGTCTTTCAATATTTGATAGGTTTCACTGAGATCCCGCTTCATTCTTCTAAACTCCAGTGAGTACAAACCCAGAGCCATCAAACTGTCCTCACATGTTAACCCTTTCTTTCCTGGGATCATTTTCCTGAGTATATGTTGATACAGAGATACATCCTTGGATGGTCTGGGACACATCATCAGTGATGTAATCTGGGTCATCAGGTGTTGGGAGTCTTTGAACATCAGACACTCTCAGCCAGGCGACTCAACCAGGGATGATCAGGCTAAGGCTTGTGTCCCAGCAGCATTGGACCATGGGTGACACCTCTTGATCCACAGCCATCTGGAGGCTCGCTCTGTAGCTTCTGTGATGGTCCTGATGGCTCTTTTCTTTGCAGACATCAGAATGCCAAGAAGAGAGTAGGTTCTGCACAATGAGAAGCCAGCAAAACATCTGCACATGTAAACCCCTCAACAACAGTAAATTCCTTTGTCGATGTTGGAACAGCTGTCCTCACTATACAACAGTCGCAATGACATCAGAGTGTGTGTTTTATCTGTGCAAACTCTTCAGCAGAAGAGCAAAGCATCCTTTCACCATTAATTTGTGATGAGGAATAAATTCTTATGTGTTAGCTCATCAGCAAGGGAGCTACTTCTTCGCTTTCAGGAATGAAAAAGGTATAAAGACTAATGCAATGGTAAATGTCTAGGCTATAGCATAACACTTAAGTCATTAAAATCTTAATCTAAGTTTTCATCCAACCATGAAAGTTCCAGATTTTTAATTCAAATAGTTCAATAAAATCCGGACTACAAATGTGAACTGAAGGGATTGTTATAAAATCTAACTGGTTCAGGTAAGAAAATCTCTCAATTTTACCTGCCCTTCCCTAAGTGTAACTTCAGAATCATTTGTAATGGGACTGGATAAAGATATTTGGAAGCTATTGACGCTTTGAAGTTTGAGTAGGGGAGTGAGATTAACTGGAGAAGTCTAACAAAGAGCTAACACAGGTACAATCAGCTGATCGTCCCCTTCAGGGCTTATTATTAATGATTTTCTCAGCAAAGACCAGGAATTGAACAGGTTGTTTTTTGATTTGTTCCTGGCCTGGCTTTATTGCACTTCATTGACTGAGTACTTATCACCTGGAGTGAGGACACTGCTGACAGTGCCAAGCTACTCACCCAAATTAATAATAATTATTGCTAACAATCATCCACATCCTGTGCATTCTACTCAGGTATAATATGCTTTACAAACTTCACACCTTCAATTTAGTTTAAACATTATTGACCAGTGCAGGGAGTCAAACTCAGAGAACTATTAATAAGTATCCTTGAACAGTTTGCCAGATATCCTATTGCTCTGAAAATAATATGTTTTTAAATTGTAAATGTAATCTTTCGTATTTGAAACTGAACTTCAGAACTTCTTGTCAGAATCCATATTGATGATGGATTTCTGATGCATGTACTTTACATAAAATATGACAATAAACCCTTTTAAAGAATTGCCAGTGAACAAACTGTAAATTAAAAGTGCTTTTTATGAAATTTATTCCAAACATATACTGTTACATGACCCCAGCATCCAGGACATCTTCAAGGAGTGATACCTCAAAAATGTGGCATCCAACATTAAGGATACCCATCACCCAGGACATTCACTCTTCTGATTGCTACTGTCAGGGAGGAGGTACAGGAGCCTGGAGGCACACACTCAGTGTTTCAGGAATAAATTCTTCTTTGCTATCAGATTTCTGAATGGACATTGAACCCATGAACACCACTTTACTTTTTATCTCTATTTGCGCTATTTATTTATTTTAACTTTAAATATATATACTGTTCTGTGATTCACAGTTCTTTTATTATTATGTATTGCAATGTACTGCTAACCACATAAAAAATCATGGCACATGCCAGTGATATTAAACCTGATTCTGATGTTGTGATATTCTGATATTGTGTGGTCTTTCATGTAAGACAGGGGTGTCTAACTCATTTTAGGTCACGGGCCGGATTGAGCAAAATGCAGCTTCATGCGGGCCGGATCAGTCAGACGTGTGCGAACGCAGCTTTCGTTGCCTCCGTTTTTTCAGCCTGCTCTCATGTGTCTCAGTCTCTGCTATAACTACAAAGTGTTTCACTTTACAAATTCCATTTCTTATGAAGAAGACTGCTGAGCAAGACTGCCGAATAAACACTAAAAACCCTGAAAACCTGGTACCTGAATAAACTCAGCATTAGCCATATCATACGCCATAGGCACTTCGATTACTGGGGCCAGCTTTAATAGTAATTAGATATTATCTCGCGGGCCAAAGATAATTCCACCGCGGGCCAGATTTGGCCCACGGGCCTTGAGTTTGACATATTTGACAAGGGGTGATTGATAAGTTTGTGGCCTAAGGTAGAAGGAGTCAATTATCTCCTTCTACCTTAGGCCACAAACTTATCAATCACCCCTGCTGTGGACACTTTCTGGAGGTCCAAGATCCATATACTTCACGACTGCTGGACTAAGTGTGTAAATGTAGGAGAGGAGTATGTTGATAAGTAAATGTCCTAGGTTTTCTAAAATCGACTCCTTCTACCTTAGGCCACGAGCTTATCAATCACCCCTCGTATTTTCAAATGGAATTTCCTATTTACTCATGTAAAGGGAATTTTGGGTATCTTCCTCCAACCTTTCCAGGTCAGACATATAAACAGAAAATGCTAAAAACATATAGCCATCAGGCAGCATCTGTAGAGAAAGAAACATTGCTGGCATTTTAAGCATTAAAGATTTTTAATTCTCCCTGTTTCCAACACATTTTTGTTTTCATTTCAAATTTCTATTAACTGCAGTTTTTAAAAATTTTCTTTTTGCCATTGGAGTTGAATGATTCAGTATAGTCAATAAAAAGAGACAACAGTGAAATGTTTACAGATGTATCAGAGTCAGAAACAGGTTTATTATCACCAGCATGTGACGTGAAATTTGTTAACTTAGCAGCAGTAGTTCAATGCAATACATAATCTAGTAAAGAAAAAATAATAAAATAAAAAAGAATAATAAACAAGTAAATCAATTAAGTATATTGAATAGGTTTAAGAAAACATGCAAAAACAGAAATACTGTATATTAAAAAGAGTGAGGTAGTGTCCAAAGATTCAATGTCCATTTAGGAATTGGATGGCAGAGGGGAAGAAGCTGTTGCTGAATTGCTGAGTGTGTGCCTTCAGGCTTCCGTACCTCTGTACAGGTCAGAGCCGTCTCTACTTCCTGACGAGACTGAGGTCCTTTAACACGTGCCGGATGATGCTGAGGATGTTCTACGAGTCTGTGGTGGCCAGTGCTATCATGTTTGCTGTTGTGTGCTGGGGCAGCAGGCTGAGGGTAGCAGACACCAACAGAATCAACAAACTCATCCGTAAAGCCAGTGATGTTGTGGGTGTGGAACTGGACTCTCTGACGGTGGTGTCTGAAAAGAGGTTGTTGTCCAAGTTGCATGCCATCTTGGACAATGTCTCCCCTCCACTCCATAATGTACTGGTTAGGCACAGGAGCACGTTCAGCCAGAGACTCAGTCCACCGAGATGCAACACTGAGCGTCATACGAAGTCATTCCTGCCTGTGGCCATCAAACTTTACAACTCCTCCCTTGGAGTGTCAGACACCCTGAGCCAATAGGCTGATCCTGGACTTATTTCCACTTGGCATAATTTACTTATTATTATTTGATTATTTATGGTTCTATATTGCTATATTTCTACACTATTCTTGGTTGGTGCGACTGTAACAAAACCCAATTTCCCTCGGGATCAATAAAGTATGTCTGTCTGTCTGTCTGTCTGTCTGTCTGTCTGTCTTCTACCTGATGGTAACAGTAAGAATAGGGCATGCCCTGGGTGCTGGAGGTCCTGAATAATGGCTGCTGCCTTCCTGAGAAAGTGCTCCCTAAAGATGTCCTAGTTAGTTTGTAGTCTAGTACCCAAGATGGAGCTGACTAGATTTACAACCTTCTGCAGCTTCCTTCAGTCCTGTGCAGTAGCCCACCCCCCCCACCCCCCATACCAGATAGTGATGCAGCCTGTCAGAATGCTCTCCACAATACAACTATAGAAGTTTTTGAGTGTATTTGTTGACATGTTAAATCTCTTCAAACTCCTAATAAAGTATAGCCGCTGTCTTGCCTTCTTTATTACTACAACAATATGTTGGGACCAGGTTAGATCCTCAGAGATCTTGACCCCCAGGAACATGAAACTGCTCACTCTCTCCACTTCTGATCCCTCTATGAGTATTGGTATGTATTCCTTCGTCTTACCCTTCCTGAGGTCCACAATCAGCTCTTTCGTCTTACTGTTGTTGAGCACCATTTTGTTGCTGTGGCACCGTTCCACTAGTTTGCATATCTCACTCCTGTACACCCTCTCGTCACCATCTGAGATTCTACCAACAATGGTAGTATCGTCAGCAAATTTATAGATGGTATTTGAGCTATATTGAGCCACCCAGTCATGTGTATATAGAGAGTAGAGCAGTGGGCTAAGCATACACCCCAGAGGTGTGCAATGTTGATCGTCAGCGAGGAGGATATGTTATCACCAATCCACACAGACTGTGGTCTTCTGGTTAGGAAGTTGAGGATCCAATTGCAGGGGGAGGTACAGAGGCCCAGGTTCTGCAACTTCTCAATCAGGATTGTGGGAATTATGGTATTAAATGCTGAGCTATAGTCGATGAACTATGTAGCTTTAGTCATCATTCCAAAAGGAGAGTTTGTGTGAATGAAAATGATTTCTCATACACTAAAGGGAAAATATTACCTTATTTCTTCATCCTTCAGTGTTGTACTGTGACCATTCTTACTAACTATCTGGTCATTTTCTGCAAACTTCATTTTCTGTACAAGCTATGGTTTTGCCAATTGGTAATTCTACTAGGGTGGGGATACATTTCTACCAAAGGTGGGGTAAGGCACTGGTGTGCTCCTCCCCGCTGCTCACCTGCAGCTCAGCCTTGGGAAACGTGTAGCACTTGCTTAGCCCCCCACCCCAGTCAGGTCACTTGGTCACATGAAGCCATAGGAGCAAGTGGTGGATGGTTGTTTGAGCACCTAGTGCATATCACAAGTCCAGGTTATACAACTACTGATGTCAGGTAGATAATCTCTGAAGAGTATTGATAATGGCTGAGGTCACCCATCCTGTAAAGACAATTCCCAGAAGAAGGCAATGGCAAACCACTACTGTCAATATATTTGCCAAGAACAATCACAAGGAAATCTACAGATGCTGGAAATGCAAGCAACACACACAAAATGCTGGTGGAACACAGCAGGCCAGGCAGCATCTATAGGGGGAAGCGCTGTCGACGTTTCGGACCAAGACCCTTCGTCAGGACTATTCCTGATGAAGGGTCTCGGCCCAAAACGTCGACAGCGCTTCTCCCTATAGATGCTGCCTGGCCTGCTGTGTTCCACCAGCATTTTGCGTGTGTTGCCAAGAACAATCATGGTCATGGAAAGGCCATGATCATCCACATCATATGACATGGCACATAACAAATGAATGAATTCTACTGGAAACAAAATCTTACTGAAACTATTAAAAGCTTGCTAGTCCTGTTGAAGTTCTCAGTCCTGAATTGATTGCCCTGTTTCTCTTTCCATGGATGGTGCTTGGCCTGCTGAATGTTTTCAGCATTTTTACTTTTTATTGCCAATTGCTATTATGGAGGAGGAAAGGATGTTATCCAAAGGGGCTGTGCACAGGATGGAAAATATCAAGATTCCTTGACTACTAAGAGTGGTAGACACAGATCAGCACATCACCAGAATCAGCATCCCCTCAAACACTCCACTAACACTTCTTACTGCCTCAGTAAACCAGGCAGCATAATTGAAGACCGCACCCATACCAGACATTCCCTCATCTCCCCTTTCCTATCGGGCAGAAGGTACAAAAGCCTGAAAGTATGTACAGTACCATGAGGCTCAAGGACAGCATCTACCCAAATGTTATCAGACTCTTGTATGGTAAGATCGACTCTGTACCTACATCATAATCTTATTATCCGCTCAAAGGCATTGGTGTTCCTATACCAGGCCGTAATGCATCCAGTCAGCACATTTTCCATCATATATCTATAGAAGCTCACCAAGATTTTTGATGACATATCAAATCTTCGCAGACTCCTGAGGAAGTTGAGGCACAGTTGTGCTTTCTTACTTATATGCTGTGTCCAGGAGAGGTCCTCCGAGATAGTGACACCCAGGAATTTAAAGGACCTTCCCCACCTCTGATCCTCTGGTGATTACTGGCTCATGGACCTCTGGTTTCCCTCCCCTGAAGTCTACTCTCAGTTTCTTGATCTTATTGACATTGCGTGAGAGATTGTTGTTATTACACCATTCATCTCTTTGCTCTATTGTTATCAGTATCCACAGGACATTTTCCCACCTCCCGCATTAGCTTACTCTGTGAAAGGTTCAAAAGACATCATGTTAGTCCCATTAGGAAAGCAAAAAATATAAACACAAGCAAGTCTGCAGATGCTGGAAATTGAAAGCAACACACACAAAACACTGGAGGAACTCAGCAAGTCCGGCATCATCCATGGAAATAAATAAACAGTTGACTTTTTATCCTGAAGTCAGCCCAAAATGTCAACTGTCATCTGGATGCCCATAGCAACACCTTGAATTTGAAAAAGTGGGAGGAGCCAAAAGGGAAATTATTGAGGGTGAGGACCGGTTCCACTAGCCGGAGGATGGTGGATGTGGACGGGAACTTGTCGTTGTCGAGAAAGATGAGGAGAGCTTTAAAGCCTTCTGATGGGGGATAGAAGTGATCAGGACTGGATATCTGTGATGAAGGTGAGGTGATCAGGGCCAAGGAATTGAATGTTGTTGAGGAAATAGACATTATGTGAAGTGTGACAGACATATGTGTGAAGGGACAGAATCAAGGTGGATAAAATGGAGTCAGCGAATGCAGACATGAGTTCAGTGGAGCAGGAGCAGGCAGAATCAATGGACAGTTAAGTCTGTGGATCTTGGGTAGGAGATAGAAACGAGCAGTGTGGAGAAAGGAAACTATGAATTTGGTGGCTGTGGATGGGAGATCTCCAGAGTTGATGCGATTTATGATGGTGCCGGAGACAATTTTCTGATTGTCCTGGGTAGGGTAATTTTCAGAGGTAAGAGGAATTGTCTGAGTGCTGTCACCTCACCTCCCCTGACCAGTGAAGAGATCAGTCTGCTGCACTGCAACATTTCCCCCTTTGTCTGTGGGTTTGATGTGAAGTTGGGTCAGAACAACACAGAACGCAACAAGCAACAAAACATCAACAGCAAAACAAGCCCCTTTTCCTCCCTCCCATCCACCCCCACACAAGGACAATCCTCCAACACCAGAACAGGCCTCTGGGCTTCCATTCCCCAGTCTCCAGGCTTTGGCCATTGAGCTGCCGCTTCCAGATTTCTGTTTAATCTTCAGTATCAACTCGCGGACGAGATGACGATGGACCTGTTGGTGTTTACTCAGAATTTATATTTTAATTTCTGATTTCCACCATTTGGAATTATTTTTTAAATTTTATTTCAGTCCTTTGGATCAGGGTGGATCTGTCTCACTCTCCAGTCAAAAATGCAGGGAGTTCTAACCATGAGGATTCAGTTGTCATTTCAAACATAAAGAATTTCATTTGAACGAAAAGCAGGTGCAATCCAGCACATGTGGAAGCCTCCATTGGGTCAAAACCATCTGCAGAAGGTGACTGAAAAATAGGTAAATAAAAACAAAATGTCAAATACTCCCTTCTGAATAGGGGAGTCTAATTTTATATCACTGGGTAGTAGCAACCTCGGCTTATTAAATCTTCGGCAAAATGGCTACTGGGTATGGGACTGACAAAGATGACACAGGACGGAAGTCAACTAACAAGATTATCATCTGAAGTGACATATCTTCATATTTCTAGTGAATCAATAAATTGTGATTGCCTCATTTTTGTCGACAGTTTCAAAGATTCTTTAATATGCCATTGGTCATCTATCCTTTCTCACTCATCTTTAACATGAACACCTAATTTGAATATTAACATAAGCACCTTATTCCTGGAAATATATATAATTTATCAGACAAATTGTAAATTCTAGTGGGCAGCACTATTTATTGTTCTTGTTTTAAAATACCTTTGAGGAATTATGGTGAGATGATCAAATTCATTTATTGTTATGTTTTAGTTTGGGTTATACAGTTGTTCACTTGTGTTTTTGTGGGTCACCCTGACTGTAACCGGAGTGCGTAATAATCACCTTCCCGTCTGTATGTGACTGAGGAAGTTCTCACTGAGTGACGACAATCTGCTGGTTATTGTGCTTGTTGTAATAAAACTGGCAGTTGAAATAAGCACGCTCTTTTCGTCTGTCATTATGCATGCCAAAATATTATTCATTGCAATAGAGAAACATGTTATATTTATTGATTAATTTAGAGGTAGAGCACAGACAGGCCCTACTGGCCCAATGAGCCACGTCACTCAGCAACGTACCTATTTAGCCTAATCAAAAGACAATTTACAATGACCAGTTAACCCAGTAACCAGAGTGTCTTTGGACAGTGGGAGGAAACCAGAGCACAAATAGTAAACCCATATGGTTCATGGGGAAAATGTGCAAATTCAATACAGATGGTACTGGAAATAAACTACAAACTCTGGAAAATCCCAAACTGTAATAGTGTTATGCTACCCGCTATGCTATTGTGGCACCCATTATGATGTATTCACTTAGACAAGATATATTGCAATTCAGGTATTAATATTAATCAATTATTAATCCCTCAATAGGGAGAGGGAGAGAGCCTGTGGTATGTTAAATTTGTCGGGTGAATGATTAGTTTTATGCTGTACTGTAGATTATGGTCTTTCTTGGAGGCTTTGCTATTCCTTGCTTGGCGAGTGGAGTTTTTTGCTGAAGTAAATGGGGGAGGGGAGTATTGTTACTTATTAGGGGAGCAGGGGAGCTTTGAGGTTCTAACGTATTTACTGTCACTCATTCTTTGGGGCACTCTTCTGTTTTTGTAGATGTCTGCAATGAACAAGAATTTCAGGATGTATATTGTATACGTTTCTCTGATGTTAAATGGAACTGTTGACTGTTGAATCCTTCGCAGCCATTGATGATTTGTGCTGACTCACATCACATGCTGATTATTTTAGTCTTGTTGTGTGAGGTGAGCAGGTCAGACAAGCTGCGAAGTAAAATCCAACACCGAGCTATAATAGTACTTGCCAACAGCAAGCTTTTAGACTTCATTTACCATAAATGTGTAAAGCACAAATGGGATTTTATAGAGCAGTGCCCCAGCAAACATTATTATTAATTCATTGTCACGACATTATGACTCATAGAACTGAAACCCATGGACTGCCCAGTCTGTTTTCTTTTGCTGAAGATGTAAGCGTAAATGAAGTGCCCCTTCCATGTCAAAGATCCACCTACCTTTGATCTTCAAGGGGAAAGGCAACACAGAAGAACTGACCTCCTGCTCTGAAAGTAAATAAGGCATTTTGTAACATTTGTGTAGCTTCATTCTAAAGGTGCTTCACATTTCTTTTGGAAGTATCAGTCCAGATTGAAGCAATCAAGCCTCATGCAGATAGTAATTGCTCACCCAAGGAGTTATCTATTTTAATCAAGTTATTTATTACCTCCAGATTTGGTAATGTTCTTCATTGGTGAGTAGAAGATAGTAAGCTGACATTCTGCTCCATAGGTTCTAATATAAAGCTCTATCCCGGTGTTCCAGTACAGAGAATGTGCCACATGCAAGGTTGAGTTGATAAGTCATACCTTCATCTTCCCTCTCACCTAGAGAATGACATGACACAGTTTTGAAGATGATGAGGAATATATCTCCTGATGTTCTAGTCAATCAACATCATCCAAACAACTTCTATGCTCATTATTACTTTGCTGTTTTCAAATTGGCTGACATACCATTTACTTGAGGAAGTATGACAGCCAAAGACAGTTCATTAAATCAGTTGGACACGAATATCATTATATAAAATGTTTTTTATAACTTCCTTAATATGTTTTCTTCTTGTTTGTTTACCTATCTAATTCCCTTCTGCAAACCTTGACTGACTCTATTTCCAGAGTACTTACTGCAAGTAAGTTCATTATTATTATTATGGGTTTCAACTATGGAAAGTTACAAAAAACTACATTTTTGCCGTTGCTTTGAATCTTTGTCCTTGTTGCTTGAACCATCTGATAATGAGTGCCATGCCTCTTCATTTCTCCTGTCAAAATCTGTCATGTTCTTGTCCCCTTTATCAATTTTCCTCTTAAATATTCTTTGCTTCCAGGAAAACACCTACATTTTATTGATAAACACAAGAAAGTCTGCAGATGATGGAAATCCATAGCAACACACACAAAATGCTGGAGGAACTCAGCAGGTCAGGCAGCATCTATGGAGAGCACTAAACATTCAATGTTTCTGGCCAAGACCCTTCTTCAGGAGTGGGTAATTGAAGAAGAAGGGGGAAGGATTTTTTTTAACCGAAAGGAGAAATCGATATTCATGCCACCAGAATATAAGCTGCTGCTCTGCACTCTGGCTTTTCACCTCTTCTTATCTGCCCATAAGTTCCTCCTGGGTCCCCAACTTCTTCCCTTTCTGCTGTGGTCCACTCCCCTCTCCTATCAGATTCCTTCTTCTCCATCCCTTGACCTTTCCCGCCCACTTGGCTTCAACTATCACCTTCTAGCGAGCCTCCTTCTCCTCGCCCATCTTTTTTATTCTGCAATCTTCTCCATTTCTTTCAGGTCCTGATGAAGGGTCTCAGCCCGAAATGTTGACTGTTTATTCATTTCCATAGATGCTGCCTGACCTGCAATGTTCCTCCAGCATTTTGTGTGTGTTGCATATTATTGAGTTTGATTTTATCATTGAGAGTTTGCTCAAAGTCGTTCGTGGAGCTATTCTAGAGGCCAAACTGTAGGTCTTCTTTTGTTTTCTTCCGATCAGCTTCTATGAAAGAAATCATGTACTTCTTGTTGTATGCCGTCTTTGGTAAAGCAATTTGGATAGGCTTCCAAATGCACCTTAAATGCACTGTGTTAAAAAAATCTATAAGCCTGACTAAGACTCAATAGCCAATTAATTTTCTACCTGGCAGGGTTGCTCATGATTATAAAGCTGACCAAGAGACCAATAGAGTTGTATATCTTTTTTTTTAGCATTTCTTAGGTCATCTATCATTGAGCTTAGTAGAAAGTAAGTTTTTACTTTTCATTGCTTTGGGAATGCTCAATACCCAAGGATAGAAAAGATGAACTGGCAACAGATACTTGTCAAATCTCTATCCAACAATGCTATCTCAGGATTTCTGGAACAACTCTAAATATAGAATAACCTTTTCAAATTTTAGCCCTGACAGAATTATGTGAACAATGACAGTTTATACAGTATAGTACTGTTAATAAAGTGTTTCAATCCAGCCCATAGAATGTTCATTTAAATATAATTGATTTATTAAGGGAAGTGGAGGGGCAAGTAGTGTTGAGGAAGCAAAGAGTCTGCAGAAGGAATTAGACGTATCAGGAGAAAAGAAGTGGCAAATGAAACATAGAGTGGGGAAGTGCAGAGTCATGCACTTTGGTAGAAGAAATAAAGGCATAGTCTATTTTCTAAGTTCAGAAATCAGAGGTGCCAACAGAGGAGTCCCCATGCAGGATCCTGTAAAGATTAACTTGATTCGATGATAAGGAAAGCAAATGCAATATTAGCATTAATTTCAGAGAGCTGTAATGTAAATGTGAGGATCTAATGCTGAGGCTTTCCAAGACATGGTTCAGACTGCACTTCGATATTGTGAGCAGTTTTGGGCACCTTATCTAAGAAATGATTTGTTGGCATTGGAGAGGATCCAGAAAAGGTTCACAAGAATAATCCTGGGAATGAAAGTGTCGATGTGTGAAGACCGTTTGATGACTCTGAGCCTATATTCACTGGAGTTTAGAAGAATGAGGGAGGATATCATTGAAACCTTTCAAATATTGAAAGGCCTAGATAGTATGGACATGGAGAATACGCTTGCTATAGAGGGGAATCTAGGGTCAGAGAGCACAGACTCAGAATGCAATGATGTCCCTTTAGAACAGAGACGAGGAAGAATTTTTTTTAGCTAGAGGTTGGTAAAAGAATCGAATTCATTGCCACAGATGTTTGTGGAGGCCAAGTCATTGTGTATAGTTAAGACAGACAGACAGACATACTTTATTGATCCCGAGGGAAATTGGGTTTCGTTACAGCCGCATCAACCAAGAATAGTGAAGAAATATAGCAATATAAAACCATAAATAATTAAATAATAATAAGTTAATCATGCCAAGTGGAAATAAGTCCAGGGCCAGCTTATTGGCTCCGGGTGTCTGTACATTATGGAATGGATGGGAGTCATTGTCCAAGATGACATGCAACTTGGACAGCATCCTCTTTTCAGACACCACCGTCAGAGAGTCCAGTTCCACCCCCACAACATCACTGGCCTTACAAATGAGTTTGTTGATTCTGTTGGTGTCTGCTACCCTCAGCCTGATCAACAGCAAACATGATAGCACTGGCCACCACAGACTCGTAGAACATCCTCAGCATCGTCCGGCAGATGTTAAAGGACCTCAGTCTCCTCAGGAAATAGAGACGGCTCTGACCCTTCTTGTAGACAGCCTCCGTGTTCTTTGACCAGTCCAGTTTATTGTCGATTCGTATCCCCAGGTATTTGTAAACCTCCACCATATCCACACTGACCCCTTGGATGGAAACAGGGGTCACCAGTGCCTTAGCCCTCCTCAGGTGCACCACCAGCTCCTTAGTCTTTTTCACATTAAGCTGCAGATGATTCTGCTCGCACCATGTGACAAAGTTTCCCACCATAGCCCTGTACTCAGCCTCATCACCCTTGCTGATGCATCCAACTATGGCAGAGAGTAGAGGTTGATTAGTTCTTGATTAGTAAGGGCTCAACATTATGGGGAGAAGGTAGGAGAATGTCTAATAGTCTTATGGTCTTATAATTTGATACCAAGACATCAGTCAAGATCTTAGGACATGTGATCAAAAGCTTGTCAAAAAGGTTAGTATAAGAGATGCATTAAATGAAGAATTAGGTTGTTGGGGGAAAAAAAACTAGGGAGAGAATTGTATGGCCTTGGCAGCTGAAGTATATTGATGGACATTGAAGTGATTACACCGGAGAATGTGTAATGGATCAGAATTAGAAGAGTGGTGAGATTTCTGGAATAAATATGAAGAATGAGTTAAAGTGATTACAAAGTGTCCTGGAATTCCATTTGGGAAAGCAAATCTGGATTGGTTTAGGCTACATGTGACTTTGCTTGCACGGTGTTGTGGTCGATGTTTAACAACCCTCTGAAATGAAAAGTTAGTTCAAAGACATTTGGAAACAGACACATATAGTTGGTATTGCGAGAAATTCCATATTATCAGTGATTCTTACATCATAAGAATGGTAGTTTATAATAATAGGGTACCAATCATATTGTGGACCTGACTCTTTAATTGTTATTTACTTTGTGATTTAACAACTAATAGTCTGCTTGTATCTTAAGTAGTTCTTATATGCATGTAGCAGTTTAATGTGCTTTTTAGTGGCCACAGTACGTACATGCAGTTGTTCAGTGTGTAACTACTGGGTACGTCAGTATCATTCTGTAAAGCTCTGGAAGCTTCCTTTGGTGCTGCATTATTTGAATATGAACTTTCTCATTGGTTAATTCTTATTTATGAATTTGAATGGAATTTTCCTACATATGTAGTATTAGAAGAGCTACACTGTGAGCAGCAACATCTTAGATGTTTTTATTTCTATCTCCCTTTGCCTAGCCCAGCTCTATCTCTGTCCAAATCAATTTTCCTTTGTTCTATCAATGCTCTGTACAAGATATCATGAAGGTCCAAGTTTTGAGCCTCTTTCCTAACCACTGAAAGAACCATGGATTAAACCATTAGAATCTAACATTATGAAAACAGATTTGGATGGTTCTAGTCTATTGATCAATAGCTTTAGGACCTTGGGTCTATCAGATAAAATGAGAAGATACCCTTTCTTCTTTTCTTCCCTTTGCTTTAATACTACGAAGATAGGATAACCAATGTACAGTATGTGTTTAAGTCCTGGAAACAGAGATTAATAGAAATGATGTACTTGCACCCTCAATAGAAAAAGCATGAAAACAAAAACTACTTTCATAGCTAAATGATGCTAATCTGTGAATAAGCAATTTATTTGATTGGGTTGCTCTTAAAGTTCTTCAGTGAAATTGACTCTGAAATAGGTTTGCCATTCATGGAATGCTAAGAACATTTAAAATCCAATGTCAATCAACCACGTTTGGGTAATTCAATTTAAAATTATGGTAATTCACTTTCATAAAATATATAGAACTATTTGTTAACTTTAATAATTAATTTTAAGTGTAGAATGCATTTAGTGAAGAGTAATGAACTGATCCTACAATTTTAAAACTGTTAAGTCAAATAAGCATTTAGAGCCATCTTATGTTCATTTCCTTTAGCATCAACGAAGGCAATATTTTTGAGATGAGATTATGGATTTGCATTATGAGAATACAGGGGCAGATGTCAGCAGAACTTGCATCTGTTTCAATTCTGATTAACGTCTAGCAACTTCCGAGAAGCCTACAAATGCCCAGCTTCATAGAATGAATTGCAAAGTGCAAGTACTTGCGAACTACATGCAGAAGGCACAATGTACTCTGTCATCAATTTGCTTATATTATAAGAAGATATTACTCCATTAACGAAAGAAGAATGAAGGCAACTGATTTTAATTAACCCCATGAAAGAGTCAAACGTTTTTATCACAACTTCCCTTCAAACAACACACACAAAATGCTGGTGGAACACAGCAGGCCAGGCAGCATCTATAGGAAGAAGCACTTTCGACATTTCCGGCTGAGACCCTTCATCAGGACTCAAAGGTCCAGTCCTGATGAGGGGTCTCAGCCCGAAACATTGACAGTGCTTCTTCCTATAGATGCTGCCTGGCCTGCTGTGTTCCACCAGCATTTTGTGTGTGTTGCTTGAATTTCCAGCGTCTGTAGATTTCCTTGTGTTCCCTTCAAACATTTAGTTCTACAGTTTGTAGAATTAGCAACAACACTATGTTACCATAGTGGTTAGCAAAACAATTCACAGTACTGATGACCCAGGTTCAATTCATGCAGCTGTCTGTAAGCAGTCTGTATGTTCTCTCCATGACTATGTAGGTTTCCTCCTGGGTGCTCTTGTTTGCTCCCGTAGTCAAAAGACATATCAGTTGGTAGGTGAATTGGTTATTAGAATTTGACCAGTGATTAGGCTAGGGTTGCTGGGCTGTGTGACACAAAGGACTTATTCCACAGTGTACCTCAATAAATAAAAGAAGATATCCACTTTGGTAATTTTGCACCAAAATAGACTTTTTTTGTTCTAATTCTTTTCTTCCTTGTAAAATTGTGTCATTGCTTTGCTGCTGCTTGTGCATGAGTGGTGGGGGGAGCAGGGGAGGCTTTGGAGTTCCAACGTTTTTACTATCACTCATTCTTTTGGGCACTCATCTGTTTTTTGTGGACATCTGTGAAGAACAAGAATTCCAGGATGTAGATTATATACATTTCTTTGATATTAAGTGGAACCTTTGAACTATTAAACTTATGTTTATTATCAGATTTATTAGCACAGAAATGTGAAGGGATGGAAAGAACCAAGTGAATATATCTGACAGAGTGAGAACAGATGACGTAGTGTGGCAGTTACATAACGGTTAAGATAAGATTAAATGTCTTCATCTATGTAATATGAATCAGAAACAGGTTTAATATCACCCGTGTATGTCATGAAATGTGTAACTACTATAGCCCTACAATGAAATGCACAATAAATAAATATAGAGAAAAAAAGAGAATTATATTAAGTATATATATATATATATATATATATATATATATGTCTATTAAATAGATATCTTAAAATAAGTAGTGCAAAAAAATCTGAACTGAAAGTATAGTGAGGAATAGTCCATGGTTCAAAGTCCATTTAGAAATCAGATGACAGAGGGGAAGAAGCTGTTTCTGAATCACTCAGTGTGTGCCTTCAGGCTTTTGTACCTCCTTCTCAATGGTAACAATGAGAAGAGGGCATGTCCTGGGTGGTGGGGATCCTTAATGATGGACACCGCCTTCCTAAGGCACTGCTCCTTGAAGATGTCTTGGATACTATGGAGGCTTGTACTCATGATGGAGCTGACTAATTTTACAAGTTTCTCCAATTTACTTCAATCTTCTGCAGCAGCTCCAGATCCCCCCATGTCAAATGATGATGCAGCCTGTCAGAATGCTCTCAACACTACATTTGTAGAAGTTTTCAAATAAATTCAAATAAATTGTTTGACAAACCAAGTTTCCTCAAACTCCTAATGAAATATAACTGCTCTCTTACCTTCTTTATAATTATATCAATATGTTGCATCCAGGTTAGGTCCTCAGAGATATTGACACCTAGGAACTTGAAATTGCTCACTCCCTCCACTTCTGATCCTTCTGGAAGGATGGGTTTGTGTTCCCTCATCTTACCCTTTATGAAGTCCACAATCAGCTCTCTTTGGTCTTGCTACTTTGCTAATGGTTGGTTGAATTTAAGAAGTAATCCAAGATATTGACAGAAGATGATGAGTTACCTGACCATGGAGTTACTTAGCCTTAGAAAGACATATAATATGCTCCAATCGTTGTTTGTACATTAAATCATGGACCTTAAAATGTTTTGTATTGCTTTATTCTGTTATTTCAAGAAAGCCATGACTAAACTGCACATTAAAACTCAACATAATGGGGAACAATCTGAGGAATGTGTTGTAGCCATTGTGTACAACCTCCTGATGATATGGATCTAAGATGGCATGATGTACTTAAGGGAGAGTTTGAACATTGTTTTCAGGTATTATTGATGATTAAACTACCGATCTATTAATTGATTTATCTGTCTGATTTATTGATGGATTAAAAGAGTTTACTTTTGGAAGTTTTACTACTCCATATTGATAGTAACTCTAATTGATTTGCTAAATGGTTATCTTATCTGGATCAACAGTGTGGTACTTATCTAAGGTGCTGCTCAGATACTTGAATTTATCCTGTTAAATGATGCTTTACACATGATTAAAATTTGATGACAGTCCAACTGTATTCAATACTATATGAATTAAGATGAACTTTCTATATTGGACAAAAACAAAACTGTTGTTGATTACACACTGTAGTTATAATACATAGATGTTAACAGATGTCTTTATGGTCCCTGTGCTGTTAACACTTTTATGATGGGTACAGAATTCTGCCCATCAAAAATAGTCCAAGTTAAGAATGTCCATAGTCCAGTGGAGATGCTGTTATCATATTGTTACACTCTTACTCTATTTAGTGCTAGAGAACAAATGAGAAGGAACTGGAGGTAAGTTCATGAGTTGCTGTAGTTTGAAAAACTGCAGACATTTGTACCAATAACAGTAGATGCTTAATGAAATATTATCTAGACTCTTTCTAAAACTAATCTGAGGTATTTATATACAGAAAAATTATAAATATAAATTATCGAAGAGTACTTTAATTATGACAAGTCATGTTGATACTTAAACCCTTCTGTAAAATAAGCTGAAAGTCAGATTTGCAAGACATATCATCTTTCTAATTTGCATTTCCCTCTCCTTTGAATTTGTAATGGACTGAACATTTCTGCAGTTGACTGGATTTGAGCACCACGTGGCTGTGAATGTATGTGGAATTGATTGTAATTCTGTAGATGACACAAATATGGATGGTGTTTGAGGTAGCTTGGAAGGCTTTTTAAGACTACTATAGGACATAGCTCAGTTGGAAAGTTAGGTGGAGCGACAAGTGCAAAATGATGCATTTTGGGAAGTCAGGAAGGGGTAGGACATGTTCAGTAAATGTTAGGGGAACCAAGAAATGTTGATGAACAGGGCTACCTAGGAGTCCAAGTCTACAGTTCCCTGAAGGTGGCAACACAGATAGCAAAGATGGTGATAAAGTCTCATGCACGTGACACAGAATATAAAAATAGGGTTGCTGTGTTGCCACTATACAAAACATAGGTTAGGTTGCACTTTAGTCTGGGGGTGGTGAACCTGTGGACTTCATTGAATTCAGTTCTGCTCCTGTCTGTAAGGGGCTTGTATGTCCTTCGCCTGAGCACGTGGCTTTCCACCAGATGCTCATGTTTCTTCCCTCATTTCAAAGACATACTGGACAGTAGGTTAATTGGTCATTGTAAATTGTCTTGTTATTAGGCTAGGGATAAATTGGTGGGTTACTGGGTGTTGCAGTTTGTTGGGGTGGAAGGACTTGTTTCGCGCTCTATCTCCAAATAATTAAAATATGGCATTTTATTGATTTTTCACCATAACCATGGCAGGTGTTTGACAAGTCTTCCATAGAAATCAACTCTTCTTTTCGCTCCTCATTTTGGTTATCTATTTGTAAGTATGAAGTGTGTGAAGAAAGACTCAGAGAAAACAAGAAAATGGGAGAAAGATGTCTTACTGCTTTAGCTTCATCTGCACTTTCACTACACTGTCATGGTTATGTATTGTCTCTCTGACCATGGAGCACTAAACAAGCCCTTTTTCACAAACAATTTGAGTCATAGAGTCAAAGAACACTACAGCACTGAACAGGACTGCAGCCCAACCAGCTTGTACTGAACTGGTATTCTGCCTAGTCCGATCGACCCGCACCTGGACCATAGCCTTCTGTACCCCTCCTATCCATGTACTTATCCAAGCTCCCCTGGTGTGGTGCAATTATGTAACAGTTTCTTCCCCCAAGCCATCAGACTCCTCAATACCCAGAGTCAAGACTGACACCAACTTACCGTTCTCTACTGTGCTGATTGTCTTGTTTATTATTTATTGTAATGCCTGCACTGTTTTGTGCACTTTATGCAGTCCTGAGTAGGTCTGTAGTCCAGTGTAGTTTTTTTTTCTATGTTATTTTTATGTAGTTCAGTGTAGTTTTTGTATTGTTTCATGTAGCACCATGGTCCTGAAAAATGTTGTTTCGTTTTCACCGTGTACTGTACCAGCAGTTATGGTCGAAATAACAATA